>NC_090932.1:1015396907-1016597621 GCF_040938575.1 Ambystoma mexicanum
CATCCCAGAACCAAGTGACTCCTCATATACCCACAGGAGAATGGGGGCGAGGATAGGGGCATAAGCCTTATTAAATTCCCCAGACAGGCTATTGGACCCCAGGGACTTAGATCCTGGGAGCTGCTTAATCACCATCGGGATCACCTCCAGCAATATTTCCCGGTTAAGACCCTCACAGAGTTGGGGATCCACTCAGTAAAGTTCCACCTCCTCGTAGTAGTGCTGCAGACTTTCCAAGTACCTGGACCCATACAAGCACCTATAGAAGGCACAGAATTCAGCTGAAATATCTTGCTGCGCATACAGGGGGTCCCTAATGCACTGCGCCTGCAGAGGTCTTCTGTCCGCCGGCAGCAGCTGAGGCAATAGAGCCCCTGGTGTCTACCCCTCCACATTCTGATGTACCTTATGGCCTCTGCCCAAAAATCGACGCATAGTCACCCCTCCAGCTGCTTTAGCCGAGCTTCGCCTACCGCAAGGTCGCACCGGAGTATCCCATTATCCTTAGCCATACACACCCCTCTGACATAGCACTTGAAACATTCAAGGAGACAGAGCCCTCATTGTAGTCAAACTAGTTCTTCATCTCCTACCGCAGTTTCTGTATGCCGAATCCTGCAGCGCATAGGGTTTAAATCGCCAACAATGGGCCCTCTTCCCTCCCCCATCCAACAAACACTCTAGGATCACTGGCGAGTGTCAGACAGGGTCCAGCAATCACCCGACATGAATCCCCCAGCACGGGACACCAATAAGCAATCAAGCCTGCAGCTGGTCCCGTGAACCCAAATGGAAAGTATAATCTGTAAACTGGCCTTAGGCACAGAGTCCCGTCCCAGATCTGTCCACTAGAGGGTCCAGTACTGTGTTTAGATGCCCACCCCACACTATTGTGGCGTCCTGACACCCTGCCAACTGAACCATCCAGGATGTCACAAACCAGCAGGGCCCTCCCCTCATCATCCCCCGCCACCGAAGACCAGGTGAAACTTAACCCCCCCTGTCTATTAGGATGGCCTTCCCCCACCCCCTAGCGTAGGAAATGAGAGGCACTGGTGGCAGCCCCAATGTGAACCGGACCGTGTTTCCGAGGAAGGGGTAAGGGGAGTCTCCTGAAGAAAGGCCACCCCCACCCGGTGTCTATGGAGGTACTGTGCAACCTTCCTAACTTTGGGAGGGGCAATTCCCCCCCCCCCAATATTCCAGGTGCCTACCCGAATGGCCATTCTCGCTTATCACCAATTCAGCAGAGCCGGGCTCCCCAAGACCACTTTTGTAGCCGCAGCAGATGTTGACCAGCCAGCAGACCGCTGGGCAAAGAATCATATTCCAAACAACCATACAAAACCCCTCCCCCAATCATGCTCCTCCGCCTCGAATCGAGCTCACGCTGCTCCATCCCAGCCATCCCCGCACTCAACCTCCCCCCACATGCAACCCCCAAACTGCCCAAACCACCCTCCTCCACCCACTTCCCCAACAACTGAACATAAACAATGTTGGGTCAGGGCGCTAGTACCCATCTAGACACGTGTCGGCGCAGGCACCCACTGGTAGCCACAACACATTTTCAAGGCAGCCCAAACCAGCGGATAAAAGGTGCCAGTGTCACAAAGCTAGCTGTTAGGCATCCGATTCGCCCGCGGGTCAATATCGACAACGGCTGGGACGCAAGGGTCCTCCTGGTCCCGATTGCTGGCCTCCCTCCCGGGGTGTCAAGTTGCCGGGTCGATGTAGTCTGCCAATCCCGGCAAGGAAGAAGCTTGGTGCCTCTGGGGACACAAAGTTTCATAGGTAACAGCATAGAATATGGGATGTTGATATCTCTAAGATGACGTTTAACCCCTGCAAAAGACCTCCTTGATGCCTGGACAGCCGCCGAAAAGTCTGGAATTTATCTCCATCAAAATGAAGATCTCTTTTCGGCCGGCTACACGAAGGATCGTGTCCCGGTCCCTGTAGTTCAGAAGGAGGGTGATGATGGAACGGGGAGTATCCCCCGGTATCGGGCGTGTCCCCGCGCGATCCGTCAGGCCCTCTCAACCACAAACATCGGGGATAGCTCTGCCCCCGCAAAGACCGCCCTGCAGAGATTCAGAAGAAAGATTTGGCACCAGGAACCGGTGGTGGCTGTGCCTTGACTCAATATAGTAGAACTGGTTGTGTTGCACTTGCTGCCTGTAAGTAGAAACTGCAGGGCCCGTACTCTTGGAGCCTGAAGCGTAGGTAAAAGTAACTGTTGGTTTTCTACTCTAGAGGCGCTAGTGCACTGAAACAAAGAGAAATTCCTTCCATTCACTTTAGTTGTGCATAATAGGTATGGTCCACAAAAATCCTTTGTTGTGTTTAGTTGGTGATTTATTGAAGATAAATTGGTTGGAGAGAGTGCTGACACGTGTTTCGACCAACAAACAGGTCTTTATCAAGGCTGGGTTGGGTACCTGGGTAGAGAGTATAGATGGAGGAATTTAGCCTAGGTCTGTGTCACACCAACGGCAATCTACTGGGCATTTATCACCGCCAATAATAAAGAGATGTTCAAGGAAGACTTCCTCCTGGGTATCAAAGAATGTTTACTAGAGCTCTGGTCCCCGAAAAGGCAACCAACCCAAGCAACAGTTTAAAGTGTATATGATGGTTATTACTAGATGCACTATTCATACTGGCAAAATAGGTTTATGGATAAAGAGGGCCCCGACAGAAAACGAGTGGTTGACTAAAGTCTGGAACTTTAGTTGCGTTGAAATGGGTCACCTACTCCATTCAAGGGGACTACCCAAGGTTTATGCAAGACTGGGTACAGTCCCGACCTTCCTGCAGAGCAATTTCAGACTTGCATTGTGCCCACAACAGGTAAATGTTTTGGACATCTTGTAAAACGCTATGCCCTCGATGTGGTGGACCTCGTCGAGCTCATTAGCTCTGTTGGCTTGAATCCCATGGCGGGACGGAAGAGCTAAGTGCTGGGTGGGTGCAAGGGCGGGGAATGTTTTTTTCCATTGTAAAAATGCCAATAAACTTAACCACATAATCAAAAAGATTATGAGATTAGAGGCACCGAACACCCGACCAATAACCCCAGACGTACTCAGGAGGTGCATGGTGGGGAAACAAAAAACAAACTGAGTTAGAAGAGGCTGCACAGGAATCCTCCCTCACCAGCACATGAAGGAAACCACAAGGAAAATAAGCAGCCTGTGCACATGACTGCCACCACACACGAGACTGAAAAGGGTGTATGGCTAGAAGCCTGCTCAAAGACTTTCCCTGGAATGGAAGTCCCAGACGTCGGTAGATGCTTGTCAATGCACTCCTCCTAGCTTCTTCACTGGGCTCATGTCGTCCTCTGAGGCAGACAGCCCAAAGCGGAGGAGAGTGTTGCAGGCAGCAGCCTTGTCCTTGGTTAAGACACTCTCTGGCACCTCCACCTAGGAAGCTTGCTGCAAGAGTCCAGCAGGGCATGCTGTGTGTTGTCTGCTGTCTGGGTACTGGTTCTGGAGCTGCTAGAGGGTCCTCTGGATTCGGCATCTCCATCTGTTCCCTGGGAGATGTTTAGGGGAGGGTTCTTGCTTCCCTCTTGGAGGTCCTGGCCTTCCTTCACTGGCAGACGATGTAAGGCAGACTGTACCTTCAGTCAGGGTCCAATGAGGAGTTCTTCCTTCTGCTTCTGGTGAAGTTGTCAGATAATTCCAAAATAGAGGCTCAGCCCTCTTTTAAAGTCAAATGGACCAGAGGAATTGGTGTAGACTAAGCCTACCTTAATGAACCAATCCTGGTCCGCACCAACAAGCTCCTGTATTAGTGAGGTCATAACCAGAGTGCTTTTCAACAGGAAAGGTAAGGGGTGACAAGATGTACTACTAAGTCTCACCCATCTTCCCGTCTGTTGTGTATCCAAATGTCTCTCTGGTTAATTGAGCGCTCTGTGGTTCCCGATTAAAGCGGCAGGTCTCTCTTGAACCTGCTGCGAGACCAGACTCTCTGGATCCGCCAAACTACATTCTCGAACCTCCTGAATGTGGTCCCCCATGGGGATGACGACTGTAAACACACAGTCCCAGACATGAAATTTTCGCTGTCAATCAATACTGAGGGCGGGAGCTGGCTTCAGGTTCACACAGTGCATATGAAAAAGGGCACTGGGGTTTCCGTCTCCTCTGCAGCCTAGCCCCATGTGGGCTTATTTGAATTAAACTCTGATTAGTATGTGAATGCTGCCACCAGCTACAGGGCGCAACCAAAGGACAGTGCAGAACCATGGGGCCTGTGAGGGGTCAGTAATGCAAGGCCGAAAACTGCTTATAGTTCTCTCATCATTAGACATTTTATTTTAAACTGAAAATGTAAGGAAAACCTAACTAAGCCTACTCTACCAGGGGACTCCGTACCTAGTCTAGGATCTAAGGGAAAATCTCCCAGCATGCACAAAACTGGCCCTCGCACTACAACAAAACAATCAAAACAAAGCATAAACAACATAATAACCAGTGTCTTGGATGACTACTACTTGTCAATCTTCACAAAGAAAACAGCACCAATGGTAATCCTGGATAACCTCCTTTCATGATAAAATTGACAAAGTTCAACACAAAAGAACCATGTCTGCTTCAACAACTGTCCTTTTATCATTTCTGCAGCTTCTTTGATATAAATTGTCAAGATGCTTCTTCTAAGGCATTGCTTTCTCTGTGACAACTCCCTTCTTCAAATGGTACTGTGAAAGCAGGCTCCTTTGTCTCTTAGTCCACTACTGCTTCAACTACATTCAATTTAAAGTGTTCTGACAATATTATAGACAACCACAGTTTTAGTGATTCTGCTGCAACTTAAAACATTAAGAATTTATCAGGCAATTTAGAAGACTCTTCGACCTCTACAGGTAGGCAAGGCACTCTTCCTTCATATGCCATAAGAAAGGGTAGCCTTCTGTCTTACAGCTACCACTAGAATCTGTCTTGGCTTCTAAACTACTCCTCTATCTCAGCTTCAACAGTCTCAGCTTCACAGATTTGTGATCAATTATTTTAACAAGCAAGCAGCTCCCTTCCCCAGCTTTATGTGCACATTCTTGTTTCCAGTAGTTACCCCAAAGCTGTACTGCCACTCTTCCAGCCTTGGATAACCTTGTCACCCTTATATCAGAGGATACTGGATTTATAATAGCTTCAACAACTTCAAAACATTGGTGTTTAGGTCTTAATAGGGCTGGTTTCACTTTAGAAAGGATTGGTCTAATGGCTTGGGTAATACCTGTTCTTTTCATGACTTGAGCAACTACAAGGTATGTGTTCTGAATGTTACAAGAGAACACATACTTTGATGTCCGTATGCATGTAACAATTCAGGGAAATCAGCTGCTACCTCTGGAGTGATTACCATTAACGTTTGCCCTCTTAATAGGAGACACGCGACCACTCTGGTAATGATTTTAGCAGAACAATGGAATTTAAAAGGGGTTCCCTCCTACGCAAGCACTTCAACTTATGCTCAACACATGCTGGATACAATTCCTTGGTTGTGAAGATTTCCCAAGGCAACAAACAACTTTCACTCGCTCCTACTTCTACGCAAGTGTTAATTTAGCTGGTTACAGTTACTGGCAAGGCGGTTCTTGTGAATTGGAGTACCAAGTGTCAATCACTGGCTCCAAAGTCAGAGCAGTTGCAGGCTGCTTCCACTTCCTGCCTTTCTGCTACTACTGCTTCTGGCACTTCTGAGACCCATACCCATCTGCAGTATGGGTGTCTCCAATCCAGTCTCGACCTCCGAGAGTCTCCTTCTCTCCTGCTTCTTTTGGATTGCTTCTGCACACGGATCTCGGGTAGTTGCACGACCTCGGCTCTGCATTCACAGCAATTAGGCGCACCTGGAAAGACTTAACTTCTCCAAGTCTCTTCCAATGCCACCACAGCCAAACAGGGTTTGTGATCACAGGACCAACTCAGAACTTGCAGGTGAAATCTGCTCTTCTCTTATCCCGGCTTACCTTATGTGGGCACACTTCCTAGTGAACTGCCAGCCTCATGCTCTGCTTCTTCTGCTACTACTGCCGACCTTCCAGCTCCTGCTCTAGCTTCTTTCTACTGCTGCAGCCTTTTATGCCTCACAGGTGGGGCAACTGGCTTGAGGTGTAGGCCCTTAGTGTTACTTGCCTGACCCTGGCAAAGGCTGTCAGGCCTGCTTGCCTGTCTTACCTCTGCATGCCTCTTCAGTCCACTTGTTTGTCACCGTATCAGAGGGATTCTGGGACATGTAGTCCATTTTAGGGAAATTAGATTTTCCCACTTCATTTCTACTTTTAACAGTGGTTTTACTTCCCTTGATGTTTTAGAAGAGGAATTATAGGGTTTAACCTTAGAGACAGATTGAATAGAAAAGGTAACATTTACGTTGTTCTTTTTGTTATATCTGTGGTGTTGGGGAGGATATGTAATTTTAGGGGTACAGAAGACCCGTTCTTTGGATACAACAAGTTGTTGGGAAACACCCTTGGAGTTTTTACCCTTCCACCCTTGGCAGAAAGTTGATATGCATCAAAATGACAATAGGACAGTTCCTCCTTTAAGCGAGTGGCAAGAGAATACCTCTCCAAGGAAAAATACTGTGTCTCACCCGGTGAAATCTCCCCACTACTCTGGGCATTGTCTCCACCCAGGTGATCCTCCCGCAGTGCACCATCCGCAGGATTGGGATCAGAAAGAATTTGCCCTCGCCTGGCAACCTGGGAGGAGACTTTAGGCAGGGTTTTGGTAGGGGATCTGCATGATTCTCAACACGCCTTTGTTAGTTAATTAGGCTGATCGTGACAGGGGGAAAGCTTGGCACTCCCCCCCCTGGAGATGCATTGTGTACTCCACCTGTCAGATCCCACCTAAATAGGACGTGGGGAGGATGCACCTGAAGGCTGTGTCCACCTAGAGTACACGGGGGTCTATGTGTATGTCGTTCAATGAACCTAGGAAAATGTGTGTGAATTAGACCCACACATTTTCCAGAGGTTGATCTACCATCATTCAATTTCAGTTAAAAGTTCAAAAATCCCAGACGAGCGCACCACACCCACCGTGCGGATGGTCGAATTCCTCACAGTGTGCTACCTGCTCAGTATGGTGCAGGTGTTGCGAAAGGTGAGAGAGAAATAGAGAAGTGCAGAGGGATTTAGAGAGTCAGTGAGTGGATGTGCGAGTATAAGCTAGAAAAGGGTTGAGAAGGTGCAAGGCTGTAGTGGGAGTAGTAGTGAGGGTGGACTGAAGGAGGACAGTTGTTAGAAGAGATGCACAAAGAGTGTAAGAAGATCAGGAGGCAGAGGCATAGAGGGGATTGAGAGTAAAGCTAGGAAGAGAATAGAAAGGAATGGGGAGCATAAACAGAGGGAAGGAAGCAAAGGCAGCTAGAGAAAACGAGAAAAATTGGCACTAGAGACAGTAAAGTGGCATGGGGTAGGAACATCCCAGCTAGAGGTAAGGGAAGAGGTGAGCGAGAACCCCTGGTGATATCGGACAGTAAAAACAGATCAGAAGTATCCCTTAGAAAATGCCACATCATTTAGGTTTCCCTCCCAGATCAAAGAAGACTTAGAGTAAGGGGTTACCTTGCATTAGAATACACCTGGGACATTCTGGAGATTAAGAAAATCAGGGCTTGGGTGTGGGGAGCCTACATGGAGTTTCGAGAGAGCCATAGGGACCCCACAGGTTTCAACCGTTCCAGCCATCTCACACCTTTATTTAAAATATTAAAAAGCACTGTAAATCTATTATCCTAATCCGTGGCTTTTTGAGGCCATCTGTGACAGTGTCCAATAGTGCAAATCCCGGCATTGTGACCCCAGACGTATTAAGTAATTTCACATACACTCAAAATAGTGCTTGCTTCTCAGGCCATATTATTGTTTGGCCTTCACTTGCCCAGGAAAGCTTCTGCTTTCACAGGCTAGTAATGTCTTTGTGTGTGCGGCCCAGTAATGGGGTGGAACCGTCTAGTCCCACTCCATATCAGTGGTGCCAGAAAGGCTGGGTGTGGGGCAAATGTGAAACAAACAGATGTCCCTAATTGGACATCTACTGGCTGTTTGAATGGTGCAGATCATTACCATTGGTGAGCTTTGAATTGCTTCCAGCTCAGATTTTGGATAAAAAGAGGATCTCTGTAGCCATTTCTTTTAGTTTGTTAGAGTCACGAGTCCCTCGAAGAAGAACAGCCTGCTGAAGATCCAAAGAAGACTACTGTAGTGGTCCAGCATCACTTCCTGCATCTGGCCCGGTGAAGCCCTGTTTCACTACCCCATATCCAAAGACCCAGAGCAGTGCTTCAACCCTTGGATTAGTGGGACCAACTAGTCTTGACACCTTCGAGGATCCGGCCCTTCTGATCCTTCAACGGGGGCCCTGGACAAGTCGCCAATTTGTTCCACAAGTCACCTTCTCCCTGAAAGCATCCTGGAGCAACTTCTGTGACCGCAACTGGAAGGATGCCTGTCTTAGCCTGTGCCGAAACAGTCGCTGGATCTTGCCTGTCTCCAACCTGTGAGGTGACCCGACGAGGTCTGCATCAGTGTTTCTTGCAATTCTTCAACGCCAGAGGATACATATTACAGCTGCACCCAACAGGAAGAATCCTCGAACCTGCAACTCCTGGCCACCTCCCATCAGAACCAACAGCGGAAGAACAAGACCCCAAACAGTACCAACAGCGGAAGAACAAGCCCCCAGAAGAACCACAAAGTTATTTGGGAAAAATCAGAGTCAGGGGTCGGGCGGTAAGTAAACACAGTGTATCCGTCCTCTCCTGTCCTCCATACGATAACATTGGGAAGAAGTCCCTTTGTCTCCTACGTTCCATTCCACTCACCTTTTGGTCATCAAACCTGGGTAGGGTAACCTGAAATATAAGAAACGTTCACTTCCCTTTAGTAAAATTTGTTGAAGAACTCCTTTAAACTATCACCAACACAAGTAAATTACAAGTTATCTGCAGAGGTGCCATTCTAGCAAGACACATTGTTGCTCCAGGGACTTTTGGGCACAAGACTCCATTCTTCTTAGGCTTTGAACTGCTTAAGTTAGTTGTGATCTGGTTCCATCATTTATTGCATCCATTTACTTACCTGCTTGACTGAAGAGGTTATTTGATGTCTTTACGAACCTATGGTGAATGTATATATTTGCATCAGAGTATTGTGCGTGAATACTACCTGCTAGATTCAATCGTTTGTGTGTTCAAAAAGGCTATTGTAAATAACTATTTACTTTCTCTCTAAATTGAATTATTGTGTTCCATACTGTGTGGACTCATTGAAGGTTCCTAGCGCCACTCTGAGAATAAGCCTTGACTGCTCATTTACGTACCTTGATTAGGTTTTGGCTAACCTCTCAGTTGCCTGTTAACTACAACTAGGGGGGCCTCCTAAAATCTGTCAAGCAGCCACTAGGTTTGCCTCATAAACACCAGCCCAGATTCTAGAAACCCATCATAACAACCAGCAAAGATGTACCAATTAGACCCAATGTCTAGGTTCAAATAATATATAATTAACGTTGTACAATGCCAGAGCAGAATTGGTGCTTCACACAGAGGAAGTTCTCTGTGGGTCGACATAGAGCAAATATTAATTCATCTAAATACTTGGTGCCTACACGCTAATTGAAAGCCTTCTGTGTGGAAAAATAAACCCTACGAAAACTTTGTTAATGGGAAATTGCAATGTTGAGGATCGCCCTTTACCTCACACAAAGAATGGGAACCTAGACATTGTAGGGTCTATTAAAAAACGCAAAGCTCCAGGTAAGATGTGCAGCAAGAGCGTTTGGGTCCCTAATGTTGGAAGCAAAAACATATCAAATTTCCAAGTGGTGTACATGGAGGCAAAACAAATGGAAATTAAAAAAATTGCATTTTCTTATAATGTAAACATTCTTTGTAGCTAGCAATTGCGTCACATGAACAGTCATGACACTCATTTGTAAATGGTGCCTCCAATGCCAGTGGTCTAAACACAACACCTGATCACTGCGAGTGACATAAAGGGTCAGACAGGTGTTTGTTACTCCTTACCTTTCCTTCAAGCATTGGCAGATTTTAGAGAGTAAATGGGCAGCCGTCGCTTACCTGTGGCACTGGGCGGATGAGTGTAAATTTCTTTAAAAACAGCTCAAACAGCTTGGAATTAAGCCACAATTTGTTGCATCACAGTTTAGTTATATTTGACCCAACGACACTACAACATCAGATATGATATGATATTGCATTCATAACGTGCCTATACACACACAAGTGTTTGGGGGCACGAGATACATACTGATAGTTACCTCTGGGAAGAATGTTCAGATTCCATCAGTGTGATAGTCTTAAAGCCACCTTCAACAAGATGGGGAGGACATACTATTAAACTTTTGAGTAGGGACACTTGAGTGTATCAATAACCTTTTAGATATAACAATCAGTTTATGGCGAGGAAGGATGTTTTCGGATAAATAAACTGGATACTCTTTGTCCAAAAGGGATGAATTGGAATTTTACTTATGCTTTATATAAAAATAAAGAAGTATTCTATACCCTGAGAAATTGAATGCAAATATACGTTAGCACTTTACGTAAGTTGATTAACATATGTACATTTGAATATAAGTGTATGAATAGTCCAATTACGAAAAAAAATCATGAAAGTGTTTTCAACAAATGTATTTAAGATATGAACCGACAAGTACACCGTGCCATAGGGGACATAGAGAAACAACATCTTATTGATCAGTAGATAAATTGACTGGATTATTTTATTAGGTCATATGTCAATGTAAAATATTAAAGTAGGCTTATGTGGCATGGTTTGCATCTGTAAGATAATAATATTAACATCATGTAATGCACCCTTGTCAATGAGGACTTATGTATTGCCCAGGTTGCAAAACGTGCACTCGCTACTAGCCATTGGCTCGTGATATTTGATGAGTAAGAGATGGTGTTCTATGTGTATGTATAGTATTAAGGTCTCAAGTGACTTTGGTGGTTGGCTCGTACCTTGCAACTTGAATTCCTGCCCCCTCGATTGCATATATAACAGGAAGATAATGTGAAGTAATTTCATCTACAAAAGAAATGTTCTCCTAAGCAACCCACAGGAACCTTTGTCAGAAAGTGTTCTAGAATTGTGAATAAGATCAATCTTAGTTTTAATATAAAATAAAGTCTTTGAATGGAAATGGAGGCAATGATTACATATTGTGCACAAAGTATGGTGTTGGTGTAAGGTGTTGGTGTTTTTGCATCAAACAAAATATATTGAATTTAGAATGGAGTAAAAGATGAATAAAAAGTGCGCTGCTAGGTGCAACCAACATTTAACTACCTCATTTAAGATTTACATGTGGATCAATTGAAATATCAAAGACATACATTTTCACAGAATTACAAAAGACACTAACAATTTAATTTAGATTACTATTTTGGTCTTAATTTGAAAACATTCTGGTAAACTAGAGAGAAATGCAGTGAAATTGTTGACAGATGGCAGACATTCTTGCCAGCAATC
Organism: Ambystoma mexicanum; assembly: GCF_040938575.1. Lineage (NCBI taxonomy): Eukaryota > Metazoa > Chordata > Amphibia > Caudata > Ambystomatidae > Ambystoma > Ambystoma mexicanum. The sequence goes on from NC_090932.1 coordinate 1,015,408,435, forward strand.
TAATGAACATGGTGGTGTCAGTTTGTTTTAAGTCTGTACAAACGATGGAAAAATGGTGTTTCAGTTTATCAGCAATGCAATATGAGAGAACTCTGATATTGTAATTCCATTATGATGAGGCATCCACGCTAATAAAATATTTATCCTAAAGGAGGTTACAAGATCCAAATGAAAACTGATTCAATTTAAAAATTGTGTGCAGTTTGGACAATACACTTTAAGTGGCATCATTTACAGAAAACACATGGTTTCCCCATGTAAAACGGCACGTGTGTGTGTGTTGTACAGACACACACTTAAAAAGCACTCTATATATTAAATGAAAAAAACATAGGTTAAGACAGAGATAAGGTAATCAGAATCAACGCAACAAAACCCCCAGAAATTCAGCAATCGCATTTCAAGCATGTCCACCTTAACCATGCGCCCCCTCGTGCACAGCGTATGACCACAAGGATGACATCACTGATGTGAACATTAGCCTGCGTCACATCCAGATAGAATTGTGAATGATAGCATGTGCCAGACTTAGATGGAATTGTAAATGATAGCATTTGCCACACTTAGATTGAATTGTGAACATTAGCCCGATTCGCATCTAGACAGAATAGCGATTGTTAGCCAGGGGCTAGGCTGCATTGGGAATATTATTGAGGCCAGATTTAGATAGAATTAGGAATACTAGCAAGCTTCACATATAGATAGGACTTCAAAAGGTGGGCCAGTGCCACATTTGGATGCAGTTATGAATACTGATGGGCGTCGTGTATAGAAAGGTTTGTGAATATCAGCCAGTACCGGATCCAGATAGAAATGCAGAGATATTCACGTGGCACATCTACAAAGAACTTGGAAATGTAGCACATCACTCCTAGACAACGATGCAAATAACCAACCCACTAACAATTTCACCCCTCTTCATACACCCCTCAAACTCTAACCAAACACAACCACAACCTTATAGCACAACAAACTTCACCACACCGCGACAACAAAACTAATCACACATGCACACAACGGCTACCAATCGGAAAGCACCCCAAGCCCAGCGAACAGTGTTAACCGGGCTGCGGCTGCCAACGGCACATCACTGCTCTCCTGCACTTTTCCCCTTGTTCCCACTAACTCTGCCCCCCTTCCCTTTTCAGAGCTGCCAGAGCACCAGGGGACCACTCCGGTGGTGATAGTGCGCGGTATAAATGTCCTTTAACATTAACATCAATAATTACATCAAATATGAAACTGCTGATTAAATAAGTATTTTTTTGTTGATCTCTTTTAATACAGATATTATACTTAATAACATGGCTTTGTTGCGATCTGATCAACTTAACTCTCTCAACCAAGGTTTTATTTCACCACTGAATTACAAAGGTTTTGTTGTTATGTATTTTTCCTGTTAAATCTGATTCCCTTTGCTTTCTCCCAACTAAAGTGGTTTCACTGAATTTCAAGGGTTTTGTTAGGATATAGTTTCTTCGTGGCACACTTGTCATGGCCACCCACGGTCATGGTCACTGTACATGTTGCACCAATAGGTTTCTTTGGGGCCCACTAGCCATGGTCTTCGGCCGTGGCCACTGTACAGGTTGCACCAACAGGCTTCTTAAGGGAGCCCACTAGTTATGGCCTTCGGTCATGGCTAATGGCCACTGTACATGTTACACAAATAGGTTTCTTTGAGGCCCACTAGGCTGGCCTTTGGCCATGGCCGTGACCCTTATACATGTTGCACCAATAAGCTTCTCTGGGTCCCGCTAGCCATGGCACAGAGACCCATTACCTCCAGCCTAGTAGAAGTGATCACTAAGTGTAAACGATTTTTCTTTCTTTTTTTTTTTTCAAACTCTTTTCTGATTCCCGCGGTATTACCCAGATCATGCAAGAAAAAAAAAATCAAAAGCTCTTCCCTGCCCTCACAGGCACCGACCAAGTTCCCCCTCCTCTTTTGTTTGGAAATGATCAGTCAAATCCATCCAGTGAGTCAAAAGTTATCAATAGAATTTTCGTATTTCCTATTGCTCATGTCACTCACCTTAACTATAGGGCAGCGGCTGCCACCCTATAAAATATATATTACTACCAATGTCCCCACTTCTCTTACAAGGCTCTCTGTCTAGTTCTAGTGGGTGCTAAGGAATACGGTTAGAGAAAAATGTTTAGCAAAAACAAGCCGTCTGGCAGGTCTTCAGATCTTTCAACACTGAAACACAACCACTTACAGTATTCCAAGTACTCGGTCTCAATTGTGCAAAAAAGTGCATTTATTTAACCAAAGTTTAATTTTAAAAGCATTCCTACCAACACGGACTTACTGAGTATTTCCATTCAAGTCGGCATTAAAAAGCCATGTGATCCATCAGCTGCATAGACTTCGTCGTCAGGCAGTTATTAGATTTACTCGATACACGCTGCTCTGGTTTTCCTTTATCCCGCGTCACGGCTCGACTGCATACATGATGTGACTTGTCTATGTCTATCTAAAGTCACCATGGCAGTCATATTACATGGATTAAATACCTTGGTTTTTCCTTTTGATCACAATTGCGACCCATTAAATACTGGTCACAAACCTTTATTGTTTTACCTTAAAAACAAACAGCAACTCACTCGGAACAACATTTCATCCAGTACTTAATTTCAGCTTGTCTAGGCAAATGCCAGATTATCAATTAACATTTCGGGTCACTGTTGAGTATTATACCAGTGGATCCAATGGACTTTGTTAGTGTTAGAATTCTTGTGTTATGCAGCTCACCCATTAAAATCAGCCCCAGTGGGCTAAATTGCAGTTAGCTCTCATCAAAGTCTCTACTTGTACAGCATGACATTTCTGATCAGAATGTACATATTCATATTTCTCTAATAACCAAATCAACTTGATTCTCATCAGTTAGGTATATCAGTCCTACACGATCTTAGCTAGTAACACTACCACAATTGATTTACAATATTGTGATACTGGTATTCAATCATTGTATAGATGTACTGCTATGATGAGTTTGGATTCTAGTTTTCTCAATTGCCTTTCCTGGTTATCTTTCCTCTTTTGATCAGGTATGTATGCCAATGCAAAAAATCTGATCAAGGTTGCCTCACTGTTGTGGCTTTCAATAAAACTTACAGCTAGAGGGTAATTTTTAATCTCTGTTTTTAATAGCCCTATAGTGTTGTAGAATCCCGATCTTTAACATACAGATGGTTGATCCAATATATAATTTGTTACAGGGACAACCAATTGCATACACCATGAAGAGAGGGTCCCTGAATGCCCCTCTTGACACCTATATACATGACAGCCCGAAGAGCCAGAGATGGAAGTCTCCAGTCGCTGCTTGGATAGCCCCCAGGAGGACCAGTGAGAAATACATATGTGAGCAGATATTCTCTAAAAAGACAACCATTCAAACGGTATCCAGTTAACGTCATCATGAATACAGGTGCCCCAACACTGATCATGGAGCCAGGTGCCTCGCTAGACCTCATCAATTAATGACAAAGATCTAGCTGTGCTGACGTCATTAGAGACACCACGACATAGTAACGTTAGCCATGAAGCAAACTCACAACCATGCACAAAGTTACATGAACATACAATTGCACACATTTAGAAAATGTGTACACAGTTCTGTAGATAAAGGACAGATACAAATACATACTGTCGAAAGCCTTTATTATTTTCTGTCATTAGACAAATGCAGAAACGCAAGGAAGTAAGAGATGCAGAGCAAGCTTGCAGCAGCTTATTGCAACTAAACATATGGAACTACAGATCGTATAAGAGACCTGGAAGGACCAAAATACTACTAGCCTATAAGAATAACATCACAATATAGACATATAGCAATGATAACAGAACTACAGCAGAACTACATGAAGCCACAGGCCTCAGGACGAGAGGTGAAGAAAAGCAGAATTAGGCTGCACGAAGCACCAGGCCAGGATTTGCAGCCAAGGTCAGAGACGAGCAGAACATTCCTAAATCTCAGAGACAAGGAGCCACCTGTAAAATAGCAGAAAAAATCCTCACTAACTGCAGACCAGAAATCTCAATTTTGCAGTCTTAACCCACGTGGTGCAGCCGAGCCAAACAATCGCCATTTACTTGTGGTGGGAAGAGAAGCAGTTTCCAGCAGAACCGACACAAAGCCATACATGTGTTTCACAACGTTGCAATCCTGCAGACACTCGCAAAGGCAAAGTGGTAATACTGATGGCAACAATGGTGACACAGTCTTTGTCATCACCTTGAGAAGGTGCATGGAGCGCTGAGAAGCGAGCTGGATCCCAGGTCTGGGGAGATCAGCTCCAGCCAATCAGGAACACAAATCCAGGAGTGAATGGCAGAGGGCAAGGCCCAATGGTAATCCTGCAAGCCTGGAACAATCTAACAGTTTTTGGGGAAGATTCAGGCAAGCCACCTGACATGGGAGGGCCAGTCAAATAACATCTATATGTGCCGGCTATAGGTAATGCCACTCCAACCACCCAATCACGCATGCTCTTCGGTTTTTGGGCCAGGGGGAGAGCCCTGATTTGTGATGTCAGGGCATAACAAAAGACCCTGACACGGGTTGAGGAGCTGTGATTGCTGGAGAATTCCATTTTCCTGTATGATCCCGGTCTGTTATTAAAAATAAAGGACAGTTCTGACTTGCCCTTGGCCGAGTCCTCCATTTGTATGCCGGGGGAGGGTTAATTGGGTTCTGGGTGCTCTGAATAGTGAATGTGTGGTGTGAACCCCGGTCCTCTCTGGCATAACATATATACCCTTTCTTCTTTTGCTGATTGTCATATTTAACTACAATATTAGGGTCCGACTACGCACACATTTTCGACTTTCTACATTTTCGAGAAACCCCTTTTCCCCTGATACATTCGACAACCAGTTGTCCTGCAAAGATTTGAAATCGAGAGAGCTCTAAACCATACAGAACCATGGGGGTTTACTTTTGCTTTATAGCATTCCAATAAAGGGGGCATAGAAAAGAAACAAAATCTTCTATGAATCAATGTCATTTGAAACAGAAGGAAGGCAATCTTTCCCTTCAATGTATCCTTCAGTTGAACCAGACGATTCTCAGTAGTAAAGAGAAAACCTAAGTGATCATGACATATACTTTGGTTATTTTACTATGATCTATTGTCCAGCTCAAATAAGTATGCTTCTTCTTAGCATTAAAACCCATTATACAAACTTTGACAGGGTTAATTACTAGAGTGTTTCTCCTCCCTGGTCTAAAAGGATGAATTTAGAGACCATCCTGCGGTCATCTGATGATCATCGAACTACACTAGAAGTCATTGTCACATCATCAGACGTCATCACACTGTTAAAGTCATCAGCAAATATCTCAGAATGGTGGTTGATGATTTGGGGATGAGTTTAGGATGACTTAATGAATATGCTAACATCATCACTATTTTAGAAAACTCTTTGTTCCCAATGCTTTTAGGGTGACTTTCTGATCACTTCAAGAGATTGCACGTTTGTCCCTGATGATTTGGGGATGATTCTGGGATGACCTGGTGATTAATTCAAGATCAATGCCATGAAACATGCTTGTTCTTGATGATTTGGGGATTACTTACTGATTACCTCAGAACATCAGAGTTTGTATGTGGACCAATACAGATTGTCATTCTGCTTTTACTTAGTTGCACTTATGCTGAATGACCCCCCACCCCACTGTGGCAAGGGTAAAGCTTGAGATTATGTTGGGCCAAAGTGGAAGCCAGAGGCCTAAACATAGCATGCATCCCCTGGGTGAGAATCATTTGCCATCTCAGTCAAAAGCAGGAACCTAGCACCCTCACAATCAATTAATTTCCATGCTGACTTGTTAGGTGGGAATTGGTGTAGTGCCACTGTGTGAGACTACATAGCACTGATCTGCTTGGTATAAGGTAACCCACCTTTTGGTATAGGTTTGTACTACACAGGTTGGTAGTGTGACTGAGCAGCCAGGCCTATCTCAAGAGGGATAAATGTGAGCTGTAGAGCTGTACAAATGAAAACCGTAAATACAAGTAGCCAAGTAACACTTACACTCAAGGTTTCAGTTATAAATAGTTATTTGTTTAACATCAATTTTTAAATAAGCGTTCTTAAGAAAGGCCATTAATGTAACAATGTAAATATACTTTAAAATTACTTTTCAGAATCAGAGCAAGTTAGTGGGTAATCTTTGGAATTGCTTCTTACACAATTCCTACACCCTGGGGTGACTGCAATCACAAGGACAGCAATGGCTTTAAATATCACACTAGTTATACTTTGCGGATTCCGAGGTTGCAGAAAGGAAAGGTTTAAGGAAGGAAAAAGGTTAAATAAGTTCTCAGTATATGTGAGGACAACTAAATCTTCCAATGAAATCTAGACAAGCCTTTCCCAGCAGTAACATTCTAAAACAAGTTACCACCTATGAGGGACAAACAATATCAAGGTCAATGGGCTAGAAAAGTTTGCATGGAGCCAGGACAGCCAAAGTCAATTTGAAACAGTCTATGGAGCTGAGGCACTTCTTAAAATCAAAGGTCTTGCACACAGTTAGAGAGTTGGTTAGAAAATCACTTGTAGGATCACAAGCTGTTAAGCCTGTGAAAACGGAGTTGGAATAAACTCTAAAAGTAAACCACTGCAATACCCAACTGAGAAAAGCACTCTACAAGACAGTGAATTAAGTACCCAAAGTCTAAACAGTATCTCTGGTTTGAAGAAGAGTGGTCCAGCTGGCTTCTGTCCTGCTATACCGATGCAAATCCTGTGTTCCTGAGTCTCAGTCGTGGGGACAAGAGGGAGGACATCTGTAGGGCTCCTGCGGCGGTACTTGGGAAGTTGTCGGCAGCTACGGACTCTTTTCGGTTCAGCAGCACTTTGCGGTTTCAGCGCTTCGTAAACAGCACCGTTGCGGATATCCAATACCGGTTGGGCTTCCTTCACTCCTTGGGTCCTGCACTCTGGTGAGGGGACTCGAGCTCTGGTTGTCCTGCTTCTGGAGGGTCCTAAGGAGACTCCTGGAGCTTCTAGCTGGATTTCAGACGTTTCACTCGACGACGGATTACTCAACCCCTGGCACTCGTTTCTTGAAGCAATGAAGAAGTACAGCCAGACAGGGAAGATGGTCCAGTGGAGTTCGTCTCTGGGTTAATTGGTCCCATGAACCCAATGGGAGGAGGAGTCCATTCCGGAGCTTTTCTGTCGAATTGAGCACAGCAGCAGGTCTTCATCAGACAATTCAAAAGTCCAGGAGGAAGCAGCAAGCTTTGTTCACAGTTTCTTGGTTTCTTCGTTGGGTGATTCTCCCAGTGGTCGACTCTGCCTCTAGTCCCAAAACCCTTTGCCTTTTAAGCAGGTTTCTCCCATTCATACACAGCCTAGGCTGTCAATCACACAGCAGGGTGTCTGTCCTGAAAGGACAGTGAGCCAGCCAATCAGGACTGGTTGCATTCAGGCATTCCAAGAGACAAAGGAGTTTTCAGGACCCTCCCTCACATCCTGTCCTTCCAAACACACTGGAGCCAGAGGTGGGCTTCGGGGCTGAAGCCCGCCAAAGGCAAGACAAACAAAGGGCTCCAATCTGTTTTGATGCACAGAGTAAAACCCAAGAAAGACCTTACAAACAGAAAATGGCAAAAAAAGAAGAAAGGGGCCATTTTGATAAAACGGTCACCCATGGGTGCTATATTGCAGCGGAGGGTTCAGCCTGCGGTAGAAAAGCACAATGGTAGGAAAAATTAAACCACTACCACCAGCCATTTAAAGTAGGGAGGGTAACATAAAAATGTTACTTGGGAATGTAGGATAAGGGGCTACTAGGTAACCCCCACCCCACCAATCCACATAAGATGGTGTGTGCTGGACCCACAAAGAGAAAAGGAAATTAAAGTCAATTTCACACAAGAAAAGGTATTTTAAACATTATGAGAAATGTAAAGGATTTATCAATGACTGAGTTTGTCAGACTCCCAAAACAGTAAAAACACATCATCCAATTCAGGTCAAAACACACGAGGGAGTGGGAAAAAGGTCTCACTCCAGGGTTAAAATTAAAAATTCCTACAGTCCAGCAAAAGAGCTGGGGTCAGGGAATTAGCACAGAAATGAGAATTCTCCGTAAAATGTACTCCTTCACACAGTATTTGCTTTGCGCCAAATCCAATAATCAACAACCATAACCAAAAGTGCATCCAGGATTTTTTAAAAAGAAAAGAAAAAACACATAGGATCCAAAAAAGAAAGAAGCAATAAAACTAAACGGATCCACAAAGTCCCTTCAACCGAGGTCTCGACTACGCACAGCCTACCAAATACAAGCTACAAAAAAACAAAAACAGCAAAGACTAAACCCAAAAGAACAGGAAAAACACCAATCAAAAGAGGATGCCCACTAAGGAACACAACCCACACATCATGACTCGCCACAAGAAAGACAAAGAAGCCTGAAAAGACAACAGGAATAATAAGAAATCCCAAACCACTCGGGAAGGCACCGACCAGCATGATCCCACAACCCCAAAAAACTGAACAAGCATCTGAGATGGCCCAAGGAGACATACAAATAACAGAGCAAAGACAGACTACAATGCTCGCTACCTGTCCACATACGACAACGTGGTAAAGAAAAACAGCACCGCAACAATGAACCGACAGCCAACAAGCGTCACGAATACAGACCCAACCAGGACACCAAATAGAACACGACAACTAATAAACCATTCCAACCCAGTCTCCACCATGGACAATACGCCAACCAGAACTAAGAACAAATTGGAATCCATCACACTCTGCACCGCTATATCACCAAGACTGGAACAACAGAGGGGTAGCTACCCTATTTACCACCCTGAACGAACCAACCCCACCATAAACCTTATCAGTCTACTCGACAAAGAAAATGACCAACAAAGAACCGCTCCACCCAAAAGACTAAACCGGGAAAAACCCACCTGGAATGGAAACCCACCCAACAACACACCGGTCAGAACAAACAATACTAACAGCAACACGAAACGGAAATCAAGCAAGCTACACTGCAGCCTCCTCAATGTTAGATCCATGGCAAAACACTCAACAGAAATCAATGAACTCCTAAGCGAAGGAGGCACAGATGGTGTAAGCTCCAGAGTTTGACTTTGGGCACTGGTAAATGGATTTATGAATTGGAAAAAATGACATGAGGAAACACATTTGCTATAGGGGACATTAAGGGTCTTCAAGCAGCTATACTTGGCGAAAGGGCTGAAGACATTTGGACGAGAGCAGGATACGCAAGTGTCACAACACAGAACACAGCGCATGATGGAGCGCTATTTAATAATTGTAGAGTGGCAGTCTGGAAAGCGCTTAGAGTACAATATCCCGATACGTCAAATATGGGTGCAATTATGGTACGAAAGATGCAAGAGGGCGAAGATCCGCTTGATTACATTCAGAATTTTCAAGAACAGTGGTCTTTGGAAACTTAAGAGCCTTGGGGGAAATCGTTACTTGTATTTTATCATATTTTATGTCAGGGGTTGCCAGAGCAGGTACAGAGACAGTTCAAGAAGCTAGTGGGTATGGAGGCAAAGCTATGGCCAGAAATACAGCTGACCAGTGCAGATTGTTGCAAGAGAAAAAAATCGAAAGAGAGAAGATGCTAGGAAGCTAAACTAGTTCAAAATAAGCTGTCAAAATATGCTATAGATAAGGCGATGTTGACCAGTGGAGATAGGCTAGGATCCCAGCAGACAGCAGGTATGCCACAGGTGAATAACCAACGGCAGTCAGATCAAGGAGGGAACACATTTATGCCAAGAGGAAGGGGAGGCTTCCGTGGAAGAGGAGGCTTTCAGAATAACCAAGGTGGTAATCCAGGCATGCAGGAAGAGCAGGGTAAGAGATTCCCTCCTGTGTGTTGGACATGTGGAATGACAGGACACATTGCGCAAACAGGTGGAAGCCAAGGGTATGAGCAAAATGGACAATTTTCAATAGGGGGACAGCTTACCCTCCAGCATATACCCCTCAAAGTAGAGATGGGTTTGCCCAAGATCAGATAGTGTATCGAGCACAGGTAACGCAAACGCAACAGGCTTTAGAACCACAGCAAGCACTATTGAATCTGCCTCAAGGGCCGTCACAGCACGCACCCATGCAGATATAGTAGAGAGTGAATACAGGGCAGCTATTGACTCTTAAAGTAAGGGGTGTCCCTGTCGCAGGAGGGAATCCTTTTACAGGTACGGGAATAAGTATGTGCCCACAATAGGACAGCTCACAGGGTGACTTCATTTGTTCAGTATTATCGGTGACCCCAAATCCTTAAGAAGAACCGCGGCCCACCCCCGACTAGCCCCAGCCATGGTGACTTCTGAGGCAGCCCGTGTAGCGGCTGCACGGTTACACAAGATACCTGCAGGTGTCAGTACTTTGGATTAGAAGAAAAGAAACGGCATCGCCTTTTTCCTTTGCTAAACCGAAGTGCGGACACCTGCAAGCAGCAGGTGTAACAGTGAGTGCGGGCTGCTTGATGGCTCTGTACTCTTGCGGATACCTGCAAGCAGCAGGTGCAACAGTGCTGTGCGGGCTGCCTGATGGCTCTGTACTCTGAAACAGGAGGAGGACTGCACTGCCCATCCTTTTGTTTCTGAGTGAATAGCCATTACCCAGCACAAAGCCACTGGGCTCCTCACGCTGGCTGATGGCCATTTACTCGGAAACAAAATGAGAGCTAGGCAGTCCAGCCATCCTCCTGTAGCAGAGTACAGAGCCATCAGCAGCAGGCAGCACTTTCATTCAAGGAGCCCGTGTTATAGCATTGCACCACGTGGCTGCTTGAATGGCAAGGCTGCCTGTTGGGTGTGAGCTGGGGCACAGTGGTGGCCAACCTTTGGGGCGCCCAGCTCCTTCTTTTGTCTAAAAGGAGGGCGCCGGGCGCATCAAAGGTAATAATGCCAGTGTGCCCCAGCTCCACTTTATTCTAGCAGCCCCCCCCCTTAGGCGAGGGGGGGGGGGGCTCGATAGGGGGCGTGTCCTAAGCACACCCGTACTTAGGCCACACCCCCTAACGAGAGCCCACCCCCCCCCCCCAACCCACTCGATTTCTATTCCCACTTAAAACACGGGTAGTAGCTGCACAGCTTCTGCGAGCATTCCAGAGCCTGAACCATACCGTAGATGAACTTGGCAGCAGCTACCGTGTCTACGATACCGACAACAACAGGCTGCCGTGTGTAATTTCAAAACCAGCTGTTTAGAAAGTCACTGTGGATGTGATAAGCAATACAACGAAATACAGCTTTACCTTCAATGTGCATTTCCAGAGGTTTCAAAAGGGCTCCTCTTCACAATATAACAAAGGGGTGAAAACGTCTAGATTAAGGGACGCTTAAAGAAATGCATATAAAATTCACTACGCGAGCTGGATGGCATGCACTCACCTGACGCTGCCTGGAATCAGCACATGAGTGTTTCGTAAAAGGTAGCGTCTAGTTCCCATCCGAGAGACTGAGCATAGCAACGCCCCGCCTCCGCCTCATCACGTGGGCCGCTCTGCGTCACGTGGGTCTCAACGTTCACTTCTCATCTTTTTTGCAGGAGCGGGAAGGCACGATCGGGAAGGCAAGGCGTTGCAGGAGCGGGAGAGATTCCTCCATCACAAAGCACGTTTCGCATAGTTGATTGTTATTTGGTGCTTGAAAACGTGTTATTTGGTGCTTGAATTTGGTTTATGGTAAATCTTAAAGTTATCTTATGTTGATTGTTACTTTAATGCAGAGCGGCAATATTGTGAACGGGTTATTTCTGTGTATTTTTGTAATGTACATCAGGGGTGAGATTTACTTAAAGTACAGGTAGATTCAGTACTTTTTGGGGTTTTCTCATGCAGGTGGGCGATTTGCTTTATGGAGTGGGGTTGGGCACAGCGTGTTTCTCCCTTGCCAATGGGACTTCTGCTGTACTAACAGTACAATGAATAGATTTGTTATGTGCAGCAGATGGGTATATCTATGTGCAGCAGATGGGGATATGTGTTTATGGGTATGAATTTCCAGCATAACAGTTACTGATACTTTCTAAAATGCCTTTTACAGCGTCATGACATATTTCACGTATTTCTGTTAAGTCGTCTTGATGTTTTCGTGTAGGATGCAGTGTTGCCAACTTGGCAACTTTATCCCTATGGTTTACGAGACATCACGGCCCCCTAGTGACTTTTTGCTGAAACAGCGGCTAGCGAGAAATGTAGCTACTTTTTTCTATTGGTTTGGAGACTTACACTTGGTCCTATTGGTTTGGAGACTTGCGTCATTTATGCAAGTTTCCAAACCAATAGAAAAAAGTATTTTTCAAAAAAGGTAGCAGGCGCCCCTCTCCAGAAAGAATATGGCATGATAACTTGTTCTGTGGTATTTTCCAAATTTGAGAGTTTGCAGCAAGGAACTTGGGGCTGGTCACCCTAAATTACCTGGGAGAACCTAGATGTGGACCCCTTGCTCACTGTGCTCAGAGAGACACAGCTCCACCTCACCGATGAGGTCCAACAAGGCTGAAGCAAGTGCATGGGATTGCTGTTGGTACTCTTGTTCAAAGGAGGTTTGCCTGGCATTTCGGTGCTGGACTGCCCTTGTGGGCGGAACAAAGACTGATATGCAAATTAGTATTCCTCCTTTGCGAAAAGTACAGTGAGCTGAAAGCGATGGCTGCAGACTCTCACAGTGGGTAAAAGCCACAGGACAGCTTATCATGCCATGTTCTTTCAAGAGAGGGGCGCTTGCTACCTTTTTTGCATTTTTGAAAGGAACTTAGGGTTGGTCACCCTAAATTACCTGGGGGAACCCAGACGTGGCCCCCTTGCTAACTATGCTCAGAGAGGCACAGCTCCACCTCACTGATGAGGTCCAACAAGGCTGAAGCAAGTGTATGGGATTGCTGTTGGTACTCTTGTTCAAAGGAGGTTTGTCTGGCATTTCAGTGCTTTGTGGGCGGGACAAAGACTGATATGCAAATGGTTATTTCTCCTTTGTGAAAAGTACAGTGAGCTAAAAGCTTCAGACTCTAACAGTGGGTAAAAACCACAGAACAGGTTATCATGCCATGTTCTTCCGAGAGAGGGACGCTTGCTACCTTTTTTGCATTTTTGAAAGGAACTTGGGGTTGGTCACCCTAAGTTACCGGGGGAACCCAGACGTGGACCCATTGCTCACTGTGCTCAGAGAGGCACAGCTCCGCCTCATTGATGAGGCCCTCTGCCTTTCCTCTCCTTCCCCCAGAAGCTCACTGTCTCCCAAGATCTGGTGTTCTCTAGGATGGACTATTGTAACAGCCTCTTTCTAAATCTACCTGCCTCTACTCTCTGCCCTCTGCGACTGCAAGACTTGCCCATGGTCTCAAGCCCTGGGATCCTATCTCTCCAGCTCTGAAATCTCTCCATTGGCTCCCAGTGAATGCAAGAATTAATTCAAAACCCTCTGCATTGTCTACACAGCTTTCTGGGGCCTGGGTCGAAAATACCTTCAGCTATCCCTCCGCAAATACCTCCCCTCTCGAGCTCTTCGCTCCTCTTCCTCTAACTCCCTCAGGGTCAGTCGTTTTTCAAAGAAACGAGCTGGGGGTAGATCTGTCTTCGTCCGGGGCCCTCCCTCTGGAACAGCCTCCCTGCCACTCAGAAACATCTCCGGTTCGGGAAGCACATCAAGACCATTCTCTTTGCTTCTGCCTTCGCTCGCCCTCTCCCCTGCTGATCTGTTCTCTCTTGGCACTGCCTCCGGGCCACCCCTTGCACTGGGGACTGTATCTGTACCCATACAGCCCCCCCTTTTCTTCCTAAACGTATCAGACCTACCATGTCTGCTGCCTTAAACCCATCACTTGCCACTTACTGACTGCACTACCACTGTTTGTTGCCTTTATTATTTATTTATTATTATTTATCTGGTCCTCCTTTGCTCTGCACTTTTCCCCTCCCCCTCTCCCATGCACTTGCATGTTCGCAATGTCACTGGGCCTAGTAAGATTGTTGTTTTGTTCTCCCCTGTTCCCCTCCCTTGCCTTGTCACGCTCTGAAACAATTGTGTATGAGCGCAATAGAAATAAAATATCAATATCAGTAACAACAAGGCTGAAACACGTGTATGGTGTTGCTGTTGGTACTCTTGTTCAAAGGAGGTTTGCCTGGCATTTCGGTGCTGGACTGCCTTTGTTGGCGGGACAAAGACTGATATGCAGATGGATATTCCTCCTTTGTGAAAAGTACAGTGAGCTGAAAGCAATCGCTGCAGAATCTCACAGTGGGTAAAAACCTGTGGTTATCATGCCATGTTCTTTCGAGAGAGGGGCGCTTGCTACCTGTTTTGCAATTGAAAAAAGTGTAAGTCTTCAAACCAATAGGAGTAACATTACGTGGCCTGCGACATGCATGCTGTACTGCAGCTATGCATTATGTTATGTACTGCCATCTGTAGGTCTTCAGACCACGCCACATGTTATACAATACCTTTTAATAGAAAAAGCAAAATGTCTTTTTTCAGACAAATATCCTTTACGCCCAGTCCCCTCTTGACAAGTTTAGTGTCCCAATGCCCTCTGCGTAAAATGACCCTGCTCAGCAGGCCATCTTCCGACAAGGCCCTCTACCACATTCGCCTACACATCTCAGTATGCTTGGATTATGAGCCAATACACAGAGTACTGCGTGGTATGAACTGAAGCAATTTTTTAGGGTTGTGGCGAAATGTACAATTAGGCAGCTATCTGGCTGAAAAATTGAATGAGAGGCTATAACAACTGTGCCTTTGGCAATCACCCATCATATACATGGCCATTTTTTTCAAATTAGGTGATGACGTCATTTAGATACTTCTAGCTACTTTTAGGACAGCCAATAGCGACTTTCTTTACTAAGGAGTTGGCAACGCTGGAGGACATCAATACATGCTTAGGAAGAGAATCACAGAGGAAGGACCACTCCATGCCGTGTACGGGCAGGTATTTATTTTTTATTGTGTGTTTATAAGGCGCTTATACATCTCGGAAGTGTTTCGAAGTGCCAGGTATATTTAGGCGCTGATGGGTTTGTTTTTCCTATTTTGATTGCAGCAACATCGCATCTTTGTGTGTCTTCTTGGCTGGTATTATCCCCATCCCGGCTCCCTCCACCCCCAAACAGAAGTGATTTGTGGCTGTGCACGCCGAGGGAATTTCAGGGCAGATGTTTTTTCCAAATTCAGCTGCCATTGGCAAGTCGGATTATAAGCCATCTTTCTTCCCCCTTATCTGCGCAGCGCAGCTTTCACTGTTAAAATAGCAATGAGCTCACCCAGTTGGAAATGAAGCCCCATGTTGATCCCATTTGTACCACAGCCGCATGCTTGCTTCTTTTTCTGCACTGCTACACAGGCTCACGCGGGCTTGGATGCCTCCGGGGCTGCCGAGCCCTCCTGCCCTGGGGATGATATGTGCCGCCTCCGGAGCGGGAAGTGTGCGGCGGCAATCTGGGGCTGTGGATGAAGAGCAGTGGCCGCGGGGGAATCGCTACGACAGCATGAAGCTCCCTTGGCATGATTTCTGTAACTTTACTGCCTTTACGAGGTGAGGGCTTCTGATTTGAACATTGTAGGGATATGTGCCTAACTTTACCACTTAGTGCTGCCAGGCAGTGCACTCAGCTGTACCGACCAAAGTCTGTTTGTACCACAAGATGTCTTTCTTGATTTCTCCACCCCCCTTCCGCTGTCTGTATAGGACAGAGTTCCTTCATTTTCCTGCGCTTTTGACTAGGTGCCTGCATGTTCATGTATACTATGCTAGAATACAGTGAAAATGCTGTCTCCTATGTAGTCTTACTAGCAAGATAACAATTTAGTGTTTTGTCTTAAAAATAGCCATACTGTAGGCAGAGGTCTTCAATCTGTGGGGTGTGTGATCCAGGACCGCGATAAAAGAGAAAATACTTATTTTTTTGGCTCACTTAACTGTGCATGGTGAGCCACTGGTCCCCATGCACATGCCCAGTCAGTGCAATGTGGCCAGGAAATAAACGTAGCCATGACGTGCACTTTTCTGCATTTGGATCATGAATCCACACTGTGTAGTTGCTTCCTGCTGGTGCCGCCAGCGTCTTCTTGCATGGTAAGAGATGCAGCTTCTCGGCTCAGCCCCCCACACCACAGTTGGAGGGGGTGCCGGTAAGCAAGCTTTTCAGGACTTTGCCGGTCCCTCTGCTTTCCTCTCCCCCTTTGGGTGGAGGCAATGAAGGGGAGGGGCAGATGACTGCAATGCTGGTCCCCCGCGCCCCTCTGCCTTTCCCTCTGTGCCCCCACCAGCCACGGTGGAGAGGAGGCGAGCATTTCCGGTGTTGTATGATATCCACATCCCTCACGCCAGCTTGCTGGGCTCCAGCAATCTGCTGCGGGGGAGCCGGATATCATACAACACCGCCCCCTCTGCCTTGTCTCCCCTCTGGTCCATGGGATGGCTCTGGCCGGGTCCGAGATCCGGCATCTGATGTCTGGCCAAATCTCGGGACCCGCCCTGCCTCATCCATGACCAGGCTTTACCAAGCCCCCAGCCTCGCAGAGGGAAGTTGTGGGGCTCGATGACCTAATCTTCGTGGTGCACCTTTCCCCAGATATCACTCGCGCATTTCCTGTCTCTATTTGCTCATCCTGTTTGTTTTCTTCTGTCCTGAAAGGGACACCACGGAAAACAATGCACCATGAACATCACTGTGGCGGGGAAGCGGGATTCACTATTGAAAGCAGGCATCCAACATGCTGGACACATTATTGTTGTTCAAATGTGCATTTTACACGTTCATAGTAAAAAAGTAATTTCCAAACTCAAAAACACTGCTTAAAATTCTGTTCACTAGTTTTCTTTGAGATGGTCGGAGCTCCACACCAATACTCTGTAATTTAATTTTTGTTCCCCTTGCTTTGTGTTTTATCACAGGTTATATTTATAAATATGTTATGTTTATCAAACTGGTTAATCACAAATAAATGCTTACATTGTGCTGACAGCAGTTATTGGGAAATTAAACTGGGTTCATGGGTGCCAACTTTTGGTTTTCACTACAGAGGCAGAAATACCCAAATCCATTGCCCAACCCATCCCTTGGCCAAACACATTTTATAGCACTTCCTTTTATATAAGTAATTGCAAAAAGTCATTCGATTAACAAGTTTTGCATATATTTTTTGTTTTTCTTGTTTTGGTTAAATTCAACCTTAAACACATTAAAAGAAACAACAATATATCTATGGGCGGGGTGTGGCTTGGCAGCCATGCAGTAGGGGCTGAAGCTCGAGTGCTCCACTGAGATCCTGCATGACATTGGCTCGAACTGGCGTGATTTGCTATTAACGATAGACAAGATACAAGGCTGGACGTCGGAACGTCCAGGGCACAGCTGAGGAGCTCGCCAAGGAAAATCGCACGAGAAGTCGCGAAGGAAATCGAATTCTAAAACTCCCCATTCCGAATCAAAGATGGCAGGCGTGGGCTGTGTGGCTTGCTAAGAGCACTGTCGCACCTCTGGGTTGGATGACTGCTGCAAGCAGGTGAAGCGATAGAGCATCAAGGGTAGCTGGCCAGTGGCCAGGCTTCGGCAGCAGAGAGCGGCGAGGGCCGTGTTGCCCCTGCAGACCGGAGGACCTGCGCTGTAAAGAACAGCCGCATGGAAGTGCATGACCGCCGGTGCTGGAGCTGCGCACCGGTCACCGAAGCGGCGTAAGGGGAGAGAACCAGCGCGGACGCAGCCCAGTGGTAACTTCCAGGCGCGGGAGCCGAGCACCTGAGCGGATCCGAGGTGGGGCAACCGGGAGCACCCAGCCGAGGTCAGGAGGACCTGCAAGGAGCCGACGCCAGTCTGGAGATCTCGGGAAGTGAGTGGCCCGGGCCCCGTCCCTGAGGGAAGGAGCGCGTGATGCAGACTACGGGTGAAGATGCCGTAACAACCAGCGCTCGGCCCGCACTACACATTGATCACAGGTGCGGGCAGATGCGGCTGAAAGCACTCACTGGCCGCATCATGGGGGAGGCATAGCCAGAACTGAGGAGCGTCACTGTGACCCCGGCCCCGCATTAGTGGACAATCCTGAGCCAGCAAGGTGCACTGGGAAAGGAGGTGGAGTACATGGCCAACGCTGCCCGGATCGTGAGGAAAGGGCTACACACAACGGCCAAATACGAAGAAGCTGCATGGGCCCAGATCCATCCTGGGTACACGCAACTCTGAGAAACCTTCAGGCTCACCCAGGGACGCACAGGGCCAACTAATAGCATTGGGCACACACAAGGAACGAAAGTAAGACCTACAGCAGGCTGGCACTTGGGAGAATATAACCCACTGGCTCACATGTAGCCTTTGAACTGCATTTACAAAACTGTGGGGCATAACATGAACATATGCACGTACAGATAAGCCTGCCGCCTGAGCAGGAAGATACCAGCAGCAATGGGGAACAGAGGAGCAGCCACCATATGGATCTTACCCACGGTGCACAAGCACCCTGGAGGGCCAACAAGCGCAGTGATGAAGGCAAACACTAGATGACGTGGGAGAACACAACCCAATCGCTGCACAAGGAGGTGGGAAATAGAAGGCAAGGTTGCTGTGTGAGAGACCCTGGGTGAGGGCAGAACGGGGGTGACGTCCATTCTGTGGCGAGCAGCAACGACAGGCTGGGTCAGGTTAACGTGGGAGAGCACAACCCACCCCCTGAGCAGTAAAGAGGGGTCAGACCAAGTGGTCGAGAGCTAGGAGGACCTTTTTAGTTATGACAAATCAGTGGAGAGAACTGAATACCAGCGGGATACATGATGGACGCATCACCCAGATATGGTGGATTTACCACCCAGGGGGGCCCATTACTGGGTCCGCCAGAACTAAAGTTAAAGTAGTTCATACTGCCAATCCATCGAGCTGCACTGTACAGCAAGTTGCGGTCTCCCTCCTCCCACAGGGGGCTGCCGGTAGACCAAAAAGTGAGGGCGGAGAAACCATACAGGGGCAAGTGGAATGGCCCTCAAGCATACGACTGCATAAGCACACACGAGGGGCAAGCGCCCCAACGAAGAGAAGGCGTTAGACACCCGGCCTCAGGTTGAATCAGCGAGTGCATGAAGGAGACCCTGATGAGCTGCTTGACGAGGCGCAATGGGGAGGACACTGTATAAAGTCATCCAGCAAAGCATGTCAAGTAAACCAAGAGGGGGAAGAGGGAGACAAACCAGCATAAAGGTAAAGGCTTCTGAGGTGGAACGCCATAAAGGGCAAAGAAGGAGACCGAGTTGCAGGAAGCTGCACGGAGCAGCGATATGGGCAGGGGAGACTGATGGATAATGGATAAATAACCCTCCCAAGGAATATGACACCAAGGGGCAGGGCAAGGAGGAACCTGGGGACTGTGCCTTGCCTGGCCGGATCGCACAGCAGAACAAGAGAGCTCAAGGCAAGCTGAGAACTGCACACCTAGAATGCCCGATCCAGGGGTACAACGTAGCAGCTACTGGGATCAGCGGTCCGCCCAGTTTTTAAAGAAAGAATCTATCCTTCGCCTGGTCATCTTTCACCGTTCACATAAGCTAAGCTGACCCAGCCAGGAGGTGTAGAAAGGAGACGCCGGCTGTGGACATGGACCAGCACGGCATCCCAGGCACGGCCCGTGCCGCAAGGACAAATAGGATTGGCAGTGACTAAAGGACGTGGGAGAGCACAACCCAGTCTCTAGACAATAGAGGGGAACAGAAGTCTCAGGAATAGAGTGCACATCTAATGATGGAGGTATGAGGCTGGGTTAAGGACGGAGCCACGTCACAGACAGCAAAGCGGGCGCACACCGCAGGAAGCTGCTCAGGGCAAAATTAAGATTGGAAAAGACTGCCAGACGGGACGACACACAACACGCTCAAGATAAAGGAATGCCAGGCAAATCAAAAGTGGGTATAGACAAACAAACCAGCATTGAACCTTTTGCCAGAAAGTCAGACAAGGGCAACCCACTCCATCGGAGGCAACCATGGCCTCATCCAGCAAAGGGTATAGCAAAATGAACCAGTAGATTGAGGATGACAGGATTCTATAATTCCTTATTCAATCATTTTATTTGATCAACACAAGAATATATGTATATTTAAATACATCACAATGATTCTGCAGTACATTTCAGTACCATAAAAACACTTTCTAAACCAAATGTGTACAATATTGGGCTCACACAATTTTTCCGTCATTCACACACACACACTCATATACACAACAACTCTCCAATTTCTTGTGTAAATGGAATCTTCTATTACACCATATTCAAAACAGATAATTGGGCAACATATTCCGACCCTTTCTTTAATACAGGTGTCAGTTTCCGCTTGATATTACAAACTGTTTTTCTGGTCGACACGTGTTTCGGTCATATATGCTGGGCACTACCATTCTTGCCCATCTGCTGTTCTAGACCTTAATCAGGACGTAAAGTGAAGATCTCATTATATCTTGCCTTTTATGGACTGGAGTGAGCCCCATCATCTCCGTCTCTAATATTTGCAGATGTGGAAGATCTAATGGGATAAATCCCTCGCTGGTACCTCAGATCTAACCTATTCGGTCTGGTCAATTGGGTCAAAGGACACTGTTTTCACATCCAATTGTAATACTCCTCTGGATCAGTATATATGTTCTCATCCAGCAACAAATATGAATGTCGATTCACTGCATGTCTCCCTGTACAGGGCGATTGTTGAGTAGATTCCTTTTGTCAGACTTGATTTAATCAATTTGTCTCAATTCTGTTTTTTATTGTAGGCACTCAATATGCTAATAGGCTCTATGTAAGGTAATCAACACATAAAAACGGGACACGTGCCGTCTGTAACTATGGCTCTTTGCTACCTCCTCCTACCAGTATGTATGTATTTAAACATACATATATTTTTGTATTGTTAAAATAAAATGATTGAATAAGGAATTATAGAATCCTGTCATCCTCGATCTACTGGTTCATTTTGCTATACCCTTTGTCTATTGACCTGAATAGCCAGAGATTTAGTACAGGTTACCCCTACATATATTGTGTGTACTCATCCAGCATAGTACAGCAGGAAGAAGGCGAGAGCCCGATATTGGAAGCTATAACGGCCCTGAAGGCGGTAGCCAGTCATAATGTCGAATGCAAAAAGTCGAATCCAAAAATGTCGGGAAAAAAAAAAACTTGAATGTGTTCTTTTTTATTTCTGTCTTTTTTGTGGCTTTGGCTAGCAATGGGCCCCCCCCTCCCCATTTAAAAAAAAAAAACACATTCGAAATTTTTTTTTAGACATTTTTGCATTCGACTTTTTGTAATTCAACTTATTCACTATAAACCCCTGATGGCGTCTCTGGAGAACAAGTTGGGTACATCCATAACGGCCCTAAAGACATCCCTGGAAAACAAAATGGACACAGTGATGGTGGACATGAGCCTCCTCCGACAGGACGTACGGACCCTGACAGACCGCGTGGGCACGGCGCAACAACAGGTGCAGCATAACACCACTGATGTTGCAACCACTCAGACTCAAATGTCAGATGTGCTCCAAAGGTTCAAGATCCTGGAACGGAGGGTGGAGGACGCAGAAGGAAGGGCTCAAAGGAATAATATCCGGATTGTTGGACTACCAGTGGGAGAAGAGGGCCAGGACCTTACAAACCCTACGAGTTATGTCGAGAATCTCCTGCTCCAGGAGATTGGAGCAGGGGTACTATCCCAAGGCTTTGCAGTGGAGAGAGCCCACAGGGCCCAGACCAGAAGGCCCCAACCAGGAGCCCCCCAAGATCAATGATCGCAAGGATCATGAACTTCAAAGATCGAGAGAAAATAATGACGTTCTCTAGAGAAGGGGGGACGATAACCAGGAACTCCTCTAGAATAACAATCTACCCTGACTGTACAATCCTGGTGCAGAGACAACAAGCACGCTATGGCCCCACCAAGGAACGCCTCAAAGCAGCGGTTATATGTTACATGCTGCTGTACCTGGAAAAACTGAAGGTGATACGAGAGGGCAGATTGTATTTCTTCGAGACAACAGAAGAGGCCCAAGCATGGATGGACTGACAGGGTGTCCCGCAAGAGAGACCCAGAAATGCCAATAATGACGCAAATCTACCGAGGGGGCAACGGGAGTGAGACTGCCATGGAAAAGATTGTTCCGACACCATGAATACTACGTAAGCCAGATGGAATATAATTAAAGGAGCAACGAGTGATGGTATTGCCGCAGATGGCGACGGGACACGCAACCCCAAGACTTTCGTTAGTCAGGATGCCTGTTTTAAGGTATCATGCTGCCGTGAGCCGGCCCCACCTTGGTGGGTGAAGCAAGAAAAACAGCGGAGCCCGAGCAGGGGGAGGGAGGCTGGGAGTTTGTTTAATAGTTATGGTTAGTGAGAGGTTAGTTAGGAGGAGTGAAGGCACGAGTGGGGGAGGAAGCACCAAGCAACAGGAACGAATCGCAAATGGCAGGCAAACAGACACACATCCCGATGACGGCTACCGGGGAAGCACGACGAGGCGGCACACTCGCAACAAATCCAAACGTGTAAGACACAGCATGAACGGGGGGGTCAGACCAACCCCATGAGGGAGAAATCGGCGGAAGATGGAACAACAATGCCCACCAGCAGACACGAGCGGACAGGCAGGCATATGGGAACAGATGGGCCACGGGACAATGCAACCAAATTGGCCAAGAAAAAGAGGACATAGCCACCTGGATCGTCAGGGGATTAAACGCCTACGTCAAGGGACTAAGGGTCTACGCCTGGATGAATAGAGCAAAAGTACAAATTGCTATGCTGCAAGAAACACATTTAACGGCGGAAAAGCAAATCAAGATAGCTAAGAAATGGGGAAGACAAATGTATAGCTCAACATACTCGAACTATGCCAGGGGAGTTCTGACATGGATAGCTCCGGGAGTTCCCTTCAAACTAATAAGACAAGAGAGGGACATGGAAGGCAGAATGGTGATCGTACACGGAATGTTGGAGAGCAAAGAGGTGTGCCTGATAAACACATACGCCCTCAACCACGACGCAACAGATTTCTTTAAGACAATTACACCCCGGCTAGGCCCCTACAGAGGAGTGTCATTCATATGGGCAGGAGACTTCAACTGCACGCTGAACCCGCAGGTGGATAGATCCGACAGCAAGCAGAAGAAACCAGCTCTGCCGGCCAGGGCCCTACAGAAGACTCTAGACCAGCTGGAATTGGAAGACATCTGGAGGAAGGTACATGCCAACAGTAGGGGATACACACACTATCGCGCCCTACACGGCACACACACCCGCATAGATTACTTATTTAGGGGCAGGGAGTCCCTCAGGGAATTCACAGGGATACATATTAAGGCAAGAACGCTATCCGACCACGCCCCGATAGCAGCAACATGGACATACACATACAGAGGAGCTCCCATACCCACCTGGAGACTGAGGGCGGAGGCACTAACAGATGAGGTCTTCCAAGAATATATTAGAGAGACGATAGAGAACTATTTTGACCATAATGTGGGGAGTGTGGATAGCACTGGCATGGTCTGCAAAGCTTTCAAGCTGGTGGTCAGAGGATCGGCGATAGGGAAGGCGGGTGGACTCAGGGGATCCATTATGGCTGATCTGGGGGAAATAGAAAAGGAGATAGAACGGGCAGGGGAGAAGGGGGAAGAACCGGAAGAGCTTTCAGCGCTGCGATTGCAGTTTTGCGCAATCTGGGAAAAACTGGGCATTTTAGACTATGGGAAGTATGTACAGAGACTACATGCTGAAGGGGACAAGCCTGGCAGGCTCCTAGCCTGGCTCACTAAACAAGAGAACAGGCACAAACCAATAACTGCAATCAGGGAGGAGCGAGGCGAGGAAGTGAGGACCTAAACGGGATTAATGGGGTGTTCTTGCGGTTCTATGAAGAACTGTATTCCAGGAAACGGGAAGCGGAGGCAGAAGATATAACTGATGCCCTAGGGGAGATTCTCCACCCCAGGCTATCAAAGGAGCAGGTGCAGACATTGGATGCGCCCTTTACGCTTGATGAGCTGACCGCAGTGATAGCTGACCTCCCAACAGGGAAATCCCCGGGACCGGATAGATTACCCGGGGAATTATATAAGAAATACAAAGACACCTTGGCCCCACGGCTGCTAGAGATGTTTCAGGAGGCATATGAGGAGGGAAGGTTGCCACAGAGCCTGTCGGAATCGGTCATCATACCCATATTGAATCCGGAGAAGCCGCCTATCGAGTGTGGCTCCTATAGACCGATTTCCCTAATCAATCAGGACTCCAAAATCCTGACCGCAGCCCTAGCAAACCGACTCAAGCAGGTCATATCCACGCTGGTGCACCCAGACCAAACAGGATATGTACCAGGGAGAAACACGACATGGAATCTTTGCAGACTCCACCACGTTATTGAGAGCATGAACCAAGAACAGGGGGAACATGCGGTGGCGCCGCTAGACGCCATTAAGGCATTCGATTCTGCAAACTGGGACTGGCTCCTGGGGGCTCTCGCCCATTTTGGGATAGGGAAGGGGTTCCTCCGCTGGATTCGGCTTCTTTACAGTGATCCCAGAGCAAGGGTGAAAACAGGTAGGCACATCTGGGAGGGGTGGAAGATTGGCAGGGGTACGAAGCAAGGATATCCACTATCCCTGATGCTATATGTACTGGCTCTGGAGCCATTTGCTGTTTTCCTCAGGGCAGAGTACGGGAACACAGGAAGAGAAAGACAGGGTGGTACACTTAATTTCGATATATGCAGATGACATACTCCACTATGTGGGGAACCCAAGGGAAAACATGCCAGACCTGCTAGAAGCACTGGGGGCATTTGCTAGACTGTCGTGTATCACGATCAACAAGGGGAAATCTTCACTCTTCCCCATGGCAGGCTTGAGGGAGGCCACGACCGACCAGTTACGGAGCCTGGGACTCACATGGACACCAACCACTTTCCGCTACTTGGGAGTCGACATACACCACAGCACCACAGCAACACACACGGCTAATACACAGGCAGCACTAGCCAAAATAGAAAAAGCTATGATGTTCTGGAAGACACTCTTACTGGGGATGATAGGAAGAGCAGCCCTATTGAAGATGACGGTCGTGCCCCGCCTACTGTATTACTTAACTAATATCCCATATAACATTCCCAGGCCCTTCTTTAGATGGCTACACACACTGGCAAGAGAGTTCCTGTGGGGCGGGGGGAGGAACAGGATAGCGCTGAACACTCTACAGAGAGAGTATGAATGGAGGGTATCAAGCTACCAGACTTCAAACGCTACTACCTGGCGGGACAACTCCAATTTGTTTATGAAATGGTTGGAGGATGACACGTCTATAGATACATTGCTCTTTCAGCCAGCAATCCGACACTATTACCTGAGGGAACTCCCATGGATGGACAAGGCTCTAGCCAAACTGCTCCCTACTATAGTTCAACTGGGCCTGACTCTGTGGAGGAGAGCGTGGAAGATACAAGGGGCGTGTGACCCCTACTCAAGACAAATCCCCCTTGCGTGACTAGTCGACATTCACACAGCGTCCCTGACCACCTACCGCACGCAGTGGGACGACAAGTGAATGGCACAGACCGGAGACCTATGGAAAGAAGGACAATGGGTGGATTTCTTTTGAAGCATTTTTAATTTTTGAAAACTTGAAATGGTTTTTAAAAACCAACGTGACATAAATTAAAGTGGGGGTCTGCAATGTTTTCACAGATTCAGGCTCCTTTTTTAGATGGATCGTTGGTACTAAATAAAAAGATCTTTTGGGTGGGGGGTCGATTTAGAAAGACTTCTCCATGACCGCACAGAGCGTTCTTTCTAAATTGAACTATCATACTTGTCAAACCCCTGCCGCACACGAGTGCGCGCAGGGGCTGGTGGGCGCTGTGAGCCCCAGCGAAGTTGTTGCAGGAGTTGAGTTTTGGACTGTATGTGAGTGTATGTGGGTTGGATGTGTGTGGTGATGGGGTTGGTGGGTTGGGAAATTGGGCGTTTGGGGTAGCCCCTCCCCCGATTAACGAGTTAATGAGCGGGTGGGGAATGAGGGGGTTTCAGTATGTGATATTTCCGCATTTTAAAGCCAATACAAAAACGGCCGAATAAAAATGTCTTTTTTGTGTTCGGGCTTTAAAATGCCGAAATATCACATGGACCTGGATCGTTTCCTAGTGCCCAAAGATGGTAGAAATCTCAAACCAAAAGCAGAAGGAGAGGTGGAAACGGACAAAAGAAATGCAAAACAGGCACATATGATGTCTCTTATTTGGACTTTGGACTTTGGGTTCACCTGGATCGCAGTTGCTGGACAAGTTAAGGTGCAGTGTTTGGTTTGTGGCTCTACATTAGCAAGCCTGAAGCCAACACAATTAAGGCGGCATTTGGAAACAGAACATGCTCATTTAGCAAAATAGGCCTGGGATTTGTTTGTACGGCAGCTTCATGGCATGCAAAAAGACACTGGGCCTCATTACAAGTTCGGCGGCCGCCAAACTTGCGAATTATACTGGCGCCCGGGAATGGGCAATTACGGCCCTGCCGGACCCGTTATTTGCCCATTCCCGGGCGCCAGTAAAAAAAGCTCCCCACTCCCAACAGGGGTCAATGGAAATGGGGAGGCCGGAATGGTACCGGTGCATCCGACATGCTCTGCTCGCCGCCTGGCGGGCGAAAAGGCACCCGCGAGCAGAACTTGTAGTTTGCCGGTGCGGTAACTACATTACCAGCAAGCTCACCGGTACCGTAGTTACCGGACCGGCAAACTTGTAATGAGGCCCACTATTAAAAATGTGGCCTGAGTACCTGCAAATGTTTTGGAAGCTTTTTACCACATTATCTGGGCAAAAACAAAAAGCCCTTTACAGATGTTAAGAAAGTAATTCTGCCAACAATTCTCACTGTCAACTGGGTAATGCTTAGTGACAGTGCAGCAGAGAAATGAAAAAGTATCCCTATGTCTGACACCACAATTTTCCGCTGTATTACTGACCTGTCCTCTGATATCTGTACATAATTGATATCATGCTTGAAACAGTCAGTTTGCCTTACAGTTGGATGAGGCCACTGACATTTCAAAAGAAGCACATTTGATTGCTTTTGTGAGGTACTGCTGTGGAAAATAAATATTGGAGAAATATTTTGCAAACCAATTCAGGGCAGAGCAAGTGCATCTGTAGTCCTTGACATTGTTAACTACTTCCTAAATTCCCACTGCCTAGAGTGGGAGGCGCGTGTTGGTATTTGCATGGATGGTGCTCCTTCAATGTGTGGTGGTAGAGCTGCGTTGAAAGCAAAAGTGCTGGCGGTAGCTCTACATATATTGTGGACTCACTGCGTGATCCCCCGGGAAGCTTTGCCTGTGCGCAATAAGGGGAATGGACTCTCAGAGGTGCGGACTTCTGTTGTAAAGATTGTACATTTGAGATTGTACATTTTATTAAGATGCAGCGCACAAGAGCCCGTCTGTTTGCCACATTATGTGCAGAAATGGGAGCTGAACATGATGCTTTGTTGTTTCAAACAGAGGGCAGGTGGCTCTCCAGGGGGAAAGGTTTTAAATCGCGTTTAGGAATTTAGGAACAAAGTGAGACACTTTCTCCTGGGTTTAGACCAGACGAAAGAAGAGCCTCTGTGTGATTCACACTGGCGTGTACTGTTAGCTTACTATGGCAACCTCTTTGAAAATCTACATTTTCTAAACCTCTCCCTGCAAGGCACAGAAAAGAAACCACATCATTGGCTATGAACGCAAAAATATCAGCATTCAAGAAGAAGCTGGAGCTTTGGAGGAGGAGGGTTGTTGTCTACATTCCGATGTGTTTCCATTATTAGCAGATGCTTTTGAGGAGACAGAGTATATGATCTTTCATGTGTTGCTGAACCAGCAGGAAACCATCTCAGAACCAGTCAAGCTTCAAAGTGACCGCCTACTGGAGAGCCAATTCAAAAAGAATATTTGGGTGGATTTTGGCAAAATGCAGAGTTTCCAACTTTACCCAAATTTACTGTTACCTTTCAGCACTTCGTACCTTTGCGAGATTGGATTCTCAGCACGTGCAGCCCCAAAGACTGAATATCGGTTAAAGCTGGAGGAAAACCTGTGGTTGGCTATTGCAAAAATTGAACCCAGTAGTGACAGGCTGGCTTCTGAAAGACATGCCCACCCTACACTAGTTCTCCAGTATGCCACTGTCCAACTTGCAAGTGACTGCACTGATAGTAATCAAGTTGTTGTTCTTAAGAAACAAATTGTTACATTTCAAATGTTACTGTAGGAAATAAATATCCAACACTACTTTTAGTCAAGTCCTCTGTAGCAAAACATTCTGTGCTGTGAATGCTGTGTTTCCAAATATTTGCCCTCTAATCTAATTTGAGTTTTTGCAAGCAATGATTTTGAAAGAATTTGGTGTTTGGCACCAACGCCTCCATTTGGGGCACCACTACACCAGCGGGCGATAACCGTTTGCAACCGATAACATTTTGGAGTCCATGTGTATGGGGGGAGGGGGGTGCCCAAGCCAGGTACATTTTTCTTGGGGCGGCTCGGATCAAAAAGGTTTGAAGACCACTGCTGTAGATTGACTATCTTGTTATCAAGAAAATGTTATGTTTTCTACCTGTTTTAAATAAAACAAATTGCTATCTTGCTGCCACCGCTATATGTTAACATATATTTTGATTGCTAATTTGGAAGAGCACTTAGACCCTCCCTGGTCCCTAGGGGACAGCGCACGTGTGGGCTTGAACAGCAGAAGCTTAATGTACTAAACAAACCTTTGCAAAATCCCTGGTTGCTTTTTAAAGTGGTCCATTATCCACGTGCTTGCTGTGCCCCTGCGTGCGACGTTGCTATGTGTACAAACTTGTAAACATGACCGCACCTTCAGTGGGTACGAGCAAAATCATTGCAGTGCTTTACTGTGAAGGAAAGAGTTGCACGGTCCCAGCGATACTCAAGATTTGACTCGTTCGTCTGCTTAAGAACATTGCAGTGTTGCATAGCCCCTGTGAGAATGTGTCTATTTTTTATAAAGGGCACAGTGCTTGTCATTTTCAATAACTTGCCAAGACAGCTGCATGCTGGTGCACAGACGCCCGCTGGCATAGATTCCCTTGTGTAGGGATTGTTGATGTCTGGCTCATGGGAAGCGTGTGTGACTTTCGCTGCATCTTTAATATTGCTTCATTCTGAACCAGGGTGCCAAGTGGCAAAGTTTTGTTTGACTGGCATTAAGGCTGGTTAAGTTTTGAAGTGTGTGGCAGACTGAGTCGCTGTGTGGTACGGGTTGTGCTGCACACACCGCCAGGTGTAGTCTCAGGCTGGGGATGGTTGAAATGCCCTGATGAATGCATTCTTTGATTCCTGCATTCCTGCTTCTGGTGGCACATGGTGCGTTTGGCTTTACTTTACAAAAGCTCCAATTAGATTTGCTGTAGTGATTCTGCGCAAAGAGAATGGTTGCAGATATTGGCCATCCAAGCTCTCATTAAGAAGGGAGAGAAAAAGGCTCATCTAACCAACAGTGGACAGATGCCCCATCTATCTATTTCTCTTAACAATGCTTGCAACCTGATAATTGCTTTCACTTAAGCCATTGAACACCAGCCAACAAAAAAAGTGACATCCATTAATTGTCCAGCAACTGAATTTGCATAAAAGGAGAGTCTCAACCCCCTCGTTTCACCTCGTTCAAGCTGGGGAAGATTGTTTACAGTATGTGCATCAGTTTGAGATTTGTGTAATGTGAAAAGTGTACAGGACAGGTACTCTGTTAAGTTCAAAAGCACCCCCAAAGAGCTGCCCCCATAAAAAGCAAACTGTCTGGCATTCAAAGATGGTCATTTTGTACTGTAAGGCTTTTGAATATTATTTTTTCACTGCTGGAAGCTACGGATGCTATACCCGTGACGCAGAGCTTTTTACGCCATTTATTTTAAAGAACACAAAGAGGGCTTGTTTACCCCCATTTTCCATTGCCTTTTCGGTTCATAGTAGGGCTAGTTGTGCCAGCCTTTATGCGTGAGGGACAGTGTTCTAATTCCCCCATGACTCATGCTCTACTCCATCTAGGTTTAGTTTGTTCAACACTTTGGGGAAATCGCTACATGATTTAATATATACAAATGTAAGTTTCAAGGACTCAGGATTACTGCATGTGCTGGTTATACTTATGTCACATTCTCTATATAGGCTGATAAGGTTCCCAGAGGGATTTTATTGCCCCTTCAATGCAGTTTGTTTTTTCCAACCACTTGACATCAGCAGTTAATTGAAGATAGTTTGCCTGTAAATTGAATACTTGCTAGGGCTAGTTATCCCTGTCATTAATTTAGAAAATCTATTTTTTGATCATTGTTTATGATGATCTGGGGTGAATGCTTTTTCTGGTGATGGTTGTTTTTTTTCTTGTCTCTAATGATGGGACCAGTTCATTCTCGTTGGATGTTGAGCTATTTTCTTGCTTTTCCAGATTTTTCAGCAGTCTTCTGTATCAGAGGACTGGCGCGGTAGCAGTAGTTTTCTGACTTGGGCGTGAAAGAAGTGCTGTTAATTGCTTTGCTATTTGAAAGTGAGAGTCCTTTTTATTCCCTTAAGGCAGTGGT
Source organism: Ambystoma mexicanum (assembly GCF_040938575.1). Lineage (NCBI taxonomy): Eukaryota > Metazoa > Chordata > Amphibia > Caudata > Ambystomatidae > Ambystoma > Ambystoma mexicanum. The sequence goes on from NC_090932.1 coordinate 1,015,439,081, forward strand.
CTTCAAGCCTTTTTATGCTGAGCCCCCCTTCTGTAAAATATAGTTAAGGCACCCTAGCTGTTCAGCATACAGAAACCCCCTTTTCGTGGGTGGGGCGACTCCTTCCCAGTTCCACACAATGACTGTTCTACTGATCAGGCGGATCGCTTTCAAACCATCGCCACGTAGGGGATACATGCTCCTACTGGCTGCCCCTTTCTGGCTTTAACGCTGTTGCTGCTCCAATGCCCCCACAATGTTCCACACAAATAGGTCCATGCCTTCCACCGATAGGTGCACCCTACCCTCTAAGTAATAAGTTATCTACATGTATCAGGCTGTGGCGCATGTGTGAGGAACCATGCTGCTGCAGAATTTACCCATGGCTTGGTTTACTTTTTTGCAGGATATTTCCACTGCTATGAGCGCTGCACTAGTTCAGCTGTAGTGCATCATTTATGGCACAGTAGCAATGCTTATTGGGGTAGGGAGAGACTTCTGACCCTTCTGGAGCATAGTGCCTGGCTCATATTAGCAAAGGCCTTCTTGCTAAGGTGTAATATTTACTTTTTGTTTCCTCCCACCTCCAGTAAAGATCGCTTTGGTCATAGGTTCTGTCGCTGCATACCCTCCTATTTCTCGTCCCTATCATTTCCTGTAAATGTTGCTGTCTGCAAGTTAGGATTCTCTACGGTTGATATTTTTTAAAAATTATATTTTTTTCATATACAAACATAAAACTTGGATTTGAATAAATCCCCCCAACAACTCCCCCTCCCTCCGGAAGATCTTCTTGGTGTCTTTCAGTATGGGAATGTCTATGAACTGAAAATATCTGTTATTCTGATTTTGATTTTATTGGGGCACCATTGTTCCATATTGTCTGAATGCAAATAGTCTTGGACCGTTCCCCATTCCTTTGTGAAGGATCCGCCTGAGCCCTGAATTGTATGCGTTAGCTTTTCCATTGTCATCTGTGACCAGACCTTCTGGAGCCATGTGTACACTAGTGGTGGGTCTCGTTTTTTTCCAACTTTGGGCTATTGGTGTGCATGCTGCTATAACTAATCCCATGAAGCTCCTCCAGTGTGACTTTGTGTATTTCCTAGCTGCCTTATCTTTAATTCCACATAGCCACACCTTCTCGGCCAACTATTCCGCATCTGGAATTTTTTTTCCCCATCTCAATTGTTACCTCAGACCAGAAACCCTTAATCCCCGGGCAGTCCCACCAAATGTTTCCACTTACCCACTTCTGCACAGCTTCTCCAGCATAAGTTAGATGTTTGAGGGTACATTGGATGTAATCTCCCTGGTGTGTAGTGCCATTGGGTTACTATTTGTACCCACATCTTCCTCATTTGAACTGATCGGGTCATTTTTGGAATGCTATTCCACAAGTCTTCCCACTGTTGTTTTGGGATATCCTCCCCCAGTGTTTTCCCCCATTTGATCATGTAGGCCCACTTAACTACTTCTTCTTGGGAGTTTATAAAGGTATACAGTGACTAGACTAACCTCCCAGACCCCGAGTTGGTTATTAAGTATTTTTCAAATGGACTGAGGTCCCTTGTTGCCGCTCTTTTGACTTTGGGTGTGTCCAGCCAGTGCCTGAGCTGGTCGTATTTATACCTGTACACCTCTGTTAGGTTTAGTAAGGATTTACATGCCTCGAACAACCTTATTTCTTTGTCCTGAAACATTTCCCCAATTTTTGTACGCCCTGCCATTTCCCATTTCTCGAAGGCCCCTCGTTACATTCTCGGCGGGAATTGGGGGTTCCGGCAGATGGGTGTGAAGGGAGCTTCCACTGTAGTCCTGATACCCCTTCGCGTTTCTTCGTCCCAGGCCTCTAGAGTGGTCCTCAAGACTATACTTATGCGGAGGTTCGGGTGCGTATGTTGTATTGCTTTCCATAGCAGTTCTGCCAATGGTGATCTGGCAGATCTGCCCTATCTTGTGTCACCCAAATTGTTTGCTGATCTTCCCCCCCCAGCCATTCCTTCAGTACCCCTAGTTGTGCAGCTTGGAAATATTATTGAAAGTGGGGTAGGGACAACCGCTCTGGCAACCCTCGGGGGGTTTCCTTTTCCAAATGTAGGATGAGATTGCCTTTGATAGCACCTCGAAGAATGATCTGGGAACCATAATTGGGAGTGCCTGGAAGTAGTATAAGAGCCTGGGGAGAATGTTCATCTTTACCGACTGTATTCTGCCCCACCATGAGACCATTGGGGGATTTCAGTGCTCCAGGTCCTTCCTTATATGTTCTAGGAGTGGGGGATAGTTTCCTTCATACAGTACTTCAACCCTGTGTGTCAGTGTAATTCCTAGGTTCTTGATCCCCTTTTCAGCAATTTTGAGGTCTAATGCTTTTGCCTCCCTTTCTACCTCCCCTCGCTCGCCTGCCAGAATTAGTATCTCTGACTTTTTCCTATTGATTTTAAGGTCGGAGATAGCCCCGAATGTCTCTAATTCTCTTATTGTTGCGGCCTGTGTCCTCCCCGGGTCCTCTAGGGCTATCAACACGTCGTCCGTGTATGCTATCACTTTGTGTTCTGCCTGCCATCTCTATCCCCTTTATGAATATGGATTCTCTGCTTTTAATTAACAATGGTTCCAGAAATATGGCATATAAGAGGGGGGATAGTGGGCATCCCTGTTTAGTGTTCCTTGATATCTCTACCCTATCAGAGACCTCCCCGTTTATGGCTATCCTAATTGAAGGATTATTGTACTTGGCTCTTATCATATCTATGTAATGCTCTCCAAATCCCATGCGCTTTAGTGTTTTAAATAATGGTGACCACTCCACCCGGTCGAATGTCTTTTCGGCATCTAATGAGAGTAGTATTGCCAGAGCGTGTGTGATGCCTGTCTTCTCCACTAGGTGTATGAGTCGTCTAAGGTTGTCGCGCGTTTGTCGACCCGGTATAAAGCCTGATTGGTCTGTGTTTATCAAGTTGGGCAAAAGTGGGGACAATCTAGCTGCCAGGATTTTTGTGTAGATTTTAGAGTCCAAATTAATCAGGGCTATGGGGTGGTAGAAGCCGGGATAGGAGGGGTCTTTTCCTGCTTTATGGAAGACTAGAACCTTGGCTTCATTCATTGTCGGGGTAACGTTTCCGCATTCTTTGAAGGTGTTTAGGAATCTGGTTAGGAATGGGGTTATAATGTCCGCATATTTTTTTATAAAAAGGGGCTGTTAAGCCATCTGGGCCTGGTGTCTTGTTGTTTGGGAGGTCTGCTATTGCCATTTTCACTTCTTCATTAATCAGGCTCTCAAGTGCCAGACTATCTTCTTCCGTTATTTGTGGGATGGGGAGGGCTTGTTAGTACGCGTCTTGGACGTTGCTATCTGGATATTCTGTTGTATACAGAGCTTGATAGAACTCCCTGAAGGCCTCACCCATGTCATTGGTGCGCGTTAAGGTCTCTCCGTGTGTATTTCGGATAGTCTTGATCGTCATTGCCTTTTGTTTCTCGCTGAGTTGTCTAGCCAAGTATCTATCTGCCTTGTTGGCCTTAATGTAGTAGCGTTGCTTGAGATACAAGAGGGATTTTTCTGCTTTTTTGGTGCGTAGCATTTCCAATTATCCTTGTACATGTCTCAAAAGTTTCTCTTGTGCGTCTGCAATTTTGTTTTCCAGTTCTCTTTCCCATCTATGCCTCTGATTATCCCTGGAGGCTTTCAGTGCTATCAATTTGCCGCGGATTACCACTTTGAATGCCTCCCAGACCGTTCCCAGTGGGACATCTCCTGTGTCGTTTTGAGCAAAAAATCTATAATCATGTCCCTTATCGATTCTCCCACTATAGGGTCCTGAAGAAGGTCATGTGGAAGCCTCCAACACCAAAGACTCCCCCCCCCCTCTCTTCCCAGGGGTATTCAACTCCATCCATAGCGGAGCATGGTCTGACAGAGATTCACCCAATATCCATTCGCTGTATTTTACCCATCAGTCCCACTGATGCCCAGAAGTAGTCAATTCTCGACATGGTGTTGTGTACATGCGAGAAATGCGTATACCCCCTCAGTTCCCTCCATACGTCGCACAGAGCCATATGGCCCATCTTTTGCCTGAGGTGCTTAGACCGCGCCCTCTGGCCCTGGGAACCCCCTGTGCTCCTATCTGTTCATGGGCACCATGCCAGATTTAGGTCTCCCCCCAGTATCACCTCTCCCTTTGCAAAATCCTCTAAGTTCCCCAAAGTGTCCCGCAGGAAGCCATCTTGCCCCGATTTGGGAGCATAAATTGATGCCAGGGTGAGGCAGTATCCCTCTATCATGGTGTTAGCAAATGCGAACCTCCCGTTCCCATCTATTAACTTGTCTATTAGCCTAGAGTCCCCTCCTTCTTTTTACCGCTATCATCACCCCTGCTCTTTTATTTGGTGCATTGGACTGAGCCCATATCTTATATCCTCGAGGTGCGCTTTCTGTTTGCCCTGGGCTCTTATGTGTGTTTCTTGCAGTAGTAGACTGTCCGCCTTATCCCTCTTGAGCATGCTCTCAAGCTTTTTCCTCTTCACTGGGGAGTTAAGGCCCCTTAGGTTTATATGTTAGAATTTGGAGTTTCGCCATGGCGTCTCAGTCTGTGGCCAACTTCAAATGTTCCCCGTTGCAGCAATCCTTTCCGTCTTCGGGGCGTCCCCTCCTCCCCCCCAATCACTTTAACTCCCATCCCAACATTAAACTTTGAACCAAACTTTGTCCCGAGTAGGACCCGGGATCCTAAGGGTGCTAGGGCGTTGCGCCTATCACTCCCTGCCCTCCATAAACTCGGGGTGAACTTTGCGGGGGTTCCTATACCCCGCATCTACCTCTTTCCTATACCCCGCATCTACCTCTGTCCTCTGTTCCAATTCCGGGGGCTTGCCCCGGGCCGCTGTGACAGTGATTCTCTGGATGCCATCATGTGCTCACCTCTCTTTCCTCCCGGTGTTCTAGTCCTGCCACCTGCGGATAGGTCATATCTAACATTTCCCTTTTTACTCATCTGGGGTCGTTCTGTGGTTCTCTTTTCCAGTATTCTTCTTTTGCCGAACCGTTTCCCATCCCCTCGATCTTCTCTGGTGCTCTCCCCTTGCTTTATTGTCCCTTTCGTCCGCCCCATCTGCTTGTATCTCCATAATGTGGAGCCCTTCATCCCAGGTGGTCACTCTTCGTTGTTTGCCTTCCAAAGTGAACAGCAACCCAAATGGGAACATCAATTTGTAGCGTATTTGCCTCGCCACTAATTCCTTGACTAGTGGGGCCATTCCTCTTCTTTTTTGCAGAGTTACCTGGGCCAGATCTTGCTACAGCTGAATGTCCGCCCCATTCATTCTTATGTGATCCATCCCCCTCGCCCTCCTCAAGATTTGTTCTTTTTGGGGGTATGAGGAGAGGGCAAATAGCACATCTCGTGGTCTCTCCCCTGGCGCCCCCGTTCTCTTTGGGCCCACCCTGTACACCCTGTCGACACCAATTGAGTCCATCTCTTTTGCCTCTAGAATGTCTCTGAACACCTCCCGTACTGCCATTTTGAGGTCCTTGTCGAATTTTTTTTAATGCAAATGTTGGATCTTCGTGAGCGATTTTCGAGGTCTTCACATTGTATCTTGTGGTTGTGGGTTGTGGATTAGCCTCACCAAATGTTCTTGCGTCTCGCTGTTATGCTGTGCTTTTCTTGTGTGTTCTAGAGTATTCTCTCGAGTGTGTCTGTCCGCTCCTCCAATTTGGCCACATCCAACTTCAGATCATGGAACACCTCCTGCATGTCATTCCTTATCGTGGCAAACTGATCCTGAACCGTTGAAATTAACTTCTCTTGAAGTTCCATGAACCATGCGTGCATGTCTGCCCTAGAGAGCGGTTGTTAATGAGAGATGGGAGGAGTCTCCCTAAGCCCTTCCTCTGGTTTGTACTGGGGTGTCCGTTGACCACATTTGAATTCGGTTGGCGTCCCGTTTGGTGGTTTGGGAGTTCGTTTTGGACTAGGTCCCCTTCCCCTTTGCCTTAGACATGACCCCCTCGGGATATTGCAGCTGTCGGTTGGGGTGCCGTAGGGGGTCTTGTCACGTCTCTGCCATCCACTTGTTGCCCTCCGTTTGGTGATGTGGGGGGACGCTTTAAGATGGGGGCGGATGCATTGTTTATATTGCCCCCTGGCAACGGAGAACCTGCTCTTTCTTGCCTCCTGCAGCCGTGGGTGGGAGACTGTGTTACTTTGCCCCCCCCCCGGCCTGAGTTTGAGGGGGGGTCACTTCACTTCAAGGCCCCCAATGGCCCAGCCCCCACATTAAGGGACCAAGTTGCTGGATGGGGGCGTGGGCAGTCCAGCTGAAGGTGTTCTGGTGGGGGGGTGTGATCCGTGGGGGGAGTCCCCTTGCCCTCTTAGTGGTGGGGGTGGGAGGCCTGCAACGCCACCTGGCATATGATCTCGTCCTCCCTCCCGGTCTGGGCTTGGTCCGCTGCTTTCTTGTTGCAGCGTCCTCCCTCCTATCCCCACCGCGGGGGGCTGCTGGTTTCTCCTTAGGCGTCTTCTCCGTTGCCGTGCGGGAGGCCTCTGTTGCTCTCGGGGGTAGCCTCTGACGCTGGTGTATTCTCCCTGGAGTTCCGTTCTGCCGCAGAGGAGGGGAGGATACTCTGCAACTCGCAGGAGCTGCCTCTGTGTTTCTCTGTGCTGGCGTCCCAGCCTCTGCTAGTCTCCCCCCTCGGCTGCCAGCTCCACTGCTGGCAGGCTCCCCAAGTGGTCCTCGGTGGGGGAGGGGCGGTCTGCGCTTCTCAGCTCCATTGCCCCTTTAAAGCTGCTTCCGCAGGGTCGGATTCCACCTGCCACTTGCGCCGGGGGTTTCGAGGGTGGTATGGCTTATTATTTTTTTATCTCTGTATCATCCAGGCCTGAATTATGGTGCTTCGTTGTGGCGGCCCGGCGGGAGAGAGCCTCACACACGTCTCCCTGCCCCGGCGGCCATCTTGGAATCCTGATATTTACAATTAAGAAACTGAAACAGATGCTTGTCTTTTAAAGGACACACACAAAATGACTGCAGCATTTTAGGTGCAAGAGCTCTTCAGTTGAGAACGCATTGCCTCTCCAGAACACCCACCTCTTTATTAGCGAGCAGATGTAACTAGGGGAGGAGGGTACATCTGACGTCCCTACGTGGAGGCATTCCCTTTTTTCACACATACAGATGAATGCTGCACAATGCCCACCACTCTTTTACAGCATCTCTTTCCTCTAGAGTAACTCTCTAAAATATAGACGTCTACTGATTTTTCTTATGTTATTGGCAAAGTGCTATGGGTTGAACGCCCTCCGGGACCGTAGCCCAGGTCAGGGTATGTGTGCAGCTACACTGAGTTGTGTGTAGCTGCATGGGAGAGAGGGAAATCGCCAAGAAGAGCAAGAATAAGCAAAAATCCAAAGGGGTGGAGGGGGATTGATAAGATGGTGCTTAAGACGAGTCACCCCAGTGTACAGCTCAAGCAAAATGTTTGTTGTATTGGTAGTCACATTATGAAGTTTCAACTTGCCTTTTTCATACCCGCAGCCAAGAAACAGTATGAAAACATTTGACGAAATATTGAAAACCTATTGTGATGCAGAGGGACTAATTGAGGCTTTAAAGAGAAAGGTAGAGGAGAAAAAGCAGCTACTGGTGGAATCTGGACTATAAGAAGAAGATGCAATGACACAAACAAGAGTTATATTGTAAAAGCTGATGGGTGGAAACCGACTATTCCAAAACATATTAATGACTGTTCACAAAAGCTGGAAAACCAAAGTCTTTTAGCAGGGATGGCTGGTGTTCTTCCTTCCTCAGAACCCGCCTCTTACTTCACCTGGACAATTGAAAGACACATCATTAAATCGTCAGATGTCTCAGTGTAATGTTGCAGTTCCCAAAGATGTAGCTGCGCATCAACTACAAAATATTGGACTATAAAGTAACAGTCAATTGTCTGCTACAAATGTTTTGTCGGACAGATCTAATTTGACAGGCTCATCTCTATCATCACGTCTTCTCAACAGTGTGTCCTTGTTACAGTATGACCGTCATGCCTGTTTGGCCAGTGAAGGGACACCTACACTTTCCCACACACCTGCGCTATCATTCAGATTACGGTCTTAAAAAAACAATGGAATTGCAACATCCCCACAACCGAAAATGGTTTCTACGTCAGCACCTGCTACTAATCAACAACGTAATTGTAGCTCATGCGCTGCTCTGTGAAACTGAAGAAGCAAGTGCTCTTGTGTGTAGAACTATATAATTGATCTGGTGAATTTGTAGGTTGGTCCAACTTGTAATGTTTTCTTGGGTGTGGTGAATGGTCGAACTAATTGCTAGCTACTCATAGTGATATTGGGTGAAGTGAACCGCAGTCTGTTATACAGGTAGACCTTTAACAGATTCTGTTTAGGTCATTGAAAGTGTGTATTATAGTGCAGTGATTTGTAATTGTCAGAGTTTTTTGGGTGTGATGCCATGTTAGCTAGAGGTGGGAACTGAAATGAGGGAGTTTACAGGTTGGTTCGTGACCTTGTGGGCTGGATTTGTAGTTTTGTATACTAAATCAGCGAACCTTAGTTAATGACATTTGAGTGCTCTAGCAAAGAAGGCAAAGATGGAAAGTAATGGCTGCAAATTCCCTTGAGGTTTTCCAGTACACTACCCATAAGTCTAACTAGACTCACCCTATAGTATTACCACCCGTCCTACACACAAGGAATCAAAAGTCTTTTCCTAAATCGTTTGGAAGCAACATGAAATACCTCCTCCTGAAGTTGTCCACAATAATCGTTCACAATTTCATACCCATCCTAAAGTTGTCACGGGGTCATCCTGGCGTAATCCCCCACCCATCCTGAAGTTGTCATGGGGTCATCCTGGAATAATACCCCCCACCCTGAAATTGTCATGGGGTTATCCTGGTGTAATCCCCACCCATCCTGAAGTCATGCGGTAGTCCTGGAGTAATGCAAGATCATCACTGGAAGTAATCAGAACTCATCCTGGAGTAGTTTCTGTGATAACGCTAGAGTCATCTCATTTAAATATTTCAGCCTATACGGTTCCGAATGATCTCCCTGAACTAGCCATGGATGACTCTAGGATGAAGTCACTGGATGACTCCAGAATGATTCCAGGAAGATCTTCCTTTTTGCCTCGGGATAGCATAAGCCTCAATTTTGTTTGTAAACTCACCAGTGTTCGGTACGTAACAATGAGAGCATTAACATGAGCAAGGCAACCAATCTCTAAACTTCCCAGACGTGGGGGGAAAGGGAAAAATTACTAAAACTTAATAGGAGGTCCGAAATATATAGATTAGTTAAAGTGGGCGCAAGCATGCATCCTTGCCCTAATCCAGACTCCACTGCAACGTCTTTGACGAATTTAACAAAGTTTTAGCTTGTTATTTTCGTGGAATGGCACAAGCATGTTCTATAAGCCATTTGGGATATTCCCATTTTGCAACTTTTGCCATAGTTTCACACGTTCCACGTTGTCAAGGCTGAATTAATATCCAGACAAGCCATGTAGAAAGGTTTCCTCTTACCCAACTGAGCCTTTTCCTGAAGCAATGTCAGGATCAGCCAATTTAGGACTGTACCAATCCCTCTTCGAAAGTCAGTCTGGAATACGCTTGGTCTCCCGGTCCCATCAGACCAGTCCTGAAGGTCCTTTAGCACAAAACTCACTAAGACTGACATTCGAAGGAGTAGCAATTTGGGAAATGGGTCTGCAGTTTCTTGGTAAATTTGGTTATTAGAGGTAACAAACACAAACTCTATATTAAAACGAGGAAATAAATTATCGTAAAAACAAGATAACTGCGATTGGAACAGGTAGGGGCTGGGTAGAAGAGAATGGCTTAAATAACGCGTCGGGTAATGTAGAACTCCTTCCGCCACTGATCAGACTTGAATCTACGCGGCGTTGTTGCATTGCTCTCTTGGCCCATCACTCCCCCGCCTGGATTTTTTTCGATACCCGCAGAAGTACGTCTCCTATCTCCCCCTGCGCCCCCTCATTTTTCACCCATTCCATTACATCCATCCCACTTAATCCCTCTATCCTCACCTCCGGGCTTCCGTGGTGCGGCTCCCGGTCCCTGTGCCACTCTCCCGGCAGTGCTAGCATCTCCAGAGCTGCTGGTCGTTTCCATGGAGCCGCTTCCCTCCCACCCTAATGCTTTTAAACTCTCCCGCACCGCAGGCCGCCAGGGATACTGGGGAGGCTGCCCCAGTTCTTCTACTGGCAGCCCCAGTTGCCTGCAGCGGTGCCACCGCCTATAAACAGTGTGGTTTCTTGCCGCTCTACATGCGCACCCAGCCCCATAGATCATCCGCTAATACACACACACACACACCTCCACTCTCTCTCTCTCTCCTTGCACACATGCATACATGCATAATGAGCTAACATGCAACATCCTACTATACTGCTAGTTTCAGAAAAGGCTTCCATCTCCTCTCTGCCTAACGAAAAGCAAGTGTGCACATCAGCCCCTTCACATTGGAATGCGAAAGAACACATAACGTTGTTATATGTTCGCTGGCATCCGTGGGCAGGGGGCTGATGTGTGCCTTGGATTTTTGCTAGGCATAGAGGTGAGGGAAGCCTTTTCTGAAACTAACAGTGTTATAGGGTGATGCATGTTGGCTCATTATGTATGTTTACTGCATTTATACAAATACATTTTTCTGCACAAACACAGTAAGGGGGTGGTGAAGCCTGTTTAGTTGGTAGGCGTATGTGTTAATGATTAGCTTTAAAGAAGTTCCTGTTTCATAAAAATGACCAGCAGAAGGTAAATCATAATAAAACATCATGACAAATATAAATCTTTATAGAAATATGTCTCACAAAACACCCAAACACTCCCCTCACTCCACAAAGAGGAATACAAGTTTCAGTATGCAACGTAATGCAAGCTTAAAATATGACTTTTACGTTTTACAAATGTGCTCTAAACGCTTAACAAAGAATACTGTGATAAGATGCCTGCTTATGTGTTAACCCAGGCTTCATTATTTGTGTGTAGTGTAAGGAAAATGTTAAATTTTGCATGAATGCAAACCCTCCTTTGTGTGTCAAAATAAGAAAGATTAATGGAAATGACTGTGTACGTGTTTTTGCCTTCAAATAAGGCCCAGACTTGGATATTTATGTGGAGATTTATTTGGCCATTCTGATGCAAAATAGCTAATGTCCACCCTTATTGTTATCACTGGCCATTGACACAGGTGTTCATTATTTAAATAGTCCCAGTGGGAGCCCCGTGGGCGTTGTCGCCCAAGCAGCGTTGTATAGCCTATCTATTGCAGGCATCCTCTGATCACTGCAGAGGGAAGGCAGCCACCATGCTGTATTTTATTGAAGTCCTAACAATTCCGGAAGATTCATGCTCTTCCTCGAAGAAGAGCATGAAAACCCAGAGGCTGCGAGAAGAACGGAGGGGTTAAGCTGGTCTGATTGTGGAAGCTCTTGTGTTTTGAAATGTGTAGTCTGTAGCAGGGGTGGACAGGGATCCAAAAGAGGCCCTGGTAATAATGTTCAAAGTGGCCCAAAATCACACCTTGGCAGCAAGCCCACCCCTTTTCCTATGAGAAAATGTGGAAATAAAAAGGTTAACACGCAAAAGAGGCCCAGGATGCAGAGGCCTAACAAAACAAATCTCCACAGTTCTCTACAGGCCTGTACACCCGTGGTCTGCAGAGTCACCTTATTAGCTGCCTGTCTTTAGACTGGAATTCATTGTGGAGCCAGTTACATGTTTTCTTATTGTATCATGGCATTTTAAAAGGCAATATATGGCACTGTCCTTTAACAAATAAGACTCAAGCCGGCTGGCCGGATCGGGTGATAACGGCAAGTTACCAGGTTGACAATGGGCACTGGCACCATTACGAACCGACCTGGCCCTGGTAGTGAGGATCTCATTACTATTAGCACCCCGGGTTTGCAATCCAGAAACTCGAGATTCAAACAGCAATGTATTTTACGCCTCATCTCATAGCGTCCCGATCCTGTTCATTCAAACAAAATACTTACTCAAGATGGCTGCCATTGAGCTGGAAGCCAGGGCTCCACGAGGGGAGCCTCTTACATTTCCATGTCGCATGGGGAAAATGAAGCGGTGGCAGTGTGGGTACTGCAGCCAAACGAATCAGGTAAGTGGGGCTGGGAGTGGGAAGGGGAATGGATGGGAGGGGAGTGGTAAGATGGAGGGGCTAGGGAAGCAGCCATGAGGCTGCTTGGAACGAGGGCTGAGATCATGTGATTTTGCCTGCGATCGAAGCAACCTGCTTGGTTGGCTACACTGCCCCGGGTGCTAATATAGTATCATTACAGCCATTATGTGCAAAGCAAATGTGAGTATGTTCTTATATAGGAATGTATGGACACAGCCAGCGTGAACATGTTTTTATACTAGCATATATTGTGGGCAAAGGCATCATAAAAATGTATTGGGAAATTCTCCTGTGCGCTGTTGGTGACTTGCAGCCATTGCATTTTTGGATTGGAGTTATCCTACAAAACCGATTACAAACTTTTTGGCTTTTTACCCAGTTTTTCACAGAAAGTGTGCTGTATAACAACATGGCAGGAGATTACTGGCACTTACTAAGTATGCGAATGCAGAATGGCAAAGAGATTGAACTTGTGGAGGATGGACTGCGAAGGGGGACAACATTTTTAACCGGTATTGGGAACATGTTCAGAATTCCTTTCTGAGATGGGAGCACTTGAGGGGAATACATGAACATGAAATCTTAGAGAGAGTTGGCATGGGTGACACTATTGGAGAGTAAATGAGAAGGAGAGCTCTCAAAACCAATCACTGCCTAAATTGGAGAAACAATGTTTGCAATCTTCAAGGCAACAGCTAAGCAGTTCAATTGTAGTCGGATTCACAACCTGATGAGAAGAGGTTTAAAGTTCTCAGCAAGTGAGCAGATCTAGTGACACACCCCATACAAAGATCACAGGTCTACCTGCGCTGGCAAGCCCATGACCACAGATCTACCTGCACTGGCAAGCCCATGACCACATGTCTACCTGATCTGGCAAGCGAATTACCACAGGTCAACCTGCGCTGGCAATCCCATTGTCGAGATACAGATTAATATGTCACTAATGGCAACTGCCCCAATATTGTAAAGGAGAGAAACAATATGCATTAATGCGACTGTGCCGGCCTTATCTTGAATCAATACAAGAAGAGATGGACCTGAAGTAACCGAAGATGGCAAGAGTAAGCAGACATGCTGTTAGGCTGGCATACAAGCATGCAATAGAATAGACACGGAGAAAATACGCACTCACCATGAAGAAACACAGACATTAGGTCAAACGTGCATTTAGACACAAAGAACACTGCTCGCCACATAAAGGCGCAAAGAATATAACGCAAGTAATGTATGAGCAGAAACACAACACAAACAATATATGTAGATATTCTGCTAATGCAGAAATGCAACAGTGAAAGGCCACCATCTTTGTAAAAATGGAAGTTGTAACACACATTGAAATGAATAGAGGCTACAAAGCTTCATGGAAACTTAAAACTGCTGAATTCACTAAAGTACAGGCTCTTGTGGGGCTCGGCGCAGCCCCTCTCCAAGTTTATGGAAGAATTAAGGGAGGGCTTGAACAGTCTGAAGTGAAACATGAAATAAGAATTCCCAAGGCACAAGACATATTTCTCTCTGATTAATTGAAGAACAAACATACTTTGAATGCCAGGTGCCAACTAATTATAAGTTGAAACCTCATAAGAAATGGATTGACCAAGTCCCAAGTGGTTGGAAAAGTAATAATACTCTGGTTCAAATGAGCTAAAATCGTAACAAATACAAGAGTGGATAATTCAGAACATGGTCTCCTCACACATGACCCATATCTCAAAACCAGTGTCTATTCATTAAGGCCAGACATATATATATATTTAATTACAATTATTTCGGTATTTTGGGTTTCGGTAAAACTTCACACTCTGATTTATATTTGGTAAAATGACTGGGTACCTACAAAACATTAAAGGGTGCTCAAAGTTACAGATAAAGGTCCTCCCGATCCTATTTACGGAACAAACTCTCTCAAAGTCAGACAAAACTTGCAAATCATTCAACCAACTCTCCACCTGTTGCTTTTTCCATGTTTTCCACACCTTCAAAACTTGCTTCGACGCCACCACCAATGCTTTGTGTATCCACTGTCCCTACTGTCTAGCAACCTCACAAGCCCATCTTCCAGACAAGAAAAGAATTTGCAGATGCATCCTAGGAAAACTCATGGATAGAATTGTGTCCATCCTGTCCAACACACCCTCACAAAACGTGCGTACCCTGGAGCAACCCCACAACATGCGCAACAAAGTGCCCCGCACTCTTACCACAACCCTAATGCATATCATTGTCCAACAGACAGGTGTAAGATGTTCTGTTGGATAAGTCTCAAGTTCGGTCCAATTTACTCCAATTGCACCATAAAGACAAAAAGAATATAACACAAGTAATGTTTGAGCTGAAACGCAACAAAAACAATATACGTAGATAGCCTACTAACGTAGAAATGCAACAGCAAAAGGCCCTCATCTTTGTGAAAATGGAAGTTGTAACACATGAAATTAATAGAGGCCACGAAGCTTCATGGAAACCTAAAACTGTTAAATTCGCTAAAATACAGGTTCGTACGAGGTGCAGGCAGCGACTACAGGGCCCCTCTCCAAAGTTATGGAAGAATTAAGAGAGGGCTTGAACAGTCTAGCGGAAAACATGAGATTAGAATTCCCAAGCCACACAACATATTTCTCTCAGATTAATTGAAGAAGAAACAGCCTTTGAATGCTAGGGGTCACCTAATTAGAAGTTAAAACCTCATAAGGAATGGATTGACCAAGTCCCCAGTGGTTGGAAAAGTAATAATACTCGAGTTCATATTAGGACGGATAATTCAGAACACGATCTTGTCACACGTGACCCATAACTCAAAACCAGTGTCTCTTCATTAAGACCACAGACAAACCGGCACCTGTCTCGACGCCCCACATATTCTCAGAACCAAGGCGCTCAGCAAGGTCAAATCCAAAGGAGTATGGCCTAGGGAGTCACGGGCGGATAGCTCAGTGGCAACGTGCTCGCCTTGGAAGCAAGATGAAACGGAGCAACACAGGTCCGATCCCCGGTCCCCCCTTAGAAACAACTGGGTATTAAGCGTGTTATAAATAACCTATCTGTAACGCTCACCTTGTAGCCACAGGGACGCCACCCGACTGGTCCGGAGCGCTTCTGGGAGGGATTCACCTCCTCTGGGGACTTGCACTGCCGTGGGCTTATTCTGGAAGA
This sequence comes from Ambystoma mexicanum, assembly GCF_040938575.1. Classification (NCBI taxonomy): domain Eukaryota; kingdom Metazoa; phylum Chordata; class Amphibia; order Caudata; family Ambystomatidae; genus Ambystoma; species Ambystoma mexicanum. Next base: position 1,015,454,410 of record NC_090932.1, read on the forward strand.
CCGGAGTTCAGTTTTAGCCACAATCACATTCTCTCGGGGCCCGCCTCCCAAGTGCTCCCCTTGCAACCCCCTTGGAGCCTCTCTCACCTTGAATTTTGTTAAGGTACGCTCTCCGTCCTGCTGTTCAGTGCAGGGGTGCGTCGTGGCTGGGCACCTTTCCGCCGAGTTACTTCACTGGCGTGGGCCCGGGAGTCCATGCCGGCTGCAACTCCACTCTTGAGGTAAGTCTTTAGTGTTTAAGAACGAGTGTCCACAATTGTTGTTGCCCTGTTGACTTCTCTCGTTGATGCAGAAGGGGTGATGGAGACATTGAGCGGATGGAGAGGGCAGTGCTCGAGAAGGTTAGAGAATGTGCAAGGCATTGGAATTTATTTCATTTTTTTCATTACCTAGGTTCCATGAAATTTAGAACTACCTCAATTGATTTTCATTCCTTTACTCTCTCTGTGAACCGATCTGCCGTTTAGGTAAGATCTACACCTTGATGGAGTTCTACTGTTTCCATCACATGGAAATATTTTTTTAAATATACCTCGCTCAAAGCATAGGGGCTGAATACACTAGGCTAGTTTTGGAAATAATGAAAATCAATAACCTTTGCCAATTGCAACATAATGTTGCTTCGAATCATCACTAGCTCTTCTCATGTTGAGTAATTACTGGGTTATTGATGAAGATATGTTACAGGATGTCATTCTGGAAATGAGGGAATTAAGAATTTGAAAAAACCTTTATTAGTGTTTATCATGTTTTTGATGTTTATTTCAACTTATTTTCAAAAAATATGTTTACAAAAAACAGGTGACTATAATATTGTATGTAATTTTTCTTTTTTTAGACTTTAATTGTTGAATATGCTGCCCCTGATGAAGACTGTACATAACTCGAAACACGTTGGGCCAACCAAGATACAAATCAAAAGAAAAAAGTGTTTCTCATAAATACAAATGTATTATTGAATTCTTTATTGAAATTACCTGCATATATGATTCAAAGTGATAAATGCTATAGTTCTTTACTTAATCTCCATTAGGCTAACTTGGCCTTACAGAAAGTGTGCAGGGGACGTAGCTATTCTCATTGGATTCCTTTTTGTTCTTTGTATATATCCAGCCTTGATACCAAGGCTGTGTTTTTATCCCCCGCACCTTAAACAATTTAACTCATGTTATTTTTTCTTGTTTAACTTTTACTAAAACATACTTGCCTTGGTGTGCAAGTGTGTTCACCCGTGTTGAGTCTTGGCTTGATGCAAGCTTTCTTTGGCTCTCGTGAAAGCCTGCAAAATGGTCGCGTGTAGGTTTGTGACGGCTGGCATTTCCAGAGTCGTAAGGATGTCCAATTCTGATGTGCGTGGGTGTCTGCCATATACTGTAAAGAACGGAGTTTGCCCGGTGCTGCTGTGTAGTGAGTTGTTATAGGCATACTCAGCGATCCATAATAGATCCTTCCAATTCCCTTCCACTTGGTGAAGCATTCAGCGCAAGTATTGCTCGAGCGTTTGGTTCGTCCTCTCCGTTTCACCATCCGTTTGGGGGTGATGGCTGGTGGATAATCGGATGTCTATGTAGACAATCGAGCAACACTTCCCCCAGAAGTTAGACACATATTGAGTCCCTCGATCCGAAATCAACCCGTACAGCCGTACCACCTATTCTAGGAAGGGTCTGGCAAGACCAGATGCGTTTGGTAGACCTTTGATCGGGCAGAAGTGGGCCATCTTGGAAAACAGGTCCACGATCTCCAGGATAGTGTTATAACATTGACAGGAGGGTAGGTCGGTGATGAAGCCGAGTGACAACGTGTGCCATGGAGCCGGCGGAATGTTCAATGGTTGTAGGAGCCCAGCAGGTCTTTTCTTTGATGATTTATTCTGAGCACAGATACCACAGGAAGTGATGAAATTAATTACATCTTTGCGCCACATTGGCCACCAGCAACTTCGTTTCACCTTGGCCAGGGCTTTGGCAATACCCGGGTGGCATTCCATGAGGGAGTCATGATACTCCGAGATGACCTGTTCTTGAAGTTCTTTTACAGGCACGAATAGCCGATTTCTGTAGTAAGGCAGCTGGTCCTTAACGCTGTAGTGTTCTCCTCTTGAACCCCACTCTCGTAGTTGTTCCTGAGTTAACACTTGCCGAATTTCATACAGAAACTTGTCTTGAGTCATCATAGTTGTAATGCCCAAGAGTCTGTCCCCCGGAATGATGGCCACGGGGTCAGGAGGTGTATACACCACCTCATCTGTGCCCATACGTGAAAGGGCATCAGCCTTGCCATTTTTTTACTCCTGGTCGATACGTGATCACATAGTCGTACTCCGCGAAGAAAAGGGCCCAGCGTAGTTGTCGAGAAGATTTGAGCTTTTGCATTTTTCAAGTATTGTAGATTTTGGTGGTCCGTTATCACAGTGATAGTGTGTCTGGCTCCTAACAGATAGTGTCACCAGGCCTTGAAAGCGGCATTTATGGCCAGCAGCTCCTTATCTGTGATGGCATAGTTTAGCTTAGGTGGCGAGAACTCGTGACCAGAAAGCCACCGGGTGTAGCTGGCCAGTGTGCAGGACCCTTTGCGATAATACGGCACCCATCGCCATACTGGAGGCATCCGTCTCAACTATATATATGAAAGGTCTGGGCGTGGATGTCGTAAGATTGGAGCGGTGGTGAATTTCGCTTTCAGTTCTTGAAAGGCTTCTTCAGCCTCCTCTATCCAACGTTTTTTTGCACTTCCTTAATAGCGAAGTGATCGGGTGTACTATTTGCGAGAACCCTGGGATGAAACGGCAGTAAAAGTTTGTAAAACCTAGCATGCTCTGGACTCCCTTGATTGAGTTTGGAGCTGGCCAATTGAGGACAGCATCAACCTTGTGTACATCCATTCGTATTCCTTTTGGAGTGAGGATAAAACCCAGGAATTTTACCTCCGTAACATGGAATGAGCATTTCTCGAGCTTGGCGTAGGGGTGATGTTGATGGAGCTTGGTAAGAACAGCCCGTACATGCCTGACATGATCTTGTTCAGAAGCCGAGTACACCAGGATGTCATCGATGTAAACTAAGGCGAAGACATCAATCAGCTCTCTTAGAACATTGTTCATGAAGTGTTGGAATGCGGCTAGGGCATTGCACAGGCCGAACGGCACCGCTTGGTATTCGTATAAGCCATATTTGGTAAGGAACGCTGTTTTCCAATCGTCCCCTTCTTTAATGCGCACAAGCTGGTAGGCACCTCTAAGGTCCATTATCTTGTAGATTTGGGCTTACTTGACTTGGTCTAGTAGTTCTGGGATCAGAGGTAGGGGGTAGCGGTTCTTGGCGGTGACTTACTTCAATGCACGGTAGTCAATGCACGTTCTCAATTCTCCTTCCTTCTTCAGTACGAAGAATAAGGGAGACGCTGCAGATGACTTTGAAGGGCGGATGAAACCATTGGCCAGGTATTGCTTCAGGTATGTCTTCAGATGTTGGTTCTCAGGTTCGGTGAGCGCGTAGATACGGCCACATGGAATTCGGGCTCCAGGTATCTGATCGATCTGGCAATCGTAGGGCCTTTGGGGTGGCAAGGTATTCGCTTGCTCCTTTTTAAACACGTCTTGAAGGTCCTGGTATCGAGTTGGTAAGGTAGCAACCACACCTAAGACACTTATTGTACCTTCTTGAACGGGTGAACTGGCATGCTTTCCCTTCCTCCCTTTGGGATAGCAGGTGTGTGTGCAGTCATGGGAGAAGACCAACTCTCAGGCACGCCAGTTGATCCGTGGGTTGTGTGCGACCAGCCACGGCATCTAGGATTAATCGGAACTGCGGTGCTTTGATGAGGTCAAAGGTGATGGTTTCTCGATGGCCATCTTCACATAGGAGGCTGAGTTCTGGGGTACACTCAGGCACAGGGCCAGAGGCGATTTCGGTGCTATCTACAGTGGTTACAGTCTCTGTGGTGGGCTTAGAACAGAGTGGGAGCCCCATCTTTGCTGCAAGATCCTGGTCCATGTAGTTCCCCACTGCTCCGCTATCAATGTAAGATTCTAACGAATGCATCTTTGATGGCTGTTGATGGGTGATTAGGATCAAGGGAAAAGCAAAATGGGAGGTCTGTAGTTGGATTTCTTCGCTCGACAATTGGACCCCTACAATTGCCGGGCTTGGTAGTTTTCCGACTCCTCACTTGGTTTCTCTTTGTCTGTGGCTCCTACGGTTCTTCTTGGTGGTTTAACTGGACACTCCTTAGGGGAATGGCCTGCCTTTTCACAGTACAGGCATAACTGCTGTTCTCTCCTCTTATCCTGTTCGGCTTTGGTTAAAGGAGGCCTAACCCCTCCTAGTTGCATTGGTTCAGTGGCGCTTTCTGATCCCCGCTGAGCATGCTCTTTGGGGCGCACGAACATGGGGCGTGCATCCGGTTTGTTTTGGTATATTCTCCGATCTTGCAACCGATGGTCGAGTTGCACCACCAAATTAATGAACTCGGCACAGTCCTTGGGTGGGGCCAATACGTCCTTTAACTCTCCTTGCAAGCCCCGGTGGAACAAGGTGGTTCGTTTGTCCTCTGGCCATTCTGCTTCGACCACCAGCCTATTAAAGGTGGCTATGTATGGCAACAGATCCTGGTTTCCTTGTCGAAGGGACAAAAGTTAGTTATCCAAAGCCTGTCCATGGGAGCAACGGGCGAAGAGTTTTTCCAGCTCCTTCTGAAAACCACCAAATTTGTGTAACACTGGATCATCCCGGCTGACGAACGGCACCGACCAGTCTGCTGCACTACCACTCAAATAGGACACGACAAAGGCCACTTGCGAATGGTCATTGGGGAACACCCGAGGTCTGCACAAAAAGTGGAGGCGACACTGATTTATGAAGGTTGCGTATCTTCGGGGATCCCCCGAGAAATGCTCCGGTGGAGCTAGTGGAACTGTCCCAGGAAGATTGATCTGGACCGGATTACTCGTGGGAGTTGGCATTGATGGGCTAATTCCGGGCAACGGGGCTTGTCCGGCCTGCGATTGAAGGAGTTGTCTGCCAAAATCATCAGTTTGCTCTTTGGAAACAATTAGTTCTCTCCGCAAGGCTTTGGTTTCTTGTCGGGCTGAATGTACCTCCGCACGTAACTGCCCCAACAACTGGGCCAACTGTTCGGTTTCTGAGGTTTCCATACTAGGCGTCCGGGTGGATTATTATGTTTGGTCTTCGCGTTCTGTAACACTCACCTTGTATCCACAGGTACGCCACCCAACTGGTCCGGAGCGCTTCTGGGACGGATTCACCTCCCCCGGGGACTCGCGTTGCCGGGTGCTTATTCTGGAAGACAGGGGTTGAGTTTTAGCCACAATCACCTTCTCTCGGGGCCAGCCTCCCAAGTGCTCCCCTTGCAACCCCCTTGGGGCCTCTCTCACCTTGAATTTCGATAAGGTGCTCTCTCCGTCCTGCCGTTCGGTGCAGGGGCGCATCGTGGCTGGGCACCTTTCCTCCGATTTACTTCACTGGTGTGGGCCTGGGAGTCCAAGCCAGCTGCGACTCCACTCTTGAGGTAAGTCTTTAGTGTTTAAGAACGAGTCTCCGCAATTGTTGTTGCCCTGTGGACCATCTCCTTCTCTCGTTGATGCAGAAGGGGTGATGGAGACGTCGAGCGGATGGAGAGGGCAATGCTCGAGAAGGTAAGAGAATGCACAAGGTGCGGCGCTATGAGCGTCTTTGAAAAAAGGCTAACCTGTGCTATCCTTCCTTGCAGGTCGCCGAGAAGTTCCTGGACGAAATATGGCCAGATGGAAGCGGAGCATAGGATGGACGAGGTCCGGGCAGTGGTGAATTTCCAGGAGAGCTTCGGTAAGTCAGCGGAGTCTGGAGGTGATGGAATTGGAAGACGGATGCTTACTAATTGTCCTCTTCTTGTCTCTCCTCTCTAGGATGTTGCTAGCGGAAGAAGACGATTTCCAGGGAAGATTCCGGAGTGGTCGAGGAACAGGATGCAGAAGGTAAGAAGGAATAACGGTGTTCTTCTTCTCCCTGAAGATGCAGGCCTAGGCTGCTGCAAGTGGGTCTTGGTGAACATCACTCTGCAAGTGCAGAACAACGCGAAGCGCGTGCCTCAGCTCGGGCGTGGTTTAAATAGCCTGCAGGTATCCCAGGTGCCTTCAGGGCGGACCACACCCTGAATGCTAGACTGCACGGTGCAGTTCCACATTGATCCTTGTGGGGGCAGCCATGTTGGTCCATTGCCCACAGGAAACTCCACCAGCCATATGAGCCTGGCGCCAACTGCGCCAGGACTGGCTCCAGGACAGCCGAGAGGGGCATGATTGGGCCCTTGAGGCTTTGCAGGAATACTGTGGCGAGGGCCACAGGCCCTGAGTTCCCAGGCCAGGGTTTAAGGTTGTGACACTATCATATCATAGGGATAAGGGATAGCATCTTATTTAATTGGAAGAAAGCAAGTCTTGGACTTCTCACCCCTCACTCCCATTTCTACTTCTTGTGCTGATGACCTGCCATAGTCAAGGTTCACGAGCAAGGTATCACCCAATGAAAACTCGTAGGGCCTCGTCACGAGTTGGGTGGTATGCCTGTGGTAATACCGCCTGCATACCGCCCAACGTTAACATCGCTATTGAAACTTGGTCTGGTGCAATTTACGCCGGATCACAAGTTGAGCGGGGGCAGTAAATCCCCATTTCTCATTGGGTCCATATGTGGTTGGGGAGCGCTAGTGCGGTTGGCGGTAATAGCACTGAAAACAGCCTGAAAATTGGCATTTTTACCTCCTGCAAAAAGCGTGAGGTAAAAATGCCATTTTCCGCCAAACTCGTGATTTGGCCAGCCCTTAAATGTGGCGGTAATACCGTTACGGCTACATTTAAGGGCTCAGGGCAAACTCGGGATGAGGTCCTTAATGTTGTGCCAACCAGTAGATGTTGCAGTAACCAATAGTCCACTTTAAAGATGACATTTATTCTCTCTTATCAATCAAGAGGTGGTCCCAGGTGAATTCATCAGATAGAGGTATAACCAATGGAAAGACTAACCCATATATTTTCTATATGTAGACAATTCCCATAACCAATCCCTGTACCTTGTAGGATTTTGTTACCAAGATTGTAATGTAACATCAGTGATGATGTATTTTCTGATTTTAAGCCATTGCCATGCTTAAGAAGGACTGAGCTCACAACTATTTGCTTGTATGCTGTCCCAGCTTTATGTGGATTGTTAGTAAAGTGGGGATTTGCCAATTTAATTTGGCTATTTCCCTTATTGGGTGCGAGATTTCCCAGTCTATCTGTTCCGCATGAACTGGGATTCTCCAGTCTACCTTTACATATGGTAGTGGTTCGGGTGGGTGGCCAGTGCACTCAGATTGTCGAAATTCCCTGTCATAGCCCAAAGACTGAGGCGACTTGTAGAGACCGATGAATCACACGTGAAATTAGAAGGTTGACAGGAACCCCCTTGTAGAAAATGCTGCCCGATCCCTGTGGGGCGCCGCACAGGGTGGAAGGTGACTGGCCAGCTGAGGGAAGATCGATACTGAAGGCCTTGGCTAATCCACAGATGTAAGTATGAAAGTGATGTATTGTATTTTGTTATTTATATAGCGCTCTTTCCCCACTTGTGTGGCCTCCATGCGCTTTTTCCTTGGTTGGAACATCGTTGGTGACTGTACTCAATGTAGAGATTCAAGGGGATTGGCTTAGATGCATGTGTGCATGTTTGCCTTCTAAGACTTGGGTGGCTGGCAAGGCTCGACTAAGCAGCCCAGTAGAGGTCAGGCACTTGGGTGGGTGCTCTTTGAGGGTTAGAGATAGATTGCTGTTGTCAAGAGAGTCTATGTGAGGCCAGCTATACCGGGTTCCTTTCGGGAGGTGGTCGCTGTATGGTAGTGGCAGAGGTTTTGTGGTACATGAGGTGTTTCAGTCTGGACGGCTATGTGTGAAACTAGGCCGGATGTGCTTAGCTGTAGACGTGTTCTATCATGCATGGATGTTTGGCCGTGCCTGCGGCATGTGTCCACGCTAGTGGTGTGAGCTATACGTACCGTAGGCTGTCAGATTGCTTATATGTCTGGGTCTAGAATTGAGAGTCCTGTAGCGAAGGAACAAAAACATTGGGGATTTTTTCTCGGAATCTTTTACTCCTGTAGCGAAGGGCTTTGGTTTCATACTGTAGCCAGTATCAGCGCATAATAAGCAGAGACGGAGTCAAAACCTAGATTAGAGGATCCTGTACAGTGGGATAAAGGCCTATGTTTCACAGTGCAAAGGTTTAAGCATATGGAGAACCTGGGTCGAGGCTACACCTAGATTTGAGGATTCTGTAAAGGGGGAGAGGCCCGGGGATCCCCTGCAGAATGATTTGTCATATAGTAAGCAAACGATGAGAATCCTCTATGATGTGCAGGCGGTCCTGGTTTCGCGGTGCAGGAGGTCTCCATATATGACGAACAAACGGAGGGGGCTACTCCCCGATTTGTGTGGGTGGAGGGTGGCGTAGGCTTGGAAGGCTGTAGGTTTCAGCCTATTGTATAGTAAGTATCCGGAATATAACAGTCATCAATGGCTTGTTGTACCAAGCTTGGGGGATTGCTAGTGTTGTGAGCTTCCCAGGATGAGTGTTGCGGATTAACAGTGGCAGTGAATAGTTAATTATGTGTGTGTGCTAGCCAGAACACGACTCATGATGGGACACCATTTAACAATTGTAAGGCAGACGTATGGAGAACACTCAGAGTGCAATATCCTGATTAATCAGACATGGGCGCAATTATGACACACAAAATGCGTGATGACGAAGATCCAGTTCCTTATATTCAAGCGATTCAAGAAAATCTTGTCTCAAAACGAGAGAGCTGTGGGATAAAACTATATCTAATTTCTATCACATATTGTGTCAGAGGTTGCCTGAGGCAGTGCAGAGACCATTGAAAAAGAGAGTGGGGATGGATGCGAAACCCTGGCCAAAGATTCAGTTGACTATAGTTCATCGTTATCAACTGAGGCAAGAGAAAGCCAGGAAAAAACTTGAAGAAAGAAAGTTGGAGAAAGTAAAGTTAGTGCCGAAGAAATTATTGATGTTTTCAATGGAAGGCGCAGTATTGACCAGCGGAGATGGGGTATATGCATCACACGTACAGCAGGCACCGCCAATAGGTAGTGGGAACGTCACAGAGAGGGGAGAATACCATTATTGGCCACACGGAAGAGGGTGTGCACCCAGAGGTAGATGATTTGGATTTCAGGCTCACAGGGAGGAGGATTTAATGGGGGACAGCCTCAACAGTGCTGGACGTGTGGAAAAATGGGGCACATTTCCTGAGTATGTAGAAGCAGGGGAGGGGTACAGCAAAATTGGCAAGATCCAAGAGGGGGAACAGAATATCCTTACTGTATAGCGGAGAATCACCACAATACTATGCCCAGGTTCACAGGTAGTATCAGGCACATGCAACACAAATGCAACCTGCGCAACAGGCTCCAATGCAAATGCAACAAGCACCAACACAAGCACAGCAGGTTCCCATACAGTCACAAGAAATGCAGAGGCAACCGCAACCACAAACACCTGTGCAACAGAATAATATGGCAGCATGGAACCCAAATGTAGGGCCTCAAACACCTCCACCCATTATAGGGAGTGTGACTGTGTTGGGAGATAATCCTTTCACCGGCTCATGGATGAACTTATATCCACAATAGGAGAGCCTACAGAGAGACTTGATGTGTTCAATCCTGTCAGTTACACCAGACCCACAAGAGGAACTGAGGGTTGTGGTAACCATAGGGGACAAACATTGTCCTTCCTTGTAGATACAGGGGCATTACCTATGTCAGACCCCTCTTAAAAGGACTTGAGGTAGCCCAGAAGGCTGAAAGAGATATAGATTGGATAAGTGAAATGATAGAGGCCTTTGATGAGTTAAAAACAGCAATATGCACAGCACCTGTGTTAGGCATACCTGATGTGAGAAACCTGAAGGTGTTTCACCCGCTAGTCCCTGGGGATCTGTCATGCAGGTGGCCAGGACATGGCCATCGCTTTTGGATCCAGCTCCTGGCGATGGACCACTTTGGGAGGATCACCTGGGTGAGGGGTCTTCTGGGAGTGGGACACCGGATGGCGAGATGCGGTATCACCTTTCCTGTAAAACCTTTACCCCATCCTACCAGGTAGGATACTTAGGAACTCAACCCCCCTTTCAGAACACACTTTCTCACGGACAGCTTGCTGTGAGAGAAAACGGACTAGCACCCAAGCCGTATACCTGACATATCCCAATACAGTGGTCAGGCAGGGTAAGGCAATTACTTACCATAACACACACACCTGACCATTACACGTCCCCACACAGATTAAAGGCAGAGCATGAGAGCACACTCTGAGCCAGGCAAAACACACAAGGAGAAGGTAGTTCCAAGATGGCAGTTTAACACGAGGAGAAAGACAGCGAAACAGAAGGGGATTGCGAGGAGGGAAGTGCCCTCAACCTTTTCGACAAGGAACTGTTACTTTCATGAAACCTCAAGAATAGAAAGTGTAAGATCAAGAAGCCGAGCTGAAGAATCCTGCATTGTGTGTCGGAGGTACCCGGGTCTCTCCTGCGTCGATATTCGAGGATGGGGAGAGTCGCCTGCTACCGTGGTACTGTCCTTGGCTCCCACAACAAAGCAGCACCAGTGAAATCAACACAGCGGGTGAGTTGCCAGGGCAGATACCAGACCGGTGTATGTTGAAGCCAAGGTTGCAAGCGCCAACATTGTATGGTGAGTGCTGAAGCGAACAATGTATGAAACTAATGTGATAACCAATGCGAGTAAAATTGAACAACAGATGAGTGCGTGAACTTTGAAACCAAGATATGATACCTTTTGACATAGTGGTCCGGCACTGTGTGCGTGCTCATTCGAAGGTCTCTGTAAGGTATCCAGCTGTGGGGTGGCAAAAGCGAAAGAGTGACAAAGGATTGTGAATCGAAGTGGTCCTGCAGCGGGTTAGGCAAAATCCTGTGCACAATCGAAAGTCTTTGATGTTAATAGAGTAAAGAAAGTTGAAGATAAAGTTGGTCCGAGCCCGAACGAGGGAGATCAAATTAAATTGATGACAAAGTAGTTAAAGTTGGTCCGAGCCCAGCTGAGGGAGATAACGGAAGCTTTGGAAAAGCAAGCTTGTGTTAATGTGAATTAAGATTGGTCTGAGCCCAGCACAGGGAGACTGATTGAACATTGTGTTTACATTGTGTTGAAAAAGATCTGAACTCAGATGCGGGGATCCAGGGTGAACTGTCAATCACCAGAGAAATTGGATTCATGGAAATTCCACAAGCATTATGTTAAGAGGGATCTGAGCCTGGCTGAGGCGGATCTGAGGTGAATAGTGAATAACCTGAGAAATTGAGAACCTGTGAAATCCTAAGAGGAATGGAACTTATTATGTGTTTGTCGCATCAGGCCCTCTGAGAGAAGAGACTTAGAAAGGCAAAGAGACTTGGGTAGGGAAGCCCCTGATGCTAATGTTTGAACTGTACCTTCATGCTAGAGACGCCAGATACTGTACTATACTCGAGTGTACCGCCTTATCCCGTGCTGAAAACCGAAAGGGAGGCCAATGGCCTGAATATCCTGACATATAATTTCGTGAACACTTCTTTCTTTTATATAACATTGTTTCCCACGCTACTTGTGTTTAGAGGTAAGGATTGGCAATAGGTTTATTAGTATAGGCCCTTTTATTTTGACAAGACCCCCACTAGGACTGCATTATTATTATATGATGGTCATAGCTTGTTCCCATCTTTAGATTTAGGATTAGATGGGCGTTATCCAAATTATTTGTAAAGTTCAATAAGCACCCTTAAACTGTGGTCACTTGTGTTTGTCTTACTGTTGATACCATGCCTGCCTTACATGCAGTGTCAGTGGTGGGATGTGAGACTCCATGGAGACAAATTGGGGAACCCTAAAATTCCAGAGGCTTAGTCATAGAGCCTCCGACCCTTCTTTCGCCACGAAAGAATCCATAGGCCTTGATGTCTGTAGCAGCAGAGAAGCTGATATTCCTCTAGGGAAAAGAGTAATGATCCCTACAGACTTAGTTTTGATACCCCCTCCTGAGTGTTATATAGGATTGGCTCAAAAATCTGGGCTGGCATGGAAGTTTAGTTCAGATGTCCTAGCGGGCATCATAGATCCTGACTTCCGGGGAGACATAAAGGTTCTCTAACAGAACCATGGCAAAAATCCATTTGAAGTACATTGTGGGGACAACATTGCACAAGGAATTTTTGAAAGGGCTTTATTTCCCCGTTTCAGAGAATGTGAACCGGAAGATACTGAGCAAGGTACTTCAGGCTTTGGGGAGGCTGATGAGCCATCTACCATTGAAGCAAAAGGCAAAGAAAAACCTACCATCCTTCCCGCCCTAGCCTTCGCCCAGCAAAATGATCCAGCACTCGCAGAGGCTTTCTTACAAGTGATTCCTCAAGGGGAAGGATTAGAGAAGAGAAGTCCCTTTTCTTCCTAAAACAGGGATTACTGTACAGAAAGGAAATATCCACAGAAGGCCTAAGTAAAACTCAGTAATCCCCAAAACCCTATCGGAAGATCGCATTAGAGATTGCACATTCTCATTTGACAGGGGAACACTCAGGAAAATCTAAGACCCAGGCAAACATCAGTGGGAAGTTTTACTGGCCAGGTATCCATGCTGATATAAAGATCTTCATTCAGACATGTGAAATGTCAGAAAACCAGTACTCCTATTCCCTTGCTTGCCCCTCTGAATCCTTTACCAATAATAGAAGTCCCTTTCTCAAGGATTGGGATGGGATATCATTTGACCATTGGAAACCTCTAGACTGGGTTACAAATATGTCCTAGTAATCGTCGATTGTGCTACCAGATAGATACCCCAAGGGATTCCCTGTGCGGAACAACACCACCCAGCAGAATTTAAAACGACTATTATCATATTTTTCCAGGGTTGGTTTTCCTAAGGAAATTCTAACAGATTAAGTATACAATTTTATGAGCAAACTCATGGGTGAAGTCAAGGAATTGCTCCATATCGCCACCTTAAGAACCTCAGTTTACTATCCCCAAACAGACGGATTGGTAGAAAGATACAATAAAACCCTTAAAACGATCCTAAGAAAGTTGGCAGATAAGGATGGGAAGGACTGGGACTGCATGATCCCCTGGGCCCTATTTGCAGTAAGAAAAACCCCTCAGGCGGCCACTGGATTCTCTCCTTTTGAACTACTTTATGATACAGAACCTAAAGATGTCCTGGACTTACTCTGGGAAGTCTGGGAAGAAAGAGAAGAGGCACACATTCCCTTTCGCAAACGGCCACCAGATTGCAAAAACATATGAAATTTGTTTGAAATCTAGTTTATTCTAATATGGAAAAAGCCCAAGCACAACAAAAGTCTACATACGACAAAAAGGTAAACTTACGATCATTTTCAATAGAACAAAAGGTACTAGTCCTCTTACCTACCTCGGAAAACAAACTTGTCTCCAATTGGCATGGGTCGTATGAAATATTAGAATGAACAGGAACCTGTACCTATATTGTAGCCCAACCTGACCGAAACAAAGGAGCCATCTCTACCATGTAAATCTCTTAAAAGAGTGAAAGAACAATCCTTCGGCTACCAATGCCACAATATTATCTTGTTTGGTACCCAAAGAAATAGATATAACTTTGAATTAATTCCCCAAGAGCTGTCTAGTCAACAACAAGATTAAAAAGATTTGGTTACAACATTCCACTATGTATTCTCTGAGAAACCGGGAAGAGTGCAAGGTACTTACCACTATATTAGAACTCCCAACGGAAAAGTGGTCCATCTGAAACCATACAGACTTCTGGAAACCGGTAGACAGATAGTGGTTAAGGAAGTGAACAAAATGCTAAGAGTGAATATCATCGAACCCTCTTCAAGCCCATGTTCCTGCCCTATAGTATTGGTTGCAAAACCTGACCATTCCTGGAGGTCTTGCATAGACTTCCGCAAAGTCAAAGCCATCTCCGACTTCGATGCCTAGCCCATGCCGCGGATCGACAAATTGATCAATAAACTCGGAAATGCCACCTTCCTATCAACCCTAAACTTAACAAAGGGGTACTGACGGGTCCCAGTGCATGAACCTGATAAGGAAAAGACAGCATTCGTGACGCCCCTGGGACTGTTTTAGTTCAAAGTCCTCTCTTTTGGCTTACACTGGCCACCTTCCAACGACTTATGGACAAAATATTACAGCCCTACTCTGATTTCTGTGAGGCTTATGTTGACGATATAGTCATTTATAGTAACACTTGGGAAGACCATTTTTTCCATCTCTTTACTGTTATGAGAGCCCTCAGAGAAGCTGGCCTAACTGCCAATGCATCCAAATGCAAGCTGCCTCAATCAGCCGTGAAATCCCTCAACTTCTTTGTAGGGAATGGTAGTGTCCAACCTTAACACGGAAAAATGAAAGCCATCCTAGATACCCCCACGCCTAAAACTAAGCGAGACCTCAGAGCATTCTTAGGGTTAATCGGTTATTACCGTAGGTTTATCCCTAACCTCTTGGACAGGACAGCTAGGCTGACAGACCACCGAACCCCAGAAAATTCATTGGACTGATGAGGACGATGTATATTAAAACAATCTAAAACAAACCCTGTGCCAGAACCCGATCCTAAAGGTGGTAGATTTCTCAAAGGAATTTGTGCTGCAAACAGACGCCTCGTATATTTGCGATGGATTGGAACACCCTATCTTATTCACTAGTCGCAAACTCTTCCCATGTGAAAAGAATTACTCTGTGCTGGAATTCGAGGCCCTTTCCATCAAGTGGGCCATCGCCCACCTTAAATAATACCTCCTAGGAAGGAAGCTACACTTGTCATGGATCATTCTCCATTAGTATGGATTAGTCAGCGAAAGGATTCTAACCCTCGAATCATGCGATGGTTCTTAGACCTGCTACCCTACTGTTACACTGTGGAGCACCGAAAACGCATAGACCAAGAAAACATAGATTTCCTTTGTCGGTTTCCTTGTGATACAGATGCGCCTACATCGCATAGTGGAATGGCATGTGAGAAACCTGAAGGTGTCTTACCCGCTAGTCCCTGGGGATCTGTCATCCAGGTGGCCAGGACACATCAAATGCTTTTGGATCCCGCTACTGGGGGTGCACCAGTGTGGGAGGATCACCTGGGTGGAGTGGAAGTGGAACATCGGATTGCGAGATGCAGTATCCCCTTCAACATCTTTATCCCATCCTACCAGGTAGGATACTTAGGAACTGAACCTCCCACCCCTTTTACAACACAAACACTTTCTCACAGACAGCTCGCTATGAGAGAAAACGGACGAACACCTGAGCTGTATACCTGGCATATCCCAATACAGTGGTCGGGCAGGGTCAGGCAATTGCTGACCATCACATACACCTGGCTTCCATTACACTTCCCCACACAGACAAAAGGCGGAGCACACTCTGAGCGAGGCAAAGCACATGAGGCGACAGCAGTTCCAAGATGGCAGTTTTACATGAGGAGAAAGATGGCGAAACAGAAGGGGATTGCGATGAGGGAAATGCCCTCGACCTTTTTTGGACATGGAACCATAACTTTCAGGAAACCTCAAGAATAGAAAGCGCAAGACCAAGAAGCCCAGCTGAAGAATCCTGCATTGTGTGTCAGTGGTACCCGGGGCCCTCCCGCGTCGATAGTCAAGGCAGGGAGAGTTGCCTGCTGCCATGGTAATGTCTTTGGCTCCCACAACAAAGCAGCACCAGTGAAATCAACACAGCCGGTGAGTTGGCGTGGCAGATACAAGACTGGCCTGTGTTGAAGCCAAGGTTGCAAACAGCAACATTGTATGGTGACCACTGAAGCGAACAATGTATGAGACACATGTGATAACCAACGCAAATAAAATTGAACAACAGATGAGTGAGTGAACTTTGAAACCAAGATACGATACCTTTTTAACAGAGTGGTCCGGCACCGCGTGCATGCTCATTCAAAGGTCTCTGTAAGGTATCCAACTGTTAGGTGGCAAAAGCGAAAGAGTGACAAAGGATTGTGAATCAAAGTGGTACTTCAACGGGTTAAGCAAAATCCTGTGCCCAATCGAAAGTCTTTGATGTTAATAGAGGAAAGAAAGTTGAAGATAAAGTTGGTCTGAGCCCCAACGAGGGAGATCGACTGACATTGATTGCAAAGTAGATCGAGTTGGTCAGAGAGTGGCTGAGGGGGATCCGGGAAGCTTTTGAAAAGCAAATTTGTGTTACAGTGAGCCCGCGGAGGGAGACTGATTGAGCATTGTGTTTTCATTGTGTTGAAATGGATCTGGGCCCAGCTATGGAGGATCCAAGGTGAATAGTGAATCACCTGAGAAATTGAGTATGTGTGAAATTGTAAGAGGAAAGGAAAGTATTATTTGTTTGTCGCATCAGGCCCTCTGTGAGAAGAGACTTTGAAAGGCAAAGAGACTTGGACACAGAAGGCACTGATGCTAATGTTTGAACTGTACCCTTGTGCTAGAGATGCAAGAGACTGTGCTAAGGTCAACTGTACGTCCTTGTCCCGTGTTGAATACGTGGGGAAGGGAGACCAACGGCCTGAATATCCTGATATATCATTTCTTGAACACTTCTTTCTGTTACATAACAGTGTTTCCCACACTATTTGTATTTGGAGGTAAGGATTATAAATAGGTGTATTAGTATAGGCCCTTTTATTTTGACAAGACACCACTAGGACTGCATTTTTATTATTTGATGGTCGTAGCTTGCTCCCATCTTTAGAATTAGGATTACATAGGTGTTTTTCAAATGTCTTTGAAGTTCAATAAACACCTTTTGAACTGGGGTCACATGTGTCTGTCTTACTGTTGATATCATGCCGTCCTTACATGTGGTGAAGGAGAAGAAGGTCCATAGATGGGACCCTCCCATTCCCTGCACACTATACAATGCTGAGAGATCAGCCAATACTCAAAGTTTAATCTGATTCTGTAGTCAGTATACACAATAGTTAGTACACAGCTTGAAAGAGAAAAACAAAACAAATTTTAATAACATCAATATTTCCAAAGTGATTATCATTCCGAAGGGAGCTAACGTGTTTCAGGGTATACACCCCTTCTTCAAGAGCAAATCAGACTGGAAAGGAAAATAACAAATAAAACCATATCAATCTTGTGTATCTCCTGAATTCAGTTAATATTCAATTATCTTCAAAAGTAAAACATGCCTAATAAGGTGATGTTACAAAGATCAGACCTTGAACACATTCAAGAATAACCATCCATGAGCCAGCTGGATTTGACCATACAATTAGGTAAAGAGAAATCCTTATTTAGTGACCTCATGTTATTGGTGTATTGCACCCCAATATAACTTGCCACTATCATGCATGTGCGGCACATGCATGTAGATAAAGACCATTCACTAAAGAGCTTACCGGAGTAGCATTCACGAAGTATGATAAATAAAAAATTAAGAAGAAAGTATAACAAGGTACTGAGTCATTCAGTTAGTAAAAAGAGATAAGAAAGAAGAACAAAATAAAACATAGGTAAACAGAAATTCAAGTATGGGAATTCTTATATTTATTTGTTATTTTCCTTTCCAGTCTGAATTGTTCTTGAAGAAGGGGTGTATACCTACCCCCGAAACGCGTCTGCTCCCTTCGCACTGATATGGAAACTGAGGGACCAGGAGAAAGCAAATTGAAGCTATGGAGCTGGGGAAACTGCTGCTTTCACTTTAAGCAGATTTCCCATGGTACAGAGTGGTGCCTAAAGGCTGTGTTTTTGGCGGATGCGGAGCGGAAAGTGAGAGACCAGGAGAAAGCAAATTGAATCTACGGAGCTGGGGAACTGCTGCTTTCACTTTAAGCAGATTTCCCATGGTTCAGAGTGACGCCTAAAGGCTGTGTTTTTGGCAGATGCGGAGCGGAAAGTGAGTAAAGTGTTCTGCAGTGTTCCGCGGGAGACGCGTGTCGCGTTTCGCTCCAGACCTCTTGTTCCCACAAGAAGATACATACACGCAGCCTGCTGCCTGCCGATTTACACCAGGATCACCTTGATTGTTGCTGCGTTGGCCACTGGAACACAGGTGAGCTGGCTCGCAAGGGCAATATTGATCGTTTGATCGCCTGACTGTTTGTTTTCTAAATTGAATTCTGTGAAGCACCATCCGACAGTTCACAACTCGGATCCTGTTTCACGTTAACATTCTGATTCTGATTTCCCTGGCATAGATAGACACAAATAGGCATACATAGAGGGTGTGGTGACTTTGTACAGACTGGCAGAGCGACACAGCCCCTACTCTCACCAGAGTCAGTTTCTCTGATTGCATAACACTGTATAACATCATTTGATTTTTCAAATTTACAAACCTGACGAGCTCCGCTGACTCGATCCCATCACTCAGCTCTACACACGACCCGACACATGATTGGACACGAGACACAATCGATCTTGATGACTACAACGACAATGCTGATGAGCCCGAGACTGGCTTGACAAATTTGACAAATGTGTCTGTGTTGCCTAGCACGGTTATAATCAAGGACAAACCCAACTTGAAGTTTGGGGGTTGCCCGTTGATCCCCATAGAGGAAATCTCATCCAAAACTTCCTTGCACAAAAACACTCTTCAGGATGAAGTATTTGAAGCTGTGTAGGCCGCGGAAGCAGAGCATGTAAATGTAATATTTAAGCATGTAGAGGAAACAAGGAACACATTGACCATTGCGGACAAAGCGTAGTCTAAAATCCTGGCAGGATCATTACCATCAGAGTGCGTTGACACAGTTGCTGCAGAAAAGACACCAGCGGCTCTGCTAGCCCAAACCCTGGAGGCAGGAGGCAGTGGTTCCCCTCAAGGGAACACTGAGACGACACCACTTGCAAGTGGTGTAGTCGATCCACCTACCATATACACATTTGGCCTAAACCCTAAAGAAAGACAAGTTAACGGTCCCCTACAATCTGCAGCCTCAAGACTGTGGAAGCCCAGTGGAATCACTCCAGCTTCATTACAAGGAACTCAAAGGTTCTTCTACACTAGGAATAACGACTGTTGACCTGTGGGAGTGTGGGGGGAATACAAATTCGGAAAACAGCAAGGTCCAGTCACCACAGGAAAACGCTAGAAGCCTGCAAAGTACAGTCAACGAGTCAAGGCGGTAAGGCTCCGCAGTCAAGAGACCCCGTTGAACCCCACACTTGCCATGTTGGGAAAAGGGCAAGAGAAGGGGAACTATCGTGGGCAACAGTTGCAAGAAACAACACCTATACAGAAAGTCACAAATATCGACCTTAGAACCTGGTGTCAGATCTGATCTGTCTAGACGATTCCTACCCTCCCAAACCTTCTCCTCACCTGAGGATTCAGAAGAGCTATATCTGTGTTTCGGTGTTCTCCTGGTGCTGGTCTTCTTTGGATCCTGTGACTTCTTTTCCTTGGGCTTCCTTTCTTTTTTATTGTGCAGATAAGGTCTGGCTCCCTCAGAGGCCACCTTGGCAGGATAGAGAACCTGTCCTCGATGGACCCCGAGGAGCCAAACCCTAAACCAGGGAAAAAGCCGACGGCACAAAAAACCCTGGGTTCCCAGAGAGTCTGTACTTAGTAGATGGATCGCAAGTTGTACAGCCTAGAGCCCCACTGGTTAGTATGCTGGGTTGGCATTTGTTTCTGGGAGATGTAGTTTCCGGTCTTGATGGTCTCGTGCAGAGAAAAGTAAACAGCGGTTCCGCAGGAATCGGTGTAGGAGATGGCACACAGTAGATATCTAGTGGGCAAGGACTTATGCAGAATAGGAACGGGAGAGAAGAGACAGGCAGAAGACAAAGGAGAAAGTAGAACAACTGAAGGAAGTAAAGCGCGGCACAGAAAAGGGGTAAATAGAGAAAGGTAAGAGGACTAATGGCGTACCGAAAAAGGGAAAGAAAAAGAAAAGACTAGAGTAGAACTGAGAACTACAGAAATGGAGTAGAAATAAAGGAAAGGTGCGGTAGAAGCACCACAAGGCAACAGAGGAAAGGAAGACTCACCGGTAGTGTCCGCGGTTCCAAAACGAAACCGGGAAGACAGAAAGGCTTCAAATCCCAAAGTCAAGGAAACGAACGATGGCTGGCTCACCGAAGGTAAACAAGAGCCAACCACCAGCGAGAACGTCCACAGTGCACAGAAAAGCAACACCTGAGAAGGAGAGGGCCGAGCCAGCAAGCGCCTGGCAGGGCGAGAGAAGGAAAATATTTACAAGCAGGCGAGGAGGTAAAAATCCAAAAGGAAAACGACAGAGCGAATACAGCAGTGTTAGACAGTCATAAAGACAGATACAACCCGCTGTTCCGGGCGGCGTGGCCAATTATATATCCAAGGCGGCCATGTTAGGGGAACACTAGAATGATAAAATAATACTGCAGCACTCTACTGATTCCACCTCTGCCAGAGCTTCCACAAACGGTTTCTGACACCTGGGGGGGAAGAGATAAGTGTCAGAAACAAACTTAGGCTCCGGGACGTAAGACCTATAGGGAATAAAACCATAAATGAGACAACAAGTAACTACTCCGTAATAAGTAAACAGCAAGGGTTATCATCGGTCGATTCACGTCTCTTCCCCCCCCCCACCCACAGACGAAGATCTGTTGAAGGATCTAGTAGCCTCCGGGTGGAACCGGGAAGGACGAAAACGCTGCTAAGAACACGATTGACGCAAACATGATAGCAGCCTTCACCATAACAATGGCCCCTTTTATGAAGCTCCTTGAAAATCAAAATGATCAACTTAAAGATCAGACAACAATGATCGCCATGCTTCACTCTAAACTAATATTTGTAGAAGGATTCATCACTGCTCTTCAAGGTAATGTGGACAAAAATTCAGAAAACATAACTCACATTCTGAAAAGCATAATTGAACCAATAGTACTGGACAAAGAAAGAAAAAAGTCAGAAAGATGTATTGCTAACATACAAGCTAAAAACCAGTTATTGCTGGAAGGCCCCTGTAATGATGGCACCCACATAAAACAACACTTGGTGGCCACTGAAGAAACTCTCTCAACCACTTGTGGGGAAAACCAACGCCCAAAAGATGGAAGTAGAAAGGAGGTCATAACGATAGTGGATGAAGAGCTGGGCGGGGAGCAACTAGCCAGAAACAATGAGCAAGTAGCACAGGCCACAACACCAAACAAGGATCCACATCACGTGGAAGAGGCAGGCAATGACAAGACAGACTCATGCCTTAAACTACCGCCTACGACCTTTAACATCTTCAGCAAACTAGGAGGGGTGATCAGGAAGGCATAGGGGGAAATGATTCTCCACAAACCAAAAGAATTGCCTTAAAGGAAAAACTGAAAACAAAAGGTAAAGGCAACGTAAAAACACACTGGGGAAGCCGCAGCAGAACAGAAGAGAAGTACATACTAAAGAGGCGAAGACTCAACCAAAGAAAGTTAACACCACAGTTTGTAACATTGCAAAGCCACTCAAAGCGGTGGTTTTTGAAAGACCTACGAAGATATTTGCATCAAATATTGATGATGAGACAAACTTCAAAACGACTCCTACTGAGTTGGTCCCAATACAGGGCAAGGACATTGAAAACTCTGAAATGATAGAAGACGACACGGAAATCCTCCTAAACTTTTCAACTTACTCCAACGGGGTGGAGGAGGTCAGTATCGAATCAATGGACCAGCTACAAAGTGATAATCAAGAGGGAGACAAGCATTATCAGGAAGAGGCAAACGGTTCTCCCAATAGAGTAGACAGGAGTGTCCCACTTGAAGAGCAGGAATTAAAATCAAAAACCTTATTAAAAGTGAGATTCTCCACTAAAGATCGGGCCAGTTTGAGCGTACCCACAAGAAAAAGCCGGACGCCCAACATTAACCCATTACTGAAGAGGGATGGTGGGAATACAGAAAATGATTCTAAGGACCTTAGAGACAAATATAAGAGATTTGACCAGAAAAGGAAGGGACTCATAATCAGAGAAGGGGATACCGTTGTACCAGGAGAAAGAATAGTACTAAAGGAAAATGAAAGCCTCACAATCGCAACTAAAATCATTATACCAGCTAAGAATACTCTCTACAAATATAATCTGGAGAGGATCTTGAAAATCAATGATAAATTGATTTTGAACAGGGCTAACATTATGAGATTTATATGCAGCTGTAACGCTCACCTGATTCCCGTAGAGGCGCTGGTCTTGACTGGGCGTATACCGTATCTGCAAAGGTGATGTGTAACACACGGCTGGCTCTTTGGGCTGGACCTCTGTGCACTGTATGTCTGACTTGAAGGGTAAGATGTCTTAGGTAAGTGAACGCTGTGCTCTCCATCTGCCTCGGGGCAGGGTGCTGTAACCAGTTTCTTCACTGGATAAGGGGAGCAGGCCTCTTGACTTCAGAGGACTGCTGTCCGTCGTTTACTGCACGAACAGTAAGTTTCGAGTAATTCTAATGTCTTTAAAGTCTTTAGTAATGATGTTTCTTGTTTTGCAGGGTTCCGGCGATGGCGGATGACGGGCTGAAGTGAGTTGAAGATGGAGCCCGTGTGATGAATAGAAGCGCCTGGAAGCACGTAAGTAAGCGCTTGTTGCCTGCTTCACGATGCGCTCTGTCTTTTTATTTTGCAGGTACAAGTTCGGAGCGGCTGCAGGGTGCCGGAATACCCACTGGGTTAGATGTGGAAAGGAGTAATGGCACGTGAGTATTAAAGTTCCCCAATGTCTTTAAACGCACCTTGTTTTGTCTTTCAGATGCGGGATGCAGCGCCGAAGGCCTCCGGAGCGTGCGAAGAGTTGGTAGGCTTTTGTCTTTCAGATGCCGGAATGCAGTGTGAAGACCTCCGGAGCGCACGAAGAGTAGGTAAGCCTTTGTCTTTCAGATGCCGGAATGCAGCGCGAGGCGTTGGTGACAGCCGATGGACCAGGTAAGTGAAGAGCTGTCACTGAAGACCGTAATGCTAACCTGTTCTTTCTTGTCTTTATAGGTGTTGCTGAAGACTGGATTCAGGATGGTAAGCCTTTTTCCTTAGGCCCAGGATCAGATGCAGAAGACACGATGAGCGTTCTGCTGCAGAGGATGCAGAATAACGCAAAGCAAGATTCATCCATCGGGTGTGGTTTAAATAGCCTCCTGTAGTGCTTAGGTGTCTCCTTCCACAGCCACGCCTAGGTAAGAAAAGAGTTCCTGCTTTCCAGAAGAGTTCCAGTGTTCTGAATCTAGGGAGTGGCTCCTGCCCCACCCAACAGGAAAAGTAGTTCCAAACAGAAGAGGATCAGAGGCTCAACTGGCAGGCAAGTAAGCAGCATGGTCTGCTGCAGGTAAGTCCACCCAAGCATTATGAGCCCGGCGCTTCCAGCGCTGGGACTGGGCATATTTATGAGCCTGGTGCCACTGGCGCCAGGACTGGGTCCAAAAGGTCCCAATTGGGACTGGTTGGCACTCGGAACCTGGGTTATGGATCTGCTTCCAAGGGAGTTGGGAAAACCCTGACCTTTTGGAAGCAGAGATCATGACAGCAGCTTCCCGGAAATGAAAACAATCAACTCCAAGCACTTGCACCGGATAGAGTTTCCTGATGAATCTAGGTTAGATCGAGTCGCAATTCACATCACAGACTTAAGAGTGAAACATCTCCTCGACAAAGAAGGAGCAAGATTACTG
This sequence comes from Ambystoma mexicanum, assembly GCF_040938575.1. Lineage (NCBI taxonomy): Eukaryota > Metazoa > Chordata > Amphibia > Caudata > Ambystomatidae > Ambystoma > Ambystoma mexicanum. The sequence continues at coordinate 1,015,478,107 of NC_090932.1, forward strand.
TCCATGGAATTTAGTTTGACAGAATTGGATGCAAGCGATTCAACTAGGAAAAAGGTGCACGAGCACCAGTCATGTTGGTCCAAGGAACAGGAAAACGACGATACAAGACCTACTAGGGGTCCCTCTGACAGAAAATCCATCAACGATGACCGACATGGCTGGGCACCAAGAGGACAGAAAATCCAATGCCCCAGGTGGGTCATGTTCGACACACCTGGGGGCACTGAAGATAATCCCACCACCATCGGGAACAAAAACCAAGATCGTAAAGGGGAGGATCAGAGCTGGTTAGCAGCCACATTGACTTCAAAATCATAACATCTACGGGAAATACAAGACACCACTAATTCACAAGACTTCACCAGTAAACCATATGAAGCGATGACTTTCGGATCTTGGAACACTAGGGGCTTTATGCACCTTTTTGGGAAAGGGGATTTGACTTTTGAGGATTACGACATTCTGTGCCTCCAGGAAACCTGGCCGAGGGAGGTGCCATTCCTGTAGGGCTTTGAGGTGTACCTAAACCCAGCCCCGAAAGGGGAGGCTGGGTGTCCAACAGCCGGTATGATTATTGCTATCAATTGGTTGGTGGGTGCGATCCATGAGAAACCCAACTCCCCTAGTTCAACTAACTGTGTTGGAAAATAAGCCCACTACTGAAAGTCATCACAGAACACTTCTCGTCTGCAACCTTTATTGGAACCAGGCCTCTCTTCTGGCCAGCAATTTCACAGAAATTATAATGACCTACATCGATGAAGAAAGGGTGGCCAATAATAACTTAGACATACTGTTATGCGGCGACCTGAACATTGAATGCTTTGATGACGCTAAGGAATTAATACTTGACACACCAATAAAAGCATCACCAAAGGTCACAAGAGGGCTCTGTTGGAGAGAGGAACTAAAAAAAAAAATATTCATATAATCAACGGACACCTAAAGGGGGACATTCCTCCAAGCAGAACATGGAAAAGAGGAGACCAAGAAAAAATCTTGGATTATGTATTTGCCACAGAAAACCTTGTGGGTGTCATTGGAGGTGATAAGAACCACCCAATGACCTGTTCCAGCTAAATGGCCATCATAGGGCCGACTGAAACAATTATTTGAATCAAACATTACCTTACTCGACTCTGGAACTTACACCGGGCCAGAATCTCTTAACCAAACAGAGTTGGACCACTTTAAGGTCCTTATGACTACTGGTCTTTTTAGAGACAAAGCAGGTAAACCCCAATAAATCCTGGAATACCCATTGGCTCTAAAATCATTTGAAGTCAAAATAGGACAAGAAAACAGACGTGAATACATAGCAAAACATGTATTCAACCGAGAAGTGGCAGACAAGAAAAAAGCGCTAAACAAACTGCGTCGATGTCATAGATAATTTCCAACATTATTAAATGCAGAGGCGGTCAGATGGGCTAACCAATCGCTCAAAAGTTGGCTAAAACATCACAGAAGCTGCCCATCCCAACTGGACGGTGAAAACATGTTAAGGTTATTAGCTTCAAAGAACACCGCTGGTATGTGGAAGATGTTTAATGCACTAACTGCTCCCCAGGACGACCTACTTGGCAACTCCGTATCAGCGGGGATCTAGGAGAGCCATTTTGGCAGATTATTCAAATACGTGGGGGAGCCCATTCCAAGACCAGCCATGAGCAGCTCTAGTGTATGGAGCTTCGGAATTGATAAGGAAGAAAACATGATTTTGAGAGAAAAATCGAGTAGTTCTAGGGCTGCAGGGCCTGATGGCCTAACCAAAGCAATACTAAAAAAAATCTGGATTATTGGGCAGACTTCATGATGCACTTGTTCGAGAGAATTAAAGCCTCAAGGACTATTCCACAGTCTTGGACTAAATCCATCGTGGTACCCATCCATAAGAGGGGCGATAGGTCCGACCTAACCAACTACAGACCTATCACCCTTCTTGATGTGGTTAGTAAATTGTTCTTGGCAATTCTCTAGAAGGAATTAAATACCTGGAATATGGCTGCGAAACACCAGGATCATCCCTGGCAATCTGGATTCAAAAAAAGGAACGGGATCTTCCTTAAATCTATTCCAGATTAACCTCTTCAAGTGCAGTGTAAAAAGTTCCAAGAACAACAACAAAATCTATATTGCATCGATAGATCTGGCACATGCATTTGATTCTATGGACAGGAACATTCAAATGGCTGCCCGATCCATCTAAGAGAAGCCCTGGAACTACACACTTCAACCACGATTAGAGTAAGACTCCATAAGAGAGGGACTCTATCTAATGAAATTCCCACTTCTAAGGGCTTAAAGCAGGGTTGTCGACTGGCCCCGGCGATCTTCAGTCTCTTCATCTCCCACAACGAGGAGGAGTTCACCAATGTGAGATGTTTTCCACCACGAATCTCCGGAATAGCAGTGGGCAGATTCCTCTACGCAGAAAACCTTCTGTTATTAGATAAAACCGAGATAGGTCTGCAAAGACAGTTGGATGCACTGGCAACCTATGTTGATTCTAATGCGTTAATAATGAATTTTAAAAAAAATCAAAGATTTTAATGCTAGGTAACGCTAGGTGGTCACACACACTAAAAGATCATGGTTCATTAAAGGGGTGAAAGTCCGAGTAGTGGCGGAAATGACTTATCTAGGCCTGTCGTTGAATAACAGCACTAATGACTCCTTTGGTCTGACAACATTAAAATCCTAACGCAAGGAACTTGGTCACCCAAGCGAGAATCATCAAACAAAGGTATATCAAGTTCTCTCTATCTCCAGTTATTGAGTTTTATAATCTCTAGGTAATGCTTATACTTTCTAACGGTGTTGAAACTCAATTACTGTTAGCAGGATCAGCTTGGCGACAAGCCGAGGGTATCTTTTGGAGCAAAGTTCTTGATATGCCAAATTCATTGCCAGTTGAAATAATTCAGAGAGAGCTAGGATTGACATCTTTGTATGCAGTTTTAGAGTGGAAAACACTATACTTCCTACGTAAATGCCTGCTTCCCCCCAGAGAGGGAGGCTTTGAAGTATTGGATAATGCTCTGATGAAAGACCACAAAAGACCTTTGTTTGAGTGGAAAAGCATATGCTCAGCAATACTTCAAAATGTGGCTCTCTCAGAAGACACCCTGATGGAGAATCCGGGGCATGTAAAAAAAAAAAAAAGCTATTTGATCTTGACTTGATCACCACAGAAGAGCGGATAACTTCATCTAAAACTGGAGGAGCTATGGGAAGTGTCTATAGAAAAAGGTGTGTGATCCCGAGCTACATAAAGAAATTTCCATTACCAGCTCTTAGACAACAGTTTATGAGACTCCGTCTTAACCTGTTCCCGACCAAGGAAGTAACTGAGAGATGGTGGATGCAAAGTGAGCGTAATTATTCATGCAGATTCTGTCCATAGCCACTGGAAACTCTGATGCACCTTATGATCGAGAGCACGCCCCTGAAGGACTTAAGAACAAAATATCTGGGCGAGTTTCTAAATGACTGTTCCACGAGGACACCCAAGGAAATAGGGGGTCTTTTGATCCAAGGTAAAATAATTACTTTGATATTGGCATTATTAGCCTTTTTTAAAGACATTTAAGACCTGTTCCTCAAATAGAGAACAAGCTATTCCTGCATCAGGGGTGGATCAAGGGAAATCTCACGGAACTTGGTCTGTGTGGTTTACTATTCTTGACTTGATGATCTTACGTCTGAAAGAAACCCCTCCCTTTTTTATCTTCTTTTTTTTCTTCTTCTTCTTTTTTGCTCTTTGTTTCCTTTTTCTTTCCTTGACAACAATGATTAATTTACTGTGTGGTTGATACATTATCATGTTTATGGAGATTAAATAAAGCATAAAAAGTTAAAAATTGTCAACTAAAAAATGCTAATATTTTTTATTTTTTAAAGATAATCACTTTGGAAATATTTATGTAATTAAAATTTGTTTTGTTGAAAAACATTCTTTTTCTTGTTCAAGCTGTGTACTAACTATTGTGTATGCTGACCACAGAATCAGATTTAACTTTGAGCATTGGCTGATCTTTCAGCATTGTATAGTGTGCAGGAACGGGAGGGTTCCATCTATGGACCTTCTTCTCCTTCAGTATTGTGTTGTGAGTCTGGATCATAGTTCCTCCCCTGCACCTCATGTTTTTTTAACTTTGTGCTTTGATTGTGAATTTATATTTTCTTAAATTGGTGTTCACTAATGTCTCCTCGATTTGTTCCTTACATGCGGTGTCAGAATGGGATGTGACTCAATTGACAAAAATTGGCGAACCCTAAAATTCCAGAAGCTCAGCCATAAAGACTCGGGCCCTTCTATCGCCACGAAAGAATCCATAGGCTTTGATATCTGTAGCGGCAGAGAAGCTACTATCCCTCCAGGAAAAAGAGGAATGATCCTAACAGACTTCGTTTTGATAGCCCCTTGTGGGTGTTATATAAGATTGGCTACAAAATCTGGCTTGACCTGGAAGTTCAGTTTAAATGTCCTAGAGGGCGGCATAGATCCCGACGTCCGGGGAGACATGAAGATTCTCTTATAGAACAATGGCAGCAATCCATTTGAAGTACATTGTCGGGACAAAATTCCAAAAGGAATTCTTGAAAGTGCTTTATTTCCTCATTTTAGAAAGAGTGAACCAGAAGATGCTGAGAGAGGACTTCAGGCTTTGGGGAAGCTGAACCCTCTACCATTGAAGCAAATGGGGAAGAAGAACCTACCATCCGTCCCGCCCTAGCCTTCACCCAGCAAAATGATCCAGAACTCGCAGAGGCTTTCTTGCAAGCGATTCCTGAAGGGGAAGGATTAGAGAAGTCCGTTTTTCTTCCTAAAACAAGGATTACTGTACAGAAAGGAAATATCCACAGCAGAAGGCCTAAGTAAAAGTTAGTAATCCCCAAAACCCATCAGAAGATTGTACTAGAGATTGCACATTCTCATTTAACAGGGGTACACTTCAGACAATTTAAGACCCAGGCAAACATCAGTGGGAAGTTTTACTGGCCAGGTATCCATGCTGATATAAAGAACTTCATTGAGACATCTGAAATGTCAGAAAACCAGTACTCATATTCCCTTGCTTGCCCCTCTGAATCCTTTTCCAATAATAGAAGTCCCTTTCTCAAGGATTGGGATGGATATCATTTGGCCATTGGAAACCTCTAGACTGGGTAACAATGATGTCCTTGTAATCGTCGATTACGCTAACGGATACTCGGAGGCATTCCCTATGCGGAACAACACCACCCAGCAGATTTTAAAACACCTATTTCCATATTTTTGCAGGGTTAGTTTTCCTATGGAAATTCTAACGGATCAAGGATCCAGTTTTATGAGCAAACTCATGGGTGAAGTCAAGGAATTGCTCCATGTCGCCACCTTAAGAACCTCGGTTTACCATCCCCAAACAGATGGATTGGTAGAAAGATTCAATAAAACCCTTAAAATGATCCTAAGAAAGTTGGCAGTTAAGGATGGGAAGGACAGGGATCGCATGATCCCCTGGGCCTTATTTGCAGTAAGAAAAACCCCTCAGGCGTCCACTGGATTCCCTCCTTTTGAACTACTTTATGGTAGAGAACCAAGAGATTTCCTGGACATGCAGCGGGAGACCTGGGAAGAAAAAGAGGCACCCATTCCCCTTTCGCAAACAGCCTTCAGATTGCAAGAGCATATGAAACTTGTTCAAAATCTAGTCTATACTCATATGGAAAAATCCCAAGCACAACAAAGGTCCACCTACGACAAAAAGATAAACTTAAGATCATTTTCAATAGGACAAAAGGTACTAGTCCTCTTACCTACCTCGGAAATTAAACTTGTCTCCAAGTGGCATAGTTGGTATGAAATATTAGAGTGTACAGGAACCTATACCTATAAGGTAGCCCAACCTGACAGGAAACAAAAGACCCAACTCTACCATGCAAATCTCTTAAAAGAGAGAAAGGACAATCCTTCCGCCACCAATGCCACAATATTATCTTGTTTGATACCCAAAGAAATAGATAACTTTGAATTAATTAGAGTGCAAGGCACTTACCACTATATTAGCACTCCCAAGGGAAAAGTAGTCCATCTGAAACCATATAAACTCACGGAGGCCCGTAGACAGATAGCGGTTGAGGAAGTGAACAAAATGTTAAGAGCGAATATCATCAAACCCTCTTCAAGCCCATGATCCTCCCTTGTAGTATTGGTCACAAAGCCTGACCATTCCCGGAGGTTTTGCATAGACTTTCGCGAAGTCAACGCCATCTCCGACTTCGATGCTTATCCCATGCCTTGCATCAGCGAATTGATCGATAAACTCGGAAATGCCACCTTCCTATCAATGCTAGACATAACCAAGGGGTACTGGCAGGTGCCAGTGCATGGACCTGATAAGGAAAAGGCAGCTTTCTCGACGCCCCTGAGGCTATTCCAGTTCAAAGTCCTCTCTTTTGGCTTACACAGGCCCCCACCACCTTCCAACGACTAAGGGACAAAATATTTCAGCTGTACTCTGATTTCTGTTGGGCTTATATTGACGATATAGTCATTCATAGTAACATTTGGGAAGACCATCTTTTCCATCTCTTTACTGTTATGAGACCCCTCCGAGAAGCAGGCCTAACTGCCAATCCGTCCAATGCAAGCTGGCTCAATCAGCCGTGAAATACTTCAGCCTCTTTATAGGGAATGGTAGTATCCAACCTCAATACAAAAAGTGAAAGCCGTCGTAGATACCCCTACGCCTAAAACTAAGAGATCTCGGAGCATTCATAGGCTTACAGACAAATTAAAGAACCCTGAACCCCAGAAAATTAATTGGACTGACGAGGACGATGTATGTTACAACAATATAAAACAAACTACGTGCCAGAACGCGATCCTTAAGGTAGTAGATTTATCATAGGAATTTGTGCTGCAAACAGACGCCTCCCTTACAGGGCTAGGGGCAGTTTTGTCACAAATTTGTGATGGATTGGAACATCCTATCTTATTCACTAGTCTCAAACTCTTCCCACGAGAACAAAATTACTCTGTGCTGGAATTAGAGGCCCTTGCCATCAAGTGGGCCATCGCCCACCTTAAATACTACCTCCTAGGAAGGAAGTTCACACTCATCACGGATCATTCTCCATTATTATGGATTAGCCAGCAAAAGGATTCTAACCCTCGAGACATGCCATGGTTCTTAGACCTGCAACCCTACTGTTTCACTGTGGAGCACCGAAAAGGCAAAGACCAAGTAAACATAGATTTCCTTTCTCGGTTTTCTTGTGAAACAGATGCGGCTACATCGCATAGGGGAAGGGCATGTGAGGCACCTGAAGGTGTCTCACCCGCTAGTCCCTGGGATCTTTTCATCCATGTGGCCAGGACATGGCAACAGCTTTTGGATCCAGTTCTTGGGGGTGGACCAGTGCACGAGGATCACCTGGGTGAGGGGTCTTTGGGGAGTGGGACACCGGATGGCGAGACGCAGTATTCCCTTCACTGTAACATCTTTACCCCATTGTACCAGATCGGATACTTAGGAAATCCCCCCCTCCCTCCCCTTTCACAACACAAACACTTGCTCATGGACAGCACGCTATGAGAGAAAACAGATTAACACCCGATCCGTATACTTGACATGTCCCAATACAAAGGTCAGGCAATTACTGACCATCACACACGCCTGACTTCCATTTTACTTCCCACATGGATAAAAGGCGGAGCCAAGAGCACACTCGGAGAGAGGCAAAGCACACGAGGAGACAGCAGTTCCAAGATGGCAGTTTAACATGAGGAGAAAGACAGAAACAGAAGGGGATTACGAGGAGGGAAGTGCCCTCAACCTTTTCAACAAGGAACTGTTACTTTCATGAAACCTCGAGAATAGAAAGCGTAAGACCAAGAAGCCCAGATGAAGAATCCTGCATTGTGTGTCGTAGGTACCCTGGGCCCTCCCGCGTCAATAGTCAAGGCGGGGAGAGTCGCCTGCTACCAGGGTACTGTCCTTGGCTCCCACAATAAAGCAGCACCAGTGAAATCAACACAGCCCGTGAGTTGGCGTGGCAGATACCAGACAGCCTGTGTTGAAGCCAAGGTTGCAAGTGGCAACATTGTATGGTAAGCTCTGAAGCGAACAATGTATGAAACGCATGTGATAACCAACACAAGTAAAATTGAACAACAGATGAGTGAGTGAACTTTGAATCCAAGATACAATACCTTTTGACAGAGTGGTCCGGCACTGCGTGCAGGCTCATTCCAAGGTCTCTGTAAGGTATCCAACTGTGAGGTGGCAAAAGGGAAAGAGTGACAAAGGATTGTGAATCGAAGTAGTCCTGCAACGGGTCAAGCAAAATCCGGTGCACAATCGAAAGTCTTCGATGTTAATAGAGTTAAGAAAGTTGAAGATAAAGTTGGTTTTAGCCCAAATGAGAGAGATCGACTGAAATTGATGACAAAGTAGATAAAGTTGGTCCGAACCCGGCTGAAGGGGTTCCGAGAAGCTTTGAAAAAGCAAGCTTGTGTTAAAGTGAAGTAAAATTGGCCTGAGCTCAGCGGAGGGAGACTGATTGAACATTGTGTTGAAACGGATCTGAGCTCGGCTGAGGGGGATCCGAGGTGAATAGTGAATCACCGTAGAAATTGAGTATGTGTGAAATCCTAAGAGGAAAGGAACTTATTATTTGTTTGTCGCATCAGACCCTCTGAGAGAAGAGACTTTGAAAGACAAAGAGACTTTGTACGGAAGGCCCTGATGCTAATGTTTGAACTGTCCCCTTCTACTAGAGACGCCAGAGACCGTGCTAAGCTTGAGTGTACCTCCTTGTCTCGTGCTGAAACATGAGGAAGGGAGGCCAACGGCCTGAATATCCTGACATATCATTTCTTGAACACTTCTTTCTTTTACATAACATTGGGCCTTATTACAACTAGTGTGGTAGAGGGTTAACGGCGCCGGTAGAGCTGCCGGCGCCGTTAACCCTCTACGCCTCATTACGAGGTCTGCTCGCGGGTCCCGCTAAGGACGTCTGGTAAAACCAGGCTTCCTTAGCCCGACCCGCTAGCAGACCAGGATGCTAACACGGGCCTGTCATTAACGGGCCCGTTGTTAGCATCCTCCCCATTCCCATTGACCCCTATGGGGGCTCAAATGGGAATGGGGATGTACTGGGTCCCGGGAATGGGAATTACCGGGCCCTCCAAGGTCGGAATGGCCCGGTATTTCCCCATTCTAGGAACCCGGACCCGATACCCGGTATGGGGATAGCCGTGCCGCTTAAAGCTAAAAGCGGCATAGCTACCTCCATACTCGTAATGAGGCCCATTGTTTTTCAAACTATTTGTATTTAGAGGTAAGGATTGGCAATAGGTTTATCAGTATTCACCAAAGAACAGGTAAATGGACCCAATGTTCACTCCTGTAATCTTGCAAACCTAAACAAAAGTTTGGGTCTCTCAATGAGGGTGACCTTCCCCTTGATATAGCCCTCTGTTAGTTTACTGAACACAAATAGAGGTAAAGATCAAATGAAAGCGCAAAGATACCACCAGGCATGCGCCAAGCTGTGGAAATAAGATCGGTCTCAGTACTGATTCTATAACGTACATATGTAATGTAAGAAAATGAGATCAGTACTGACCTGGTGAAGTCTGGGGTTAGGCGATGTTTTGGGTTTCCCTCAGGTGTTAGAAGGATTTGGTTTTCACTCTATGTGGACAAGGGAGTGAAGAAACATGAAATGACTGGCATGATAGGAAGAATTATATGATCCCTGAAGGTGTGTGCCTTACCTATATGTGCATAGAATGTAGTCTTGAGTGATGAAATGACCAGAAGAATAGTTACAAAAGGAAAGCGGAAAGGGAAGGAAGGGAAGTATTGTTAGTAAGGGTCTACTTCCGGGTGGCACAAGGACGCTTTAACAACGGGATGGTGCACAGAGAAACAGCAGAGCGTCCATAGTCCAGTGCACAACACGTTCCACAAGATCCAGCAGAAAATCAAGATCCACAAATCCACAGAATGATAGAAACTACTACAACAAGGGATAATCCGGAAAGCAATCCAAAAACACACCAAGGTTCGTTACCGGGTAATCGGGGGAGCAGAGGTACCAAATCAAAATCCAAAACAAATTCTTTAAGCGTAAACAGAGTCCAAAAAGAGAGGAATCCAAAGACAAGGGACACGGGAGACAAAATGTGCGGGTACTTACTTCAATCAGAGGCACCGGCGCCATTAAGCGGTGGTTCTTTAATGACCAGGAAAGAGGGCGTGACACGTTGACGTTACGCGCAGTGTCGGGTAACTATGGTGTTGCTGTAGTTACCTGATGCGAGCGCGCAGCAGCTACTATACAATGCTTGCATGTGTAGCATCTGCCTAGGCGCTATGGCAACCGCCAGCGTTGCAGGAAAGAAGTGGCTTATAACACGCTGTTTACACGGTAGAGGCTGATTAAGGCACGGAATCATGACAACATAGGCAGTTTTATTTTTACAAGCCACCACTAGGACTGTGTTATTATTATTTGATGGTCATAGCTTGCTCCCATCTTTAGATTTAGGATTGGATAGACATTTTCCAAACCCTTTTTGAAGTTCAATTAACACCCTTGAACTGTGGTCACTTGTGTCTATGTTACTGTTGATCAAAAAGAAAAACAGAGTGGGATCCACCCTGTAAAGCCTGGTGCTCCTCGTTGCTCCATAAAAGGAGCTCAGTTCATTTGTTCCCAAGTAAAAAAGCTTTTATTTGTAATTATGTTTGCTTCAATTCTTCAATTAAATTATTCCTAGTTTGCTTGCTTCAATGATCAGATGTTCAAAATATAGTCATTCGAAAGTATGCTGTAAAAAATGTGTGTTTCAATCACACAATTATCCCAAGAGAATCAACAAATCCTCAGTTAACAGTACAAGCTCTTTGGCCAATGCATTTCGGTGCAAAGCACCTTCGTCAGGGCTGCATTATTTAAAAAAAACTGTAGTTCAAACAAACGTTTCAATCATGTAATAAATTGTAAGTATTTACATACCCCCATTTGAGCGTGTCACAAATGATGCCTAGTCGTATGTCGATGAACGAGTCAGGAAAAAACAGAAAAAGACAGAATACCCTAATTAGAATACTCGAACCCATATTTGCATTGTGTATCATACCTTTTACTAACTTCAGTAACCCGCGTAATGTTTCGTAATTACCTTAGCTATGACTGGCGAGAGTATGTGTCTCGTGTTTCTTCAATTTCAATTATATGGGGTAGATATCTCTGCGGGAGAAACAGTATGCAATCAGTATGTTGAGCTTCATGGTGTAGCTGTGTGTGTTTCAATACCCGTGCAGGTAAAGCCCTTACCTCTAGGCCGTATTCGTTGAACCGTTCTGCTCGCGCGGCGGGCTGCAAATTCAACCGCACACCCGAGCTTCGTGTTTAAACGTTGCCATGACGACCGAGGCGGCGCCACACGTCTAGGATTGGATAGTGCAGACGCGCCTCCGGTCCCACCCTCCCAAGGGATTGGAGGGGCGGGACGTGGTCAACGTCATGACAGCGCTCTGTCTGGAAGTAGACACTACGTACCGGGTCAGTGCGCCATGTAGTATTGTGTAACTGTAAATATGGCAGTTTGGATATCCTTAAATAAAAGTGTGAGTCAGAAACCCGACTCCCGCCATGGTTCAAAATCGCATTCAATAGGGTCTGGTGTGTGTTAAAAAGGGATCGGAAGTAGACCTGAACATTAAAGAAATGTAGATTGGGCCGCCCATCCTTAAAGGGCCCCTACATCATGTCAACATGGTTCTCTAAATAGGTGCTGGTGCCTCGCCTGTGTAGCGTCAACACCCATATCTCGAGACAGAAAGGGGCATGACAACCTAACGGTGTGGTTACAAAAAGTTAAACCATGTTTAGTCATAGTGCACTCTCAATCTCCCCTCATGTTGATTGTATATTTCTGCATCCATTGACAAGAGACTTCTTAATCTTCTAACCTTCCCTCAATTCTCTTTCTTTATAACACATATCTGCAAAAACCATCATCTTTGTCAGCAGATTCCAACAGTGGACTTTGAAGCATTAACATTAACATTTAGATGAAGACATTTAGGGGCCGATTCATGGAACAAACGTGCGCCGAAAATCTTCGCGCAAGCAGGCGCAAGCGGAAAAAAACGCGATTCATGGAAGTCCCTGCGCGTGTACACCTCGGGATGTGCGCCAAACCCGTGCATGGCGCACAAGTCACTGCAACATCCCGAAAGGCATGCGCGACGCGCACAGTGAAAGCGCACAACCTCGGCGCATACACCAGAAAGTGGGCGGGACACGGGAAGTAACGCGCGGAATGGGGAACAACGCGCGAAAATAAGGGCGTAACTGGGGATGTACTGCAGGGAAGCAGACGGAATGCCCACACGCACTCGAACCACACGTATTCATGGAATCGAATAGGGCAAAGCCACGCACAGCCAAAGACACGCACAAGCTGAAACACGTCCGCCACACGAAGGCAGGCGGTAGAGTCCCAGCGCATCACAAAAGTGGCAACATACAGCAATTGGGCCTGTGCGAGCGGGTACGTGTATTTCGGGGGCGCGCGGGAAGTTACACACGCGATTGAGCGGGGTACGTGTATTTTGGGGGTGCGCGGGAAGTTACACACGCGATTGAGCGGGGTACGTGTATTTCGGGGGTTTGCGGGAAGTCAACACACGCGATCTCATCAGGGTATGTGTATTTCAGGGTGCGGGAAGTATCCCACGCAACATCAGCAGGGTACGTGTATTCCAGGGGTGCGCGGGAAGTTCCACACGTGAATTGCACGTGTGGGTCCTCCCAGGTGTTCACTCTACAGCCTCCATGGCCCCTGCAGGTGGCTCACACCACAGGGGCCTACCCAGCACATGTCCTACAGGCACCCCATCCACCATGGCCATGCCCACCAGCCAACCCACATGTCAACTTGCACTACTGCCCACCAACGCATGTCCCCCTGCACCCCCAGCCACCAGGGGCACCCTCCACCAGGCCCCCACCCATGTCTCCCACCACCCCCACCCCCCCAGTCACCAGGGGCAGCCTCCACCAGGCCCCCACCCATGTCTCCCAGCACCCCCACCCCCCAGTCACCAGGGGCAGCCGCCACCAGGCCCCCACCCATGTCTCCCAGCACCGCCACCCCCCAGCAGTGCAGGGGCACCTGCCAGCAGGCCCCCACCCATGTCCAACTCATGTTCCCCACCACCCCCACCCCCCAGCACTGTGGGGCACCTGCCAGCAGGCCCCCACCCATGTCTCCCACCACCCCACCTCCCTGGTCACCAGGGGCAGCCTCCACCAGGCCCCCACCCATGTCTCCCAGCACCCCCACCCCCCAGCCACCAGGGGCAGCCTCCACCAGGCCCCCACCCATGTCTCCCAGCACCCCCACCCCCCAGCCACCAGGGGCACCCACCACCAGGCCCCCACCCATGTCTCCCAGCACCCCCACCCCCCCAATCACCAGGGGCAGCCTCCACCAGGCCCCCACCCATGTCTCCCAGCACCCCCACCCCCCAGCCACCAGGGGCACCCACCACCAGGCCCCCACCCATGTCTCCCACCACCCACACCCCCAGCAGTGCAGGGGCAGCCTCCACCAGGCCACCACCCATGTCTCCCAGCACCCCCACCCCCCAGCCACCAGGGGCAGCCTCCACCAGGCCCCCACCCATGTCTCCCACCACCCCACCCCCCAGCAGTGCAGGGGCAGCCTCCACCAGGCCCCCACCCATGTCTCCCAGCACCCCCACCCCCCAGCCACCAGGGGCAGCCTCCACCAGGCCCCCACCCATGTCTCCCAGCACCCCCACCCCCCAGCGTTGCAGGGGCAGCCTCCACCAGGCCCCCACCCATGTCTCCCAGCACCCCCAGCCACCAGGGGCAGCCTCCACCAGGCCCCCACCCATGTCTCCCACCACCCCCCAGTCACCAGGGGCAGCCTCCACCAGGCCCCACCCATGTCTCCCACCACCCCCACCCCCCAGCAGTGCAGGGGCACCCACCACCAGGCCCCCACCCATGTCTCCCACCACCCCCACCCCCCAGCAGTGCAGGGGCAGCCTCCACCAGGCCCCCACCCATGTCTCTCACCACCCCCACCCCCCAGCAGTGCAGGGGCAGCCTCCACCAGGCCCCCACCCATGTCTCCCAGCACCCCCACCCCCCAGCCACCAGGGGCAGCCTCCACCAGGCCCCCACCCATGTCTCACACCACCCCCACCCCCCAGCACTGTGGGGCACCCACCACCAGGCCCCCACCCATTTCCAACTCATGTTCCCCAGCACCCCCACCCCCCAGCACTGTGGGGCACCTGCCAGCAGGCCCCCACCCATGTCCAACTCATGTTCCCCACCACCCCCACCCCCCAGCACTGTGGGGCACCTGCCAGCAGGCCCCCACCCATGTCCAACTCATGTTCCCCACCACCCCACCCCCCAGCACTGTGGGGCACCTGCCAGCAGGTCCCCACCCATGTCCACCTCATGTTCCCCAGCACCCCCATCCCCCCAGCACTGTGGGGCACCTGCCAGCAGGCCCCCACCCATGTCCAACTCATGTTCCCCACCACCCCCACCCCCCAGCAGTGCAGGGGCACCCACCACCAGGCCCCCATCCATGTCTCCCAGCACCCCCATCCCCCCAGTCACCAGGGGCAGCCTCCACCAGGCCCCCACCCATGTCTCCCAGCACCCCCAGCCACCAGGGGCACCCACCACCAGGCCCCCACCCATGTCTCCCACCACCCCCTCCCCCCAGCAGTGCAGGGGCAGCCTCCACCAGGCCCCCACCCATGTCTGCCAGCACCCCCAGCCACCTGGGGCAGCCTCCATCAGGCCCCCACCCAGTTCTCCCACCACCCCCACTCCCCAGCAGTGCAGGGGCAGCCTCCACCAGGCCCCCACCCATGTCTCCCAGCACCTCCACCCCCTAGCCACCAGGGGCAGCCTCCACCAGGCCCCCACCCATGTCTCCCAGCACCCCCACCCCCCAGCAGTGCAGGGGCAGCCTCCACCAGGCCCCCACCCATGTCTCCCAGAACCCCCACCCCCCAGCCACCAGGGGCAGCCTCCACCAGGCCCCCACCCATGTCTCCCACCACCCCCACCCCCAGCAGTGCAGGGGCAGCCTCCACCAGGCACCCACCCATGTCTCCCAGCACCCCCAGCCACCAGGGGCAGCCTCCACGAGGCCCCCACCCATGTCTCCCACCACCCCCACCCTCAGCAGTGCAGGGGCAGCCTCCACCAGGCACCCACCCATGTCTCCCAGCACCCCCACCCCCCAGCCACCAGGGGCAGCCTCCACCAGGCCCCCACCCATGTCTCCCAGCACCCCCAGCCACCAGGGGCAGCCTCCACCAGGCCCCCACCCATGTCTCCCACCACCCCCACCCCCCCAGTCACCAGTGGCAGCCTCCACCAGGCCCCCACCCATGTCTCCCAGCACCCCCACCCCCCAGCCACCAGGGGCAGCCTCCACCAGGCCCCCACCCATGTCTCCCAGCACCCCCAGCCACCAGGGGCAGCCTCCACCAGGCCCCCACCCATGTCTCCCACCACCCCCACCCCCCCAGTCACCAGTGGCAGCCTCCACCAGGCCCCCACCCATGTCTCCCAGCACCCCCAGCCACCAGGGGCAGCCTCCACCAGGCCCCCACCCATGTCTCCCAGCACCCCCAGCCACCAGGGGCAGCCTCCACCAGGCCCCCACCCATGTCTCCCACCACCCCCACCCCCCCAGTCACCAGTGGCAGCCTCCACCAGGCCCCCACCCATGTCTCCCACCACCCCCACCCCCCAGTCACCAGGGGCAGCCTCCACCAGGCCCCCACCCATGTCTCCCAGCACCCACACCCCCCAGCCACCAGGGGCAGCCTCCACCAGGCCCCCACCCATGTCTCCCAGCACCCCCACCCCCCAGCCACCAGGGGCAGCCTCCACCAGGCCCCCACCCATGTCTCCCAGCACCCCCACCCCCCAGCAGTGCAGGGGCACCTGCCAGCAGGCCCCCACCCATGTCCAACTCATGTTCCCCACCACCCCCACCCCCCCAGCAGTGCAGGGGCACCCACCACCAGGCCCCCACCCATGTCTCCCAGCACCCCCACCCCCCAGCCACCAGGAGCACCCACCACCAGGCCCAACATGCCATCACAATCTAGATCCCTGGTCCCTATGGTCAGCCTCCAAATGCAAAACACCCACCCGAGTATTGCATCCACCCACTCATAATTTGCAATTACATCACAGAACACCAATTGCAAGTTCCGAAACAAACACATTTCCCTCACATACACCCGATGGGTGTCAGTGAATCTCAAAACACATATCATGAAATGCATGAAACCAATGAGATACCACACATTGAAGTTCACCAAAAAAAATATGTATTAAAGGAAACATAAATAGAATAAAAAATGAAGAAACAGAAATGTGAATGTACAAAAATTAAAAGAAGCATGTCCGTGAAAAAAAGCAAAACCAAAAATAAAATTCCAAAGTAATGTTGTCCAAAGTCAATGTCCACAAAACAAAATCCAATGGGAAATACAAAAGAAAGCCATTGCTCCATGGTTAAAAAGTGAAAAAAAAATACAATCCAACAGTGAACTATGTACATGGGAACAAGCCAGGGTCCATTATCCCAACAAAAGAAAGGAAACCTATCTAACTACACTAATAAAATAAACTATATACAAAAATGTGGCCAATGTCCAAAAGGTCCAAATACAATCAAAACAAAAATGAAACCTAACACTACCTACATAACTATGTACAAGGGCAGCGGGGTAGTTTCACAGCTCACTTGTGGATGTCCCAGGGCATCATCAAACTCCTCCTCAATGTCCCGGAGGCGGTCCTCCTCCATGGCCCCGAGGGTTCGCAGGGCCCTCGACGTCTCCACCTCCAAACCCCTGCGGATTGCCTCGAGGCACTCGGCCCGCCTCAGGGCCCTCCGCATGGAGTTCTCCGCCCTGACCATTGTGAGCCGTGCCTCTTCTGCCTGCTGCCGCTCCGCATCTATGGCGTGGCCCAACCGCTGCCACACGGAAGACACTCTCTGTCCTGGGTCCTCCTGCCCTCCAGCCGATGCCTGCCCCTCCGATGTTGAAGGCCCCGAGCCTTCATGGCTCCCACCACGTTGCTGCTGTGCCTCTGCCCGTGCACTGCCTCCTGCTGCCTGCACATCCTCCACTGGCTGGGGTGCAGTCGTAGATGTGGCCACCCCTGCTGGACGTCCGACTCCCGACTGTGGCAGGGATGCCTCCTCCACCAGCCTGGCCGCACCGTCAGAGGCAGCTCCACAGGGCACCCAGGTGACTGATGGGTGGGAGGATGGCACAGAGGATGACTGGCGCGTAGGGGGTCCAGTTGAGGAGGGGGTCGTAGCAAGCCCCATCAGACGGAGGAATCCGGCCTGGGTGACCTGTCCCAGCAGGCTGACGTGGTCAACGAGCCATTCCAGATGACGTGCAGTCTCTTCATGAAAAGACTGCAGGTCACCTCGCATGGCCCGTTGACGCAACGCCACACCAGCCAGGACAGGCTCAACCCGGACCTGGATAGCCACGTCCGCAGGCAGAGGAAGGCCAGTTGACGTGAGCTCATCCCCTGCCTGAAAACGGGTCAGGACGTAGGCATCCCTGCTGGTGCAAGATGATGCAGGGACAGGATCAGGGACAGGATTGCACACAGGCACCTCCGCGGCGGCCTGTGCTGCCTCCTGTCCCTGGTCCTGCACTGCACCACTAGCACCAGTGGGATCCCCACCTCCAGACCCCGTCTCTGGTGCTTGCACGGCCTCCTCCTCCACCAAACCCCCCACCAACCTGGATGACTCCATGCCATCTTCCCCTGTTGGGCCCTGTGGGGTCCCAGCTGCCCCTTCTGCTGCAGAGGAGGCTAACTCCAACCTCCGCCTCTTGGATCTCCCCCCGGCAGCTGCGGCCTGGGACGCGGCACCGGACTCCTCACTCCCCGACGAGATCACAACATGGGAGGGGAGCCGGGCCTTGCGTCTCTGGCTGGCGGTCGGATCCCCGCCTCTGTGCTCCACAGCACCTTCTCCGCCGTCATCATCAGTTGACGCTGCAGACAGGGAGAAACAAAACACAGGCATCAGGGCACTGTACAAAGGACACATACACACATGACAGTTGTACATGAGTGGCATTGGCAAACCTCAGACATGTCATCACAATCCCCAACACACATGTCATTACAACTCGCACACATGAGCCATACCACAGCCATATCGCAACTGCCACCACCATCCATACACATACAACAGCATGAGCAGCCAAAGGTGAGCCAGACATCACATGCAACACAGGAAGTGCACCACACATGTACACACACCACCACACTTGCATGCATGTGTACACCTCTGCCAAGTGTCGCAGTGTTCAGACAGGCATCCATGTCACATCTGCCAATCAGGCTTCCACATACCGCTGTCACATGCATCCATGTTGCATCACTGTTGCACCCTTGTCAAATACACACACATGCACATGTACACAGTGCTGATACATGCAGCCAAAAACAACATACATGCCTGACATCACGGACATGTCTACTTACATACACATTCATCCAAACATGTGTGCCCACACAACTGCATTTGGCATGCAAGCCTACACACACAAGCACCATCCATGTCTCACACATTCCAGCCCTCGCATGTGTCAGCCCCATGGCCCTGTACACCCCCACCCATACTCGACCCCATACAAACAGATGTGCAACCTGCACACTACTGAATAATCACCACACGCACTGCTCACAATCAGGATGCATGTACACTCACCGCTCGACTCCAGACGGGTCTGCCTCTCAAGGACCTGGACGTGGAGCGCTGGGGATATGCGTTCCGGGCCCCTCATCTGTTCTTCCGACAAGTGGCCCCGGCGCCCCTTGGCATCCGCTGCCTTCAAGAGGCGCCGGGCCTTGTTCAGGGTCCTGGACCTGAAGTCCTCCCAGCGCTTCTTGACATGTTGTAAGTCGCGGACTGCCACCCCCTCCACGTTGATGGCAGTCACAATGTCAGTCCAGATCCGAGTCCGTCCTTCCTTGTCGGCGCGGGAACTTCCGAAGAGGGCATCATACTGCCCCAGGACTTGCTCCACCAGGACACCAACTTTGGTGGCACTGGAGCTGGTGCCCCTCTGCCTCTCTGGCCGGGGGTTGTTTGTGGTCTCAGATGGTGTTTGCCCCGACATGACAACCCCAGAGGCAGGAGAGGGTGGGCAACTGGGTCCAGCTTGATACGGAGTGATTTGGCACGTGAAAAATCTGCACGTCAGCGTATAATTCGAGGAAAGGCCCTTAGCGCGTAAGCGCGTCTGCACGCATACGCATTTTCATTGGACAGAAGGCCCCTCAAGCGCCCCTGTGACGTGACGCGTACAGACGTGCATGGGCATTTCAGCACGCGTGAAAAACTGCACGTCCGCGTGTAATACGAGGAAAGGGCCCATGCGCGTAAGCGCGCGTGGAAAACTGCACGTCCGCGTGTAATACGAGGAAAGGCCCTTAGCGCGTATGCACGGCAGCACGCATATGCGATTTCATTGGACCAAAGGCCCTTAGCGCGTGAGCGCGTCTGTGATGTGACGCGCGCGGATGTTTCCCTCATTGCACGTGATGACAGAACACACGTGGATTTCCACCAATCGCGTGTGGAACTTCCCGCACACCCCGAAACACACGTACCCAGGCCAATCGCGTGTACGCTCACTCCCCTCCGATCACACGCGATGACACTCGGACCTACAGTCTTACCACGTATCCGAATACGGGAAACCCGCGAAAGCAGGCGGAGGCGTCCCCGCGCACAGCATAAAAGTGCGCGCAAACAACAAACGCGTATATACAGCTACGTTGAATGCCCCATTTGTCGCTGCACTGATCGTGGGACACCGCAGGAGGAGGAGAATAGCCAGGGCACGCATTTTCGCACCACGGACAAGCCTTTTTGGGATGCCTGCCGATCAGGTCTACGGCAGGTATAGGTTTCCACCCCATATCATCCTAGACCTGGTCAGGGAGTGGGAAGATGACCTCACATCCCCCACCCTTTTCTCCCAAGCATTGAGCCCCTTGGAGAAGCTGCTCAATGTCCTGCATTTTTTGGCCACTGGGTCATTTCAGCGGACCACTGCCATAGTGGGGGGGGTCTCACAGGCCACGCAGTCACGCTGCCTACACCAGGTACTGGCAATCATGACAGCGCTCCCCTCATTCCGCAGGCACATATATATGCCCAGAACACCCGCAGAAAGGCAGGCCGTTGTCCTGGATTTTTTCAGGGTGGCACACTTCCCCAAAGTGCTCGGTGCCATAGATTGCACCCATGTGGCCCTACGTCAACCTAGGGCCATTGAGCACATCTACCGAAACCGCAAGCACTGGCATTCCATCAATGTACAGGTGGTATGTGATGCAAAGGGAATCATCACCTCTGTCTATGCAAACTACCCTGGCTCCACTCATGACAGTTTCATATACAGAATGTCCGCCCTGAGCCGGGCCCTGGAAGCTGGGCAGCATGGCGAAACATGGCTCCTAGGTCAGTACAAATGCCCTTGCACATGCATGCAAGTCACACACAGACAAATATCTAAACCCTAATAATCTCAACTATTATCACCTCCCCAGGGGACAGTGCCTACCCTCTGAGCAACCACATGATGACGCCAATCCGGAACCCCACCACACCACCCCAGGTAAGATACAACGCCGCCCATATTGCAACCAGGGGCATAGTGGAGCGCACATCCGGAGTGCTCAAGTCACGTTTCCGCTCCCTTGACCGCTCTGGTGGGCAACTACTCTATGCACCACCAGTAGTGTGCAGGATCATTGTGGCAGCATGTGTCCTGCACAATGTTGCAACACGGCAGGGCGTCCCGGTGGACATGGTGGTGCCCCCACATCCCCAACCACAGGCACAGGCGCTGCCCATGGGAGGGGACAGGGCACGTGGCGAAGAAGCCCGGACCCAGCTTGTGGCCACATTTTTCACCTAAACTCCCACCCCTGCGGAGTGCACACAGGCCTGGCACATACCAGGTGACAATCGATGATGACAAAGAGACAGTCAACTGTCACAACCCTACCACCCTGAGATAGTTGCCATGGAAGTGCCACATCGTCTGCATCCCTAGCTACTTAAACACAAGCTATCCTGTGTGACCAAAAGGCACACATATGAGATATGACATGATATGGGCCATACACAAGTATTCCAATGCGCAATGAGGCAGGGAGGGGGGAACAAGGGAACACAGAGAACGGTACTACTAGGCCAGGTGTCATTGGGATCGTGCAAGTGCAGGGGTAGGGGGACGGGAAAAGTGCAAGGGGAAGGGTGGGGGGGAGTCCAGTACAGGGAAAGTAGCCCAAAAAAATAATACATAGGTCGCCTGGTGGAAACTACAAAGGTAAGTGCAGACAAGTGCTGGGAAGGGAGGGCTGTAGGGATAGAGAGACAGTACTGCAGTGCAGGGGTTGCCAGGGAGGCAGTGCAAGTGGAGAGTGGCTGGGCCAGGGACCGAGGTCGGTGAGAGTGGCCCAGTTGCAGCTCCTGTGCAGTTCAAGTGAAGAATTCTGCAAGGGAGAGGCAGAGAGTAAGCAGAAGCAAAGAGGAAGGTCTTGAGGTGCTTCCAGAACTGGAGATGGTTCCCCTCAAGTTCAAGTCAGGCCGGAAGTCTGTTCCAGGGGGAGGGCCCTGCTGCGGAGAGAAATCTACCCCCAGCTAGTTGCTCTGAGAAGCGGATGACCCGGACATGCAAGGTGTGCATCACACACACTTGCAAAACAGGCCATGGCCATCACTGTCATGTCACTCAAACCCTCCCAAACATCAACATGACATGGCAAGCAATACCCATACACCAACACAGTAACGATAAGGTACACATTGCCATGTCCTAAATGTACAGTGGCATCGGACACTGCTGCCTGACCCGGAATCAGATGAAATGACAGACCAACAAAATCTCCCACCCAAAATAAGTAATTTCCAAATGCATTACAACAGTCGTAGACGTAACATCACAATGAATGCCTGTCTACATGCACATTATGCATTGCAAAATCAACACTGCAGCTCATGTGTGCAGTGTCCTACTCCTGCATCACACTGCTCAGCGCACAGCACAGTGAACAGCCATTGTGTGTGATGCACACCCTGAGCATCACATCCAAGTGACAGACCACATAAAACATCAAATTAGGCATGTACTGGATCCATAATCGGTCACAGAACATGTGCTGCCGGGACACAGTGGGCACCAGAAGGCAAACAGTGTACACGTGGATATGCAAGGGTGGGAGTACATGTATTGCATCAGAGTGCAAGTGTGTGGTTCTGCAAGGACAAGCACTCCACATATGCATGTGCACTCAAGTGACCATCAGTGTTCCCTACACATCACATGTGAACATCCACCATGTGTACACCCCAGCATGTCAAACCACAACTATCCCCTCGCAACGGAAAGGAATACACAACACATGAACAGGCATTGATCAGCAGAACACAACATGTACATAGGATACCACCATTACTATGTCAGAGTTCCCATCACACTGCAGGGCAAGGCAACTATCAACAACAACCCCCCCCCCACAAATGACCATGACCCACTGAACAACTGCACCTGGGTCATGGAGCCTCCAAACCTCAATTCCACCTGGCCACAGGATCACCTTTACCCTTCGTCACCATCTCCCACCTTGTGTGTAAAAAGATGCCTGAACCCTCAGAATCCACACTCATTTCCAAAATCACAAAATCCAAGGCATAAAAACGAACCCGAACACCCTCCAGTAGATGACTTGACGTAGCATTACCTCACAAACGCCAAGTACTACCACAATGATGCAACAACCAAGGTAGCACAGCAAAACAATGTCACGACAGGATGTGAGACATGTGTGGTACATGACATAGGATGATGCACCATGAATGGATGCGTACTGTCACAGGTCCCCTGTACCGGCGCGGGAGTGTCACGAAACAACCACCCCCACCATGTCCCGGGTGCCTGCAAGGTCAAACTCACACAGGCCCCTGAAACCCTGGTGGGGAATGAGGTTCAGGGATATGCAGTCGGGACAGGTGTTGACACACTGGATGACTGGAATGAGTGGCAGGAGAGGGGAGGAGGAATGACACATGAAACTAGGGGATGCACGAAAATGTACAACCTGCATGAACACATACACAATCCAAACAAACTTGGACATCATTGTCATGGCCTTCTGTAGTCCAGGCTCAGGAGTGGTACGAACCAACCACCCACTCTAGGGTTTTGGCGCCTGCAAGTTCGGGGCTTACACAGGCATCCGCAACCCCAGTGGGGAAAGAGGGTCAGGGAACGTTGCTTGGATAGGCACGGGAAGCAGGAACACCGGGTAGAGGGTACAGGTTTCAAAATTGCATAGGATCATGGGTGATTAGGGAGAAAAAACATACCAAATTGAACCACACATACATCCATGCATCAGTACACTCCCCAGCAAGCCTATGCAGAGCAGTTCGTAAGAAAAACAATAAGACACTTAGCTCTGGTTTTGAGTGCTGGCCTCCTGCCTGCGCACTCTCAGGTCCGGTTACAGGAGCACTGCAATGCTGCAAAGAGAGCCACAGTCAACAACCTGTACGTGCCAATTACACAAAAACACAACACCAAACATGCCCCATAGCAACAAACTACTCTACAAACAGACAATCTGTGCTCGATGCTTCGTACCCATACATAACATCACCCCTGTGACGGGTCAAACACAGTCAATGCAGTAAGTCAGCCGCTGGTGGGTGCGTGGCAAATGGAACACCAATGTGTCACAATTCACACAACATGCAATGTTCCCTGGGTAAGCAGACAGACCCATATAGCAAGCCATGACTACAGAGCAAGTTGCGTACCACCATGACCGAAACAAAGTTGGCAGTGCATTTATCATGAAGTACGTGGAAAAGACATGCACTGCACCCGAGTATGTCCCTTGCTGTATGTCCCTGTGAGCTGCCTCTTTCCATGTCTCGGAAGGCTACATGGTTGATACAAGTGCCTCAATGGACCTTGGTGTACCGGAGGGTATGTGCCACTTCCCCTGCATGTGTCCCAGACAACCCTACTATCAGCAGCCATCAGTCCACAAACACATCTGAGCTGCATTGTGTGCTTCAACACCAATATTTGTCTAAGCTCACCCTCAGTGCTGTGACTAAGCCTGCATGTGCAACTCGCCTGGTGCAAGCTTTGCTGTGTCGTGGCCCCCCTGTGATGCTCACCTTGCCTGGAGTTCCTTTGAACATGTCAGCAGTTCTAGGATGTGGGTCTGCAATCACTGTGCCTCTGCTTGTGCACACATGTGCATGTGGGCACCAACAAACGGGTCCAGAATTCCGTCGTCCAATGGGCCATGTCTGCTGGCAAAGGTGCTCTGGAGGCTCATCCCCCTGCAGAAAGGGCATGAAACACATGATTAATGCTTCAAAGTCATCTGTGTGTGTCTCATCAGGCATCTCATTACTTGACCATGTCAGAGAGTCACATCACGAATCACACCATCAGTCCGTCTTTCACCTCCAAAGTGTGGAACACTATCTACAGCATGAATTGCAACAAGCACGTGTACAGGAAAGATATGAAACATACTACACAATGCATAGCAATCAATGTCCACATTAATCATGACACACCCCATCTAGCAAAAGCTGAACAGTGGACAATGACACCTAAATCATCCCCACTAGGGGTGTCAACATAAGTCACACAGCACCAGACATGCCACAGATATGACAGTCCAAAGCCCTTGCGTAAAATTCTGTAACACCGAACCATCCTTGCGAGCCCATGGATAAGGGAGGCAGGAGTGGCATATGTGAGCCAAGGACCCCAAGCAGCAAACACATACACAAGACAACCATGAAGGGCCCAGCTGGAACAGACAGTGGATGCCTTCAAAAGCCACAAAGCACCGCACCATCACATGAAAGCACAATAGACTAGCAATTTTAAACTAACTCAACTATTAACTAATTACACTAACTATGGAAAACCTACATTACCTATTTAAATGAACTATCAAACAGAAACTTAACTAACTAAACTAAAAGAAAAATCAAAAATGGCCACATACAACCCGGGGGGAGGGGAGGCACCCAGGAGGGGGGAGGTACAGGGTGCTGCTCAACATCCACATGAGATGATGCTGAGCCAAAAAAAAAATCCTCCATGGGCTCAACGCCTGCACAGCACGACCTATGTGGGAGATAGATGGTCATCCGAGTCTGGCTCATCCTGGAAAGGAGGACGTGGCACAGGGGCCTGGCCACGCCTAGCCGCAGCTTGCCCCTCGTTGGCAGCAAGTCTGCCGGACGGGTGAGCCTGGTTCTGTGTGGCGATGTGACGTAGGTCTGCATGAAGAACCTCACGTGATACACGTGCTTCCTCTTGCAAGGTAGCACGTGTAACACGGAGTTCCTCCTGCAAGGCCTGGCTGGACAACCGCTGCACCTCCCGGCAAGCCTGTAGCTCAGCCGAGATGGTACGCTCAAGCTGTGCAAACCTCTCCTCTGCCTGCTGCCTCTGGGACATCATAAGGACACCCAGAGTGGATCTGAGGGAAGCATACTCCTCCCTCAGGGCATCCATGTGCGCCTCTGCGTGAGCAGCAATTGCTTGACGCAGAGATGACATTTCAGCCTGGCGTGCCCTGTCTGAGGCCGCCATGCCCAGCCTGAGCGAGCGGGCCGTGGACCGTGCCGCCTGCTGCTGGAGAAGCACCTGCCTAGCAGGGGGGAGCACAGATCGGGCCGCACGCTCCATGCTCTCAGCGATGTTCTCCATTGCTGCCCCCTGCCGTTCGGAATTGGCAGTCATGTCTTGCTCCCACTCAGTATACAGCGGTTGCGCGCGGCGACCGCGTTGCCGGGCTTGACCCCTGCGGGACCCAAGGACCGGGGGTCCTCGCTGTGTTGGCACCGCCTGCGGCTGCACGACTACATGCCCCCGTCGACGTGATGTCCCAGGCACATCAGTGACTGGTGTGGAGGGTGACCCTGCGTCCCGATCCACCACGGGCGGAGGAACCAAGACTGTCTGATCCCTCAGTGCAGGTGTCGCAGACAGAGGAGTGTCCACATCAGAATCACTCACCCCTGACACATGGACTTGATGCTCATCCAACTCAACATGGATGTCAGAGTCGTCATCAAGGCTGGACTCATAGGCAGCCAGAGACAAGATGGACTGCAGCACTTGGGGGTTTTCGTGGCCTACCACCCCACGACCCCCACTAGTGCCGGGTTGATGTGGTGTTACCAACCCTGTGTCTGGCATGACAACACCATCCTCTGCCTCCATTGCGTCATCACCTGAAAAATAGAGAGAAAAAGGTCAATACACATGTCAGAAGCACACGACACACACACCGACAGCAAAGGCATCCGGCAGACATGTGACACACAACATATGACCTGGCATGCATGCTGTGCCTACTTTGAATAGCTTCTGTGATCAGACCTGTTGAAAGGTGGCAGTTTCCATGGAAGTGGGTCTATGCAGTGCAGAAAATGTGTACGCCACTCACTACCTACATGTACAAGCACTACATGGTGTGTGCCAGGAAATGTGAAAGCAGTGCAATGTCAAATTCAGACATCACGTGCATTGTGCATTCAATGTGTACCATGTCTAGAAGCCAAGCACCCCTCCACCCCAGTACCAAAGCAAGGATGCCTAGCATGGTATCAAAAGGCTGACCATACACCTGTGTATTGACAGGCAGTGTTGACTGGCATCAACAGCTTAATGTGATTCAAATTACAACACTGCAAATGATGCTGGGACAGTGGGCAGGACACATGATGAAAACTCCGGAGGCCGCCCAAGTGTGAAGAAGACACAAGAGTTGGACAGAGTCATTGGTCATTGAACAGGCTGAGGCCTGTGAGCCACACAGATTGTCAGGGCCTAAACATGTGTGCAACGCAGGACTGAGCCACAGTTGACATGGGGAGGCCGATGAGATGGCAGGCAATGTATGTAACCAAGGGCTCATATTACAGTGATCATCCAGTCAAGGACACATAGGGGCATGCCTGCAATGCACATGGAGCATGAATGGGCACTCATGTGCCTGCGGGGCATCTGACCCATGCACAGTACAAGTGAGATACCCTGCATCGAGTACTAAGGCTGTACCACACGGCATATGTCTGGCAGTTTCTACGCTGGAAGTTAGCATCTGCACAGGACACATGAACAAAAAACTACACATTGTCAAGATTTAGAGCAAACCAGTTCAAAGGTGGAACTGGAGTGCAGAGTGGCGGAGGAGGGGCAAGGGAGCATGCCCACATGGAGTCCCGCATGCAGGCAGAGGAGACATGCATGACGGTAGCATTGCATTACTTACACATCAGAACCATGTACACGTCACATATAGCAGTAATCATGCACAACACATCCCACAAGTGAAACACACACGTCCTCAACAAACACGCATCAACACTCACTGGACTGGGCATCAAAGTCCAGCATCTCTCCCACTCCTTCGACCAATTCAGGTGGTATGAACTCCGCAACGAGACCCTCATGCGGAGTGAGTTCTTCCTCCTCTGGTGCAGGCCCACCGCCAGTCACCAGAGTCAAGTTGTAATTTGAGGCACGCTTGGCCTTAGTGCTGCGCTTGATGTCATTCCAACGCTTTTTGCACTCCTGCGCGTGCGCACCTCATGGCCGAATGAACTGACATGTTCCGCAACATGCTTCCAGTGGGTGTCACGTTGGGCAGCCGTAGTCTGACTATTGGCACCCACTAGCATGTCACGGCTGTGGCCCCGCACGTAGTCCACGAGGAAGTCCAGTTCCTGCTTACAGAAAGGCTTCTTCCTCGACGTGCAGGAGGTCGTGGCTGTGTGTGGGGTCCCAGCCTGTGCTGCAGGTGCAACCTTCCTCCTCTTGGACTGTGGCGCAGACCCTGGCTGGCTAATGCCGCCCTGCCCAGTATGGCCAGTGGGTTCGGTGGATTGAGCCAAGGGAGTGGCAGGTGGAGGGATGACCAAAGGCCTGACTTGTGTCAGTGGCAGCTGGGTGCCCACTAATGGACCCTGCGCAGCAACATCAGCTGTGGCAGGGTCATTGACCGCAACGGTCCTGGTTGGCAGACTCACAACCGGGGTGCTGTTGGGTGCATCTGCCCCTGCACTTGCCAACACCCGGCTGTTCGGGGCAGCAGATGACATGACTGCCCCAGGGACACGTGTCTTGGTCTGAGCAGCCCGGCCTGCCCCTATGGTTTCCCCCCTGGCCTGTTGGAGATCTACCAAGGGCTCTTCAAGTGCCAACGCAGCCTGCGCTGGCAGACCCTGAGCCTGGGTGACGGTGTCCACAGCTGCACCTGCAGCTACCACTACCCTTGGGCCCGTGGCAGCCGATGGAACGGACTGCCGGGTCATATGGGTGCCAGTGCCAGATGCAGGAGCTGCATCCCCCGGAACCACAGGGGGTGGTGGCATGGCTGCACCGACACATGGCACAACATTGTGCTCAAGTGGCGCACCCCTGCCTCTTCCCCCTCTGTGGCTGCCCTGGACACCCTGGAGTCCCCCTACTCCCTGGTCACCACGGCCACGTCCCCGACCACGCCCGCCACGAGGAGTACGCCCAGCTGAGGCGCCCCTCACCTTTGGTGGCCTCCCAACCATGGCACAGATGTAGTAGTGCTGGCACAGATGGAGTGCTGCCAATGGGAGGTGTACACCACAATTGACCTGGGCAATTGGGGAGAAGGGGGTGGGAAGCAAGATGTTAACAGCCCCCCTGCACCTGGAAGGCTGTATGTGATCCCGATGATGTGGTGACGGGTCACGCAACACTCAGGCACCCGAAAACTGCAGTAAAACCGTGCACGCAACCCTGCAGCCTACTTGCGTGGATTCAACCTCCCGCAGTACGCGGTGGCACCCAGTAACACAAATAACGCGTACGCGTGGGACACGCAGGCTACTATGACATCGAAAATGGGTGCGATAGACAGGGGCACCCGCAGTGGGAAAAAGAGCGTGTGCGACTCACCGTCTGACTAGCGCGATGCAGAAAAACACGCATAGCCAATACCCCCGCCAAAAGAAGAGATACGTCCTTGATAGCTGTGAAGTTGTGATGGCGCGCGAAACAACAGGAAGCAGCAACACACGTCGGTCTCCACGAAAGGCACGTACAGCGAACTGCTGGGCCCGCTCACCTTTAACCCGTGCTGAGGGAAACGCACGCGCGCGTCACGTCACTTACGTGCAGTTTTCCACGCGCGCTTACGCGCATGGGCCCTTTCCTCGTATTACACACGGACGTGCAGTTTTTCACACGCGCTTACGCGCATGGGCCCTTTCCTCGTATTGCACGCGGACGTGCAGTTTTCCACGCGCGCTTACGCGCATGGGACCTTTCCTCGTATTACACGCGGACGTGCAGTTTTTCACGCGCGCTGAAATGCCCATGCACGTCTTTACGCATCACGTTACAGGGGCGCTTGCGCTTGAGGGGCCTTCTGTCCAATGAAAATGCGTATGCGTGCAGACGCGCTTACGCGCTAAGGGCCTTTCCTCGAATTACACGCTGACGTGCAGATTTTTCACGTGCCAAATCACTCCGTATCAAGCTGGCCACGCGTAAGCACACGGAAGACCATGCTCCTGCCCAGAAGGCCGAACTACTGCCCCCCAGAGCCCCGAGCACGCTCCCACCTGCCATCTGCTGCTGCTTGACTGCCTGCTGCCCACGTGCCCTGCCATTTGCTGCCTGCACATCAGCCAGGGGTGCTGTTGCTGTGACCACCCCTGCTGGAACCGAAGACTCCCGACTGGGATTCCATCGCTCTACAGCCCAGCCCCAGGACCCAGTTGCCCACCCACTCCTGCCTCTGGGGTTGTCATGTCGGGGCAAACACCATCTGAGACCACTGACAACCCCCGGCCAGAGAGGCAGAGGGGCACCAGCTTCAGTGCCACCGAAGTTGGTGTCCTGGTGGAGCAAGTCCTGGGGCAGTATGATGCCCTCTTCGGAGGTTCCCGCGCCGACAAGGAAGGACGGACTCGGATCTGGACTGACATTGTGACTGCCATCAACGCGGAGGGGGTGGCAGTCCGCGACTTACAACATGTCAAGAAGCGCTGGGAGGACTTCTGGTCCAGGACCCTGAACAAGGCCCGGCGTCTCTTGAAGGCAGCGGATGCCAAGGGGCGCCGGGGCCACTTGTCGGAAGAACAGATGAGGGTCCTGGAACGCATATCCCCAGCGCTCCACGTCCAGGTCCTTGAGAGGCAGACCCGTCTGGAGTCGAGCGGTGAGTGTACATGCATCCTGATTGTGAGCAGTGCGTGTGGTGATTATTCAGTAGTGTGCAGGTTGCACATCTGTTTGTATGGTGTCGAGTATGGGTGGGGGTGTACAGGGCCGTGGGGCTGACACATGTGAGGGCTGGAATGTGTGAGACATGGATGGTGCTTGTGTGTGTAGGCTTGCATGCCAAATGCAGTTGTGTGGGCACACATGTTTGGATGAATGTGTATGTAAGTAGACATGTCCGTGATGTCACGCATGTATGTTGTTTTTGGCTGCATGTATCAGCACTGTGTATATGTGCATGTGTGTGTATTTGACAAGGGTGCAACAGTGATGCAACATGGATGCATGTGACAGCGGTATGTGGAAGCCTGATTGGCAGATGTGACATGGATGCCCGTCTGAACACTGCGACACTAGGCAGAGGTGTACACATGCATGCAAGTGTGGTGGTGTGTGTACATGTGTGGTGCACTTCCTGTGTTGCATGTGATGTCTGGCTCATCTTTGGCTGCTCATGCTGTTGTATGTGTATGGATGGTGGTGGCAGTTGCAATATGGCTGCGGTATGGCTCATGTGTGCGAGTTGTAATGACATGTGTGTTGGGGATTGTGATGACATGTCTGAGGTTTGCCAATGCCACTCATGTACAACTGTCATGTGTGTATGTGTCCATTGTACAGTGCCCTGATGCCTGTGTTTTGTTTCTCCCTGTCTGCAGCGTCAATTGATGAAGAGGGCGGAGAAGGTGCTGTGGAGCACAGCGGCGGGGATCCCACCGCCAGCCGGAGACGCAAGGCCCGGCTCCCCTCCCATGTTGTGATCTCGTCGGGGAGTGAGGAGTCCGGTGCCGCATCCCAGGCCGCAGCTGCCGGGGGGAGGTCCAAGAGGCGGAGGTTGGAGTTGGACTCCTCGGCAGCAGAAGGGGCAGCTGGGACCCCACAGGGCCCAACAGGGGAAGATGGCACGGAGTCATCCAGGTTGGTGGGGGTTTGGTGGAGGAGGAGGCCATGCAAGCACCAGAGACGGGGTCTGGAGGTGGGGATCCCACTGGTGCTAGTGGTGCAGTGCAGGACCAGGGACAGGAGGCAGCACAGGCCGCCGCGGAGGTGCCTGTGTGCAATCCTGTCCCTGATCATGTCCCTGCATCATCTTGCACCAGCAGGGATGCCTACGTCCAGACCCGTTTTCAGGCAGGGGATGAGCTCACGTCAACTGGCCTTCCTCTGCCTGCGGACGTGGCTATCCAGGTCCGGGTTGAGCCTGTCCTGGCTGGTGTGGTGTTGCGTCAACGGGCCATGCAAGGTGACCTGCAGTATTTTCATGAAGAGACTGCACGTCATCTCGAATGGCTCGTTGACCACGTCAGCCTGCTGGGACAGGTCACCCAGGCCGGATTCCTCCGTCTGATGGGGCTTGCTACGACCCCCTCCTTAACTGGACCCCCTACGCGCCAGTCGTCCTCTGTGCCATCTTCCCACCCATCAGTCACCTGTGTGCCCTGTGGAGCTGCCTCTGACGGTGCGGCCAGGCTGGTGGAGGAGGCATCCCTGCCACAGTCGGGAGTCGGACGTCCAGCAGTGGTGGCCACATCTACGACTGCACCCCAGCCAGCGGAGGATGTGCAGGCAGCAGGAGGCAGTGCATGGGCAGAGGCACAGCAGCGGCAGCAACGTGGTGGGATCCATGAAGGCTCGGGGACTTCAACATCGGAGGGGCAGGCATCGGCCGGAGGGCAGGAGGACCCAGGAAGAGAGTGTCTTCCGTGTGGCAGCGGTTGGGCCACGCCATAGATGCGGAGCGGCAGCGGGCGGAAGAGGCACGGCTCACAATGGTCAGGGCGGAGAACTCCATGCGGAGGGCCCTGAGGCGGGCCGAGTGCCTCGAGGCAATCCGCAGGGGTTTGGAGGTGGAGACGTCGACGGCCCTGCAGACCCTCGGGGCCATGGAGGAGGACCGCCTCCGGGACATTGAGGAGGAGTTCGATGATGCCCTGGCCCGGGACATCCACATGTGAGCCGTGAAACTAGCCCACTGCCCTTGTACATAGTTATGTAGGTAGTGTTAGGTTTCATTTTTGTTTTGATTTCATTTGGACCTTTCGGACATTGGCCACATTTTTGTATATAGTTTATTTTATTAGTTAGTTTAGTTAGATAGGTTTCCTTTCTTTTGTTGGGATAATGGACCCTGGCTTGTTCCCATGTACATAGTTCACTGTTGGATTGTATTTTTTTTTCACTTTTTAACCATGGAGCAATGGCTTTCTTTTTTATTTCCCATTGGATTTTGTTTTGTGGACATTGACTTTGGACAACATTACTTTGGAATTTTATTTTTGGTTTTGCTTTTTTTCACGGACATGCTTCTTTTAATTTTTGTACATTCACATTTCTGTTTCTTCATTTTTTATTCTATTTATGTTTCCTTTAATACATATTTTTTTTGGTGAACTTCAATGTATGGTATCTCATTGGTTTCATGCATTTCATGATATGTGTTTTGAGATTCACTGATACCCATTGGGTGTATGTGAGGGAAATGTGTTTGTTTCGGAACTTGCAATTGGTGTTCTGTGATGTAATTGCAAATTATGAGTTGGTGGATGCAATACTCGGGTGGGTGTTTTGCATTTGGAGGCTGACCATAGGGACCAGGGATCTAGATTGTGATGACATGTTGGCTGGGGAACATGAGTTGCACATGGGTGGGGGCCTGCTGGCAGGTGCCCCACAGTGCTGGGGGGTGGGGGTGGTGGGGAACATGAGTTGGACATGGGTGGGGGCCTGCTGGCAGGTGCCCCACAGTGCTGGGGGGTGGGGGTGGTGGGGAACATGAGTTGGACATGGGTGGGGGCCTGCTGGCAGGTGCCCCACAGTGCTGGGGGGTGGGGGTGGTGGGGAACTTGAGTTGGACATGGGTGGGGGCCTGCTGGCAGGTGCCCCACAGTGCTGGGGGGTGGGGGTGGTGGGGAACATGAGTTGGACATGGGTGGGGGCCTGCTGGCAGGTGCCCCTGAACTGCTGGGGAGGTGGGGGTGGTGGGAGACATGGGTGGGGGCCTGGTGGAGGCTGCCCCTGGGGGGTGGGGGTGCTGGGAGACATGGGTGGGGGCCTGGTGGAGGCTGCCCCTGCACTGCTGGGGGGTGGGGGTGGTGGGAGACATGGGTGGGGGCCTGGTGGTGGGTGCCCCTGCACTGCCGGGGGGTGGTGGTGGTGGGAGACATGGGTGGGGGCCTGGTGGTGGGTGCCCCACAGTGCTGGGGGGTGAGGGTGGTGGGGAACATGAGTTGGACATGGGTGGGGGCCTGCTGGCAGGTGCCCCACAGTGCTGGGGGGTGGGGGTGGTGGGGAACATGAGTTGGACATGGGTGGGGGCCTGCTGGCAGGTGCCCCTGCACTGCTGGGGGGTGGGGGTGGTGGGAGACATGGGTGGGGGCCTGGTGGAGGCTGCCCCTGCTGACTGGGGGATGGGGGTGGTGGGAGACATCGGTGGGGGCCTGGTGGAGGCTGCCCCACAGTGCTAGGGGGTGGGGGTGCTGGGAGACATGGGTGGGGGCCTGGTGGTGGGTGCCCCACAGTGCTGGGGGGTGGGGGTGGTGGGGAACATGAGTTGGACATGGGTGGGGGCCTGGTGGTGGGTGCCCCTGGTGGCTGAGGGGTGGGGGTGCTGGGAGACATGGGTGGGGGCCTGGTGGAGGCTGCCCCTGGTGACTGGGGGGGTGGGGGTGCTGGGAGACATGGGTGGGGGCCTGGTGGTGGGTGCCCCTGCACTGCTGGGGGGTGGGGTGGTGGGGAACATGAGTTGGACATGGGTGGGGGCCTGCTGGCAGGTGCCCCACAGTGCTGGGGGGTGGGGGTGGTGGGAGACATGAGTTGGACATGAGTGGGGGCCTAGTGGAGGCTGCCCCTGCACTGCTGGGGGGTGGGGGTGCTGGGAGACAGGGGTGGGGGCCTGGTGGTGGGTGCCCCACAGTGCTGGGGGGGTGGGGGTGGTGGGAGACATGGGTGGGGGCCTGGTGGAGGCTGCCCCTGGTGGCTGGGGGGTGGGGGTGGTGGGAGACATGGGTGGGGGCCTGGTGGAGGCTGCCCCTGGTGGCTGGGGGTGGGGGTGCTGGGAGACATGGGTGGGGGCCTGGTGGAGGCTGCCCCTGCAGTGCTGGGGTGTGCGGGTGCTGGGAGGCATGGGTGGGGGCCTGGTGGTGGGTGCCCCACAGTGCTGGTGGGTGGGGGTGGTGGGGAACATGAGTTGGACATGGGTGGGGGCCTGCTGGCAGGTGCCCCACAGTGCTGGTGGGTGGGGTAGTGGGAGACATGAGTTGGACATGGGTGGGGGCCTGGTGGAGGCTACCCCTGCACTTCTGGGGGGTGGTGGTGCTGGGAGACATGGGTGGGGGCCTGGTGGTGGGTGCCCCTGGTGGCTGGGGGGTGGGGGTGCTGGGAGACATGGGTGGGGGCCTGGTGGTGGGTGCCCCTGTACTGCTGGGGGGTGGAGGTGCTAGGAGACATGGGTGGGGGCCTGGTGGAGGGTGCCCGTGGTGACTGGGGGTGCAGGGGGACATGCGTTGGTGGGCAGTAGTGCAAGTTGACATGTGGGTTGGCTGGGGATCATGGCCATGGTGGATGGTGTGCCTGCAGGACATGTGCAGGGTAGGCCCCTGTGGTGTGAGCCACCTGCAGGGGCCGTGGAGGGTGTAGAGGGAACACCTGGGAGGACCCACACGTGCAATTCACGTGTGGTGCTCCCCACGCACCCCTGTAATACACGTACCCTGATGGAATCGCGTGTGGAACTTCCCGCGCACCCCTGAAATGCGCGTACCCTGCTCGCACGGGCCCAATCGCGTGTGGAACTTCCCGCGCACCCCTGGAATACACATACCCTGATGGAATCGCGTGTGGAACTTCCCGCGCACCCCTGGAATACACGTACCCTGCTGATGTTGCGTGTGAAACTTCCCCCGCACCACGAAATACACGTACCCTGATGAGATCGCGTCTGGAACTTCCCGCGCACCCCTGAAATACACGTGCCCTGCTGATGTCATGTGTGAAACGTCCCCCGCACCCAAAATACACGTACCATGATGAAATCGCGTGTGGAATTTCCCGCGCACCCCTGAAATACACGTACCCTGCTGAAATCGCGTGTGGCACTTCCCGCGCACCCCTGAGATGCGCGTACCCCAATCACGTGTGGAAATTCCCGCGCACCCCTGAAATACACATACCCTGCTGAAATCACGTGTGGCACTTCCCGCGCACCCCTGAGATACGCGTACCCTGCGGAAATCGCATGTGGAACTTCCTGCGCACCCCTGAAATACGCGTACCCTGCTCGCACGGGGCCAATCGCGTGAGGTACTTCCCGCGCACCCCAGTGATACACGTAGCCCGCTTGCCGTGCTGGTACAGGGTTAGCGCAGCCCTTTGCGCTGGATTGGGTATATTGATGGCTTTTCCCTTTTCCATCTATACTTTTGCTGTACGTGTGGATTGTCCCACGTAGTATAGTCCGCAAGGACA
This sequence comes from Ambystoma mexicanum, assembly GCF_040938575.1. NCBI lineage: Eukaryota > Metazoa > Chordata > Amphibia > Caudata > Ambystomatidae > Ambystoma > Ambystoma mexicanum. Next base: position 1,015,514,025 of record NC_090932.1, read on the forward strand.
TTTTATGGAGTAAATCACATTGCTGGAATTTCATGTTCCAAAACATCTGAGCTTTATTTTTTCTCCTGTGTGCGGATGGTATACTATATTGCCTTTTAAGTATATGTCCACAGTTCGTGCAACTCAAACATGGGAATGTTCCGGTTATGGCGGTGTCCTTTGGGGAGATACTCCCCCTTGTTCGTACCAGTTTGTCTTTAAGATTTTGGCTCCTTTTGTATGCAAAGGTTGGCAGTTCCTTGAAAAGTGGTTCTACCCTCTCATCCAGGTCCAAGATGTTCCAATTCTTAATTATGTCTTTGATGCGTTTACTCTGTTTAGAGTATTTCGGAACAAACACCAATGGCGGTGTGTCTCCTTTGTTGTGGATTTTGTTTTCAACAGATCTTCTCTTGTCTTGTTTGGCAATCTTCCTGCTCTATTTCAGAACTTGTGTAACCACGAGTGAGAAATGTATCTCCCATCTTGCTGATAGCCTCTTCATAATCTGTAGGATCACTTACAATCCTTTTTACTCTCAGCATCTGACTATATGGTAGATTCTTTATCAAGCTTGGTTGGTGAAAGCTTAATTTGTGAATAATGTTATTCCTATCCGTGGGTGTTTGATAGATGTTTGTCCTGAAACCCGTGCTTTCTTTGGTGATCTTTACGTCCAGAAAATGAATTGTCTCTATTGAGTGTTCTGATGTAAATTGTATGCGTTGATCAATGCTGTTCAAATATCCAAGAAAGTTCTTCAATTCTTCTTCAATGTCGTGCCAAATTCCAAAAATATCATCAATGTACCGAATCCATAGCCTCATCTTGTTGTTCCATCTCTCATTTTTCAAGATGTGGTCTGTATCGAACTTGTGCATAAAGGCATTAGCGTAAGATGGTGCCATAGTGGCTCCTATTGCTGTTCCCGATGTTTGAAGAAAAAACTTTTTGTTCTATTCAAAATAAGAGTTTTCACTAATAAATTCAAATAATGCCATGATTAATTCTTTTTGAGCTTGGATGTTGTCTTCATGTAATAGTAGCCATTCTACTGCTGCTCTTCCCTGGTCGTGTGGTATGGATGTATAGAGACTTTTTACATCTATTGTGAACATAATGTCTGTTGTGATATATTCACATTCTTTAAGAAGTTGCAGAAAGTGAGTAGTGTCTTTCATATATGTTGTGGTCTTCTGTATCAAAGGCTGTAAAAAGTAGTCTATATAGACTCCCAAGGGTTGTAATATGCTGTTAGTACTAGCCACTATGGGTCTCCCTGGTGGGTCAATAAGACTTTTGTGCACCTTAGGCAATGTATAGAAGTGAGGAATTCTCGGGAACCTGTTTGTGAGAAACTTCTTAGTATGATCGTTAATCCAGCTTAGTTCTTCAGCTTTGACCAGTAGCTCTTCCAAATTACGTTGGATCTCGATTGTAGGGTCTTGATCTAGTGTTGCATACGTATTGCGATCCTTCAATTGTCTCTGGCATTCTGCATCATATTTAGTAGTGTCTAGGAGCACTAGTGCTCCACCTTTGTCCGCACTTCTTATGGTTAATTTGTCGTCACTGTATAATCTTTTGTTTAGTTCCCATTCGTGGGGATTCATGTTCCCACGTGTTCTAGATTTAAATTTCATTTTCTCAAGATCTTTCAGGGTTTGCTTTTGAAAAATTTCTATGGATGGTACATTTATGGGTGGAATGAATCCACCTTTTCCTCTGAACTCTTTAAATTCTTCTTCATCACTTTCTCTCTTTTCGGGTGTCTCCAATTCATTGAAAAAGACTTAACTTCATTTTTCTTATCAATTTGAAGAGTTCTATCCGAGAGTCAAATAGGGAACTGTTGTATGTAGGTACGAAACTAAGGCCCTTCTGTAACGTTTTGGTTTCTTGTTCCGTAAGTGTTCTTACAGATAATGTCAATACTAGACTTTTCTCTGCCTCTGTCTCATTTCCGGACCTTCTCTTTGTTTTCCTGTTCCCGCTCCTGGTTCTCTGGGTTCTTTTTGGCCTCTTTCTAAAAAAGAGTATGAAGTTTTGTTTCTTGGAGTACCCAAACCTTGTGTGGGGTTTGCGTTACTTGTTTCAGGTTCCTCCTCTCCCCGTGTGGGTCCTTCAGTTGGATTATTTTCTGATCCGGAGCTAGATGTTTCACTCGTATTTTCAGGTCTTGTCTTTGGTCTAGGTTTACCTGCTAGTGGCCCATATTTGTCCATCCAGGTGTATACCTCTCCGTTTAGATAATCGTATGTATCCCTACGAAATTTCCTTTCCTTCTTTGCCTCCAATTCCGATTTATAATCTGCTAATTTTTTGTTGATATCTTCCAGAATAGTTTGTACCTCTTCTTGATTCAGTGTTTTCACTAATTCTTTCTCAATCTCCTCTATTTCAATATGTATTGCGGGTAGATTGTTTGCCAGTTCTTGTATTGTCAATAATATTAGATCTAGGGAGCATTTATTTAAAATGGCCTCCCATTTCCTCACAAATTCCTTGCTTTCCTTACAAAGCGTAGGGCGTAGCTGAATGCGTAAGCCACGTGGTATCCTTTGGTTCTTTTGGTATCTGCCCAGTGTGATGGCATGCAACTTACGGTTTATTTCTTTCCTAATCAAATACTAAACCCAGAATTTTATTTGCCTCTTCGGTCGAGAAACCAAGAGTCTCTGCCTTCTTGTTAGTGAGAGCTTCGATATCTGCAAACAACATCTCTCATTGCAATATTTATTACGGGTCGTGTCAATGTCTTAATATGTGTGCCTCCACCTCCTGTGTGTCAAGGGGAACAATGGAAAAAAACGGCGGAGAGGTGGGCACCACTATGAGTTCCAAATTTGGATCAAATGGCGTCTTTATTGCGTTGGCAGTAATTTGCTTCTCATATATGGAGCTACCAGGTTAGGAATAGCCCAAATGACACCAAGGCTATAACAAAAACATAGCATCAAAAAGAAAAAGAGTGGGATCCACTCTGTAAAGCCTGGTGCTCCTCGTTGCTCCATAAAAGGAGCTCAGTTCATTTGTTCCCAAGTAAAAAGCTTTTGTTTGCAATTATGTTTGCTTCAATTCTTCAATTAAATTATTCCTAGTTTGCTTGCTTCAATGATCAGATGTTCAAAATATACTCCTTCGAAAGTATGCTGTAAAAAATGTGTGTTTTAATCACACAATTATCCCAAGAGAATCAACAAATCCTCAGTTAAAAGTACAAGCTCTTTGGCCAATGCATTTCGGTGCAAAGCACCTTCGTCAGGGCTGCGTTATTTCAAAAAAACAGTAGTTCAAACAAACCTTTCAATCATGCAATAAATTGTAAGTATTTACATACCCCCATTTGAGCGTGTCACAAATGATGCATAGTTGTATGTCGATTAACGGGTCAGGAAAGAACAGAAAAAGACAGAGTACCCTAATTAGAATACTCGAACCCATATTTGCATTGTGTATCATACCTTTTACTAACTTCAGTAACCCGCGTAATGTTTCGTAATTACCTTAGCTATGACTGGCGAGAGTATGTGTCTCGTGTTTCTTCAATTTCAAGTATACGGGGTAGATATCTCTGTGGGAGAAACAGTATGCAATCAGTATATTGAGCTTCATGGTGTAGCTGTGTGTGTTTCAATACCCGTGCAGGTAAAGCCCTTACTTCTAGGCTGTATTTGTTGAACCGTTCTGCTTGCGCGACGGGCTGCAAATGCAACCGCACACCCGAGCTTCGTGTTTAAACGTTGCCATGACGACCGAGGCGGTGCCACACGTCCAGGATTGGATAGTGCAGGCGCGCCTCCGGTCCCACCCTCCCATCGGATTGGAGGGGTGGGACGTGGTCAACGTCATGACAGCGCTCTGTCTGGAAGTAGACACTACGTACCGGGTCAGTGCGCCATGTAGTATTGTTTAACTGTAAATATGGCAGTTTGGATATCCTTACTGTTGATACCATGCCTTCCTTATACTGATGACAGTGAAGATTTATTTTTGTTATCTCATTCCAGTGGGGTAGTAATGACCGCAGTCCACACACAAAAACTATACTCGGACACTAATCACTAGCATTTTACAATGGGATCTTAGCTCCAGTAATGAGAGGTCATTATCCTTGTTAACAATCACTGGCAGCAGCAGCCTTAGCAATTGAGAAATACGCCAGTAATACGATGGGCTGTACAATAACGTTGTATCTGGAGCATGCCTTGTTTGCTATTCTTGAAAAGCCTAAAAGCACATTAACCACACAACGAGACTCTGAGGTGATCATATCAAATCCAGCAATCGAGATTGTTAGATGCAGAGTAATAAACCCAGCAAGATTCATAGCAGAGCAAACAGAGGAAGGAGACTACATGCATTATTGCACCAAGTACACTGAATATCACAATGACATACCACATGCTAAAGAAAATGTCCTAGGACGGGGGAGGTCCTCTTCATTGATGGGTCATCAACAATTGACCAGAGCACAGGTGAAAGGCACATAGGAACCACAGTGGTAAAGGCAAAACTGAATGGTAACTTTGAAACAGTGGCAAGTGTGAGATTACCTTTGCATTTTTCAGCGCAGGCAGCAGAATTGCTAGTGCTTATTTTAGCACTTGAAACGCATGAGGACGAGGAAATAACAGTGTATTCAGACTCTGCCTACGTGACGTCAACAGTACACCCAGGACTGTCAAGGTGGAAGAGGCGTAGCTTCTTATGCGCAGACAGTATGCCATTGCAACATGTACCTCTATTGGACAGGCTCATAAATGCGTAACAAGCCCATCGCCGTGGTGAAGTGCGTAGCCCACACTAAAGGTACAGATTTAGTCTCCCATGGCAACGCCGACCTAGAAGCCAAAAAAGCAGCATATTTTCCAGAAATATCCAAGTTTGACACTGCTCCAAATAAACGCACAGAAGCCTGGAACATGGTAATGAAAGATGGATTTAATGTACTGCCCATAGCCCCAATTATTGAGCTACAGGGACAAGCCCCACCAGAAGAGCAACATTTTTTATTGGTTATTCAAACAAACGATACAAACCAAATTTGCAGTGTATACAATAATATTTCAATTATACATCATTCAATTGTGTTCACTGCTTCCCTTATCCCACCCCCCGTTACAAGCCTACTTCTAGTAATGTTCTGTTTCTGCATCTTGTGATAGGGTATTCCTTTCCGTGGGTTCCGATGGGTCTCGCATTGACCCAAATAGTTCTGCTATCAGTAATTTCCAGGTGACCAGGGTCTCAGTCTCCTCCTCCCCCCCCAGCACTGCTAGCTTCTTGCCATACCATGGTTTCCGCCTCCGCCCATTTCTGCAAATCTTTCCACCATACCTCCAATCGTGGTTTGTGGCATGTCTTCCATCCCATAGCAATTCTCCTCTTCGCAAGTGCATATGCCAAATCCTTCAGTTTGCTTACATGCCTAAGTTTCCGTGGCCTAGGAAACCCCCCTAACAGGCAGGCCCACATTGTATCCACCACGATCTTAATACCTCTTTCTGCTAGTTTATGTGCCACTTCGCTCCAGAAGCGCTCAATAACCTGGCATGACCAAAACATATGCACCATGCCCGCGTTCTCCTCATCACATTTAGGGCATGCCTGCCGTCCTGCATTTTTTAACTTGGCTATCCTCTGGGGTGTCAGATACGCCCTATGCATAATATACAGTTGCATTTGTTTAAGTCTTGCGTTCCGCAACACCTTCTTGTGATACCCTTGGACTTGTTCCCACATTTCATCCTCCATTGGGGTTCCCACTTCCCCCTCCCAGTCTAATGTTAGTTGTGCCACCTCCTTTCCCACTTTGGACATCATCATCTCAAATATTCTAGATATCTCATGTCCCCCATCTGCTATGTCATATATTATGTTTATAGTAGCATCTGGTTCCTCCTCCAGCACCAGTTCGGGCCACGTTCTCTTAATCCTTCGCACCAGTCTATGATACCTGATATACAGGTCAGTGTGTAACCCGGTTTCTGCTCCCAACTCCTCAAAATCTGTTATGGTCCCCTCTTGCCAAAAATCTCCCAATGTCGCTATCTCAGCCGGCTCCCAGTGGTTTCTGATTATCATCCTTAACTGCTCCTCTCCACCCACCAGTGCAACCAGGGGTACCTGAGGGGAACACAGGAATGGATTCTCCATCAATTGACAGGCCCTGCGCCACATCTTCCATCCGAGCACCATCATCTTTTGGTGCCCTTCCATTTCTGCTTGGGGCAACCACATTATCTCCTGTAGATAAAATGGGGCACAGTCCCACCTGAACAACCTGGATTCAGAAGTTACCTCCTCTGAGAGCCATTTGGCCACATATTGCAGCTGACTGCAACATAATAAACTTCATAATTATGCAATTTTATACCCCCTTTCTTATAGAAATTCTGTAGCTTCCAGAGGACCACTCTGTTTCGTGTACCATGCCACAGGAAATCCCTGCACATGCTGTCCAATCTACTGAAGAGTTTCTTTGGTATCAAGTCCGGGATGTTCCCGAAGTAATGCAAGAGCCTAGGCAAGACCACCATCTTCAACATTGCCCCACGTCCCATCATTGCTAAAGGGAGCTTTACCCAGAACCGCAGGCAATTCTCAATTTTCTTAATGGCTACCTCTGTGTTGCACTTATGCTCTTCTTCCACCGTGCGGTATATCTCTATTCCTAGATAGCGAAATGTACTAGCTGCCCATGGTACTTGTAACACTGGTAATTGTTTCAAGGGGATTCCTTTATATCCACCCAATGGGAACATGCTCGACTTCTGAGGGTTCATCGCTATACCAGACATTCCCGCATATCTTCCCATCACCTCCAAAATATATTGGAGGTTTTCCTCTGGGTGTCGCAAATACAATAGTATGTCATCTGCATATAAGGATATCTGGTGTCGTTCACCTCCCACAGGGATGCCTATCGTATCATATTGTTGCCTTAAGTAGATCGCTAGGTGTTCAAGGGCCAATATATAGAGCATAGGGGACCATGGACAGCCCTGATACCTTTCTGATACCACTGCCCCTGTTTTAACTCTGGCGAGCGGTTCACTGTATAACATTTTAGCCCACTGTAGATATCCTAGACCCATCCCATAGCCTGACAGGGACGCCAACAACCATGGCCATTTGACTGAGTCGAAGGCCTTTATTGCGTCCAGTGACACAATTGCCAATTCGCACCCGCTTTCGTTTCCATAGTCAATGACTCTATGGAGCCTTCTAAGATTATTGGATATGTTCCTATTAGGGACGTAGCCCATCTGGTCCGGGTGTATTCATTTGCCTATGACTCTCCTTAGTCTGTTTGCCAGAACAGCAGTCAGAATTTTACTGTCTTGATTTAACATCGACAGGGGTATATAAGAACTGCAGCTATGCCCTGGCTTATTAGGTTTGGGAAGCGGTATTATAATCACTTCTCTGAGTGACTCTGGCAGTCTGCCTAGCGCATACGCCTCATTCAACATATCTAACAGTGGGGGGAGCACCTCATCTTTAAATATTTTATAAAATTCACTTGGGAGTCCATCCGCCCCCGGGGTCTTACTAGTTGGCAACTGTCTCACCACCTCTTCTAGCTCCTCTAAGGTAATCGGTGCGTCCAGCTCCTCTCTTTCCTCAGCACTGATCTGCGGCAATCCTATGTCCTCCAATGTTTCTACTATCATCGCGCGATTATCCTCCCCGTCATCGCCATATAACAGCCCATAATAGTTTGCAAACTCCTGATTAACTCCCTCTTGGGTATCCACCACCCTTCCGTCTTCCCTTGTTATCGATCTAATCGGGGGTCTAGGGGTTTCACTCTTGTATAGCCATGCCATGAGCCTTCCTGGTTTATCTCCTCCCGCATGCTGCCTCTCTATGTACTTTTTGTAGTTAAGGTTACACAATCTTTCCCAGTGTTCTGCGCACTTTTGCTGCAGCCTAAGTATCAGTTCAGTGTCTTCCTTGGTACTGTTTTCTCCCTTAAGTGCCCTTTCCAGTTCCCCCTTGGTTTCGTGCAGGTCCGCCAGGATCCCTCCCTGCAGCCCTTTAGATTTCGCTATAGCCACTCCCCTCATCACAACTTTGAAGGCCTCCCACAATGTGCCCACTGAATCCACACTGCCCGTATTCGTCTCAAAGTAGCTAACAATCTCTTCCCTCATGTCCTCCCTAAAAAGGGGGTCTCTGAGCGCCTCTGCCCTCAGGCGCCACGTCGGAATTCTTGCTCTCAGCGGACAATATTGCCATCTAAGGATCAGAGGCGAGTGGTCCGAGGGGACCCTCGCTTTATATTCAACTTGCGTGATCTCTGTCAGTATCTCTGGAGTGACGAAGACATAGTCCAGCCTTGTGTGTAATTGCTGCGGGGCAGAATAATGCAAATATTGCCTCTCTTGAGGATGTCGCGCCCTCCATACATCTTCCAACCCAAAGTCACTCAGCAGCGTCTGCAATGCTTTAGCCGACGGGGTAGGCCTGTCCATTTTCCCATCTGATCTGTCCACCTTAGGGTTTAATACGCAATTAAAGCCCCCCCAAATCACTGCACTCCCCACACACATGCTAAGATTGTTACACAGCGTTTTGAAATATGCCACTGTATTTTGGTTCGGGGCATACGTATTTACCACGCTTATTTCCCTATTTTCCACCAATCCCCTCACCACGGCCATCCTCCCGTCCGTCTCAACCAGCGTCTTTAACAGCTGAAACGTGACGTGTGGCGCCACCCAGATGTTCACTCCCCTAGCATAAGCCGAATATGGCGAACCCACCACAGTTCCCTTCCATTTCCTCCCAATCATCTCCAACTTATCTCACGTCAGGTGCGTCTCTTGCAATAAGGCAATATCTATCTTCTGTCTCCGTAGGTATAGCATAACCAGGTAACTATTGAGCCCCCTGACGTTCCAAGTGACTATTTTAAGATCCCCCATGGCATATCAGAGTCCTTCTTCCCCTCCCGCCTATGCAGTCCCACTCCAGTTGCTTAACTCATCTATATAGGCTCGTTTCCCAACTTAAACTCCCCCTAACTAAAAACACAATAAACCCTTCCACCTCCCTACCCTTCCCCAACAACACCCTCCCCAACTGTGGCCCAGCTCCATCCCTGGATCTCAGGCACCCCCGCATCTAGGCAAAAGCCTGTACTCGCGGCTCAGCAGGGTGAAGTCGCCCTAATGGCCGCCTTACTACTAATTCTTGGGGGTAGGTTGCCTCCATCCTGTTGCTCCTGTTTATTCCAAATTCGCTACACCTAGTGCTACCCAGTTCACTTGTGTATTTTATTCACTATATTATGTATATAATACAGTTCAAATGTTCCAAAGACTCATACTAGGACTCCCCCTCCCCCGCTTATCCCCTCAGTGTTCACGATACATTCTCCTCATTTATCGTGCTCCTGGCGATCCTGCTCTTCATCTCGCTCTGGACAGCCCTGCAAAACAAAACCATGTCGCTGCTTCCTCTGGGGTATCAAAAAAGAGCACTCTACTTTTGTGCAAGACTTTTAGCTTCACAGGGTACAAAAGCATGTACTTGATACCAGCCGTACGCAGTCTCCTCTTGACCACCACATAGCTATACTGTGTCTTTGCACCAGCATAGTATAATCAAGATAACGCTGTGATGTTGGCGGATGCTCTTTCTATCGTTCCACCTTTGCGAAAATACTCCAGGATCTTCTCTCTGTCTTTATAGTTCAGGATTTTCGCAATTATCGCTCGCGGTGGGCCCCAGGCCATGGTTTCCTCATCAGGCCCCGATGTACACGTTCAACCGTGAACCCTTGTGAGAGCTTGTCTGCTCCTATCTCTTGCAGGATCATATTTTCCACATAGTCCGTGGGGTCCTGGCCCTCTTCTCCCTCCGGCAGGCCGACCACCCGGATGTTGTTTCGTCTTGCCCTTCCTTCTGCTTCTTCTGCTCGGTTTTCAAGGTTAGCAACCTGCTGTTTTAGTATGTGGACCTCTTTCTCATTATTTGTGCTGACATCTGTATTGGTCTTCACGGCACTCTCCAGGCCACTTGTCCTCTCTCCCAGCGACCTAACGTCCTGTCGCAGCAGGGTTACTTTGATTCCTACTGCATCTATTTTGTTCTGCAAGGCCGTCCGTAGATCCGCCATTGCTGTCCCCCATTTGGCGCTCAGTTCCGTTATGGCTGCTAGGACCTGTTGGTTTTCTCCTTCTGGGGTGCCATCCACGGAAGCCGCCGCTGCACCTTGTGCCGGGGTCGAGGGAGTCCGCTGTGCCTTTGCGAAGGTCTCCATTGTAGCTTGTTTGCTCTTGGCCCTCACTCCTTTCACTGACATCGTGCAAGCCTTCCTGCATGTCCTGTTCCAGCTCCTCAGTTTTGTTGTGACTACACCAGGTCAGTCAGGCGCTGGAGCGTCTTCCTCAGAGGGCTGCGATATGTGGTGGCGTGAAAAGTTATGTTTCAAGTGGGCTGTGTCCTCCCACGTCCCTCCTCTGACTTCTGTAGTCACTGCCCCATTCACGTGTTCCTGAAGGCCAATAGGTACACCATCCTAGCCACTACCATTGTGCCTCGGACTTCCGTGGACTTTGGTGCTATGTATCCACCTTAAAGGGGACTTTCCCGCAGCACCTGCATTTAGCCTGCTTGGCTCCTTCCTTCTTATTATGCTGTCGTCCAGCGACTGTCCGGGGCAAATTGGGTTCTGACCCCTTCCAGTTGTTATAATGCCAAAGTCCTCCTATATTTCGTTTGCCTAGCAGCATATCCAGCTTGATTTCACCAGTCCCATTTACTCCTAGGGATGGGCACTCCAATTTAAGACCTTGAACATAGAGTGCTTTTTGTTCTGGCTGGGAGACCTATCAGCCGACCCCAACACCCTTCTTGCATCAGCGCTTCGTTATGTACCTCTTGTCCTGATGGTAGAGCGGCGCTATTGCTGCCGTCTTATTTAATCATCCGCACACCGCTGTGAACGGAAACAATGTCCTGTGAGCTACACTGATCTCACACAGCGCGGCTTGCTTCCCATCAATTGTGGAAAGTGGCAATTGTTCTGTCCTGCAGCTGTTAGCGAGTGATGACTTCTGCGTTCACATAAAACATCCGATGAACGCTCGGTGTTCCACCGTCCATAAACATCTACTGCACGTTGCCACTGTCCTCCGTCACACACAGCCTAGTGATCCATGTTGTTGCACAGAACAAAGAGCTTGCATAATACGGGCAGCAGAGAGCCGCATGGATGCCAGCTGTGTGCAGCCGGGGGCCGCGAGAGCACCAGATGCCGGTCTTCCGCATTTCACTCGCGCTGCTGTTGTTTCCGTGGCCCCGAGCCACCCGCCGCTCCTGATTACCAGACAATAGCCTAATATCTGCATTATCAATCTCTGCTCATGTCAGCAGCGCTGCGTGCAACCAGCAGAGCTTCACACGACCCCCAGAGGCCAGCATTCTTCCCTTCGTTCCGCCGTCCGGAACACTACGGCTGCTCCTGCTGTCGCGGCCGCGATTCCTTTGTTGTCCGCCATTTTAGCTACTTTGTATCCACATAGCCGTATTCTTCGTAGTCAATTTCCTTCTTGATACTGCACACGATTCACTTGCTGTTTGCAGGTATTGCAGGGCACTCGTTCACACGCCTGTGCTTTCAATCCTATAAATAATTTATAAAGCGTAGTTTCCAGGATCAATGTCGGATCCACAGGAGCTGCTCAGGTAGGCACGTCCTACACCATGGCTAGTTAGCCACGCTCCCTCCGAAGTGCAAGAGTTATGGAAGAGCAGAGGGTGTTCATTGTCCCCCACAGATGCACCGGGAAACCAGTTATGCCCCTTGGGTTAATTGACGCAGCATTAGACCAACTATATTACCAAGCACATACAAAATGAGAGAGTCTTGCAGCCTTGATCTCAGAAGTATGGTTCGTACCCAACTTGTCGGAGCACGTTGCCGTCTTCATTGTGAATTGTTTGTTCTGTCAGCAGTATACTGCAGGGCACACGCTGCAAACAGTGAGCAATACCCCTGTCCTGCCGGACCCTGCCGCAACTCCCTGAATCCGAAGGTGAAGAAGAATTGACACGTGTCCAGACACATTCTACCACTCGAGCCAACCAACAGCCAAAGGATTAACAAAGAGAATCTTTGTTTGTTTTTAAATAATAGTAGAAGGACTCTGGTGGAAATTTTCTCTGAAACATCATAACTGCACACGACAAAGACTATCACTTTCACAAAGAAGAAAAGTAGATACATTAAATGTTCTCTTTGCAAATCATATTGCTTATGCTCTTTACTTACTTAGTAGATGCATATCCTGCAGTAAGATGCAGAAATGCAAATCTCATTGCTCTTTTAAAGGATCCCAAAACACATTTCCTTTTTGAAAGAATTTTTATTGCTATATTGATCCAATTATTCTCTGTAAAACATTGACATTTTGTAGAACTGGGAGAGACATTGTGTAGAAAGAAAATGGGACTTCTTAATTCTGTTAGGTACTCGCTTCTGACCTTTTTACAAAATAATGCACGTGGTTATTTACTAAAGGTAGATACGCTGGCAATAATGCTTTTTGCAACACTTCATATTTTGCAGACTTAATTTTTGTACACTTATTTTACAGAAAGGTTGGTCCTGTATAATGTAGCTAGACCCATCTATAGCAATGTGACCCCTATTACCATTACAAATGAAACAACGGCCACAGAATTTCCAGAGTGACACTAAAGAAATGAAGAGGCTTAAACGAAGTGTGATGAATGACTTTGGGGACACGAACTTCTATATAATTAATTCTGCCCAAGTCAGTAATAATTTATGGTATCAGCACATGACACGAGCGGGGAGGGAGACATCTGATGAGAGCTGCCATGCGTGCTCTCTTATCCCCTATGCCATGAGTTCGTCCCAAGTCTTTATAGCAATGGAAGTACCTGCACACAAAGCACCCCTCACTCCTATTTTTACTTCATGTGCTAATGACCTTTCATAGCCAAGGTTGGCGAGCAAGGTATCGGCCAATAAAATCTCTTAATGTTGTGCCGCCCAGTATGTGTTGCATTAACCAATAGTCAACCTTAAAGATTACATGTATTTTCTCTTATCAATCAAGAGGTGGTCCTAGGTGCACTATAAACAATGGAAAGACTAACCCATATATTTTCTATATGTACACAATTCCCTTAACCATTCCCCGTACCTCGTAGATTTATGTGACGAAGATTTTAATGTAACATCAATGATGACGTATTTTCAGTTTTTAAGCCATTGTCATACTTGAGAAGGACGAGGGCTCACAACTATTTGCTTGTATGCTGTCCCTGTTTTATGTGGATTGTTAATAAAGCAGACTTTGCCATTTACTTGGACTATTTCTGTTATTGGTTGCAGGATTTCCCAGCCTATTTGTTCTGCTCAGACTGGGGTTCTCTAGCCTACCTTTACACCATAACCACAGGTCTGCCTGCACTGACATGGCCAAATGCGCAGCGGGGGAGTCAAGAGAGTGTGGAGGACACTGCCACTGGAGTCAGATCTACCAACTGTCATGCAACAGCCTCACTAGTGTGCAGGCGGTATCTATGGGCAGTCAATAAACAAGAGCAAGCAGCTTTGGGGTGACTGAGTAATTCTTTCCTTTTCCCCTTCCCTTTTAGTGTTCACAGGTGGTCAGGCCAGCACTAAGCCTGCAGCTTTTATCAGGCACATAGCATTGCAGATCTTCAGCATGACTGTCGGAGGTTAAGTTTTTCCGTCTGCAGATATTTCTAGCCCCCTCTAACTAGCATTCCTAGCATCACTCAGTACTCAACAGAGCACCACAGCACCAAACCAAAGGAGTCACACTAACACAACACTGTAAAAAATTAAAGGCATGGTCTAGTAAAATTTTTTATTGTCCCTACGGGTCGGCCATGTTTTTTTAAGCCTAAGTGGCTCGATTTTAGAAAACTTTCCTATGGACCTTACCCGAGTTTTCGTCCATTAAACGCACGCGAAAACAAGCACCAGGGAGCCGCCATTTTCTGATAATCCTATCTTTTCCCGATCAACCTGGCTGACCTGCTTTTGCGGCACTAAATCAATTCCCCCGCCCCTGAGCCTGACATTATCAAAACATTCATATTCCCCGCCTCTCCCCGTGACGTTACTGTGCTGCGTAGGCAAATGCGCCCAGTCGTCTTCTGCGTGACTCCACACAGAACCCGGAAACCAACACAGATCAACTCACAACACAGCGCGCCACAATTCGAAATATGAAACTGTACTTTAAAATGAAACAGCAACACGGTACATTTGGTAAAGTACATTTATTTGACATTATATGTTTAGAGAATATCCAGCAATTGCCATATGAACTCAGGAAGCCATTTATTTTCTTTTATCTGTATCCGCAATAACTGTTCCGTTTCATTTTGAGTCACGCGCTGTTCCTTTATGGTACACAGGGTGTTCTTTTTCGTAAAAAGAATCACTTTGGAAGCACGGTGAACCGCAAGGCTGTTCCATCAACTAGGCACTAGTCCAGCCTAAAGGTTGATATGTTGCTTCTAGCCACTAGTACAGCGTAAGGGCATGTGGGCCCTTGGCGATCGTCCCATAATATGGTGATTGTGCTCCAGTTGTTGACACAAAGCTGCAGGTGTCTGCTGAAGAATCCATCCGCCGGTGTCTCAAACAGATAGCAGGGGCAGAATGGGATCAAATACCTGTTATGAAAACAAAAAAATGATAATTAGTCTCGCTAGCCGAACTTCATTAATATTGCTCATTTTATTTATTACGGCCGATCAGAAACTATTTGCTTGCAAGGATAATTCAATGGAGTATGTTCGTCTCTAAAATCAATGCGAAAAGTAACGAGATAAATCGAGGCCAACACACAATGATAAACGACAGTTAGTCTACATGCGTGAGGAATGATATGATATATGATATGGCATTTGTAACGCGCCTATACTCAAGTGTTTCTAGGCGTGACGAGGCAGGTGGGGAACAAGGGCAGACAGACAACGATCCTACTAGGCCAGGTGTCTTTCTGATCGCGCATGGGGAAGGGCTGTACATGGTTAGTTGAATACAAATTAAATAATAGGGCCAGCTGGTGGCAAGTGCAAGGTAAATGCTGGGAGACGGGGCTGAAGGATACAGAGACAGTCCCGTAGTGCAGGTAGGCAGTGCAGGGAAAAGTGGCTGGGCCAAGGACCGAGATCGGTGAGACCAGTGGACCTGCATGCCCATGTGCCCACTACGAACACGTTTTACTTGCTTTTCCTAGCTCTTCATTCATTCATTTATTCATGCATCCATTCATTAAATCTTCATTCTGGTATAAAAGCGTGTAAACATTTACTTACATTATATTTGAAATTTCCATTGTGTCTCTTCGTAATGCAGTCTGTAAAACGGACCGTGCTCTTGACAACGATTTTTCGTATACTGACCTAAAATGAAACTCGGTCTAGTTTCTGAATTTTCTGCCTTATCGTCTCTTACGTTATTGCGCACTCCCTTCAAATGTAGTTCTTTCGGCATGGTCCCTGTCTCAAGGTCAAAAAACAATAGACCCTTCTACTTCCAGTGCGACTTGTGGGCCTCATCTGGGCGCTGTCCTTCTCATTCTTTATTTGCAACATCACATAGTATAGGCATCTGTGAGAACTTGAAGTTTAGAATCTGTCTATGTAGTGCGCCTCAATGTGCAAATGCGAACTGGCTTCTCTCCCAAATGCCACGGCCCGCTTGGCTGGCGCGTTCCAAGTGCCCCAATTTTGTCCCCGTTGTCTGCGAGCTTTGCAGCCCAAATTGAGACATTTAATTTTTGGCGGAAGGTCAGGGAAAGTATAAAGTACCACAGGAGTTGAGTTAAAAGTGAGATTTATTGTTTGTTTGTTTGTTTGTTTTATTATTTGTAATACGCAAGCCTCCCCTCCGTTAACAGTGCGCAGCATTTACATTTACATAAGATGAGACATGAGAAAAATATATACATACACATATGTGAGGTGAATAGAGAGAATTCAAACATGACACCCAGCTTGTTCGCCACCCATGATGGTGAAGGTAGGGGTTAGGTTTACAGGTACACTGTACAATAACATTTATTTACAAAAAGACAATCGTATTGCAATTATTTAAACCGGGATTTGTACTTCACAATCAGCTGTGCTTCGGGTGGGCATGGCACAGTCGCAATGTTCGGTGGCAATGGATCACTGCTCTGCACAGAAACGTCCAAAATTCCATATCTGTGCTTCTCTAACACAACAACAACAAGGCCTTTCACAAAGTCGAACTGCATTTCATCATAGACTGGTTTGATCAACCATTGCTTACTTCGTTTTGAAAACACCTTAGTGTAGCGAGGCATCCTTACTTTACCCCTAGTCCTAGATTGTTCACGTCTGACATTGCTGTTATGGGCCAAGACCGCTATTAGAGTGCGATGTTTCATGCCCCGAAAGCTAAAATGCAAGCGCTTTGGCCTGTACTTTAGGCACATATTGTGGAACACCTCCAAATCTCCTGTGTGACAGAATTCTGTCAGTCCTCTCAAATCTCTTGATAGAGTTTTGTCGAAAACAATCTTCTCAATGGCTTTGTGTGTCGGTGAAGATGGAATCAACCACTTCTTCTTCCGTGCCTCCTCTGGGGACAAAGGGCCATGTTCACATTGGTGGAAATGTTCATTTGCTGTCCAGCGGTGAACGTTGGTACAGTGGTGCATCAGTGACCGCCATTTTTCAAGTAGTATTTCCACTGACCCCTCACAAGTTTTTGAGCTCCACCAAAGATGGTTGGTGATAGAATGTGACCACTGCAAAATACTTTCAAAACCTTTTTTTTTCCCTGCAGCCGAGATTTTCTTATTGATTGATTTAGCAAGATGCCATACGTCAAATTGATGTTTAATATGTGGGAACTGCTCTCTCATTGTCTTGGCAATTGAAATGTGTCTATCCGTGGCTATGAGGTCGATGTGCATTCCCCTCGATTGTAGATATTCCACTGATTTTATAAAACCTAGTTTCTCCATGACCACTGACGATGTACATTGTGTTACCTGCACGACCACCGAACTCACAATTTTCTTACTATCCATGTCCTGAAAGTGGTAGGTGCAGTACTTGGCAGAAAATCCAGGGCTGTCGCACTGTCCATCGCCGGCTAGCCTGAATCGTTTGCCTTCGAATGTACTTGCTAGAGACAATTGTTCAATTTTCCAAGCATCACTAATGGCCGGAAACAGATAATCACGTTGGTATATGTAGTACAGCGCTTTAGAAATGAAATGGAGTCCCACAAATTGAAAGAAAGCCTCTAACTTTCTAAAACTGGAGCCACTAAAAAGTGATGCAGCTGCACACAGTAGATTGCCTGCTGGCAGTTTCCCCAGCATCGGTTGTGCAGACCATGAGAACCTATGATTTAATCTACAGGCGGCATTTATTTTGACGTTACTGCCTTTTATTTGATGAGTCACATTAATCAATGGCTTCCCACATACTTTCCCTCTAATGGAATGCACACATTTCAGCATACTTATAATTTCCATCAAACAACTGTCGAATACAATGTATTTGCTCTCTTTCATTAGACTGTCATCCTGCGTCAACATTGTTTCGGCCTGTGACGTTGTGGAGATTTCAACACATTGGAAAGTAATATCGCTGATATCAAGTTCTGATGCGTCTATGGATGCTGCGGCTGGTTCAGTCTCTGTCATTTCGACATCTATTACTTCAACATTGATGGGAGAACACAACAATGTCGGCAGGTTTTTGGGTGGCAAATTTTTGGCGGGTGTAGATTTTGTGAATTGATCTGCAACTACTTCAGAGCTATCTTCACTACATTCAATAACATCTTCTTGTGGTGGTGCGGTCGCACTGTAGCTATGGTCCAATGCAACTTTGCTGTAGTCTCCAAACACAGTTAATTCATGTTCTGGCCATTGGACATGAGCATCTCGAGCCTGAACACGCCTCGCCTCAATTAATAGTGTACACGGTCTGGCAAGCCACATCTCTCATTCGCTTCACTGTCTGTGTGTGTATAGTTCTGACACCCACGGGTAACTGGAGGAGAGATTGGAAAAGGGATGTTCAGTTTAAACACAAGATGGAGTGTAGTAGAATTGACTGGAAAAAAACATAAAATAGTCCCCAGCACAAACATTTTTTTAAAGTTATGAACTGTTTGTAACTAACCTTTTTTTGTTTTTTTTTCTTTGCAACTTTTTTGACTCGACCTTCAACATCTGCACGTTGTAGCTCCGATTCGTTTCCGCATGTCCTCCCTTCCTCTTGTGCTGCAACAACTATATTTTCTGTATCCGCATAGACAGTACGGAATGAGGCTCCATCGTCTCCCTGAAACATAGTACTTTCATTACTATGTATCAAAATATTGTTAGCATAAAACACACATGAGGACGAACACACAGGTACATCTCAATTGCCAAACACGATTTAAACATTGTGTGCAACAATCAAACGACAAGTATTCGACCAGTGATACCTCTGGCTCTGCATGGACTGCCATGAATGGTTGTATTGGAGAGGAGGCATCCACATCTCCCTGAAACACAGTAACTGCATTAGTATGCTTCTCAATATTGGAAACACAACACACACTTGGGGTCGACGGCACAGGTACATATAAAGAGATAACCACAAATGATGCATTGTCCAAAAGAATCAAGGAAAATCCTAATATGATCACATTTCATCGACTTATTTCAACGATTCCTTTACATCTGCATCATCTAAATGAGATGTTGTGATTGTGGTGGAAGCTCCGTCGTCTCCCTGAAACACAGTACTTGGATTAGTATGGTTTTCAATATTGGAAACATAACACACACTTGGGGTCGAACGCACAGGTACATATAAAGGGATAACCGCAAATGATGCATTGTCCAAAAGAATCAAGGAAAATCTAAATATGATCACATTTCATCGACTTTTTTCAACGATTCCTTTACATCTGCATCATCTAAATGAGATGCTGTGATTGTGGTGGAAGCTTCGTCGTCTCCCTGAAACACAGCACTTGCGTTAATAGGGAAGAAAGTATAGCAAATGGAATCACGTTATATGATCACGCATGATGGAGCTGTCATTATCCATACCTCGTGCTGCTGAAGAATATCTATGGATGTTGCAAATGTAGTGCGCACTTCCGAAAGCTGTTGCGCCAATTCGTATACTTGAATGTCAGGCTCTGCATCAAGTACAGGGGTTGACGCTCCATCAACTGCCGGAAACATAGTACTTGCATTAGTGAGGATTACAATTGTGAAAATATAACACACACCTGGGGTCGACAGCACAGGTACATATCAACGGCTAACCACGAATGAAACATTGTGTAGAACAATCAAACGACAAGAATTCCAGCTCTGATGATGACGCTCGATGGAGCTGTCAGTATCCATACCTCCTGCTGTTGAAGAACATCTAGAAATGTTGTAGATGTGGCGGACGCTTCAGCATCTCCCTGAAAGACAGTACTTGCATTAGTATGGATAACACTAATTAGAACTGAAAACAAACACCAGTGGACGATAACTAAGGTGTGTATCAATTGGAAAGCAGTAACCAAACATTCGGTAAAGTAATTACACGATAGAATAAAACTATTACTTGACATGCATAAAACAAGTATGTAGCGGATTAGCCTAGTAAGATTACCTGATACGCGCTAGAAGTGGTTGATAACTGCGACCACGTCAAGGATGTAGAATGTTCTTGCTTCAGATTGAAGGGATAGTCAAGAAGTTGTAAAGGTCAATTAATGATTGATAATGAAATGCCAATATTAAAAATAGCCATGTAAGCCGACAGAATACTTGAAAAATGCTCAAGACAGCACAGTTCCCTGTCCCCATATATATATACATTGCATTTGTGGGTTATGAAATCGAAAAAGAATATATTGATAAATGTCATTATTCAAAAAACTATACACTCATATCAATATCAAAATGATTACAAGGGATAGAACACCTACAATATCAATTAATCCATTCGGCTACCTACACACTACCGCAAGGCCTAAAGCTAAATCCGGACACTTGACTCACCGGTGGCGGAATGTGGACGAATAGAGTGGGAATAGTGTTTTCGCGTAATTTCCGTGTCGTTCGCCGTTTATTCTTCTTTGTTACCCAAGAAGTTGTGTACATGTCCAAGGAAAAGTGCCAGCTGCAGATGCGGTATCGATCACCCCTCTTGTCCTGTAAGACTTGTTGGACTCTACTTTCCAGCTCATCCAGTGGATATCCGCAATGTCTGACCCATTCTCTTATTCGATCAACAGTTTTCGGGAATACATGCATTGCAGTGCCTTCAGATTTCGCATGGGTCTTCGAAGGGCAACCGCTAATCGAACAGGCAGGCATTGTTGATAAATCTGAAAAGTAAATATCGACATTATTATACAATCTTCAAGAATAAAGATTTGATACAAAAGTAAATGATTCATACAATGATCAATGCAAGGTTTGTTTTGGTCGCAGGAACTATACCAGTTCATTATGTGCGGCTTAGTATTTGCATAAGTTGCAGAAATGTATAAATGATGTGACTAAAAACTGAACATGTGACTCATCCCTTGGATGTTCTGTATTGCAAGAGAAGGAAACATGCTTACATTATAGACTGGACCCCCGAAGGGTGCAATTCGATGACAATAGACACAGATGAAAATAAATAGATCTATTGATAGCATAGCAATGGAAACTCAAGTCAATAGCAATGAGACCAATGAACCTAGCACTATTATGTACTCAACTCGTAAATAGATAGAAATTTAAAAATCTACGAAATATGACTAGGATACATGGCCTTACCTTGACCAACAAACAGTTGGATTCAGCAAGCAGAGCAGTATGTTGCAGGAGAATAGGTGGGTGGCCACGGGTAGCACACTGATGGGTTTGCTCTAAGCGGTCACAGAAGTTCACGGATAGCACAACGCTATCCGACGCTGGGCGTGGGACACCTTTTGAAGTGTACATGTAGTTTGGCACCTTGGCCATTTGCGTCCGTCACAGCCCCCCATGCCAGCGCGCATCCACCGGCGCGAACCGCCTTTGATACAGGGGGGTGGGATGGATGGGCCTGGGGCGTGCAGATAAGGCACAGGAAGACTGCTGAATGGAGACACACTTATGTGGATTGCAGGGGGGCGGCTTGCCTCAAGGGAGGCCTGCCTGGAGACACGGGGTCTGAGGAGACCATGTGAACAATGGCCCCTGGGCGTGGGACACCTTTTGAAGTGTACATGTAGTTTGGCACCTTGGCCTTTCGCGCCCCTGACATCCCCCCATGCCAGCGCGCATCCACCGGCGCTAACCGCCTTTGATACAGGGGGGTGGGATGGATGAGCCTGGGGCGTGCAGATAAGGCACAGGAAGACTGCTGAATGGAGACACACTTATGTGGATTGCAGGGGGGCGGCCTGCTTCAGGGGAGGCCTGCCTGGAGACACGGGGTCTGAGGAGACCATGTGAACAATGGCCCCTTGGTGTGAGACACCTTTTGAAGTGTACATGTAGTTTGGCACCTTGGCCTTTCGCGCCCCTGACAGCCCACCATGCCAGCGAACCGCGAACCGCCTTTATATCAATATACAGTATATCACCTTTATATCAATGATAGTATATCGTTGCTTATCAATAACAAATGCCACATACCGGAGATTCTTGTGAGCACAGACCCACACTTCAACCGGTGTATTATAGTGGTCAAGACCCTAAGGCCTGTATAATCTAATGGTAATTGTTAGTATAGATATATGTGTGACTTTTATAGAGACATAACCTACTGAAAGACTTTGAACAAGTGTTATTTAGTGCATGCATTATCGAGAATATGTTATGTTAGCTTAGATAGATAGTGACCACCCTGCTTCACAGCGACCAGACCTTCACCCATTCGGAGCACAGATGTCTGACGTCCATCCTTGAATGGAGACACTTGATTCATTTAAAAAATCGAGACAACCGTTGTTAAAATATATGTGGTGTTTTATTTTGTATCTTATTTTCATGACACAAAAATACAAGACTTTAAAGATTATACAGGTCAGGTTGCAGCACAGCGAGAGAAAATCCCCTGTACTGACCGCTGTCACTCGGGAACGTTTCTCTAATGGCACGAACGGCACAGGCGGGTATCACTCTTCGAACGCGGTGTCCAAGCCTCCCGTGAAGCCACCATGTAAAGGAACGATAGGCCACCAGCCTGTACCACCTGTGAAAAGGAATTAAACAAACTGTTTTTAAATTACCAAGATAAGTTTAATAAACATTTGTTGTCAATGACAATTCTTGTAGCTAATGGCATTTTACACGGACAAATGCTATCTAGACAATGCACACTATTGAACGACTTACTTGCGTTACAATGATATGTAGATGTAATTTTGGATATAGTAGAAGAACATGAAATAGGAGTGGCATGACAAGCACAGTATACTTACTCGTTACTCCGATTACGAGGACGAACAGTTGCTCGAAGTTTGTGCATAAGCACCATCATTATTCTCAACACGGCCCGTGTGAGGCAGGCTGCCCTGAAGTCTGGCAGCTAGGTGATGCATTGCGGTCGTGGCTCGCTTTCCGAAATGTAGGCCAGGCATCCCGAGTTTTCTCGGCAGCAGCAGTTCTCGTCCTCAGTTGGCATTAGCTCGCACCGATTGCATGTGAACCAGGTGGAGACGCCGTCCATTCGACTAGGCCCAGGCTCTTCATCTGTTGATTCGTCCTGCCAACTGCCGTCCGAATCCCCATCGTTTTCGCGTGCTTCCCTTTCCAGTAGTTCCTCCTCGGTATACTCGGGCTCGTACATGTAGGGCATTATTGTAGCAATTGTGTGTTAAACAAACTAAAAAAATTTATAGCGGTGGTACTGGTATCTGTTCACACGGGCTACAAGCGGCGAAGGTAGCTGACCAGAGCACTGAAACGAGTCACAGAATACTCAAAGTAACACAGAGAGAGGAATGGAATCGAAAATCTGCTGCTGTGTGTTGTGAAAAGGTCTGTTTATACTTATTGAGGAAAGAGGCGTCCTGCCATTTCCATGGCGACACGTCATTAGCTGAAGCGAAGCGAATGTTGACACGAGATGTGCTTTGGCGTTGGGAAATGGGCGGTACGAGTCTGCTGATGACAGGCTCAGGGGCGGGGGAATTCATTTAGTGCCGCAAAAGCAGGTCAGCCAGGGCGATGGGGGAAAAGATAGGATTATCAGAAAATGGCGGCTCCCTGGTGCTTGTTTTCGCGTGCGTTTAATGGACGAAAACTCGGGTAAGGTCCATAGGAAAGTTTTCTAAAATCGAGCCACATAGGCTTAAAAAAACATGGCCGACCTGTAGGGACAATAAACATTTTTACTAGACCATGCCTTTAAGACTTCATTGAAATATTACTGAAACACAATCAGACCTGCACATTTCGCTTCCAACACAAGGCTTTGTCAAGGTATCCATTTTTGTATTTATTGTTTTAAATGCAGTTGTTACACAAGTAAAGTATGCAGATTAATCCTAACATGAGTAAGAAAAGTCAATTCCCAAGATTCACAATGCTGAAAGCCTCAGAATAACACTGCATGTATTTCACTTTAACAAAAGCTATTTTGGCTATAGAGTCGTGATTTAACTACTCATAGTATATCATGCCATACTATAACAACAGGAATATTATTTTACTGAAGATTTATAGGGATATCCCCCACTTTGGGTCCAAATCGTCCAGGACTTCACATGTGCACTTCATGTGTGAGGTCTTCAGGTCTCCATTTGTAAATTCACTGCAAAGGCGTTCATGACATATCAAATAGCTTAGCTTTTATCTTTCAGGCATCTCAATTGCCTTCTCCTTGGTGTCTCGTTGTTTACTACAAGTCTCTGTGACTTCACCCTGTCTATGCAGTGAGGGCACCTGGGTATCAATCAAGTATATCAGAAATTAGTACAGTGGTAGTACCAAGCGCTATTACTTAATCAGGCGCAACTCAAGAAGGTGATCACCACATCTTAGTTTAGCGAAAAACCCTAGTCTTCTACACCCTGCCTTGAGCATCCGGGAGGAAATGGGACCAGGTCTGAAATCTCCAGTGGCAAACAACCACAATATTATCATCATCCTAGAGATGAAAAGGAATACTTTATCAGGGAGCTGAAGCAGTTATGTTTCCTTAGACTGAGACAGAACTTGGGCACTAATTAAACCTATGGAGTAAGGGCCAGGGACTTCATTTAGGGGTTACCAGGGGTCACAGCAGTCTCCCTTGCTTCCCCTGTATTAAATAAAGGAGAGGAAAACAAATATTTTTTATAAAAGTGGAAGCCCCTGGGCACTGGAGTAGCAAGGACCTCTGCTGCACCTGTGTTGCAGGGAGCCCTGCCACACCAGGTCAGGGGGGTGGCAGCCCAGTCCTCACCCATCAGGGTGAAGGCTGGGTCAGGGCGTGCAGCACAAGAAGGAAACACTCAGTAAGGTTTGGAGCTGATTGCGACATGTGGCAAGTGTCACATGCCACGTTCAGCTCCAACCCCTTCTCCTCTGGCTTCCTTGGGGCTCATATACAAGAAACGGGAAGCTCTCCCAGCTTCCTGGTTCCTGTTTGTGAGCAGCATGGAGGAGCGCAGGGTAGCCTTTAATGACGGACCAAGGCTGTAAAAACAGGTAAGAAGACTTTAAAAAAAATAAAGGTGATGTGTATTTTGGATGTGTGAAGTGCGTGTCAGTCAGATGTATGTATGTGCTATGGGTCGGTGAGTGGTCTGTGAATGAGAAGAAATGTGATAGTGTATGTGTTTGAATTTTCCGGGTGTGTGTGTGCCTGTGTGGAGAATGCAGTGAGAATGGATGTAAGAGAAGGTGTATGAATGAGTGACCAGTGGGTAAATGAGTGGGAATGTGCTAGTACGTTTTTGAAAGTTCTGGGTGGGTGGATGTGTGCCTGTGTAGTGTGAGACAGGCATGGTATCAGGAGAGACACAGACTCAAAAGTAACAGTTTGAAAACCTTTATTGTCACACTTTGTGGGGTTGGTGTAATGCCTAACAGGCCCTAACTCTAAGGGGGTTGTTCCCTCAACTGATGATTCTAAGGGTCGTCTTCTTAAAGGCAAAATGGTGATTCCGAATGAAATGTAAACCACAGTTGATTTCAGGTAGTCTTACCGATAGGTGCGGTTCTGCCAGTTCAAAATAGTTCAACTCAAAAGAATTGCCCTTGGAACCTTCCACATAGAACTCTTGCAACAAGTCAATAGAATTCACAATGTCTCTTGGGGTTCCCTTCCCCAGGCTAGGACTGCTCTGGCTTCAAAACGAAAAGTCACAGTTCTTTCCAGGCCTCTCGGGTTTCAAAAGATTCACAGTTTCTTACTTTACAACTTAACTGAGTATTCACAGCTCTAGTCAGCCTCCCAGGGTTTCCTTCACAAGGTCTAGGCCTCACCTGCAAAGTTCAGTGTCCTTTTGGGCCTCTCAGGGTTCCTTTACCCAAGCGTAGGCCCCTTTTATCTTCAAACAAACAAAGTTCTCCTGTCAGGATGTACCTTTCCCTGTACAGTTCTTGTTGGGCATCTCAAGGTGCCCTTCCCCAAGTTAAGACATCTCTTCACTAAGTTCAACAATGTCTTTTGTTGGCCTCTTGAGGTTCCCTTCCCAAGCGTAGGCCGCAATTGACGAAGTTAACAATGTCGCTTGTGGGCCTCTTAGGGTTCCCTTCCCCAAGCCTAGGCACCTCCTAGTCTCAAACAAGCAAAAAGTTCCTCTTGTCAGGATGTACCTTTCACTGTACAGTTCTTTCATGGGGGTAGTATCAGAGACTTTCGAGAACGCCGGGTTCTTTGCTCCGCCCAGGCGCGACCACTCTGACCTCTAACCCCTCTCCTTATTCTCTGGTACCTTTTCCTCTTTTGTGCCTCTTTCACTCTGTCTTTTTCCACCTTACTGTGCTTCCTGCACACCTTCCTTTTCTGTTGTGCACACTTGCACCTTCTTTCTACCTTTCTGTGCCTCTTGCACACTTCTCCTTACGTTTCACTGTGCTCTCTTGCACCTTCATTTGCCCTTTAACGCGCCTCTTGCACTCTGTATTTCTTTCGGGTCGCTTGCACTCTCGTTCTCACTTTCGGGTTGCTTGCACCTTCTCTTGACTGTCTGTTTTCCTTTTCACTGTCTCTTTGCTGTCGCTCTCAGTTTCGGGTCGCTTTCACCCCTCTCCTTACTTTTAGGTCTCTCACATACCTACTCTTGGCTGTTTCCGCGCCACCAGCGCACTTTGCTGTCTTTCATTATTTTTATATTTGTAATGCACATATCCTCGGGGGGGGGACCTGGCAGAGAACTGCACCTGGCCACCTGAGCAACGGATCCCGGGGGACTACTTGTGAGAACACCCTCAGGTTTCTCACAGTAGATAATGCAGTGAGACTGGATGTAAGAGAAGGTGTATGAGTGAGTGACTGGTGGGTGAACGAGTATGAATGCGATAGTGGGTTTCAATGTTCTGGATGGGTACGTGTCTGTGTTGAGAATGCAGTGCGAGTGGATGCGAGAGAAGGTGCATAGTTCAGTGAGTGGTGGGTGAATGAGTAGGAATGTGATCATGTGTGTTTCAATGTTCTGGGTGGGTGCGTGCCTGTGTGGAGAATGAAATGCAAGTGGATGTGAGAGGTTTATGGGTGAGTGGATGGTGGGTGAGTAGGAATATGAGCGACTGAGGGTGTGTGTGTGTAAATGTTCTGGGTGGGTGGTTGCCAGTGTGAGTGTATGTGAGAGATGTGTGGGTGAGTGACTGATGGGTGAATGGGTATGAATGTGATTGTGTGTGTGAATGTTGTGGGTGGGTGCATGCCTGTGTGAATGAATGTGAGGGGAGATGTATGGGCGGGTAAAAGGGGTGACTGCATGTGTTTGTGTGTGTGTATAAGGCCCTGAGAGACTGCAGATCACTAGAGCATTTTTGACACATCCTTTATTGACTTTGCTGTTTTACTGGTATTTTCGGGCAAAGCCAAGTACGTGTGTCATTACCTGGCTAGACTGGCATTTTGGTACAGCCATTCTAGCCATTGCTTACTGTGGCATGACATTTATTATGTCGGTGGAGCCAGCAGGGAAATGTATGGGCACAGCCAGCATGAAAATGTTTTTTATACTGGCATATATTGAAGGGACCGGCATGACAATGCACTGGGAAATGGGCTTGTGCACTTTTGGTGACTGCATCTAATGTACTTTTTTCATGACTTACCCTTACAAAACTGATTGCAAACTGTGTGGCCTTTTACCCAAATGTTCACGGAAAGTGTGATGTGTAATTCACCATTTCAACCCATTATTCAAAACATTTTCTTATGGGAGGGGGAAGAATCCCCCTGAACCTCCCAAACCCATTTTCATTAGTTCTGGCCTCCTCGCTATGCTCCGTATCAATCGCATACTTGTGGTAAATATTTACACCCTCCAATAAAACAACTCACCAACCAGCACTGGTGGCTGGTATATTTAAGGACATTGCCCCTTCTTTCTACACTAGGTGAAACATTTAAGCTTTGATTAAAAAAACATATTTACGACTTTCACTTTGTGTAGTGCATGCCTCTGCAGCAACATAATCTTCATGGACATTGCACACATGTGGAGGGCTCCCCGGGGTGTGGCGTGCCTTATGCTTTGTCAAGGAGCTTGCGGGGGGTACCCTCAAAATTTGTGCTATGCACTGATTGGGCACTGATTGGGCTCTGCTCACCTTGAACGCATTGAAGTGTAATGTGAATGGTAGAGAGAGGCGGCAAACTAAACCAGGACCCTGCTCTGGTGCAACACTGTTTAAGAAAATAAAAGGTAATCTACAAAGAAACATATATCAGCGAAATTAACGGTATGAAACCTTTAACAATTTTTGAATTTCAAACCGAATTAATAGCTTAACAAACGTGAATGCAACTTTAAATGCAAGTACAATTCACACATGCTAAACGTCCAAATCCGCAAAACGTTGAACCAAAGAAACAAATGAACATTGAATTGTAAAGTGAACAGTTCTTTAACAATACAAGTGAATCAATATATATGGAACTCCAAGGTGAATGGAACTTTGGAAATTAACTTTACCAAATGAACCAAAGAAAAGTATATTAAACAACAGAGTGGGAGAAATAGTAAATAATGAAATATACATGGAAAACTGAATGAGCTACAATTTCAGTCAAGATATTTTTGTACAAAGACTAACTATATACAGAAGGCGCGAGTGTAGTGCAGAACTTTAAGGAAACAAACAAAATACCAATAACACATTGAAAGTGAATCTTGGGGAAGTGAACCCTGAGGTTTAACCTACTTATTGACTCGAGGCCAGAGTTTCA
Source organism: Ambystoma mexicanum (assembly GCF_040938575.1). NCBI lineage: Eukaryota > Metazoa > Chordata > Amphibia > Caudata > Ambystomatidae > Ambystoma > Ambystoma mexicanum. Next base: position 1,015,542,396 of record NC_090932.1, read on the forward strand.
AAATATATTTTGTGTTTGGAAATGTGTTTTCTGATCTTGGGGAACAGAACCCCGAGTATTGGTTAACTCTAATTCATCCTGTACTTAAGGCAATCCTGAGACTTTTATTGAAACTGTTTTATACTTGGGGAAGGGAGCTGAACGAAAGTTGAGAGCTGAACAGAACTCCGAACTTTGCATTGAACACTGTTCTGTTGGTTGCTGACATCCCTACACATTGTGCAGATAGGTTCTGAGGCCAAGTATAGGTTGTGGACATAGACAGATTCCTAAATTGAACTCTTTGACTTTGACTTTCCTTAGTTTTGTTTTGGTAGGGAAATCCCACCATAGCATAAGGCAAGGTAGGCCTTTTTCATCCTGACTTCTAAGTTAATAAAGTTGTACTGTTAATTCAGAATCTGTTGTCTGTATCTTACTCCAAGACGCCTTCACAGATGGTGTCAAGTGTGGGATGTGGCTCAACAGATACAAGTTGGTGGACACTAAAATTTAAGATACTAAGTGCCTGTGCATATCGGACCACTCAATGGCCACTAAGGACTCTATCTAGTTTGATATCTGCAGCATTAGGGATGAAACAATTCCTCCAGGTGAAAGAAGACTGAGACCCACTGACAAAATATTGATTCCAACCCCTGATACCTACATTAGACTTGCACCCAAGTCAGGGTTAGCATGGAGATTTGGGATTGATGTCTTAGCAGGGGTAATAGACCCATACTTCCTAGGTGATGTTGAGGTCTTATTACAAAACCACGGACAGTATCCATTCCAGATCCACCAAGGAGATAAGATTGTTCAAGGGGTGCTTGAAAGTAGTATTCCCCAGACTTAAAGATACATCTGGGGAGAGAAGCACAGACAGGGGGACTCAAGGCTTTGGCGAAGCTGACGAAACATCTGAAGATCCTCCTAAAAGGGAAACTAGAAAACCAATAGAGGAAGAACCCAAGACACTTTCTGATTTAGCTTTTGCTCAGAGAAATGACCCCTTAGTGGCTGAGGCATTCTTGCAGGCAGTTTCGGAACCCAAGGGTCGTGAAAAGGGGAACCCTTCCTTTTTTTAAAAATCTGGACTCCTTTATAGAGGGGATACCACTTCAGAGGGTCTAGTAAACACAGTTGGTGGTCCCCAAGAGTCATAAAAGGGTAGTATTAGAGATAGCCCATTCCCATCTAATGGGAGGTCATTTGGGGCAGTTCAAAACTCAAGCACAGATAGCAAATACGTTCTATTGGGCTGTAATTTCCATTGACATTAAAACTTTCATTCAGGCATGCGCAGTCTGACAGAAAACTAGCTCCCATATACCACCACCAGCTCCCTTGAATCTGTTACCAATCATTGAGGTTCAATTTTCCAGGATTGGTATGGATATTGTTAGATCCCTGGAAACTTCTAAACTGGGGAATAAATATATTTTAGTCATTGTAGATTATGCCACTTGTTATCCTAAGACCTTCCCCTTGAGAGCTAACATGACCCAGAAGAAGCTGAAACATCTACTTCCCTTTTTCTCTAGGGTGGGGTTTCCGAAGGATCTTTTTTTTTTCCCAACTTGTTTTTATTAGCATTTTTCATCAGCCAACCATTTGAACAACCCTGCCTCCCCCTTTCTCCTGTCTCACCCTCCCCCTCATTCCAAGAGTTAACCATTGAGTTTCCCCCCACATTTTGGCAATCCACTCGTGTTCTTGCGGGGGATCTTTCGTCTTCCACTTAAGGGCCAGCATCAGTGCTGCCGACATCATCATGATGACGTGTACCTTGCGGCAAGGTTTTGTGGCAATGTCTACCAGTGCCCTGTGCAGGCATATCAAGTCCAGACCCTGATTCCCCCCCCCAATCCTCCCCAGGACCTGTTCAACAGCCTGTTGTATTTTCACCCAAAATGTGTCCAGTTTCGCCATTCCCACCAAATGTGAGCCCAGGTGCCAATACCGCCACACCCTCTCCAGCATAGATGAGTGGAGTGTGGGTACATCTTATTCAGCCTGGCTGGAGTTAGATGCCACTGAACATCAGCTTTAGCCAAAGCTCTCGAATCTGAAGGGACCTGGTTAATTCCAGGATCTGTGCTCACAGATATTGTCACTCCCGGTCGCCTATCTCGGTGCCCGTGTCTGCCTGCCATTTCCTCATGTAGGTTCTATTCAGAGGGCTTTGCCCCTCCTTTACGTGTTTGTATATAGCGCCCATCAGCCCTCTGTCCCCTTTGTGCGTGTCTAGGAATTTTTCGAAAGGGGTTAGGGGACGTGACCCAGCTTTCTTCCTCTCCGAAAGGGATAGCCAGTACCTCTGCTGAATATATCCGTTCAAGTGTTTCTCGTCCAACCCAAAGTCTGACTTGCACCGCTCAAAAGCTTTGACTTGGCCTTCCCCGAACATATCTCGCACCATCCGGCAACCCTCTTCAACCCAGGCCTCGAAAGTCGCAGTTTTGCAGCCCGGAGTGAATTGCAGATTTTCAAATAGGGGTGTGTAGTGGGAGGGGAAGGTTGTGATGGGAGTCCATCTAACTGCGGTGTCCCAGGCCTCTCCTACGGTCGAGGTAATCTTGCAAGCATACATTTGGGGAGTTCTGTCCGCCCTTGGTTTCCATAGCATTCCCTCTAACTACCCTGCAACCACCGCCCTATCCATTGTCCGCCATAGTTTGCCCCTGTCGTCCTTCTGCCAATCTCTGAGGACTCTAATTTGTGCCGAAATGTAGTAGGCCCTGAAGTTTGGTTTCCCCATTCCCCCATGGGCTGTTGGCGTTCTCATGAGAATTGCGGATAATCTCTGATGTGTATGGTTCCAAATAAAGCGTGTCGTGACTTTATGAAGGGCTCTGAAGAAGGTACATGGAATGGCCACTGGTAGGGCTGCAAAGTGATATAGCAGCTGTGGCAAAACCGCCATCTTTAACACGTTGTCGCGCCCCAACCACGAGATAGAGAGCGGTCTCAAATCTACCAGCTTCGATTTGATTTTCTCCAACAGGGGTAGGTAATTTGTCCGAAAAAAGCTCGGCTACAGTTTTGGCGAGATGTACCCCCAAGTATTTGATGCTTTTTCTTGCCCATCTGAAAGCATAGGCCCCTTTAATCTGCTGCTCTGTGGGGAGCGTCGAATTGCAGCTGAGACTCTCCAATTTGTTAATATTTATTTTCAACCTGGCCACGCGCTCGAACCGGTCTAGTTCCTCGCAGACCCCCGTAAGGGATTCCTCAGGGTGCATCAGGGTGAGGAGCATATTGTCCGCAAATGCGGCCACCTTATGGTCCTGACCCCCAAACAGTATACCTTCTATGGTCTCTGCCTCCCTTATCGCAGCCAGGAATGGTTCTAGGTGCAGAGCGTATAATGGAGGGGAAAGTGGACAGCCCTGTTTTGTGCCCCTCTCTACCTGACTGGTTCAGAGATACGGCCGTTGATAGCCAGCCAGAGCGTCAGGGTCTGATAGTTGGCCTCCGCCCGGCCCATGTATTTGGGCCCAAAGCCCATCCTAGCCATGGTGGCGAACAGGAAGCCCCACTCCACCCGATCAAACGCCTTTTCGGCATCTATCGCTAGTAGGAGAGCGGGGATCCCCTTTACCTGCACCTTCTCCATTAAGTGGGTTATTCTCCTAACATTGTCCGCTGTCTGCCTACCCTTAATGAAACCTGCCTGATTTGGATGAATTAGTGAGGGCATAATGGAGTCCAAGCTGGAAGCCAGAATCTTAGTATGTATTTTGACGTCCACGTTTAATAACGCTATCGGTTGGTATGACCCGCATACTTCTGGGTCTTTTCCCTTCTTGTGTAACAGTATGACTTTTGCCTCCTCCATTGACCCCGTCAAGACTTTGGTGGCCAAATGTGGTTGAATAATTTGGTAAGATGGGGAATTAAAAATTCTTTATGTAGTTTGTAAATTTCCGCCACATACCCATCGGGCCCTGGGGACGTGTTCCTTGGTAGGGAGGCGATTGCCTTCCTTACCTCATCCGACGTAATTTCTTCTTCTAACTGCTAACTCTCCCTCTTCGATATGGCCCTAAGCTCTATTCTGTCCAGATAACCCTCCTGTGCTGCTGGGTCAGGGTTATTCCAGTCGTACAGGGCCGCGTAGAATTGGCACAACTCCCTCTCTATCTCGTGATTGTTGGTGTATATCTGGCCCCCTCCCCTTTAATTATTAAGATGGTTTTTGTCCCTTTCCTCCTTTCTCAGCATTCTAGCTAGTAAGCGGTCCGCTCTATTGGCCTTGACATAGTATTTTTGCCAGAGGCGTTCCGCCTCCCTAGCCTGCATAAGGTTTAGTTGGCCTCTAACTACACGGATCTCTTTTTCAATGGCCTTCGAATGTTTCGAGGCCATCTGTGCCATAGCCTCCTTAAGTCTATTTGCTAGACTATCTTCCTCAAGCCTCAGCTCCCTTTCTCTTCTCGTCCTGATCGCAATGATCTTTCCCCTTATCGTGGCTTTGAGAGCATCCCACCATACCTGGAGCAATGTGTCCACCCAGCTATTATTCGCTGCAAATTCCCACAGTTCCTGTTCTAATTCCTTTGCAAGGATGGGATCTTTAAACAACAAGGTTGGGTAGCGCCACCTCCACAGTCTCGGCGGCCCGCTCGGCCTGGATATCGTCAGGGTGATGGGGGCATGGTCCAAAATGGCGATGGCCCCTACTGTAATGTCTAAGGTGTTGCCTAAGAGTGACTCAGACACCCATATATAGTCGATTCAGGAGTGGGTTTTGTGGACATGGGAATAAAATGTGTATCCTGCCTTGTTCCCCTGAGTCTCTCTCCAAGCATCTACCAAAGCTAGGTCCTGCATTCTCTTCTTGAGATCCCCAGAGGGTCCTCCCTGTGGTCCCCATGAGTCCCTGGACGGATCCCATGCATGTTAAAGTCACCTGAAAGTATAATGTGACCTCTGGCGAAGTTGCCCAGCCTGGTGAGAGACTTTTGAATAAAGGTATCCTGGCCAGTGTTAGGCGCGTAGATTGTCACAACTGCTAGGTACCGTCCCTGGTCACCTTTTTGCGTTGTCTTAATTGCTAGGTCTAAACCGTCTCTCAGTGCCACCGCCACGCCCCCTTTTTTGCCGGGCTGAGTGGCTTGGATCAATCTGGTGTAACCCCAGATCCTAAGTCTATATGTGTCTCGGGATTGAATGTGGGTACCCTGTAAGGTGATTGTGTGGCTTTTCTTTGCGTATGAACCTCTCCACCTTCTTCCTTTTAAGGGGAGAATTTAACCCGTTTACATTCAGGGATATCCTCTTCAGCCGTTCCATGCTAGGTATCAGTGTAGGTGATTGAATATGACCAGAACTTGGCACTGCCATACTTTTTCGATGCCCTTTCTAGAGGGGACATAGTGTCGGCCTCAGACTGCCACTTGTACAATCCTAACTCCTGGATCTTTTTATTTATTTATTTTTAATTTGTAGCGCGCACTACAGCCCTCCAGGCAATGAGGCGCTGTAAGTAAACTTAAAGGAGGCTTGCTTGTGGGTTACAATAAGCGGCCCAAGGTGTGAAGCTTAAAAACATACAGTTATTTGAGATAAATATGGATATGAGATCTTTGTTCCGCTTCCCCCCCACCCCTGAGGTCCTCCCTAAGCCCCCATCCCATTCCCCCCCTGGGCGAGCTCAGCTGGCATTCTGCACCCCTCGAACTGCAAGGACGAGAGCTGAGGTATAGGAAAAACCCAGAACAGAAGCACGCAGGATCTCCCAATCCCATTGCAAAAATCTCTCCACCTCCCCTCCCCGCGATGAACCTCCTGTAATGATAGTGTCGACCAGTGCCCGTACCATATTTTTAACTAGCGAGTGCGCTCCCTGGACTCACTGCGCAGTCCCCTTTAGGGTTCTGAGGGACCAGATCTGGTGGGACCTTCGAGTGATCCATTTTGGCTGTTTGGCAAAGCTTTCTTTGAGGTATTGCGCTGCTTAAAGTGGAGATCATACCTCCTCACTCTTTTCGACCTGACTGTAGACCATTCCCACGGTTTTTGTACGATGCTGCGAGCGGACTCGCCGCCAGAGCTCAATGGCCTCTGCTCTTCAATTCCCAGCAAGTCCATCCCTTGTTCACAAGTCGTGATCTTGTGTTGTCTGCCCTGCCAGGTGAAGAACAATCCAAATCGGTGGGACCATCTGTACCTTATTTGTTGGGCACGCAGGTGCATCAAAACCAGGTCCATTTTCCTCCTTTTATTCAAAGTTATCTGTGCCAGATCTTGGTATAGGAAGATCTCTGACTCATTGTAGGCTATGCAACCTGCCTTTCTAGCTTTGTCAAGTATCTTTTCCATGGTAGCGAAGCTGTGGAACGCCACTAGTACATGTCTAGGTCTGGCACCTGGATCTGCGCGGGGGTGTCCCACTCTGTGGAATCAGTCGAACTGAAGGTCTGGACCTGAGTCCTCATCTAGAAGGTCCATACATATGGATATGAGAGTTTGTTTAAGGTCTTGATTCTGTACGGACTCTGGCAGATCTTTAATACGCATGTTGACGCAGCGAGATCGATTTTCTAGATCTTCGACCTGCAGTTCTAAATTCTGAGTGGCCACCGCCAACATCTCCAGTAGATTCTCGGTTTTCTGTGCATCTTCGGTCAGCTCCTGTAAGGCACGCTCGTTAGTGTCGACTCTCTCTTCTATTTTGTTAATGTCCCTTTTAATTTCCTTTATTCCTTTTGCCAGGTCTTCCCTCAGGGTGTCCATCTGTCTCTGACTCGCCTCCGTGATCTTGTCCACCATCTCCCCTAGGACTTGCTTGAGCGCTGAATACGTGACCGGGCTGTCCTAGTGTTCCTGGGTGGACTCAGCCCGTTGACATCCCGGCCCATCCCCAGTCTGTTGTTCGCTGTCAGCCTCAGAGTCTTTGGCCCAGATTTTGGTGAGGGATACGTCTTGGGACTTCTTTACATTCTTCACCGCCATTGGGGGGTCCTTTGTTCTGTTCCTTGACATCTCGGAGCTTCTGGTTGCGGACTACAGTCCAGCCGAGTGCAGGTGCTACCACTTCTATTCTGGTGAGGTGATGTGTTCCAGGGGCGGGGGGATCCTCAATGCCTGCGGTCCCCCATGTCCGCTGCCAAAGGGCTTAGCATCAATCTTCCCTGCGCCTCCCTCCCTTGGCTAGTGACAAAGGCTTACCCGATTGCCTCTATTTGCCTGTGTACACTGTAGAGGTTGGAGGGAGGTTTCTGTGAGGGCAGATGGAGTCCATATGGTGAATGGGAATGGGAGGTAATCCCACGGGAGTCTGGATGAGCTTTCGGAGCTCCTGCCTCAGCGGAGCCTGGGTCTTGTGGTCTGCCCCAGCAGTTGGCTCGCTGTCATGATTCCTGCCCCTCATGTCCCCAGCCCTCCAAGATGTCAGGCTGGAGCCAGGCCATGATCACGGTGGTGTCATTCCCATCCCAGCACGCCGCTTCCTAAGGAAAAGGGAAAAGAACAGAAAAAAGGCATTAGTCAGCATTCACCAAATCTTTGCTTATTTTTAAAGACTGTACGAGCTTCAAACGCTTATCTGAATCCCAGCCGCTCTGGGGGAACTCTCATCCATCTGCAAGAGGGAAAAGACACTCCAGGTTAGCGTGGAAACATCTAGAGGCGCTGCATACCGCGCTTACTCACCGCATTTGTTCTTCATAACCGGCATCCACGCTGAAAACGTCGCGGCACCTAAAAGACACAGAAAAAGAACTCAGTTCAATGCAAATACGAAAGGGGTGCATCGCGCATCGTGCTCTCACTCACCTTCAGCGTTACTCATCTCAGCAGCACGCCGCCATCCCCGGATGCCGGCCATCATCTAAGGAAGTAAAGGAACGAAGTTAGAGCATTGTTCAAAAGACTCATTATACTTACCTGTCGGACTCTTGCCAGTGAAGTAACTAGGCAGCAACAAGCCTGCATCAATCAACGCGCCCCTGCGCTGAAAGCAGGACGGAGAGCACACTATCCAAGAAAACAAGGTGAGCTATGTATCAAAGGGAAGGGTTGGACCCTGGGGAAGAAGGGGTTCAAGCACACAGAGACAATAGGGAGTTAAACTCTACCAATCCTGTGTTTCAGGCCCAGTCTCCAGTCGAATAGCCTCCAGGGAAAGGTTCGAGGTCGTAAGAGGTCAGAACAGGTTGAGTGACGTCCCCGTGGATACCAGGTGAGCGTTACACTTGCTAGTCTCTCAAGGGCCTATGTCGGCCCCTGGCATAACCAGCAAGGTCAGGGCAGCGGTGCCTGTGTGGCCTGGGGAGGACTCCACGCGCCTCTGAGTGTATTTGGATGGGCCTTGGGTGCTGTTACCACAGAACTGTGTGCGGTCCAACTGAGCCCCCAAAGGCGGACCACGCAGCCTTCACCGGATCGTGGAACCCCCCACAGGGTCAAACGGATTTCAGCAGAGCCGGGGCGGCCTGGGCCTCCCGCCGCCTTCCACCTCCTCAAGTTAGTCCAATCCACTGTGCGTTTCCTGGAACTACGAGCCCGGGGGTCGGGGGGCAGTAAGTACAACACTCGGGGGCCGCCGCTTCCCCTTAACGTATGTGTGACGCTAATACCAGGAGACCAAGGTTTGCCAAAGGTTATATTTCGGGAGGGCGGGCTGCTTATCCGCTCCTCACCCGGTCGACTGGAGACTTTGGCTGGGCTGTGTCCTCTGCAGCAGAGCCCCGGCGTTCCTCCTCGGTCTCTCAGGATTCCACGGGAGAGCTGATCCACGTGATCTGGTTGACAGCGGGGCACGGGTGGGTGTGCCGGCCAGCTTGGATCAGGGCCACCTGGGACGAGATTCAGCGTGGAGGACCGGGTGACCTGGCAGGCGCAGGGCGCCAGGTCTTAACGGGGACTCCGAGCCCCGGATGATCAATGACACATTCCCTTTGGCAGCCGCCTGGCAGGATGGTTGCCCCCTTTCTCATCACGCCCAGAGAGCACTGGGCGCCGACTTATTTCTGCCGCCGGAGTGGGTCCACTGCACAATCCCCACTGATCATTCTCCATGGGGTCCAAAGGGCTGCGTCCCCCTTACAGCCGCTGATTCCGAGGGCAGGCAATGGCCGGATATTGCGCTGAAGACGCCTTGCGGCGAGTGTCCAGGTTCGTTCTCAGCTAAGTTTATTCAGTCCTGAACCCACTGCGGGCTCACCAACCCACCCGAGAGGGAGGTCTGTGCATTTGCTTTAGGCCGGCCGCCTCTGGTGCAGCTGTGTCAGGATCCGGACCGGCTCAGTCTGGGTGGTCTCTGCTGCGAAATCTAATCCTGAAAGGCCCCCAATTGACGACTTTGGGGGCTCTGCCGGAAAGTAATGCTGCACTGCACTTAACTCTGCCCGGGGGTGCTGGTAGCTATGTCGGGACTGCAGTAGGTACCGTCTGGAGCAGAGTGGTTCAGGGAGTGCAAGAGCCGCAGTATTCACCCAACAGCGGCCATCTTGGAATCCCCCGAAGGATATCTTAACTGATCAGGGCTCAACTTTCATGAGCAAACTTATGGGGAAGTTAGAGAACTATTACACATCGCTACCCTTGGAATATCAGTGTATCACCCCCAGACAGATGCCTAGTAGAAGGATTAAAATAAACTCTTAAGACCATACTCCGAAAGTTAGTTGAACAGGATGGGAGAAATTGGGACCTGATGATACCCTGGCCCTTATTTGCATTTCGAAAAACCCTTTATGGACAAGAACCACGGGATGTCCTGGATATGTTGATGGAAACTTCGGAAGAGAGAGAGGCAGCTCCAATTTCCCTCTCCCAGACTGTGAGTAGGTTGAAAGAGCACTTGAAGGTTGTAAGATCTCGGGTATAGGCTCATATGACTAAGGCAAAGGAACAACAAAAGACCTCTTATGAAAAGAAACGTTTCCCTCAGATCTTTTTTGATGGGTCAAAAGGTGCTCGTCCTGTTGCCGACTTCAGAAAATAAACTTGTCTAAGTCGCTTGGACCATATGAAGAAATAGAGAAAACAGGTCCATGTAATTATGAGATCTCACAACCTGATCGTCGCCTTAAAACACAAATCTATCATATTGATTTGTTAAAAGAATGGAAAGAACATCCCACATAGTCTCTGACCATAATATTGTCTTGTCTATTACTCGAAGGTACAGAAAGTAAGGCCCTAATTTCATCTGATCTTAATTATAATCAGAAGCACGATCCATATAAGTTTATTAAACAGTACACTGACGTATTCCGAGAAGAACCTGGGAGAGTGGAGGATGTTTATCATCATATCCACACTCCCATAGGTAAAGTAGTACACCTTAAACCATATCAGTTACCTGAAGCTAGAAAGGAAACTGTAAGTCAGGAAGTCAAAATCATGCTAGAGGCTAACATCATTGAAGCTTCTACTAGCCCTTGCTACTCCCCATTGTGTTGGTAAATTAAATGCCATCTCTGCTTTTGATGCTTATCCAATGCCTCGTATTGATGATCTAATAGATCGGCTGGGTAATGCTGTATATCTGTCAACACTTGATCTTACAAAGGGATATTGGCAAGTTCCTTTACATGGACTGAATAAAGAGAAAATTGCCTTTGCTAAACCCCTAGGGTTGTTTCAATTCAAAGTACTACCTTTTGGGCTACTTGGGGCTCCTGCGACATTTCAGAGACTCATGGATAAAATCCTGCAGCCATACTCTGAATTTTGCAGAGCCCATATAGATGATATTGTGATACATAGGAAAACATGGGAAGATCATTTATACTACCTGTATACCATCATGAGAGTATTAAGAAAAGCAGGACAAACCACTAATCCAAGAAAGTGCAAGATGGCCCAATCAGCAGTAAAATGTTTTAATTTTTTTGTGGGTAATGGCACTGTCCAACTACAACAGGAGAAGGTGAGGGCTGTCCTGGATACTCCCCCTCCAAAAATGAAGACAGATCTAAGGGCCTTTTTGGGATTAATCGGGTACTACCGTAGATTTATTCAAAAATTTTCTAGCAAGATGTTCTAGATTGACAGACAAGTTGAAAATTGATGAGCCCCAAAATATCAGGTAGGAAGAAGAGGGTGACGCTTGTTATACCACCTTAAAACAAGCCTAATGCAGGATTCCAAGATGACTGCCAGCGAGTGAGGACGTGCTGTTTTCAGCTCCTCTCTGTGCCGCATAGGCAAGCCGTGCCTCACTGATATTGGAGGCAGGCTGGCTGTTTCAATGACCCATAGCATGTGTGATTGAGGCGGCTTCCCAACAGAGGTGGTTGCACGCCCCCCAACCCCAGAGGTATGTGAGGAAAGACTAACAAAGCTGCAGGGACCGGGAGTCAGGAGCACGTGGAGCGGACAAGGTGTCACAGCTAGCTGATGCGGAAAGCCTTGTGGGGGTGCGTCCGTGCACATGGAGGTGGCCCTGAAGAGCAACATCCTCTTGGTGTGATCCAGGGCTAGCAGGAGATTTTTTAACCGGCGCTCTAGATAAGGTACGCGGCACGTGAGGGATGAGAGAAGTCCTCCCAGGTTTATTAATCAAAGCACCTGGCACCCTTTTTCCAGGTTTCTTTTGCTTACAGGCTTTGCTACTATTATAGTTCTCTTGCACCCCTTATTTTTGACTCTTTGCAATGCAGTCTATGTGAGAAGGCAGGGTTTGGCGTCAGTTACTCATCCACCATGCCCACGGCCCGCCTTTCACCCAGGCGGACTCACTGGCTTTCTCACGGTTCGGTTTCCACTTTCTGTGGCTTTCCAGAGACTCATCTCTGCTCACGGTCTGCTTGCGCTGGTTCCCCCAGGCATATGGCGACTTCCACAGCTTCCTCGCTTCCCCGCTGGTTACTGTGGAGCTCTACGGCAGTCAGCGGCCCTGCACATATGAGCATTCAGGAGTCTCTCCAATGCTCCTGGTACCTTCCTTCCATGCCGCACTGCTTTCTCTGCGCGCCTCAGACTGCCAACAAGCACCTCTCGCTCGCTGTACCGGACCATGCTCCCTAGACCTCCTAGCTTCTCTGGAAGGTGCCTTCTCACTGCCACAAATTCTGCCCTGGAACTCTCCTTCATGCTTGCCATGCCTCTCTCCAAACCTCTCAGCTGAGCCTGTTTTAAAGTTCCCAGCTCCATCCAACAACTAGACCGCTCATGTTTCATCTTCCAGTTTGTCTTCTGTGTAATGGTGGACTCCTCGTCTCAGTTCCTAAGTGGTGTGGGTTAGGAGAGCGTTTTCTAGACTAATAAGGAAGGGATTGATAATACCCTACAAAGACCTGGGGAAAATGTGTCTTATTGGAAAAAGGAAATGGGGATACCATGGGTCTCAGTATAACTTTGCCGGTCCGGAAACAACAGTGCTGGTAAGCTTACTAGCACCATTGTTTCGGGACCGGCAACGTCAAGTCTGACTGCACAAGCTGCTGTGCCCGACAAGTCTGGCCCTGCCGGGCACAGCAGCCAAGGTAGGCAGACTTTCACAGAAGCACCGGCACCGTTATTAACAGTGCCGGTGCTTCCGTGTTCCCCACTGCCATAGCTTCCGATGGGACTCTATGGGAATGGGGAACAACATTTTACCGGTGCCTGACTTCCTGGACCGCCAGGGTTGTAATGCCCTGGTGTTTTCAGTAAGACAGGCTCTGGTAAAATGTACAAGTCCAGTGGCAACCTGCCGGTTTTACTGGCACGGTTACTGCTGGACTTTTAATGAGGCCCCATGTCTCACCCAAGGGCGCCTCATCCCCACTTCCCAAGTCTCCTCCTCCCTGGTGTTCCTCCCTAGCATATCCACAACCTTCCCCTGGCCACCTGGAAGGAGGATATATTGGGGAAAGAAGTCAGGATGCCCTCGGATTCCTCATATACACTTCCCCTATGAATAGCGCCTCTCACACAAGGGACATATGCTGATGGAATCTCTGGGGGTTGCTTAGAGCCCATTGGGAGAGAGGACCAATCCCACACAGAAGTTGAGGGTATAAATGGCTCTTCCTGCCAATTTCTAAAGGGGGAGAATTGTGAAGGGCATGGACTGACTTACTGTATTAGTAATGGAAAACGAGGGAATTCTGTCCAAATTATCGTCTCTTCTGGCAGAATAATGTTGGGATTCCATCATTTGCGCAGTCTCATCGGTCCAGGGCACAGCGTTCTACCATGGTTACACACCTTCTGCATCGCACCGACCACGTCACGTGGCTGCCGGCATTGGAGAGTGCCTTGGCGGCGATGGAAGCTGTTGTATCAGCAGCAACACGCGGCAGTGTCTACTGTTGCCATGGGTAACGGCAGAGTATGCTATCAGCTGACACAATGGAACGCAGCGTGCTCCGCCTCCATTCCAAATATATAGTACGGCAGAACACTTGAAACAAACGCTTCTGATTGAAGTTGTGTTCCTTGTTTGTAGACTCACATACTTTGGATACACGTTGCCCGACACCTTGTTTTCGTCCCTGACATTGGATTTCTGAGTTTCTGCCTGTCTCCTGATACCTTGGAAACAAGATGACACGGAGCACCACAGGTTCGATCCCCGGGTCCACGCTTAGAAACCTGTGGGTATTAAGCGCGTTATAAATAACCAATCATATCATATCATATCATTATAAGTTTAGCGGTCCGGTAACAATGGTACCGGTAAGCTTGCCGGTACCGTTTTTACCGGACCGTAAAACTACGAGTTCTGCTCGTGGGTGCCTTCCCGCGTACCGGCACCCGCAAGCAGAGCATGTCGGATGCACAGGCACCGTTCACGAATGGTCCATTACTCTAGCACCAACTCCTCTTTCTGCAGCTGTCTTGCATCAGACGCCCACTGCACAATCAAAATGTGTAGCGCAAAGAGCAAGGATCCCACGAAAAACTGGCAGAGTCTCAACCTCTCTGCAACCTGAATATTGCAACGAAGCTCCTCTGAACAGGACCTCTTCACCCGAACGCTGAAAGAATAACAAACAGATAAGGGTGGGCGGGAGGGATAATACTCGCCTCCTTGTCTTTAATAGAATCTAAACCCCCTTCTCACGTTAGTGAGGGGGATTAGTCATTCTATGTCAAGACAGGAGGCTTCATATTATGCAAGTTCAAAGCCCTTGCATTACCTCAATTGCAACATGAGCAATACGCTTATGATAACACTTTTGAGAGTTGATTCTCTTGACCAATCAGCTGCTTTCAGTATTTGTTCTAAACTACCCCCAAGGAAAGCGGCTTTAGAGGCCATAGCGCCCCAAACCGAATGGGGACCAAAGGAGGATGTGTCAACTCCCGCCTCCTGCATGACCCACCTAATCCATCTAGCCAAAGTGGAAGGGGATACCGGATTATGCGGTTTCCTACATGAAATCAGCAGCTGAGAGGTATTTGGAGGTCTAAGACCCTCCATCCTCAACTCAAAGCATTTTAAACACTTAATAACACACAGTTTGCAATCTTCTGGAAAAGCAGAATAAGATATTGAGGAAAGCAAACATTTAGTTTTTCTAGAAATAAAGGTGACCTCTTGAGGGGTAAACATCTTATTATCCACATCCAACGCTCTGATATCAGACACCCTCTTAATAGACACCAGACATAACAACATTTGCAGCTTGGAAAAAAGTTGCTGCAAAGACGAGTCTTCATTATGAGGCAAGGCTTGGAAAAGATCCAACACCATGTTAACATCCCAGAGAACAGAATATCTCGCCTTCAGTGGGACCTTAATGCAAATGGATTTTAGGGCCCTTCGAACCAAAAAATGCTTACAAACAGGCTCCCCCTTAACCAAAAGGTGTCCCGCTGAAATAGCAGACTGAACCCATTTATAGTCCTGTAAGCTTTCCCTTCTTTAAACAACTCCACCAGAAAATTAACCACCTCTACTCGAGGGGCAGAAACGGGATCGAGACGTCTAGCCACACACCAGCTAACCCAGCGGTTCCATGCTGAAGAGTATCCTGATTTAGTAGAGGCTGCCCAGGAGTCCTTGATGACCGACACAGAGTCCTGCGAAAGTCCTTGGAAGCACCAGGAAGAGCTAAAATCTTCCAAGTCATAAGGGAGAGGTGCCGCTGAAGGACCAGCTCGTGAGAGAGACCCGCCGGATCTGACAGCAGCTGGGGATAGAGAGGAAGAAGATGAGGAACGTCTACCGCCAACTCTAAAAGGGCTGGGAACCATACATGGGAAGGCCAAAAGGGGTCAATCAACACCAGAGTTGCCACCTGCCCGCGTACTTGAACCAGCACCCTGGCTATCATGGAAAAGGGAGGGAAGGCGTATGCCAGAGGGCCCGACCAATCCTGGAGGAAAGCGTTGGTAGCTAGAACACAGGGATCCGGTCTCCAGCTGGAAAACCTGGGGACTTGACAGTTTAGCCTTGAGGCAAACAGATCCATTGCAAACAGACTCCAGAGAGACCCTATCTTGGCAAAGAGAACCCTGTCCAACATCCAGTCGCTTCTGTCTTGCAGATGCCTGGAGTTCCAATCCACAACCTTGTTGCTGTCCCCTGGAAGATACTCCGCTTTCAACACAATATCTCGATTCAGGCAAAAATGGTAAAACTCCCTTGCTAGATCCGCTAGGGCCTTGGGCCTGGTGGCCCCCAGGTGATTGATATATCGCACCACCAAGACATTGTCCATGCAGAGGAGGACACAGCTACTCCCCTGATCCTTGAGAATGCTCCTGACTGCAAAAGATCCTGCCAACAACTCCATACGGTTGATATGCAGTTCTTTCTCTGAATCGGACCACTTCCCTCCTGTGGATACCTGACTCATCCTGGCTCCCCAGCCCACTCTGCTGGCATCTAGCTCCAGAATGACATCTGGAGAGGGACCAAAAATTGCTCTGCCATTCCAGGCATCCATGTGCCTGAGCCACCAAAGGAGTTCTAGCCTGGCCTCGGGAGACACCACCACTAACTGCGAATAAGACAGACTCCTGCGCAGATGCTTTCCTTTGAGACATTGCAATGCCCTGTAATGAAGGGGGGCTGGAAAGATAGCCTGGATGGACGCTGACAACATCCCCACTACCCAGGCCAACTGCCTGAGGGAGACCCTCCCCTTCCTGAAAAGCAGGCAAATGTCATTCCTTATTTTGGAGAGCCTGCTGTACGGGAGAAGGAGGATGCAGAGCTTTGAATCTATATTGAAGGCCAGAAACTGGATACATTGCATAGGCTTCAATATGGACTTCTTGACATTTATGACAAAACCTTACCCCTGGTGAAGGGCCACTGTACATTCCAGATGAGCTCGAAGAGTCTGAGAGTTCTGAGCTAAAATTAGCATATTGTCCAGGTATATTATGATCCGAATCCCCCTGGATCTTAGGAGAGCCATCTCTGGTTCCGTTAACTTGGTGAAACACCATGGGGCTGACGACAGGCCAAACGGAAGGGAGGCAAACTGCCAAATGCAATTCCCCCCACTGAAACTGAAGAAACTCTTGGTGGGGAGGGAAAACGGGGACCACTAAGTATGCGTCCTTGAGGTCTAATTTAACCATCCAGTCTGCTGGAAGAAGGGTATCCCTGAGCAGAAGGATCCCCTCCATTTTGAAATGATGGTATACTACAAAAGAGTTGAGGGTCCTCAGGTTTATGACTGGGCGCAAACCCTCTTCGGGGTTCGGAACCAGGAAAAGGGTGCTCAGAAATTGAGAGGCTGTGTAGGAGGCTGGGACTACCACTCCCTTGGAAATTTGGTCCCTGACCTCCACATCTATCAGATTCTGCTTGACCTTGTCGAA
Organism: Ambystoma mexicanum; assembly: GCF_040938575.1. Lineage (NCBI taxonomy): Eukaryota > Metazoa > Chordata > Amphibia > Caudata > Ambystomatidae > Ambystoma > Ambystoma mexicanum. The sequence goes on from NC_090932.1 coordinate 1,015,559,103, forward strand.
CACCAAGGGAAGGAGATAGGAGAACTGGCAAGGGGGGGAATAAAACTCTATTTGAAACCCCTTTACTGTCTGCAACACCCATGGGTCTGAGGTGAGGGCCTCCAACTGAGGAAGAAACCTGGCTAGCCTGCCCCCTAAATTTCTGTGGGAAGAAACTTTTAACACATGAGACATTACCTGATGTTCCTCTGCCGGCACGTCCTCTCCAATTTGAATTTTGCTGAGGGTAAAACTGGGCAGCCGCTCCCCGAGAAGAGGAGGAATTGTGTACGCCCCTAGATGCGTATTGGCGGGGACAGGAAGAGCCCTGGGAAAAACAGCCTGAGGAGCCGGCTCTACCTCTTCCAGCCTTGTCGAAAACCTTAGGGGCAAATACTTTCTTAATGGCTTTGTCCAGAACAGTGAATGTGTGCACATAGGCTGAGAGATCCTTCAAAAACCTATCTCCAAACAAATTGCCCTGGGCCGAAGGACCCCCTTGCCTCTGACATTTCAGCCAGCTTAGGATCCCATCTCATGAGCAGGGATTTACGCCTCTCCTTAGAGATGGAAGCATTTGCATTGCCGAGCAGGCAAAGTGTTCGTTGAATCCACCCTATCAAGATGTGAATGTCCACAGGAGTGTTAGAGGTTGCTGCCTCTTCAGCCAATTCAAAAATTTGCGTTACTGGACCCAAAACACATCCAATAACTTGTCTTGGTATCTGCGCCATGCTTTGTCCACCCCTTTCTTAGGGTCCTTCCCTTTCTGGGATAGAAAAGAGGCCATGGACTGGTCAATTTCAGGTGTGAAGGCCACCTTGTCGGGAGCCACCGGCCTAGGACATTCCGAGTGCAATTTATTTATGTCCTCTTTAGGCAAGGGATGCCTGACCCAATATTTCAAGAAAGAGGAAACCTCCTCCGAAGGATGCCACTCGGCAGACCTGGGGTGTTGGATGAGGGCAGGATCGAAAAACGGGACCCCATTAACGTCCAGGACCGGCCCTTTTTCTGGAGGTACAGGGGCTACCTTCCTCTTGCGCCTTTTTGGAGACGAATCAGAATCCTCATAACTATCCGAGGATGAAATAGGAATTGTAGAAGCAGCAGCGGGAAGTTGTGAGAAGGCTGGCCAAGGGGTAGCAGAAAGGGACTGTTGGGATTCCTTCAACCTGCGTTTCTGACCCCTACCCGGGGAAGAAATCTGAGACAGGACAGGGGACGGACTGAGTTGTCCTTGAATGTGCTTGGTCTTACTAGTACATTTCTTAGGGGCTTGAGCATTAACGGAGGGGCCCGCCTCCTGGGACAGGTGAAAATCAGAAATTCTATTAATAGGTCTGCCAAAAGCCGAGACAAGGGTACAATTGAGGTCTGGTAAGGCTGTGTGTCAGGATTAGTCAGGCGAGTACAAAGGCAGCGAATATGGCAAGGGAAATGTGCACTAAATAACACAGTGATTAGCTTCGAATTAAACTACGTGCACACAGGAACAACGACTCATGTATGCTAGAACCCAGGAGTGCAAATAGAGTGTGACAACAAAACCAATATATGAAAAGGGATGTGGGGTAAGCACCTGACCGCGAGGAAAGTCGGCAAGCGCCTTACCCCCAATTGCTGTTACAGGTACTGACAGCGCTAAACCCACGTGGAGGGCAAGCAATGACAGGATCTGTGAACTAACACTCTTTATGGTATTAAATAAGGGAACTAAAGAACTGTACTCACGAGGACGAGATAAACCTCTTGAATGTCAGCTAGCCCACGAATCCTGTTGATGAAACTGGGACCCAGAAATGCTAGAACAGCAATGGGAGGAAAACTAAATACCTAAGTTGGAATAGTGATTACAAATTAGTGAGGAAAACATAAGCATTCACACAGGAGCTAGCTACAACCGCACACCACACCTAATAATCAAATGGGAAATAAATGCAGAAGTGCAATGGAAAACATGGAATGGATCCCAATAGAAAGTAAGGATCAGGAGCAGGGAAAAACGAAATAACCAATGCAAACTTCTCCCTACCCCTGCAAGGAAAAGACAGGAAGCTAATCTAAGAGGAAGGCTAAGGCATACGGGTTTACAGCAGCAAAGGACAGAGTCAAAGAAATATAGAACACAGACAAACTGGGCTGCATCTAAAAGGGGAAAGCACTGAGAAATGCTGCCTGCAAACAGAGGAAGACAAAAAGGGAATCAAGGTAGCAGAAATCAATTAGCGCATGAATCCGAGATTCAGGGCGGAGGAACAAGAAAACAGGAACTAGGAACTAGGTACAAAGGCAAGGAACAAGGAACAAGGGACTAGTCACAACAGGAACACTGCAAACGATGACCAGCGCTGGACTGAAGTAAGACTGAGGCTTTTAAAGCTGCTTAACGAGCACACGCCTCAGGTGTGCTGATTGCTGCACCTGCAGCCACAGCTGTTGCCTATCCTCCACCCAACCTTGTCCTGCAAGGGTGGAGGTGGAGCAGTGGGCCAGGCATTCTGGGAAGCATAGTCATTTGGTTAAAGAAGCATGCTGGCTGCCAAAAACCTGGAATGGATCTGGAAGGGAAGTAGCTTGGAAAATAGGGATTTAGCGCTCCCAATTCATCACAGCACCGTAGCATAAGGTTCGGAGGAAAGGTCCAGTAGGGAATATACCTCAAATCATGCCCCCAAGTGGTGGGAACGGGAGCGAAGGGAGCGAGTCGTGACACTGTGTCCAAGGATGACTGAATTGCCTGAGCCACCGACGGCCGACTATGATGGGACTGGCTGTGATGGCACTGGTCTCCCACACCTTCCCCCAACCTTTCACTTTTTTTAGAAGGGCGCACCTGAGTGCTGGCATCTGCAGAAGAGGGGGCCTCCAAACCTTTATGCTCCATGACAGCACAAACCTCCCTATTACCAGTGAAAAACCAAGAAAATGCAATAACAATGTATATGTTAATTGAAAACCGTATTAAACAGTATCAAACAAACAAAGGGCAGCCTTAATGCTTCACTGGAGGGCAGAAACAGCCGAGCAGGCTTATATTGAAGCTGCCCACCCGAGCAGGGTGTGGAAAGTAGCAGCAATATGAGGATGTGAACCTCGTCCCAACTCTCAGGCAGTGCCTGAAGCCTAGCAGGCTAAATACACAAGCAGAGTATAATTATGCAAAAGAAATGAGGCGTGAACAGTTGTGGCGCGTGGCAGGCCTGAAGCGAGAAGCTTCCTACACAGGCTGCGTGCATCGCAAAACAACAGGGAGCTAAAGTAAACGCACGCCGGGCCCAGCCTGGGGCTCGCGTGCGACGAATCAATTAACCCCCTACAGGAACAAAATGCCTGCGCTTCTTAGGCCTGAAGTCCAGGGTTCAAAGTCGTGCGCGTACCGGGCATGCAAAGGAAAACGGCCCATCAATAGGCAGAGGCGGCGTGAAGAGGCCGCCAGGTATAAACCAAATGAAAGTAAGACGGACTTCACCGAAAACAACGTTCCAAAGTGAAACGCGGAGCAAAGCAACCGCGCCACTGGCTAAACAGACCCATATAATGTTACACTTGCAACAAAGTAACACAACTAACACTGACTAGCATTCATAAGGAAAGAACTCGAAGGTGTGACTTAGCTGTGGCGTCAGCAGCAAAGAAAGAGGAGTTGGTGCTAGAATAATGGACCCTTATGGGGTTGGCTCTCAGCCCATTGGTTACCTCCAGGGCATGACCTGCCCTCCATGTTGGACTGGGTGTTCCCCTTACACTGTTTGGAACCATGTTATAAGTTTATGGTTGAAAATGTTTTGTTATAAAAGTTTTTTCTTTGCTGCTGTGCTTCAAGGGTAAAGATTGTCATGCATAATATGAAGCCTCCTGTCTTGACATAGAATCACAGAACTACCTTTCCTTTTCTTTTTTGACATTTCTACATGGTTCCCGAAGGCTAGGTCTGTATACAAGCTGCGACACATTGAAAGACCTTCTTTCCTTCCTGAACCATGGAAGTTATATTTAAGGACTTAGCCGAGTCCATGCATAAACTGCAAGCTGAAGTCAGCGCATCTAGACAAGAGAATACTGTGTTGTTTCAAACAATCACCGCCTTATAGACTGAGGTTGACACTATGGTTAGCAAAAGCCCTGCTATTGGTAATCCCTGGGGAACGGTGGGGGATCCAGCCTGCAACCCAGTGGGCCGAAATCAGGGACCACTTCCCGTCCCGTACTGAACCCAGCCACTCTTCCACCCATGGGTGCAGGCCTTAATGTTCCCAGCTTACCCACTAAATAGAATTTAAATCCTTTATTACGTTTATTACGCAATAAACAGTCTAAAATACACTTCCTTAACAGACCAGGGCTGTATGCCTCAGACCAAGCCAAAGTTTCCTTCATCCGCCTTAATTTGGACAAAACCACATTGTCTTGGCTACACTCACTACAGTCTTGTCCTAAACGACCTGTCCCTTAGTCAGGAAACAAACACACTCGTCGGTTGCCAGGGAGAAATCAAGGAGTTTACGTACGATCTCCCCTATGTTTCCTCCACTAATCACTGCAATAGAAACCCAACGGCATTTCATCATTCTAGTTACTCTCAAAGGGTCTTCTCAGGATGTTCTACCTATGATCGATAGTGGAGCCACAGGCAATTTCATTGATGCTTCCTTTACCCAGAACAAGAAGATACTGTTGCTTTGGAAAAAAACAGAAAGAATCCTTAATCTCGGTGCACGGGTCTCATCTAATGTCTGGACCCATCACGCACCACACTAGTCCTTTATGAATGATCTGCTCCAAGAGGCATCACAAAGTAATCCAGTTTGATGCTATATCAGCTCCTCATTTTCAGTTAATCCTAGGTATCCCTTGGTTTACGGGTCACAACCCTATGATCGATTGGACACACAGAAAACTCACCTTCTCCGGAGACCGATGCCCTAGTGCGTGACAAGTCCCTTTGGAACAAGTCAAACAGCCATGTCTGGCATCAGTTCACTCAACTGTTATTTCCCCCCGAATATCAGGACTTTATGGATGTATTCGACTCCACCGAAGTCAACAAATTCCCTCCTCAAAGGCCATATGATTGCCAAAATCAAACTACTACCAGGAGCTCAAATTCCGTATGGAAGAACCTATGCCCTTACTGAAAAAGAAAATATAATTCTCAAACATTACATCAACGACAGCCTTGCAAAAGGGTTCATATGTCATTCCTCCTCCCCGGCAGGGTCTCCGATTTTCTTTATCTGCAAAAAAGAAGAAACCGTGCTCTGACCATGTATAGACTACTGGCAACTCAGCAAAATTACTATAAAGAATAGATACTGGTTAGCACTGATCCAGGTTCTGCTCGACCAGGCCTGTTATAGTAAGGTTTAAGCCAAACTGGACTTAAGGGGAGAATACAACTTCAGGGACATCCTAAAAGTATATTTCATGATTTATTTGGACTACATCATGATCTATTCGTCCTCAAGCAAGACCACATCACACACGTCAGAGAAGTCCTCTCAAGGCTTAGGAAACACAGCCTATATGCTAAAGCATTGTAATGTGTGTTGCATCAGGAAAAGGTGGCCTACTGTCAAGGATGGCACTCTATTAAGAGTGGCACAGGACACCCAGAAAGGGTTTGGGTGGTTGTGCCAAAATAAAGTGGACAGATAAGTACACACACAGCAGAAAGGAAAGAGAACGAAGAGTAGGCAAGAGTAGCAAGGAAAAAGGTAAAGAATGAATTCCCTCTTGGGGTGTATGCAGATATAGGAAAAGAGTATTCCACGAACCTTAGGAAATACTCTAGCCTTCTGCACAGTTTGCTATAACAGAGGCCCACGCTGTTTGCTCATGGCTTAGAACAGCAGCTATGGGTGTCTGTAATGTAGAAACGAGACAAGGGAAGGGGCAGAGGTTGACTGATGGGAACCAACAGACAAGCTCTGTACAAAAGGGTCTACAAACAGTACAAGAGAAGATACTTACAGACAAATCCAGGAAAAGGAGGTTGATAGCAAACTAGCAGAAGGAAATGAAGGGAAAGTCGTGTAACAGGATTGGATAGCAGAGGACAGTAAAGAACAAGGTTGAGAGCTCAGAGGAGCAGGAAAGCAATGAGCAAGCCCACAGGAGCAGGGCTGTAAGGTAGAGGGCCCAGAGGGAAAGGGCTTAGGGCAGCAGAGTAAATCAAGCTGCACGGCAAGGAACCCAGAAGGGCCGGGCAGCAAGGAGTGAGCCCTGAGGGGCAGGGCCGCTGACCGTAGAAGGTTGCAGAGGACTGTAGAGGGCTGCTAGGCCGAGAACCCAGCGGAAAAAGGTAGGTAGTAGGCAGCGGAGCGTGATAAGCTGCAAAGTAGGAAGCCCAGAGGACAAGGGCTGTAGGCAGCCGGAGTGAGGCAGGCTGCAGAGCAGGAAGCCCAGAGGACAAGGGCTGTAGGTAGCCGGAGTGAGGCAGGCTGCAGAGCAGGGAGCCCAGAGGACAAGGGCTGAGGCTGGAAAGCAGCAGAGCGTGATCAGCTGCAATGTAGAGAGCCCGGCAAGGCAAGGGCGGAGGCTGGAAGGCAGCAGAGCGTGATCGGCTGCAATGTAGAGAGCCCGGCAGGGCAAGGGCGGAGGCTGGAAGGCAGCAGAGCGTGATCGGCTGCAATGTGGAGAGGCCGGCAGGGCAAGGGCGGAGGCTGGAAGGAAGCAGAGCGTGATCAGCTGCAAGGCAGGAGCCTGGAAGAGCAGGGCTGAGGCAGGGAGCCCAAAAGGCTAGGGCTGTAGGCAGCAGGGTGTAGCAGACTGCAAGGCAGGAGCCCACCAGGGCACTGGAACAAAAAGCTGGTGAAAGCAGGAAACAGCATACAAAGTTTGTAGCTCGAAGCAAAAAGGTGCCGGAAGGACTCTCAATGCAAGAGACTGAGCTCTCGCAGGCAGCAGCCTTTATACTGCCCAGCCCAGCACAGAGGCAAGCTAATTGGTTGCACCTGGCTCAGCACACCTGCAGACAATCGGCCACCTCCCTCTCTGTTCCTGAGCTGGTGGAAGCAGAGCAAATCCCTAGGGCTTCTGGGGATTGTAGTTCTGATGAAGAAAAATAGGAATAGCCAGGAATAGATGGTTATAGCCAAGTGCATTATGGTAAGTGTAGTTTTCTGGGAAAAATAAAAAAGCACCAAAGTCTTGCAAATGGGAAATAAAGTCCAAATAGTGAATAGCGGTTGATCCAAGAGTTTTCTGTAGATAAATGAATAACAATTTGTCCATATTGATCGCCAATGTATGCGCCCATGGCGCAGGCATGACACCTACATAGGCCACATCCTTTCCCCAGGCAAGGTTGAAATGGGTCCTAAGAAGATCAACACTATCCTAGACTGGCCAGTCCTAACCACTGTCAAAGAACTGCAAAGGTTTCTCAGTTTCGCAAACTTTTATCGCCGCTTCATCCCATAGTTTTCAGAAATACTAATACCTTTAACTTCCCTGTTACGAAGAAGAAAGGCCTATGTGTGGAATCAACAAACCCAAGAAGCATTTGAATGTCTGTAAATCAAATTTACTACAGCCCCGTTTTCTACAAAACCCAGATCTTGTCCTCCCTTATGTGGTAGAAGCTGATGCATCGGATTATGCAGTGGGGGCAGTCTTGCCACAGAATGACCCCCAGTCCAAGCTTACGCACCCAATTGCATTCCATTTGCGTAAAATCAATTCTGCAGAACAAAACTATAGCATATTTGACAAAGAGTTGTTAGGCATAAAAGAAGCCTTCATCACCTGGAGACACCATTTAGAGGGTGCAAAATAACCTGTTCTTGTAATCACATACCATAAAAACTTCAAGTTCCTATGTGCTGCCCGATCCATTAATCAGAGGCATAATGGATGGATCCACTTCTTTTCCCGATTTAACTTCAAGGTTATGTACACACCGGGGAATCTTAACGCCAAAGCATATGCCTTGTCTCGTCGAGACCAGGCACCCTCTGATCCCGTGGAAGGACTCGCTTTTGTAGTTCCCTCTCAGATCCTGATCACCTGCCAATCAGCACTGGAAGGCTATGAGGAACAGTTAAGTTTGGCCCACACAAAAAACAGAAATCTAGGGTTCCCAGAAGACGACCCTCTCCATCACGAATGTCAGGGACTTTTGATTCATGGCCGGCTGTTATGGCTACCTACCAAGTCGTTCCAGTTATGTTTCTTACAATGGTTTCTTGATAACGTAGGATCCAGACATTTTCGGGGTACTCAAACCCAGAAGAAAGTGGAACGGTATGCATGTTGAAAATGTTGGGCCATCAATGTTGGAGACTACATTTAAGGGTGCAGTGTACGTACCAGACCAAAAACCAGCCAGCTAAAGACCATGGAATTTATACAGCCTCTCCCCATACCAAAAGGCCCCTGGACCCACCGTTCAATGGACTTCATTACAGAACCCCCTCCACCCCCCCCACTGTCATTGATACCTTTACCAAAATGGCTTGTTTTATAGCCCTTGCACGGATACCATCAGCAACTACATTGGCCATCTTTCGGCTCCACGGTCTTCCCAAAGTCATTATCACGGACAGAGGTTCCCAATTCATATCCGGTTTTGGAAAGAAGTCAGCCGTCTAATGTGTATAGACCTCTGTTTCTCTTCAGCATATCATCCCCAAAGTGATGACCAAACCGAGAGAGTGAACCAGGTGATAAACCAATATCTACGCTGCTATGCTCAGGTCTGGGTGGCATTACTCCCCGTGGTGGAACTTACCTCTAATGATGACCAACCATTCATCCTTGGCTGATTCTCCATTCATTTGTCATATGGGTACCATCTGTTGTCACTTCCATTAATGAAGTCAGACTTCTCTCATCCCAACTGCACAAGAACACAGTAACCTCCAACAAGGCTTTCAAAAGGCGTTATCCCAGTTGAAACATGCTCAGAACTTAACAAAAAAGTGCGCTGATATGAAAAGGCGAAATGCCCCCTGTTACAAAGTCGACGAGGATGTCTGGTTAGCCACAACAAACATCCAATTGCCTACTTGTCATCGTAAACTGAAACCTAGATACATCGGCACATTTAAGATAGAGAAGGTCATCAACCGTGTTGCTATGAGACTAAAACTACCTCTGCATTATCGATCCATCCTGTCTTCTGCGTTTCCCTCCTGAAGCCTGCAACTCATTCCTTGCATTATGGAGACCGACTTTTACCACAACGCCCGGCGGTGGGTGTCGAGGATGAATACAAAGTCAAAAGAATAGTAGATTTCTGGTTTTGGAGAAGAACTGGTCAATATCTGGTTCGTTGGGTAGAGTACTGTGAGAAACCTGAAGGTGTCTCACCCGCTAGTCCCTGCAGATTGGTCATCCAGGTGACCAGGACACAGCCATTGCTTTTGGATCCAATTTCTGGGGGTGGACCAGTGCGGGAGGATCACCTGGATGGATGGTCTTCGGGGAGTGGAAGTGGGACACCGGACGGCGAGATGCAGTATCCCCTTTCCTGTAACACCTTTTCCCCATCCTACCAGGAAGGGTACGTAGGGACTCAACCCCCCACCTCCTCCACCCTTTTCCGACACAAACACTTTCTCAGGGAAAACAAATGAACACCCGAGCCGTATACCTGACATGTCCCGCTACAATGGTCAGGCAGGGTCAAGCAATTACTAATCATTATACACACCTGACTTCAATCACACTTCCCCATACGGATAAAAGGCGGAGCAGGAAAGCACACTCTGAGCAAGGCAATTCACACGATGAAGCACCCGTTCCAAGATGGCAGTTTAATATGAGGAGAAAGATGGCAAGACCAGAGAGGGTTGCAAGGAGGGAAGTGCCCTTGACCATTTCAGAGAAATACTGCTACTTACACAAGCCCTCGAGAACAAGAAACATAAGACCTGGAATTAAAGCTGAATAAATGTGCATTGTGTGTCAGAGGTACCCGGGTCTCTCCCACTTTGATAGCCAAGGCTGGGAGGAGCGATTGCCGCTGTGGTACTGTCCTTGGCTCCTACAGCAAAGCAGTGCCAGTAAAGTCAGCACAGCCGGTGAGTCGGGGAGACTGATAGCAACCCGGTCTGTGTTAGAACCCAGGTTGCAAGTAGCAACATTGTATGGAGAAATCTGAAGAGAACAGTATGTGAAGCATATGTGATGAATGACACAAATATAATTGAACATCCAAGGAGTGACTTTTGAAGCCAAGATAGATACCATATACAGAGTTGTCCGGCACTACGTGGGTGCTCATTCAAAGGTCTCAGGTATCCAACTGAGAGGTGGCAAATGTAAATTGTGAATTGTCAAATCGAAGTGGTCCTGCAACGGATCAAGCTAAATCCTGTGTACTTTCGAAAGTCTTTGATAGCTAATACAAACTGCAATTGGTCCGGGCCCAGCTGAGGGACACTAATTGTGTAAGAGGAAGAATCTGAGGGGGATCCGGGATGAACCGTGAGTCACCCGAGAAAGGATATTCTCTGAACATTGGAGAAGGAGATCTGAGCCTGTAAGACAGGGATCCAAAGTAATGATTGTGGTATAAAAAGGGATCTGAGCCTCGCTGAGGGGGATTCAAGGTGAAGAGTGAATCACCTGACTTGAGTATCTGTAAGAGAAATGGAACTCTTTGTTTGTTTTGGAACATCAGGCCCTCTGAATCAAGAGACTTTGATAACTTAAGGGACTTGGGCGCAGAAGGCCCTGATGGTGGTAAATGGAACTGTGTCCTCGTGGCGAAGAAGCCCAAGAGTGTGCTATGCTAGAGTGAACCACCTTGTCCCATGCTGAAGACGTGGGGAAGGCATGAACATCCTGCCATATCATTTTTGTGAACACGTTCTTTCTTTTTCATGAACACTACCCCACACTTGTATTTAGATGTAAGGATTGGCAATATTTTTTTTTAGTATAGGCTCTTTTATTTTTACAAGTCTCCACTAGGACTGCATTATTATTATTTGATGGTCGTAGCTTGCTCCCATCTGTAGATTTAGGATTAAATAGGGGTTTATCACACCCTTGTTAAAGTTCAATAAGCACCCTTGAAATGTGGTCACTTGTGTCTGTCTTACTATTGATACCATGCCTTCCTTACAGTACGGCCCGAGTAAAGAACCTGGGTCTCTGCCAAGGATGTCTTTGCACCTAGACTGGTAAAGCGTTTTCACCTTCTTCACCCAGGAAAAACTCTGTGGTAGAATCCTTGATCCTGTGACCCAGGGGTGGGGCCAAAAGGGGGACATACTGTGTCAGGTTCGATAAACCTGTCACAAGGACCAAAAGCCCTGCACCCTATCTCTTACCTGGAAGGCTATGGCAGCCTTATTTGACTAGGAGATACGGTCCTCTACCTCTTAACCCCTTAAGTTCCATGGACGAGGTATCTCGTCCTTGGGATTACCTCCCCAGTGCCAAAGACGAGATAGCTCGTCCTTGGCACTTAAGGGGTTAATAATGGCTGCCTTGTAATCCACTAGACAGCCTTGGCATGTAACCCGTAACTCGAACCAGTGCACCTATTTATGCCTCAAGCGCCGAGACGCGCTTGTCTTTCAGACTCTCCATGGAGGAGACTGCCACAGAGGACCGCTGAGATCCAAACCTCCCTTTCATCTATCCGAAGCCAAGGCCACTGTGCACAGTGCACAAGGAGACTCCTGGATGAAAGCCACAGTGAGAAGTACGATCAACCGCTTGACTTATTAGGTACTTAGCTGCGGCTGCCACTTTTGTTTTGTCCTCCTGGCTTCATTGTATATGACGTTGCTACTATCTGTAAATCATGGAATTGACATTCTGAACTAGTTAAAACTACTGACGACATAAAGCCAAAGGATTCTGGTATGTTTATTTAATGTCTCAGAATCGATTCTAAGACGCACGTTGCCAATCCATGTTGCGCTGAAGGAAATTCACACTGCAAAAGACAACCATTAAGAGAATGCCACCCTTCCCTGCCCATGCCTCTTTCAACCTAAAAATTGAAAGTGGCTGTCATAGCACTGTAGATACGGTCCTAGGTAGTTCCCCTTCTACTGAGGTTTCACCATCAATAACAGGTACTTATAGTCGTATATGGGGTATAAAGGGAATGTGGATAGATACAAAATCTTGTATCTAAATTCCATGTTATCTTCCCCACTTGCTGCAGTTCTTCAGCTTTGAAGACCTGCCCAGCTGAATCTCCTGCACTCCAGATTCGTTATAACATCAAGGTGAGGAGGGTAAGGGGTTCAGTTGGTCACAATCACAGAACTACTGTTCCTTCTTCTCTTTAGTGACATTTCTTCATGGTTTCCGAAGGCCAGGTCTGTAAACAAGTTGTGAAAGGACATGAGTCAATCCCGCTTAGGCTGGGTATATTCACCCCCCCCTCTAATTTTGACTAACTCTGGAGAACTGTGATGTGGAGTGGAAGGGGAGAATCCCTTTTTAGGGTCAAACAAACCTAATGGCCCTGGTTGAATGAATACTTGGGGTTTTCGGATATTTAAAAGGATTCTGTCACCGTGTTTTAACTGATAAGCGGCAAGGGTAAGAGTGTCAAGAAGGATTTGGGATTTATATACTAGATCCTGCCACTTAACCGGAGTCTGACACTGAGTGGCAATTAAGGTTTTGATTGTTGAAACATTCCCCTGAGCTTGACCTTTTACAATAGTTTCCTTTCGGGGGGGATGCCGAGCTACAAGAACCATAAGGGTCCCTCAATTTATATCACTTGAGTATCCCACCTCTAACATCATTTGTGAAGGCATAACAAAGGAGACACGGACAATTAAATGTATTTTGATGTACAAACTTTTTAACTAAAAAGGAGGTTTGGGAAAAGGCCTAACTTCTATGCTAAAGTGGGATTTCCCTACCTAAATGAAATGAATGATAGTCTGTGTCTGGAAGTCCAAAGCAAATGTCTGCCTGTGTCCAACACCTATACTTTTTAACTGTATACAATGTGTACAATGTCGGCATCAAATGAGAAGTGTTCAAAATAAAAGTTCAGAGCTTCTTCCAGCTCTTAAGTGGAAAGGGGGTTTTCCCTTCCCCAAGGTTCAAAAATAACAATGTTCTTTGGGATATTCAATGTTCCAACATAACACATTTCCTTGGATATTTCTCGGCTCTTCAGGTTCGGTTACTTGTCACCAATTTATAAAGTTCATACAATCTTAAATCTATCAGTAAGCAGACCAGCGATGGAGGAACATTTTGAAATAAACCTTCGGTAGAAACCAACAAGTCACTTGATGGGGTAATTCGCATTATGGCTGCTACTGTATCCTGTTCGGGTTGTACTAATCTATTTCAGACAATGAAACCCAGGTATTTAACTGCAGATCTAGCTAGATTACTTTATTTGGGTTAGCTGTTAATCCCGCTTTTCTCAAGGCTGTAATGGCTTGATATAAATGGAACGTATGCTTAGACCAGACCAGGTTTTGCTATATATAATGATGTCATCAATATAGGCCCCACAGAAGAATGATGAAGGTCTTAAAACATGATCCATACATCTCTGGAAAGTGGCAGGGGCCCCATGTAACCAAAAAGGCAATACTTTAAATTAAAATAAGCCAAAAGGTGTAGAAAAAGGCGTCTTCGGTTTATCAGTGGATTAACAGGTAGCTGCCAATATCCTTTTGTAAGATCCAGGGTGGAAAGGTATTTGGCATCACCCAATTTGTCTATTAAATCATCTATTCTAGGCATGGTATAGCTATAGTATTGAGATACCTCATTCAGTTACCGGAAATCTATACAGAACCTCCAAGAATTATCCGGTTCAGCCACTAAAACCAGGGACTTTGTGAAGGTTCAATTACGTTTGCCTTTAATTTGCTTCCTACCTTCAGGAATTCATTAAGGTTTTTGATGTACAATCTGTCCTGGAGGATTATGTATATATTGACATACTCCTTTCACTCTCCCTGGTTCTGGTCTAAACACATCAGGAAATTGTACTAATAAATCCATAAAATCCTGCTTTTGATTTTGAGGCAACTCTGTGGAAATTAATTGGTTCTCCTGATTTTCATCTGATAAGAGTCTGGTTAACACGATGGAAGTATCTATGCATGTAGGTTCTTTCCGTTCTTTAAGTAGATTAATATGCTAGATCTGTGTTTTAATTTTTATATGAGATTGAGAATTTTTATAATTATAAGGTCCCAGCTGTTCAAATATTTCATAAAGTCCATGCCACCTGGACAGCATCTTATTGTCAAAGGAGGGAACAGGATTAATTTGGTCTATAGAAAAAGATCTCATCACTGCTTTCCGATCATAGGGCCTCATTACGACCCTGCCAGTCCAGAAACAACAGTGGCGGTAAATCCGCTGCCACCGTTGTTTCTGGACTGGCTGATTCCGAATTCTGCAGGCGGGAGGTGTCACTCCCGCCAGGTCTGACCTGGCGGGAATAACACCCCCGCCTGCAGGCGGAAATGGAAACACCGGCTCTGTCATAGACAGAAGCAGTGTTTCTATTGTCTACATCCCCATGGAGTCCTATGGGACTCCATAGGAATGGGGATTTACGGAATTCTGCCTCTGGAATTACCGGGTCACCAGGATTGTAATGCCCCAGTGATTCCGGCAATCACTGAGGCGAAATGGTATTTTGCGTCCGGCGGCAGCCTTGCCGGTTTTTCCGGCACAGCTACCGCCGGACTCGGAATGAGGCCCAAAGTATTCTTTTTGTTGTTCCTTGGCTTTTATCATATTTAAGTGAACTATTTTCCTTACAGCTTCCATTTGTTCTTGAAATTTGTGAGCAGTTTGGAATTAAGGAATGGTGGCCCTCTCCCTTTCTTCGAGCACATCCATGGGTTCCCTCCATACAACAATTCAAAGGATGGTACTCCTGTAGATGACTGAGGAGGTTTTTGGATTGAAAACAGTGCCCAATGTATCATAACATCCCAGTTCTTTCCATCTGCTTGAACTAATTTCTTCAGGATAACTAACCCATCTGTCTGGGGATGATAAATTGAGGTTCTGAACGTTTTAATTTATAGAATGTCTTTTACTTCTGGCACCAGTTTACTTATAAAAGTAGAACCTTGATCAGGTAGAATTTCCTTTGGAAAACCGATTCAAGAAACAAATTGTTGGAAAAGCTTCATAATTTGTTGGGAAGTATTATTCCTTACAGGAAAAGCCTCTGGATATTTGGTAGCATAATCTAGAATAACTAGGATATATTTATTACCTAATTTCGACGTTTCCAAGGGTCCTACTATGTCTATTCCAATTCAAGAAAAAGGAACATCAATAATAGATATAGGTTGTAAGGGAATAGGGTGGGGCGTAACTTTGTACTGGTCTTTTGACAAAGTTCACAGGTGTTTATAAACCTTTTAATGTCAGCGTAGATACTGGGCCAAATAACCTATTCACAATTTGTGCTTGGATTTTGTTGATTACTAAATGTCCCCCAGTTAGAGGGGCATGGGCCATTTCTAGTACAATGTCTTTATGATTTCTTGGCACTACAATCTGTGTTCAGGGTTTACCACATGGATCCATATCTCCTCTATCAAGCAACCCATTCTGTTGGAAAAAATGGGGCCCCCTTTTCCCTGCCTTCTGCCTCATTGATTATTTGCTTAAGGGCTTCTGAAGAGAGGGTCCCCGGAATGGGCCAAATGGTCCCTATGCGCATGTCAGCCCAAAGGATAATAAACAAGAGATGTCACTTGCTGGTTGGCCAACCACCGGATTAACCAGATTATCCCACTTATGGGAACAAATATTTGGTCAGACAACCATTCAAACCCTATCCAGCTGATGCCTTCGCGGAGACAGGTGCCTCATCACTAGATCAGGTTGACTGATAATAACAACCAGCCGTACTGAGGTCACTAGTAAAAACACGACACAGCAATGTTAGTCACAAAGTAAATCTGCACGCCTGCACGAAGTTACAAAGACACACTTGCACACACAAAGAACATGCTTACACCGTTCTGTATATAGAGGACGGACACATATACACACTGTCAAAAGCTTTTTCTTTTCACTAGCCAAATGCAGAAACACAAGACAGCAAAGCATACATGGAGCTAGCTTGCTATCGCTTCATTGCAACTAACCGTAATGAGCTACAGGGACATATAAGACACCTATAAGGGTTTGATCAATACTAATCTCTAAAAAGGAAATACTAGAATATATAGAGAAACCATAGATGGACTGTAGTGAATTTGCATGAAGCCATAGGCCTCCAAATATGGAAGAAGAGATGCAGGCTTTGCAACGTTAAGCACAGAGCCAGTGTTCGCAAGCAAGGACAAGGGCGGGTAGAAAGTTCCTGGTTTCCGAGGCAGTGAGCCACCTGCGAAATACCGAATGAAATCCCCAATAATTGCAGACCAAAAGGCTCAGTGACACAGCCGAGCCGAACAATGGCCATATGCTTATGGTGGGAAGAGGAGCTGTTCCCAGCGTAGCAGACAAGACTTATACATGCATTGTCCACAGAACATTGCAACCTGCAGGCAATCTCCCAGGCTAGGTGGCTATATCAATGGCAACAATGGGGACACACACTCTTTCCCATTACCTTGAAAAGGTACACTGAGCGCTGTGAACAGAACAGGGTCCCAGGCCTGGGCAGACCCGCTTCAGCCAATCAAGACGCTCCAACCCAGGTGTAGTGTATAATGTTGTAGGGGCCAATGGTCATCGTACCAACCCTGAAACAAAGTCATAGTTCTGGGGACGTCTCAGGCGAATCCACCTGACATGGTAAAACCAGTGGAATAGCTCACATAGGGGATTTCTATTAGTGGTTTCGCCCGAGCTACTTAATGGATATGGTCCTATGACATCACTAAAAAACAAAACCAAGTGACACGGGCTCAGAAGCTGTGATTGTCTGAGATTTTGTTGTTTCCTGTATAATCCCTTTCTTTTGGAGAACAAAGACGGTTTATTTGCCCCATGGCTGAGTTCTGCATTATTGCTAGGGGGAAGGGTTTGGATGGGCCCCAAATGCTCTGATAACTTGTGACATTATTTGTACGAACACCTCCTGTCCTCTCGTATACTGTTACACTTCTGTTAACAAAGGATCATTATGCTGAGCAAAGGCTAAGTCAGGTATATTTTCTTCCTCTTTATCTATATTTAGGGGATTTTTTTGTCTATGATATGCTTCCCCAAACCCTTGAGTTCCTCTTTCCATTGTCCCCGCATTCTTAATTTCCTTAAGCTTTGGGAACAGAGCACAGTCCAAAATACCATGTGCTATTCTTTCCCCAGCTTTGGTTTGGTAGGCTTTTTTTCCATTATTTTGCTTTAAGACTTTTATGTGCCCTCTATAGTCTGGATCAATCAGCCCTGCCAAAACATGTAGGCCATACCGCCAGGCCAGACGTAGAGGCAAGGTGAATATAAGTACCCTTAGGGAGATAAGAATTACATCTGTGAGATCAAGACTCTTTCGCCTGGTTGTATTAATTTTCCCTTACTACTACAAATGTCAAATCCAATAGAATGTTCAGTAGCTGTAGTTGGATTAGAAGCTTTCTTACTAAGCTTTTTAAAATTTCAGGTTTCCCCAATTTGCATGAATTGAGTCTGATCCCACTACTGACACCATATGTGAGGAGTCAGTAATGCGAGTCAGACAACTGCTTCTTTTTTTCTCAAGAATAGACATTTGATTAAGAAACCAGCTTGCAAATAAATCCTTGCCAATCCTACTCTATCAGGGAATTCCTTACCTGTTCTAAAGGTTAAGGGAATATCTCCTAGCATAAACAAATTGGCCATCACGCTAAACAACAGGATATTCAATGGAAATCATAAACAACAGAAAAAGAATAAAGTATTTAACCAGTATTTGGATGACCTTCACCTGTACTGGGTAAATCCCTTCCCCATGGTTCATCAAAGTGTGATAAACCTGAGGGCGTCCTCACATTTACGCCCCTAGGATCGTTTGCTCAGGTGGCCAGGGAAGGGCCATCACTTTTGGAGCCCGACCCTGGCAGTGGACAAGCGAGGGAGGATCACCTGAGTAGGGTGTGCTTGGGGATTGGAGAGGGTAAACCCAAGGGCGAGACATGGTATCCCCCCTTTCCTTATACCAACCTACCCTACCCTCCCTTAGCCTTCATGGGCTATTGTCAATCATGTCCTGTGTTCCTTTCTTCCATTCCAACCTACAGGACACTGAGGTCAGGAAAAGGCAACCAGAGATGCCACCTACTTCTCTTACCAAACCCCAGTCCTACAGGAGAGTGAGGAAAGAACAACCCGAGTCAAAAGGGACTTCATCTAATAAAGTTATTCCCCCTAAGATTACACCAAGTACTGGTACGAGGAAGAAGCCTCATAGAGTAATGCATGACTCCCTTAGGAAACACCCTAATAGTACTGTGGCGAAGAAGAGGGAACCAAGAGGAATACAGACTTCCTATGTGAAACGCCACTATGGTACTGGGACAAAGAAGATGCAAACAGAGGCACATCAGCATACTCAATGGAGTTGTCCCAATAACAAGACCAGGCAAGGTCAGGCAATTGATACTAAGTATACCCACCTGCAACCCATTAACCAATCACAGCTGTATAAAAAGGAGGCAGAAAGCAGCAACAGCAGTAGCATTCCTGGAAGTGACAGAAGCAGACGTGGTCGTGAAGCCAGAAGAGAAGCTTAAAGGAGCGAGACCCTGACAGGAGCAGTTGTGTGCAGTGCTGCAGTCTGGAAAGTGCCCACATCCTGGGTACTAGGAAGGCTGTTGTTCCTGGCAAGTGTGGCTTAGGAGCTGGAGCTCCTTGGGACAAAGGTGAGGCAGAGGAAGGAGGCCAGCTGAGTGGCCATTCCTCCACCCACCAAGAGGAGTGCTCACCCTCCTGGGGCACTGTGATAGTGCAAGAGTGCCTGAGGGGTAGAGGAAGAACCCCTAGAGGCATTTCATGAAGTTTGTGGCAAGCGCAATAGAACGGAAAGTCTTCAAAGTGGGGCTGGTGAGTGTGAGAGGCTGAAAAACCCTATGTGACTTTGATTGTGAGTGCTAGAGGAAGAACTTCTATTCTATCCAGTTTTAAAGTATACATTGTATCAGAGTGGTCATTTTTGAAAGTCTCCATGTGAAATGTACTTAAAACTGAACGGCCTCTGGGTCAAGAACGAAGACCTTGAGAGAAAACGGGAGCTGTGTGAAGCTGTGAAGTGCGAGCAAAAAGGCATTGAGAGAAAGGGGGGAGCTATGCGAAGAGATGAAGTGTGAGCGAAATCCCCAAGAAAAACTATGAAGATTATTTAGCATTGGGGTGCCCCCCCAGAGGGGAGAGTGATCCAGGAAGTCTGCAGAGACCCCACCAAAAAGAAATATATACTGGCAAGGTTTCCAGGCAGACCCAGGAGAACCACAGAAACCCAGTAAAGAAAATATAAAGAAACAGTAATCTATAAAGAAAGTGAATGTTGAAAGAGAATCTTATTTTGGCTAATGAACTTGAACAAGAGGACACAGCAAAAGCCTACAGCACCTGGTTACGCGACCTGTAATGGGTGGACTACTGCACCGTGACTAGTGGGGACCCCATTAAATAAGTGAACTGCGTGGCAAGTTGGAATTGAATAAACCAAGAGGAGTCACTGAATACGGGGAAGGGAACCCCTAAGGAAATCCGTTGAACTTTTGTGTTCTATTGAACATGGGGAAGGCAACCCCTATAGAAGTAAGTTGAACTATTGTGTTTTGAAAAGTGGAACTTTTTGGTGTTTGAAAAACGAACTTTGTGAAATCAAAGGAGTTTGAACTTGGGCTGGGGAAACCTGAGAAACCCAGTGAAGAGTGTGAACCAGAGAGCTTTGAGTTTGGGAATGGGAATCCGGATAAGCCCAAGGAACGTTGTGAACTAAGGTACTGTGAACATTTGGCAAGTGAATCCTGATAAGCATGTGGAACTTTGTGAACCTGAGTGTCTTGAACTTGGGGAAGAGAGCTATAGAAGAGCTCCAACGACAAGTTATTTTACTTTTGAACACTATTTAGTTTATTAAGATATCGACATTCCCTACACATTGTCATTGTATAGAAGTGAGGACAAGCATAGGTTATGACACAGACAGTATTTTGCTTTGGACTGACAGACTTCGATTTTCCCTTAGTTTTCTTTTAGATAAGGAGCATTGCCACCTGACCAGTAAAATAAAAGGTTTTTATTATCCATATCCTTTGTGTATGTGTCATCTCTTGATACCATGCCTGTCCAACAAAAGTCAGTTCTCCAAATGTTCAAAGGAAAAGAAAAGTCTTGAACCAGTTCTTATGAGTTCCAAGTCAATACACAAGTTAATCAAACAAAGATAAAATCCACTGGTAACAATTCTTCAGCTTTCAGTTGACAATATCCCGTTCGTGGGCCAAGAAAATAGCACCAAATGGGCGTTCCCTTTCCAAGAGTAATAGTCACAGTTCAAAGATTAAGTTAACAACTTCTTCGACAACTGTACAACTTGTTAAGACCTCTGCAGTATGTTTGGTATAATTGTCAGGATGCTTCTTCTTGGTTTGTTGCCTTACTCCTGAAAACCACCCTTATGCTACTGTTACTGTGTGAGCAGTCTCTTTTGTCCCGCAGTATACTACTACTTCAACCAACTTGAATGTGACATCCACTGACAGTTAATACACCACCACAGTTCAGGTACTTCTTCTTCTTCTTCTTCTTCTTCTTCTTCTTCTTCTTCTTCTTCTTCTTCTTCTTCTTCTTCTTCTTCTTCTTCTTCTTCTTCTTCTTTTTCTTCTTCCATATAAAGACAAGACTCTATGACCAATACAGGTAGGCAAGTCACACTTCTTTCCTATACTTCGAGCACAGTATTTCTGCCTGACTCTTTACAAGTACCCAGCTCCCTTCCCCAGCTTTGTTCACAACTTCTTGGTTCCAGTAACTACCGTTAAGCTGTATTGACACTCTTCCAGCTTCATGTAGTAATGCCACACTTGTATCAGAGGACACTGGACCTTTAAGAACCTCGTAAACTAGATGGATAGTTCTTAATAGGGCTGGTTTTAATGTGGAAAGGGTTTGCCTCTTGGCTTGGACAATACTTGATCTTTTAGTCACTGGGACAACTTCAGGACTTCAAGAATAAATGTTTCCACTAGTGCAAAGTTCAGTCTTCAAAGGAAAACAAGATTTATGTACACGTAATCACTCTTTCATATAGATCTTTAGCTTTAAATAAATGCCAGTGATTGTATTTCTTATTTAATATCACAGAAATGGTTTCCGAGGTATCCGTAGAAATGATCAAAATAAAAAAATCAAATGGAGAAATGACAGCATCTTTTTACCGATTTTTATTGAAAATGTGCGAAATTGTTCTAAAATATAAGTGTGGGGTGGGGTAAGGGTAATAGTTAAGGTGGGGGAAAGGGGGGTCTCCCCCGCATTATATATAGAAAAGATGTAGTCATTTCTCGGTTTGTAAAGAAATACAGTGGGTCACACGCAACCTTCCTTTGGTGCTAAATATTTGTGTAACACTTGTGGAAGTTAAAGTAAGAGTGGCTATAACAAGCGTTCCCCTTTTTTATGAGAGGCATGCGACCACTCTGGCAACAGTATAGTCTTCAACAATGGAATTAACAGGCTCTTCTTACGCGTATACCATTGCTCTCACTAATAATGCATGTGATACATTTCCATTATTAAGAAGAACCTCCACAATGACAAACAGTTTATACTAGCTTTAAACCTCACGCAAGTTACTTCTGAGCTGGTAACAGTTACCGGCAAGGCTTGGAAAGTGAATCTGAATGCAAGCTTCACTCACCGGCTCCAGGAACACTGCGGATGCAGGCTGCTTCACGTTACAGACTTCTTCAACTGCTACTATTGCTTCTGGCACTCTTGGGACCCACCCCCTTCTGCAGCACAGGTGTCTGGGGTCAGGCCACATTAACTGGGGTCTCTTTCACTTCTCAGTCCCTCGGCTTGCCTTCTGCTACGGGCCTCAGGTTTCAGCATGGTCACGGCTCTGCAATCACAGCTACTAAGCGCACATGGGGAAAGCTCCACTCTCAACACGTCTCCCTCAGTGCGGCCATGACAACGCAGGGTTTGAGAACACAGGACCCTCTCAGAACTAGCAGGTGCAATCTACTGTCTCCACGCTCCGGCTTCCTTTCTGTGATCACACTTCCTCATGCTTTGCCAGCCTCGCCCTCTGCTGCTGCTCATTCTACTGCCAGCCTTCCATCTACAGTTCCAGCTCCTTCTCCCTCTCCTTTCCAGTGGTCGAAGTGGGCGGGAGCGGACGGGAGCGGTGCTCCTCTACTTCTTTTAATGAAGTTTTACCGTTCCTATACTTTTATTTTAAAAAGAAACCGTTCCGGAACGGTTTTGTTTTAAAATAAAAGTGTAGGAAGCAGTTGAAACTTGCACTTTCAGTGCAGTGCACTGAACATTCCCTTAAACTGCAGGCGCATGCATTTGGGGGTTTATATTGTGCATGGGAGGGGGTATGGCGATGGGGTTTGCGGGGAGTGGTGCAGACCAGTAGGGAACATAGCTCCACTACTTCTTTTCGTGCACTTCGACCACTGCTCCTTTCCTGATGTAGCCTTTTATGCCTTGCAGGTTTGGCAGTTGGCTTCAGGTGTAAGCCATTGACTTCAATGGCCTGACCTGTGCAAAGGCTGTTGGGCTTAATTGCCCGACTACTACATCTACATGTCTCTTCAGCCCTCTTCTTTGTCTGAGTTTCTATAGGATTCTGGGACATGTAGTTTACTTTATCAAGAGCGGGATTATGGAGAAAGTTAAAAACAGGTTCATCCCAGTCTTCCTGGTCTGTCCCCCCACCCCATGTGATCCTCCCACAGTACACTACCCCCAGGGTCGGGATCAGAAAGTGGCTGCCTTTCCCTGCCCACATGAGGAGGGACTCAGACCGGGTTTCTGGGGAGGGTATCACCTCCTTTTGCTGACACCCATTTTTCCGACTGGTGTTTTGCTGTGGGAGTTTTGCCGAAAATTCCCATCAAAAGTTTTTTGGGGGGAAGGGGTGGGAAAGGGTAAATAAAACGTTGGGGGGATGGTAAATTAAAAAAATGTAATCAAGGGAGGCTCGGGAGGGGGGGGTGACTCCCCCGAAAATAATTGTAAAAATATTTTGATGTCGTTTTTCGGCAAAACACCCGTCAGAAAAAAGGGGGTTGGCGAAATGACATGGAACCCTGGGGAGAATCAGATTCTTCACAATGAGCCTCATTATAATGTTGGCAGCTACGGTATGAATGGTGCCGGTAAGGCACCGGCACCGTTCATACCGTGCCGCCGAATTACGAGTTCTGCTCGCGGGTGCATGACAGCCCGCCAGGTCTGACCTGGCGGGCTGTGCGGCACCCGCGAACAGAATTCGTAATTGCACCGGCACTGTTATCAATGGGCCGGTGCAACCATGCTCCCCACCCCCATTCTGCCCTATGGGGCAGAGTGGGGATCGGGAGCCCGGCAATACTGCCCCCCGCGAATGGGCAATTACCAGCCCATTGAACTCGTAATGGGCCGGTTATTGCCCAACCGCGGGGGGCGGTGCCGGTAGCGAGTTTGGCGGTAGCCGTGCCTGTAAAACAGGCACGGCTACCGCCAAACTCGTAATGAGACCCAATGTCTTATTTGATAAGTGCCCGACTAGGCTTTAGGTTTGTTTTCCCTACATATTGAGTTCAATAATTGTTAATTTCACTTTAAATATATAATTCAATATGCAGAGACCTTCAAAAACATGTTTCACATCACAAGCGACCACTCTGATGCAAGATTTTCCCTTTTGTTTAATGGTAGACAAATATAACTGCTTGTTTTGCTTTAATTGGATAGTTTGGTGTTCAGAGACTCTTGGGAACGTATTCCTTGACACACGCGACCACTCTGATGCAAAGTATTCCTCTTTCTTGTATACATAACAAGCATACATTTTCGTTGCACTTTAATTGAGCTGCTCACTGTTCAGAGACCTTTGCAAAAGTGCTTTCTGCCACACGCGACCACTAAGATACAATTTATTTAATAAAATGCTTATGTTCACACACGCACACTGGCTTTCTCAAGCCCCAGAAACTCACTGGTCACTTAGGATGGTTAGGCTGCAGCGCAGATCATGCAGACTTTTTCCACTAGTGCCGGGGCTCCATTTTCTGCCCCCACATACTGCTGGGGTGGTCCTCCACCACCACAGGGGAACAAGGACTTTAAATAGAAAGGAACCGGGCAGCTTCCAGCATGGCTCCCTTCACCTTTCCTGACCCACTCCAGGGAGTCCCCACTCCCATGCCATGCTGAACGTCCCTCTGCTGCATGCACCGGTCTCCTGGTCCTTCTCCCGTCGATTCTCTCTGCCACTGAGGTGTGCTCCATTTATACACCTGCAGCCCCTGCCTGACTCACATTAAAGGGAAAAACCTGACCTTCACTACCCCTAGCAGGCATCTTCCTCTTCCCTGTACTAGAGTGGTAAAAGAGCATAGTCTTCATTGTTCTTAGTTGCCTCTTCTTTGTCCCAGTACTCTCAAGTGTCAATGGTGGAGAAATAAGGGGAGCTGGCTTATAATAGCCCATAATGGTTGGGGAGGGGTTGGGTTGGCTGTCACGAGGGAAATGGGGATAGCATGTCTCGCCCAAGGGTATCCCACACCCTGTTCCCAAGGATCCTCCACCCAGGTGATCTTCCCTCACTTCTGCACCCCCCTGGGTCGGGATCCAATAGCAATGGTCTTTCTCTGGCCACCTGTGCAGAGGATCCAAGGGTTCCAGGAGTGAGAATACCCTCAGGTTTCTCACAGTACGCAAACACCTCAAACAAAAGGAGTGAGATAAATGAATGGAGATCGCATCACATGCCCGGAATGGTAATAGGATTGCCTTTTGGAAACTACTTACAAACTCATATAGTAGTAGCCCATTGGTAGGTGGTGTTGCTAGTGAGGCCTGGGAGCTTCACATTAATAATACTTTGGGGAAAGTTGCGGGTGACAAGCCGGTAGTTGTATCTTGTTCTGTTAGATGGGCAGGTGTATTTACTATTATTGGTCTTGTCGAGATAATTAAGGCATCAAATTGTTCACGTTCTGCAGGGCCAGACGGCCCATGCAATGTACTAATTAGGATGAACTCGGACCTATGGGCTCAAGTGTTTTTTGTTTCAATGTATACGTGAGATCAATAAGATACCTAACCCTTGGACCGACAGTAATATCATACCTGTATATAAAAAAGGTTGTAGGAACTGTTAAAATGGATTTCTGAACTCTGACCTGGTGCGCAGAGGTTCAGGAGGCCAGCCTAGTTTCTTGGAACAGGATAACCTTCTGGATAAGCCAGACTAATCAAGGTAGCTTAGCGACGGTCAAGACTAGGTCTCAGGAGGAGTGAGGGTGACTGAAAGACCTTAATTAGCACACAGTAAAGGACACTTACAAATCACTCCCAGTCAGGTGTAGATATATTAAAAATACATATACATTTATTTCAAGGCCTTTGAGTTTCAAACACACAAATCAAATTACAGTAATACTTATGAGGCCAACACAATCTTATCTAAATACATATATACAAGACCATTGGGGTCTAAAGGGTTAATTCACGAAATGGGTCCACAACCTAAGGGGAAGGAAACAGACAGTGCAAATAGTCTTTAGTCTCTTCTGCATCCAACACACTCCTAACTAAGAGGCAGTCTAATCCCTAAGAAGAGTGGAGCCTAATGCTCAAATGTACATGCAATGCAAGCGCACGCGGTAGTTCAAATGGGCAAAATGGGGTCTCTTCGAGGGTCTGAAGCAACTCAGGAAGGTGAGTGAGGCAATGAAGAATAGGCTCCCACTATTCGATTAGGGTCTCCACTTGAGGGCAGAGTCGATTCCAAGAGTTGGGAATAGTTCGCACAAGCAGTGGAAAGGAGAGGGGCCCCTATGGGGCCACTCATGCGTAAAAATGGATGGAGGTACTAGGGGCCAGCGGCTAGGGTTGGGATTACTCACCGACCCCTGGCGCACTCCAGAGAAAACTTCGGCAGTCGACTCCACTTCGGTTGCAGGTTCAAGTGTGGCAATTTGGCGGCTCTGCGGCTTTAAGTGACAAAGATACAGCGAGGATTTCCAAACGGGACAGTGGTGATTTCTCCGCTCCTGGTGGATGGATCAGGCCAGTTTCACTGTAGCAGGTTTCAGGGGCAAGAGAGGCACCAATGCAGCGCACCTGCAAAGGTCGTCACCACGGCTGGGCGACACAGTAACCGCGTATGGTCCGGCTCTGGCGCACTCGTGTCACTTCAGACCTGGGAACGCCAAGTGTACAAAACTCAGTGTGAGGGTGCCGTGAACACAGAGCTAGCGATATACCAAATTTCGAGAGCCTCCTCGAAACGGAGGCAGGGACAGAGCAAAGGCCCTGCATAAGCTGGTCAACCCACTGGTTGGCCCAGGGACACTTCCGAGAAGGCTTACTTGCAGGGTTTGATGAAGGTGCCAAGAATAGTTAGTCCCGCTATTCGAATGGGTCGAAGCGTCTTTGCAGACCTTCTAGGACGACCAGATGCAGAGGGGTCCCACGGGACGACAGCGGGCTCAGGGTGCCAAACCTTCCAGCTGGTCACCAGTGGTTCCTCGACTCAGCTTCTTAGCTTCAGGATACTTGGATCCTATCCTTCGTTCAGTGAGAACTCCAGAGTTCGACATGGTATGGTTGTTTGGGGCCTTCTCTTATCCAGAATCTCCTTCACGCCAAAGCGAAGGGGACCCAATGGGAGATCTGCTCACATACAGGCATATCATATGTGGAACAATCATGGACCAGAGTGGACCCAGGCATTCACAGCACTCCAGACTCTCTGGCAGCCAGGATGTGTATTGGAACCAGACGTTCCAGCCCACATACTGGAGGCACACACACAAGGCATGCAGAAGCCTGCAAAAGCTTGGTGTTTCGCAGGAAAATGCATGCCCAAATAAGGACTGACCCGGGTCAGCTCGACCTGGGGAAGACAAAGGAACACGATGGCCAAAGGACAGGACAAAGAGCCTCGTGGCATGGCCATTTTGGAGCCAGGCCAACTATTTGTGCCAAACGCTGTAATCGTGGTTTACCTGGCAGGAAAGGTTTAAAATTACATGAAAAGATAATCTGCCACCAGCTCTGTCCGTGACACATTTTCACATCTCCTAAAAAATCCTTCGAGAGTATCTATGGCCTTTGGAAATGGCTAAGAGACCCAAGTGTACTGTACTGGAAGGTACATTGTACACTTGTTACATGTTGCAGAAAAGTTGCAACATTGGAAAGGACTAAGGGAAACAATGTCTCCCAGTAATGACTGCCATAAAGGCATGTCAGTTTCCCCATAGAAAGTGAGATAAAGACCAGAGGAGTGCAGCAGAATGCTGGGCTCCCCTGCTAAAGCCAGACTATGGTGTTAAACAGCAGCAAAAATGTTGGGGGGTACACAACTGGAGGGAAAATTACACATACATGGAAATCTTTCCTAACAGGAAACTTCCCAATAATTATAGGATGCTTGCTATGTTAGACATACCATTAAGATATTTGCTGAGATACTACTCATTGAGTTGAATGACTGGATTGAAAATAGCAGCATTCTACCCTGTAGCCAAACAGGTTTTTGGAGAGGGATGTCTACACTGCACAACCTAATTATATTAACATCTCTTATCGAATACACATGGTATAGGCGGTCCGGAAAATTGTATGTAGCTTTTATTGATTTTTCGTGGCGTTCGATACGATAATTAGGGAACGCCTCTGGAAAAAATGTAGGGATCTAGGAATCCCACCGGGCCTACTCTCAATTATCATTAAACTCCATACTAACACTAGGATATGAGTTAGACTTAATGGTACAGGCCGAACAACAAATTGGATTCCCAGTTTCTTGAGGGGTTAAGCAAGGGTGCATTCTGGCCCCCACATTATTTAATTTGTATCTTGTTGATCTGGAAAAGCACTGGATGTAAAGGGCGCCTATTCTATCAGGTGCAGAACCATCGGCGTATCGTGGTTACGATACGCTGATGGTATAGTACTAGTCGACTAGACACAGAAGGGCTTACACTATAAATTGAATGCCGTGGGTAGCGTTGCCTACATTAATGGCCTGCAGGTTAATGTAGGCAAGACGAAAATTATTACATTTGCACACAGAGTGCACGGGCAAAGAAACATAATTACACATGGACGCTTAATGGTAATAATGTGGAGAAAGTCAATAGATACACATATCTGGCGAACATCATGGATGCACACTTGACTTGGAAGGCTCATTGGGAATACATGAGAGATCGGGTGAGAATACAGATGGGGTTGCTGAGTAAGTACATTGGTAACCATGGACACTGTACTGTTGCAACTATACTTAGCATTTATCAAGCAAAAATTAGACCACTATCGCTGTATGGGGTTGAGGTATGGGGGCCAAATTTGTTAAATGGCTCATGGTTTTGGAAGGGAACTTTGTGTAGAGGAGCAGTCGAATGCCTCTACACGAAGTCCCGCCCCCTACTACCTATATGCTGGCAGCGTGAAATTGTGCTGTGTGTCACCAGCAGTTGTGAATATTCCGAGTTGAGACTTTGAGAAAAGGTATCCACTACAAAAGCCCTATCAGATGTACCCCAGAAGAGATGATAATCTCTTGGGGGAAGTTCCCAAAGGAATATGAAAAAGTGCGAAAGAAAAGTTGGTGACGTCACAAGAAATTAGCATGACACACACAGAAGACTGGCTGAAGAAGAGAATGTATGGATTTTATAGAAACTGGTGACAAACTAAAGAATCAAGTAAACTTTCATGTGTAGAACGAAGATTGCACGTGTGAAGAGCACTTGAGAAAATTCAAATCGTTCGATAACTGTACAGATGCAGCAACTCAAGTAGACTAAGTGATCATACAAGCTGGCTATACCTAGTGAATAGACTGCAGGTGAAGCCACCATTATATAGAACCTGGACATCAGTGTCAAAATTTTAGTAAGGTGAGACCATGAAGAGAAGGGCTGAAGGCTGTGTCCCAGCAGAGAATTAGCTGGGAGCATGGAAGACACGAGAAGGGCTGTCTGGCCTGTTGTCAAGATTGAAGACAGCCAAACACTGGTTATCTATTCTAGAAGGTAGAGAAAGTGAGAAGCTGATTCATCCCTTGTTAATGTGCAAAGAAAGAACACCATGAGTTCCAAGTGCATTAATTTAAGACAATTAAATGCTATAAAATGGCCCGAATTGCAGTCTCCTGTCACGTGAGCCAAGGATGGGAATAGAGTTGGGCACGTAGTCCAGAACTTTGATAAGCGTGTGCTCATACTCCATTATATCCCCAGAGACGAGAATACATTGCAAAGCCAAGTTCAAAGACAGCCTGCATGGCAGAAGGCATGGGTGATGAGAGATGCTGGGCTTATTGCGTGGGGAGGTGCAGTCAAGTCCACCTCCTGGCACCTGGGTCTGAGCTCACATGCTGCTAAATGAACCAAATGTTCCAGACATGGCACGAGTGTGCCAACCAATTGTAGAGGGCCATATAACGTAGAGCCTTATGGTTTTAGAGCCAATGGAGTACTGTGTTTCTAATAACAGTCAAAGATGACTTGCACTAGGGGTGGGCATGAGTTGTCCACCTGATTGTAGAGACCCTATCACACTCCCAGGCCTTATAGAAAGTATACTTGGATGTTCCCCTTGAGCCAACCACAATCCCCCGTAGCTTTTCCTATTCTTTTTGCTATGTAGTATGACGTCACGTATGACAGGTTGTTTTTTTATTAAATGCTTTGAGAGAGAGCGCTGTGTGATGACTGTTGATTTGTGTTGTAACTCCCTGTTTTGGACAAGTGATAATAAAACAGAAAAATAACTTTGCCATCTTCCTGAGTGGTCTGATTATTGGTGTACAGAGTTATTCTGTTTCCCATCCACCTGCATGACATGCTTCCTAAACATGGGCCATAAGCTTACATGTTAGTAGGGGTAGGATGATTCAGACTCATTGCATCGACCTGCTAGCTCCAGATTTTCAGATGATCGGACATCCTCCGCCATCTAGCTCGAAGACTGCAGGGTTTCCTGTGGAGAGCGACCATATCGAATTCTTGTAAGAAAACTGAGACGCTGGGCAGGCTCCCTCTTTGACGAAATCCCTACCTGGTTTCCACAAGCGCTTTGTGGATGGAAGGCGAAAGTGGTCGATTGGACGAGGAGACGATACCGAGGGCCTTCAGTCAAATGTGGGGAATGGCAAACTAACGGGACGGGATTGTGGTAATTTAAAAGAAACAGGAAATATTGTGTGGCGATAGAGATAAGAAGCCCCCATAAACCTGACATAAGGGGGTCTGGAAGAGGTAATCTCACACTCCAGTCGGAGTCCCTAGGCTACGTGTAAACAGGTTTACATAAGGAGACACCTGTGACAGGCTATTGATTAGGGGCAAGGAGAAAAAGGTGATCACAGAGTATTTTTTAGTAAATGTGTAATCTCGACTAGTCTCTCTATGTTATGTTATGTTATGTGTTGAGTTAAGGTGTTGAAGAAGTGACAAAAGTTGTGAAAGAACTGAAATGAAATTAAAAAGCTAAAAAGACTATGTAGGGAAGTGGTTTGTACCAATCCAGAGATAGACAGAGGCTTGAGCAGCGATTGTTGGATCATGCTCATATTTGTTGTTTTAAGAATATTGAAACATGGCGTAAGTATTGTATAAAACCTGGTAAGTATTGACAGTCAATTGATGCTCGTCACAATGGGAGATACTCCTCTGATGCATTTATGTAAGACATTGCCAAAACACATGCCCAAGCTTAAACAGTATAGTGCGGAATGGGTGAAAGGCACAGCAGATAAAATGTTCATGCCGTGGCCACAAGGGGGATCATTGTCAAAAGCTGCATTGCAACACATGACCACATATTTCCACGCTGCATACAAGGGGAAGAAATTAGAGAAACGTTAGCTATTTTAGAGCTCTGAAAAATGTACTAGGAAGAAAGGGAAGATCCACCACCTGAGGAGTGGATGCTTAATCAGTGTAAGGAGGAAGGTGTTGAGCCCTCAGCTCCCCCTTGTCTCGCCTGAATTAAAAGGCGCTAGTGCAGAGGAAATAGGGTTGTATCCTTCAAAGGAACTGAAAGCGGCGACGGGCTATAGTAATCCAATATGCGAACTGCCCGCTTATAATAGTGACGATAGTCCAGAGGAGAGTAAGAGAAAAGGGGAGATCTTTAAGATCATACAAAATAAAGAAGAGAAGAGTGAGTGGTCGAATATATCGACAGAAATAGAAAGAAAGATTAAGAGATGGAAAGGGGAAAAGGGCAAAGCTGACGAGGTAACGCTTGTGCATAACTAATGGATGGGAGGACAGATATTATATCCTTAAGCAGACAGGATGTAGATAAGGGTGAGGGGGATGAGAGTCACACTAGTTGGGGGCTAGACATGTAAGGTGCCCCTGAGGAAAGCCTGCAGATGGACAAAGAAGTAAGATGGTCCAATCTAGCTCAACCTAAGGATAGGACGCCAGATCCCATAGCATATCCAGAGCATTCCAGAGGACGATCGTATAGTGAGAAGGGAGAATCACCGCCATATGTGAGTAGATTAAGATGATTACCAGAGGAGACAGACAGGGACGATTGTCCCTGCCATGACTAGGCAGATGATGGGAGCCGACTGCGGGTTGGAGTTTACGCAGTTTCCCTTACTGGAAAAAGAGGGAGCAAGACCACAGTATATTCCATGACCACAAATGGATAAGGATCATTTAAGGTGCAAGCTCCCAAGTTTGACGTTGGGTGCCGGAAAATGGATGTATGAGTTAGAAAAAATGACAGGAGGAAACACACTGGCCACAGGGGACATTAAGGGTCCTTTGGCAGCTATTCTTGTGGAAAGAGCTCATGGCATATGGAGGAGGTCAAGCTATTCAAGTGTGACAGCACAAAACACAGTGCACAACGGAGCGCCATTTAATAATTGTAGAGCATATATTTGGAGGGCTCACAGGGTGCAGTATCCCGACACATCAGATAATGGGTGCAATCATGACACGTAAGATGAAGGAAGATTAAGACCCTATTGCTTACATTCAGGATATTCAAGAGCGTTGGCAACTTGAAATGCGGGAACCGTGGGAAAAAACAGGGCATTATTTTACCACATTTTATGTCAGGGGTTACCCAAGCAAGTACAGAGGCAAATGAAGAAACAAGTTGGAATGGAAGCGAAGCTGTGGGCTGAAATACAGTTGACAATAGTGCATCACTGTCGTCTATTGCAGGAGAAAAACAAGAAGAAAAATTAGGCTAGGAAAATTGAGGAAGCCACATTGGTGCAGAAAAAAATGGCTAAATATGCCATTGAATGGGCGGTATTGACAAGCAGAGAAGGATTGGGAATGCAGCAAGCGGTGGGTACATCGCAGGCGAACAATCAATGCCCGATGGACAAAGGAGGGAATGGGTTCATGCCATGAGGCAGAGGTATGGGCTATAGAGGAAGGGGTGGATTCCAAAACAATCAAGGTGGGTTTCTAAATTCGCAGAATGAGAATCAGAATGCGCAAGGAGGATTCAACTAAGGGGTACTAGTCAGGCGGCCTCCCCCTGTATGTTGGACTTGCGGGATGACACGGTACATTGCACGTGTATGTGGGAGCCAAGGGAACGTACAGAATAGCCAATTCTCAAGAGGGGGTTCCGCTTATCCTCCACCATATAGCACACAATCTACGGAAGGGTTTGCCCAAGATCAGACAGTGTATCAGACACAAGCGCCGCAAATGCTACAGATACAGCAACCAGAGCAAGTGCAAATGAATCCACCACAAGGGCAGTCGAAACATGCCCCTATGCAGACACATCAGTATGCAAACACGGGACAATTACTGACACCTAGAATAGGAGGTGCCACTTTGGTAGGAAGAAATCCCTTCAAAGGTACAGGGGTATGCATGTACCCACAATAGGACAGCTCACAGGGCGACTTGATGTGTTCGGTACTATCAGTGACACCAGACCCCCAAGAGGAACCAAGGGTTGATGTGACTATAGGAGGCAAATCTTGGTCTACTCGTTCATGTATACGAGAGGGAAAGTATCCAATGTCGGGAATGCTCAAGGATTCTCTGGAGCTACAAGTCGAGTTCCTTTTACTGATGAATTACCAGTCTCTATAGGAGAGTGTCACATGTCTGTTCCGTTCTATTCACGAAAGACACAAGTTAACATTTTGGGAAGAGATTTGATGACAAAACTTAACATGACAATTTAATTTACTGATGAGGGAATAGTGTGTTCCACTCCTGGAATACGCTACTTAAATGTGGCCAAATTTTTACTGACCTTCACTGGGCAAATGGCTTTGCGAGGCGTTCCAGTAGAGCCAGAGGTTTTTCTTTATGGGGTGAGCATTCTATTAACATGGCTACCTGGTTTAGTGGGGAAGACTGTGAGGATACCTGACAAATTCTTGTTCAGACCACAGATACCTATGGTTGAAGAGGGGGGACAGACTATCCCTATAGAGTTTGAAGCAGCCATAGTACGAAGGGACATAGTAATGCTCGAAGGAACGGATGACGAGGGTAGACCATGGAGGACAGTAATGGCTCTCGAACAAGGGTCTAGGTTGACTGATATTACTGACGAAGATATGTTTAGACAAGACCCAACAGACAATGAAGTAGTTTTCTTTATGAGCATTACATACTGGATAAGAATAGAAAAGATGGAAATCCCATAGGGAATGGCAATAATGCGGCACCGTCCAGCATTTTTTAAGAAGATTTAGAGAAGGTTCCAAGTGTCCTATGGACTTCAGGCCCTTATGACACAGGACTGTTAAAGGGAAGAGGGAATAGGGGATGTTAAAATAAAGCTGAAGCTAGGAGCGATTTTACCTTGAGCAAAACAGTACCCCATGTCTTGAGAGGCTGATGAGGGTATATTCAAGACCATTTCAGCATTGATAAAACCAGATATTCTGGTTCCATCAGAATCATTGGGCAATACTGCGGTGTATCCGGTCAAGAAATCAAAGGGAGGGTCGTGAAGATTCATAAAAGATATGAGACCGATTAAACAGATTGTAGAGGCAGAGATTCCTCTAGTTCCTAACCTGGCGACAATACTATGCAGTATCCCAGTAGAAGCACGATATTTCATGGTGATCGATTTAAAAAATGCATTTTTCTCAATCCTGTTTCACATGGACTCACACGATTTGACTTCATTTACGTTTCGTCATACTCGTCTGAAACGCACTTGTTTGCCCAGGGGGTACTGTGAGTCTCCATTCATCTTTAACAGGGTCGCCACCAACTGCCTCCATTCTATTAGGGGTCCTACCTCTTCCTCCCCTCCCCTACAAACCGCATCAAACCAAGCAGCCGTTTCTGCCTCTGCCCATTTCATTTCCGCCCACCACAACTCCATGCTTGGCCTCTGAGCAGCCTTCCAGCACATCGCAATCCTCCGTTTGGCAAGGATGTATGCCAGGTCTTTCATTTTGCTAATGTGCCTTAAATTGCGTGGCCTAGGGAAACCCCCCAGGATGCATGCCCAGGCCGATTCCACCTCCAGCGTGATGCCTTTTCTGACAAAGCGTGTTTTGAGTTCTGACCAAAATCTTCCCACCTCCGGACAGGCCCAGAACATATGTAACATCCCGGCTTCCTGTTCCCCACACCTGGGGCATCTTTGAGTCGTCTGACCACCAAACCTGTTGATCTCCCTGGGGGTGAGATATGCTCTGTGTGACATATAATTGAATCTGCTGGAGCCTTGCGTTCCGGGACACCTTTTTATGATATCTTTGGTCCCTATCCCAGAGCCCATCCGACATGGGCTCCCCCACCTCTTCTTCCCAAAGTAGTCTCAATTGGAGCAATTCCCTCCCCACATTGGATCCCAGCAGCTCATATATCCCGGATATCTCATGCCTACCCTCCGAAATGTCATATATTGTCTCCATGGCGGCATCCGGTTGTTCAGATAACACTACCGCCGGCCACTTCTCTCGCACTCGTTTAACCATTCTGGAGTGGGTTTTATACTGCCCATTATGCACCCCGGTATCTTCTATCAGTTTCTGGAATTACAGTGCCTCCCCTTCTTGTCATATGTCTCCCAGGGTGGCCAGGCCCATCGGTTCCCAGTACTTTCGGACCCTGTGTATCAATTGAGGGTCCTCTCTACATAGCGCCGCCAGTGGCACCTGCATGGAAAACGGGGCAGGGTATCCCACCAACTGCCATGCCCTGTGCCACATCTCCCAGCCAAGCACCAACAGCCTAGCCATCCTTAGAACCCTTGGCTTGGACAGCCATACTACTTCACTGAGGAAGAAAGGAAACGGTTCCATGCACAACAGCCTAGTTTCAGCCGTCTCCTCCTCAGACAGCCACCTCGCCACATACTGCAGCTGTCCCGCCAAATAATATAGCTCAAAATTCCTCCCCTGTCGCACGAATTCTGTAATTTCCAGAAAGCCACTCTGTTCCTGGAGTTATGCCAAATAAAGCCCCTGCACAAGCTGTGGAGACTAGCGAAAAAACGCCTAGGGATCACATGCGGGATATTTACAAAAAAATGTAACAGTCTGGGCAAGACTACCATCTTAAGTAGAGCAGCTCATGGCCAAGGGTAGTCTAGACCAAAATACCATGCTATTTTTAATGCCTTCTACTGCCTTTTCCGTGTTATGTTTATATTCTTCTTTTGCCGTATGGTATATATCAATTCCGAGATATCGGAACGACTTGGTGCGCCAGGGTATTGGTAATGTCGGCAAGCCCCTGAGTGGGACAAACCTGTACCTCCCCAAGGGGAACATGCTGGATTTCTTGGGGTTAACCGCTATGCCGGAGAGAGTGGCGTCCCGCTCCATTACTTCCAGAATGTATTGTATGTTCTCTTCTGGGAAGCGCAGATACAATAGTATATTGTCAGCATATAATGAGACAAGATGCAGACCCCTGGCTGTGCGGATCCCTATCTCCTAGTACTGTTGTCTCAGACAGACGGCCAATGGTTCCAACGCTAGTATATATAACATGGGCGACTAAGGGCAGCCCTGTCTAGTGCCCCTGCTAAGTTGCCATTTATCCGATATAGTAGCACCCGTTTTAACCCTAGCAATTGGGGAGCTGCATAACATTTTAACCCACCTAAGGTACCCTGGCCCCATTCCATTTCCTCCCAGAGTCGCCAACAGCCAGGGCCATCTAACTGAATCGAAGGCTTTAACCGCGTCAAGCGAGACGATCGCCAGTTCACCCGGGTCCCCCTTTGTTTGATCTATAATATGGTGCAATCTTCTATGGTTATCTGTTATGTTCCTGCCTGGGACCTAGCCCGTTTGGTCAGGATGTATCAGTTTACTGATGACTCGCTTAAGCCTGTTTGCTAGCACTGCCGTGAGGATTTTGCTATCCTGGTTGAGCATCAGTAGGGGTCCGTATGACCCACAATCCATGCTAGGTTTACCTGGTTTTAGGAGCGGAATGATCACTGCTTCTCTCAAGGACTCTGGTAACCCACCATACTCATACGCCTCATTGAGCATAGCCAGCAGTGGGGGGAACAGCTCCTGCTTGTAGGTTTTGTAAAATTCACTAGGGAGCCCATCTAACCCCGGAGCCTTACAGGTGGCCAGGTGCTGAATCACTAGCTCCAGTTCTTCTATTGTAATTGGGGCATCTAGGCCCGCCCGTTCCAAGTAATCCAAGGTGGGCAGGCCTATATCCCCCAGCGTTTCCAGGATTTCATGGTCCCTCGATCCGCCAGGGTCCTCGTAGAGGCGTTTATTTTTTTTTTATTTTTTTTTTATTTAAGTGTATTTGGTTTATTTCAAACCTTTCACATCAGTAAAACATTGCGTTTCATGAAGAGATCTGTCATAATACAATCACATTGAGCTCGAGAAAGAAACGATTCACAGAATAAGTAATAGTAAAAGGTGTCAGAATGTTCGCTACAAATTAACTCAAAAAAATCAAAAAAGTTAAATTAATTTAAAACCTCCCTACATAATCGGGTAGAGTACTTAAAATAAATTTCAATTGCCAACAATGTTGAATAAGATAAAATTGTTAGAGCAATAGTTTTAAATAACAGGTAAATATCAAACATTGGCTCAACACAACCTTTCATTCATTCCAGTTCATTGGTTATGATGTATTTTCCTCGTCAATGTGATCAAGTCTTTTTAGGGTGTTTTCTAAGAATTTGACTGTTGCGAAGTTTATTTTTGGGGATTGACAAATATATATTAGGCTCCACCATTTCTCCGCATCTAGATCGCATAGGACAGAGATATTACTTGCTAGAAAAAGATTTCGCAAATCTCCTAATTCCAGGCAGAATAGCATTAGATGAATTAGAGATTCTTTGCTTCTTTTACACAGTCTGCATTTTGTACATATTTTCTCTTTCGTATATCTTGCTTTTGTCGTCCTGTTTCGTAGGATGTTCAGTCTGAAGTGTAATAACAGATCTCTTTGTTTTGAACTTGGAAATTTTTTCAGGTAGTCTGGTATGATGGACATCACACTACAGTTAGATTTCAGAAGTGTGTGTGTTTTCGCCAAAGCTCGTTTCATTTCAGTGTTCGACCAATCCTCTGCCCACAGCGCTCTTTTTACAGCTATTGGTTTCTCTGTTAGTGTTTCGATTGTGATGCCGAAGTCTATCAGGGTCTGTTTATTTCCATTTTTCCAATCTTCTATTACTTTTTCCTCATGAGTGTTGGATTTGCTCAATATTTCGAATTGGGGGGGTGTCAGGTTGGTCATTGTTTTTCTGTACAGCATCAATTGGTTGTAGCGTATGTGTATATATATTGATGTTAGACCTAATTCATGGCGGATTACCGAGATTGGAATCGCTTTTGGTATCGAGAGGACGGTTTTCCAAAAAAGACCTTCTAAAGTTGACCAAAATTTCTCTGGGATATTTGTGCCAGTTTCTGCTCCATATATTAGTGTGGGAATTACTTTTAGCTCATAGAATGTAATCACAGGGCATAGAGAACATTTTCCGTATCTTTTATTGATAATGATTGCTTGGGCTGTTAGCTGTTTAGTTTTTGTCTTTAGCATCTTTTTCCAAGGTTCTTCATTCTTGATTCCGCTTATTTGTAGCCCCAAGTATCTCATTTCATCACACAGTTTTATCCACGTTTCGTTCACTTTCCATTCTTCATTTTTGGTCTTTTTCCATCTTTTGTCACTGATTATTAATATCTCAGTTTTATCTGCATTTATTTCTAGATCGTTGTTTTCTATGTATTTTTCAACCTGATTTAATGCGCGTTGTAGACCAATTTGTGTATGGTCTAACATTATCAGGTCGTCTGCATATAGCAGGTGATTAACTGGTTTGCAGTTTAATCTTGGTGGAAAAGACCTGATATTTTCAAAACATTGTTGCAAATCTTCAATGTAAAAGCAGAATAAGGTGGCTGCTAGCGGGCATCCTTGTTTAAGACCTTTTGCTGTTTTTATGTTCTTAGATAGATTTCCGCCTTGGTCTAGTTTAATTCTTATTGAAGTTTCAGCGTACAGTTCTTTTATTGCTTTCAGAAGGTCAGGGGGGCACCCTTTAGAGGCCAATTTCTCCCAGAGTCGACTTCTGTTCACACTGTCGAAAGCTTGTCGAAGATCTATGCTGGCTATATACAGTTTTTGTTTATTTGTGTAGGCTCTTCTTTTCATCAGGCCTAGGATCAGATGATTTAAATTGCACCCCACATTTTCGACAAAGCCTGATTGTCTTTTATCGTAGGTGTTCGAGGCCTTTATCCAGGTCTTTAATTGTTTTAGCAAAATCGTGGCGAAGATTTTCCCGACGCAATTTAGCAAGGCGATTGGACGGTAATTATTAGGGTCCATTCTATTGCCTTTTTTGAAAATAGGGACAATGATAGCCAGCTTCCAAGATCTCGGTATTTGTCCTTGCTTCACAATTCTCTTAAAGAGTGTTTCGCAGAAAATTGCCCATTTTTCTGGATCTTCTTTTAACACTGCGTTTGACAAGCCGTCTGGACCTGGGGCTCTTGACGAGCTTGCTCTCACGATTAAGGACTTTATCTCTTCCTTATCGAATTTAATTTCCCATGGACATGGTAGTTCTTCTTTGGTCTTGTTCTTCTCCGTAATATTTGTCTCATTGAATAATTTTGTGAAATGTTCTGCCCAAACATTTTCTGGTATTGGATTCATAAGAGCTGCCATTGATTGTTTCTCATTTAGCAGGTCCCATAAGGATCTGCTATTTGTGTTTGATATTGCTCTCTGCATGGCTTCAGCATCTTGTTGAAGTAGTTGTGATTTGTGGGCTTTTTGCCAATTTTTGTATTTTTGTTTCCTTCTTTGAATAAGTTCTTTCAGGTTTTTGTTCTTTTCATTTTTTAAAGCACATATATCTTTTCTCAGGAGTTTCTTTTGTAACGTTACTCCTGGATCATATACATGTAACTTTCTGATTCTTGGTTTTATGTTTTTTCCATGACTTTGTTTGAAGATCTGTAGTGATGTCTCATATTCTACGGACAATTGTTCTTTAGATTGCCACTTTTCTAGGCTCTTTAGTACAACATCGACGTCTCTTTTTTTCAGCCTTAGGCAATTTAGGCCATGTTCTCACTCTATTTTTGTGTCCCATATTTGATTTGTTCTAATCTTCGGATCTAAGAATTCAGCAATGATCGGGTCGTGGTCACTATGGTTCGAAGGAGATATCCTAAATGTTTGTACCTTTGCTAGTAATCGTTCGCACACAAACATGTAGTCAAGTATGTTACTCACATTACCATCTGACCAAGTCTTTGCAGGTGGGATGTCGCCCTTCGTATTACCGTTGAGTCTGTGTAGTCTTCTTGTTTCCATTTCTTCATTCCATGTTTTGCCACGTTTACGTTTGTGGTCGTTTTTGTATGTGGCTGTTTGAGTAGCTTTATTTTCTTCGAAGCAGTTCGCATTCAGATCGCCACAGATGATAATATATAGATCTTTATATGCTTCTGTTTTTTCATCTACGCATTCCATTACTTGGTCTATGAAGTGTTCGTCTTCATTTTTTGTAGGGTTCCAATAGACATTTAATATTAACATTTTTTGATTGGTTTTTGGAGTGTCTAGCTGAAATTGTATGATTATTGCTTGAGTGTACAAATTGACGTTTTTTGATTCAATCACCTGTATTCCTGATCCATTTTTAATTAGGGTTAGGAGACCTGCAGATGGTCTTCCAATCAAGCTTCCTTTAGCAGGGTTGCATAACACAGTATATCCTTCTTTGAAAGAGGCTGTTTTTAGCCAGGATTCCTGTATGCATACAATATCTAGCTCATTCAGCAGAGGATTGAAATCATTGAAAAGATGTCGAAGCCTCTGGTGTTCCAACTTCCTATTTTCCATCTGTTGGTGTGAGTTTGTTTGAGTGGCTACAGTTTTGGTCTGGTAGCGAGAGAGCCTGCTAACCAATTCCAATATTTCGGCTCTTCCTTTGTCATTTGTTGCGTATTTATTAGATCACTTGTATTTCCATTTCTCCTTATTGTTATTTTTATTTTATTTAGATGCTCTTTTTCTCGCGTTTGTATTTGTTCTTTATTTCCGTTTTCCATCTCTGGGCTGTATGGTGAATCTACAGTTGATCCTAATTTGTTTTTGTTTCCACTCATGTTGCTATGATCATGTTGATAATTCTCTCCTTGATTTGTCTTTCTAGTTTCAATTCTCGAGTTGATGAGATATGGGCTTTCATCTCCAGAGAATGTTCTCTCGAAGTGTACAAGTTTCTTTTTTTTTTCACTCGTTCTGGGCTCTTCGTATGTAGTTTGGGTATCCGCTAGTTCGGAGATCGTGAATCCTAAAACTCTGAAGTTCTCATAGGCCTCTAACATAATTGAGGCAAGTATCGCTGAGTTCGTCACGATTTCCACCAAATCAACACGCGCTTCATCCGGGAAGCTTACTGACAATAGTTCTTCCGATTTTATTGTTTTTAATTGAGGGATGTATTGTAGAAGTCTCATAATTGCTGATCGATTTAATATCAGTCCATCTACATTTTTACCTGATTTTTCTATTGTTATCACCGTATTTTTCGGTGGTTTTGGTTTTTGCTTATTCCATTTGGGCTTCGCGCCGGTGTTCTTAAAGTGTCCTTGTTTTCCATTTTGGGACCAAGTCTCCCTTCTTGTATCATTTTGGTAGTCATTTTTCGGGAAGGTCAGTTGCGGTTCTTTTTGAGGGCAATAGCCCTTCAGTTCTTTTGATTCTGGGTATTTAGCTGTGCATTTTTTTAGTTTCTCGCTTAATGTTAAAAAATCTCCGTCAAGAGTTTTGGAATCAAAGCATGCTTCTTTGGCTTCATATGCATTGAAGTCCATGATCATTCGTTCCTGTATTTGATCTGTTTGAACATTTTCATCATCATATATCGAGCAGTCTAGGAGTTCCTGTATGCTTTTGTCTTGTGAGTTATCTTCTTCTGATGACACAGAAGCTGTTACGGTCTTTTCAGGGATTGGCTGGGTGCGTGGCTCTATAAGTTTACTAAATGAGGCAATACTAGGTGGCTCTTTTTCTTCTGTGTCTTTTACATTTCGTAAAAAGCTCCTTGATCCGCATTGCTTCTTCTTTTCTTTGCTGGTCACGTTTTTTGTTTTACTTAAACTTTTTTGGTTATTCTTTTGTGTGTTATTTGTGTTTGCAGCTTCTGACTTTTTGTTTGCATTTGAGTCAAAAATTGGGAAGGTACTTGTTTTTGCTTTCTCCTCATTTTCAATCGATTTTTCAGCAGTCTCAGGTGTGTGATTTTGACTAATTTCATTTTCCGTTTGTATTGGAGTAAGGGTTGTTCTTATATTTCGGGGCACAATGGCTGAGGCTCCTGGGTGTATTAATTCAAGACCCGTCATGTGAAGAGTACTTTGGGCCTCTCTCTGTTCCTCACGTATATGAGTCCACGTGGGACTCGATCCTGATTCAATGTTTTTTGGTTTAGAGGATAGAGTTGTAACAATTTCTCGAATTCCTTCTAGGAAATGATGTTTGTCAGTTTTAGCTTCTTTAAGTAAATCAATCAAGGTTTTTAGTACCACACTGTCCATTTCTTTCTCTCGGCTTCGCCTTTCTTTTATTTGCTCCATGACTGATTCCACATAGATCATTTTGCTATTCATTAGAGCAATCATTGTTGATTGGTCTCGTTGATTTTCATTTAGAGCTTCGTAGAGTTTTAAGAAAGGAGCCAATGTTATTGATACAGATGCTATAATTGCTTCTTGTGTCTCTTTTAGCCACCTCATTTCATTTGCAGATCCATGTGTAGTGCTGTTTGCGTGTCTTTGTATATTTGTTCTTTTCTTCCTGTTGCTTTCATTTGGACTAGACTCTACAGAGGATGAAGAGGTGTCCTCTGATGTCATAGTTTCAGTTGGTCCTTTTTTTGTATGTGGTAGGAAGTTTTTAATTTTATCTTGTAATGTTTTTATTTCCAGGTCACAATTTTTGATTGATTCTCTCTCTCTGGAGGGCCTTTGTCTTTGGTTTTCTGATTCGGGCGTTGTTTTGGTGGCAGAGAGATTTTTTCTGGTGAATAGATTAGAGGGCGCTTTCGCGTCCAGGTGTCATTTGCCTCATTCTCTGTACTTCGGTTTGCAGTTAAGTTTTCCTGGTTTTCCATATCATTCAACGTTTCTATGATTGGATTTGTCATCTGTGTATCTGTGATCTCTACTATGTTGTTTAGTAGGTCATCATCTGTTATTTCAGTGATCACATTTTCTATGAGGGATGTGTTGCTTTCTTTGTGCACAGTTCTTGCACTGGAAGTTATGATTTTTTCACAATTTGCAACTTTGCTTTTTTCTAAAGGCGCGATATTTCCATTAAAATGCCATCTGAGAGTGCTGATTTCTGATGTAGAGTAGCACCTTTTTTTTGTCTGCTTCTTTAGGATTTGTATGCCTTGAGCTTCAGATCTTTTATCTTGGTCACCTTCTGCATTAGTGACCGGCTTTTTTATGCTAATGCTTTTTTTTACAACTTTGGGATATATATTTCCATGTGAAAATGTTGTCACTTTATTTTCGTTTGGGGTATTTAATAGTGATTCTGGGGACATTT
This sequence comes from Ambystoma mexicanum, assembly GCF_040938575.1. Taxonomy (NCBI): domain Eukaryota; kingdom Metazoa; phylum Chordata; class Amphibia; order Caudata; family Ambystomatidae; genus Ambystoma; species Ambystoma mexicanum. Next base: position 1,015,602,236 of record NC_090932.1, read on the forward strand.
GTGAGGTTGAGTAATTTGTCTTGGCTGGTCCAGGTTGCCCGTACTTTTCTGTGAGCAGAAGCCTTTCATTTAGGCTTTCTTCTTCTCCGGACGTGAGAGAGTTAATTTCTCTCTCTGCGTCCGAGATGCACGAGGCCAGCTCGGGCTTCCGAGCAACTTCGCCCCTGCTCGGCGTCAAGTCGCGCGTCTCCTCACAGCCACGGAATCCAGCGGCCGCCTCTCCCTGGTCATCTGTGTTCGCTGTATGCGACACAGCTGCGGGGCACGGGGGCTCAGTGCACGGGCAGCAGCCTATCTCCCCCTCCTTGCAGGGAGCCGGACAGGCTGCGCCCATTTCAGCACTCGCCACCGCTAGTTGCGACACCACTGCGAAGCACGGGGGCTCGGAGGGCAGATCGCAGCACACCTCCTCTCCCCTACGGGGAGCCAGGCGCACCGCGCCCATGTCGGCGCTCGCCTCCGGGACGGGCTCCGCAGGCGGCACTCCCGCGCCCCCGACCACGAACTCCTCAGCCCGCCCCTTCCATTGGCCGCCCCGCGCATCGACCGAAGCCCCGGCGAACACTCCGCCACAAAGGGCGCCGGAGCCGCGGCGGCAGCCGCACGCCGCAACGCAGCATGCCGATGACCCTCCAGGAGCCGCACAGGCATCCGGAGAAGGTGAGGAGCAGTTGTTTGGTCGGATTGGGGGGGCTGGGGAGATACTTTCATTTGTGGTTAAATTGTGTACTCTAATGAGGCTTAGGTTTGATGTCAATTTTTTGCAATGTTTCCCAATGCCTTTTATGCCGGTCTTTAAGTTAGATGGAGCATAAGAGTGGGTTGAAGGTGTATTATTATTAGACTGATTTTCATCCAGTGCACGTACCTTACTCCGTGTTCTTGAGTGCATGTCTCCTGATGTCTCAAGGTCCAATTGCTCGCACATCGGCGAACACTCGGCAAACACTCCACTACGCTCCGCGTCTGTGGGTGGTTTTTAAGGGCTCCAAAATGTAGAAACAGAGGACAGACTCTAGCAGAGCTTCTCCTTCTCCTTTGCTGCCAAACACTCGGCAAACACTCCGCTAGAGGCGTTTATAGTATCCCAGGAACTCATCATTCACACCCTCCTGGGTATTCCGGATCCGGCCTCCCTCCCCCTTAATTTCCCTGATCACCAGCCGTGGCACCTCACTCTTATATAGCCAGGCCAGCAACCTGCCCGGCTTGTCTCCTCCCACATGCTGTCTCTCCACATATTTCTTATAGCTTATTTTACAAAGCCTGTCCCAGAGTTCACCACTAGCTTGTTGCAGCTATCACATCCTTACCCCCTCTTCACTAGAGGTGCCTCCCCTGCGCATGATGTCCTCCAACTCCTCCTCCATTCCCTGCAGTTCCCGCTCTATGTCCCCCTGGAGCCCTCTAGATTTCGATATGGCAATCCCCCGCACTACCACTTTGAATGCCTCCTACACGGTTCCCATAGATTGAACACTGCCAGGATTGATCTCGAAGTGCTCCGAGATCGCCTCCCTTAAGTCCTCCCGGACTCCCGGGTGCTGCAGAGCCTCGGCTCTAAGCTTCCAAGTAGGAATCCACGCCCTAGGAGGTTGGTGTCGCCACTCCAGAACCAGGGGGGGAATGATCCGAGAGCACCCTGACCTTATATTCCGCGCTTCCCATCTCTTCAGCCATTTCTGTAGTGGTGAACACGTAGTCCAGCCTCGTGTGCAGATCGTGTGGCGCTGCGTAGTGCGAGGATTGCCTATCTGCAGGGTGCAGCTGCCTTCAGACATCAAATAGGTCGAAGTCTGTCAGGAGGGCCTGTAACACCCTTGCAGCCGCATTGGGTTTGTCTAACTTGTTATCTGATCTGTCAACTTTAGCATTAAGCACACAATTAAAGTCTCTGCCCCACAGGATCCCACCACCTAATAAGGGGCTAATCTTGCCATACAGAGTCCGAAAGTAAGCCGCTGTATCCTGATTGGGGCATATAGGTTTACGATACACACTTCCCAGTTTTCCAACATACCTCTCATAACGATCAACCTGCCTTCCGGGTCTCCCGTAGCTTGAAGCAGCTGAAATGGCACGTGCGGTGCCACCCATGTGATAACAACTCTAGCATAGGCCGAATATGTGGCTCCCGCCATGCAGCCCTCCCTGGTGAGGTGGGTCTCCTGCAATAGTGCAACATCAATCCTCAACCTTTTCAGGTACATCATCACCTTGTTATGCTTCAAATAACTGTTGAGGCCCCTGACGTTCCAGGTAACCACTCTAAGGCACCCCGACGCCATGGATACGATGTCCCGCCCTCCATCTCCCCACTACCACCCGCCTACTAAGATTCGCATTTTGGCTTGTAACCCCTTCCCTCCCAACAACTGTCCCTTTCCCCAACTTCCCAACTACGAACCCAACAAAACTCCCCATCCCTCACCCCACCCTTCCCTTCCCCAACAAATGCCCAGCTCCATCCCTGGATCTCAGGCGACCCCGCGTTTTGTTCTGCCTTGGTAGGCTGAGGACAGAAACCCGGCAGGGTGTCACAGGACTACCAGTGACCTAACTAAACTAATCTAAATGTGGGTTTGAGGACTAGCTCTGCAAGGCTCCCATAATGTGTTCACAATCTCAGTGCCCACGATCATGTCCAATTATAAACTAATCTAGCCCACCCATGTGCTACAACTAGCAAAATAATCAAGTCCCATAGTCTTAGGTTGCGACCACCACGGTGCAGCATACACAGCTTACTCATCTCTTCCATCACCTTCTCCTGTCTGGATGCCCGATTCCTGGGGGCAGCTCTGCGTGTCGAGCCACCGCATCACCTCTTCCGGAGACTCGAAAAACAAGGTCCTGTTTTTGTGGAACACCTTCAGCTTCGCCGGGTAGAGCAACATATACTTGTGACCTGCTTCGCGCAATCTTCTCTTCACAGTCCCAAAGTTCATGAGGCTGCGTTGTACCAACAGGGTGTAATCTGGGTATGCAGTTATATTTGCCGTTCCTCTCTGTATTGTGCCGCCCTTCCGAAAGTGTGCAAGGATCCTTTCCCGGTCTCTGTAGTTCAGGATTTTGGCGATCACTGGCCTAGGGGGATTACCCCGGGCCGGCCTCCTCGTCAGGGCCCTGTGCACTCTTTCCACCGCGAACCCCTGGGATAACACTCCTCCAGTTATTTCCTGCAGTAGCATGGATTCAATGAACTCCGTAGGGTTGGGTCCCTCAGCTCCCTCTGGCAAGCCAACAATGCGGATGTTGTTCCTTCCGGCGTGTCCCTCCGCCTCTTATGCCCTGATCTCCAGGTTTCCCACATGTTGCACTAGGGCGTGAAGGTCTGCCTTATGAGTTCTACAGTCCGCTGTGTTCGTGTCCACATCTTTTTCCAAGTTTTCTGTGCGTTCCGCCAGTGACCTGACATCTTGCCGGAGAAGGTTCACTTCCTCTTGCACTGCACCTATTTTAAGCTCCAGTGCCGCCTTCAGTTCGGTCATAGCCAGTCCCAATTTGGTCTCCCAAGCCACTTTCAAGTCCGCAATCGCCGCTAGGACCTCCTGATTAGTGCCCATGGTGACTGCGCTTCCAGTCAGGGTTTTGTCTTTACTTCTGGCTCCTTCCAGGCCCAGTGGTGTCCTGGCGTATTCGTCTAGCGTGGGTTGCTTGCCCTTTGTTCTCAAAGGTTTGCTGGACATGGTGTCCTGCCGCCGATTCGTGGGCCTGCCTCAGTGGGACCAGATAGCTATTACTGCTAGAGCCCAGACAGGCCACGCAGAGAGAGTCTTGGAGCAACCTATGTGGCACTGGAGTGGGTTGTGTCCTCCCACATAGGCATATAAGGCTGCACTCCCATCCGGCGCCCGCCTACCCTGTGGATCAGGCACCTTGTGTCCAGGCAGGCTGTGGGCCCAAATAAGTTCACCAGCCTCCAAATGTAGTCCACACGTGTCGCACTCTTAATGCCCACCCTCCCTGTTTAGTGCACGCTAGGTGGTTGAGGCCATTTGGGGTATTTGTCTCCACTGTTCACTCTGTGCCTATAATACCCACAGCACCCCTTTTCATTCAGGATCTCCTCTCCATGTGTGTCTCTCCACCGGCAAGATACTCTCTGATCCACCGTGGGGTAGGGCACTGTTAAGAGCCTTTTATTTAGGACCCAGCTGACAAATCTAGGTGAGGGCAGCACCAGCTGTGCACAGTTTGTGAGCTCGCCTCTCTGATCTCCTGAGAGACAAGTATGAGTGTTGAATTGGCCTCCTGCTTCGTCTCTCATTTTGCCACTGTGCCCCTGATACACGCTCCTCTGCAGGTTGTTGTCTCCGCAGCCCAGGACGTGTGATCAGCAGACAGAATGTCCCCGCTCCTCATACCGCTTTAGGATACCGCCACTGCTTCTTCGTACTGGCCGCAGGGTCCAGCTGCCCATTCCTCCCTTCTAATACCCGCCCCGTGCCAGCAATCAGGCCATCCATGCATTTCAATGTGTGGCATACTCGGATGCTGCCGTCTGTGTCTGTCGGGCTCTGCGCCGGGTGAGCGTGCCCCCAGAGCTGCGATGCCAGTTGGCAAGCACTTAGCAATACGGTCCTGCAGGCCCCGTCTCCCGGGGGCCGCGGTCGGGCTGGGGTCTGTTACTACCCCTCCCCCGGATGCCTGGAGCGCTTCTGTATTCAGGCCGCAAGGTCCGACCGCTGTTGTGTCACCGCTGTTGCGGCCCTAGCGCCGGCCGCCCCTCTTCACCGCGCAGTCTCTGGCTTTCCGTAACACTGAATCACGGCCGTTCAGAGCACAATAAGCTCATTTGTGTCACGCCGTTGGTACATCTTCCTGTTGCCCAGCCTACGCTCCAGCCACACGCGTCTCGGGCTCCGCATCCACTTTATTTGATGTTCCTTTGTGTACAAGCGTCCGCCATTTTTCTTATTCGTGTCCTCGTCTCGGGAGCTTCACATGCTCCTTGCTGATGTTCCTGTATTCGTGTGGGCTCCAAACTTCCAGCATCTGTACACTGCACTTTCATAAGCTTGCGCTCATATTTTCACCATCAAAGGGCTATGGCATCTTCACATTTTGTCCGGATGACTTCAGGATCGACAAGAGCTCCAACAAGAGCTCCTCCAAGAGCACTTCTGCTCACGTGGCCATCAAGCCACGCCCCCGGCAATGTTGATTTGAAAAGTACGGTGATACAATACGTAGATGATATTTTAAGTTGTAGCACTACAGAAGATGAGTGCAGACAGGACTCAATTCAGTTGATGACTATCTTAGCAGATAAAGGATACAAGGTAGACAAAGAGAAGCTGCAATATTGTCAATAAGAGGTCTTATACACAGGACAGTTAATTTCACATGATGGGAAATAGGTGACACCTAAAAGAGGGGAGGCAATTATGAAGACTACAAAACCGCACACAGTAAAACAGATGCAACCATTTTGGGGAAAATGTGATTATGTTAGAGCCTGGGTGTTTGACTACAGTTCGTACACAAGACCCCTTTTGCAGGATTTAAAGAAAGCACAAGTGAATAAGGTTAAAAGAGAATGGACTGAGGAAATGGAGGAAGGGTTTGAGGAATTGAAGAAAGCAATTTGTACAGCACCTGTTTTAGAGATTCCCAATTATGCTGAGGAGTTGTTCCTGTTTTCGCACACAAATGGGACAGTCATGACAGCAAAGCTTACACAGAGGGGTACAAGCCTCTAGCGTATTACAGTCGGATTTTAGACCCAGTTATGAAAGGACATGTTCCTTGTGAACAGTCATTGGCAGCCGCCGCGTTCGACATTGAGAAGTCTACAAGCATTGTTATGGGCTGCTCTATGACTGTCTTCATGGAACATGCTCTGTTTGCCATTTCAGATGAACCCAAAGGTACATTGACACCTCAGAGAGCGTCAGCCTATGCAATAATAATTTTGAACCCAACAATCAAAATGTTCAGATGTAAAATAGTGAATCTGCCCATATTTGTAGCTGAGCCAATAGCTGACAGCGATCATGTCCATGACTGTGTAAATTATGTCGAATTTTATGATGATATACCTTGCGTGAAAGAAAATGCTTTGCCAGGAGGGGAAATTCTCTTTATTTATGGTTCTTCGAAAATTGGTCAGAATAGTGGAGAAAGGCATTCTGGCGTGTATGTGGTGAGGCATAGATCAAATGGTGAGTTTGAGATTGTCGCAAGTGCAAGGGTACCGTCTCACTTTTTAGCGCAAGCGGCAGAATTAGTAGTGCTCATTGTTACGCTCGAGAAACACGAAGGGCAGGAAGTGATGGTGCACAGTGACTCCACCTATGTGACGTCAACAGTGCATGCAGGGCTAGCGCATTGGAAAAGGAGGGGCCACCTCTGGGCGGATGCCACTCCAGTGCAGCACACATCCTTATTGGACTGGCTTATTAAAGCACTACAACTCGCAGTAGCCATAACGGTCATCAAATTCGCCGCTCACACTAAATTAACAGATTTTATTTCTTGTGGCAAAAGGGTTGCTTATTCCCCAGGTATTTTAAGTTTTGACATTCCAAATGTCAAAGTGAAAGTGGTCACAATTATGGGAATACAAGAAAGGTTTAATCATTTACTGAAGACCAAATTAATGGAGATTCAAGAGAGTGCATCGCAGGAAGAGCAGGAGTTATGGAAAAAAAGGGGGTGTTCTTTATCCCCCACAGAAGCATTATGGCGACAGGATAGCACTGGAAAGCCAGTGATGCCAGTAGCACTGTTAAAGGTAGCACTTGAACAGCTGCACTACCACGCGCATGTAACTAGGGAAAGTTTTGCTGCAACGATTGCGGAAGACTCGTTCATTGCAAATTTGTTAGAGCATGTTGCATTTTTTGTACTGAATTGCAATGTGTGTCAAAAGTTTACTGCTGGGCATACACTGAGAACGATTAGAGGAGTAATACCTCGACCAAAAGGTCCTTTTCAGCATTTACATATTGATTATGTTCATATGCTGCAATTATGTAATGGATATTTTATCTGATAGTGGTGGTGTGTCCCTTTTCAAGGTGGATCGAGGCAGGTCCGTGTACACACCCTGACGCCACTTGCACAGCAAAGTTTTTAGTATGTGAAGTCTTTCCAAGATCAAGTGTTTGAACAGATAGGACTATTATTCAGTATTAAACACAGGTTTTCTTCTGCTTATCACCCGCAAGCAAACCAGTTATGTGAGAGACTCAACGGTCTCCATAAAGAAAGGATTGACAAAATCAAGCTAACTTTGAAGATCGATGGCTACATTGCCTGTCCTTAGCTTTATATGCCCTAAGGAATCAGCCTGGTTTGGACCACCACCTCACCCCGAATGAACTAGTGAGTGGGAGGCGAATGAGAATGCCACTTACACCTCTAACGAGGAGTACAAGTGATGCCCAGAGTACAGCGAAACTGTTAGGTGATGAACTGCACAATTATTTGACATGTATGACCTCTAGCATCTCTCTCATTTCAGATCAACTCAAGCGTCATGGGGGTCGGTCTCAGAACACAGATGAAGACAATCCAGCAACCGGATCAAGTGAACTTTTATCGGCACCTACACTGTTTATTGGTGATGCCGTTCTGACCAGGAACTTCAACCGAAAGTGGCACAAGCCACATTTCAATGGCCCCTTTATCAGTGAACATATAACACCTTCAGCAGTAAATGTCCAAGGCAGGCGATTCTAGCTTCATTTGAATGACATAAAACAATACGAAGGCGAGACTGTACCTCCCACCGTTGCCGATCCAGAAGCAAGACAAGAAGAAAATTTCAACATGTGCAGACTTGATCGATGACAAAGAAGAAGGACGACAAACCAACTAGCTGATAATGCAGATTTTGCATTTGGACTAAGGTTCAGTTGGACACTCCTTATAGATATTATAGCAGGAGTGCAAACCCTTGCTGCGAGCCTTAGAAATCTTTTTTAAAATGAACTTTAGAGAAATGTTGACATATCAAAGTTATGCCTAAATGACAGTTCCAGGGTAAAAACTGGAAAATAGCACAGTATCCAGACTCGTTTCTTGGTGTATACTTGTTCTAAGTATTTGAATTCCATGGTATTGACTGATAGCGAAGTGCATCGGCTTGTGCTTGCTATTTTTGTACTTATCCTTCAAGCTTATCCTGCTCTTGTAAGAAGAGACGTTGATGTTCGCACTTTTTTACAGGATCCTAACAATGGCCCTGTGATTAGTAGGTTGTTAATTGTAATCATTGAGCATATACTGCGACACCAGGAGACATAGCAATTGCAGGTGTAAAAAAGTGTTTTCTTTTCCTTAAATGATCACAGTAGAAATGGGGACTGATGAGGCAAACCCGATTTTAGAGAATGAACAAATACGACCAGTCCTAAGATGTCACAAAAGGTGGATGTCAGTATTCTGGTGTATGATATATGCCTGCACACTTACACTTGTCTATTTCTCTTTGTTTCCAGTCTCCACTATACAAGTACTCCCACTACAGGAACTGCTTTTGATTCACTTATTTCCACTAAAGTAGAGGCCACTATGATTTCCCCCACTACAGGAACTGCTTTTGATTCGCTTACTTCCACTGAAATATAGGCTCCTATGGTTCTCCCCAGAAAGAGAACTCTTTTTGATTGGCTTCATGATTATTATGCAAGCACTGACCTTGTAGTAGTAAGACATAAGAGAAATGCAGTAAAAGATAATGAAGGTATAAATGCCTACCTAGACAATGCGGCACACTTGGGTAATAATATGTGCTATCAGCACATGAGAAAGGTGGGAGAGAGAGCATCTAAGAAGGGTTGCTACGTGTGTTCCCTCATACCTTATGCTTTGGAAACCTCCAAAATATTCATAGCCACAGAAATATCAGTGAAAAAAGCCCATTGCCTGACACATCTCGCACTTTGCATGACAAGAGGACCATTCCAAGTCAGACCAGCATCCATGATGTGAATGAATAAAGCGACATCTCAAAGAGAAGACAATTATGTGCACGATTAAAAGACAAGAGAGGAGCCATAAACAAGGCATCAAATAATAGAATATGAACAGCCTGGAATGAATGGAACTGGAATCAAGAGTGAAGAAAATAAGATTCTGCAATGCAAGGATAAAGATGGGAAGGAAATACGAGAATGTTGGGAAAGAGGTCAACTACACATTAAAGAAACAGTGCTCACTCACGAAGGATGGGTTGATGGACTAGTTGTGTGCAAAGTAGCAACATTAACCGGACAGTGGGAAGCAGTTGCTGGCAAATGCAGAAAAAGAATGCAACGATCAGTGGCTGAAGATTACAAGATTGTTGACATGGGTCGACAACAAGGGAGGACCATTGCAGATACTACCCCTAAAGGATTCATCCCTTTTTTCATTAAATCTCTTTATTTATTTTCTAACACATAACAACAAAACACCAACAAACATCACACTACAACTGGCACTGCTTGTTGGATTTGGCACTCAGTCATCCTTCTTCTTGGCGCACTGGCTTTCTCCCTCCACCTCTGATCCGAATGTTCTCCATCATTTGTAGTCCATACCCCTCTGAACAGGCTTCTTCTAACTCCCCTTCTCTTCCGGTCTTTCTCCCCGCTGAATGTCTCATTACCGCTTTGTCACCAATCATGCATTCTTCTTCTGGCCCACTAGGGTCTGTTGTGCCGTGTCCTTCAGTTCTTTCAAACAGATCCTGTATGAGGGAGTTCAATGCTATTATCCTGGCCCCGCTCTCTCCCTCCCCTCTCTGCAGCGATCGGGTCTCGGGCAGCGTCCATTTCTTCAGTCCGTCCACCACAGTTCTATTGACAGGCCCGTGCTTGTGTTCCATGCCATCGCTATGCGGCACTTTGCCAGTATACTCCTCAGGTCTTTCATCTTTGCAGGTGCGTCCTCTGTTTGTCCCCCCGTGAACAGCCCAAGTAGATAGTACTCTGGCGACCACGCCTGCATTTGGACCCATCCTGCCGCCGCCCTATCCCTTACATTGTTCCAAAAGTTATTTATCACTGGGCAGCACCAGAACATGGCCAACATATCCACCTTCTCGCCGCACAGCGTGGGCAGCTACAAGTTTGTTTGCTTCCCATGATGGACATTCTCTTGGGTGTGAGGTATGCCCTGTGTACGAGGTAGAGCTGCAGTTGCTGGAATCTCGCATTCCTGGAGACTTACTTTGCATACCTGAGCGTCCTGCTCCATTCCCATCTGCTCCTTGCCTGCAGCATCCTTCCATTACTGCTGCGCAGGATCTGCTCATAAAGTCTGAATACTGTGTGCCCCTCTTCCGACACTTCATACCACTTGTCCAGCTCCCCCTCGTTATGCTCCCCCTCAGGTAATGTCTTCCATCTCTTCTTAACCCTCCAGATCATACAGTTTTACGATAGGAATTGACCCTTGTGAATGATCTGTGCCACTCCCTTGTCCTCCCACTGTACACGGTATGCTGCCAGGGACTCCATGCAGGTTTAGACTAATTCCGCCAGGGGAATTTGTCTACAGCAGGGGTCTTGTGTCCCATATATTTTCCATGCCCTCCGCCACAGGGTCTGGCCCAATTTGACCATGGTGGGAAGTGGCTTGATCAGAGCTTCATTTATCCATAAGAGCTCCCTCAAATAGCATTGTTGCAATGCCGGCTGGAAAAGCAATGTGTCTATGGATGGGTCATCTCCCAGCCACGTACCACAAATTGGAGTTGTGCTGCTAAGTAGTAACGTTCAAGCTCCGGTAGCCTGATCCCCCTCATTCGTAATCCCTCTGCAATGTGTTCAGCGCAATCCTGTTCCTCTCCCCTCCCCACAGGAATTCCCTTGCCAGTGTATGAAGTTGTTTAAAGAAGGACCTAGGGATCTTCTAGACTCCATCCTTATGTTTCAGAAATAATGGTACAAGGAAAGTTGGAGAGAATCGCCAGTGTGGCTGAATTTTCGATGTACCAGGTATGAAGGAAGGGACGGCTGTCCTGATTATCATTATTGGGCTTGTGGGTCCAGAGCCTACATGACGCTGCCCAAGGATTGAGACGGGACGTGTTCCTTAGTGCTCATCCATGTTCCAGCGTTAGTGATTCCTCAGAGTGACCTGAACATTGGTGAATTTCCGAAAGCAGATGCCAGAGTGGCTACGTTCCAGGTAGCCACTCTAAGGCACCCCGACGCCATGGATACGATGTCCCGCCCTCCATCTCCCCACTACCACCCGCTTATTAAGATTCGCATTTTGGCTTGTAACCCCTTCCCTCCCAACAACCGTCCCTTTCCCCAACTTCCCAACTACAAACCCAACAAAACTCCCCATCCCTCACCCCACCCTTCCCTTCCCCAACAAATGCCCAGCTCCATCCCTGGATCTCAGGCGACCCCGTGTTTTGTTCTGCCTTGGTAGGCCGAGGACAGAAACCCGGCAGGGTGTCACAGGACTACCAGTGACCTAACTAAACTAATCTAAATGTGGGTTTGAGGACTAGCTCTGCAAGGCTCCCATAATGTGTTCACAATCTCAGTGCCCACAATCATGTCCAATTAAAGCCTGTCCCAGAGTTCACCACTAGCTTGTTGCAGCTATCTCATCCTTACCCCCTCTTCACTAGAGGTGCCTCCCCTGCGCATGATGTCCTCCAACTCCTCCTCCATTCCCCGCAGTTCCCGCTCTATGTCACCCTGGAGCCCTCTAGATTTCGATATGGCAATCCCCCGCACTACCACTTTGAATGCCTCCTACATGGTTCCCATAGATTGAACACTGCCAGGATTGATCTCGAAGTGCTCCGAGATCGCCTCCCTTAAGTCCTCCCGGAATCCCGGGTGCTGCAGAGCCTCGGCTCTAAGCTTCCAAGTAGGAATCCGCGCCCTAGGAGGCTGGTGTCGCCACTCCAGAACCAGGGGGGAATGATCCGAGAGCACCCTGACCTTATATTCCGCGCTTCCCATCTCTTCAGCCATTTCTGTAGTGGTGAACACGTAGTCCAGCCTCGTGTGCAGATCGTGTGGCGCTGCGTAGTGCGAGTATTGCCTATCTGCAGGGTGCAGCTGCCTCCAGACATCAAATAGGTCGAAGTCTGTCAGGAGGGCCTGTAACACCCTTGCAGCCGCATTGTGTTTGTCTAACTTGTTATCTGATCTGTCAACTTTAGCATTAAGCACACAATTAAAGTCTCTGCCCCACAGGATCCCACCACCTAATAAGGGGCTAATCTTGCCATACAGAGTCTGAAAGTAAGCCGCTGTATCCTGATTGGGGCATATAGGTTTACGATACACACTTCCCAGTTTTCCAACATACCTCTCATAACGATCATCCTGCCTTCCGGGTCTCCCGTAGCTTGAAGCAGCTGAAATGGCACGTGCGGTGCCACCCACGTGATAACACCTCTAGCATAGGCCGAATATGTGGCTCCCGCCATGCAGCCCTCCCTGGTGAGGTGGGTCTCCTGCAATAGTGCAACATCAATCCTCAACCTTTTCAGGTACATCATCACCTTGTTACGCTTCAAATAACTGTTGAGGCCCCTGACGTTCCAGGTAGCCACTCTAAGGCACCCCGACGCCATGGATATGATGTCCCGCCCTCCATCTCCCCACTACCACCCGCCTACTAAGATTCCCATTTTGGCTTGTAACCCCCTCCCTCCCAACAACCGTCCCTTTCCCCAACTTCCCAACTACGAACCCAACAAAACTCCCCATCCCTCACCCCAACCTTCCCTTCCCCAACAAATGCCCAGCTCCATCCCTGGATCTCAGGCGACCCCGCGTTTTGTTCTGCCTTGGTAGGCTGAGGACAGAAACCCGGCAGGGTGTCACAGGACTACCAGTGACCTAACTAAACTAATCTAAATGTGGGTTTGAGGACTAGCTCTGCAAGGCTCCCATAATGTGTTCACAATCTCAGTGCCCACGATCATGTCCAATTATAAACTAATCTAGCCCACCCATGTGCTACAACTAGCAAAATAATCAAGTCCCATAGTCTTAGGTTGCGACCACCACGGTGCAGCATACACAGCTTACTCATCTCTTCCATCACCTTCTCCTGTCTGGATGCCCGATTCCTGGGGGCAGCTCTGCGTGTCGAGCCACCCCATCGCCTCTCCCGGAGACTCGAAAAACAAGGTCCTGTTTTTGTGGAACACCTTCAGCTTCGCCGGGTAGAGCAACATATACTTGTGACCTGCTTCGCGCAATCTTCTCTTCACAGTCCCAAAGTTCATGCGGCTGCGTTGTACCAACAGGGTGTAATCTGGGTATTCATTTATATTTGACGTTCCTCTCTGTATTATGCCGCCCTTCCGAAAGTGTTCAAGGATCCTTTCCAGGTCTCTGAAGTTCAGGATTTTGGCGATCACTGGCCTAAGGGGATTACCCGGGGCCGGCCTCCTCGTCAGGGCCCTGTGCACTCTTTCCACCGCGAACCCCTGGGATAACACTCCTCCAGTTATTTCCTGCAGTAGCATGGATTCAATGAACTCCGTAGGGTTGGGTCCCTCAGCTCCCTCTGGCAAGCCAACAATGCGGATGTTGTTCCTTCTGGCGTGTCCCTCCGCCTCTTCTGCCCTGATCTCCAGGTTTCCCACACGTTGCACTAGGGCGTGAAGGTCTGCCTTATGAGTTGTACAGTCCGCTGTGTTCGGGTCCACATCTTTTTCCAAGTTTTCTGTGCGTTCCGCCAGTGACCTGACATCTTGCCGGAGAAGATTCACTTCCTCTTGCACTGCACCTATTTTAAGCTCCAGTGCCGCCTTCAGTTCGGTCATAGCCAGTCCCAATTTAGTCTCCCAAGCCACTTTCAAATCCGCAATCGCCGCTAGGACCTCCTGATTAGTGCCCATGGTGACTGCGCTTCCAGTCGGGGTTTTGTCTTTACTTCTGGCTCCTTCCAGGCCCAGTGGTGTCCTGGCGTATTCGTCTAGCGTGGGTTGCTTGCCCTTTGTTCTCAAAGGTTTGCTGGACATGGTGTCCTGCCGCCGATTCGTGGCCCTGCCTCAGTGGGACCAGATAGCTATTACTGCCAGGGCCCAGACAGGCCACGCAGAGAGAGTCTTGGAGCAACCTATGTGCCACTGGAGTGGGTTGTGTCCTTCCACAAAGGCATATAAGGCTGCACTCCAATCCGGCGCCCGCCTACCCTGTGGATCAGGCAACTTGTGTCCAGGCAGGCTGTGGGCCCAAATAAGTTCACCAGCCTCCAAATGTAGTCCACACGTGTCGCACTCTTAATGGCAACCCTCCCTGTGTAGTGCACGCTAGGTGGTTGAGGCCATTTGGGGTATTTGTCTCCACTGTTCACTCTGTGCCTATAATACCCACAGCACCCCTTTTCATACAGGATCTCCTCTCAATGTGTGTCTCTCCACCGGCAAGATACTCTCTGATCCACCGTTGGGTAGGGCAATGTTAAGAGCCTTTTATTTAGGACCCAGCTGACAAATCTAGGTGAGGGCAGCACCAGCTGTGCACAGTTTGTGAGCTCGCCTCTCTGATCTCCTGAGAGACAAGTATGAGTGTTGAATTGGCCTCCTGCTTCGTCTCTCATTTTGCCACTGTGCCCCTGATACACTCTCCTCTGCAGGTTGTTGTCTCCGCAGCCCAGGACGTGTGATCAGCAGACAGAATGTCCCCGCTCCTCATATCGCTTTAGGATGCCGCCACTGCTTCTTCAAACAGGCCGCAGGGTCCAGCTGCCCATTCCTCCCTTCTAATACCCGCCCCGTGCCAGCAATCAGGCCATCCATGCATTTCGATGTGTGGCACACTCGGATGCTGCCGTCTGTGTCTGTCGGGCTCTGCGCCGGGTGAGCGTGCCCCCAGAGCTGCGTTGCCAGTTGGCAAGCACTTAGCAATACGGTCCTGCAGGCCCCGTCTCCCAGGGGCCGCGGTCGGGCTGGGGTCTGTTACTACACCTCCCCCGGATGTCTGGAGCGCTTCTGTATTCAGGCCGCAAGGTCCGACCGCTGTTGTGTCACCGCTGTTGCGGCCCTAGCGCCGGCCGCCCCTCTTCACCGCGCAGTCTTCGGCTTTCCGTAGCACTGAATCACGGCCGTTCAGAGCACAATAAGCTCATTTGTGTCACGCCGTTGGTACATCTTCCTGTTGCCCAGCCTACGCTCCAGCCACACGCGTCTCGGGCTCCGCATCCACTTTATTTGATGTTACTTTGTGCACAAGCGTCCGCCATTTTTCTTTTTCGGGTCCTCGTCTCGGGAGTTTCACACGCTCCTTGCTGATGTTCCTGTATTCGTGTGGGCTCCAAACTTCCAGCATCTGTGCATTGCACTTTCATAAGCTTGCGCTCATATTTTCACCATCAAAGGGCTATTGCATCTGCACATTTTGTCCGGATGACTTCAGGATCGACAAGAGCTCCAACAAGAGCTCCTCCAAGAGCACTTCTGCTCACGTGGCCATCAAGCCACGCCCCCGGCAATGTTGATTTGAAAAGTACGGTGATACAATACGTAGATGATATTTTAATTTGTAGCACTACAGAAGATGAGTGCAGACAGGACTCAATTCAGTTGACTATCTTAGCAGATAAAGGATACAAGGTAGACAAAGAGAAGCTGCAATATTGTCAATAAGAGGTCTTATACATAGGACAATTAATTTCACATGATGGAAAATAGGTGACACCTAAAAGAGCGGAGGCAATTATGAAGACTACAAAACCGCACACAGTAAAACAGATGCAACCATTTTGGGGAAAATGTGATTATGTTAGAGCCTGGGTGTTTGACTACAGTTCGTACACAAGACCCCTTTTGCAGGATTTAAAGAAAGCACAAGTGAATAAGGTTAAAAGAGAATGGACTGAGGAAATGGAGGAAGGGTTTGAGGAATTGAAGAAATCAATTTGTACAGCACCTGTTTTAGAGATTCCCAATTATGCGGAGGAGTTGTTCCTGTTTTCGCACACAAATGGGACAGTCATGACAGCAAAGCTTACACAGAGGGGTAAAAGCCTCTAGCGTATTACAGTGGGATTTTAGACCCAGTTATGAAAGGACATGTTTCTTGTGAACAGTCATTGGCAGCCGCCGCGTTCGACATTGAGAAGTCTACAAGCATTGTTATGGGCTGCTCTATGACTGTCTTCATGGAACATGCTCTGTTTGCCATTTTAGATGAACCCAAAGGTACATTGACACCTCAGAGAGCCTCAGCCTATGAAATAATAATTTTGAACCCAACAATCAAAATGTTCAGATGTAAAATAGTGAATCTGCCCACATTTGTAGCTGAGCCAATAGCTGACAGCGATCATGTCCATGACTGTGTAAATTATGTCGAATTTTATGATGATATACCTTGCGTGAAAGAAAATGCTTTGCCAGGAGGGGAAATTCTCTTTATTTATGGTTCTTCGAAAATTGGTCAGAATAGTGGAGAAAGGCATTCTGGCGTGTATGTGGTGAGGCATAGATCAAATGGTGAGTTTGAGATTGTCGCAAGTGCAAGGGTACCGTCTCACTTTTTAGCGCAAGCGGCAGAATTAGTAGTGCTCATTGTTACGCTCGAGAAACACGAAGGGCAGGAAGTGATGGTGCACAGTGACTCCACCTATGTGACGTCAACAGTGCAGGCAGGGCTAGCGCATTGGAAAAGGAGGGGCTACCTCTGGGCGGATGCCACTCCAGTGCAGCACACATCCTTATTGGACTGGCTTATTAAAGCAATACAACTCCCAGTAGCCATAACGGTCATCAAATGCGCCGCTCACACTAAATTAACAGATTTTATTTCTTGTGGCAAAAGGGTTGCTTATTCCCCAGGTATTTTAAGTTTTGACATTCCAAATGTCAAAGAGAAAGTGGTCACAATTATGGGAATACAAGAAAGGTTTAATCATTTACTGAAGACCAAATTAATGGAGATTCAAGAGAGTGCATCGCAGGAAGAGCAGGAGTTATGGAAAAAAAGGGGGTGTTCTTTATCCCCCACAGAAGCATTATGGCGACAGGATAGCACTGGAAAGCCAGTGATGCCAGTAGCACTGTTAAAGGTAGCGCTTGAACAGCTGCACTACCCCGCGCATGTAACTAGGGAAAGTTTTGCTGCAACGATTGCGGAAGACTCGTTCATTGCAAATTTGTTAGAGCATGTTGCATTTTTTGTACTGAATTGCAATGTGTGTCAAAAGTTTACTGCTGGGCATACACTGAGAACGATTAGAGGAGTAATACCTCGACCAAAAGGTCCTTTTCAGCATTTACATATTGATTATGTTCATATGCTGCAATTATGTAATGGATATGGTATCTGATAGTGGTGGTGTGTCCCTTTTCAAGGTGGATCGAGGCAGGTCCGTGTGCACACCCTGACGCCACTTGCACAGCAAAGTTTTTAGTATGTGAAGTCTTTCCAAGATCAAGTGTTTGAACAGATAGGACTATTATTCAGTATTAAACACTGGTTTTCTTCTGCTTATCACCCGCAAGCAAACCAGTTATGTGAGAGACTCAACAGTCTCCATAAAGAAAGGATTGACAAAATCAATCTAACTTTGAAGATCGATGGCTACATTGCCTGTCCTTAGCTTTATATGCCCTAATGAATCAGCCTGGTTTGGACCACCACCTCACCCCGAATGAACTAGTGACTGGGAGGCAAATGAGAATGCCACTTACACCTCTAATGAGGAGAACAAGTGATGCCCAGAGTACAGCGAAACTGTTAGGTGATGAACTGCACAATTATTTGACATGTATGACCTCTAGCATCTCTCTCATTTCAGATCAACTCAAGCGTCATGGGGGTCGGTCTCAGAACACAGATGAAGACAATCCAGCAACCGGATCAAGTGAACTTTTATCGGCACCTACACTGTTTATTGGTGATGCCGTTCTGACCAGGAACTTCAACCGAAAGTGGCACAAGCCACATTTCAATGGCCCCTTTATCAGTGAACATATAACACCTTCAGCAGTAAATGTCCAAGGCAGGCGATTCTAGCTTCATTTGAATGACATAAAACAATACGAAGGCGAGACCGTACCTCCCACCGTTGCCGATCCAGAAGCAAGACAAGAAGAAAATTTCAACATGTGCAGACTTGATCGATGACAAAGAAGAAGGACGACAAACCAACTAGCTGATAATGCAGATTTTGCATTTGGACTAAGGTTCAGTTGGACACTCCTTATAGATATTATAGCAGGAGTGCAAACCCTTGCTGCGAGCCTTAGAAATCTTTTTTAAAATGAACTTTAGAGAAATGTTGACATATCAAAGTTATGCCTAAATGACAGTTCCAGGGTAAAAACTGGAAAATAGCACAGTATCCAGACTCGTTTCTTGGTGCATACTTGTTCTAAGTATTTGAATTCCATGGTATTGACTGATAGCGAAGTGCATCGGCTTGTGCTTGCTATTTTTGTACTTATCCTTCTAGCTTATCCTGCTCTTGTAAGAAGAGACGTTGATGTTCGCACTTTTTTACAGGATCCTAACAATGGCCCTGTGATTAGTAGGTTGTTAATTGTAATCATTGAGCATATACTGCGACACCAGGAGACATAGCAATTGCAGGTGTAAAAAAGTGTTTTCTTTTCCTTAAATGATCACAGTAGAAATGGGGACTGATGAGGCAAACCCGATTTTAGAGAATGAACAAATACGACCAGTCCTAAGATGTCACAAAAGGTGGATGTCAGTATTCTGGTGTATGATATATGCCTGCACACTTACACTTGTCTATTTCTCTTTGTTTCCAGTCTCCACTATACAAGTACTACCACTACAGGAACTGCTTTTGATTCACTTATTTCCACTAAAGTAGAGGCCACTATGATTTCCCCCACTACAGGAACTGCTTTTGATTCGCTTACTTCCACTGAAATATAGGCTCCTATGGTTCTCCCCAGAAAGAGAACTCTTTTTGATTGGCTTCATGATTATTATGCAAGCACTGACCTTGTAGTAGTAAGACATAAGAGAAATGCAGTAAAAGATAATGAAGGTATAAATGCCTACCTAGACAATGCGGCACACTTGGGTAATAATATGTGCTATCAGCACATGAGAAAGGTGGGAGAGAGAGCATCTAAGAAGGGTTGCTACGTGTGTTCCCTCATACCTTATGCTTTGGAAACCTCCAAAATATTCATAGCCACAGAAATATCAGTGAAAAAAGCCCATTGCCTGACACATCTCGCACTTTGCATGACAAGAGGACCATTCCAAGTCAGACCAGCATCCATGATGTGAATGAATAAAGCGACATCTCAAAGAGAAGACAATTATGTGCACGATTAAAAGACAAGAGAGGAGCCATAAACAAGGCATCAAATAATAGAATATGAACAGCCTGGAATGAATGGAACTGGAATCAAGAGTGAAGAAAATAAGATTCTGCAATGCAAGGATAAAGATGGGAAGGAAATACGAGAATGTTGGGAAAGAGGTCAACTACACATTAAAGAAACAGTGCTCACTCACGAAGGATGGGTTGATGGACTAGTTGTGTGCAAAGTAGCAACATTAACCGGACAGTGGGAAGCAGTTGCTGGCAAATGCAGAAAAAGAATGCAACGATCAGTGGCTGAAGATTACAAGATTGTTGACATGGGTCGACAACAAGGGAGGACCATTGCAGATACTACCCCTAAAGGATTCATCCCTTTTTTCATTAAATCTCTTTATTTATTTTCTAACACATAACAACAAAACACCAACAAACATCACACTACAACAGGCACTGCTTGTTGGATTTGGCACTCTGTCATCCTTCTTCTTGGCGCGCTGGCTTTCTCCCTCCACCTCTGACCCAATGTTCGCCATCATTTGTAGTCCATACCCCTCATGAACAGGCTTCTTCTAACTCCCCTTCTCTTCCGGTCTTTCTCCCTGCTGAATGTCTCATTACCGTCTTCTTCTGGCCCACTAGGGTCTGTTGTGCCGTGTCCTTCAGTTCTTTCAAACAGATCCTGTATGAGGGAGTTCAATGCTAATATCCTGGCCCCGCTCTCTCCCTCCCCTCTCTTCAGCGATCGGGTCTCGGGCAGCATCCATTTCTTCAGGTACATCCACCACAGTTCTATTGACAGGCCCGTGCTTGTGTTCCATGCCATCGCTATGCGGCGCTTTGCCAGTATACTCCTCAGGTCTTTCATCTTTGCAGGTGCGTCCTCTGTTTGTCCCCCCCGTGAACAGCCCAAGTAGATAGTACTCTGGCGACCACACCTGCATTTGGACCCATCCTGCCGCCGCCCTATCCCTTACATTGTTCCAAAAGTTATTTATCACTGGGCAGCACCAGAACATGGCCAACATATCCACCTTCTCGCCGCACAGCGTGGGCAGCTACAAGTTTGTTTGCTTCCCATGATGGACATTCTCTTGGGTGTGAGGTATGCCCTGTGTACGAGGTAGAGCTGCAGTTGCTGGAATCTCGCATTCCTGGAGACTTACTTTGCATACCTGAGCATCCTGCTCCATTCCTCATTTGTGAAATGTTTTTGAAGTTCCTCTTCCCATCTGCTCCTTGCCTGCAGCATCCTTCCATTACTGCTGCGCAGGATCTGCTCATAAAGTCTGAATACTGTCTGCCCCTCCTCCGACACTTCATACCACTTGTCCAGCTCCCCCTCGTTATGCTCCCCCTCACGTAATGTCTTCCATCTCTTCTTAACCCTCCAGATCATACAGTTTTACGATAGGAATTGACCCTTGTGAATGATCTGTGCCACTCCCTTGTCCTCCCACTGTACAAGGTATGCTGCCAGGGACTCCATGCAGGTACCGACTAATTCCGCCAGGGGAATTTGTCTACAGCAGGGGTCTCGTGTCCCGTATATTTTCCATGCCCTCCGCCATAGGGTCTGGCCCAATTTGACCATGGTGGGAAGTGGCTTGATCAGAGCTTCATGTATCCTTAAGAGCTCCCTCAAATAGCTGTCAGGGTTCCACATGTAATAGGGGCCAGTGGTGCTCAAAGTAAACAATGTTCAATGGTAAAACATGTTGTCAATATGTCCAAGCATAAGAAATGCCTGTATTTCAGGACCCTGCTTTGTGTTATGTGCAGGAGGAGTCTCGCAGTAGACATAAAGCCCTCTGGGGGCGCAAGGACGCCAAAGGACTACATTACCCAGGAGGCTCGTGTGTCCACGAGCCTCCAGAACCCTTCAGGACGCCGAAACGGCCTCCCCGCATGCGCATTGCGCTCCGGACACCGCCCCAGCTTCCACGCATGCGCACAACAGAACTTGGAAGCCTCGCTTGCGCTCGAGAACACCGGAGGACTCAGACGCATGTCCCGGAGGCTCCTGCAGGCAGCAATTCGCGGGGCCACACCCCGCCTGCTTCCCCTGCAGGCCTCGCGCAACGCTAGAGATAAGTGCAAAAACCTTGTTATCATCCGCTGAGTTAGACTGTGGGCGGATTGAGCGGGGAACCGTAGCTGGGGCTCCGGAGAGGGAACCTTATTTCGTTCACCTCCCCGGACTTCAAAAGAGTGTTACGAGCACTACGAAGCTCGTTTTCGGATGTTTCTAGTTAACGGGGCCGAAGGCCCATCATAGTAAAGAGTGTGTGTGTGGGTGTCGGGACTCCGGCACTGATCTTTGGCCCGCATTCAGTGGAAACTGGAAGTGTGACTTGGCAAGTGCGCAACGTAAAACTCATACGTGCTTTTATTCTTTTGTAGCGGCGTTCCCGTTTGGTACCGAATCAAGAATCATAGAATCCAAGCCTGTAGCGGAACTCTCTCGCCACATCGCCAGCATCATTCAGAGCTAAGTGCTGCTAAAAACTGTAAAGCATTGCATGTATGGTTGTGACTCCTAACGATCATGTGTATAGTTGCTATCCATTGTGGGGGATATGCCTAAGTGATGTGAAACACAAGGGTGTTTATGCAATCTGGAATCTTGTTTCCAAGGGAATGTTACAGGCTTCAGTGTGTCAAGACTAGAGTGTAAAGCACTGAAGGGATACCATTTGATGTATGCAAGAGTGAGTGGGCGGAGACAAAACATCGAAGGCACCCAGGAGGGAGCCTTGGAACTACTCATCCTTGCCTACCCTACCCTACCCATCCCTATCCTCACCCACCTGATTCCCTTCCCTAAATTCAACCCGGTTACCCTAACTCCCCCTTACCCATCCAATCCAGTGGACCCTAACCCTCTTTCCCCGGCGGGTCGCGGCAGCCTGTGGTGGTCATAGTCCAGGCACCAAGACCCAACGGGGAGGCAGGTGTACGTGCTACCTCCGCGCAAGGCCAGGATACTTGACAGGAGCGCAAGCCCAAGTATTGTCATGCGCCCAGGTAGCACGTCGCCATGGAGGCTGTGTTGGTAGCCTTACAGGATCTAAAGAATGAGTTGCATGCCACTAGGCAGGATTACGCCTCCCTGGCGGGGCAGGTTCATACGCTTACTGTCCAAGCCGCTGCTCAAGCCACACCTTTGCCTAGTGATCATGCCCCACCTACCCCTGTACAGGTCTAGGTGTCCACTGAGCCTCCACTCCCTTTGGCAGCCCCTGAGAGGTATCATGGGGATTGCCAACGGTTCGATCAGTTCGTAATGCAATGCCAGTTGCATTTCATTACGAAACCTACAGTCTTCCGTACTGCCCAAGCTCGCACAGCCTTCGTCATTTCATACTTAGGTGGGGATGCCGCATCCTGGGCCACGCCACTAGTTACCAAGGACGATGGGCTGTTGTATGATTGGGACCAATTCCTAGAAGAGTTTGGTAAAATATTCAATCGAAGGGCAGCGACCTTAATAAAAGACAGGGAGCTGCTTACCTTGCGTCAAGGAGGGAAGGATTTAGTGACATATGTTACCACCTTTAATCGGTTGGCGGTAGAAGCCGATTGGCCACAGGAAAAGCGACTTGCTCTTTTTTATCAGGGGCTCCGTGATGATATAAAAGACCTTATAGCGCAAGTAGACCCTCAACCCGATACTTGTTCTTCCATGATAGACCTGGCACTACGGCTTGATCAGAGGCAAAGCGAGAGGAAGCAGGATAGAAGAAAGTGGGATAACAAACCAGTGGTTAGGCTGGACCAACAGCAGCAATCAAAACTTAGCAAAACAAGCGATGAACCAATGCAAATAGGGACTGTTCGCGGCCCTCTATCCAAAGAAGAGAAGGACCAGAGACGACGAGAAAAACTCTGTCTCTATTGTGGGAAGTCAGGCCACTTTGTTAGAGAGTGTCCAACTAAGCCCAAGAAAGAATTGCCGGGAAACGAGAAAGCTCGCCAGTGAGGGGGGCCCGGGCGAGCCCACCAGAAAACACCCCTAGACTTTTAGCCAATACCTTGCAACCACAAGTAAAACATGTTACAGTTCCAGGCATCAGCCGTTGGGGGGATCAACAGTGTTCGGCATCCTTGATGGTGGACTCTGGAGCCACAGGGAACTTTATAGATCAAACATTAGTATCTAAATTAGGAATCCCTTTGGTGGATAAGGGACGCAAGGAGGAAGTTCAGTCGGTGGATGGATCGCCACTGACGTCGGGCTTAATTTCGCAGCAAACTAAATGGGTACACTTAGAGTGCGACCCACCACACCAGGAAGAAATCCAGTTCGATGTCATTGCCGCGCCACAATTCGGAGTTATCCTAGGGTTGCCCTGGTTGAGGACTCATAACCCGGAAGTTAATTGGTCCCAAGGGACGTTGAAATTCGTCTCAGCTTTCTGTTCCAAAATTTGCGGCATAACCCATGTTGTGGGGCATGTAATTGGGAGTATTGGAAGCAACTTGCCCGTAGAATACCAAGATTATAGAGATGTCTTCAGTAAAACCGCAGCAGAGACTTTGCCTCCCCACAGGCCTTTTGACTGCAGAATCGACTTAGAACCCGGGGCAGCGCTACCATGCAGTCGCATTTACGCACTGACAGAATCCGAAAATTAACATCTGAAGGATTATATCAAGACAAACCTGGCTAACGGCTTTATACGTCATTCAACGTCACCCGTATCATCGCCTTTATTCTTCGTTCCCAAAAAGACCGGGGACTTAAGAACTTGTATAGACTACAGGGCAATTAACCGAATGACGGTAAAGAACCGATATCCATTACCTCTGATTCCCACATTGTTGGACCAAGTTTGTGAGGCCAAAATATACACCAAGTTGGACCTACGGGGTGCCTATCATCTGGTGCGGGTGCGCGAAGGGGACGAATGGAAGACTGCCTTCAGAACGAAATTCGGCCTTTATGAATATCAGGTCATGCCATTCGTCCTCTGCAATGCACCCGCCGCCTTTCAGCACTTCTTGGATGAGGTCCTACGGGGGTACCTAGACGTTTTTACAGTTGTCTACATAGATGACATACTCATCTATTCACGAAACCTAGAGGAACATCAGAAACACGTGAGAGCGGTCTTGCAACGCTTAAGGGATCATCAGTTATATGCTAAACTGGAAAAGTGTGAATTTCACCAAACCACAATAGAGTTCCTGGGGTTTATTTTGTCTCCAGAAGGAGTGACAATGGACCAGAAGAAGGTGCAGTCCATCACGGAATGGCCGTCCCCTACCTCGGTAAAAGAAGTGCAATCAGTGTTAGGCTTTGACAATTTCTACCGTCGATTTATAGACGGATTTGCAACGAAAGTGCAGCCAATCACTCGTTTGTTGAAAAAAGGGGTAGTGTTTCGGTGGGATAAGGAGGCAGAAGCCAGTTTCCAGGCCCTGAAGAAAGCATTCACTACAGCACCAATATTGCTCCATCCAGATCCCACTCGCCCATATGTAGTGGAAACCGACGCCTCCAGTTACGCATTGGGTGCGATATTATCACAACGAGATAATACTGGGCAGATACATCCTGTGGCATACTACTCTCGTTCTTTGCTTCCTGCGGAAAGAAATTACATAATAGCCGATAGGGAACTTTTAGCTATTAAAGCAGCATTTAGTGAATGGCGCCACTATTTGATGGGCGCACAACACACCATCACGATCCTCACTGATCATAGAAACCTACAATTCCTGAGATCTGCTAAGGCCTTAAGTCCTAGACAATTGCGGTGGGCGATGTATTTTGCTGACTTTGATATCATAGTGACATTTCGCCCAGGAACAGAAAATAAAAAAGCTGACATCCTGTCCCGTTATCCAGAACCTGGCCCAGAGACCATTAAAGAGGAAGAACCAAAACCAATCGTGCCCCCCGCACGTATCGTTGGTAGTGTGACAGTCGATGACATGTTCGACGATATTCGAAAAGCGCTAACGGCACAAGAACTAGCGCAATGGCATGACCCGAGCATAGGAAGAACAGTTAAAGACGGATTACCCTTCTTAGGAACAGCCTTGTATCTTCCAACCACTACCATCCGACAACGTGCCATTAAATGGTGTCATGATTCTCCTTTTGTGGGGCATCCTGGAACAGCTAAAACGTGTGAACTTGTGATGCGTCACTTCTGGTGGCCCAAATTGAAGCAAGATATTCAACAATATGTACTTACATGTGAATGCTGTATGAGAAATAAATCTGACCATCAACGTCCTGCTGGTTTATTACAGCCCCTGCCTACGCCACCTGTACCTTGGCACACAATATCATTAGATTTAATAGTAGATTTGCCAGCATGCCATGGATTAACCACCATCCTGGTGGTGGATCACTAAATTAGCACATTTCATTCCCTGTAAAGGGGTGCCAACGGCCAAAATATTGGTGGACCTCTTTCTTCAGAACATCGTACGCCTACATGGCATCCCACAGCACATCCTGTCTGATCGGGGGTCACAATTCACATCTCATTTCTGGCGAGCCTTTTGTAGTTCAGTAGGTATTAACCTAAAACTGTCCAGTAGCTACCACCCCGAGACCGATGGGCAGACAGAACGGGTGAACCAGACCCTCGAGCAGTACCTACGATGCATGACCTACGAAAATGAAGCCACTTGGGCTGATACGATCTGGCTTGCTGAGTTGGCTTACAACAACGCTATACATGCTTCTACTAAAACAACCCCATTTTATGGTACGTATGGTTACCACCCTCGATTTCAGCCTGTTCCCCATACCATTCCAGACACGGTCCCCGCCGCCCAATCACACAGAAAACACGTGGAGGAAATATGGCGTAGTATTCCTGCTAATCTAGCAACTGCAAAACAAAAGTACAAACAATATGCTGATAAAAAGAGAAGATTAGGCCCTGTGTATAAGATAGGAGACAAAGTGCGGTTGGCAACACGCAATCTCCGGTTGCAGGGTCCTCGGAAATTCCAACCAAGATATAAAGGGCCCTTTCCTGTGGAAAAACTCATAAACCCTGTAGCAGTACGACTGACGTTACCAGCCCAGATGCGCATACATCCGGTCTTTCATATAGCCTTGTTGGAACCAGCTCCAAAGTCCGCCCAACTAAAAAATCCCCCACCCACTATTGTGGATGGAATCCCGGAATATGAAGTAAAGGCCATCTTAGACTCCCGCCGTCAAAATGGTAAGCTGTATTATCTTATTGATTGGTTAGGTTACGGCCTGAAGAGCAGTCGTGGGAACCTGCTACTGCGGTCTACGCTTCCCGCCTAGTGAGAGCCTTTCACCGTAGACATCCCGGTAAACCAGGTCCTGGTGGAGGGGGGAGTACTGTCAGGGTTCCACATGTAATAGGGACCAGTGGTGCTCAAAGTAAACAATGTTCAATGGTAAAACATGTTGTCAATATGTCCAAGCATAAGAAATGCCTGTATTTCAGGACCCTGCTTTGTGTTATGTGCAGGAGGAGTCTCGCAGTAGACATAAAGCCCTCTGGGGGCGCAAGGACGCCAAAGGACTACATTACCCAGGAGGCTCGTGTGTCCACGAGCCTCCAGAACCCTTCAGGACGCCGAAACGGCCTCCGCGAATGCGCATTGCGCTCCGGACACCGCCCCAGCTTCCGCGCATGCGCACAACAGAACGTGGAAGCCTCGCTCGCGCTCGAGAACACCGGAGGACTCAGACGCATGTCCCGGAGGCTCCTGCAGGCAGCGATTCGCGGGCCCACACCCCGCCTGCTTCCCATGCAGGCCCCGCGCAACGCTAGAGATAAGTGCAAAAACCTTGTTATCATCCGCTGAGTTAGACTGTGGGCTGATTGAGCGGGGAACCATAGCTGGGGCTCCGGAGAGGGAACCTTATTTCGTTCACCTCCCCGGACTTCAAAAGAGTGTTACGAGCACTACGAAGCACGTTTTCGGATGTTTCTAGTTAACGGGGCCGAAGGCCCATCATAGTAAAGAGTGTGTGTGTGGGTGTCGGGACTCCGGCACTGATCTTTGGCCCGCATTCAGTGGGAGCTGGAAGTGTGACTTGGCAAGTGCACAACGTAAAACTCATACGTGCTTTTATTTTTTTGTAGCGGCGCTCCCGTTTGGTAGCGAATCAAGAATCATAGAATCCAAGCCTGTAGCGGAACTCTCTCGCCACATCGCCAGCATCATTCAGAGCTAAGTGCTGCTAAAAACTGTAAAGCATTGCATGTATGGTTGTGACTCCTAACAATCATGTGTATAGTTGCTATCCATTGTGGGGGATATGCCTAAGTGATGTGAAACACAAGGGTGTTTATGCAATCTGGAATCTTGTTTCCAAGGGAATGTTACAGGCTTCAGTGTGTCAAGACTAGAGTGTAAACCACTGAAGGGATACCATTTGATGTATGCAAGAGTGAGTGGGCGGAGACAAAACATCGAAGGCACCCAGGAGGGAGCCTTGGAACTACTCATCCTTGCCTACCCTACCCTACCCATCCCTATCCTCACCCACCCGATTCCCTTCCCTAAATTCAACCCGGTTACCCTAACTCCCCCTTACCCATCCAATCCAGCGGACCCTAACCCTCTTTCCCCGGCGGGTCGCGGCAGCCTGTGGTGGTCATAGTCCAGGCACCAAGACCCAACGGGGAGGCAGGTGTACGTGCTACCTCCGCGCAAGGCCAGGATACTTGACAATAGCATTGTTGCAATGCCGGCTGGAAAAGCAATGTGTCTATGGATGGGTCATCTCCCAGCCACGTACCACAAATTGGAGTTGTGCTGCTAAGTAGTAACGTTCAAACTCCGGTAGCCTGATCCCCCTCATTCGTAATCCCTCTGCAATGTGTTCAGTGCAATCCTGTTCCTCTCTCCTCCCCACAGGAATTCCCTTGCCAGTGTATGAAGTTGTTTAAAGAAGGACCTAGGGATGTTCTAGGCTCCATCCTTATGTTTCCGAAATAATGGTACAAGGAAAGTTGGAGAGAATCGCCAGTGTGGCTGAATTTTTGATGTACCAGGTATGAAGGAAGGGACGGCTGTCCTGATTATCATTATTGGGCTTGTGGGTCCAGAGCCTACATGAAGCTGTCCAAGGATTGAGACGGGACGTGTTCCTTAGTGCTCATCCATGTTCCAGCGTTAGTGATTCCTCAGAGTGACCTGAACATTGGTGAATTTCCAAAAGCAGATGCCCATCTAAGAAGTAGAAGATCACTTGAATTTCTCAATCGAACAAGAAGGGAGAATTATTTCTCAGCAAAATCAATGGAAGCTTTTGATGCTATACCGCATGTGCACAGGTTGTTCAGCAAAACTGCCTCAATATTTATGGTTATCTTTATGCCTTGGTTCCAGACGATGGCCAACGCCAAATGGTTACAGATTACTAGATGGAAACTTCTGCCGACCATCAAGACCACCATATAGGGATTCAATGCTATCAGAGAAGAATGGAGGACCATAAGATTGATGACCCTGCAGAACAGATATGTCCTTGACATGATTACAGCGATGGAAGGCAGAGTTTGCGCCAATATTGGGACATCATGTTGCACATTCACACCTTCTCACGATGACGAGAATGGGACTTTGACAGAGGCCATAACATTGCTAACAAACCTGCATAGCAAGATGGAAGATGAGACAGGAGACATCATAGATGATGGATGGTTTGCATGCATTTTCTCATGGGTTCCACAGAGGATGGCGAACATTTTCAAGTTTCTGGGAGCAATATTGGTGATGGTGATGTTTGGATTCTATGTAATTAGGATAATAATTGCACAGTGCAAGAAGACAGCAAAGAAGGCAGTAGGAATGAAGATCATGATCGATGTCGAATCGGGGTTAAAACCCAAGGAGTTGACAAACTAAGATATCAGAAGATACATAAAGGCCAGCACTGTAGATCCTAAGGGAACCAAGTTACTGTATCCGAAGAATCACAAGAAGTACGTGGGATGATGGGCCTATTGTAATGCGAATGGACAGTGCAGTTACATGACCTGGATTGCGGGTGAACATGTAAAATCAGCCGGATCCCTAAAAGAAGTGATGAAGATTTGGACCCAGAAGAAGCACTTCTTCAGAGAAGAAATCAAGATGTGGAGACCGTTGAAGGTGTGGTTGATGAATCAATCAGAGGGGGAGGTGTAGAGGAGCAGTCAAATGCCTTTGCAGTAGTCCCGCCCCCCTTCTACCTATATGCTGGCAGCCTGAAATTGTGCCATGAGTAACACCAGCAGTTGTGACTATTCTGCGTCAAGACTTTGAGAAAAGGTATCCACTAAGAAAACCCTATTAGATGTATCCCAGAAGAGATGATAATCTCTTGGAGGAGATTCCAGAAGGAATATGAAAAAGAGAGAAAGAGAAGTTGGTGCCATCGCAAGAAATGAGCATGATGCACAGAGAAGACTATCTGAAGAAGAGAATGTATGGACTTTATAGAAACTAATGATGAAGTAAAGAATCGAGTAAATTTGTATGTGCGGAACGAAGATTGCACGTGAGAAGAGCACGGAGAAAATGTAAATCGTTTGATAACTGTACAGATGCAGCAACACAAGTAGACTAAGTGATCATAGAAGCTGGCCATATGTAGTGAATAGACTGCAGGCGAAGCTGCCATTATATAGAAGCTGGACATCAGTGTCACAATTGTTGTAGATTGAGACCATGAAGAGAAGGGCTGAAGGCTGTGGCGCAGCAGAGAATTAGCTGGGAGCATGGAAGAAACGAGAAGGGCTGTTTTACCTGGTGTCAAGATTGAAGCAGCCAAAGACCGGTTATCTATTCTTGAAGGCAGAGAACGTGAGAAGCTGGTTCATCCCTTGTTAAGGTGCAAAGAGAGAACACCATGAGTGCCAAGTTTATTCATTCAAGACAATTAAATGCTATAAAATGGGCCGGATTGCGGTCTCCTGTCACGTGTGCCAGGATGGTAATAGAGTTGGGCACGCAGTCCAGGACTTTGATAAGCATCTGCTCATACTGCCTTATATTCCCAGAGACGAGAATACATTGAAAGGCCAAGTTCAAAGACAGTCTGCATTGCAGAAGGAATGGGTGATGAGAGATGATGGGCTAATTGGGAGGTGAGGTACAGTCAAGTCTACCTCCTGGCACCTGGGTCTGAGCTCACATGCTGCTAAGTGAACCGAATGTTCCAGACATTGCACTAGCATGCCAAACAATTGTAGAGGGGCATATAACAAAGGGCCTTATTGTTTGAGAGCCAATGGAGTATTATGTTTCTAATAACTGTTGAAGATTACTTGCACTAGGGTTGGCATGAGTTGTCCACCTGACTGTAGAGACCCAATCACAATCCAAGTCCTTATAGAAAGTATACTTAGACGTTCCCCTTGAGCCAACCACTATACACCATAGGTTTTCCTTATTTGCCACGTAGTATGAAGTCACGTATGATGAGTTTTGTCATAAAAGTATTGTGTTTTATGAAATGCTTTGAGAGAGAACACTGTGTGACATCCGTTGATGTGCGTTGTAATTCCCTGTTTTAGACAATTGATAATAAAACAGAAGAATTTACTTTGCCATCTTCCTGAGTGGTCTGATTATTGGTGCATATGTGACAGGGTCAGGGGTCGGACCCTGTCCAGGAGGGACAAGGACCCTTCACAACCAGGGGTAAGTGGCCGACCAGACCTACAGATAGGTAGTGTTGGGGAGTTGAGGCGATCCCTGTTCCTCGCTCCCTAGTATCCCTGGAACTGTGTACGCACATTGCGCCTATTTCTCTGACCCGATATCTATTGGCCTCTGTCCTTGCCAGTCTCTTTATCTTCTCTTTCAGGTGGTTACCAAGACACACCAGCTACCAGATTGCACCAGACTCGTCAGACTCCTGAAATGGTTCCTGGGTAGCAGCAGCGTTGCTAGCAAAACTTTTTATTTATTTCTTTGTTTTTGGTTTATCATAAACCTTTACAAAAATTCGCAATAAAATTTCTAATAAAATCGAAGAACACAAACACATTTTCATATCTTAAGTACACATTTACATCAGAATTTACATAGCATAGCTAAAACTAAACTTTTCCCTGAGTCCAACACCAAAACCAGGTGATACTTCCATCTCTACTACACATTGAGTATACAAATTAAACCACCATCTTTAAAGCTATCTACTGTAGAAAACCCATAAAAGTAATGAATCAAAACAGAGATCACAAATGGTTTTCAAGAATGTAATCACTCGTATAATCAGAATTGAAGTATTTTCATGCAACATTCTATACCAGATTAAATCTCTGTCAACAGAAGCAGTTAATGGAACAAATTGTGCAAAATAAGTAATTCTATGGCATATCAAGGTAGGGCAAATAAGAATAATATGTTGAAGCGTTTATTCTACTCCCTCCATTTTACAAAATCTACACCATTTCCAGCCTAAGGTTTTTTTTATTTCTTATGTTCATAATTTGATTAGTCTGCATAGCGTTCATCCTAAAATGCATAAAATCGTTCCGAATCCTCCTGGAAGGGTACTTCAACAAATATCGTTCCATTACCGGGAAAAATTTCCAAAAGGAATGTGCCTGATTGTACAGACGGGAATTGGCCACTATGCTCTTTGTTTTGGACCAATCATACCCGCTGATAATTTGTTTAATCTTATTAGGTTTATGCATCAGTGTGCAGGAAGCCATCCCCAGATCCCTTAAGGACCTTTCGACCTCTATCTTCAATTTGTTCATAAATACACATGATGAATCCATGCCAGCGCATGTATATAAATCATTCTCCTTGTTCACCATACATTTTCTCCATGATAGTAATCTTTTCCCAGTTACGATTGATTGCAAAGACTGAAGGCCACACTCGTATCTTATCAATTCAATTTGTATGCATTTAGGAAGAACAAACAAAATACCCCTCCACAATTTGCCTTCCAACACCTTTAGATATTCCATAAAGTCTGAAGCAAACAATTCTAAACTGTAAATCACCCTCAGAACTACTTTCATCTTATAAAATTCCTTCAAAGGTTTTAATGAAAACCTTCCGAATTTCCTTTCAATTAGATGCATTTACCGTAGAGCTACTTTCGGTTTTACCTTCAACTGATCTTTAATTACTGAGACCGAGCCTGTACCCACAAAGCAGTAACCAAGATACTTAAAGGTGCTTTGGCATTTGATATGTTTTCCTTTGCAATACCATGTGAATGCGCCTTGCCTCTTGTTGAGTTTACCCATGCGAATAATAATGGTTTTAGTTGCATTAATCTTAAGATGTAATTGAGAAATACATTTTTGAAAACTCATTTAACAGCCGTTGTAACCCAACTTTAGTGTTATCTAATAAAAGAACAATGTCTGCATACGCAAGACAAGGTATGCAAACATTATTCAATTTTAGAGATAACGGACCCTTGTTACCTAGAGCCCCTTCGGCACCACTGACATACAAATTGAAAATCGTAGGTGCCAGCATGCATCCTTGGCGTAACCCATTGGTTATATCTATCTCTGATGATAATTGCTCCTCCGAGTTTAACCGTATTACAAACCCTGTGTCTATATATAGGGCTATTACAATCTCTAAAAGATGTTTCGGCATACCTAGTGAATTCAAATTTCTCCATAGGGTTGACCTATCTACCAAGTCGAAGGCCATACTCAGGTCCATTGATGCAACAAAAGTTAGTCTTGCTCCTTTTGTCATCGATTTGCTTTGTAATCATCTGAGTATAAGCCCCCCCCACAATCGGTTCCACAATTATTTATAAAACTGATTTGTTTGCAATCCAGGATTCTATTATTAGAAATCCACTCATGAATATCAACTAATAGCATGGAAGCAAAGATTTTTGATTTGGGATCCACAATAGCTATCGGTCTATAGCTTGTGGGTAACAAGCACACAACTTTTTAAAAAATTGGTAGAACTATAGAGACCCTCCATGATTGAGGAATAGTCTTGGTCAACAGTACATCGTTCAATAATATACATAGGGCCTCATCACGAGTTTGGAGGCAGGCTACCTCCAAACTTGCAAAGAAATCCAACACCCGCGAATGGGCAATTACCGGGTCATGCCGAGTTTGGCGGACCCAGTAATTGCCCTTTCGTGGGTGCCGGTAATAAGAGACTCCCCATCCCCATTCAGCCCCATAGGGCCGAATGGGAATGGGGAGGGTGGTAGCACCGGTACCGTTAATAACGGTACCGGTGCTACCATCATGTTCTGCTCGCGGGTGCTGGTATGGCCACCAGGTTAGACCTGGTGGCTGCAAGGGCACCCGTGAGCAGAACTCGTAGTATAGTAATACGGTAGCAACGGTGCCGATAGCGATACTGGCGCTGTTGTTGCCTTACCGCCATACTTGTAATGAGGCCCATAGTATTCTAGCCCAATACAAAGGATTAGATTTCAAAATTTTTTTAGAGAGATGGTTCGGGCCCGGTGCACCCGAATTCTTAGATTTCATTATTAATCCCTTAACTGTTACAACCGTGTTATTAGTTGACCAAGAAAGATTAGTATCGCCTATGGGCTTATCGGTCAGATCCCCACCATTGTATAAACTGGAGAAGTGACCCAACACACCTCCACAGAGATAGGGTTCAAAGCTAGATCTTTCTGGGATCGCTCCAGGCTGTTAATGAGATACCAAAAGTTGGCTGAATTGGGGCCCTTCAACGCATTCAGCATCTTTTCTCCATCTAATTGAGCTGTCCTACTCCGATGGTTAATCAGCCAATTTTTATAGGACTGCTTAGTTTTTTTGATCCGTTTCAGGATCTCAGGCGCATGCCTTCCTAGTTTTTGAAGTATCTGTATCTCTTTTTGGAGACCAGATTTCTGTTCATATACCTCGAGATCGGAGCAGTGCCTATGAGATTTAATTATAGTTCCCCCATTCACCGATTGGCCCTCCACTGTCTGAATAGTTTTACTAATGTATCAGGTCATCCCCCACCGCTCTATTCACTCAACAGTCAGCATTTAGATCGCCCACAATTATAATTTGACCCCCTAAATTATCCTGAAGCCATAGGTCGATCCTATCCCCGAGGCATATTAACTCAGTCTCCAGCTGAGAATCGATAAGTACATTTGCGTTCCAATATACATTGGCAATTAGCAGAGGGTATCCACCTTTACCAGCCCCCACATCAAAAGTAACTACTAGAATCGATTGACAATTGCTCCATCCCCCCGTTTTAACTATGTTTATAGTTTCTATGAAGGCGTGGAATAGGCCTCCTTTGGGACGACAGATGCACAAATTGCCTCGATTGAATAGCCCTCCCATCCCAACCTTTCCCTAGCCCAGGTTTCCTGGAGTAGAATAAAGTCGAAAGTTGAGAGCTCCTCCATGAGGTTCACATTGTTCAATAGATGATGGCAACCTCTTGAATTCCAACATATCAATCGCCAATTGTACCTACGTGCTAGAGAGGTTTCCCCAGCTGCTTCAGCGTATTGATCGAGTCCCGTAGGGACAGAGCAACCCATCTCCAGTTCTGTTTATCAGAATTCTCTTCATACCTGGAGCTAGCTGTTACCTCCCTTTGTTAATGTGGGTGCCCATAGCTTTTCCTGGGCCCACCTCCCTTTGACTCAATAGAAGATAACAGCAATTTAAATAGGAAAAGATCGAAACCTCTACACTGAAGTGTTTCTGCTTCTTTCATTAGCAGCGATCTTACTAGTGGAGAGGGTATGACTAGTCTTACAAAATCATATCTGTTCTTATGGATAAAATCTACCA
The DNA here is from genome assembly GCF_040938575.1 of Ambystoma mexicanum. Lineage (NCBI taxonomy): Eukaryota > Metazoa > Chordata > Amphibia > Caudata > Ambystomatidae > Ambystoma > Ambystoma mexicanum. The sequence goes on from NC_090932.1 coordinate 1,015,637,209, forward strand.
AAAGTAGATGCGCTGAAGCTATTAAACTCAGCTCGGGAATTGATGCAAAGAGAGAAAGAATATATGGCTTGTTTAATGCTGTGTGCCCGCCTTCCTTAAACAGCGAGCAAAGAATGAAACCCAGTTGGTCAGGAAAAACAGGTTTTCTCAAATCTAGATTTAGATCCACCAACCCCGTATCCTTTGTACCATCCCCTCTTTCAGCAGTGTTGCAGAATGGTTCGAAGTTATTTCTGATGTCTTCATCATGTGTATTCATGGCTGGCTGACTATCTTCTGTGGGTAACTGTATTGTATCTTTTGTGGATGTAAGTAATTCTTTCTCTCTAAGTTGCTGGTTTTCCACCAAAACATTCTGAACGACTCGGAACAGAGCATCTTCATTCAGTTGGGTCACAGTGGAAACTTTGTCAACTATCTTATTGGGGTCTCTTATCTCTCAGTTGGTTAACCTCTTTGGTTCTTGGCCACACTTAGAGTCTGTTACTACAATCTTATTAGTAAAAGGGTTATTACATTTGACCTTGTCCTTATGACCAAGGCCTTTATTGACTGTTTGAGTATTTCTTTTCTGAGAGGGTGGTCTCAACTCCAAGGGCTTAGTAGCCAGTGCCCTTTTGGCCTCCCCCTCCAAAATGAATACAGGTTTAATATTTTCAGTATCCCTTCCGTTACTATTCCATCCGATCTGAGTCTCATTTCTTAAGTTGTTGGCCGGATTTTTGAAGATTTTGAATGTATAATTTAGACCATTTTCCAAGGACTTCAGTTGGTTAACAATTGTGGATGGATCTTTTTTCTTTTTCATTATATCAGACATACCCTCCCTCCCCTTCCAAATATTCGCTCTGAGTAGCCTGACCATTTGAGTGTTTAGTTTCAGGCGTCCTTGTCAAAACAACCCTCCCATTGGGCGGACTCGTAGGGGGAGCACTCTGTGCCTCTGTGACCCCGCTTTCCTCCTCAATTAAGTGTTTGAAGCCTGTATCCCTCAGAAATTTTCTGGATGATTTATTTTTTAGGTAGAATATTTTTTTTTGTTTTAGTATTTCTTTCTCCTGTTTTTTCACAGTTTTATTTTTTGCTTTGGTAGGCCCTTCCACTGGCACCGGTGCACCCCCTTCTTTCTCCTCCATGCTATTGTTCAAAACTATTACTTCCTTCTGTGACTCCACCGGTGTAATAGCCTCAATAATTGGGACTAGGTTGGCACGAGCCTGCCGGAGTTTTGTGGAGATAGAATTTTCCTTTGAGTTCTCACCCACATCCACAGACCTCGAGTCTGTATTCACTGGCCGAGTCCCTAATTTCGATCCCTGCCAAGTTAACATCAGGGTGTCAGCTAGGCGGGAGGGTAGCGCTTCTGCGTCCTTAGCTATCTTTATCAGGACTTCCGTCTGCGCAATTCATTCAAGATTACTCTATTGAAGATGCCCAGCATCGTAGATAGCTCCCCCTCAACCCGCACGACCTCCCCTTCTTCACCTCGTAAATCGAATGAAGACTCTTGGTGTAGGTCCTCTGTTTGAAAAATTGTTGGTGTTCACTGTAAGGATCGTCAAAGCCCACTTAACGGTCGGATACCTTCTGTTAACACAGGACAGTTTGAAATATTCTTCGAATGACCCATAGTCAGGTCTTCTAAAAATAAGGGTTGGGGCATATCGATTTCATTATTGGTGTTTTTTAACACGACCGAGCAATCCTGGGCACACTGCAGGAGCTCCTCCTCCTCCGCACAAGGTACAGGAAGTGGGAGCGCCGCAGCCCGCGCCTGGCTTGCTCGACGCGTATTGACCGCCTTGAAAAAGTCAGCCCCTGGCTCCACCTAATCAACGGGATTTTATTCCTCTTCATTCTCTGCCTGTCAAGATTTGGCCTAAGTCAGTGGCTTTTCGATTGGAATAGCACCCACACTTTAAATATCTGAGTATAAATATAATCTGTGCAGAATTAACCCAATTGAACAGGTGAAATACTGTTACCAGATAATCAAACTTTAGACGGCCCTCAGCCATGAGACACCAGAACAGCCAAACAGCGACCACACTTGCGGTGCACACTTCGGGTGCGTGCAGGCCGCAGTCAAATAGGCAGTCTCAGTGTCAGGGGGGCGGGGCCAGCCAACGTGAATGCGTGCTGACTGAAATATTAAAAAAAAAAACTAATTAAGAGTCCAATGAAACTAGTCTGAAAGGCTCAGTTTAGAGAGCGGTCTGCCTTTGGCAGAGAACAAAGTTCGCCATCTTACATGTCCATATAAGTTTTGCCTTGCGGAATTGCCTCTGCCTTCCTCTTGCACATACACACTCCTTCCAAAATCTTCAGGGGAGCAGCGAGCCCAGCCAAACAGTGACCACGCTTGCGGTGCACACTTCAGGTGTGCGCGCACGGGTGCGTACAGGCCACAGTCAAATAGGCAGTCTCAGTGTCAGCGGGGCGGGCTGAGCCAACGTGAATGCCGCCTCGCGGAATTGCCTCTACCTTCCTTTTGCGCATACACACGCCTTCCAAAATCTTCGGGGAGCAGTGAGCCCAGCCAAACAGCGACCACACTTGTGGTGCACACTTCGCTAGCAAGACTACTGCCTGGGCTCAACGGACTAGACCTGACCTGGAACAAGAGGAACAAACTGCGGACAAGACCTGACCTGGAACAGGAGGAACAAACTGTGTGACAAGGCCAATACTCTAGCCTTGTCAAGAGAGGATGGGAGCCCCTCTCAGTCAGGAGTGGGAGGCCTACCACAGAGAAATACAGAGACAGTCCTACTCCATAGGTGGACGGTAGCAGTTCAGAGGACCCCAATTCCTGCCCCCCACCTACACTAGTGGCAGCATGTTTCTCAGTAGTACACCTCTGTCTCAAGCCACGCTTCCAATACATGATGCTTGACAAAGTTTCTCTTTTTCTTGTAGAGACACATCATTCAAGCAAAAAACCAAGAAGAAGCATGGAACCAGCACCCTACATTTGTGTGGAAATAACAGAAACTTGACCATCACTGAGCCGAAGACCTAAGGGCCTACCCATGCTTATTACGTGACCAGAGATTTTGGTTCCCTTAATTTCTTTGGTTCAAGAGGGTCCCGAAAGTGGCCTCGGCCCAGAAATTCGTTAAGATGGCCCTGCTGATGGGGCCATGCCTCCTAATGTGCTTTAATACTGGCCTAAGAAACCCAGAAGAAGCACTGGCAAAACATATGTTTTAAGTGAATGGATTACAGTGGAGTTAAGGTGCCAAAATACTTGTTTTCTCACACAAAATGGCGACCATAACTTTGCACAATCAGATACAAATTCCTGCCAAAGGTTTTACTCATAGTGGCATTGTACCACGGTGTGATAGAAGAAAGCAAGTGGCCCAGAAGCAAGGTATGGAGAAACGTCCAACTACCTAAACAGCCAATGCATTTAATAGCAGAAGCAACACCCCCAGACCCCACCCCCTTGGCATCACAACAATCCCAGAAAGGCAGTGTATTAGAGAAGGGTCACGAACAAAAGTACAGGTAAAAACTATAAATATACATTTTTTGTATTACAAAAGAAATCTATGCTTCTAAAATCTAAATATATAACAAGAACCAAAAACGGACATTGTAAACTCATTATATGACATTGTAATCAATACAAATGAGATGCAGTGCTCACATAACAAATTATGAATAAGAAAATAAATTGTTACCTAGCTCAAAGTCAGCAAATATATCTACTGAGTGAGCAGGTTGATAGGGTTAGCCAATCAGAGAGGCCCCTTTCTGATTGGTGGTTGCCATGGATCCATTGTGCTAGTTGGGATTCGTAGTGTTTGTATCAGCAATATTCAGTGGCAGCTAGCTATACTGGATTTAAGCCTTTGAAATATGTTTTCATTTTAGCGGAGATGCTCACTTTTGGAAGCAGTGCAGAGGAAACCACAACAGGCCCAAAGGAATAGTGAAAGGTGGACAAGGTGATGACGTTAACTTTCTTTCTCACAGAAATAGAGAAAGGGTAAAATGGTGGAAGACCGTATGAAAACAATCGGAGGGCCAAGGGGTGAACAAGAAAACGCGCTGTTGAACTAACAGCAAGTCTCATTTGGCGAAGCACAACGGCTGCCTACTGTGAGCCAGTGTGTGCTCTGTCTGAACCCCCAGGGCACAGGGTCCATGCACATAGTTGCTCGGGTCACTCAGCCGACATACATATAACAGGGATCCCTGTTAGACCGTGGGCACACGGTCGGATCATGGCCTGGGGGTGCCCAGCAGGCTCGGACTGGCTTGTAGGGCAATAGGCCCATGGCCGAACCAAAAACGTGAAATGCTTGTGTGGGTCCGTTTTCTGGGTCAAAGTGGGCCACTTTTTGGGCCACTGTTTGCCAGTTTGACCAGTGTTGCTAAATAAATATTCTTTAAAATGTACAATTTACATCACATTTGATCAAAAACCTCCCCCTTGGGTACTATTCAAACAGCGTCATAAAAGGAATGAATTCGCATTTGCAACTGTGGGCCACTTTTTCGTTGGTGGTTTTATGCACCAGTCCGACCATGGGTGCAGGCTTGAACTAGCTTATTGGGCAATAGGCCCATGGCCGAACCAAAAACGCAAAATGCTTGTGTGGGCCAGTTTTTTCAGTCAAAGTGGGGCACTACTTTGGCCCATGTGGGCCAGTTTGATGAGTTACTTCACTATGCGACTAATAGTTTTGACCAGTTTTGTTGAATACATATTCTTTAAAATGTACAATTTGTCTCACATTTTATCAAAAACCTCCCCCTCGGGTACTATTCAAACAGCGTCACAAAAGGAATGAATTCCCATTTGCAACTGGACCCTGGTATTAAGAAGGGCTCTGCATGGCAGGCCCTCTGCCTGGTAGGTCACAGGCAGAGCGCGGCAAGTAGACACATCTGACAGGAGTCTGGTGGAGCTCACTGATGAGTGGGAAACCGGCCGCTCATCCCTTTTATTACCTTTCTCACATGGTCACAGACATGTGACAGCAGCACGAGCCTTTTCAGGGACTCCTTACATCTGAAAGGGGCACAACATCACAGTGTGTGTGCAGGGTGGCAACACTCAGGCAAAGTCAACAAAAGCAGGCAAGGAAGAGAGGAAGTGAAGAAAGAGAGGGAACAATGCTAGCCCTTAATGATGACACAACTAAACATACCTTTCTACTACGCTGTAAAAGATGCCCCATAGAGTTTAAAGGACATAACTTCAGGTAAAGTGTAGAGTGGGAGCATGTGTCAGTCATTTTAGGATGGCATAAACTGAGGAAACTCAAAAATGAAAAATGGTTCATGGGGCAGCGAGCACGTCTCCAGACTTGGCATGGAGATCGTGTGAGAAATTGGGAGCAAAGACCGTTGAGTGTTCAGTCATGGGATGGAAAGCAGCAAGATATGTCTGTGCCAGGGAGCACTACCAGTCAGATACAAAGTTCAGCCAGACTCGGTCCTGGTTTTGTATCTCCATTCCCATGGTCATACAAGACCGGCCAGACAAGTCCTCATGGACTTTCTGCTGGGATTTATTTGTATTCATTTTATTATTTTTGTTTAGAGTTTTATACCCGAAGGAGCACCATGGTGCTGGGTGACTGGACCTACTCTTATTCAGTTCTTAAAAGATTGTGCAGTTGGAGAAGAGATTATTATACAATGCACGATGTTTATGGTATTGTGTGCCGTGAAGCACCAGAGCAATCAAATTCCAAAGAGTAGGTGCTTGCACGTTAATGGAGCATGAGCCCCATTTTGTGTATCTAACATTTGGAATCTGAAAGAGTTTCTTGCGAGGAGATTTAAGAAGATGACCTAGAACATAATGTCTGAATTTTCTTCAAATTAGTAGAGTCGCTGGACACTAGGCCCAGCGTGGAGCATTGAACTAAGATGTAGCCCAGGAACCCAAGCTGGAAACGGGCTAAGGACACATAACGAAAATGCTCAATTTGCTGCATGTATTGGGCAAAATAGGATCATAGCACCTGTCTGTTAAGATGGATTTCTGAACTCTGACCTGGTGGGCAGAGGTTCAGAAGGCCAGCCCAGTTTCTTGGAACAGGGTAACCTTCTGGACAAGCCAGACCAATCAAGGTAGCATTGGCCGCAGTCAAGACTAGGTCTCAGGAGGGGTGAGAGTGACTGAAAGATCTCAATGAGCACACAAAGCAAGGACACTTACAAATCACTCCCAGTCAGGTGTATATATATTAAAATTACAAATACATTTATTCAAGGCCTTTGAGTTTCATCACAATAGTTATTAAAAGTAACACGTTTAAACCAACACAATTCTACTAAAATACATATATACAAGACCAAGTGGCCTAAAGGGTTAATGCACGAAATGGGTCCACAACCTAGAAAAGGGAAGGAAGCAGGTAGTGCAAAGAATCTTTAGGCAATTCTGCAGTAATCACAATCCTAACTGAAAGGTAGTCCAGTCCCTAAGGAGAGGGGAGCCTATTGCTCAAATGTACTTGCAATGCTGGTGCACGCGGTCGTGCAGATGGGTGAGAATGGGGTCTCTTGTAGGGTCTGTAACAGCTCAGGAATATGGGTGAGGTGATGCAGAATAGGTTCCCACTATTAGTGGAGGTCTCCCTGTGAGGGCAGAACAGGTTCCAGAAGTTGGGAATAGTTTGATAGCTCAGGCTATCTGTGGAAAGAAGAAGGGCCCTCAGGGGCAACTCGTGTCTAAAAATGGATGGATACGCTAGGGGCCACCGGTAAGGGTTGCAATTACTCACCGACCCCAGGTGCACTCTGGACCAAACTTCACCAGTCGAGTCCACTTCGGTTGCAGGTTCAAATACAGCAATTCTGCGGCTCTGTGGCTTTCAGTGATGAAGTTACAGCGTGGATTCCCAAACGGGACAGTGGCAATTTCTCCGCTCCTGGTGGATGGATCAGGCAAGTTTCACTGTAGCAGGCTTCAGGGCACAGAGGGTGTTATGCTTGAGCTAAAACATGGCGCTGGTGCGCAGTGTATTCTGGGAGCACTCAGAGCCATAATGGATATTTACCTTATGCCACAGTGAAAAGCTGTACTCATTTTGCTGAGAGCTGGATTTACAATGCTGAAGAAAACATGCTTTCCAAACCTGGTATGCAGTCAAGGACATTCTGCTGGGAAAGCTGGCTTTGTTATGTCTTGTTATGAGTTATGGGACTGTTTTCCATGGCGCTTGTTTTTAGAGGAGGGAAGCACTTTGCTCCTTGAGGTTACTGTCGGTTGACCCAGCTGGCAACCAACAGCTGCCCATCAATGCGCAAGTGCTTTGGCAGAAGGTTCGAGAAATTACCACCCCTTTTTGAGGAGTGCATATATGCGGAACCCCTTAACGGTCAGACGGGACCTCAGTCGGAGGGGGGGACGCTTCCGTCCGGCACACCTGTGGGCTGTTGTGCTCTGGGCCTAGCTGTTATCGGGGTCTTCCAGCCGCTTCTGGCGAGATGAGGGATTCAGTAACGCCCACAGTGACGTATTTTCTTTTGAATTCTCTGTTTCTTCTGTGATTTATTTCTGTGTTATCACTTATTGCTTCCAAGCTTTGAATAAATAACCGTATAAGTGCTCATTATTTTCTAAGAGTGTGTGTGGTTGTAAGTCATTGCGTATACCTGCGTTTAAAGTATTGGCTCTGTAATTGCACTGGTGATTAATGACTGTCCGTGCACTCTGGGCGAGCAATACATTTTGGCGTCACGAACAGGATATTTGTGATGAATTGTTCCGAATATTAAAGAATCTGTTTGAACGCAGATAGGCTTTGTTTACATTGCAAGCGAGAGTAATTTGACAGTGAGTGTTGAACTGTGTTAAGCTTTTTTTTTTTCTTGTTGGTGAGTGCGTGCCTGCGCGAGTGACTGCAGTGTGGAAAGAGAAAAAAATATATAGATATAAAGAGGTTTTGTACAGTATTGCAATGATGAATAGTTTGTTCAGGAAAAGAGCGTTCCCGCTGGCGGTGAATGTTTTGATGTTATCATTCCAAGCTGGACTAAGAGCCCATATGATAAATTGGCCCAGGTGTGGGCATGCGGTGCTGGGCCAAGTGATACATGGGATCAGGGATTGGGAGATGCTGATCCGTCTGATGTAATGTGTAATGTTGTGCTTACAACAGGTTTCAGTGGAACGGGGCAGGGAATGCGCTGCGCTGGGTAGGCGGGGTTGGATCCTCCTGCATGCTTATAGGAAAATATATCAAAGGAATTTGGAAATGAAAAATGAGATTTTGCGATTGGAAAGAGAGCTGGCTGCAGAAAAGCAGACTGCGTTAATTTAGCAGATTCAAATGAAACTTTTTAAAGATAAGGCTGAAAAATACCAGGCTGTGGCCTAGAGGGCAGCAGTCAGAGTAGCCCGGTATAAGTATAGGAAAAGACGGGGAGGGGTCAACCAAAGAAAGGTGGCAGCTGTAATTGCTACCTCTGGTGTGGACTGGGATCCGATCCGGATAATTGGGATGGTGACATTTTTGACTCAACCAGTCCAGAGAGTAGTTCAGCAAATGAGTCAGACCCCAAAATGGAAATTAAGCAGAAGACAGTGGTTGCTAAGCCAGTTAGAAGATGGCGAGCTGGGCCCCACCCGCAGAATCCTGCAGGCGGGGTTGTGGATTTAACCACGCTGGAGGATTACACCCAGCAGGAGGTTGGGGAAATTATTACCCGTTTGAGGCAAAAATCAGGGGAACCTTTATTGACATGGATGGTGAGGTTGCTAGATGGGGCGCTGCGGGGTTGTTGGTAGATTCCATGGACTCACCGCGTTTTCTACCCTTGTCAACTGACACCAATGTACAGGAGGTCTTAAGGGCAGGGCCGCCCCCTGTGTCACGATTCACAGATGTCTTTGTTGTACCTAGCAGCCCAGGCATGCAACCGTAAATACCCCATTACCACAGATTGGCCTAGCGAGGAAACAAAGTGGTATACTTTGAAAGAGGCAATTCAAAAGGTCAGAGAGCATGCTATGAAAGAGGCAATTCACGTAGATGCTCCAGGACACATGGGGGCCGTGCCGCACCCAGTTTCAACTAGAAACATGGTGATCAGAACTGCATCACCCGCATACAAAAATGTCATTATGACTTTGCTCGTAGGTATGACGGGCAAACCCACTGATGAGGTAGTGGATGCCATTCGGCAACTAGCAGATTTAGGGGAGTGGGACAAGAGTGATGACAAGCCCCGGGAGGGAGAGGAGCGTAGTGAGAGAAGAACTGAAGACAGGAGGCAAGATAGTAGAGACTCCCGAGTGTCCAGAAAGGACATGTTTTTGGCTTTGTTAAAAGATGGTGTGCCACGAGAAGAAATTGATGGCATTGAAACTAGAGTAATGTATGAATTATACAAAAAGAGAGGGCTTGCAGCCAAAGAGCGCTATAAACAGGTTAAGAAACAGGTAGTAACCAAGCCACAGGGAGACACCTCACCTTCCGCTCCTCCTGAGGAAGAACAAGAAGAAGGGTCTATGGGGACACCTTCCCCGTACCAGCCAACATACGCTGATTTGAGGAAGGTGGTGAGTGCAATGCTAGAGGCAGAGTCAAGTCACACTCATTCAAAATTTGACTAGGGCTACGGCCAAACTCCGGCAGCGTCTGCTCGCAAAAAAGTTGATAGGCGGCCCCATGTTAATGTTAAGAATTTTGGGGGGCCAGGAAATACGCAAGGGGTGCGAGCATTGATAGACACTGGGGCGGAGGCCTCTCTGATTCATGGCAATCCAGCACGATTCAAAGGCAGACAATTTACTATTACAGGTTTCGGGGGGAAAGGAGACCCCCGCAGTACAAACGGAAGTGGAGATGAAAATAGGCAATTTGAATAGGCAGAAATACCAGGGGCCTCATTACATGGAAGGCGGTAATCCAGGGTGCTATTAGCACCCTGGACCATGCCGGTAAATTACCGGCACCGCCTTGGCGGAAAGGGGATTTACCGCCCCATTCCAAGGTTGGAGGGGCGGTAAATCCCCCTTCCACCATTGCCCTTCCCCATTCCCATTTCTGCCCCATAGGGCTCTATGGGAATGGGGAAGGCGCTAATTACGGCACCGCAATTTTGCGGTGCCGTAATTAGCTCCGAGGTCCCTTAGCGGGCTGGTTTTTAACGCCTGCAAGAAGCAGGCGTTAATTTCTCCAACCCGCAAAGGGACCTCGTAGTACGGCGGTAAGGGTTAACGGTCACCGTTGCCATTAACGGTGACCGTTAACCCTTACCGCCGTCCGTGTAATGAGACCCCAAGTGTTGATTGTCCGGATACCTGAGTATATAATTGGCTTTGACATTCTGGAAGGGTTGACTTTGGGACTTGGAGGTAAAACGTACCAGTTTGGGGTGAGTGCATTGATCTGCACACCCATTACCATAGGCAAATTGAAGATGCCCCCAGTGCAAGTGCCTGTGGCAACCAAGCGGGTAGCAATGAAGCAATACCGCATTCCAGGGGGGCACAAGGAAATTTCAGACACCATCAAAGGGTATGTGGAGGTGGGTGTGTTATGCCCTATCACCACCGCATGGAACAATCCTCTCAGGCCTATTAAAAAGGGGGATGGGTCTTGGAGGATGACAGTGGATTACCGTGAGTTGAATAAACACACTCCTCCCTTAGTGCCCGCGGTCCCAGATGCCATTACCTTGATTGAGAATATCCAAAAGTTTGAGGGGACTTGGTATGCAGTGGTAGGTTTAGCCAATGCATTTTTCTCTGTGCCAATTGCTGAAGAGTGCCAAGAGCAGTTTGCATTTTCTTGGAGCGGGCGTCAGTACACCTTTACAAGGTTACCTATGGGGTACATACATAGTCTGACTAGCTGTCACCGGCTGGTGGCAGAGCACTTAGACAAGATACCGTGTAAACCTGACATACAAATCTCTCACTACATTGATGATATTTTAATTCAGGGCAAGGATGAGCACAGTGTGCAAAACCAGTTAGAAGTCAGTATGGAAGGATTGAAGAAGGAAGGGTGGGAGATTAACCCGAATAAAATTCAAGGCCCAGCTGAAACAGTGATATTCCTAGGGATTCAGTGGCATAATGGGCATCGAGAAATGGTGCCGAAAGTCTGACAGAAAATACTTGAGTTCACCACTCCAATGAACAAAAAGCAAGCTCAGCAGTTTATAGGGCTGTTTGGGTTCTGGAGACAGCACATTCCCCATTTAGAGCAGATACTGGCTCCCCTCCACAAAGTGACACGAAAGAAATATGAGTTTCAGTAGGGGGAAGAGCAGCAGAAAGCATTTAATTTGGCGAAAGACACTGTGCAGCAGGTGCTTGAGAATATGGCCATTGAAGGAAGGCGAAGTGGAATTCAATGTGTCTGTACAAAACAATTATGCTAACTGGAGTGTGTGGCAGAAACAGGACAGGAAACGTGTTCCATTGGGGTTCTGGAGTCGTAAGTTACCCGATGCTGGTAACTCACACACCCCGTTTGAGAAGCAGTTGCTGGCATGTTATTGGGCCCTTGTTGATACCAAGCAAATGACGGTGGGCCATGATGTATTGATGAGGCCAGAAATACCGACCATGCAATGGGTACTGAGCTCTCCTAAAACACATAGAATAGGACATGCTCAAGAAGCCAGCATAATTAAATGGAAATGGTACATTCAAGACAGAGCCAAATCAGGGAAGGGTTGAGTTGCGAAATTACATGAGCAAGTAGCCAACATACCGCCCTCAGATTACATACCACCGGAAGTGCCTGAAAAAGTGAGTCTCCCGTGAAATGGGGAGTACCTCATGGCGATTTGACCGTGGAGCAGACGGAGCATGCCTAGTTCACGGATGGCTCAGCCCGATATGTGGGAACTGAGCGATACTGGAAAGCAGTGTCGTACAATCCCAAGACAAAAAAGATTTTGACGTCAGGAAAAGGGAAGAACAGTCAGTTTGCAGAGCTTTACGCAGTTTACCAGGCATCGAAACAAGAGACCCCTGGTTGATGTCATGTGTACACGGATTCATGGTCAGTGGCAAATGGGTTGGCAGTGTGGTTGCCAACCTGGCAAAAGAATGGGTGGAAGATTCATTCAAAAGAGTTGTGGGGAAAAGAACTGTGCCAAGATATTGCAGAAATGTTATCACAAAGTGAAGTCACTGTGTATCGTGTGGACGCGCATTGTGCTACAGACTCATTAGAACGTTGGTTTAATTCTGTTGCAGATTAACACACCAAGATTTCATCTGTGGATGCGGAGGCTCAGGAAGACGATTTGGAGGGTTTGGCCAAGTGGGCTCACCAGAAATGTGGGCACCTTGGAGAAAAGGCTACTATCAGGTGGGCACAAGCTCGAGGAATCAGTATTCCTTTAGAGGTAGTGAAAACAATCATTTTGCAATGTCCAGTGTGCCAACACCAACAGCATAGGCCTATCCCTCAGATTGTTCGGGGTATATTGCGAAGAGGAAAACTACCAGGTCAAATTTGGCAGATTGATTATATCAGTCCCCTGCCAATCAGTAAAGGTTGTCAGTATGCATGCACTATTGTGGATACATACTCAGGATACATGATGGTTTTGCTGTGCAAGCGTGCCACACAACTGAACACCATTAGGTTGTTAGATCAGATCATATTGCATTACGGAGATTCAAAGTGACAATAGGTCACACTTCAAAGGCAAATTGATACAGGAATTTTGTCAGGAAAAGAGCATTGATTGGCTCTACCATGTGCCTTATTACCCTACCGCTTCAGGGCTGATTGGACGAATGAATGGGTTGTTGAAAGAACAGCTGCGCAAATCTGAAGATGGCAATTTGGCAGGCTGGCGTGATCGTGTGTTTGATGCAGTGCAAGTGCTAAACAATAGGTCTGTGAATGAGCATGAAACTCCTTTGATGCGGCTAATGACTCCTGCTTTACAGATTCAACCCAATTCAGTCAGAGAAACCCTATTGTACTGGGAAATTACCCTGGGTTCTTTAGCTCCCTATCGGGCGACTCCAGAGTCAGCAGGGGTAGACTTGCATTCCCATGAGGAAATCAGATTAGACCCAAGAGGCATTGTTGTGATTGAAACAGGGATTGGAGTACAAATTCCCCCAGAGCATATGGGATGGATTGCCCCTAGATCTGGCCTAGCATTGAAGGGAGTTTAAGTGTTGACAGGGGTAATTGATGCTGATTGCCAAGGCGAGATCAAAGTCATCCTGATGAATAGTGGGGACCAATTGTTACCGATCCACAAGGGCGATCGGGTGGCCCAACTGATTATTATCCCCGTTAAGTTGTCCATGATTAAGAAGGGGGAGCCTCCTACAGTGTTAACTACCCATGGGGATCGTGGATTTGGCTCTTCAGACAGTATGGTACCGGGTGCGAAGGTGTGGATAGAAAGGCCAAGTGGCCCACCAGTGCCCGCAGATGTCATTGCATCAGGCAAAGACCAAGTAGTTTTAGTAATGGAGCCTGGTAGAAAGAAATAGCAATATGTGCCCGCAGACAAATGTTACCTGAGAGAGTGATGTGCAACACTGATATCTCTTTTATGGGTTTGCCTTGTAGATCCTGTGTCTGGCTGGTGTAATTATGGGACTAAATGGACTCCGTTCGGGAGAGTTAAACGGCATGCTGCTACCAATGAAAAATGTCACATCTGTGCCAACGATCAAGGAGAAACTGATAATGATGAGTAATGATGTCCAAAAGCAGCCCTCTGCCGATGCCGAAAAGCCAGCCAGACCGAAGACATGGATTCGTGAAATGCGGCAAACACGTCAGGCGCAAGTGAAAACAACATTGATGTCAGTTATGCGAGAGTCATCTTCAGGACGGCGAAAACATTCTCCCATAATCACCCAAATGGAGAACATGTGGATATATCTGGCACAACAGGTGCTCAACGTTACGCACTTTTGCCTTACTAATGTGCCCAATGCCTAAGCTTTACTGACTACGTGCTTAGTAGCAGTGTCAATGCCAGTTCCGGTTCTAAAGCATATTTTCGGCGTCACGCACAATGATTCTTTGGTTCAAGATTCCGATATCAGGCAATCCTTTTCCGTCTATGAGTACTGCAGGTTTTGCCAGGAAACAGATCGCAAATGGAGAAATTTGACACGTATTATAACCTATAATATAACTCAAGGTGATGTGTGTTACCTTATGACATGCAATGCAAAAGAAATTGGCAAATGCCAACAGCTCAATTTAACCAAACAGCAAAATCAAACTGTGTTCGAGAAACAATTGTGTTCGCGAGTTCCACGCACATGTACCAGTGTGAATAACACTGTCTTGTAATCATACAGTGATAGCTGCCAGTCATTTGAATCATGTGAAACTTCCAACAGGATGGCTCTTTTCATGTGGCAACATCACATACACTTATATTCCAGCTAACATTTCCGGAGGTCCATGTGCCTTAACTCGTTTAGGACTGATGATGTTCCCTTTACACCCAGCGATATCTCGAGGCAAAAGGTCAACTTTTGATTCTGTGGGTCTATCCCCCGATTGTGATTCACATGTGCATTTGCTATCAGAAGCTGAGGTTCTAGCATTAACCCTATCATTAGTGGGAGTTTGGGGTTTAGCTGCTGGGGGGTTACAAATCTTTGATCAAATTAGCATGTTTAGTAGTCAAAGGACTCAATCATACTTCTGAGGCATTAGAAGAGTTACTCCTTGATAGCAAAGTTATTAGAAAAGCAACTTTGCAAAACAGGACTGCTGTTGATTATCTATTGCTAAAGCATAATTTAGTTTGTAACGCAGTTGAAGGTATGTGTTGTTTCAATCTAAGTGACCATTCACGATCCATTGAAAGTCATATTCGAGGTTTGAGGGATCTCATTTCTCAAGTGTCCCAAGATCATACTGGGAATTGGTGGGATTGGTTATTTTCATGGATTCCTGATATTGGGGGTACACTGCATTACGCTTTTGCTTGTATTTGCATTTTATTAGCTATCATAATAGCTTGTTGTTGTTGTATTCAATGCATTCCCAACTTAGTTTTAATATTTCGTCGGTTTCAGAGACCGGCTCCTCTGCCACTGGGCTATGGAAGATAAATATCCAAGGATGGAATTGTTATGCTTGAGCTAATACATGGCGCTGGTGCGCAGTGTTCTGGGAGCACTCAGAGCCATAATGGATATTTACTTCATGCCGCAGTGAAAAGCTGTACTCATTTTGCTGAGAGCTGGATTTACTATGCTGAAGAAAACATGCTTTCCAAACCTGGTATGTAGTCAAGGACATTCTGCTGGGAAAGCTGGCTTTGTTATGTCTTGTTATGAGTTATGGGACTGTTTTCCGTGGCGCTTGTTTTTAGAGGAGGAAAGCACTTTGCTCCTTGAGGTTACTGTCGGTTGACCCAGCTGGCAACCAACGGCTGCCCATCAATGCGCAAGTGCGTTGCCAGAAGGTTCGAGAAATTACCACCCCTTTTTGAGGAGTGCATATATGCGGAACCCCTTAACGGTCAGCCGGGACCACAGTCGGAGGGGGGACGCTTCCGTCTGGTATACCTGTGGGCTGTTGTGCTCTCGGCCTGGCTGTTATCGGGGTCTTCCAGCCGCTTCTGGCGAGATGAGGGATTCAGTTACGCCCACGGTGATGTATTTTCTTTTGAATTCTCTGTTTCTTCTGTGATTTATTTCTGTTATCACTTGTTGCTTCCAAGCTTTGAATAAATAGCCATATAAGTGCTCATTAAGAGTGTGTGTGGTTGTAAGTCATTGCATCTACCTGCGTTTAAACTATTGGCTCTGTAATTGCACTGGTGATTAATGACTGTCTGTACACTCTGGGCGAGCAATACAGAGGGGCACAGCTGCAAGGCACATGCAAAGTTCATCACCACGGCTGGGCGACACGGTACCTGCGTGTACTTCGGTTTGGCCGCTCTCTCTTTACTCCAGACCTGGGAATGCCAAGTGTACAAACATTTGGTGTGAGAGTGCCGTGGAACACAGAGCTTACGATGTACCAAGTTTCAAGGGCCTCCCCGAAACAGCAGCAGTATCAGAGCAAAGGTCCTGCGCAAGCTGGTCAGCCCACTGGTTGGCCCAGGGACACTTCCGAGAAGGCTTACTTGCAGGGTTTAATGAAGGTGCCGAGAATATTTGGTTGCACTATTCCAATGGGTCGAAGCTTCTTCACAGACCTTCTAGTTCGATCAGATGCTGAGGGGTCCAGCGGGATGACAGCGGGCTCAGGGTGCCAAACCTTCCAGCGAGTCACCAGGGGTTCCTCGACTCGGCTTCTTAGTTTCAGAATACTTGGATCCTATCCTTCGTTCAGTGAGAACTCAAGAGATTGAAATGGTATGGGTGTTTGGAGCCTTCGCATATCTAGAAGCTCCTTCACGCCAAAACTAAGAGGACCCAATGGGAGATCTGCTCACATACAGGCACACCATACATGGAGCAATCATGGACCATGGTGGTCCCAGGCATTCACAGCTCACCAGACTCTCTGGCACCCAGGATGTAAATTGGAACCAGACAGTCCAACCCACATCCTGGCAGCACACACACAAACCATGCAGAAACCCGCCAAATCTTGACGATCCAGGCCAACTATTTGTGCCAAACGCGGTAAACGTGGTTTACCTGGCAGGAAAGGGTTAAACATATATGAAAAGATAAGCTGCCACCAGCCCTGCCCAAGACACATCTGCATTTCTCCTAAAAAATCCTTTGAGAATGTCTAGGTCCTTTAGAAATGACAGGAAGACCTGAATGCACTGTACTGTAAGGTACATTGTGCACTTGCAACATGTTGCAGAAAAGTTGCAACATTGACAAGGACTAAGAGAAACAAAGTTTCCCAGTACTGGCTGTCTTTAAGGGCATGTCAGTTTCCCCATAATAAAGTGAACGAAAAGCCCAGGGGAGTGCAGCTGAAGGCTGGGCTCCACTGGCAAAGTCAGGCATGGTGTTGTAGCAAAATGTTGTGGGGTACACAACTGGAGGGAAAATAACACATGAAATGAAAATCTTTCCTAACACTCGCCCCTCCCAGACCAAGGACAGGGGGAATTAATCCACCCCTGCATGAGTCTCATGTTCAGATCGGTTAAACATTCTGGACAACCCATCAGCATTGCTATGTTGGACACCTGGCCTATGTTCAATAGTGAAGTCAAAGCCTTGAAGGCTTATGGACCACCTGAGCAACTTTGGATTGTATCCCTTCCTGTTCATTATCCACTTTAGGGGCTTATGGTCAGTTTGCACAGTGAAGTAGGTCCCATAGAAGTAGGGCCTCAGCTTCCTTAAGGCCCACCCACCAGAGAAACATTATTTTTCTACTGTGGACCACCTGAGCTCTCTGTCCTTAAACTGGTGTTTAATTAAGCTAATAGGGTGTTCCTTACCCTTCTCATCTACTTGTGATAGTACAGCTCCTATCCCAGTGTCAGAGGCATCTGTCTGCACAATAAAAGGTCTTTGGTAATCATGGGCTCTGAGAACAGGGGCCTGGCATAAGGTGTATTTTAAGCCATTGAAGGCCTTCCCACACTCTTCAGACCAAGTTACCTTCTTGAGTTTCTTAGGATTTGTGAGAGCAGTCAGAGGGGCAGCTATGTTGCCATAGTCTGCCATGACATTTCTGTGATACCCAGTGAGTCCTAAAAAGGCTCTCACTTGGGTGTGTGTAGTGGGGGTAGGCCAGTCTTGTACTGATTGTACTTTACTGGGTAGAGGCTGCATCCTCCCTCCACCTGCTTCATGCCCACGATATATAACTGAACTTTGTCCAATCTGGCACTTACTGGCCTTTATGGTCAAGTGGGACTTGTGAAGAGCTTGCAACACAATCCTATGGTGTTTCACATGATCCTCCCAGGTGGCACTGAAAACTGCTATATTATCCAGATATGCTAGACAGAATGCATCCAACCCATTAAGGACACAAGTCATAAGCCTCTGGAAAGTGGCAGGTGCATTCTTCAACCCAAAACGCATTACCCTGAACTGGTAAAGACCCTCTGGTGTTGAGAAATCTGTCTTCTCCTTGGCATGTTCTGCAAGGGCTATTTGCCAATAGCCTGCAGTGAGGTTGAATCTGCTGAGGTATTTGGAGGCACCCAAAGTATACACCAGCTCATCAGTTCTAGACAAGGGGTGTGTATCTGTCTTGGTGACAGCATTCAGAGCCCTGTAATCCACACAGAACCACAACTCAGAGGTACCTGCCTTTGGAACCAAAACCACTAGGCTGGACCAAGGACTACTAGAGGGTTCAATCAGCCCAAGATCCAACATTTTTTTGACCTCTGTCTTTATGTAAGACCTTACTTTGTCTGACATACTGTATCCCCTACTTTTAGTAGCTACATTATCTCCTGTGTCAATGTCATGTTTGCACCAAGGTGCCAAACCAGGAGTTTGTGAGAACAAGGGGGAAAACTGCCTCGGCAAGCATTTCACCGCAGTTTGTAAATCAGAAGTCAGGTGAGGGGCCACTTTGACACCCTCAATAGAGCTATCTGAAGGACGGCCCTGGAACAAGTCAGGGAGAGGTTCTGACTCCTCCTCCTCAACATCTGAAGCCAGCAGCAGTGCAGCGATTTCAACTGTTGGGATTAAAGCCTTCAGTCTATTCACATGCAACACTTTTGGAGCTTGTCCAACTCTTCCAAGGTCCACTAAATAGTTGACCTCACCCAGTGACTCCACCACTGGCAAAGGGCCTGACCATTTGTCTTGTAAAGCTCTAGGCCTTATAGGATTCATGATTAGGACCTGCTGACCGGGTGTGAAATTGATGAGGGCAGCCTTCTGGTCATACCAATGTTTCACCAGTGCTTGCCCTGCCTTCAGTTTCTCACTAGCCAGATCCATCAGGAGTACCATCCTCTTTCTGAGTCCTAGCACATAGTCTACTACATTGGTAGTGATAGGGGGAGTGGGCACCCCCCCCTCCTTGACTATTGCTAAGGGTCCACTCACAGGGTGACCAAACAGTTGTTCAAAGGGGCTGAAGCGAACACCCTCCTGAGATACCTCTCTGTAGGCAAACAGTAAGCATGGTAATAGAAGAACCCATTTTCTTCCTCCCAATTATGCTTTTAAGGGTCATGGTAAACTGCTCAACGCGGCCATTGGTTTGTGGGTGGTATGCAGATGAAAACCTATAGGTGACACCACATTCCTTCCACATGGCCTGCATATAATTTGACATAAAGTTGCTGCCCCTATCAGACACAACTTCTTTAGGGAAGCCAACCCTGGTAAATATGCCAAGTAAAGCCTGTGTAACTGACTTGGCAGTCACAGTCTTCAATGAGAAGGCCTCAGGACCTGTGAGCATGGTCCACCAGAACCAGGATAAACCTATTGCCTGACAATGTTTGGGGGTCAAGGGGACCAACTATGTCATCCCTATCCACTGAAATGGTACCCCCACCACTGGGAGTGGTACCAATGGAGCTTGGATTGTTGTGCCACTCTTCCCAGATAACTGGCATGTGGCACACCTCCTGCAGCGACTTTCTACCTGCACCCCCATCTTGGGCCAGTGGATGTGCATGGATAAACTTTGCTTGGTTCTCTTGATACCAAGGTGACCAGCAAGGCGGACTTCAGGTGCCAACTGCAAGAGGAATGGTCTTACAGCAAGGGGAACCACCAACCTCCTATGGTCTCCTTCTGTAGAATCTGTAGTCTCACTGTAGAGGAGCCCACCTTCCCAATAAATCATATGCTTCCCAGGGGGTTCACCGCCCAGCTGGGAGCAGGCCTGTCTCCTTAGGCCTTCCAAAGATGGGCACACACGTTGGCCCTTATTGAACTCAATTCTGTCAGGACCACCTTCCTCTAACAAACACAGTGATTCAGGATGGCATTTGGTATCAAGGATTTCAGGCAACACCTCTTCCTCGTCAGGTTCAGGTGTTTGACTAAGTACCTCCACCTCCGTGGTAGGTGAGTTATGGCAATGTTCTCTTTCCCACTTTTGTCTTTCTTGACTCCTTTAGCCTTGGGTTTCCCCTTTGGTTTAGGCTTGGCATTCGACTTGGCCAATGCAGCCCTTGTTTGTGACCTTGTGCAAGGTATCTCTGCTGTTTCACCCACAAGCCCTAGTACTCTGAGATCATTCCCCAGCGGGACCTTTCCTGGGACTTCTCTCTGAATGCTCACTGGAATCCTGACCACTGTACCATTTATAGTAAGATTTACAGGCATAACTGGGAACTTGAGAGGTGGGCCATCAGCCAACTTAGTGGGTAACAGAGGAGCTCTGGAAACCTCCTCTTGGTCTACCAAGGTAAAATCCACTACGGTTCTGCTGCACCCACTATTTCTAAGGGCAGGAGTGTTTATTCCATTAACTAGCACACTGTCTCCAAAATAGTGCTTGGTATTATCAGGAATCCTAGCACGCGCCTCTGAGACTTTAGGCTCCCAGGAACCCAGGGAAACTAAAACTACCTCAGAGTCTATCCCACTGGGGAAGGAGTCTGAGAAGGATGCCTGTGTGATCTCTTCCTCCTCATAAGTGGAGAAGGCCAAATTCGCAGAGTGGTCCCCCAAGGTTTTGACCTTACATGTGGGGTCCCCCTTCACATGGTCACGTGCTCCAAAAGCCACACAGGACCCACTTGGTCCTAGGGCATAGAGAGGCTTATTGTAATGAGAGTTCTGTTTGGAAGATTAACTTCTACTACCCTGTGTATTCTCTTGTTACTTACCCTTACATTTCTTTTTGTGGCTCTTTTTGGAGGACGTTTTATCAGACCCCCCACCCTCTTTATCTTTGGACTTTTTCCCCTCCTCCTGGACGTGTCTTGTCCTTATGGGACACTGTATGTGACGACCACAAATCTGCTGCTCTAACTCCTTTGAATCTGCCAAATGCTGCTTAAACTTAGGGGAACAAGATGCAAAAATATGTTCAAGCATGACAGGACATATACCCTCAAAGGTGGAGACCTTATAGCCTTCAACCCAGCCAGTCAAGTTCTTTAAAGAATCAGTCACATATGAAACCCAATTACTACCTTCTTTCTTTTTGTACTCTCTGAACTTCTTCAAGTATTGGGCAGGAGTCTTCCCAAACTTTAAGATGAGATTTTTCTTCAATATTGCAACATCTACTCTTTCAGCATTTGACATCTCCTTAATAGCACTGCAGCCAAAATTGGGTAGTCTGCTGAGCAACCATGCAATTTTATCAGCATTCAACCAGCCCATAATGTCATTCTTCTCATCATACACACTGAGCAGATCTTTTGGAAATCATGGATGAGAGGAGGACCCAGACCCATGTCCAGAACCCTTGGACCCATCGGAAACTTGAAGCTTGGCCAGTTCCAACTGGTGATCGCTGTTTTTCTGCCTGCTCTATCTTTGGCCTAGCCATGTGGAAATCAAGCTCCCTCTGCTTAAACAGCATGGCCTCAGCATCAGAGCTTTCAGAGGAAACATTGGACATTGCATCCTCTCTGTCACCCTGGGCACCATGAATGAGGACAGCGACATAACTCAGTTCTGTCAGTGGAAGCAGCTCCACCTCCTTCTACACTCTCATCAGTGGTTATGGCATCAAGTTGCAACTCTTGCCATTCCATGATTCTTTGAATCATTTCCAATTTTGTGCCTTGAGCAGGTAAACCTCTCTCAGCGCACATCATTGTAAGTGTTTCTGATTTAGAAGCATTTAAGATTATGTTGGTAATTGTTTCCATAATTTTAGATAGGTCTATAGCCTTTACAGTTATCACTACTAGGTTACTACGTGTCCTGGGTAGGGATAATCTGAAATGCCTTCACTAGTGTCCAACACTGGATACCTTCAGTCCTATCCCACCGCTGCACACCAATTTGTTAAGATGGATATCTGAACTCTGACCTGGTGGGCAGAGGTTCAGAAGGCCAGCCTAGTTTCTTAGAACAGGGTAACCTTCTGGACAAGCCAGACCAATCAAGGTAGCATTGGTGGAGGTCAAGGCTAGGTCTCAGGAGGGGTTAGGGTGACTGAAAGACCTCAATGAGCACACAAAGAAAAGGACACTTACAAATCACTCCCAGTCAGGTGTATATATATTAAAAATACAAATGCATGTATTCAAGGCCTTTGAGTTTCAACACAATAGTTATTAACAGCAACACTTTTAAACCAACACAATCCTACTAAAATACATATATACAAGATCAAGTGGCCTAAAGGGTTAATGCACAAATGGTTCCATAACCTAGAAAAGGGAAGGAATCTGGTAGTGCAAAGAGTCTTTAGGCAATTCTGCAGTAATCACAATCCTAACTGGAAGGCAGTCCAGTCCCTAAGAAGAGGGGAGCCTATTGCTCAAATGTACTTGCAATGGTGGCGCACGCGGTACTGCAGATGGGGGAAAACGGGGTCTCTTGCAGGGTCTGTAGCAGCTCAGGAAGGTGCGTGAGGTGATGCAGAATAGGTTCCCACTATTCGTGGAGGGTCTCCCCGTGAGGGCAGAACAGGTTCCCAGGTTACTCCAGACCTGGGAAGGCCAAGTGTACAAAATATGGTGTGAGTGCCATGAACCCAGAGCTTGCGATGTACCAAGTTTCATGGCCCTCCCCGAAACAGCGGAGGTATGAGAGCAAAGGTCCTGCGCATGATGGTTAGCCAACTGGTTGGCCCAGGCACACTTCTGAGAAGGCTTACTTGCAGGGTTTGATGATGGTGCCGAGAATAGTTGGTCTCACTATTCCAATGGGTCGAAGCGTCTTCACAGACCTTCTAGTTCGATCAGATGCAGAGGGGTCCAGCGGGACAACTGCGGACTCAGGGTGCCAAACCTTCCAGCGGGTCACCAGTGGTTCCTCGACTCAGCTTCTTAGTTTCAGGATACTTGGATCCTATCCTTCGTTCACTGAGAAATCAAGAGATCGACATGGTACGGGTGTTTGGAGCCTTCTCTTATCCAGAATCTCCTTCGCGCCAAAAAGAAGAGGACCCAATGGGAGATCTGCTCACATACAGGCACACCACGGTGGTCCCAGGAATTCACAGCACACCAGACTCTTTGTCACCCAGGATGTCTACTGGAGCCAGACAGTCCAACCCACATCCTGGCAGCACACACACAAGGCATGCAGAAGCCTGCGAAAGCTTGACACTTCACGGAGAATGTATGCCCAAATAAGACTGAAACTTTGAGCCAGTAATTAACTGTTCATTGACACTTCAACTGCCATGCCCTGTTTGAAGAGAAGTGGGGGGGGTGGAAAGAAGTAACTTCTGAATGTTTGTGATAGTGGAAGGTGACCACTTAGAATCATGCTCATTCTGTTTGTTGAAATAGTAGCGGTTGTTGAAGTGGGTGCACTTTACCATTTGGACAGCAGAGGGAAACCTAACACTGATAAATTGTATCTATATGTTGAAATGATAACTGTTGTTGAAGTGGGTGCACTGTGCCATTTGGACAGCAGAGGGCAATCTAACACTGATAAATGGCCTCAGCTGCGTACGGAAATATACCTAAATAAAAAATATTACAATGCTTTTGTTCATCACAATTATTTTTGGACTTGAGTTTTATTGAAATTTTCCAACAATGTGTTACAATTACCCCAACTCCCCCCTCCCCCTCCCACACCCAACTTCCCTCCCGCTCCCCCGCCCCCGCACATCCACTGCCTGAGGATTCACCCATCTGCCATGCATCATGTCGGAGTCAAGCAGCTTCCCAGAAAGTCTATAGTCTGTAGGTTCTGTGGGCACCATGAATTCCGATAGTCCCCCTGGAGGTACCCCATGATCAAGCCCCAGTCCCGCCAAAACCCCTCATGGTCCCCTTGTAGCTTATAAGTGACCCATTCTAATGCCACGAACTTCCACAATGTTTGCAACCAATCAATACTAGAGGAGTGGTTCTCCACTTCTACAGCTGAGCCACAGTAAGCCATGCAGAAATAAGCAGTACCATGAATGGTTTCTGTAGTTTTTTGGACTCCATGCCTCTCCCTTCTTCCCCCAGCCCCATCAGCCATTTCCTGCATCCCACCTCTAGGCCTGCCCCAAAAATCTCACCCATCTGTTTGGCAAATCTGGTGGCAGTCCCACCATATATGAGCCCATGTGCCTTTGTCCGCACACCCACTCCAACAATTTTCTGACACACTAGGGAACATTTTGTGCAACACCTCAGGGGTATAGTGTCATTGCAGCATGACCCTGTACCAGGCCTCTCGTAGCTGAATAGAGCTTGTCAGTTTAGGTATATTGTGCCATTGAGTGTCCATTGTTCCTCTGTTATCTCAGCGTCCAGGATCTTTTCCCACTTGGCCATCTAAGGCCATCTAGGAAAGGTTAAGTTGTTAATCAACTGTTTATATAGTGAGGAGACCAGGTTCTTGGCACCATCGTGGGTAGTTATACATTTTTCAAACTGAGTCAACTGTCTTGTAGCCATCTCCCAAATCCCTGGGTGAACGACCCAGTACCTCGCCTGATAATACTGATGCCTATCCCTTTCTATTAACCCAATGTACTGTTTACATTTCTGGAAAGTGACAACCTCATCGCCTTCATACATAACTCCCACTTTCAGGCATCCTGCTTTCTTCCACTGTCTAAATGCCCCTGCTTCTATCCCCAGTGAGAACCATGGATTCTCCAATAATGGTGTGAATGGACACTGAAAGGTAGAAAGGACCCACCGAGCCACTAGTGGGTCCCAGACTTCCGTCAGCGCCCTCATTATCCAGCTAATGTGCATATTAGGGGGTCTGTATGCCTTGTTCACCCATAACACTCCCTGTAATGACATGCACGCCACTGCTCTGTCCATCGAAATCCAGTTCTTTGTTACCTCCCCTGTCAGCCATTCCCAGAAGATCCTCACCTGGGCCGCCTCATAATACTTTCTAAAGTTGGCAATCCCCATACCCCCCTTTCACCTATCCGCAAACAACATTTTTTACGCTACCCTAGGGCGCCTGTTTCGCCAAATGAAGGCCAAGATTATTTTGTTCAGAGTCCTAAAGAAAGCACTAGGGAGGGTGATGGGGGCAGCCTGTAAGTAATCTAAAACCCTGGGCAGTATCACCATTTTTACTGCTGCTATCCAGCCCAACCATGAGATATGTGAAGGGTTCCATCTAATTCCATCTTCCCGCACCCTGTCCAGAAGGGCGGGAACATTTTCCCCATACAGTTGTTCCAACGTGTGTGCTATCGTGACACCCAGGTACCTGATTCCCCCTTGGCCCAGCAGAATGTTTTTTTCTACAGCAGATTGCATCGCCCAGATAAGTATCTCAGATTTCTGTTTGTTCACTTTCAATCCCGAGACCCTCCCGAATCTTTCCAGCTCTAGCCCTACCTCCTCCAACGAAGTCTCCGGGTCCGTAACCGTTAGCAATATATTGTCCGCGTATGCTATTATCTTATGTGGCATATCCCCAAATGACACCCCCTTCCCCCATGGTGGCCTTCTGATTTTTGCAACAAAATGTTCTAAAAAGGTGGTGTACAGAAGAGGGGACAGCCCTGTCTCGTGCTCCTCGTAAGCAGCATCCGCCTTGAGGTGTGCCCATTGATGGCGAGTCAAATTGACAGCGTGTGATAATTAGCCTTGATTGCCTGTACAAGATTCAGACAAATCACATGCTGACCAGGGTTTGAAACAAAAATATCCACTCTACGCCATCAAATGCCTTTTGGCGTCCAACATTACCCCCACCGATTTGCCTGTGTTCTGTCTTTTCTATCAAGTAGCAGACCCGCCTAATGTTGTCTAGAGTTCGTCTCCGCGCATGAAGCCAGACTGGTCGGGCCTATTAACTTAGGAACCAGCGGTGCCACTCTGTTCAGTATTCACCAAAACTTTGGTATAGAGTTTTTTGTTGATATTTAGTAGAGCTATGGGCCTATACGACCCACTGCTAGTTGGGTCCTTGCCTGGATTTGGGAACACCACCATTTTGGCCTCTTCCATGGACTTTGTGACTGCTCCTGTGACCCTGAAGGTATTAATGGAACAAGATAAGCGTGGGACCAGTCGTGCCCAGTATGTTCTTATCGAATTGAGCTGTATAGCCAACCTGGAGCTTTACCGAGGGGGTGTGTCTTAATCGTGTGCTCCACCTCTGTAAGTTGAATATCCCCCTCCAATAAGTCCCTCTCTTCAGCACTGAGCCAGGCAGCGGGATCTCATTCAAGTAAGCGGCTTGGTCCTGTACCAAGGAAGGTCAGAGGAGTATAGCCGCTCAAAAAGCCAGCAAAGCCTTCTCCTATTGCCCTGTTGTTTGACACTGTTTCCCCGGTCTCCGTTGTTACCTTCAGAACTGTCCAGGCGGCGCCCTTCCCCCACAGCTGCAGAGCTTGTAGCCGGTCACCTTTATTCGCACCTACATAATAGGGCTGCCGCATTGCTAGTAGGATTTTCTCTGCTCTGTGAGTCTTGAGCAAATCCAACTGACCCAGGGTATGATGGTAGTCCCTACGTAGCTTCTGTGATTGTCTATCCACCAAGGACTGTCTAATTTCTTGCAGACGGTCCTCCAAGTCTTTCTCCCTCCTCCCCCAGATCTTCTCCCTCATGGCTTTCAGCGTTATGATCTCTCCTCTTAACACTGCATTAAATGCATCCCAGATCAATGCCTGGCTCACTTCGGGGGTGTCGTTATCTTCAATATATTGGTAAATTCTTTCCCCAATCCGATCCGTAAGGGCTGGGTCCCCCATAATGTCTTTTGGAAAACCCCATCCCCAAACTTGCCTCACCGGGATTCGTAAAGTGAGTTTTATCAGGGCATGGTCGGATAATGATATTGAGCCAATGTCCATCCCCACTGTCCATCCTATCAGTGTCGGAGTCACCCTTATATAATCAATCCGCAACAACGAACAGTGAACCTGGGAATAATATGTGTAACCTTTGTCAGTTCCCTTTAGCTCCCTCCACGTATCCCTCAGGGTTAGTCTCTCTATTCTCTCCCTCAGGGGCCCGTCAGCACCAACCATCCGCTTAGTAGTCCCAAGCTAGATTGAGGTCCCCTGCCAAGATGATTTCCCCCTTCGCAAACCTCTCTAACAGCATGAGGACTTCCTTCAGGAAGCCGGCTTGGCCACTATTAGGGACATATATGGACGCTAAGGTGAAGACTTGTCGGTTTATCTGAGCCACCACAAACAGGTATTTGCTTGCTCTGTCCCCTTTCATCTTCCTTACTTGTGCATTCAGAGATTCGCTAAAAGCCACCATTACCCCAAACGTCTTTCCGTGTGCGTTTGCCTGGTATATTTTCAAGCATTGTGGCAACCTCAATGCGCCTCTGTCCCTCTTTCTAACATGTGTCTCCTTTAGTAATAGGACATCAGCTTTTTCCCCCTTTAGAAGCTGCCCCAGCTTCTTCCTCTTTACCGGCAAGTTCAACCTGCGGACATTATAAGAAAAGAGATTGAACATGCATGCTGTGCACCTCTCTCCTCCAACCCTCTACAGCTTGCTTCTCGGCCACTTCAACCTTGCCTCTCCACCACTCCTTCCCAACCTCCCCCTTCCCACTGCCCCCACCAACCATGTTGAATCACTTATCCAACTGGACCCCGGGAAGATGCCCCCTCACCGTGACCCAGTTTAACACCCAGGTATCCTCCCTGTCTCCGAACCAAGATAGCCCAGTGACCACCATCTCCCCTCCCATTCCCCCGACACCCTCCATGCCTCCCACCACTCCCAGCCCCATCTGCTCCCGTCGGTCATCTGCCTCTCCAACTTCTGCATCGCTCTCTTGTCCCCGAGTTGTAGTATCCTCTCTCCTTTCTCTGCCGAGGTTACCTGGTACTGTCAGCCCTCCCAGGTGAACAGGAGACGGAACGGGAAGGTCCATCTGTATCTCACCCCTTTTTGCGTGAGGAACATTGTCACCGCTTTTTTGGAACCCACTCTATGTATCCTTTCTATTCCGATCTGCTCCGGGGAGACATCAGCCAGGAGGTCTCTGAAACATTGCTGCATCATGGCTTTGAGGTCTTTGTACCCTATGTCCTCTGGCAGCCCCTTGACCCTTATGTCTGATCTCCGCTATCTATTCTCGAGATCCTCACATTGAGTTTCAAGGGACTCTGATAGAGTGGCCAGGCAGTCCAGGCCTTCGTCCTTCTTGGTAGCGTCATCTGCCAGGTCTTGCACTGCCCTTTCCGTAGTGTCCATTCTTTCTTCCAGTTTCCCAATCTCTGCTTTCATTTCCTTCATCGCTTGCTTGATTTCTTCTTTCACTGCAGTAAATTGATCCTGGAAGTAGGTGGATATTCATTCTTGGAATTCACTCAAACATTGGATCAATTCCTCTTTACTGGGCGCCATGGCTCTTTCCGCTACGTTCGAAGAGGCATGCTCTATTGAACCTTGTGTCTCCTTGCTACCTATGCCTGACTCCTGTTATCGCAAGCACCATTGGATACAACCCTCTTGTCCCTTGGAGCCCTGTTGTTACTGTGGCGCTGCAGTCTGCCTCCCCGAGGTCTCCTTCGTCTTTGCTCGCAGCATCGGCTGAGTCCCCCTCTCCTCGTACCTCCACTGGAGTCCTCAACTTTCACTTAGGCAGCCGCACTTGCCTCTCAGGGTCTCTGTGCCCAGTCTGAGATTCCCGCTGATTCCTCTGCAGCACCTCTTTCACTCAAGGGCACCCCTCGGTTCCCCCTTGCTCCTCTCAACTCAGTCTCTTCACATGCCCTGCCAGGCATTCCCTGTCTGGGGGACACATTCTTCCTCAATCCCCGGGGGTTTCCTTCCAATTCTCTCCCTTCCCCGTATTCGACTGCTGCACACCCTGTGTATGGCCTTCTGTTCTGGCACCCCTGTCTTTACCTCCCTGCTCGGCATTCCTTTGTGGAGGGCGGACCTCGTGTCACTGAAGGTCTCCCACTGTCTTCCTTTATGCTTTCCCCCTCCTCATCCCTCCTTGGCTCCCCAGCCATTAGACTTGTGCCCCCGGCCTCACAATCCATTCACCGGTTGGGGCACGCAGTCTTTCTGTTCCTGGGTCAGCGGTCCCCTCTTGCTCCTCCTCTGCCGTGGGCTGCCGTAGTATGCCTGGATCCAGACCCCGTGGGGCTGGGCCCTCTGTTTTGGAGTGCCTGGGGAGCAGCTGCTTCTCCTCCTCTGCGGTCACTCCCTCACTCAGTTAACCTTCGCTGGGGATCCGCTATACTGTTTACAGATAGCTGCAGCTTTGATGTGCTGGCTCCCCAGCAACGGCCATCCTTGCCAGCTGTGTGGTCTCTGACCCCTGGGCGGAGGAAAGCCATGGGCCCGTCCCTTTTATGGCGCTCCTCTCTATCTGTCTGCCACTTCTCTACCTCGGCGCTGCCGTCCCACTCTTCCTGACGACCACCAGTCACAGTGGCGACACCGGACCGAGTCCACTGCTTAGGGGGGCTCTCGGGCCGTTCGGGTGGAGGGGTGGGAGTCTTCACAAAATGCAGCACTCTATCCACTTTACTGTCTAGGCCCGCAGGGATAGAACAGTCTTCTTGTCCTCTCCCATCCGGCAGCCATCTTGATTCCTCTATCCATCACAATTTAAACCATTTTTTTTAATACATGAACACACCAATAAAGTGTGTGTTATGTGAACTCATTTTTTGCCCTGACGCAATTATTATTCAAAACAAAAAATGTATTGTAGAATTAATGCAGTTCAAAATGTTCTTGACCATCAACGCACTGAGCATGGTTTTCAGTGGACCATTCTATTAAAAGCAGTTGGCCCTGATATGAGTTTTTAAATTTCTATGTGATGTATCACAGGACATAATGAGGAGCTGAACTTGTAGGGATAGGCCTTCTTGCTGCCCCTTTCATCTGGGTTTTCCTTAATGTGCTGGGCGCTCAGTGGGCCCCTCTTAGAGTAAATAACAGAGGCTCAGACGTTGTTAACTCACTGGTAGCCACTGCCTTTACGTATATCCTTTAGATATACATACATCATGGCACTTCCCTTCATGACGCCCCCTTGTCGTCACATGACAACATCACATCCCTCCCCAAATTGGAAGACCGAGTACAAACAAAGAAAACTCCTGCAAAAGAATAAATGCCCCTGCTGTCAGAGTTCAATAGTCACTCACTGTTCCCAGAGCGTCGGTAGATTCCAGGTAGAAGAAACCGACGGAGCCTGGTGGAAGGCTGCGGCTTACTCCAGAGGGAGTACCAAGGCTGATCATCTCAGCATGGGGTTGCTGTCATCTCAGGTGGTCTTTGCTTGCTAGCCAGGTTGTTCTGTGGACATATCTCTGGGTCTCCAGATGGTGTTGCTTCCTTATCCTGTGGTGGTTCGTTCTCCACCGGGGCGTCTGCGCTGTGCTCGGGGGGCGCATCCTGTGTCTCCCTCCACATTTGCTTCGGCACTTTCCTGAAGTGAGTGGAATTCAAAGTCACTGTCTCACTCCCTCGCAATGCAGTGACCATGCCATGTTCTTTTCCCATGAATGTCCATGGTTGCGACTCAAAGTACAGGGCAATTTTTCTCAGGGGTGACCTGTTCTTGACCAGGGCCATGTTCCCCACTTTGAGTATGCTTGGGGTGGCGGGTGGTGTTTGACTTATGTTTATGTTTGTTTATTGAATTTATATAGCGCTTTAAGCCAAATCGCTTTACAATATAACAACAGGTACAAAAGTGTGAGAAGCATATTTACAAACATGAACAGGTCATTAGAACAAAAAGTAGAAATATTTACAAGGGGGGAGAGGGTGGGGGAGGGTAGATGAGGGCGTTAGGTGAAGGGAGTTACGGTGTAGGATTTGAGGTAGGGGGAAGGGGAGGGAGGGGAAAGGAAGGGGGAGTGATCTGGTGTCCACATTGCCCTTAGGTAGTATTTGTTACCAATTTAAGGTCAGAGGGGAAGGAGAGGGGATGGGGGAAATGAGGGGGGCAAGGGTAGGAGGGGAGGGGTAGGGAAGGGAAGTCAGGGGGGAGTGAAGAAGATGGGCTTTCAGGGAGTGGCGGAAGGATGAGTAGGTAGGGGTGGAGCGGATGGAGAGCGGGAGGGAGTTCCAGTGTAGGGGGGCCAAGAGTTGGAAGGAACGGAAGCGTGAGGAGGCACATGGGGCTGGGGGTACAGTGAGGAGGTAGAGGTTTGCTGAGCGGAGAGAGCTGGAGGGGGAGTAAAATGAGAGGAGAGAGGAAAGGTAGGGGGGCGGCAGGTCATGGAGAGATTTGTAGACAAGACAGAGGAATTGAAATTTCAGTTGTGAGAGGAAGGGAAGCCAGTTAAGTTGAGAGAGAGAGGAGGAAATAGAGTCTCGAGGGCCGAGGAGACATAGAGTACGGATAGAGGAGTGGT
This sequence comes from Ambystoma mexicanum, assembly GCF_040938575.1. Taxonomy (NCBI): domain Eukaryota; kingdom Metazoa; phylum Chordata; class Amphibia; order Caudata; family Ambystomatidae; genus Ambystoma; species Ambystoma mexicanum. Next base: position 1,015,668,480 of record NC_090932.1, read on the forward strand.
AGATGGATTTTAGGGGAGTTAGGTGAGAGACAAGGAGTCCAAAGAGGAGAGAGGAGCAGTAGAAGAGGCGGGAGAAAATAAGGGAGGAGATTAGGAGTTTGGAAGCAAGGAATGTGAGAGAGGGGCGGATCTTGCGGATGTTATAGAGGTGGTGGCGACAGGCTCGAGAGGTTAGAGAGATGTGGTTGGAGAAGGAGAGAGAGGAGTCGAGGTGGACAATTAACTTTCCTGTTCATTGTGGGCCTGTCGTGTCCATTCCACCCACTCATTGTTCATGGTTGGAGGGACCCAGGTTTGATGAAGGGGGGGAGTCCGACTTGTATGGGGACCCCAAACATCAGGGTGACAGGGCTCACTTGCGTTGACGAGTGGCGGGGGTCTGGCGGTAGGAACGGAGGAACCAGTACACCTCTGGTAGCCATGGTCTTTGTTGGCCCTTGGCGATCCTAATGACTTTATTGATCAATGGCATAAATCTCTTAGCGTGTCTATTGGCCTGCGCCCAGCATGAAGTTATTCGATGATGTCTGATGTTCAAGTTATCAAAGAACCCTTGCAGTTCTCGTGCCTTTAAACGTAGCCCATGGTCACTTTTGAACTTGCCCCAGAATCCTGCACACTGCAAAACATAATTCTAGTGCAGTCTTAACTGACACAGGTTCCATAGATGGCACTGGTTCCAATTTCGGGTATCTGGTAAAACTCATCCACTGCCACAAGGAGAGATGTCTCGTTAGCTATTGTGCAAAAATCGATACTGACAGCGTCACATTGTTGCTGGCTGCGGGGTCGGCTGGCAATGGGTTTGGGCAGACCCAGGCTTTGGGAGGCCTGGCATGCTACACATGGTCCAACCAGGGCTACACTTTCCATTGGATATAGGACATCCAGAAGTGGGATTTCAGGAATGCCTGTGTCTTAACAACTCCTTGATGTCCCTAATGTGCTAGATGTAGTGCTCTTCTAGGCTTGTTGGGATCACGACGATTCTGTGTCCTTTCAGCACCAGACCTTCCAGGGAGAAGGATAGCTCATGGCGGATGCCAAACAGGCTCCGCAGCACCTCTTGTTCTGGCATTGTGCAATGCGATATCGATATCAGGAACGTTTGCCACTTGCCGATTAGGATAGCTTCCTTGGCAAGCTGCAGGCATGTGTCATTCTACATCTCGTCTATGATAGCTTGCAGTTTCATTGTTTTTGACCGCGCACATGCAATGATATGGCAGACTTGTTTGTTGGTTTCCCGCGCCGCTTCACACTCCTTCAGTGTTGCTGGTCAGGAAGTTGTCTGGGTTATCAGTTCCTGCCCTGTATGCAACTTTTATATTGAACAGCTGTAATTGCAGCCTTCACCGTTCAGTCCGCCCCGGGGGATGTGGTGCTAACCCTTTGAAAATGTATCTAAGTGGTTTATGGTCAGTGAGTACTTCGGTCAGGTGTCCTGTGATGTACACATGAAAGTGTTGACCCCCCCACAGGAGGGTCAGTACCTCTTTTCAATATTGTTCCATTTGGGTCAGTTCCCGGCTGGCAAATGCAATTGGATAGACCGACCCATCTGGAGTAGTCTGGATTAGAACTGCGCTTAGCCCCTCTGGACTGGCATCCATGAGTAGTTCAGTTTTCCTGGTGGTGTTGAAAAACGCTATGGTGGCGCTCCCTAGCTGGGAGTCTTATTTTTGTTGGAAGGCTGTCTCATGTTGATCACCCCATTCCCAGGTGGTATTTTTCTTTGTTAGTTCCCTTAGCGGGCTGCCACTATCGCTAGGTTAGGAATGAACCTCCCACAATATGGGTCCATCCCTAGAAAACGTTGTACCTCTGTGCGTTGGCTGGTGCTTTAGCGTTCCTGATGTCCAACACTTTTGTCGGGTCTGGGGACACCCCTTTCTCATTAAACATGTACCCAAAACAAGCAAGTTCCTTTTTGCCAAATTCACACTTTTCAGTGTCTAGGTTTAGCCCTGAATCTTCTAGGTGCTGTAAAGTCACTGCCAGTCGGGTTTTGTGTTCATCTTCGGTCCTTCCGTATAAGAGGATGTCATCGCTGACATTTGTTAAGCCCGGCAGATCCTGGAGCACCTTTCTGATTTCATTTTGGAACACTTCAGCGGCGGATGATATTCCGTAGTTGAGCCACTGGTATCTCCACAGGCCCAGGTGTGCGAGGAAAACGCTGTGATGTACCCGGAGTCCATTGCAAGCTTCATCTGGTGGTAACCAGATCGCAGATCTAGTTTGCTAAAGATCTTAGCTCCTGTTAGGTCCACAATGAGTTTGTCAATTGTGGGGGTAATATGTTGTTCCCTGCCAATTGCCACAATGGGTAATTGCATGTCGATTCATATGCGTATTGCTTGCTGCTGTTTGGGTTTGGCTGTCACTACCATGGTCAACACCCACGGTGTGGGGTCTGTCATTCTTTCGATAATCTGAAGCTCCTCTAGTTTCTTGAATTCGGCCTCTACAGTTGCTCTCATGTGGAATGGGACTCTCCTGTGCCTCAATACACGAGGTTCCACCATTGGGTCGATATGTAATTTGACAGTGTGATTCTTGAGGCATACAATGTCCTGGAATGGTTTGGAGTGTTTCTCCATCAGAGGTTCTATTTCGTATGTACGCTGAGCACAAAATGAATCAGCTTCAGGCGCTATGCTGTTTTGCGGCTTGGAAGCATTTTGATGCCTGCATCCATTATGTAGATTTGGGTGTTGCAGTTCTCCCCTATATACACCAGCTAAGATTTGAATGAGCCCTTCACCGGTAATGCCTTCTTGCCTCCATATGCATACAGTTGCACTGACTTCTGCTGCATCTTTGAGTGATAGGGCAGCCTCTCATAGAGAATTACCGGCATCAGATTCACGGTGGCTCTGGTGTCGATCATCATCTTTGTCGGGCACCATCTTGGAATCTAACTCCTTATTAGGCTCACGTCAGTCTGGTTTTCGGCCCCAGCATGGAACCGAAACAGCCTTACTAGACTTGAAGGCGCAGATTTACGAACTTAGAGACAAGGGGATTTCCGCCCTCCTTCTCTTATTGGTTTTATCCGCGGCATTTGACTTAGTTGACCATGGAGTCCTATGTAGTCACCTCGACACAACCGCCCACTTCTCAGCGGAAGCCATAGTCTGGATACAGTCCTTTCTCAGTAATCGGACTATGAGAGTTTTCTCCCCGACTGCATCTGCTGACCCCATCCCTATCACTTGTGGAGTGCCTCAGGGATCGTGTGTCTCACCCACCCTCTACAGCATCTTCAGTAAGCCCCTTTTCGATGATCTGGATCATCTGGGTGTTACCTACACTAACTATGCAGATGACACCCAGAACCTCCTACCTCTTTCTGGTGATTATGACAAGGATTTGGCCTTGGTGAACAGGATTTACCTGATCATCCAGGCATGCATGGCTACCCACGGTCTATGCCTGAATGACGACAAGACTGAGATCATCATCCTGGGCACTACTGCATCCCTCAATAAACTAAGTTCTAACTACTCTGCCTTTAATATTGATAATAACACTATCTCTGTGACCAAAGAGGTGAAGACCTTCGGATTTTACCTAGACACTACCTTATCCTTCAACAAGCAAGTCAACGCTGTGGCCTCTTCCACAGCCTATACGTGTAAATTGATTAGAGCTAGCAAACCTTTTCAATAGCAGTTGCATCACCTTGGCCCGAGCTCTTATTTTGTCAAAATTGGATTATTGCAACGCATTATTCATAGGTGCTAACAAACAAATCATCAAGAAGATCCAGCCCTTGCAAAATAATGCCCTTAGAGCTGCATTAGGAATTGCTAAGAGAGAACACATCTCCATGACTAGAAGAGCCAATAACTGGCTTTCCACACACAAAAATTAAGTTGAAGGTTGTGACTTTGACTTACAAATGTTTGATCAATGCTGCACCCAGCTACCTGTCGGAAAGGTTCAACAAGAAGTATTCGACTAGGATCACTAAACTATCTAACATTAATCACCTTGCAGTTCCTAGATATAAGCTATCAAGAATTGGGGGTTGTAGCTACCCAGTCAAGGCAGCCGAATTGTGGAATTCACTACCACCCACACTAAGAGTAGATCAGTCCTTCCATAACTTCCGCAAGAGTACCATTAAATGGCTCAAAGACTCAGACCTCTAGTATGTACCAGCTACTGTACTGCACCACGACTGTAAATATTGACTGTAAATACTTGCTTTCAAACTGCACAGTTTACTCTTCATGTTACTATTTGATACACTCATGTTTCTAATTATTGCACTTCCCTATGCTATTGTCACTCCCGTACTATATCCCCATGTATTCAACTAGTTATTCCTGTAGTTTTTTTGTGTAACTAAGCTTTGAATTATCTCATGCTCTGTGCCCTGATACCTGTGGGTCTGGTGCGCAATACAAATAATAAACAATTACAAAATACAAAAATCGGCCAAAACATACACATTGGCTGTGAATGCTTCCCAGGCTTTCTATTTACGTTTCAGGGCTTGATGGCGGATATTAGGTGTACTCTCTTGTTTCTTATTTTCAGACAGCCTGGCAACTGTTCCGAGGAGTCGTCGTCTCCTGGCCGCTCATCATAGTCGCTATAACTATCATCTGGCCTGCACGCTGTAGCTACTGCTCATGCTCTCCCTCTTTCCCGTCTTTGGTATGATTTTGCTGGTACTTGCTGGGATTTGTGTTACTGTTCTTGTTATCCCTGTTGTTGTCAGTATTTCTGCCTTCTGGCTGCCCCGGGTACCTGTTCTACGGTTACGTTTGTGATGCCGAGCTGAGACAGACTGATGCATAATGGTTCAGTTTGCCACACGTCTGACAGACGACTCTTGAGTCCTAATGCTAGGCATGGCTCGTCCTTGTGCCAATTGCTTCCACACCACTTGCAGGATTCCTGCAGTTTCGGCGTTGAGAGTGTCTTCTCACAACCTTTGTTCCGGGTGCTCACCAATGCAAATAGTGCTTTCGGGTTTCTCTGAGTCCAACAGTAATCTGCTCATGACTGTTTCCATGAATTGCAACTTGTGCATCGGTCCATTCTCTTTGGCGTCCCATGGTTAATATGCTCTAGAGTGCCAGATTTCTCTCCAATAATATAGCCCTGTGTAACTTCTCCAATGAGAGTCCGTGGATCAGTTGTTGTGGCATTGCAAATTCCTCATCAGGCAAATCGCATCCAATGCAAATCCAAACGACGTTGGTGCACACCTAATTTTGATAAACATAAATTTAAAGTTTAGAGTGAAAACATCCACTTAATTCTAGGTGTGGTGGAGGAACTATGATCCTGGCACAAAATCACAACAACATACAAAAGGGCAATGAAGATCTAAAGATAGGATCCTCCCGTCCCTTACACACTTTCTTATACTGCAAAAAACTGTAGTAAGGTAAGTAATCCAACATAGCAACCCTGCAGTTGTCCCCTCTATTCCACATAGGTGTGCTATGTAGCATTATAAAGCAGGAGAGTTACAACCTTTTTGTCGTTGATTGGGAGCATATGGATGTACGACCCCTGGAGGGGGTAAGTGATTATTTGATCTCAAGCCCCTAATGACAGATCAACACATTAACAGGCCGATTCATGGAATTCCTCACAAAAGTGTCGCACGTGGCTTGCGCACAGCGTGCCCGTGCGAATGTCTGCGCCAGCCCCGTGCGATAAAATCAATTTCCGCGCACAGCGTATTCATGTATTCTCGCCTCCAAAAGCAGACGTGGCGCAGAGTGGCGCAGCGACCCTGCAGCAGCGCCAGTTACGCCCCCAAGAACGCCCTCGCGCAAGGAAAAGCCATCAAGATCGCAAAACCATCGCAAAGGGCTGCGCCAACCCTGTACCAGTTTACCGGACTGGCAAACAGCAAACGCAAAGCGGGAAACGCGTATTACGGGTTTCGGGAACACGCGTGTGCGAGAAGTTACACGCGCGATCTGGCCTGGGGGAGCGTGTGCGTGTATTTCAGGGGTGTGCGAGAAGTTCAATACGCGAATGGCCTGGGTGCGTGTATTTCAGGGGTGCGCGAGAAGTTCCACACGCGAATGGCCTGGGTGCGTGTATTTCAGGGGTGCGCGAGAAGTTCCACACGCAAATGGCCTGGGCGCGTGTATTTCAGGGGTGCGCGAGAAGTTCCACACGCGATTGGCCTGGGCGTGTGTAGTTCAGAGGTGCGCGAGAAGTTCCACACGCGATCGGGCCTGGGGGAGCGTGTGCGTGTATTTCAGGGGTGCGCGAGAAGTTCCACACGCGATTGGGCCTGGGGGAGCGTGTGCGTGTATTTCAGGGGTGCGCGAGAAGTTCCACACGTTATTGGCCTGGGCGCGTGTAGTTCAGGGGTGCGCAAGAAGTTCCACACGTGAAAGGCCTGGGCGCGTGTATTTCAGGGGTGCGCGAGAAGTTCCACACGCGAATGGCCTGGGCGCGTGTATTTCAGGGGTGCGCGAGAAGTTCCACACGCGAATGGCCTGGGCGCGTGTATTTCAGGGGTGCGCGAGAAGTTCCACACGCGATCGGGCCTGGGGGAGCGTGTGCGTGTATTTCAGAGGTGCGCGAGAAGTTCCACATGCGATTGGCCTGGGCGCGTGTATTTCAGAGGTGCACGAGAAGTTCCACACGCGATCGGGCCTGGGGGAGCGTGTGCGTGTAGTTCAGAGGTGCGCGAGAAGTTCCACACGCGATCGGGCCTGGGGGAGCGTGTGCGTGTAGTTCAGGGGTGCGCGAGAAGTTCCACACGTGATTGGCCTGGGCGCGTGTAGTTCAGGGGTGCGCGAGAAGTTCCACACGCGAATGGCCTGGGCCCGTGTATTTCAGGGGGGCGCGAGAAGTTCCACACGCGAATGGCCTGGGCGCGTGTATTTCAGGGGTGCGCGAGAAGTTCCACATGCGATCGGGCCTGGGGGAGCGTGTGCGTGTATTTCAGGGGTGCGCGAGAAGTTCCACACGTGATTGGCCTGGGCGCGTGTAGTTCAGGGGTGCGCGAGAAGTTCCACACGCGAATGGCCTGGGCGCGTGTATTTCAGGGGTGCGCGAGAAGTTCCACACGCGAATGGCCTGGGCGCGTGTATTTCAGGGGTGCGCGAGAAGTTCCACACGCGATCGGGCCTGGGGGAGCGTGTGCGTGTATTTCAGAGGTGCGCGAGAAGTTCCACACGCGATTGGCCTGGGCGCGTGTTTTTCAGAGGTGCGCAAGAAGTTCCACACGCGAATGGCCTGGGCGCGTGTATTTCAGGGGTGCGCAAGAAGTTCCACATGCGATCGGGCCTGGGGGAGCGTGTGCGTGTATTTCAGGGGTGCGTGAGAAGTTCCACACCTGATTGGCCTGGGCGCGTGTAGTTCAGGGGTGCGCGAGAAGTTCCACACGCGAATGGCCTGGGCGCGTGTATTTCAGGGGTGCGCGAGAAGTTCCACACGCGAATGGCCTGGGCGCGTGTATTTCAGGGGTGCGCAAGAAGTTCCACATGCGATCGGGCCTGGGGGAGCGTGTGCGTGTATTTTAGGGGTGCGCGAGAAGTTCCACACGCGATTGGCCTGGGCGCGTGCAGTTCAGAGGTGCGCGAGAAGTTCCACACGCGATCGGGCCTGGGGGAGCGTGTGCGTGTATTTCAGGGGTGCGCGAGAAGTTCCACATGCGATTGGCCTGGGCGCGTGTAGTTCAGGGGTGCGCGAGAAGTTCCACACGTGAATGGCCTGGGCGTGTGTATTTCAGGGGTGCGCGAGAAGTTCCACACGCGAATGGCCTGGGCACGTGTATTTCAGGGGTGCGCGAGAAGTTCCACACGCGATCGGGCCTGGGGGAGCATGTGCGTGTATTTCAGAGGTGCGCGAGAAGTTCCATACGCAATTGGCCTGGGAGCGTGTATTTCAGAGGTGCGCAAGAAGTTCCACACGCGATCGGGCCTGGGGGAGCGTGTGCGTGTATTTCAGGGGTGCGCGAGAAGTTCCACACGCGATTGGGCTGGGTGCGGGTATTCCAGGGCTGCGCGGGAAGTTTTACATGCTCGCCTACAACACGTATTCATGGAATCGAACGTGGCCAATCCGGAAACACGTACGCCAGCAGGAAGTAGGCGTACGTCCACCCGCACAGCATAAAAGTGCACGCAAACAACAAACAAGCTCAGACGCCAGGATGAACATACCGTTCCTAGCAGCAGTGGCCGTGGGATACCGCAGGAGGAGGAGGAGGATAGTCCGGGCCAGAATTTTTACACCCAGAACCAGCCTTTTTGGGATGCATGATGACCATGTGTATGGGAGGTACAGGTTTCCACCTCACATAATACTCGACCTGGTCAGTGAGTGGGAGGATGACCTCACATCAACCACCCTGTGCTCCCAAGCACTCTGCCCCCTGGAGAAGGTCCTCAATGTACTGCACTTCTTGGCCACTGGATCATTTCAACGGACAAGTGCCATAGTGGGGGGGGGGGTGTCACAGGCCACAGAGTCACGCTGCCTACACCAGGTCTTGGCCATCATCACTGCACGCCCATCAGTCCGCAGGCACATATACCTGCCCAGAACACCTGCAGAAAGGCAGGCTGTCGTCCAGGATTTCTACAGGGTGGCACAATTCCCCAAAGTGCTAGGTGCCATTGATTGCACCCATGTGGCTCTACGTCCCCCCAGGGCAACTGAGCACATCTATAGAAGCCGCAAGCACTGGCATTCCATCAACGTCCAGGTAGTATGTGATGCCAAGGGAATCATCACCTCAGTATACGCCAACTATCCAGGCTCCACCCACGACAGTTTCATCTACAGAATGTCTACCCTAAACCAGGACATAGAAGCTGGGCGGCATGGCGATACATGGCTGCTCAGTGAGTATAAATGCCACTGCGCATGCATGCATGTCAGATACTGAGTAATGTCACAACCCCACTAATGATACCCATCACCACCTCCCCAGGGGACAGTGCCTACCCTCTCAGCACCCACATGATGACGCCAATTCGGAACCCCACCACGCCACCCCAGGTAAGATTCCACACAGCCCACATTGCAACCCGGGGCATCGTGGAGCGCACATTCGGAGTGCTCAAGTCACGCTTCCACTCCCTTGACCGTTCTGGCGGGCAGCTGTTATACGCTCCCCCAGTAGTGTGCAGGATCATAGTGGCAGCATGTGTCCTGCACAACATTGCAACACGCCGGGGCCTGGCCGTGGACATGGTGGTGCCCCCACATCCCCAACCACATGCATGCCCACTGCGCATGGGAGGGGAAAGGGCACGGGGTGAGGCAGCCCGTACGCAGCTTGTGGCTAATTACTTCACATAAAATCACACCCCTGTGGAGTGCACACAGCCCTGGCACGTACCAGCTGACAATCAATGATGATTGTAACTGACAATTATGATGTGTCAATGGACAGTCAACTGTCACAAGCATACCAGCCTGAGATTGTACATCTGGAAGTGTACCATTGTGTGCTTCCCTACCTACACAAACACCACCAATGCTGTGTTCAAAAGACACACTTCTATGCTGCTAAAATCATTACCCCCTTGCAAGACACAACATGACAACAGTGCCATGTCACCCAACCCCTCCCCAGCACCGCCACCCAACACACCATGGCATGACATGCCATGTGAGAGCAAACAAAGTCATCCCCCAAACATGACACGTGTCACAAAGTACAGTGTCCGTAATGGAAACTGGCCACACACAATATGCCCACATAAATGTAGAAACAACAAAACACATGACCAAATACTTACCACAATACAATCGACATAGCATAAACATGACAGTACTAAGGCAAAGGATAAGTAGTCTTACAACATGAGAATGCCAGCACATCCACCACCTCCAACTGTACAGTGTTGTTGCCACGCACATCTGGAAGTCCACTGCTCACAACATGAGCTCCATCTCCAAAGTGGACGGCCTTGTGAAGACATGAGGAATGAACCTGCAAATTAGGAGGGAGACATGGATGCACAAGCACACATCAATACACCATGCAGTGCACAATACAACAACAATATGCACTAGGAATGTATACACAGCATTGACTTCAGACTGCCCACACATGTCGTGGGAGTCCAACGTCACTGTGTAAGTCACTGTCACTTGGGCACACCCTTTGCAAGCCCATGGAAACGGGAAGCAGGAGGGGTGTGTGTCTCACGAACCCAAGCATCTAACCCAAACTCAGGACAAGCCTGCATGTGCCCAGCTGGAATACAGTGGATGCCCACGGGAGCCACACAAGGCAACACACTGCAACAAAAAATCAAAAATCAAAAATGGCCATGTGTGGGCCAGGGAGGGTGGGGGAGGCCACCCAGGAGGTCCGAGGACAGGGTGCCCACCAACAGCCACCTGCGTGAATGTTGGGAAAAAAAACACCTCCATGGGCTCATGGCCTGCACGGCTACTAAATTGTGGGAGATTCACTATTGGATTCGGTCTCCTCAACCTCTGCTGCTGCTGCCACAGGAGGTGGTGGTGCTATGGGAGGCAGCCCACGCAAAGCCCTAGTTTGGTCCTCCATGGCAGCAAGCATGCGGGTGTGGAAGGCCTCGTTCTGGAGGGATATGGTGCGGAGATCCCCATGCAACACCCGACGTGTTGTCCGGACCTCCGCCCGAGTTGCCCGGGCCTCCGCCCGAGTTGCCTGCATCTCTGCTGAGAGCGTACGGGTGATGCGCTCCAGCAGCTGTTCCGTCCTGGTGACAGTGGAAGCCTCAAGGTCCACAAGAGTCTGCCTGAGGTGCCGGACCTCTCCCCTCAGGGCTTCCCTCTGTCCCTGGGCATCTAGCGAAATTGATTCCCTCAGATTGTCCAGCGCCGCCTGTCTGTCCCTGTTGGACGCCAACATGTCCTCCCTGACTGATTGGCAAATGGAGTCTGTTGCCTGCTGTAGTAGCTCCATCTGCCTTTCTGGGGGGACAATGGAAGTGGCCACCCTCTCCATGGCTTGAGCAATAATTTCTGATGATGCTGCCTGTTGGTTGGCCATACCGTATATGGATTGCTCCCATGCGGTATTGCCCGGTGGCGGACGGCCACCGCGTTGGCGGGCACCACACCTGTCTGGGGCAAGGCGAACTGCGCCATGCTGTGTCGGCACTGCCTGAGGCTGCAGGACTGCATTTCCCCTCTGAACTGCTGGCCCAGGAACAGGATCAGATGTTGCGGAGTGTGGCCCTGCATCCGTAACTACCACAGGCGCACCTACCAACACTGACATCCCCATAGTGGGCTCTACTCCTGGTGCAGGTGGGTCGGACAGAACAGTATCCCTTCCATGAACACATACCTGCGAATCCACATAGGTCTCATCCGAATCAACACCTGAAAAGAGTTCTGGGGAGGTGCAGCCAGGGACACCCCTGGACAGTATGGCCTGCAGCAAGAGAGGGTTCTCCCCCACCACCAAACCACGTCCCCCACTGGTGCCTGGTTGTGCTTCAGATCCCTCCTGGGCCTGCACCATCTCCTCTCCCTCAACAGCATCAGGTGCGTCATCCTCTGCAAAAACATGAAAGACAAAAAATGTAAACAGGCATTAGCACCATGGCACGCTATTAGGCCAGACAAGCTACAGTACCAGTACTTGATTTACACATGTCCCACATGACTATAACCCTCCCATGCATGCACTGTCCATGAGTTGGAAGGGGAGGAAAATGTCAGACACTGATGACACCAAGATGGGAGAGCAACACATTAGCTGCATGCTGGCTAGCAGTGCCATCACACATTGGCCTGTTAGTGGCATGTCCAATACACATACATGACACATGCCATCACACAGATGGCATGTACCATAGACATGTCATATATGTGACAATAGGGCAGAGTGATGCGCAGTAGAACCAGGTGAATTTCTACAATCAGCCTGAATGAACACAGCTAAATACGGAACAATGTTGTAGCAAGATGCCACTTCAAGGGCAACAGGCGCGATGTAGTGCAAAATGCCTACTGTGGGCAGAAGGGATACTGTAATACCCAAATCCCGGGGCGCCAAATGCATTGGATGAAGCACATGGGTGGCCCAAAACACTCAGGCACACACACCCTGACCTGGCACTCAACCAGAACCCCTCCCACAAACAACATACACATGGATCACACACACATGCATGTGCACTCACCGGACAATGCCTCGTAATCTGGCAGTTCTCCCACAACTTGGATCTGCTCCTCTGTGACGTAGGTCCCAGCAACATGCTCATGTAGAGTGAGTTCAATGTCCTCTTGTGGGGACCCACCTCCAGTCACCAGAGTTGCGGCATGACTTGAGGCCAGCTTTGTCTTTGCCCTACGCTTAAGGTCGTTCCAGCGCTTGTAGCACTCAACAGCTGTGCGCCTCATAAACCCAAGGGCACTTATGCTGTCCGCGATGGACTGCCAGTGTGCCTGATGTCGAGCAGGTGTAATCCTACACCCTGAAGTGACCAACATTTCGGCGTCATGTTCGGACACATACTGCACAAGTGCATCCAGTTCGGCATCATTGAAGCTAGGCTTCCTTGGCGTGCCGGACCGTGTAGCCGTGTCGGGGTCATCAGCCTGTACTGGACGAGCACTCTTCCTCTTTCTTTTTGTGGGTGGTGGGGATCCGGAGTGCCCTACGCCGCTCTGGACACTAGAGGCAGGAGCACCGGTGGACTGTGTAGTAGTAGTATGCGATGGCACACTGACCACATGACTTTCTGCAGGCATTAGCTGAAGTGTGATGATGGCAGGGGGACCCTCAGTCTGATGTACCGGGACCAACACTGTCCTGGCTGGGAGAGTCAGAGCTGGGGTGGACAGAGCTGCAGCTGCCCCCGCAGCCTCCTCACCCCGCCTACTCGGGGCAGCAGATGACATGGCTGCCCCTGTACCACGTGGCCTGATGACACTGGCTTGCGCCGCCACCCGTGGCCTAGACTTGGCGACCTGGAAGTCAGCCTGGGAGTCACCCTGTGCTAGGTCAGGTGCCACAACGGGACGGTCCAACAAGGGCTGAGCAGGGATGGTGTCAGCCACGTTTCCCTCAACCATGGGGGTGGGGGGATGTGTGTCCCTAACTGGTCTTCCACACGTGGGGGGCTAGGGGTAGTCTGCAAATCCTGGCCACGTCCCCTACCGCGCCCGCCACGCCCACCTCTTGAGGCTCGGCCACCTTTGCCACCCTTACCACTTGCTCGCCTCCCAGCCATGGCACTGATGGAGTTGTGTGTATGGGAGTTGCAGTGGACAATTGTCCTGGGCAAATGGGGGTCAAAGGGGTAGGGTACTAGATGGAATTCGTACCCAAGTGCTCTAGCAAGGCTGTATGGAACCCCTGGGGAAAGATGACGGGTCACGCAACGCACAGGCACCCCTAAAACAGAAAATGACGTGCACGCGACCCCTCGTAGACCACGTGCGTGGGAAAAGGAACCTGCACTACGCTGTGGCACCCAGAAACACAAAAAAGAACGTATGTGTGTCACACGCAGCCTACAATGACCTCTGAAGGGGTACGCTACACACGGGGCTAGCACAGTTGGTAAATACGTGCACGACTCACCGTCTGCCTGGGAAAAGAGCGTGAAAAATATGCGCGTGTGCGCGTTGGTAACACCCCCGCCAAAAGAAGATTTGTACACTGTCTGAGGAGACAGGACAAAAGGAGAAGTCAACGCTGTTTGAGGCAACAGGTCGAAGAGAAAATCAGAAAAATACTGACAGAGGTAACAGGGAGTACGAACTAGAAACGCTGTGAAGTAAATCGCGTGTGAACCGACAAGAAGTACAGATTTCACCCACTCGCTCTCCACGAGAAGCACGTACAAGGAAATGACGTACTACACGTACCTTTTAAACCGCACCACACGTCCAACGTTACTTCCGCGTATACGCACTGAGGCACTATCCTCCAATTACACGGGCTGACACTCGGACGTGCAGTTTTTGGTCTTGTAACATTCCCCCGGGTACAGGGACACGCCCGCGCGTGTCACGTCACAGACGCACCTGCGCTGTCAGGGCCTTTGGTCCAATGGAATCGCGTACACAGGCCAATCGCGTGTGGAACTTCTCGCGCACCCCTGAAATACACGCGCCCAGGCCAATTGCGTGTGAAACTTCTCGCGCACCTCTGGAATACATGCACATGCTCCCACAGGCCCGATCGTGTGTGAAACTTCTCGCACACCTCTGGGATACACGCACACGCTCCCCCAGGCCCGATCGCGTGTGGGACTTCTCGCGCACCTCTGAGATACACGCACACGCTCCCCCAGGCCCGATCGTGTGTGGGACTTCTCGCGCACCTCTGAGATACACGCACACGCTCCCCCAGGCCCGATCGTGTGTGGAACTTCTCGCGCTTGTAGAACTTTGGCGCACATTTTTTTCCTGCGCAGGGACGCTACCGCCTGCTTTCGTGTGGCGGACATGTATGGGCCTGTGCGCGTCTTTGGCCGTGCGCTGTTTTTCCCTATTCGATTCCATGAATACGTGTTGTAGGCGAGCGTGTGGGCGTTCTGCGCACTTGCCTCCTGTACTTCCCCCGTGACGCCCACATTTTCACGAGTTGTTCCCCATTCTGCATGTAACGCCCCGTGTTACGCCTATTTTTGTTATGTGCGCTGCGCTATGTGCGAATTCGCTGTGGCCTTATCGCACGGCGTTCGATGACCTGTGCGCCAGCGTGCGCTGCGCACTTTTTCAGCGCACATCCCACATTTTGCGTGTGCACGGACTTCCATGAATAGATGTGCGATGTTTTCTGTGCGATAATCGCACTTGCACTGCGATTTTCGCTATTTCACTGCGAATCGCACGTTTTCGCACGCGTGCGCCGTTTTTTCGGCGCACATTAATTCCATGAATCGGCCTGTAAGTTTGTTAAGCAGTTTCTGTGAGACAATGCCATGTTATTCATAGGGTGTCATTGTGGTTACATGTTTGCATGCCGTATTAACGTAGAGCCTCAAGTCAACCCACTTTACTTCCTGGGTGCTACATAGCACACCTATTGAGACCTACCATGTTGTTGTGGAATAGAGGGGAAAACTGCAGGTGTGCTATGTTGGATTACATTGGTCACTAATGACATTGCTGGAACTGTGTTCAATACAATTACTTACTGTAACGCTCACCTGATTCTCGCAGAGGCGCCGGTCTTGACTGGGCGACTACCGTATCTTCAAAGGTGATGTGCAGCACCCAGTTGGCTCTTTGGGCTGGACCTCTGTGCCCTGTATGCCTGACGTGCAGAGTAAGATGTCTGCAGATAGAAAATACGGGGTTAATGAACTGGGGTTATTGGGGTGTCCCTATCTCTTTCCTCTTCTCCTCTCCTGTAGACCCCCACTGGTTAACGCTCTCACCTTAGGTAAGTGAATGCCGAGCTCTCCATCTGCCTCGGGGCAGGGTGCTGTGACCAGTTTCTTCACTGGATAGGTAGCGCAGGCCTCTTGACTTCAGAGGACTGCTGTCCGTCTTTTACTGCACGAACGGTAAGTTTCGAGTAACTCAAATGTCTTTAAAGTCTTTAATAATGATTTCTCTTGTTTTGCAGGGTTCCGGCGATGGCGGATGACGGGCTGAAGTGAGTTGAAGATGGAGCCCGTGTGATGAATAGAAGCGCCTGGAAGCACGTAAGTAAGCGCTTGTTGCCAGCTTCACGGTGCGCTCAAACTGTCTTTTTATTTTGCAGGTACAAGTTCGGAGCGGCTGAAGGGTGCCGGGATACCCACTGGGTTAGATGTGGAAAGGAGTAATGGCACGTGAGTATTAAAGTTCCCCAATGTCTTTAAACGCACCTTGTTTTGTCTTTCAGATGCGGGATGCAGCGCCGACGGCCTCCGGAGCGTGCAAAGAGATGGTAAGCTTTTGTCTTTCAGATGCCGGAATGCAGTGTGAAGACCTCCGGAGCGCACAAAGAGTAGGTAAGCCTTTGCCTTTCAGATGCCGGAATGCTAACCTGTTCTTTCTTGTCTTTATAGGTGTTGCTGAAGACTGGATTCAGGATGGTAAGCCTTTTTCCTTAGGCCCAGGACCGGATGCAGAAGACACGATGAGCGTTCTGCTGCAGAGGGTGCAGAATAACGCAAAGCAAGATTCATCCACCGGGTGTGGTTTAAATAGCCTCCTGTAGTGCTTAGGTGTCTCCTTCCACAGCCACGCCTAAGTAAGAAAAGAGTTCCTGGTAAGAAAAGAGTTCCTGCCTTCCAGAAGAGTTCCAGTGTTCTGAATCTAGGGAGTGGCTCCAGCCCCACCCAACAGGAAAAGTAGTTCCAAACAGAAGAGGATTAGAGGCTCAACTGGCAGGCAAGTAAGCAGCATGGTCTGCTGCAGGTAAGTCCACCCAGCATTATGAGCCCGGCGCTTCCAGCGCTGGGACTGGGCATATTTATGAGCCTGGTGCCACTGGCGCCAGGACTGGGTCCAAAAGGTCCCAATTGGGACTGGTTGGCACTCGGAACCTGGGTTATGGATCTGCTTCCAAGGGAGTTGGGAAAACCCTGACCTTTTGGAAGCAGAGATCATGACAGTACCCCCCCTCAAGGCCCCTCCCAAACCGGGCTTCTCCGGGGGTTTTGGCTTGTCAGGAAATGCTCGGTGAAATCTTTTGATTAGGCGAGGAGCGTGGACATATTCAGCAGGTTCCCAGGATCTCTCTTGGGCGCCGTAGCCTTTCCAGTCAATTAGGTAAAATAGTTTAGATTTGGAGATCTTGGAGTCCAGAATGCTTTTGACTTCAAACTCGAGTTCTCCATCAACTAGGATAGGTTTTGGAGATTTGGTTAGTCGGGTTTGAGGTTGCACGGGTTTTAATAGAGAGACGTGGAAGACCGGATGTATCTTCATGTGCGGGGGCAAGTCCAACTTGACCGCTACTGGGTTTACTATGGTAGTGATGGAATAGGGACCAAGGTATCTTGGGTTGAATGTGCGTGGCCCTTTTAGAGATAGATATTTGGTGGATAACCAGACTTGATCCCCTACTTGATAGTGAGGGGCTTCCTTCCGATGTTGATCTGCTCATTTCTTGTATTGTTCTTTAGCCCTTTGAAGGTGAGAAACAGCTTCCTTAAAGGCTTGGGTGATTGTAGAATGCAGGTAGTCTACTGCTGGTGTTTCAAGATCTTGGAGGGGATCCAACTCCGAGGTTCGAGGGTGACTGCCGTACAAAAGAAAAAACGGGGTTTTCCCAGTTCCCGAATGGACAGAGTTATTGTAGGCATACTCGGCTATCCAAAGGATATCTTTCCAAGTTTTTTCAGTTTGTTGCAGCATGCAGCGTAAATACTGTTCCAGAGTTTGATTGGTCCTCTCGGTTTGTCCGTCGGTCTGAGGGTGGTGACTGGTCGATAGTCTCACATCAATTTGAGCCGACCGACAGCAACTTCGCCAAAAATGAGAAATAAATTGACTACCTCGATCCGAAATTAGAACCGAAGGAAAACCGTGCAGTCGGACGATGTTTTCGAGAAATTCTCGGGCCAGAGTTGCTGCTGTTGGCAAGCCTTTGAGCGGAATGAAATGCGCCATCTTGGAGAATAAATCCACGATTACTAGAATCGTATTGTATCCGGAGCATGGAGGTAGATCGGTGATGAAGTCCATAGAAAGCGTATGCCAAGGGCGAGGTGGGATGTCAATAGGGCGTAAGAGGCCTGCTGGTCTTTCCTTTTGACTCTTGTTTTGGGCGCATACTCCACAGGACATTATAAAGTCTCTGATATCTTTTTTCCAAGACGGCCACCAGAAGTAGCGCTTGATCTTTTCTGAGGTCTTGGCTATACCGGGATGACCTTCCATTAAAGAGTCGTGATAACAAGAGATTACTTTTTTCTGTAAATCTGTGCTGGGTAGGTATAATCGTTCTTGGAAATACAATAAGTTGTCCTTTACTGCAAAGTCCTTTCCCTGCAGATGCCAATTCTGTATGTCTGCTGGAGTTACAAGTTGCCTGGCTTTATCCTTAACTTCCTCTATGGATTCTGTGGCGATTACACCCAGAATTCTTTGTTCGGGAATGATTGGTACAGGTTTAGGGTTGATCAAGTGTTCTTCCACTCCCATCCGAGAAAGGGCATCGGCTTTACCGTACTTTGTACCAGGTCGATAGGTAATTATGAAGTCAAACTCGGCAAAGAATAATGCCCAACGGAGTTGTCTAGAGGATTGGGCTTTTGCGGTTTTCAAATATTGCAGGTTTCGGTGATCCGTAATCACAGTAACGGTGTGTCGGACCCCCAGCAGATAATGCCGCCAAGCCTTAAAGGCAGACTTGATAGCCAGAAGTTCCTTGTCAGTAATCGTGTAATTGACTTCAGGAGGCGAGAATTTGCGGGACCAAAATGCCACGGGATGCAACTGATTGGTTACCGGGTCCTTTTGTGATAGAACTGCCTCCATGGCAAGGCTTGAAGCATCAGTTTCCACGATGTAGGGGAGTTCGGGGCGAGGGTGCTTTAAGATTGGTGCAGAGATAAATTTAGTCTTCAAATCCTGGAAAGCTTGTTCCGCCTCGGTAGACCATTCAAAACGTTTGTTTTTCTTTAACAAGGCAGTGATGGGCTGGACTATTCGAGAGAACTCGGGGATAAACCTGCGGTAAAAGTTAGCGAAGCCTAACATGCTTTGCACACCTTTTACGGAGGATGGTGATGGCCATTTGAGAACTGCATCGACCTTCTTTGAATCCATACGCACTCCGCCAGGTGATAATATGAATCCCAAGAATTCAACTTCAGTCACGTTGAAAACACATTTTTCCAACTTAGCGAAAAGTTTGTGTTGACGCAATCTTTCGAGGACCATTTTCACATGTTTCCGATGTTCAGATTCCGAGGAAGAATAAACGAGAATGTCGTCGATGTAAACAACAACACACACATCTATGAGCTCTCTGAGGACATTGTTCATAAAATATTGAAAGGCGGCCGGGGCATTGCAAAGTCCGAAGGGCATGACCT
The DNA here is from genome assembly GCF_040938575.1 of Ambystoma mexicanum. NCBI lineage: Eukaryota > Metazoa > Chordata > Amphibia > Caudata > Ambystomatidae > Ambystoma > Ambystoma mexicanum. The sequence goes on from NC_090932.1 coordinate 1,015,687,424, forward strand.
GATATTCAAATAGCCCATACTTGGTGCGGAAGGCCGTCTTCCATTCATCGCCCTCTTTTACTCGTACCAAGTGGTAAGCTCCTCTAAGATCCAGCTTTGTATATATGCATGCTTTTCTGACTTGGTCCAGGAGTTCAGGGATCAGAGGTAACGGATATCTATTCTTAACGGTGATCTGGTTCAGGGAGCGATAATCGATACAAGTTCTAAGGTCTCCCTCCTTTTTTGGAACGAAGAACAAAGCTGAAGAGGCAGGGGACTTGGAAGGACGAATAAACCCATTTGCCAGGTATTGATCCAGGTATTGTCGAAGGTGAAGGTTCTCAGGCTCGGTGAGGGCATAAATTCTACTACAAGGAGGAGTAGATCCAGGTATCAGGTCTATCTGGCAGTCATAAGACCTATGAGGAGGTAGAGAGTTAGCCTGCTCCTTCCGGAAAACATCTTGGTATTCTAGGTATTCGGGAGGTAACTGGGGAGTCTCTGAAGAAATTGCTGCCAGTGCAACACCAGGTGGAGGGTGACAAGTAGAGACACATTCTGGAAACTGGACCGTTCTTGCTCGCCAATCGATCAGAGGATTGTGTTTCTCTAACCAAGGTATTCCTAGAATAATCTGGAACTGAGGGGCCTTGATCACATCGAACACGATCTTCTCATGGTGTCCATCTTGACTTACTAGCGTCACCTCTTGAGTGGTATGCGTTACTGGCCCGGAGGCTATCTCCGTACCATCCACCGTAGTAATGACGTCCTTTACAGCCTTGGGACAAAGAGTTAGATTCATCCTCAAAACCATTTCATGATCCACATAATTGCCGATGGCACCGCTGTCGACGTAAGCTTCAATTGCATGTAATCGATCCGGATTATCAGGGCTAATGAGGACCATAGGTATCACGAAATGCGAGGTCACGGAACTGGTTTTCACGCTCGGCAAGAGGACCTCTATTCTTGTCGGGCGAGGTCGTTTCCCTGCTCAGAGTTTGTAACTGTGGTAACTGCAGCTCCTACTGCCTTCTTGGCAGGTTTCACCGGACAGTCTCGAAGAAAGTGCCCTGAGTTTCCGCAATATAGGCATAATTGCAACTGTTTTCTCCTTTCCCGCTCCCTTTGTGTTAGAGGACCTTTCAGACCCCCTATTTGCATGGGTTCCCCGGAGTATACTCCTTTGGAAGGAGTTGGCGGTTTGGAAAATACTCGAGCATCAAACTTGGAACGATCGGCCTTCCTGTTCTGCAGTCTGTGATCTATTTGAACGACCAAGTCTATATAATCCGAACAGTCTTGTGGGGGATTCACTACTTGGGCTAAAACGTCTTTGAGCTCTCCACGTAGACCTCTATAAAACAGCGTAATCCTTTTGTCCTCAGGCCATTGAGTTTCCACTATTAGTCTATTGAAAGATGCAATATAAGCCAAAATGTCTTGATTACCCTGTCGCAACGAAAGAAGCTCATTGTCCAAGGCCTGCCCCTGTGCATGTCTTGCGAACAGTTTTTCCATACTAAGCTGAAAGGCTTGAAAATCATGGAGAACCGGATCATCTTGATTAACTAGAGGGATCGACCAGTCTGCCGCATTGCCACTAAGGTACGAAAGTACAAAAGCTACTTTAGCTTGATCAGTTGGAAAGGCTGCTGGCCGGCATAAGAAGTGCAACCGGCACTGATTAATAAATACCGCAAACCTCTTTGGGTCACCAGAAAATCGTTCGGGCGGGGCCAGAGGTACATTCCCAGGTAGGTTGATCTGCACTGGATTCATAGAGGATGTTGAAGGAAGATTTGCCCCTGATGCGGGTAGCGGGGTCTGTCCGGCTTGTGACTGTAGCAATTGTCTAGCAAGATCATCTGTTCTCTCCTTGGAAATAATGAGTTCCCTTCTTAGAGCGTTCGTTTCCTGACGAGCTGCATGCACTTCTGCCCTTAGTTCCCCAAGTAACCGGGCTAGGTGGTCAGTATCCGAGGTTTCCATAGCGCCTGGGCGAGAGTTTTGCGGTAGGCTTTGCGTTCTGTAACGCTCACCTGATTCTCGCAGAGGCGCCGGTCTTGACTGGGCGACTACCGTATCTTCAAAGGTGATGTGCAGCACCCGGTTGGCTCTTTGGGCTGGACCTCTGTGCCCTGTATGCCTGACGTGCAGAGTAAGATGTCTGCAGATAGAAAATACGGGGTTAATGAACTGGGGTTATTGGGGTGTCCCTATCTCTTTCCTCTTCTCCTCTCCTGTAGACCCCCACTGGTTAACGCTCTCACCTTAGGTAAGTGAATGCCGAGCTCTCCATCTGCCTCGGGGCAGGGTGCTGTGACCAGTTTCTTCACTGGATAGGTAGCGCAGGCCTCTTGACTTCAGAGGACTGCTGTCCGTCGTTTACTGCACGAACGGTAAGTTTCGAGTAACTCAAATGTCTTTAAAGTCTTTAATAATGATGTCTCTTGTTTTGCAGGGTTCCGGCGATGGCGGATGACGGGCTGAAGTGAGTTGAAGATGGAGCCCGTGTGATGAATAGAAGCGCCTGGAAGCACGTAAGTAAGCGCTTGTTGCCAGCTTCACGGTGCGCTCAAACTGTCTTTTTATTTTGCAGGTACAAGTTCGGAGCGGCTGCAGGGTGCCGGGATACCCACTGGGTTAGATGTGGAAAGGAGTAATGGCACGTGAGTATTAAAGTTCCCCAATGTCTTTAAACGCACCTTGTTTTGTCTTTCAGATGCGGGATGCAGCGCCGACGGCCTCCGGAGCGTGCGAAGAGATGGTAAGCTTTTGTCTTTCAGATGCCGGAATGCAGTGTGAAGACCTCCGGAGCGCACGAAGAGTAGGTAAACCTTTGCCTTTCAGATGCCGGAATGCTAACCTGTTCTTTCTTGTCTTTATAGGTGTTGCTGAAGACTGGATTCAGGATGGTAAGCCTTTTTCCTTAGGCCCAGGACCGGATGCAGAAGACACGATGAGCGTTCTGCTGCAGAGGGTGCAGAATAACGCAAAGCAAGATTCATCCACCGGGTGTGGTTTAAATAGCCTCCTGTAGTGCTTAGGTGTCTCCTTCCACAGCCACGCCTAAGTAAGAAAAGAGTTCCTGGTAAGAAAAGAGTTCCTGCCTTCCAGAAGAGTTCCAGTGTTCTGAATCTAGGGAGTGGCTCCAGCCCCACCCAACAGGAAAAGTAGTTCCAAACAGAAGAGGATTAGAGGCTCAACTGGCAGGCAAGTAAGCAGCATGGTCTGCTGCAGGTAAGTCCACCCAAGCATTATGAGCCCGGCACTTCCAGCGCTGGGACTGGGCATATTTATGAGCCTGGTGCCACTGGCGCCAGGACTGGGTCCAAAAGGTCCCAATTGGGACTGGTTGGCACTCGGAACCTGGGTTATGGATCTGCTTCCAAGGGAGTTGGGAAAACCCTGACCTTTTGGAAGCAGAGATCATGACACTTACCATGTTTTATACATTACAGGCTTGGATTGACAGTTCCTCCTCTTAGAACACTTCTCTTCATTCACTGAATGTTTTCTTGGCAAGGTAAGCCCTCGTCTTGCATGGGCCTTCCTTTCACCTTGAGGTTACTGAATGCACAAGATTGGTTGACTTTAATGGAGTTGCATGCCAGCACAAAGTGGTTATATTACATGAGTACTCTTATTCATATTAATGGGTGGCCATGTCCAGATGGTTCAGAGTGGTGTAGGACACTTCCTAAATATTATTGAAACCTGTTGCTTATGATATGGTCTACTTATGAAGATGAATTCTCTTATAGATCATTGGACATTTACTAAATAGATTGTTATAGATCTACTGAATAGATAGTACACAGAATTGATTTAGTTCTATGAGTTATTTTTATTTCCAGTCCGAATTGCTCATGAAGAAGGGGTCCTGTACCCCGAAACACGTCAGCTATTTTTGGACCTAATAACTGGCTTTTGAAAATGTGATGTTACTAAATCCAATAATGTTTAATTAGAAATCTCAAACTGTCTTTCTTCAAAATTGTGTACTGACAAATTTCGGAGTCTGTTTTTCAGAATATATTTAACTTTGACTGTTTTTTTCAGTACATGAAAGTGTGCAGGTGAAGGAGGATCCTACCTTTGGATCTTCACTGCCCTTTTGTAAATCGCATCCAATGGCCATCTCTCTTAGTCGGGTGTAGAAATCATCAATGTTCTCATTGGGCCGCTGGCGTGCTTGACTCATTTGGAAGCGTTCGAAGTCAGGATTCAGTTGTGGTTTAAATGTGTTGGTCAAAACCGTTTTAGTAGTGTCATAATTGTTGTTTGTTCCCCTGTTAGGTAGGGCGTTAAACAATCTGAGCTCTAGTGTCTAAGCATCAGGAAAGTTATTTTGTCTTTCTGGTCCATGGCTTTATTTCAGCCATAGTTCCCACCTGAGTGCTGCCCCAAGCCCATAGGGGTCCAATGGTTTCATGAAGGTCCCTTGGAAGGAGTTTAGCCATGTGGCATTCTCAGGGGCTGGTCCCCAGGCGCCTGCCCTTGCTGGTAATGCTAGGAGGTCATCTGTCATGTTGGCTTTGTTGTTCCTTCAGGGCAGAGTCTTGTACTCTGTGTTGTCTGCCTGCAGGATTGTTTGCGCTGACTGGGGGGGCTCATGGTACTCACATGTGTTAACGTCAATGTGCCTTCTCTTGGACAGCTGCTGCCGATGTTGTGGGATTGATGTTATGTACTGTGCGCACTAGAAGGTGTGCACTGTTCAGTGAACCAAGTTCTCTGTTCACCCTCGGGCATGAGATCTAGTACGCGGCTGATTCCTCCTGCTTACTGTTGACTGTTCCGCTTGTCGGCGTCACATGCTCTCTGCTGCTTGATTTCCTTCCATCTGGAGCGTGTTGCTTGTTCACCAGTTGGGGCTGATGTGATTGGCGGCATGCGTCCCCTTTTATATTCCCCCTCGGGGCCTCGCCACATGCTCACCTGCTCATGTTCGAGCTTGCGGCGTACAGTGGCGCGCACCGTGAAGGAGGTCAGGGTTTTGTTGCAGGCACAGCAGTTCTTACTGTGATGGGACGGGATGCCTCTGTTGTATCCGCCTTACGTCCTGCTATGCGGTGACGTAAGGCATCACTAATAAAAGCGCCACTCCCGCTCCGCGTGGGCAGTTCCGGGGCAGGATAGCAACACCTACGTGTCCGTGTCATCACTGCTCCCTCCGGAGCTGCGCAGTGGGACCTTGCAGCCCGAGGCCCTTATCTAATGTTTCCCGCTATGCATCAGCCAGGGAACAGAACATAACACCGGCGGCGAGAAAAGCAGTACGAATGGCACACGCAACGCCGCCTAGCGAATAAAGCCCTCGGCAAGGGCGCAATTTTTGGAATCACGTTGGGGGGCCCAACCCCCACCAAGAAAAGAAAAAAAAAGTCCTCTTCTTCTTTTCTCTAAATATCAAGAAACAAAAGTCGGATCACTCCAGACCTTCCCACAACTGCTACAATTTCAGCACCGGGAGGCCCAACACCAACGGGCAGACCTTTTGGGGCCCACCAGCCAGTGGAAAGGGCAGACAAGTATAAGCCTCGTGTCCAACACCCTGACACACGACGTGGGAGTCACGCAGGGTCGCCTACAGCATACCAAGGTGAGGGGGTATCGCAGCATGTGCGCACAGACAGGCACCAGATCCACGCACCTTGGCGACAGGCACATCCACGCACAGGCCCAGCACGCCCTCGAGAATGGCCGCCAACTTGTCACCATCCACGCCACATACACGCCTGCAATTAGGGACAACAATCGCACTCAGCCCTTTCGACCCATACACCGACCCCTCCTCGGTTGGTCCTCGGTGACAGCTGTGGATACAAAAATTTGAGCTGGACATGGATTGCAAAGACATTACCACGTCAAGGAAAATTAGGTTGCACCTCCTACTGAATGTCGGGGATGAGGTGCTAGGCATATTCAACTCGCTGGCAATAGCAGATGGCCTCGACGTATACCAACAAACCAAAGATGCTCTCACGGCCCACTTCATGCCCCAGCTGAATCCAGACTATGAAATGTTTATTTTCTGCACCACCATCCAGCTGGAGGACGAGACACTGGATGCCTATCACACCAGGCTCCGGAAACTCGCTATCTCATGTGACTTCACAGACATTGAAAAGGAGATCCGACGCAAAATTATCAATGGGATACACTCAGAGAAGCTAAGCAGAATGGTGCTAAGCAAAAAAGGCATATCTCTGACCAGAATCCTGGAACTTGGCCGCTAGAGGGAGTTGGCACATGCCAGAGCAGCGCACATGGGCACGACCCTGCAGAAACTCCAGCCGGCACTTAGGATGGCGACTGTGGCCCAAATCACGAACCGCCAATACACGAGGCACGAGGCCAACGGAAACAGCACACACCCCAGATGGCAACAAAGGATCCCAAGACCTACGGAATGTGGGTGGTGCGGAGGACCTCGCCACGGAAGACGTAACTGCCCGGCCCAAGGCACCACATGCAGAGCATGTGGCAGAAAGGACCACTAAGCAAAAATATGCAGGTCATCTGGGCTGCCACAACAACCCCAAACACCCCAAGACAAAACCTCGGGAAAAATGAAGAAACAAGCCAGTGCTCGCCGAGTCGAGACCGCCAATTTGTCGACCGAGGAGGACGGGGACGATGTGGCACACACCCAGCAAGAAGCTGCAAATGAGCAATGGATAAAAGGAAAAAAGATGTACCTGGTCTCAGCACTGAACTACAGAGACACAACAGCCAGAATAAAACGGAGAAGACAGAGATGCCAAGTAGCCATCCAAGGACAAGATACGCAAATGACCATAGACACTGGGGCGTCTGTTAACGTCATGCCACTAATCGCATTCAGAAGACTAAAGCCCGCACTACTCCTGAAAACAACGGACACGCATAAAACAACTTTGCATATGGGTGCAAAACTCCTCTGCCCATAGTAGGACGATTCCGGACAACACTCAGCAAAGGTGACAGGTCACTGCAGTCCAAAATCTATGTCATAAATGCAGGAATCGAGTGTCTACTAAGTAGAGATGCAGCAGAGGATCTGGGGCTCATAAGTTTCATCTGTGAGGTGACTGAGACACAGAACATCGACAGCATTCTCGGAAAGTAGCCAAACCTCCTCAAGGGGATTGGGTGCCACAAAGGAAAGTCCATCAAACTTCACATTGATGAGTCCGTCCAACCACAAGCAGTGCGACACCGAAGGACTCCATTCCACATACGAAACCAGGTGGAGAAGGAGCTCCGTGCACTCGAAAAAGCAGGCATCATTGAAGAAGTGACTGGACCAACACCGTGGGTGTCACCAAGAAACCGAAACAACCTGGAAAAGTGAGGCTATGCATTGACATGCGCCTCCCCAACGCGGCGATAAAACGGGAGCGGCACATCACCCCAACCCTCGATGAAATAGTAGAGGACCTCACAGGATCCAAAATCTTTTCCAAAGTTGACCTCAATGCCTGATATCACCAACTGAAACTCCACCGGGATTCCAGGTACATCACAACGTTCTCCACTCACATGGGCCTACGCAGATACAAACGGCTCAGCTTCGGAATTTCCTCTGCGGCCGAAGTGTTTCAGCAAACTATCCAGGAGGTGATACGTGGCATCCCGGGGGTACTCAACGTCAGCGATGACATCCTCATCCACGCAGGGAGTATGGAAGAGCACGTATGACGGCTACACATGCTACTCGGCAGGCTAGAGAGTGCAGGTCTAACAATCTACAAGGACAAGTGTGAGTTCCTAAAGGAAGAAATCTCGTTTTTTGGGTACACATTCAACAGCGCAGTCATCTCTGCGGATCCTCAAGAAGTAGCGGACATCCAGGCTGCCTCTCCCCCTACCACACCAATAGAGGTACGCAGTTTCCTAGGGATGGCAACCTATTGCGGAAGGTTCATCCCCAACCTGGCCACATTATCGGAACCCCTAAGAGAACTCCTGAAGGCCAGCACAAAATGGGTTTGGAGTCCCACATGCCAAGAAGCATTCGAACAAATCAAGGCACCACTCTCGGCAGACACCACCATGGCATACTACGATACTACATTATCGACTGAACTGTACGTCGACGCCAGCCCAGTGGGTCTAGGAGCTATCCTCATTCAAGTGGCCAACACAGGAGAGTCAATTCCGATCGCATATGCCTCCCGCGCCCTGATACCAACGGAGCAACGATACTCCCATATTGAAAAGGAAGCAATCGCAGTGCTGTGAGGCTGCCGCCATTTTCATCTATACCTGTACGGCCGAAAGTTCAAGGCCTACATGGACTGCAAACCACTCCTCGCCATCTTCACTGGCTCCTCATCACACCCCCCAGCCAGAATCGGAAAGTGGCTACTACACCTACAACAATATGACTTTGAGTTGGCATACCAACCAGACAGTGGAAACCCAGCAGATTTCCTGTCCAGGCACCCAAGAGCGGCCACACCGGGGGAGATACACGTGGCGGAAGAAACGGAAGAACACATCTGCCAGGTCGTCCACACAATGAAGCCAAGAGCCATCGGCATCGAAGACATTGTAGAGGCCACGCAAGCCGATCCATGCTGTGACCTGGTGAAGGACACAATCATCTCTGGCGAATGGAAATCCTACCTACGGAATATTCACAATCGCACGGCTCAAGCCAAAGAATTCCTCGCGGGCATATTCACAGTAAGACAAGACCTATCAATCACATAGGAAGGGCTCATTCTAAGAGGGACCCGAATTGTCATCCCCGCAAGCATGCAGGAAAGAGTCGTAGCGTTAGCGCACAAAGGTCACCAGGGGATGGTAAGAACCAAGGCCCGGATCAGACACTGCGTCTGGTTCCCACACATCGATGAAAAAGTGGAGCAGCTCATTACAACATGCCTTCCATGCCAGATAACGGGGGCCTCACCCAATCCCGAGCCCATTCCATCGGCTGAGCGGGGGTCCTCCAGATGGGAAGCCATCAGTGTAGACTTCTGCAAGATACAGGAGGGCACATACCTATTGGTGGCAATTGATGACCACTCCAGGTACCCTGAAGTTGAAATAGTAACCTCCACGGCTGCAGAGGTGGTCATTCCCGCAATGGAAAAAATATTCGCCACTCACGGCCTCCAACGGCGGATTCAGAGTGACAATGGTCCACCGTTCCAAGGAGAGGAATTCAAGAAATACCTCACCGAACTCAACATTAACTATCATCACATAATGCCTAGATGGCCGCAGGCCAACAGCGATGTGGAATGATTTATGCGAACAATCAACAAACTTTTGCGCCTGTCTCGTGTCAACTCAAGCCCCTGGAGAGTGGACTTATACAGATTCCTGAGGAATTACAGAGTAACACCCCACAGCACAACGGGGATACCACCGGTGGACATAATGTTCAGAACCATAATCAACTCATCCATTCCACACCGCCCGAGCAGGGGTACGGACATGTATGACAGGGCACACACTGAACTAAGAAGGACCGTGGCAAACGAACACATGAGCATCAAGAGGAACGCCAAGAGGTCCCATCACCGAGTCAGTGACCAGTTGGTAATGGTGAGAAACCAGTCCAAGTCAAAATTAGACACCCAGTACGACTCCATCCCATGGACCATAACACAAACGCACGGAACCATGATAACAGCCAAGAGGGGACAAAGACAAGTCACAAGAAATGCATCGTGGTTCAAGACAGTACCAAAAGACCTATGGACGGACGGCGAGCCACAACCAGTGGAAGAAGAAGACCCGCAAATAGAAGAGGAGCGCGACCATCAGGAAGACGAAACAACCATGGACGGCAAAATGGAAGAGCCGCCGAGCGAACCTGATGCAGAGGAGCCGAACAATGAAGGTGAGCAACCCAATGGGAGTCAGGGGATAGCACCCAGGGATGGACGGTATGATCTAAGAACTGCGCCTGGACCCCCTGAAAAACTCAGACTGTGAGTGGTAAAAGACCAGCCTGAGAGGCTACCAAACTTACTGTTTGAAGTATTTGTCTAAGACATCATTGTTTGTTAATGTTTTGTTGGGAAAAAGGAGGAATGTTGTATCCGCCTTACGTCCCGCTACACAGGGTGTGCCACAGTTTGGACGGTCTACTTTTAAGGAGTCTGTTTATTTTCTCGACCACTCCATTTGCTTATAGGTGGTAAATCAGACATAGTTTGTGTTTTATTCGTAACAGGGATGTTACTTCTTTGAAAAGGTAATTTACAAAATGGGTTCTATTATCTGACCGTATGACATTACATTACATTCCCACTGTGGGAATACTTCTCTTACTAAAAATTTGGCAACACATTTCGTGTCTGGGTGTGCACAAGGACCTCCTTCCATCCAGCATGAAAAAGGACCAACTACTACTATCGGGCACCTCGATCCGTTACACCTCTCCCCCATGTCTGCGTAATCTATGTGTATTTCCCGGAAAGGTCCACTGGGGCGAGGGAGTGTGCCCCGCAATGTTCTGAGTGTCCCTCTATTGTCATTTTTGTCAGATGTTCCTGAAGGTTTGGGACAAACCACTCTTCTTGAATGTCTGCAGCTATGTGTTGTTTTGAGGTGTGTACCGGGAAGTGGAGCTGCTGAATGCTATGTGTAATAGCTCTACAGGCATTACTACCTTTCCTGATCTTTCTTGCCACCAGAGTAGATCCGTTGGTGATTGTATGCAACCTCTTCTGATCCATATCTCTTGCTCTTGATTTGGCGCACGTTTTTGTAGCTCAATTATCTGTGAAATGGGCACTGAGTTATACCCCTCTTCTTTGTTTTCCTGCGTGTTATTTTTAAGTATACATTCTACTGCTTGGGGTTTGTGAAAATATGCTGCCTGTTTTGCGTCGGCGTCGGCCGCCGCGTTTTCCTAATGAGATGACGTCATTGTTAATTGTATGGGCTTGGCATTTTACCAGAGCGGTCGAGTGTGACATTCCATTGAAAAATGGCCCCACTTCCCACAGGTCCAACATCCACCCTGTCCCCCTCCGTGACGCCCCTGTACTCCATACACTCCTTTTTGAGGCCTTCACTGCCATTGGAGCCCCTCGTACTGTTCCTCTCCGGCCCCTTTGCTGCCCACGTTGCTGCCATCCTTGCCTGTAAAGCTACTGACCCCTCCTCCTCTTCCCCCTGTCTACCCGACGGTAGGGCGGCTGTTACTGCTGTGACCTTCATCAGCTTATTTTGCACACGTTTTGCTTCATCCGGCAACCTTCTTTGTGCAATTTCTTTTTCCCTCTCTTTGATCCTCCTACAGTGGTGTACTATGATACTCTGTATTTCGGACCAGCCCTTGGCATCTAACACAGCCATTTTATCTAGGGCCTTCTGTACCTCCTTCGGGAGACCTCTTTTGATAATGAAGTAAAAGAGGGAGGTTGACTGGTCCCAAGAGGTGCCCGTCTCCGCTCTCCACATGTCCTGTACCCGAAGAATGTACTGCGCAGCATCTTTATCGTGACCCATTGTGCATTGCATCACCGAGTGTAAATCAGGGGTGTCTGGCAAGTTCTGCATAGTGCATCCCATATCTGGGCTCTTACGTTATTGAAAGATGACCCGTCATGGCGGTCACAGTCGATCGTTACTCCCGGGAACCCTGCCTTCACCCACACCTCGTCTGCTTGATCACCCACAGTGGACACTAGCAAACTATTAACGTCTCCTATGGCCAATGGGACCCCTGCAGTGTTTTTCTCAAAGCCATATATCCACTTCCCAGCCCCTTCCGACAGCGGAGGCAATGCTTTTAATAAGTTAGTTTTGTCCATCAACGCCCAAGGTACATAGCGGGGCCTTCCTGCTCCTTTGTGAATGAGGGGCATCTGTAACTTTGTCTTCCCCTTTGTCTCACTTACCTTTACTCCTTTCTTTTTTGTCAGCACCATGTTCCCTACTTTGCTCCTTAGCCTCCCTTGCTATCTTTCCCTCGCCGGTTCCCCCTCCTCCGGCTCATTTCGCAGCGGTAGTGGGAGGCCTGCTGCGGCCACTCCTTCCTCGTAATCATCTAAGTTGCTCCAACATTCTTCTATTTCTACTTCCCTGTCGAATGCTACACTGCCTTGTTTATCACTTGCCTTGTCGCTTCCTTGATCTACACGTAGCACTTTTATTGGGGTGTTATTAAGGTGGAAGAAGAATTCTCCGGACTTCCACTCGTCCTCTGTTAAACTGGAGGTGTTCTGGGATGGGGCCGGCGATGGTGTCTACCCGCCCCCTGGCAACATTTGACTTCTATCGCACAGTGTTCTTAGCCAGGTTAATTCTGCTTGAGTAGTGGTCAGCTGTGCCTCTAAATCCCTAGTCAGACGTGCAATGTTTACTGGTGGAGCGCATGTGGGACTGTACAAACCTCTAGGATCATAAGGGAGCAGGGGTGCTGCTGCAGGTGTTGTGGGCGTGCTTGTCTGTGGTAAATACGATGTGTCGCTATATCCTTCAGCAGGCCTAGTTAGCAGGGGGTACAATTTCTTGGGCTCTCCTCCTTTGCTTTCTCCTCCTCCCCTACTGTCGGGCCAGATACCGCCTCAGGTGGTGCTTCCTTTTCTGTGCTATTTGCAGGAGGCGTTTCTTCAAACATCCTCCAGAGATCTAGGACCTCCCTTCAATTTTGGAGTTGTTTCCCCTTGTATTTCGCTAACAAATATGTTGTTACAAGATCTAGTACCCTTTTTGTCAAATGATCCCACTTCCAACCCCTCTCCCTTAAACTCAGTGAGTCATTGGTCATGATACTTTTTTATCTTTTCACTGTACAGAGGGAGGTGTTGACAAATGTGCATCAAAGGTGTATTTGCGGCCATGATTCTACCTTGCTCACTACTTGCATGCGTGTGCGGTAGTAACACTAAAAAGCACGTCGGCAGGTCTTTGCTTGCTGGTAAGACTTTGGCAAACAAAAACTTATAACATCTCAGTTTTAAAACATTTCACTTACACCTTGCTCGATTTGGAACACTTCATGGAGATCATCAAAACAAATGAAACATAAACCATTTAAAGGATACACCTAGACGGACTGACATATTTTACTAACAACTTGAAACATAAAACAAATGTCTCTAACACTTTTGTTTCTTAGCCCTACCCCTCTAAGAAACTTGGTAGATTCTTCCCCCCACATTAGTCCTTCACACTCACCTCTTCCTGGGCCCCTTCTGGGCCAACCTCTAAGAAAATTGTAATATCTCCCTAGTCTACTCAATATACAAGACTGCTACGTATTTCCATTTTTATTTTCACTTATATCCCTGCACTGGTCGAGACCGTACTACGCTGCGCCACCTTCCACCTACTTTCGGAGCTAGGTTCCCGTATTCTCCTCCTTATTTCGTTACCTTAATATAAAACCTGAATGGCCATGTGAAGAAAAGAAGAAGAAAGGCACACTTAAACATCACTCATATAACCCCATACACACTTTTTTTTTATTCCAACATGAAAACCAAACAGTGAACAAGTTATACATTCCAATTCTCATGTACAGTTTCTTTTTTTTGATACTTGATTCAATTGTAATTAAAAACAATTTTTACAAGACTTGTTCCTGGAAATTAAACACGTCCTTGATTGGTCAGATTAGTTCCTTAACAGCTTTTATTGAAGGGTTTGCGGGTAGGCTTCCTGATCTTCGTTGTACATCCTGGCTCACTCGCTAATTAGACCAATGCTTCTGAAAAATCCTACGACCGCGATTAACCAGGAAACTTGTCCCCACTCATCAGACGAATCCACCATTCTTCTTCGTTGTAATAATATGAGTTTCTGAACACGTGGCCCAGGTGGATAGAGCGTAGAGTCGTCACCCCTGAGCGCAGAGTATACCAACGTGGGAGAGAGGTGTTTAATTGTTTCTATCATCTCTGGTTGAAGGCAGAATCGGCATGAGTTTGTTTCTGATTGTTTTCTTCTGGCTAGGATTTTGTTGGTATGAAGAATATTTAAGCAGATTCTTAGGAGGTTTTCTCAAATTTTCTTGTCTGGGCATTTTACCAGATAGGTTTTCAGTATGTTTACTTTGGTCATGTTTGGTGGCAAGTCCTTAGCCAGTTGTGAGGCGCTTGCTTCTTCCAGGGTGTGTATCCAATGTCTCTCAAATGGTTTTTTTGTGCTTTTTCTGGATTGCTGATGAGTTCTTCTTCCGAGCTGCCCGCCCAGAGTAGAAGCGTTTGAATCCTTAGCACCCACTCCTTTAACATTTTACATGATCCTGTTTGAATTTCTTGATTTATGGCCTTCAGGAGGATGAGTGGGGGAGGGGGGGTGGCAAAAGAGTTTTTCTATAAAGCATTGCTTAGTTCCTCGCCACAATTGAGCCCATGGATTGTAAAGGCAACTCACGCCTTATCAAGGCTATCGGCAGAGATTGTGGGAGGTTGGGACCTTCCTCCAGTACAGGCCTTCTAACCTCGGCCAGAGGCTAGGCAGTAGATATGGCATTGCCTCTGCACCGTACGTTAAAGTTGGGATTACTTTAGTTTTTTAGAAAATCTAAATTGGGGACATTGTGAGGCACCCAAAATTAGAACCAAGAGCGTGAGTTTGGGTGATTAGGAGTTCTTTGATGTGTTTATTCAATATAATTCCCAAGTATCTGAAATTATTCACGAGTTCCAGTTTTGGTCATCCACTGACCAGGTGAAGTTCTCTGATTTCCTCGGTCTTTCCAAAAGCCATGATTTTCGTTTTATCTAAGTTCATCTGGAGATGTTTGTCTGTCTTTCAGATATTTGGCTAAGTTGTTAATTTGCCTCTGAAGAACTATCAGCGTTTGGTCCATGAGAATTATATCGTCAGCATAGAGTAGTCTTGGGATTTTGCTCTCACGCAGGGTCGGGGGAAAAGATTGTACTCTGCTCTCATTGTCCATATAGTCAGCCGTATAGGCGTTGTATAGTGCCGGGGCCAGCTGACAGCCCCGTTTCACCCCTCGGTCCGTCTTTATCCACACGGATAACAGGCCTTTAGGGTTTAGGTGAACACACATCGAAGTGCCAGAATACAGTGCTTTTATAGGGTTCAAGATCTCTGGGGGGCAGGCACGTTGCTAGAGTTTATCCCATAGAGTGTCTCTGTCTACCCGATCAAAGGCCTGAACCAGGTCGATGAATGCCATATAGATTTTAGGTCGACCTTCTTGGACTATGGCTTTAGGGCACTCAGAGTCAGGATGTTAGCGCTTGTCCCCACTTTTTTCACAAATCCCGCCTGCAGAGGGTTGTTACTTTTTGAGGAGGTAATCCAAGCCTGTAGGTTTTCCAGGATCAAAGAGCCGAAGAGTTTCCCTATGGAATCAAGTAGGGCGATTGGCCGGTAGTGGGATGGATTGTCCTTGGCGCCCTTTTTAAAGATTGGTACCACTATCGCCTTTTTCCATGAGGGCGAGATTGCGGCAGATGGAATGCAATTGGTGAACACCTAGTTTATGAAAATAGACCATGCTTCTGCATCTTTTTTTAAATCAAAGTTGGTGATGCCGTCAGGGCCGGCCGCCCGAGATCCATTACATTTCTTTATTTTTGTTTGAATCGTCTCCAGGTCAGTCGGGATCAGCCAATTGACTCCTGTTCTCGAGGTTTGGTGTGGTTTTGGTGTCTCTGGGGCTCTGTATAATTCCTCAAAATGTTTTTCCCACCTTTGATCGCCTACTGAGTCCTGTAATGACTGGTTAACTCCTTTAGCTTCGCCCTTAATTAGCGATCAGAACTCACGTGCCTTGTTTCCACAAATGATGCGAAGCATTGCTTCGGCGGCTTCCTGGTGTCGTTGAAATTTAGTATTACGCAGCCACAATCTATAGCTTTTTAATGCGGTTGCTGCCTCCTCTTTTTTAGCTTTGGAAATTGAGTTGGCTGCTTCACGACGCAACTTCCTAACACGCTTTCTTCTTTCAACTAGTTGTTCGTTGAATATGTGCAGACTCGGTTTTAAGTTCACTGCAGCCTTTCCTTTTCTTGGTTTGAATGTTGAAAGGGCTGTGGAGTATTCCACCAAGTTTGTGTTGCTTGTGTCTTCTTGCTTTTTTGAGACACATAGTTCTGTGTAAGTAGGTCGATCGCTTTTTCAGTCAGTCTCAACCTTGTGCCACTCGGGTTCAGTTCTAAGTTAGGGTTCGTGTGGCGTTATTCAGGTGGACAAGTGAACCAGGCAAAAGTTAAGATGTTATGGTCACTGTGTTTAGTCCTGGTCACCTTAAATGATTCCATTGGTGTCAGTAATCTGTGTGAGGCATGGATGTAATCAATTGTTGCCTTAAGGCCGTTTCTCTCCCACGTTGGTATACTCTGCGCCTTAGGCTCTAAAGTCTGATGGAGATTATGTAGATCTCTGGAGTCAAGAAGATTGGTCCACATTTGAGCTCTGCTGTGTGAAGATTCCAGCATGTGGGTCAAGTCTAGATTCAAGTCACCCACAATGATAATGTGGCATGCCTTCTGACCAATCAGTGTCGAATCGAGTAAGAGTTCCATTTGTTCTATGAAGCTCTCATTGGTCACTCGTTTAGGGGTCCAGTATGAGTTGATCACCAGGATCTCCACTTGTTGGATAAAGTCAGGGGGGTTTGTTTGGCCCGACCATTCAATAATGGTGGCCAGTATAAATTCTGTGGCCTTTAATTTTTGTTAAATGGAGGCCAGTTCCCGATCTGATTGCTGTGATTAGGCCGGATCTAAGCCAGCCTTTGGGTCCCTTTAGAGCTTGTGAGTGGGCCAAATCAAAGCCGTCCAAGGAGGGTTTATCGATGAGCCAGGTTTCCTGTATTCACAAGGCGTCGAATTTTGACAGATTTACGTCAGTGTTGGTGGTCAAGTGCAAGAACCCCCTTGTGTTCCAGGTGCCCAGCTTCAAAGTGGGCGCAAAAGTATCCAAAGAAGATTCCTGCTTCACAAAGGATACTGTGGATAAATCTCGTGATGGCTACTTTCTTCTTGTCTGGGTGGTTGAGGGTGCAGATCTGACTCCATTTCGGTTGGTGGACCCTACCGTCTTGCCCTTGATTTCGTCCTGCCTTGAGGCCCGAATCGGGGCTCAATTTTCTTCCATTAGTTTAAAATTCATACGGGTACTGGGCCCCTATGGGTGCCGTGCACTCTCCACGAGTCTCTCAGGAGAGATTTTCCTGGATCTCTCCTTGCAGGCACTGTGATTTTGTTGTACTCTCGAGCCCCAGATGCCGTACCCTGGCTGTTTTCCGGTATCGATCGAGGACACTTGCCCGGCTCTGGCTGGGAGTCAAACTTTGTTCTTAATCGGCCTCTCCCCTTAGGCCAAGAGGGGCGAATAGTCGAGGTCGGGATCCTGTGTTGATGATTTGACCGTCTGCTATCCGCCGATGCTTCGGTCAGGTCGAATCCCAAGCTGTGCAGTTTTTCCTTTGCACTCCAGATCTGTTGTTGGATTTGGTTTGATTCGATGTGTAGGAAGGAACTGTCCTTCCTTCCGTTGGGGTTAGGCTCTAATATATTGATGTCTTTCGTTGTGTAGATTTGGAGGGATTTCACCTTGCTAAGAAGTTTTCGGAGGGCCCTGCGATTCAATGTCCAATTATCTGGATCTTCTCGGGTCCTTTGTAGTGTAAAGGTTCTCGTGGAGGACCCTGTTCCTGTGTGAGTGTTGGAGGGCTCCTGCACGATAGCCTGAAGAGAATTTCCATCCCTCTTGAATCATGCAGCCACGATTTGTAATGAATGTTAGCTTCTACTGAGCGAAGTTTAGGGTCCTTGGTCCCCTTGTTGAGTACTTGATCGACTTTAGGACTTTTTTACCTTTCCCCTCGAGGACACTTGAACGTGACTCTTGACTTCTTCGTTGGACAAGACTTCGGAGATGGAGAGTCTATAAGGAGGGCTTTAATTTTTGGCTCTTCTAAGGTTCTGTTCTCCCGAGATTCTGTTTTTTTTCCTTTTCTTGCTGTTGAGGTGTCAAGTAGTACGGGTTCAGAGTCCTCCATGGTGTATGTGCTCATGTTCATTAGATCAACTGAGCTTAATGTGTCCTCCTCTGTCAGGACTAAGCTATTGTTGCAATCGTTCAGGTGGTCAGGAGACGTAAGTTTAAAAACATGTCTGCTGTGGATTGGTGTTTCTTCGTTCATGCTATCGTGGGATTCACACTTTTAATCAAGATTGAAGAAATATGGCTGTATCTCGCCTGGAGGCTTTGGTTTTCTTGGTATTGGCACCTTGCTTTTTCTTGGGTCTTGTTGAAGTGCTCCTTTGTGATTTGAAGATTTCATAAATTGAGGGGATCTTGGCCACTGAAAAAGTGTGGACTTTGGGAGCAGGATGTAGCAATGCGCTTGGAAGCAAAGTTAAAGCCACTGAACCGTTGCCCCTGGAGGAGTTAGACTTGGGGGGCACAGTGATTTTCGGATCCTTTTCTTTCGACTGAATTTGAGAAACGGGCAACGTAGCAAGGTGCTCCACGGGGGGAGATGAAATTTTCCTCTGGCGCTGGCGGCGTGACTTTCCTGTGCTGTGGTAGGACTGTGTCTCTGAACGTGGGATCTTGAACGTTAGTTTGAGAACCTTGGGAGCTTGTTGAGGGCACTTCAGTGACGCAATGGCAGGGCGGCCCCGGCCTTAGGGAGGCGGTTCTTGCTTCCACATCGATGTACTCTTTCGATTCTTGAGGGACAGGATGCAATGCTCCGCGGTTGCCACTGGATGTCGGACCATATGCACAGCGTGTGAATCTAGGCAGATACAAAAATCAGAAATGCTTTTACGGTAAGTAATGCATGTCGTATTGAATGCGTTTCACCGTAGTGGCTACTGTACTTGGATGTTCATAGCCTCCTTTCATCCACCTTGTTGAGGGCACTTCAGTGACGCAATGGCAGGGCGGCCCCGGCCTTAGGGAGGCGGTTCTTGCTTCCACATCGATGTACTCTTTCGATTCTTGAGGGACAGGATGCAATGCTCCGCGGTTGCCACTGGATGTCGGACCATATGCACAGCGTGTGAATCTAGGCAGATACAAAAATCAGAAATGCTTTTACGGTAAGTAATGCATGTCGTATTGAATGCGTTTCACCGTAGTGGCTACTGTACTTGGATGTTCATAGCCTCCTTTCATCCATACTGTCAGGATGTCTTACCCAGAAAGGGGATGTGACCAGAGGGCCATGCACAGCATTTCCTAAAAGAAAACAAGCAGGTTAGGGGAAGCAAGACCCATTTGGGGAACTTTTACAACTGT
Source organism: Ambystoma mexicanum (assembly GCF_040938575.1). Taxonomy (NCBI): domain Eukaryota; kingdom Metazoa; phylum Chordata; class Amphibia; order Caudata; family Ambystomatidae; genus Ambystoma; species Ambystoma mexicanum. The sequence continues at coordinate 1,015,706,609 of NC_090932.1, forward strand.
AACTCTGAGAGTGAGCGTTAGGCGAGTTTTCCTAAAGTACTACTGGTCGTAAGACTTTAGTAAGCTATCCCAGTGGTTTGTAGATCTCCAACTCTCACTAACTCAGGACCTTGGTAGAGTGGCAGAGCAGTCAGGCTTATCTTAAGAGGAAGATGTGAGTTGTAGATAAGTACACTTAGCCCTAGTGTTAGGCAGAAACCTGTGCAGTTCCCTTAGGGACCACTGCAAAAGGCTTAAGACTACAGGTGTTGGCAGTAAACCCAATTGGTAGCAGTCTGTACCACCCAGATTTACCTGGTAGCTGTGGCTGAGCAAACAAAAATGCTGACAGTGGTGCACACCTGGTAACAATTGATATAGAAATTCAAATCATCATTATATGTACAGAAGAGCTGGTTTAAGAATTTAAAGGTGCGGGGGAGGAAAAAAGGCCTTGGCACAAAGCCTAAATCAGAAAAGAGAAAATAGAAGAGGACCCAAAAAGTGGGGCCCTCCCGTCCCCTGCACACTGTTTACTGATGCCACATAGGGCCTTCAAATATATGGATATAGATATATAACAGCAGTTTGTTAGTTGAGCATATAACAATTTATTTGGCAAAGAGGAAAACAAAATTTGCCAAAAGGCACATTCTGTTGTACAAAGTAATTCGTGACGTTTAACATATTAAAACAAATTGCGAAGAAGCAATAAATGATGGAGAGGTGATGCTGTCCAATTGTGGAGTGGCCGACGCGTTTCGAGGGTAACCTCTTCTTCATAAGGGCCCAATTGAACTGTTGACAACATTTCAAGGAGACAAAAAGTAAAATCTTTTATTTTATTTCCATAACAGTCAAGGACTGACTGACAAGCTGTACATAACTCAGGATGCTAGCGAGATGGTGAAGAGCAGAATACTGGAGATCTAGTATGGTGAAAAGAGTGAACTAACAGATCAAAGAGAAACACTCTATACTAATAGCTAAACACATAACAAAGGAGATGTATTGTGTGAGATCCACCTACATGGTGGGATCTAGAAAATGGCGTGATGAAGAGTCAGACAGGCAGTAAACCCAATTGGTAGCAGTCTGTACCACCCAGATTTACCTGGTAGCTGTGGCTGAGCAGCCTGACTTCTCTCAAGAAGAGTTTGACAGTATATAGAGTATACACAATAGATACAGAGATACAGTAGCACAAGCAAACACCGACCAGAGCTTTGGTGTAAAAGTATATAATTATTTATTTAAAGACACACTTGTAAATTACACTAGCACAAAAAGAGGTAAGTAAATTCAACACACAGTCACTATTATAGATATACAACCCTGATTACTTATTAGACAAGTCTTAGTGAGAAACACCACTTATTTTCAGACAGAGATGAGCGCTTAACCTAAAATGGCACTCTAATAAGTTATAAAAAAAGGGAGGGAAAAGGCAGAGTTATGAAAGCACACAATTTCAATACTTTTAAAAGAACCACAAGGAGGCAGGTTAGGCAAAGTCTACTGGAGAGCAAGAAAGTTCAAATGCTAGGCCCACTCTTAGAGAGAGCAAGTGAAATGTGTCCAGGATCTCACAGTGGGGTTATGCCCAAAAAGAGTCTTTGTAGATAGTTCAAAAAAAGATGAGATCAAGTCAGGAAAAGTTAGTTAACAGGCCCCACGCTAACCCATGTTAGAAAGTCGAGGATTTACTGTCACCCGAATGATCTGTCGCAAGGGAAGCCAGGCGGGACACAGTACCTGAAATGGGAAGAACGCTCCAGTTGTTCCTGGCAGCGGGTGCAAGTCGGTGTTTCGTTCAGTGGAAGAGGAGGTCTCGACGTGGAGGAAAGATGAAGGTCGTTGCACTGCCAGGGAAGAAACCAGCCGTGGAGTTCTCCGGTTACATGGTACTACTCTTTTATTTGCGGTAGTGGTAAACCGTGGTATTCCAGTTGCCGGGGTGCTTGGCACAGGCAAGGCAACCCCAAGATGATCCAGGAAGGCGAAAAGACGGGCAAACTGGTTATCCCCACCAATCAAAGGAAGAAGACTCTCCAGACTGGAGATCTCCTCTGTCGTCGGGAAAAGTGGTGAGACGGTTCAGCAGGGCTCCACCGGTACTGTCGTCGTTGCAAGTCGGCTCGGCTTCTCCCTCCTCGGATTCTTTAGGTCCTGTGGCGACTTCTGAAGTTCCAGTCCCCAAAGCCCTGCTTTTATGCAGAAAACCCCCATTCATCAGTCCTAGCTGTCACTCAAACATTCTAAGTGGTGAGCCGGGCGGCTCACCACTGGGCCAATCACACCAGAGTGCGACTTGAGTTGCCAAGGCAACTCAGTCCAGGGTGCCTAAACCCCCTCCTACACCCCCTGTGGTACCCAGACAGAGTGGCACCACTTTTGGAGGCTTCTGTGGAGAAGCCTGCCAAAAAGTGGAACAAAGGGCTCGCCTTGGGTTGGAGTCACAGAAGCAAACAAAAATGCCATTTTGGAACCGAGTTTCGGCAAAAAATACCAACCGGTGAATTTATATTAATTTAATAAACCGGCGGTATGTTCAAGGCTATATTAAAAAGTGTAGCCTAGAACAATGGGAAAATCCCATAGGAATATATTCGCGGTCGAATATAAAAAGTAGTATCCACTGCGACCAGCCAAAACTCGGTCAGGGGGGACTGGACAGTGCCCCCTCGAACAACAGACCCCGGAGCAATCGAATTGCCCTGACCAGTACGTCCACAATAGGATGGTCTGTACTGGTTCTGTTCACAATTTAAGACTAGTAAAGCCAATGGTGACTTTACATGCCCTGGGAGACAGTAGTCAGTCCCAGGGTATGGAGTCTATGTGTGGGGGTCGCTACGACACCCCTGGGTTACTGCACGGAGGATGCTGTGTAACCCACATGCCAAAAACACATGAAAACCTATGGGGTAAAGGACCCCATAGCCCATAAAACAGATACAAAGTCAAAGGAACACCTCAAATCATGTCTAAGAGTGGGAGAAAAAGAGTCTCACTCTTGGCAGGAGAAAAAAATAAACCCCAAAAATCCAGCAAAGCTGCTGGGGGACTCACTAGGTTTGGGAAATTAGCCTTTACGGAGAATTCTCCCTAACATTCGCGCCCCCCAGACTAAGGGACAGGAGGATTTAATCCACTCCTGGATGAATCTCATACCTCTAGTCGATGACATACATCCTAGAGAGACCATCAGCATTTTGGTGGTGACACCCTGACCTGTGCTCAATGGTGAAATGAAACCCTTGCAGGTTGATTAACCATCTCAATAGTTTTGGATGTTCCCCTTTCATTTGCATTAACCATCTCAAGGGTTGGTGGTCAGTCTGAATGACAAAAGTAGAACCATACAAGTATGGCCTAAACTTCTTCAGTGCCCACACAATAGCAAAACATTCTCTTTCGATAGTTGCCCACCTTGTCTCAGGATCCTTCAGCTTTCTGCTGATGAAGCAAATGGGGTGCTCCCTAGCTTTCTCATCCAGTTGGCTAAGGACTGCACCTATACCTACATTAGAAGCATCTGTCTGCACAATGAAAGTTTGGTGATAGTCAGGAGCTCTCAATACTGGTACTTGGCAAAGAGCTTTCTTCAGGTTTTCAAAGGCCTGATTGCATTCCTCATTCCATTTGACCTTCTTAGGGAATTTTGGAGAGGAGATTACATTCAGTGGAGAAGCTATGGTCCCATAGTTCTCTATGAAATGCCTGTAATACCCAGTGAAGCCTAGGAAAGCTCTCACCTGGGTTTGAGTAGTAGGTGTTGTCCAATTTTGCACAGCTTCAATCTTACTGAGCAAAGGCCTTATTTCTCCACCTCCTACCTCATGTCCAAGGTGGACCACCTTACTCTGACCAATTTGGCATTTACTTGCCTTTATGGTCAGATTGGCCTGTCCAAGAGCCTGCAAAACATGTCCTAGGTGGTTAACATGCTCTTCCCAGGATTGGCTGAATACTGCAATGTCATCCAAGTATGCCATGAAGAAGTCCTACATCCCAGCCAGAACCTGATTTACCATTCTTTGGAATGTTGCAGGTGAATTCTTCAATCCAAAAGGCATAACCTTAAATTGGTATAAGCCAACTTGGGTAGAAAATGCAGTTTTCTCCTTGGCATGGTCTGTCAGGGCTATTTGCCAATAGCCTGACGTAAGGTCAAATGTGTTGAGGAACTTGGCTGAACCAAGTCTGTCAACCAACTCATCTGTCCTTGGCAAAGGGTGGGCATCAGTCTTGGTGACTGCATTAAAGCTCTATAATCCACACAGAATCTCAATTCTTTGGATCCTGCCTTTGGTACTAACACAACTGGGCTAGACCATGGACTAGTAGAGGGCTCTATTACCCCGAGATCAAGCATCTTCTTGACCTCCCCTTTGATGTGGGTCCTTACATTTTCTGACATTCTAAATCCTCTGCTTTTGACTGGCAGACAGTCACCAGTGAGTATATCATGCTGTCCCCAAGGGGTCAAGCCTGTTGAAAGTGAGAACAGAGAGGCAAACTGATTTAACATAGCCTTGCACTCTTCTTGTTGCTCAGGTGTCAGATTTGAAGAGACATTTACTCCTTCAATCTTTTCGTCCAAGGGTAAGCCTCTGAGGAGATCAGGGAGAGCTTCACTCTCTTCTTCCTCTTCTGTTGAAGCTAGAACCAAGGCTCCTACTTCAGGCCTGGAGACATACGCCTTTAGTCGGTTGGTGTGGAAGACTCTGGGAGCCTCCTTGGGATTGCCCAAGTCCACCAGATAGTTCACCTCTCCAAGTTTACCCACAACCTTGAAGGGTCCCATCCATTTATCTTGCAAGGCCCTCTGCCTTATTGGGATCATAACTAGAACTAGCTGGTCTTTAGTGAACTCAACCATGTTAGCCTTTTGGTCATGCCAATGCTTGACCAAAGCTTGTCCAGCTTTCAGGTTATCCCTAGCTTCTGCCATCATTTGTGACATTCTCCTCCGAGACCTATCACATAGTCAGTCACTCTGACTGGCTTGGGGGAAGGAGCACTCTCCAACCCCTCCTTAATCAGGGCCAATGGACCTCTGACTGGATGGCCATAAAGAAGTTCAAAGGGAGAATAACCTACTCCCTCCTGAGGGACTTCTCTATAAGCAAAGAGAAGGCATGGCAATAGAAGGTCCCACTTTCTTTTAAGGAGATCTTCTAAAGCACCTATCATGCTCTTCATGGTTCTGTTGAACCTTTCTACCAATCCATTTGTCTGAGGGTGGTAGGCAGTAGAGAACTTGTAAGTAACTCCACAGGTTTTCCTCATGGCTTTCATGTAGTGGGACATAAAATTTGACCCCCTGTTAGAGATTACTTCCTTAGGAAACCCAACCCTGGTAAAAATACCAAGGAGGGCCTTAGCCACAGCCTGAGCTGTAACCGTCCTCATAGGAATTGCCTCAGGGTATCTAGTAGCATGGTCTACTACAACAAGGATAAACCTGTTGCCTGAGGAGGTTGGGGGATCAAGGGGACCAACAATGTAAATCCCTACCCTCTCAAATGGGACTCCCACAACTGGGAGAGGCACTAAAGGTGCCACATTCTTGGACCCAACCTTACTAGAAGTCTGGCAGATATGGCAGCTCTTGCAAAACTTATCTACCTCCCCATCTTTGGCCAATAAAAGTAGAGTGAGAGCCTTTCCTTGGTCTTCTTGAAACTCAAGTGACCAGCCAAAGGAATCTCATGGGCCAGTTGCAAGAACTGTTGTCTTGTTTTCTTGAGGTACTACAAGCCGCTTGTAGTCTCCAGGTGCAGACTCAGTTGGTTCACTGTAGAAGAGGCCGTCTTCCCAGTGCAACCTATACTTTCCAGGCTCTTGCCCATCCTGAGAAGCTGCCTGTTGGCGAAGACCTTCCAGAGTTGGACATTCTTTCTGTCCCTTACTGAAGTCTGCCCTGTTGGGTCCACCTTCTTCCAGTAAAGACTGCAGCTCAGGATGGTCAACAGGATCCAGATCTCCAATGAGTTCTTGGCCTTCCACTAGCTCTTCTGCAGAGTCTAGCTCAACCATACAGTGTTGTGCTCCCTCTCAGCCTCAGCTGGAGGGGGAGTTACAGGTGTAACTTTGGACAACCTAGGGGAAGTCCTTGTTGGAAGCACTGGAGTGCTTGCTGTTGGCTGTTTCCTGGAAGTCTTGGGTTTCCCCTTTGCTTCTTTTTGTTCAGTGATAGCAAGTTGTAACTCCAGTGGAGCAGGAGCGATATCTTTCTTCATCATCTCCTTGGGAGTACCTCTCATTGCAGGTCTGGTGAGCTCCTGTAACCTTTTACTAGGAGGTCTGGGGGTATGTGACACTACTCCAAGAGTCTTCAGGTCATTACCCAACAGAACCCTTCCTGGTACCTCACTTTGTATGCTGACAGGTATCTTCACAGTCATGTCATTACACTGGATGAGAACTGGTAATTGGGGAAGCATCTGCACAGGCCCTCCAGCTAACTTGGTGAGGCATTTGGGTGCCTTAGCAACATCCTCAGCCTGAAAAAAAGATGTATCCACCACAGTTATGCTGTCCCCAGTGTCCCTAATGGCAGGAGTCGCCTGACCATTCACCTGGACACTGTCCTTATAATACTCTTTAGTATTATCTGGGATAGAGTTATAGACATCTAAATTCTGTTGTTCCCACAGACCCAGAGACACTAAAGAAACACTGGCTGAGACTCCAATGGGTTCATCAGCCAGTAGTAGAAAGTTTCCACTTGCCATTTGTACTTCCTCCTCTGGAGCGAAGGCTAAGGAGACAAGCTGGACCCCTGAAGGTTTACCCTTACATCTGGGATCTCCTTTCACATGGTCAGGCGAGCCACAAGCATAGCATTTACCAAATGCTTTCTGGAATGGTGGCTTGCTCTGACCTCCTTCTGGTTTACCACCAGGGGGTACACTACTCTGATTTGGTTTCCCTTGTGGCTTACCCTTATTGTTCGGTTTGGGGCCCTCTTTGGGATTGGAATTATTAGAATTCTCTTTGGAGTCCTTTTTTGGCTGTTTCCCCTCATCCTTTTTCTGAGTTACCCCAGAGTCCTTGTGAGTAGCCCTGTTGGCAACCCACAAGTCTGCAGCCTTAGCTAGTTTCCTGGAATCTAATTCTTTTGAATCAGCCAAGTGCTGTCTGAGCTCAGGAGAGCAGGCATCATAAATTGACTCCAACATCACAAGATTCTTCATTCCCTCATAAGTGTTCACTTTGTAACCCTTAATCCATCCCTCTAAATTCTTCAAACGTTCACTCACCCAGGTAGCCCAAGGGGTACCATCATGCTTTTTCAGGGTCCTAAACCTCTTAAGGTACTGGGAAGGGGTCTTCCCAAATCTAGCTATCAAAGCTAGCTTCACACATTCATAATCCTTCTTATCCTCCTTCCCCAACTCCATTACCACATCAGTTGCAACAGGGGGGAGCCTAGAGAACAACCAGGAAAGTAACTAATTTCCTGTAATGTTCTGGAGCCCATGATTATATTCAAACAAACTCGACCAATCCAACACATCCAACTTAGGCTCATACATACCCACCAACTCCTTATGCATCCGGGGTCTTTTGGGACTGGAACGCCTAGAGGATTCGGGGAGAGAAGCACTTTCCACAGACAATTTTTTCATTTCTAGATCATGGTTGAGCTCCATTTCTCTGAGCCTTAGTTCTTGGTGCCGTTGTTCTGTTTGAGCACTAATTCTTTTGAATTCTAATTCAAGCTTCATTTTTTCTAGTTCCCTATATTGGGGATTAAGTGTGGGACCTGGTAAAGGTCCAGTAGGTACAGCTGGCAGGACAGGTAGAGGCCCAGGGGAGACAACTCTATTATCTTCACCCTCCTCTTCTGCTTCTGACTCAAAGTTATCAATACTAACATTCATATCAATATCATTGCTGTTATCTACAGTTGCTGGAGTGGTAGGTTCCTCTGAACCACCATCCAGACTTTGGTTTGCTAACAACCTTTCTATTAGCTCCTTTTTCTTGCCTTTAGTAAGGAGATTCTTATGCTTACAAAGAACTCTTAAAAAAATCAGCAGTTTTTGTAGCAAGGGACTCTTGACTATAACTTTCCATAGTTGACAGGTTTAGAAAATAACTTTTTTTAGTGCTAAGCTTTTTGGTTAGTTGTACTAAGGTATCTATAAGCACACTAAAATGTATACTCAATACAAATCCCACCGCTGTACACTAGTGTTAGGCAGAAACCTGTGCAGTTCCCTTAGGGACCACTGCAAAAGGCTTAAGACTACAGGTGTTGGCAGTAAACCCAATTGGTAGCAGTCTGTACCACCCAGATTTACCTGGTAGCTGTGGTTGAGCAGCCAGACTTCTCTCAAGAAGAGTTAGACAGTATATAGAGTATACACAATAGGTACAGAGATACAGTAGCACAAGCAAACACCGACCAGAGCTTTGGTGTAAAAGTATATAATTATTTATTTAAGAGACACACTTGTAAATTACACTAGCAGAAAAAGAGGTAAGTAAATTCAACACACAGTCACCATTATAGATATACAACCCTGATTACTTATTAGACAAGTCTTAGTGAGAAACACCACTTATTTTCAGACAGAGGGGAGCGCTTAACCTAAGATGGTACTCTAATAAGTTATAAAAAAAAAAGGGATGGAAAAGGCAGAGTTATGAAAGCACACAATTTCAATACTTTTAAAAGAACCACAGTGAGGCAGGTTAGGCAAAGTCTACTGGAGAGCAAGGAAGTTCAAATGCCAGGCCCACTCTTAGAGAGAGCAAGCAAAATGTGTCCAGGATCACACAGTGGGGTTATGCCCAAAAAGAGTCTTTGTAAATAGTTAAAAAAAGATGAGATCAAGTCAGGAAAAGTTAGTTAACAGGCCCCAGGCTAACCCAGGTTAGAAAGTTGAGGATTTACTGTCACCCCGAACGATCTGTCGCAAGGGAAGCCAGGCGGGACACAGTACCTGAAATGGGAAGAACGCTCCCACGGGGGCAGTTGTTCCTGGCAGCGGGAGCAAGTCGGTGTTTCGTCCAGAGGAAGAGGAGGTCTCGACGTGGAGGAAAGATGAAGGTCGTTGCACTGCCATGGAAGAAACCAGCTGCAGAGTTCTCCGGTTACAAGGTACTACCCTTTTATTCGCGGTAGTGGTAAACCGTGGTATTCCGGTTGCCGGGGTGCTTGGCACAGGCAAGGCGGCCACGAGATGATCCGGGAAGGCGAAAAGACGGGCAAACTGGTTATCCCCACCAGTCAAAGGAAGAAGACGACTGGAGATCTCCTCTGTCGTCAGGGAAAGTGGTGAGACGGTTCAGCAGGGCTCCACCGGTGGTGTCGTCGTCGTAGGTCGGCTCGGCTTCTCCCTCCTCGGATTCTTTAGGTCCTGTGGCGACTTCTGAAGTTCCAGTCCCCAAAGCCCTGCTTTTATGCAGAAAACCCCCATTCATCAGTTCTAGCTGTCACTCAAACATGCTAAGTGGTGAGCCGGGCGGCTCACCACTGGGCCAATCACACCAGAGTGCGACTTGAGTTGCCAAGGCAACTCAGTCCAGGGTGCCTAAACCCCCTCTCACACCCCCTGTGGTACCCAGACAGAGTGGCTAGGTTTGGGAAATTAGCCTTTACAGAGAATTCTCTCTAACACCTAGTTAGACATGCACACCAAAGAAACTCTTGCACTTATTTATATAAAATTATATATTTATGATATATACACCAGAATCACTTTAAATACTTTAGGCGTTTACACTAGTACACTTCGGAATACTTGATAATACACTTAAAAGGACACTTTCACTTTTGTGTTTGTTTGCGGTTACCTTTGTAGCAACTTTAGAAAGGGAAAAGACAATGTTATCGTATTATCGGTTATTACGTGCACCTGCGGTTTTTATCGGTTCATATGGTAATACATTTACTCTGCAAACACATATAATAAAGTCACTTTAAGGGAGGAAAATGGTTAGGGTAACATTAGCTTGGTTCCAGGTTATAGAGAGGGTTTCTTCGCACAGCAAGTATTTTGTCCAAAAATGCAACCTTAGCTAAAGGTAGTTCGGAGAGGGCCCAAAGTCTTGACAAGCAGCAGAATACAAAGAGTTCCAGAGGATTTCTTCTAGTCTCTAGTGTTATAGAGGGAGACCTCTCGAGGGAGACCTGTAAAAGGACTCGATGAAGGGACACAAGCAGCAGCTTGAGTCTGAGGTAAGCAGGCTTGACCCTGGACACCTCTAGGTGCAATCCAACGCCCTGGAGCGAATCAGGTTAGCAATACCTTTTTGTTAGGGAGAATTCTCGTACATGTGCTAATTCCCTTCACCTTAGAGACCCCCAGCAACTTTGCTGGATTTTAAGGACTTTTTTTTTACCTGGAGAGAGTGTGACCCTTTTTCCCAGTCCCTCATGTATTTTGATGTGTGTTTTAGCTCTGTGTTTTCTTTATGGCGTCTAACCAACTCCATAGGCATCATCTTTTCATTTGTGTCACACAGCACCCTCAGTGCAGAGACACATGGAAGCCTTTCAGGCTTTCCCTAAATACCTTCTCTGGGATAAACTACTGTTTCCCAGAGTAAGTAAAGTGAAATTGACTTTACGAGTCTTTTAAATTCCTAGACCCAACACACCCTATTTTACAATAGAGTGCTGGAGGAGTTACTTAGTATCCCCTATGTCTAGATACTCATGTAGCAGTCAAATGCTACCTTTTCCTCTCAGTATGGATGGTGGCAGTGGTTTTACAACAAACTACCATGATTTTTCCCAACCACAAACTTTCAATAGCTCCGGTAACGTTAAATTGTGGGAGCCATGTTTTTCAAGATGGCGACTGAGGCCCCTTTGTTTAAACAGGTCCTGGTCTTCTTTTTTCGCCATTTCTTTTTGGAAAGGTCCTTCTAGAGTTTGTCTCTGCGTGCCAAACCAGGTTTGGTCCCTTTGTTCATTGGCCTTTGGCAGGTGTTAGGCAGAATTGCATGCAGTGTTCTCTGGGACCACCACACAATTAGGACTACAGTTGTAAGCAAGACCAACTGTTCGTATAAGTCTGTACCACACATGTTGATAACGAGCTGAGCAGTTAAGCTTATCTCAAGAGTGAATGTGAGCAGTACAAGTAGTTACACAGAGGACTTTCAATCACAGTGGTTCAAGTAGACACTTATACTCAAGGTTTCTTGGTAAAACACTTATTAAATTATTACAAAATCATTTATAAAACATTTCACTAGAAGAATACAATATACCAATACACTTCAATACAAAACTATAAGCTTTTGACACAGTTTGAGCTCCCCTGAAAAAGGAGCCAAATGGCAGTTCAGTTACTTAGCAGTGAGCAAAAAGAATAAAAGTAAGTAGAATAGATTACAAATACTTTCTAGGCAGTGCAAATAGTTTCAGTTCACCAGAATAGTTCAATACAAGTCAATAGGCCAGGCTAAAGTGAATGGGCTAGTGTTCTGGATAGGAAAGAAAGGTTCTGGTATCAAACGGTAAAGTCTTTGCAAAAGTTCTCAGAAGTAGTTTAGACGAAAAAGAATAATTTGTGGGGTCACAATCTGATTAGGCCTCCGAGTTGGGAAGTTTCACGAACGGCCTTCTCTCAATCGGTTTGGCACAGTACCTTTTGTATGAAGAAACAAATGTTGCTGAAGTCGTGGTTCCTGGCAGTTACTGCAGATCTCACTGTTCCTGAGCCTCAGTCTCGGGGACAAGAGAGAGGACGTCAGGGAACTCCTGCACTGGCAGAGAGTTGGAGTCTGGAATGTTCCATACATCTCCAATGTTTACCTTATGAAGAGCAGCATACTGCGCTCTGAACTAAAGGAGAGAGATCTGTACCACAGCGGCCGGCTGGACCATGATATGGCTTTCTGCCACAATGTGCGCGAGCGGGTGAGTATGAGGTCTTGACTGTGGATCGGCCTAAGTAATCTATGAAGGGGAGGTAGGTCTTTGTGATATGTGATGGGGGAGACTCGCATTTGGGGTCTGTGGGGGGAGAGGGCTGTTCTTTGGGGGTTGGGGGACAATAACTTTTGGGGTCTGAGGAAGAGACATGCTTTTGGTAGTTTTGGAAGGGTCATCGAAGAATGGGCATTGCCAAGTCTTAAGGTTCTTTTGGGAGGGAGTAGGTTGACTTTTACTGTAAAGCGCATTCATTGTAGGGTATCATTTTGGGCAAGTAAGCTAGTTTAGAATGTTCATAGATCAGACCTATACATTTGCATCATTTATAAGAGTAATCACACCCACAAAGCACCTGTATATAACAAAATCTTCCTTGAAGTGAGGACATACAGAAAAAGTATATCTTGCAGCGAGATTGAAATATTGGCCGACCTAAGGAACACCTATTCTACTTTTGTATCTAAACTCAAACAATCTTCATATAATTGTCGGGTGCAATTCCACCCCACCGCCTGCAACCACCACCCAACCGACCTTTGACTCTTTCACTCCACTATCAACTGACCAATTTCTCAAACTTCTCTCCGCCCGCAAACCATCCGGCTCCCCGCTAGACCCCTGCCCAACCACAACCCTCAAAGAAATATTCCCATCTACCTGCGCAGGAGAACACGCAAGAACCATCATAAACGACTCCCTCTCCTCGGGAATTTTTCCCGACGCGTTCAAAACCGCTCATGTCAAGCCTCTTCTAAAAAAAAGAAATTCCCTCGACCCGAAAAACTACTGCCCCGTCTCTAAGACCAGGTTCCTTGTTAAACTCATTGACCGAACCGCCTACTTGCAACTAAATGCCTTTGTTGAAGCCAACAATCTCCTAGACCCCGCTCAATCAGGTTTCAGACCCCGACACAGAACCGAAACAACCCTAACCTCAATTTGGGATGACCTTGAAAACACTGCAGATTCTGCGGGATGCGCTGCACTAATCCTTCTTGACCTATCTGCCGCCTTTGACACAATCAACCACTCAATCCTCCTCGACCGCCTCCACTCCCTAGGAATCTGCGGAAACGCTCTCAAATGGATGGCATCCTTCCTCAACAATAGGAACCAAATAACCCTACTCTCCTCCTATGCTTCCACCGCCCGACCAGTCAGAACCGGAGTTCCACAAGCAGCGTGCCTATCAGCCCTCCTGTTCAACCGATATATATCCACCCTCCGACGAATAATCCGCTCGCACAATATCCTGTGCTACAATTACGCCAACAACACCCAACTAATCCTAAAACTCCTTAATTCAAAACCCAAATGCAAACCCGACCTCGCTGCCTCCCTCCTTGACATTGATCACTGGATGACCATAAACCACCCCCTGTTAAATCCCTCCAAAACTGAAATCATGGTATGTGGCAACACCAAACTTCTTCTGCACCCCCTACCCTGGCCATCTGCCATGGGCAATTCCCCAAGAACCTCAACCTCAACCTCAGTAAAAAACCTTGGATGCACTCTCGACTCTGACCTAACCCTCTCGCACCAAGTCACCAACGTCTCTAAGTCCTGCCACTACCACCTCAAAATTCGTGGGCACATTTTTCCACACCTCTCCTTCCCTAACAGACTCTCCGAGGTCCAATCAATTGTAATGTCAAGACTGGACTATGCTAACCCCCTCTACCTCGGAGTCCATGCGTACCACCTGACTAAACTACAAAGAGCACAAAATGCTGCAGCCAAACTGCTACTAGCACTTGGCCCAGGAGATCACACATCCCTCAAAACTCTGCACTGGCTTCCGGTTGCCCGAAGGGTGACCTTCAAAACCTTATGCATCTCTCACCGAGCAATGCACAAAACCGGACCTCAATATCTTCAGGAAAAACTAATACCCTACCATCCACCACGTACTCTTAGATCAAGCTCTGCCCGCTTCCTAGTGATTTCAAAAACCAACTCAGTCAGGCTAAGGGGATCATCATTCTCAGGCCTGGCCCCCACTTCCAACCCACATCCGACTCACCGAAGACCTCATGTATTTCCGCAAATTACTGAAAACGTGGCTCTTCCCCCAACATAATCGACTCTTTACACAAACAGTATAACAGCAACAATAAACAATAGCCCGTGGTTGCTGTATCAAAAATAAGAATCTAGCGTCGAGACCAGGTCGAAAAAAATGAAAAAATAAAACCGCTAGTGTAAATTAAAACGGATAAACTAAATAGAACGAATGAAATGGATATAAGGAATGAAGTGGATGAATGAAATGATGTAAATGCAGTGGGTGAAACGAATGTAGCGGATTAAATGGATGCAGTGGATCAAATGAATGAAGCGGATGCAGTAGATGTAACGGATGAAGCGGATGTAATGGATGAAGCGGATGTAACGGATGTAACGGATGAAGCGGATGGATTGGACGGATCGGACGGATTGGACGGATTGGACGGATCAGATGAACTAGACGGATCGGATGAACTGGACGGAGTGGATGGAACGCAAAGAATGAAGGGAGCGCATGGACCGGAGGGAGTAGATAGAATGGATCCCGCAGATGTAACTGATGAAGCGAGTAAAACACATTGAACAGTTCGAACGAATAAAAAGGATAGAACCGATGGAACACACTAAACAGATGGGGAGGATGAAATGGATCAACAGTTTGGATGGAGTAGTTCATGTAGATGGAGGATCGAATGATGGAATGGAGGGAAAGACTAGTAAACTAAATGATGAACCAGACGAAATGTATGAACAGACGAAACCGAGTGAACGGACACAGTGAATAAAACGGATAGAATAAATGGTACCGACGAGCACTCGATCTCAAGCACCTTACTGAAAACCACCATATCACACCACCACGCTTACTCACTCCTATACACCACCACTCAATTAGAACCCAGCGATACTATGACACATTTGGTATAGCTGTTCTCATAATAACAACAGCCACATACTCCACATCATCCTAATTAAATACAGCTAGCACACACCGCTAGCTTATGCGTCTCCTCAGGCCTAACGCAGCCAGAACTCACCCTCCAGAATTGAACACATACAACTGACCTCCCTACCACCTCACCTACTGTTATGAAGCAGCTATCATGCAACTGCCACACCGGCTGCACACATAACCGGTGCACCCACGCACCTTATGACTCTCTCTCTCTCTCTCTCTCTCTCTCTACTGACTTGAACTATGGTTCCCGAGGGCGTTCAACCTACCAGCGCCTTGAGATCATACCAATGATACATAAGGCGCTATATAAATGCAAAGTAACATAACATAACACTTGAGATTCCTGGCTGCTGACTCTACCCTGGGCACTAGCTGTCACAAACCCTTCCAAGTAAGTCAGCTTTGTGTGCATGAAAGCGATCAAAGTGTTCCGATCTTTTAAGGTGTCATTGAGGAATTCATACAACTTCCCAAATGGGGCCAGAGCAATAGTAACTGTTGAAAGAATCGTCATGGGATTGAGGTTCTTGTAGGGAGATTCGTTGGGAGGCTTTGTAGAGATTTCACTGAAGCATCTGTTAAATGGTGGCGTTCTTGATCTTGACTCTCTACTTGTTAGTGGGGCTTTTGGAGAGGAAAAGGCTCTCTTGTCCATCTCTCGCGGGCCGTGGTTTGACCGCTCGTCGAGCGCACTTACCTGTTGAGGGGCCATGGAGGTGTCACTCTCTTGGCAGGCCTCCGACGACCCTGGCGTAGGTGATGCGCAGGGGAGTGCTCCCTTGTTCCTCTCTTCGGAGGTTGCCGGTGTTCTCTCTCCTGTCCTAACTTCTGGTTGTACGGATGCCAGTCCTAGGGATGGTAAAGTCGAGTCACGCTGAGTCCTCTCACGGGGGCTACTTCTTTCAGTGGGGATGCCTTCAGCTTCTACCACGCCCGTCCCTTTTTCCACCTGAGCAGTTTGGGGTTTGTCGAAGTGCCATTTTTGAAGGCTGGGTGTCGGAGTTGTAAGTGCTTTTAAGTGTGTTGATCCCTCTGTCTGAGTAGGTCCCTTTTGGGATAAATTTATGTTAGTGAGATGCGTGGCTGTGTCTTCTACAATTGCCAGAAGCTCCGCGTCCAATAAATCGTTATGAAATTCACCCTCCCGACGCGTTCTCTTCCCAGAGAACTCTTTAAGCGTGGTCATGGAGGCTGAAGAGTTGGAAGCCAGCAGTCTTTTTTGGCCTTTTAGACTTCTCTTGTATGGTGCATTTGGGCGCGTAGATTTGCGGGTCACCATTGTTTGGTTGGTATTAGACGGTCTGGTGGCTATTGGCGGACCTGGCCCCCCTTTCTCTTCTGTTTCACGGCGGGCGTCACAATCAAGCTTGGTGACGCCGCTTAAGTCCTTTGTATGCCCAGTTGAGCTGGGCTGCTTGTTTTGGGGGTCAGGACTAGAGATCGTCAGAGGCTTGGGGGTACCATTTTCCCCACCCGTTAATGTTGCTCCCGTTCCAGGATTCTCCTGGTCTGGAGGGGAGTACGCCGGGAGATCGGGGAAGATGGAAATCGGGAGCACTGCATCACCCGGCAGGGTCTGCAGATCTCCTTCGTCGTGAATCATGATTATGGCTCGCCCCACTTGTGCTCGCCAATCCCACGACTGAAGCGTCCGGCCGTGGTGGAGAGATGCTGATGTCCACAGCTCCCCCTAACGGAATGGTAAGGTTCAGGTGCTTATTTGCTTCGGGAGATGTCTTTTGCTCGGCCCCCGACATGGAGTCCGCCAGGCACTTCTGCAGGGGAGCGATGTTCTCCTTGTTCGTGCCAGCAGCCGAGCCGCTGGCCTCCTCAATGCACTTCTCAGTGTCCAACAAAGAGGCAGGGGCATCGAGCGCGGGGGCGCCGACTTTAGCGCTCCCCACCAGATTGTCCTCGGCTTTTTTATTCAGGAAATGCATCAGAATCGCCTCAATCAGTGGGAAAGTTAAAAGATGCCTCTGGCGGGGGGGCTAGGATACTGCTGACGTCCAAAGAGAGGTTCTGTGGATGATGGTTTTGACTCAGTTTGGACGCTATCCCCAGTTGCTCGAACATCCCAGATTCCTCAGGTAGTTCAGCACTGCTTTCGGTGAGACCCCGTGACGCTGCCTGGAGCTCCTCAGATTTCTACCTTCGCCGTCTCCCGAGAGGCTTTCAGTCTTGCCGTTGCTGCCATAGACTGCAAAGACTGCTTGCCTCTGCGTCGGCTCCGGTTTCACTGTACAGTTTCTTGCTGTGTCCAATGCCCCCCGTTACCCTCCGCCCCTATCCCGAGCCGACCCCACATCACCGCCTTCCACCACCATTTCTGAGGGTGCCCCCCCTAAGCCCCTCTGTTCCCCCTGAAGAATTGCCTCCAGGCTATCAACGTCTCCACTTCTTCATCCCCAGCTCTGTTTACTGCTTCGCTCCACACCACAGTTTCCACATCCGCCCATTTCCGAAGATCATGCCACCAGGCTTCTACGTTTGGTTTATTACTTGTTTTCCAGCCCATAGCTAATCTGCGCTTAGCGAGTATATAAGCCAGGTCTTTGAGTTTACTTACGTGTTTCAATTTATGTGGCCTAGGGAACCCCCCTACCATGCACGCCCACATAGATTCCACATCCAGACTTATCTCTTTCCCCGCTAAGAGGTGAGCTACCTCGCCCCAGAATCTCCTTATTTCCAGGCATGCCCAGAACATATGTACCAGTCACGCATTCTCCTCCCCACATTTAGGGCATATTTGTGTTCCTGCATCTTTAAACTTAGCTATCTTCTCAGGAGTCATATATGCTCTATGGGTAACATATAACTGGATTTGTTGCAACCTCACTTTCCTGGACACTTTTTTGTGGTATCCCTGTACCCTTACCCACAACCAGTCAGACAAAGATTCTCCAGCTTCCTCCTCCCAATCTCATCTCAACTGGATTATCTCCTTCCCCACCCTCGACATCAGCAGTTCATATATTCAGGTGACCTTGTGGCCTCCGTCTAACACATCATAAAATGTTTCTATGACCGTATCGGGTTGTCTAGCCAGCACTGTTTCCGACCACGTGTCTTATCTTTCGCACCAGCCTAGTAAAAGTAATGTACTGCCCCTGGTTTAAACCGTTATCTTCCACTAGTGTGTCAAACTCCATCACCTTCCCATCCTGCCACATATCCCCCAGATTTGTAATACTGATCGGTTCTGACTATCTTCCTCAATTGCTCATCCACCCCATTCAAAGCCACTAGAGGCATCTGTGGGGAACACGTGAACGGGTTCTCCATGACCCGACGGGCCCTCTACCACATTTTCCAGCCCAAATCTAACATTCTTGTCCCCCCATCACGTTGCAATATTGGCAAACGTATCCATTCATTCAGGAAAAACGGGGCACATTCAGCTTTCAACAATCTGGACTCCGGTGTGGAGTCTTCCGATAACCACCTCGCCACATATTGTAGTTGGCTGGCCAGATAGTAAATCTCGAAGTTGGGAAATTTAATGCCCCCCTGTTCGTATGTGTTTTGCAGTTTCCATAATGCTATTCTATTTCTGGAATTGCACCATATGAACCCCCTACACATACTCTGAATTTTGACAAACAATCGCTTGGGTATCATGTATGGTGTGTTCGCGAAGTAGTGCAGTAGCCTACGCAGTACCACCATCTTTAACAGTGCCACCCTCCCCATCATGGTCAAAGGGAGCCTGGCCCAGAACCTCATGCTATTTTCAATTTTAGCCACTGCCTTCTCTGTTTTTTGTTTGTGTTCGACCTCATCACTATGATGTACATCTATCCCCAGGTTATCTAAAAGTATCGGTCTCCCAATGTATTTGTAATACCGGCAGTTTATCCCGTGGTATCCCTTTGTATCTACCGAGGGGAAATATACATGATTTTTTGGGGTTCACTGTTATGCCAGACAGTGCCGCATATTTCCCCATAACTTCCAAAATATATTGTAGGTTCTCTTCAGGCTATCTCAGGTATAGCAACATATCATCAGCGTACCTCGATATCAGATGTCTCCCTCCTTTCATGTCAATTCCCACTTCCCCATATGCCTGCCTCACGTATCTCGCTAGAGGTTCAAGTGCTAGGATAAAAAGCATTTAGTGTCCCTACTAAGTTGCCATCATTCTGAGATGGTCGCTCCCATCCTGACTCGAGCCAGTGGTTTACTGTACAGCAGCTGGACCCACTTTAATTATGTGGGCCCGACCCCATATTCTTTTAAGGCTGCCATCAACCAAGGCCATTTGACTGAGTCGAAGGCTTTCACTGCACCTAGTGAAATCAATGCAAACTCCTGGGAGTCCCTTCCCGTCTGTTCTGTGACATGGTGGAGCCTTCTAAGGTTGTCGAATATGCTTCTGCGCGGAACCTACCCGGTCTGGTCAGGGTGTATGAGTTTATTTATAACCGGTCTCAGCCTATTTGCCAACACCACCGTAAGTATCTTACTGTCTTGGTTGAGCATGGATATTGGCCTACATGACCCGCAGTCTGTGCTCGGTTTATTGGGTTTAAGGAGCGGGATGATGATTGCCTCCCTAAGAGACTCCGGCAGCGTACCCCTATCCAATGCCTCATTTAACATTGCTAGTACCGGGGGGGGAAGCACCTCTGTCCTATATGTTTTATAGAACTCGCTAGTTCTTCTAGCATAATTGGAGCTTCTAAGTTCTCCCTCTCCACGGCCTCCAGTTTGGGAAGGTTCATATCTGTCAATGTTTCCTTCATATCAATCTCCTCCCCCTCAGTAAAGTCTGTATATAATCGCTGATAGTACTCTAAAAAGCATTGTTCACACCTTCCTGGGTATCTAGTATTCACCCATCCATCCCCTGTACCTCTCTAATTGTTTGTCTGGGGGACTCATTCTTGTACAGCCAGGCTAATAATCTGCCTGCCTGGCTTATCTCCCTCTGCGACTTGCCTGTCAATGTATTTTTTGTAGTTTAGGTTGCATAATCTCTCCCAGTGATCCCTGCAATCTTGTTGTAGTTGCCGTATGGTCCCAGCTTCCTCTAGGGTATGCTTACCTTCCCGCATTATTGTCTCTAATCTTCTTTCTGCCTCGTGCAACTCTTGTGTTATCCCACCTTGTAGGCCTTTAGATTTAGATATTGCCGCCCCCTTCACTACCACCTTGAATGCCTCCCATAGTGTACCAGCCAATTCCACACTCCCGGTGTTGTGTTCAAAATATTCCCTTATTTCCTTCCTCAGATCCTCCCTGAACACTGTGTCTTTCAGCGCTTCAGCACTAAGCCTCCATGTCAGGATTCTCGTCCTAGGTGGCGAGTACTGCCATGTTATAATCAACGGCGCGTGGTCTGAGAGGACCCTCGCCTTGTATTCCGGCTTCACTAGTTCTCCCGTCAACTCTGGTGCAGCAAATATGTAGTTTAACTGAGTGTGCAGGTTTTGTGGGGCAGAGTAGTGGGAGTATTCTCTGTCTCGTGGTTGGTGCATTCTCCATATGTCCACTAATCAAAAATCACTTATCAGGGTCCTCAAAGCCTTAGCTACCGGGGTGGGCCTCTCAATCCTCTCATCTGATCTATCGAACTTGGGATCCAGCGTACAGTTAAAGTCCCCTCCCCATATAACTGCCCCTTCGATATACGGACTGATCTTACTAATATATGATTTTGAAATATCTAGTGGCATCCTGGTTCGGGGCGTACGTGTTAATGATGCTCAGCACCCTATTTTCTACTAGCCCTCTTATTAACACCATCCTTCCGTCTGGCTCTATAGTAGATTACAATAGCTTAAAGGGGACATGGAGCGCTAGCCATGTAATAACCCCTCTGGCGTATGCCGAATATGTTGCTCCTATGGTGTTCCCTCTCCATTTCCTCCCCGCCACCTCCTGTTTATCTTTGGTCAAGTGAGTTTCCTGTAATAAGGCAATATCAATCTTCTGTCTCATCAGACATGTCATGGCCTTAATTCGCTTCAGATAGTTGTTGAGCCCCCTGACATTCCAGGGCACTATCTTGAGGTCCCCCATCTCATCCATATCCCACTCCGCTTGTGTCCCCCCTTATCTCCCGCTCCACATGCAGTGATTTGAAGTTGTAGGCTCGCCCTTTAATCGGTCCCCGAACTCCCCCCCCTCAACTCCCGTAATCCCCTCCCATCCCTTAACCTGATTGTAGGCTTGCCCTCCTTCAACCCTGCCTACCAC
Organism: Ambystoma mexicanum; assembly: GCF_040938575.1. Classification (NCBI taxonomy): domain Eukaryota; kingdom Metazoa; phylum Chordata; class Amphibia; order Caudata; family Ambystomatidae; genus Ambystoma; species Ambystoma mexicanum. The sequence continues at coordinate 1,015,727,671 of NC_090932.1, forward strand.
CCTACCCAACTCCCCCTTGCAACTCCCCAACTTATGCGCCTCCGTACCCCTTCTTCTGAGTCACAGTTCCGCAGTGGTGTCCCAGCCCTGCAGCTCCTCACTTGTGGTTGGGGTGGTTGTCAGCGGAACTTCCCAGTGATGTTTGGCTTCCTACTGCATATTGGGTCTATGTTGCTCAAACAGTATAATTCCATTTATGTTTGTCTGGGTTGAGGTTGAGCGGCTCCTCTTGCACTGTCCCCGTGAGTGTTCCTCTACTGTGAGCCCGCTGGGTTTTGAAAGCACAGTCACTTCTTAACCTCCAGCCTTCCTACTGCCTTAGTGACACTTTATGCTCCATCTTCCCAATCCTGTTCCCCCCCAGCGTACATGTATCTATGCAGCCGGGCTCTACAAGCTTCCATCACTCATGTTTGCAACTGCAGGGCTTCCGCATCTGTAACCAGTGCTCCTTTATTGAATGGGCGTTATTTTCAATGCCCTTACTGCATACCTGCTGGCCAGCGTACCTCTGTGCCTGTATGCTGGTGGACGTGGCGCTGGTGGACTTGCTTCCAGCCTCCGTGTTGTGGAGCCCTATGTTGCTTTTCACGTGGGCAACCTGTCGCCACTCTGGCAGCACGTACTGGCCTCCAAAAGTCTGTGTTGTCGGCAAATTTCACTGCTTTACCCTCTGCTGGGTCTTCCTCGGGCCATGCCCTTCCCACTGCTGATCACTGTCCCTTTTTAAAAAAAAAATGTTTTGGCCACCTTACGTGGGTTGGGCATACGCGTGTATCTTACATTCATTGACTCAAACCCTAGTGCGGCTTCCGGCTCGCCACATTCCTCTGTGCAGTATTCGTGCCCCTCGTGAGCCAGCAGTATCTTTGTTTTCCACCTGTAATTCTCTATGGCCTGCTTGTCTGTGTAGTAAGTATTTCTTGTTTCCTTAGCAGGCGCGAGTACCACCTTCCGATCCAATGTCAATTTCACACTCTATTCTATTGCCGGCTCGCTCCTCGCAGTCCTGTGCTGGCCACAATGTGGCAACTAAACCCAACTATCACTGCACAGTCCACGTTGCTTTTGCTCTGATGACTTTGCTACTGCTACTACGTTTCTGCATCCCAGCAGCTGATCTTGCGGCTCCTTCAGGCTTTGGACTACGGGCGGCTGCGTTCACACTGTCCCTCATCTCCTGCTGATCAAGTGTTAACATTGAGCTGCATACGCCTCCATTCTATTTTCACTTCTAGTGATAGAGTATCCTCCGCGTATGTGTCCACTGCTCTCATTGATGCCCCTGGTCTTCTGAATACACATCCGTGTCTCCCAGTTACCAACTCGCTCTGTCTCACGTCGCTGCTGGCTTCCACTAGTCAGGCTGCCCTTCACACCGCCGCCGTCTCGCTGTGCATATACTGTTCAGTTTTCCGATCGTTCTATTAGCGATGGGTTTCACTGCCTTAGCCTTCTGCAACCCCATTCCCGGCGGTACGGCTGATTACACATCCGACCCTTTGTTCTGTGGGCACCATCTTATTTTCATCTGCGGCCCAGATACAGTAAGCTTTTTTTGCCCTCAGTACTTCGTCCCGGCTGTAGATTGCCCCGAACTTCAGCCTGCTGCACGCCTCATATCTTCATACTGCAGTGGCTGTTTTTTGGCACTTCACAGCTGACTCCAAATGCCTCTCATCCTCAGGATCATATGCAGATCTCAGGAGCTCCCAGGACTCATGTCCTACTCTGCAGCCATTTAGCCACACCCACAACCCCATACACACTTAATCTGACTCTCAAACCGTTCCCTCGCCGTTACCCTCTTGCTTTTTACCCCCTTTAATTTATCTTCCTTTAAGTTTTCTTGCAACCAATACTCGGGTGTCCAAGGTGATCAGAGAGCCTCCGTTCATGGTCTAGCCACAATCAGGGTACTGGCCCCCCAATCAAGCCGTGGCCGGCTCTGGGGAGCTGTCAGGTATTTGCAAACGCCAGGACCCTAGGTACCTCTCTGGTGCGTACGCTCTACTGGTCAGCCATAGGTGGTAGTTGTCTTGATGGGGGCGCCCCGAATCTCACCGCACGGCACAGGGGTCTTGTCAGAGCACCCACAATCACGTAGCCGGGGTCACCAAGTGAAGGTGGTCATCCCCAAAATACAATTGTAGACAAATAATAAGGACACACCCCAGTAGTGAATGAAACCAGGAGAATGGTTGTGAGGAAAGTAACGTTTTTACAAAGGTATATGCATGCAGAGGACTCTGCTGCCTCGAGAGCGCTCTGACCAACAATACAAAATACAGTACATTATATGCTTCAGAATTGTCACTAGTGACGATTCTCTATAGGTACATCAAGTTGCATTGGGATTGGTGGACACCAAAGTTGCAGTATGGCAGTGTAGGGGCCGGCTACACATGATTGACTGGTGCAGTGCTGTTACTTCGAGAGGCACATGGTCAGCTGGGCTCATCTGGGTGGTGTGAAGGTCAGGTCAGTTCCACAAGAAGAGGTCATTCTGTCTAAGCTAAGCTACATGCTATCTCCTGACATGCAATGAATAATACAGAATATAAACTACGTACAAGTACGTGGGGACACCTATAAATTGAAGACCCATATTTACACATTCTGGCCCCAGGCCTTTGTAGTTGTGAGGGGTACGAGGGCCTTACCCCCAGGTGCGTTATCAGTGGGCTTGATCTAAGATTTATTTGCCATGGCGCCCCAGTGCTTGAGTGATTGAATTGACAGGTGTTGGTTTTAGGCGGGATATATGAAGGCATGGGGAAGGGTCACACTTCTGCTACATCAAAGAAACCATGGATGGGTAAAAGGTTGAACTGGCAATAACTTCCAAAGGTGGGGGTGAGAGGAGCAAGAGCAGGTTTGTGGAGACGAATGGCCCACAATTGAAGTTCATCCCGGGTCACACGCAGGGCAATGAGCTCAGAGGAAGGATAAAAGAATACAGTTTGTTTGCAACAATTCACGCCAGAGCATCCATCAGAAAGAAGCCTGGGTGGCTCAGACACAGGAGGAGGAGGTGGGGGCTATCTGTGTGTGCTGTGCGCGGCTCTGCAAAAGGGGAGAGGAGGCTTTGCAGTGCGTGGCATGCAGCCTCGTCCAAACGTTTAGTTGAGTTATGCTTAAAATGGAGTCCTAATGTGTCTTGCAGAAGTGCTGCTTCCACTGTAACCAATCTTTTGTGCTGAATGTACAGAGGGGGTAAATCGACCCTTCCTCCCTTACACCATTTGGACTAACAAATGGTATTTACCTGAGACCTTGTTTGCAGGTCAGATATCTTTGGAAGTCATTGCCTCTATCATTGTTTGCGAGTCTTTTAGTAGCTGGTTATACCTATAATTACACATCCAATTTCTGTAGGCTACCTTATGGCTTCTGCGCTCCCTTAAGTCTGTTAAGGACATTGCTCGTAGAGCTGTTCGTAATGCCTTTGTATTGTCTTGTATCGCTGCGTCATGAACGTGATTGTGGACTACCAATGTTTTTCTATGGGTTTGCATTTGGTGGAAAACCGCATTCAACACTACTGTGTAAGGAACTTTCCATAGGAGGGCATACAAATATTTGCCCTCCAATAATGTCACCAACATATTACTGAAAGACCTGATATTATGGTCATTGCAAGCCAGGCAATTTACCCCTGGATTAACCTGAAGTACCAGTGGATAACCAACTAGTTCAGGATCCTTAACATACACTCTCCAATTCAGATGGAGAGGTGGTCACTCATTGTGGTAGGATTTATGTTGAGAGACTTAGCGGATATAAATATCTCTGGTGAAACAAAATAGTAATCTAATATGTTACTCTGGCAACCCCTTTCCCCAAGTATGGTTCACTGGGTCATCCCCTAAGACATTACTGTTGATAATATTCACGTTTCAGGCTTGATCAAGGACACAAACGCCAAAACCCTTTTACCAATAGCAGAATTAACCCTGGAATCCTTATTAGTAGACTGCCAATAGACGCACAAGGTGTTCAAGTCACCATGAATGATGATTAAATTAGAATTCCTATGTGTTTGCCAATGAAAAAGAATCTCTTCAATGCCATCAGAAAATTCTTCTTGGGTGATTTTTTAACGGGTTCCAGTAAAGAGTCAGTAAAAGGGTATAGGTAAGGTCTGGGTAGATTGAGCAATGCCATGCAAGAATAACAGCTTGTATAAACGCATTTGGCTGAGCGAAAAGCATAGGATCATCAGAAAGATCTGTTTGAATACCACACAGCAAACTGGATACCGGGCGCCCCATATCCCCTTTATAGGTGGGATTATGACAGAAGACTGTACCCATTCCAAAAGCCACGTTTCCTGGAGGCAGAAGACCTCTGCCTATACCAAGTTGACACTGCAATCCTGGAATAAATGAGCTGATCCCCTGTGTTCCATGAGATAACCTTAAAATCATTACCAGGGACAGCTAAAGATTACTACCCTAAGAAAGTCGACTTGGAGGCCAAAGAGATCGCCAACCAACTCCACTCTGAATTATCATTTACATTGTTCAAACCAACGTCAGGAGCAAATACCTCTCTGCATCTGCCATTGCTCAAAAAACATTTTATATGAAAGACAGGTTGCATTGCTAGATTTAAACCCTGCTTTATCCCCAAAGTAACCCAGATTTCAGTAGGAGGAAGTAGTTTTGAATCAATCTGGCTTGCATTACAACCCCACGTTCTGATTTAATCAGAAGCATTGATAATCTGATTCAATATGAAACGTGAATGCAAATGGAGGGTAACCTTGTCCAATCGTTGGTCATTCCAAAGCTCAACCCGAGTGATATCTCCCGTACTTATATGTGAGAGCAGGAGAACACTCCTCAATAGGCTAAGAACATTTGCTTTATTAAGGACCATGTTATCCCAACCCGGAATTATCGTTTCTAGCAATAGTTTGTTAGGAACTGGCCCAGACTGAGGCAAACCCCCTGGCCCCACTAAATATATTACCATCTATATATTGCCATCTCAGTCACTCCATCTTCCGAAAGGGACAGACCGTTGGGATAATTCCAGCCTAACTCCACCTGCATTTCTTTAGTAGAGCCACCATCCTGCTCAGGCGATGGTAGGACCTCACACTCGGCGGAGGGAGCCTGGGGAAGGAATGGCCTTTGCAAAAAAGCGCAAGAGCCCTGGGAGTTCATAATTCTTCCCTTTTTATGTTTTTTTTTAGGTTTTTTAAGCTCCATTACCACCTCTCTCTTTGTTCTTGCCTTTCTTATTTTTTCTCTATTGGAAGTTAGGGAACTCTTCCCTTACCTCACTCCCACAGGCTCCCCCTCTACAATTGCATCAGGACCCCTTCCACCCCAACTACCCCTTCCCCCAACAAATCCTCTGCCCCCTGCAATATACGTTCTCTTAGGGGGGGGAAGTCACCTGATCAATAAATAAAATTCGATCAACCAATGCAAAGAGCATGGAATAAATGTGTCTTCGACATTTATAACCTTACCCGCCTCTGGGCAAACATTACTGCTGCTACTACTGCCATTAGAGGTCACAGTCAGGGTTGGTAAAGCTACTTATCTAACTACCGGATGTGCCACCCTTACAACACACCCCCCACCACACCCTTGAAGCAGGCAGGCAGTTTCCTCACCCTTGATGTATCCCTCAATGTATGTGAACCTCCATAACCACAAGACCATCCCGGCAAGAACCGGGCGGTACACCATACATCGGAGGAAAATCCAAAAGGCGGGCCCCATCAGAAACGGTTAAAAGACCAACATTTAAATTTGACAGCTTTAACCCTGCCTCCTCCTCCTCTTTCAGCTTGCACAGCAAAGACATGTATGGAGAACATTTCCAGGTCCATCAGGACAGGCCCACTTAAATGTACTGGAGCCGGCAAGACAGATGGAGCTGGCATTATGGCTTTTGGAAGCAAGCGGGAGGAAGATACACCACTGTTCCCCAAAGAAGGACCGTTAATTGTACTCCCAGAGCCTGATTTTCCAAAAATAAAGACAGCCATTTTCACTGTTGTTACATCAATGTCATAATGTAATAGTTGGCTGGTAAAACAGTCCAATCAAGTCATTCTTAAAGAATTCGGCATGTATTGCTTCTGGAGAGGTCGAAGGCAAAGGAAACTGGGTAGAGGCATGGAAATGTACCACTTTGTGTGAGGACAATGTGGGGGTGGGCCTTTAATCACCTTAACCTAAACCAGGCCCACCACTGAAGAAGTGAGCACATGATTGTACATAAAGCAAGTTTATTGTACAAAAACTCTGGGGAGTGGTTAGCTGGTGTTGCAAGACCAAACTAACCCAAGTATCAACAATGTAACATCAGTTGGCAGTTTATATACATTTTTGCAACAAAAACCACTCCTGGATACATCTTATTACTCTTCACCCACCAACTATGACTGGACAAGATCTCTTTAAGGAAATCCCATCTTTCCCCAATTAATCAATTTTCATTGGTCAGGCTTGTCTTCATTATTATGTTCAGATCATATTTTGAAACGCACCTCTTCTTGGGATTGTCTGTAGTATTTCCTGACGTAGGTGCATAGTTTAAACATTCCTGCATAAAATATAATTCATTACTAGCAAAAACTGGTCTAAAACCTTAATCCCTAAGCATGATTGCACATGGTACGCTGACTTATTTTAGCAGATAGAGGAAGGTCTGCTTAACCATATTTCCCTTGAACTATAGATAGCCATCTCCAATACAGAAACTTCAGGTGCCTTTTAAAAAGACCTTCTAAGTTGTGCGGCTACATACAACCTATGATTACCTAGAAAAATACTTAACCGAACAAATGACTAATCCCCTCTAAAGATTTTAATACAAAGGGCAAGATAATATCTGTTCCCTTGCAATGTTTCCAATCTACAAGGCTCCCACTTTATCGCACAAATTGAAACTCCTAAATAGCTTTAGGCATTTAGCTTACCCTGTGTTTTACTACTGACCATAATAAACAAAAAAAACTCATTTGATTACGCTCTCAAACATCAGGAGATTATATCTACTATCTACGAGACTTATCACACCATAAACTCAAGGCTATTTCTACAGATGCCAACCATAAAAGGTTGGGATTACTCATTTACCTGCTTTCTGTGTCTGAAAATGTGTTTAGAAGTCAAAAGTGCATTTCGAAAAGAGCCCTTACCATTATGTTCTGATTCATTGTAAAAGGTCACTTATATTGAGATTAATGAACTGCCCATATATTTATATGAAGGTACATATGTTTTTACATTTGGTAGATTTGATACAATATTAGCTTGCATGCATGCAGAAAGATAATGTATCGGTACCGAACAAAAGGTAAACTGCGCTCAGTTTGCCGCACCCCCAGTCATCGATATGGCACTTGCAACAGGAATTCCTCATAATAGAAGGGACCCTCTTTGACCACCCCGAAATTCCCCTCTTTAGTTAATACTTTAACTAACAAATCATAATCATCTTCTTGGGGAACATCTCTACAACCATCTCTCACCCCGGTCTCAATATGGGCATACTCCTTCAATGAATGAACCTGACTCGTCCCCACACCATTTCCGCAATCTACCCCCCCTTCACACAAGCACGGCAATTTGGTGGGGGAAACAAAACAGCTTCAGTTTGAGTAATCATATGGGATGAAATAGTGGTGGCCCTAGTCTTGGACAGAGTTACGATCATCATTGCCACACCTGTTGGGTCCTGGGCAGAGCAACAACGTAAAACTAACTGGCAGGAACAAAAAAGAATAAGTAAAATATAAAAATAGGCATCAGAATCTTTACACCAAGGCTCAACCAGGGAGGTACCAATGCAAACAGAGTCTATCCATGACTTGTTGGTGATCCCAGCCTTGGTTTCCATGAGCCCTTTCAGTTTATGCATATCTGCGATAGTTCTGGTGAGCGTGCCATTCTCGGTGTCATTTGGAGGCACAAATGTACAGCGGGTACTCCCTATGTTCCTGCATATTCTACACTCCATTGCCGACAAGAGGTTGAGTATGTACCAGTTTTGCAAAATTATGAGCCTCAGTGCCCACAATTCTTCCTTGATGACATTAAATGCTGACTAGGAAGTGTTCACAAAGAGGAAAAGTTCATACCTGGTCATCTGGAGCCATTTGGCATTTGCCGCTGCTTGAATGCTAGCTGACAGGAGGGAGGAAAAAAGGTTTCTGTTTGGCTATACAGCCGATATTGAATGTCTGCTAAGGCCTGTGAGGATGCTGCTGAGAGATAGTTGGACCTTTCCTTCATAATAATTGTCCAGGATTTCCTCCATCAAGAAAAGTCTCTGATTTGTCCGTATGTGGGATGAAGGGGCACAGGGGAGAAAGGGGGCACAGATGTTATTTCAGGCATGGGGTGAACCAGAATCCAATGGTCTTCAGGGATTACAAGGACGGGCACATGAAGGGTTGAGAGACTGCACACACCTCGCCAGGCTGGAGGCAACTGCCTGTATGCAAGCTGTACACAGATCCAGAAATTTGTTGAGAAGGGCAGCCATACCTCCAGCCAAATCTGCAATGTGCAGAGTGTTACTGCAGTTCCCATTTGTGCCAACGGGCACTGTGCTTTCGCCCTTAAAACATAGAGAAGAATGGGAAAGTATTTGTATCTTAACAGGTTTCTCTGGCTCCTTCCAAAATTAATTGAACTCCTTGAGTACACCTACTATTGTTGTGCTTGGCCACTGAACAATCCTCATCCCTGGGTATAACTGATACTGTAATTGACTGCCCTTTAAACTTCCCTTGATCCCTGCACAGGGCTGCATGCACTCGGAATAGCACATCATGCACAGAGACCAACCCCAAGCCACTGGGAGAATGGACAAGCCATGACAATGAAATATTTGAAGTTACTGTACCTCACTATCCTGACCACAAAATTGATGTGGAGCTCCTTGAATGGACCCGAGGGCATGGGCAAGACCCCCCCCTCACTGACCTCATGGTATGTCCACGTTTTAACTCCTTGCACACTACACAATTCCCTATGAATCTACTTACCTGTTCTTGTACGTTAGGGATAAACCAATCCTCTTGGAGCTCTGCTGTGATTTGTCATCAAGAAGTATGTGATGGGTAATGTAGTTGCTCTAGGTTCAAAAGATTGGTATTACTACCTTTTCCGTTACGTCCTGTCTCCAAAGCAAATCTGTGGGTCTATTTGGAGCACCGGGACAGCCGTGTACGGGGCTGCTAACTTTACTTGTTGGGACATGGTATTCCTTTCCTGGGAATCTGTCAAGGAAAATATGCTGCTTCCTTATTAGTGTGGGCAACGCACTTCTCTAGACCTATCTCTACTGGCAAGGTGAATGCTTCCATCAGCTGGGATAGCAGCGTGTCATGCTTGACAGGGGACCCATCTGACCTCCTAAATCCTCTTCTCTACAATCTTGATAACCCAGAATGGACGATGGAAGTGATGTACGCAGAGTCAGAATAAAAAGTGACTGACTTCCCCTTACACATTTCTGGCGCCTCGTATAAGTGCCACCAGTTCCGACGCTTGTGCAGTGTAATGACAAGGCAACCGTTTCTTCAGCCTGACCCGGTACTCTCCATCCACAAGACCCACGACAGCTGCGCCCATATGCCTCTCTCCCGTCTCTCAGTTTGGTGGACGAAGACCCATCAACGGACGCCGCTTTAGGGCATCCTCTTTCACATTTATCCTCTCTTCTTCTTCCTCATATGTGGTGCAATCCTGAACAATATGCTTAGTTTCACTGTGACTAGTTGAGGTGTATTTTGAACTGTGGTAGCTCTTTCTGGCATTTCCTTCCTTCTGCGGCACATCAGGCCAAAATAAAAACTCATTCGGTACCCGCCATGTCTGATTTCCGATCCCCTGGGCCCAACTCAGCAAAACCTTCAGCCCATAAAGAAACAATGCTGCATGCACGGGAGCCCCCCTTAATCATACTGTCGCTCCAATAGGTCTGAAAAAGACTCTGCTCCCCTCAATGGATACAACCCCGGGGTTGATCATGCAATATCTTCCCATGTGAAAGCAATCGATATCCGCAGTTTGCTCAGGATGTCCCTTCCCAAGAAGATTTGCTGGGGTACCCGTACAATACAACAAAGGGGCTGATTCATTTTGATTACTCACCCTGATAGGAAGATCTTCAGTATAAGGAACTGACGGGATAGCCCCAGAGAATCTCTGTGTCCATTGTCCCTTGCCTGACAAGGGAAACTCACCTTCCTTAGCACAAAACCTGGTAGCTTCTGTGTTAACCATGAATGAAAACATTTGGTCACCTACCCGAACACCTATCTGGGGTTCCTCTTCTGTATTGGTGCTAATGGACTGGACTGGACACATCGGAGATCCCTGCGGGTTGTCCTATGCCTGGCACATATTTGCACCTAGGAGAGAAACAGGATTTCCACTGAAACACACAATTGCTCCACTGTAGTGCTCAACTGTTCCTTGGGGTAAAGGTATCTTATCTGATGTCGGTATCTTGTCCCATGTCTGCGCTGATGCTTGTGCTGGCATGGTTGATGGGATACCAAAGGTCTGTGCAGCCCCAGTTGCTGGGTTCTGTTCAACCCATACCTGCTGCAATTGCACAGGACCTAGGACATAGGGCAGGGTCCGGCCTGCATCTGTTGAGCTCCCATGTTAAAGTACTGTGGCCGTTCACAGCAATCCTGTGACACGTGCCCCAACCTTCCACACGACCAACACTGAATCCCATAAAATCCTCCATTATTATTTCCCGTTGGCCCATTAAACTGGGGACCAATTCCTCCGAACTTGACAAATGACCCACTTCCCAGTGAAAATCCTCCTCTTCTGCCCCTCAAAAACCCTCTCATTGGCCTCATACCAGGAACATACCTGTCCACCCAACCCTGCGTCAGACCCAGTTCACTGTGTCCTTGCTGTCCCAGTTGCCCCTGCTGTCCCTCCATAGAATTTGTAAATACTGCCTCTTCTAAACAAATCTTTCCCAATTTCTTTTGCATGAACTTGGCCTCTGCTTTTTGTGCCTGCTCTACATACTCCCTCTTTTTTCCTGTCTTCTCTTGTAGAAATGCACAATGTGTGCCTGAATTTCTGGCCAACTCTTGGCCTCCATTCCTACTACTTTACCTAAATCACTTCATTGTCTTAGCTAAAAATGGAATTGCTATCAGGCATATCGGGGTGCATCATCCGCAAGGCCCCCCATATCTGTGCCCTAAGATTATTAAAAGCTGCTCCATCATGGGTATTTGTATCCAACTGAACTCCCAGATACCCCAACATCTTCCAAAGTTTGTCTGATCATTTCCCCATTAGGGCTGTGAATAAGCTCTTCATATCCCCTATGGCCAACATGACTCTGGCAGTATGCTTCTCCGATGCATAAATCTACTTCCCCGCCGCTGCAGTGAACAAAGGGAGTGTCTTCATTAAGTTACTCCGGTTCATGTGTCACCACGGGACATAATACACCCTTCCCAGACCCTTCTGGAGCAACGGAAACTGAGTTATTCCTTTTTTTACTGGGACTTCCCCTATCTCTCCCCTACCACTTACTACAGCCATGCGAATACCCTGACGTGTCCTTTGGTTCCATGGTGTGGAGCTTAGCAAACACTCAATGATGAAAGGCTGAGCATGTTCTGCTAGGGCACAAACGGCTAACCTGCAGGATCTAAATAGACCTCAGCAGCGAGTGCTTTTCTCCCTTGTTCCCCCCCCACACTTTTTCTGTCTTGTGGTGCCCTGGAACACCATTTGTTGTATAGGTGCCTTACAAATATCCAATAAATAAATACATTAAATAAATAACCCACTGATCTATATGTGCAGCGCAAAGTATTTCAAATTAAAAACTCACAGGATCAAACACATTGAAAAAGGTAAACCTACCCAAAGAGATCTTCAACGGGCACCTGCACCCCATGAAGGGAGTAAAAGGGAAACTCCAAACATGTTTATAAAATAAAGGAGAGTGGATGTGGGGATTGGTTGGCATCTAGCACGTGTGCTGGCCATGCCGCAAGCCCCATCCTTTTGGTAAAGCGTCAGTGACCCAGTGTAAGTGAGGACACCACTGCTATGAGTTCCCATCGGAGTCAATGGTGACACTATTGGGCCGACACAGAAGCCAATGATGTTTAAACCTCAAGTAGACTGGACGCCATCTTTTAGGTCTTTGCCAGACTTACAATGGCCACAAATTAGAAATCAAAAGATGGTCCAATAATGCCCACCTGGTGAGAGAAATGATGGTACACTAGCCAGTCCATTTTCTCAGCACTTCATGGTGGGTATGGTGGGGACTGTACAAGACTGGTTGCTGGTCCCTTATGAGTCATACTGGGGTCAGGCCCTCCTTGACCAGCCCCCCACCCACTCCCTTAACTAGCACTTGCCCTCAGGCATCCTTCCCTGACTATCTTACAGAGTCTGGTCCACCCCTCTCACACAAGTCTACCCCTACTCCTTGCTCCCCTGGCACTAGCCTCCTTGGCTCCCTTAGCACTTGCCTAGTCCCTGGGGCCTCCTCCTTGCCCTTCCTCCTTTCCCTTTCCCTCATCCTTCCTTCCCCCTCCTCTTGCAATTCATTTTCTGCTCTTGCACAATCTGAATATCACAAGGCCTAGTAGTTAATGTACTATTGTTTTGTTTTTTCTCCTTGTTCCCGTACCTCTGACTTGTGGCGCCTGAAACGCCTTTATTGTCTAGACACAATGCAAATGTACAATAAATGAATCAGGCGGTATTTTAAAATACCTCTGCTTTTTAAAATACCAGCTAAAGAGAGTTCAGATCATAGGCAATATTTACTGCTTGATATACATATAAAGTACAGCCTGCGGTAAGTAAAATACCACATGCAGCCTTTTGTCTTTAGCACATGCTACAGCAATCTCATGTGATCCGAACTCCAGTTGGGAGCTATTTTTTTAACTTTTTTTTTAAAACACCAAATGTTTTAACTGTTGCCACTATATTCATACCAAAGCCCAACATATTGAAACACTTCTCTCATTACTGGATTCATTTGTCCTGTTTCGGTCAGCATTTTTCTTTTGTTGCATTCTCGATGTGGTAAGTGCAGAAAGTGCTTTTTTGTGTCCTTCTTGTATGTCTTCCACTAAGACTTAAATGGGTGGACAAGTGGTCGTGGATAGTATTTGAGAAAGTATTCTGGAAGGGTGGTAACCGAAGGTAGAAAAGAGACTGTTGTTCATAGTAGAATGGTAAGAGTTCTTATTGGCAAATTCAGCAAGGGGGAGAAGATTGTCCTGGAGAGCAGAAACAAATCAATGTAAATAGTGTTTGAGAGTTTGACTTAAACTCTCAGTCTACCCATTAGACTGAGGATGATACCCCAAACTAAGGACATGTTGAATACCTAAGGTTTTACATACACACACACACAAGAGTCAAGTATTGGGAAGTGTCATTTTTTTATTTCTTTTTTATTGGACATATTGTATGTCGCCTATAGTGTTTCCACGCACCACAAGACATAAGGGGGAGTGGACATAGGGAAGAAAACTACAAAAAACAGCAATAACGGTTATATTGGCCTTGGGACAATACTATCAGGCAAGTGCAGACAAAGATGGTTAGTGCAGGGGAGCGGGAGAAACGCAGGAGAGGGATTCCGGGGGGGTCCTGTGGGGGGACATGAAGGCCAGTGCCTGGGGAAAGAGGGGGATGGGAGGGTAAGTGCAATGGAGAGGGTGGACCAGGTTGGGCTGGTCCAGGGAAAGGTGCCTGAGGGCAAGTTCAGGCATGGGATGCTGGGAGGACTGGTAGGGGTTGGTGGTTTGGCCCCTGTAGGATTCAGAAGGGACCAGGCCCCAGTCACAGCGGAAGAGGGATGTTAGCAGGGGAGGGGGAGAGGGAAGGAAGAGGAGAATACGAACATCTTGAGACGTTTCCTGAAACTTAAGAAGATCTGACTCAAGTCTGAGGGGGACGGGAGGCTATTCCAGAGGGGGGGACATGCTCCGCTGCGGTCCTCTGTCAGAAATTATCATATTGGGAAGCCCATGAAAGGAAAATGTAGATTTCAGAAACTGTCTAGCCATCTGCGCAGCAGAGGATACTTGAGGCATGGACACAAAGTGGGGCAACTTGGTGAGCGAGTCCACGGTCACCATTATAGTTTTGTGGCCGTTAGAAGGAGGGAGTTCCACTATAAAGTCTGTGGATATTTGTTGCTATGGTTTGGTCGGTAGATTTGGCTGTACCAACAATCCGAATGGACGATGGTGTGGATTTTTAGTTTGTCGGCAGATGGTACATGAAGCCATTTAATCTCTGACATCTTGTGACAAGCTTGGCCACCAGAAATGATGGTTCAGGAATTCTAAGGTGGCTCTAATTCCTTGATGTGCTGCGATAACTTTGTCATGTGCCATTCTTTGCGCTTCTTTTCTTAAGTCATCTGTGCGAATAAACACCTGTTCTTCACGAAAAAAGAGACCGTTATCTAAGGTCAGGTTATGAACCTTTGATTGTTCTTGTAAGGTATTGTGATTGTTTTGTGTCTGTTTGCGAAGAAGAGAGAGGAAATCAGTTACCAAAAAGATAAAGGAGGCCTTTGGAAAAATGTTCTCAGTTTGAAGACCAGAACCTTTTTCTGTTGGTTTGCGAGAGAAAGCATCTGGCAAAAAAATACAGAGATAAATGTTACCGTTATAAGAGGAAATGAAATGGGCCCATCTGGCCTGTTGGCTGTTCTGAGTCTCTGTTTGCTGTAACACCCTGCGGTTATGGTGGTTCGTTCTGACCTCCACCGAATAAAGAGAGCCTAATAACAGACAACGCCATTCTTGAAAGGCACTCTTTGTAGCTAGTAGTTCCTTTTCTAGAACTGTATAATTGAATTCCGATGATCATGCAGGCAATAGGGTATTTTTTTTTAAATGTATTGTAAAATCTTCAGTTTAAATGCAAAGAGTTAAACTTTTGTTACAAACATTCATCCAATTTCAGAAAAACACAAAAATAGGCTAGTAAGAGTGAGGTCATGGAAGTTCTTTCATCTAATTAATTAATTAAAGTCCTTTGACAGAATGGCCATTTACTATTGACACTTCTACATCTTTGTGCTTTTCATAGTTTCCCATTGCTAGAACCATGTCCATATAGTCAATCACTGCGTAGCACAATTTTTTATGCTGTTCCCTGAAATGTCATGAGTCCACCACGCTTCCATATCTTCATTAATTGGAGAAAATCTTCCAAGATGGAGTGTTCGTAGATTTCTTGTTCCTGTACAGGCAATTAATAGATGTTTTGGGTATTCAATTGCAGATTTGCAGAAACGACATTGATTGTCTGCTGTGTCTTTGTCTCTTCTTAACCATAACATTTCATTTGTTTTCAGAGTGTTCAATCTAAGTCTTAAGAAGTCTTAAGAATTGTTTGTGATGATGTCTTGAGGGACATTGTAACAAGTATCTAGAAGGCACGTTTAACTTGTTTCCACCAATTCCTAGAGACAGTGCTGACTTGAGATTTGCACGTTTTTCCAGATTGGTTATCCAGGTCCAGGACTCAAATTTCTTTTTAGCAATTTGCGGGCAGTTTCTCTTTATGTTGGTGGCTGTCAAGATCTCATACAAACGTGACATCCAGGCTTTTAAGAGGCCGGTCTCTTGAGCGTTCATTTAGGGTTGTAAATATCTGATATGCTGGAATAGAATGGCTCAAGAGCATTGTTCGCATTGTCATCAGCGACTTCCACATGACCCTAGAATGCATTGAGTTTAGAGACAATTCATATCTGATTGCTATCATTAAAATGTGCTGAGGTTGTTTTAACACACAGCGCCAGAAGCGACCCTCTAACATGTGCCAGGTGGTCTCAGGGATGTTCCAACCTGCTTCCGAAACCGAATGCTATTGCAGGGACAACCTTTTGCCAATAAAAGGTTAATACTGGAGCTTCTGTGAACATTCCAAATTATTTATATATTTTGGCACCTTGCAGTCCAAACTTTGTCATCTTATTTTTTAGATTGGGAATCCATGGACCTTGGCAGATTGAGTTGTTAAACAAAGTTCCTAAGTAGCGTATTGATGTCACGTTGCTCAGATTTACTCCCGCAATTTGCCATCGGAATGATTTGTCTTTTTTGTTTCCTGGGGGCCCAATGCCCATTATCTTAGTTTTTGTTGTATTTATTTCAAGGTCATTGTCTTTCAAATACTCGAAGTTTGATCAGCAGTCGTTGTAAGCCAACCGGAGTACAATCCATTAAGACCAAGTCATCTGCATATGTTATATATGTTATTGGTACGTTGTATATTTTTGGCAAGAAGCATTGTACTTGAGCCAGGCCAGTTTGCAAGTCAGATATGAACAGCTTGAATAGTTCTGCAGCTAAGGGATAGTCTTGCTTTACGCCTTTTTCGGTTTTTATGATGTCTGACAGGTCACCCGTGTTGTTGAGTTTTATTCGTACAGAAGTGTTTTTGTGCAAGGTACAGGATCAAACAGTTCTGCAGGGCATTTCCAGCGTGATAGTTTAGACCAGAGCTTTCCACAGTTAACACTATCGAAGGCCTGTCTCTTTATCAATAAAGGCTAGGTATCATTTTTTTCTGACTTTCAATGCCTCCAGTTTTAGTATATTTAAGATCAGGAGATTTACATCGATGCCAACTCCCTCTGTGAAGTCTGTTTGGCGAATATCCACAGTATTGGCAGACTGCGCCCACTCAGCCAACTTCTGCCGAAGAAAAGAGCAGAAGATCTTACCAATAGTGTCGAAGGGCAATCGGGCGATAGTTTGCTGGGTCGTCACGATTGCCCTTCTTGTAAATCAGAATGACAACAGCCGTCAGCCATGATTTTGCTATCAGTTTAGATGTCATTACTCGAGCGAACAGCAATTCGATGAATTGTGCCCACTGTGATATATGTTTTTTGAGCATTACGTTGGAGATTAAGTCGGGGCCAGCCGCTCGTGAGTTTTTTAGTGTCTTGATTGCCATTTCGACATCATCCTGAGTGATCTTCATTCCCCACGGGGCATTGTGATTGATGGTCTTAACCAGAGGTTCCTGTATTGGCTTCTTATATACTGCTGCAAAGTGATTTTCCCAGGCGATGCCTGTAATTTCCTTAGAGATGGCAGATGAGCATTTTAAATGGCCTCCATTAAGAATGGCCCAGATGTCTCTGACGTTTTTCTTTACCAATAACTTAATCATTAGTTCAGCTCGATTTTGGTCAATTATCATGGCCTGCGATTTTGCCCAATTTCTGTACTGCTGTCGCCTTCGTTTAACCGCTGTGGTTGCATCTGCAGTCGATAGTGTTTTTTCCACTGGCTCAAATCGCGCCTTAGATTTTTCTTTGCGCTTTGAATGATGTTGCTGAACGAATGTTTGTGAAGATAATTTGCTAGATTCGAAGCAGCAGGTGTCAGTGTGAAGTGTGTCAGCAGCGGAGCATAATCGACCACTTGATGTTGATCAACGTTAGCAAATATTAATGTCAACAGATTTATTTGGCATCCATTAGTAGCCGATTACTGCCATTGTTTACGGTGAGTGGTATTTCATATCTCTGAGGAGACGGAACCCATTCCATTAAGAAGCGGAGACACAGGAAGTCGATAGGGTATTCCTTATCGTTCTTCCCTGCTTGTTTCAGCACTGCACCCAGAGTACTGTTAAATGCATCAGACTCAAGACTGGGCCTCGTGGTTCCATATGAATTTCCTGCCTCTTTTTAAAAGACTGGTGCTGGGGAGGATGGAATGTGAAAACTGAGGAATACATTTATGATACAAATTGGAAAAAACACAAAATCATTTTACAGCTCTCACAGTACAAGGCACAGGCCATTCAATCACTGCCTTCACTTTCTCAGGGTCCATCTGAGTGCCATGAGCAGACAGAATATATCCCAAATAAGGAACCCATGACTAGTGGAGCAAGCATTTCTCTAGTTTGTCCTGTAAATGGTTTCTTTGTGATGTTATACTACAAGAATTTCCTGTGTTTTCCTAACCCTGCAAACATATTATGCAATATTCCCAAGGCAGCGACCCACTTCAGTGGTAGATCTAAAAAAACACTTTCTTCTCAATACACCCAGATTCACAATACCTCACCGCTTTTATCCATGGGTGATGAGATTTGAACATACAAGATTGCCTGCCTCAAGGGTACCGTGAGAGCCCCAGTATCCATGCATGGAGCATCCACAGAGTGCTCCATGCAGATTTGGGGAACATCCAGGTACCCACCAGTCCACGGTCATCCAGTACGACTTGCTGGTATGCAGCGACAGTGAGCATAAGTGCAGACAATATTCCATTACATTGTTGCAGCTTTTGTCTAGGAAGCGGTACAAGGTCAACAAAGCAAAATTGCAGAACTGCCTAAAGAGGTGTTGTACTTAGGACAATTTATTTCAGCAAATGGCAAAAGAATTATACCAGATTGCGCTGCATCTGTGCGCATCACCCCACAGCCCACGACAGTGAAGGAGATGCAAATGTTTTTAGGATTGTGTAATTACTGTAGGGCATGAATACTTGACTATGCAGTGTACACCAGACAACTCTTACAGGGCCTCAAGGAGGCTCAAAAGGTTGACAACAAATTGTATGGACCGAGGAGATGATGACCAGTTTTACTGACCTCAAGGAAGTAATTTTGACTGCCCCTGTGCTAGCAACCCCATATTATACGCAAGAATTGTAACTATTCTCACATTCTAGTGGCCAATTAATGACTGCTGTGCTGATGCAAAAATCCACAGTGGGCCACAAGCCACTGGCCTACTTCAGCGGCATGCTGGACTCGGTAATGTAGGGCCAGTTCGCGTGCAAACAAGCCCTTGCTGCAGTGGTAACTGCTATCGAGAAAAGCTCCACAATTGTCATGGGCTGCTCCGTCACACTTTACGTGGAGCACTCTGTGTTTGCTATTCTAGAACAATAAAAATCAACACTAACAACCCAGAGACCATCTGCATATGAGAATATTCTTTCCAGCCCAAACCTTCACATTTTGCGATGCAAAACAGTAAACCCTGCCACGTTCCTAACGGAAACATGCACTGACGAGGACCTGACCAGACACGACTGTATGACATACGATGGGGAGGAGGACGACCTCCCCAAGGCAAAAGACAATCCACTCGAGGTGGCGGGGATGGGTCAGTGACAATTGACCAGAACACAGGCCTAAGACATACTGGCGTCATGGTGGTGTGTCTAGTAGACAAATAATATGAGACATTGATCCAAAAGAGACTACCAATGCATTATTTGGCCTACGCCGTGGAGCTCATAGCACTTATTGAAGCACTACAAACATTGCAGGGGTGTCACATGACCATTTATTCTGACTCAGCATATGTCACTACCACAGTGTATGACGTGTCCCCAGTACATCATGCCACATTATTGGACAGACTATTTTTTGCACTATCACAACCTTCTCTAGTGGCGGTCGTCAAATGCACTGCCCACACTAACAACACTGACAAGGTCACTTAGAAATGCTGCGGCGAACACAGCGGACAAAATTGCGGCATATCTCTCAGTTTCCGCTGTAGCTGAATACGTTGTCACAACACATACCAGTGAACAGCCATGTGTCCCATACAATGCCCTGCCCACAGCGCAAATCATTAAATTACAAGGAAGGACCCCAGAGGAAGAGGAAGAATTATGGGTTAAAAGAGGGTGCAAACAGTCCCCTACTGATTTATTGTGGAGACAGAAATGTATGGGAAAAGCAGTAATGCCACACAAACTACTGGTAGTAGCATTTGATCAGCTCACCACCCCTCCCACACCTCCAAATACCACATTGCTGCTGACATACAGGATGACTGGTTTATCCCAAACCTCCAGGAACATTTAGCAAGTATGGTCCTTCGATGCACCATGTGTCAAAGTTTCAGCATAGGAATGACATTACGAACATTGAGTGGCACTTTGCCCCATCCTACCGGGCCATTCTGTGAGCTGCACATTGACTGTGCGGACATGGGCGAGAGATGGAATGGATCTCGATACTTGATTGTTGTCATCTGCCCCTTCTCACGATGGGTGGCGGCAGGCCCTTGTGCACATCCAGATGCCAAATGTGCAGCTAGGTGTCTGGTCCACGATGCGTTCCTCCGATTGGGAGTGCATGATGTATTCAGGTCGGATAATGGCACACACTGTTTCAATTAGTTGTTTATAGAGATCAGTAAGTTACTTGGCATTAAACGCCAGATGTGTATGATTTACCACCACCAGGCCAACAGAGTTGGAGAACGGATCAACAGACTCCTCAAAAGTAAATTGTCTAAGCTTTGCACCACGATAAAGAAATACTGGGTTCACTGCTTACTGTTGGCACTCTTCAGTTTATGCACACAGCCCAGCAAGCACCACCATTTTTCACCCCATGAGGTGGTAACAGGTCGCTGTATGCATACACCCCTATCTCCCGTTAGGCGGGTGTCAGATGCCCGTAGGGCAGCAGCTGTTTAAGGTGAGGAATTTAAGAGCTATCTGACCACCCTAACGGGAGCAATTCAACATGTTTCCCAACAGACTGCACCACCCCAATCGCAGGACGTGTAAGGCGCCACAAATGCATCCCCACCCACACAATCGCTGCTGCCAGGAGAATTCATCTATGTGCTGTCCTTCGTCTGCCGGTGGAACAGGCCCAGGTTCAATGGACCGTTTGAGGTAGCATTCTGCACTCCTCTCACCATCAAGGTTAAGGGGATCCTTTGCTGGATTCACCTGTCTGATCTTCGTACAGTACCCCCAAACAGTGTTGCATCATCTCCCACTGGAAAGCTTCACCCCACATAAGTACTTTAATGGTACTATTAATCTACTTCAGTATTCCATCCTAGTGCCAGCAACTTTACCCTGTGCAGTAGCACAGCTGCTACATGTTACATGTGCACAGAGGCCGCTCTCTTCAACCCTCCCATACTCTCTCTATATATTTCTTTTTCCTTCTCTCTCTCTCTTTCACTTTCTCTTTCCCTCACTTTTTATTTCTTTATCGCTCTATCTATATCTCTTACTCCTTTTCATTTTCTATTTTTTCTTTTTTCTATTCTTGTGTACATTATTTTTTGCTTTTCAGAATAAGAAGAAAATGGAACCAGTGTTCTCAAACCATTATATAATAGAGAGTAAATTATAGTGTAGCCTCTAGATTTTCATATGCATACTTATGTGCCCTACATTAAATTGCAGGGTTGTTTGCAGTCTCAATGTTTATACTAGGCATTTATTTGGGTGCAACTTTTTTATGGTGTCCCCATATAAAAGTGTGGGGGATAGGGTCTATCAAAATGTCACTGGGACAAATCAAACTCATACTAGGGATCGAAAATGTACTAAATGTACTGCATATAATAGATCCAACACACACACAACCAAATTGTTACAATATCAAATTAACACTGCCCTGCTAGGATATGTTGGTACAGCCATGTTCCTTTTAAACTTTTCTAATGCCTTTCGCAAATATAAATTCCACTAATGTCAGTAGTGTTGATAGGGTAATTAATGGATATATAGAAGGTCCCAAACAAAGAAGGAGGCTGTAAAGACCAGAGGGGGGGGGGGTTCTGCACTTCCGCTCTCTATATGGTAGAGGGGAGGTACAGAGACCCCTGCCAAGATTCTCTATTACGGTAGCAATGGACGAGCAATCAAGGCATAGCTTCTCCGGAGGTGATGTGAGCTGGTTCTTAAGTACAGTGTAGTCCCCAAGCCCCCATGAAGGAATGTCCACACACTGTATCGGTTAAAACACAGTCTTTATATAATTAATATTCAAAGTCATATACACGATCACGATAACCCACTTTGTACTCTGAAAATCAACATTGGTAAATATGTATCTAAAGTGGTACCACTAACGTTATTAGATCTTATTAAAGTGCATACGGTCAGAATGAGACACAGATCAAAATAAAGAGGAAACCAGCAGTAGGGAGAGGAAGGAAAGCAAGATGGTTGAACAATAGGCAGAGTACGGGCCCCGTTACCTAGACACAGTTCTGTGTGGAAATCCCCCCACCTGGAAAATCTATAGAATAAAGATACAAGCCGTCCATATATTGTTCACCCTTAGACTTCCCAATAGTTCTGCAACCCCAAAGTACCTTGGTGTTGTAGCGTTCCGCGTCAGGGAAATCGACAACCCTTCTTGAGTGTCCTCCCTTTCAGGCAGGAGTCACGGGTCGTCGAATGTCCGACGGAGAACAGGTCGAGCTACGACGGTGAAGTGGCCGCGTCGTTCCTAGCAGTGCTCGTTAACGGGGAAGTGTAAACGTCCTACAAGGAAGAGGCGTGCAGGGCACCTCGGTGTCGATAGTTCTGGACCGCAAAGAGTTGAAGAACTGTGGCCCAGCAAGGGCGTCGAGTCAATCGCGTCTCTGTGGTCTTTGGGTGGCGGGAAACCCACTGGTGGATGCTCCTCAGCACGTTGACGGTCAGGCCTTCTCCAGGAGGATACAGCGGCGACGATGCGGACAAGAGTGTCCTTGGATCAATGAGGTTTCTTAGGCAACGGGAGCACTGCGGCCGCAGTCGGCGACGGCGGTCGACAACGGTGACGGACAACAGTCCGTATCGGGTCGGCAGCCTGCCGAAGGTCTGTCTACCAGGGAGCTTAGGCAAAGATCAGCTGTGCACGATGGTCCCTCATAGCTCGGGAAGAGGGCATCTTACCAGGTCCTCTCTGGGTCAGTTCTTGAAGCACAGCAGCTTTCAGATTGCAAAGGAGAGCAACAGCACTTCTTCTCGTCCAGCAGGGCTCAAGGTTAAGCTTCACTCCAGTTACTCGTCGTAGTGGACTTCATCTTATGAACACGATTCCTAGCAGTGAGAGGTCCCCAGATGTACTGTTGATCTCCCATTCATTCCGCTGGGTCGCACTCAAGCATCCAATCACGACTATGGGCATTCATGCAGGCAGTCAACCAATCAGGTACACGAGGTATTCAGGCCATTCACTTCTCTCCAGACACTCACAACAAGTTATGTGTATTGGGACAAGTACTGAGCCTTTCAACACTCCAAGCTGCATTCATACCGGTTTCGGGCAGGGCTGTCTCAACCATTGTGTCAAACACCAGATACTAGACAGTCACAACATAGAATACATATCCGTCACACACTCCATTCACCCAGGTCCCACCCACAGGCGTACCCACAACATACGGTTGTTGAGAAGGCTCCAGCCAGTCTGGTCGGCACTTCCCCACACTACCATATACGGAACTTCCACCCAACAGCCAGTCAGGGGGAAGGGACAGAGGCAGGGCTTCCCGGGACTTCGGGAAGATCAGGGTAACAGGTGATGGAAGGCAAAAGGCCATAGAGGCCATTTTGTCTCCATCAGGAATCTACCGATTCCAATGACAGGGCCTGGGCATCCCAAAATGGAGGACGCTCAGGTCACCAGTAATTTCAGAACGGAGCTGCCACTAGCCCGTACCCTGCTCTGTGGGTCACACACAGGTGCCCAAAAACATACACTAGGGGCACAGGGTTGTACCCCTACCCATGGGTGCCATAAGGGTATCCCAGGGGTCGGTTCACCAAACCAAAAGAGAGAGAGCTACACCGCCAGGAGTCCCACATGAACTCACGGATAACACAACAGAAAAGAGCAGTAAAGGACAAGGATACGGAGGCCCTGTCCCTCCGATGCATTTCCAGTATCACAGAGGCAGGCACGAAAAGCAAAATATGATGCCTACCACGGGCTTGGTCTTGGTGCCATAGAATTGTCCAACAGGTTGGTACACAGACATGAGTTTGGTGGGGAGAAACAAAGCGAATGGCAGCTGTTATGTGTGTTTGTTGATACTGCATGCATCTGGGGCACCCAAGGTCCTAGTGCCGCAAGATGTACCCATTTTCAGAGGCCCAATGCCTAGTACATTTAGCAATATGTAGGCTTGGGGGCACCTTTCAGGCACACAATGTGAGACTCAAAGTTATTGATCCAGATCGCCTGCAATGAAAATCCGAAAAGCAGCCAATGCCTAAAAAGACCATACCTGTCGATACAAGGACTTAAATATGTGAATAACAAATGGCAGACAATCCCAGTAAGCTGTATGGTAGAGGCTCTAATAGGATAGGAAGAAGGGGTTCTGGCCCGAGTGGAAGCAGCATGTGCACCGTTCTGGACTGAACGTATCACAAGACTAACGTGGATCAAAGTGATGGAGAAACCAGTAAAGGTGCACAGAGAAGAAACATAGGAACTTTGCTTTTATAGTGCCGGCACCATCTTTGTAGAGGCTAACAAACATTGCAACTAGACTTTGCTCATTCCTGACCTCAAGAAAGGCACAGCAACAGTTAAGGATTACTATTGGGTGTGTGGCCCACAAGCGTACTTGCACCACCCACCATCATGGAGAGACTATTGTTCGCTAGCAACGCTGCACTCATCCCTACTTGTAATCCCAGAAGAACAACAACCACCTTTGCCCCAACCACCTTTCCAGCTTCTGAAGACAAAACAAGTAACCCGTTGCGAGCACCAGAGTTCCGTATCCTCCCTGGAAAAGAAAAAAGTGAAACCCTACGGAGAAAGAAAAGAGCTAACGATCTGTCGAAAGACACATCAGAGCTGCTCAATGAAATAACCTGATGAATACAGACTTTTCAGCAAAGCATAGACTTTCTTTGACTAACTGTTACTACCTGGTGTGCAATCAGCATCCAACGCCAAAAGGTTGCAGATTGTACGCTGGGAGCTCATACAACTAGCAAATGACACTGAACAAGGGTTAAATGTTATAAAGGTTGAATTGCGCGCCTTGAGGTTGTTGACCATGCAGAACCGGTGTGTCCTCAATCTATTTACGGCAATGGAAGGCGGTGTGTGCAAAAATATTGGGGATTCCTGTTGCACCTTCATTCCTCCCGAAGATGCAGAGAATGGCTCCCTCTCACATATAATAGGAGCTGTACACAACCTAGGAGTGTGCATGAAGAAGGAAGCTGTAATACAGAGTGAGGACTGGTTCAACACAATTTTTTCCTGGGCACCGTCCTGGCTGGGGGCAATAGTGAAGATGCTGGTGCTTATTATCGTCTTCGTGTTGGTCCTCTTCTGTACCTGCCAAATGGGTCTCTGATGTTCTGCCAATACAGTGCCCAATAGCGCAATGAGGATGGTTTCAAATGGGGTAACATCCAAAACACCTTGCGGTATCACAGAGAGCGGGACCCAAACAAGCCCTGCATGGTACAGATTGAACATCTCTTACATCCTCTTGGTACAATTACCACACCCCCAGCATCCCCCGCAAATTACACTGAGCACTGGCTTGATTTATCTGGCGACGGCGATGCATTTATGAGACGAGCACCCCTGAGGAATATGCCCAGTCTGGAGCTAGTTTATGGGATGTTGGGAGCGCATGGGTTCCAAAGAACGGGTCACCACCATATCTAGAGGCTGAAAGGTTGGAGAGGGTCCAGAGGGTGCGGGACAAAATATACTGGAAATTAGGTGTCAATAACATTGCGGGGGAGTTTGTTAATATGGCATTGATGAAAGGGGGGAATGTTGGGAAGGAGTGAGGGTGTTCCCCTCTCCCCCCCCAACCCCCGAGGTGGTACCGAATGAGAAATAAACAGTAGAGAGCACATCCAGGCAGCAGGGGGGATGAGGTGCAGACAGAGGAAAGTGCCTGATCGCCCGTCTTAGTGCATGCATTAGAGGCTATATAGTAGATGCGGTGTGCATGCCATTTTAGCTAATGACAGCCATCTTGGAACTTAGGCCTAAGCACAGGGGACAGCATCATCTGTGTTAGTATTAGATCCCCCTGCATGAACGCGGACATCACCCCACCCTGGGCAGGTTTCGGAGATTTAGAAAATCCTCCATTATCCTAGATTGTTACAGGCCTTCTCGCCCTGGAAAGAATGCGCCTTGCAATGTCATTAGAAGGGAGCAGAGCACCTCTGGGCCGTACCATCCCACTAAACAAATAGCAAGCCCACCTATCCCCAATGATCCCCCCCTTGAGAAATACAGCTTTCCAATGCTTTCATCCTGCATTCTACAGCACTACCCAGACCTAGACCACCAACCATAAAACTTTTACACCCCTCCATCAATCCCTAAAATCAGAAGGCAAGGCTATCGCGCTTTCACAAATGGGTTATGTGAATTGTGCAGCGAGGTGCAGGGTGGCATCAAATTATAGCCTAAAGCGAAAGGTGGAGGGCCTTGGGAGTTGCTGATCTGTCTGGCAGCGAGTGGAATTATGTTAATGTTAATGTTAAAGGACATTTGTACCGTGCACTATCACCACCGGAGTGGTCCCCTGGTGCTCTGGCGGCTCTGAAAGAGGAGGGGAGGTTGAGTTAGTGAGATGAAGCAGGAAAAGTGCAAGAGGGCAGTGATGTGCTGTTGGCGGCCTCAGCCCGGTAGGTCCGTTGGCCGTGCCTGGGGTGTTTGCGGCCAGTAGTCGTCGTGTACTGTTGTACAAGACTATGTGTGCTTTTGTTTTGTTGTTGCAATGTAGTGAAGTTTGTGCGGTTTGTTGTGCTGTAGGTTTTGATTGTGTTTGGTTTGGAGTTTGAGAGGTGTATGTAGAAAGGGAAATTGTTAGTAGGGTTGTTTAGTTTATGTCTCTATCCTAGTTGAGGCCCTTGGCTTGCGTAGTCTCCCCTGATGCGGCTCTGTCCTGATCTGGGCCCGACTGGCATACAAGGTTCCTTACTCCTCTGGCTCCCACCTCTAACATGCTCTCTCTTAGCCCCCCTTATCCTCCCTTCATGCACCTGGCTAGTTCGCCTGCCATTGGAGTATGTGAGTTAGTGGGACCTCACCTCTCCCCCCGGGCTCATCCCTGTATCTGCCAGGTGCATTTTTATAACAATAAAATAACATTGTTTTTGTAAGTAGCTAATTAATTGTTAGATCAGCTTCCCCGTGGATGACGAGCTCAGCAGCGTCCACGTGGACGAAGATGGACACATGAAGATGGACCACTGGCCTGGCATCCCATACGGAACAGGCCCTACACGTATAGGACTCCTCCAATTAGTATTGTAGAATTGTACT
Source organism: Ambystoma mexicanum (assembly GCF_040938575.1). Taxonomy (NCBI): domain Eukaryota; kingdom Metazoa; phylum Chordata; class Amphibia; order Caudata; family Ambystomatidae; genus Ambystoma; species Ambystoma mexicanum. Next base: position 1,015,754,754 of record NC_090932.1, read on the forward strand.
GTATGCAGTTACGTCATCAGTGACATTGTTTGTGCTTATAATGTGCTGCACATGCCTATGCAGCACAGAACTTTCGGCGGCAGCACAGTTCTTTGCTGATGCACCTCTATTTTGTAGAAATAAATACTTGTTATCCTTGCAAGCGGTGTCTTGGACCTTTTTTCCTAGCGGGCTGTGTTATTTCTGGTGTGAGCGTTCAGGGGCGTGCCTTCACCGATTAAGACATTTTTATTAGACCTGTAGTGGTTTTACAACTCCAATTAAGTCATTAGCTCTCAGATTTGAAAAAAACACTGGCAGGCACTTTGAGCACAAAGTTTGATGGTAAGGCTTGATTAAAGCAAGTTCAAAGAGTTCCCATGAGGAGGTGTTTTGGGTGGGTAGGGTCAGGAACTGGGTGGGAGTGGCCATAGGGATTAGCATGGCCAAGGGCAGTCATTGGGTGGGCAAATAACCAAACACCTACAAGCTGTGTGTCCTTCCTCATATGCCATTTATCACTAGATGTACTGTGCAATTGTTTCGGTTCATATGTTTTGCAACCGACGCCTACTAGCACAAACTAAAAAAGGGATGATGTTTTTATTGTTGTGACCGGCCCCCAAGAATTGTAGACTACCCATCCATTGGAGCGTCGATTTCCCAAATGGAACTCCGACTGGCTTAATGGTTTACAGAATAGGGGCCAGATATCAGTCTGCAGATGTACTAAGCAGAAGGGGTTCTGCCAACGCTATATGGGCACAAGTACGATTACCACTCTGACTTGAGAACCTCTTCGACAGCTTCTGATGTTTGGTGGTGCTTTAGACAAGAACATTGTAGGCATCATGGATGGAGAGGGTTGGTGCGTCATCTTGGAAGGGGACACCTGTCTGCTCCTGGCGAGACCCTGTGTATACCCTCTTCTCTGCACAGCACTGGCCTCTCATTTCATCTCTAAAACTCAGGAAATCCTGTCCTCACTCTCCTCCTCTCCCCTCCCTATACTCCCTGCTCTTCCTCTGGCCCTTCTGCAGCCACCTCTCCTCCCCCCTTCTCTGTCTTTCCCCTGTTCTCTGCTGACGGGATTTCTAGACTAGTCCGATCTATGAAAGTCTCATCAAAACAGGTTCACCTCTGTTCCTCCAAAACCATCAAGGACCACATTGACACACTGGCCCCTGCCCTGGCTGCCTTCTGCAACCACTCCTTTGCTACTGGAGTCTTCCCATCCCCCCTGAAGCACTCCCTTGTGCACCCTCTTCTTAAGAAACTCTCTGCCGATCCCTCCTGCCCAGCTAACTATCGCCCAATCTCCATCACTCCCTTCCTGGGCAAGCTCCTGGAGAAACTGGCCATCTCCCAGCTTCATCTCCACACTGAATCTGTTGGTTGTCTTCACGACCATCAGTCTGGCTTCAGAGCTGCCAGAAGCATGGAAACTGCTCTCCTGAACATCCGTGAAGACCTGCTCTCCAACCTTGACTCTAACACCCCCCGTGTCCTCATCTTGCTTGATGTCTCTTCTGCCTTTGACACTGTCAACCATGCCATCCTGCTTAATTGTCTCTGTGACAACCTAGGTATCACCGGTCAGGCCCTGGCCTGGCTGACTTCTTTCCTCTCTGACCGACTCTCCCAGGTCTAACTTGGGTCCTTCCTCTCTGCTATCTTTTTCTCTGCCTGTGGTGTCCCCCAGGGGTCTAACCTCTCTCCCTGGCTGTTCAACCAACACCTAGCACTCCTTGCCCACCGCATTGCCGCTCTCTGCCCCACCTTTCAGTGCTATGCGGATGACACTAAACTCATCTTCAGGCTACCTTCAGCCACCTTTTCTCCGTCCCTCATCTCTGATTGTCTGTCGGCTATCCAGGAGTGGTGCGCCACCAATGACCTCTGCCTTAAGGCCAGTAAGACTGAGATTCTCCTCATCAGCACACCCACTGCCTCCTTTCCTGTAGCTCTCTGGCCAGCCTCTCTTGGCCCTCTTCCTGCTCCCACCTGCAAGGCTAAAAACCTTGATGTCATCTTTGACTCCACACTCTCTTTCTCTCCTCACATCTCTGACGTCTCTAAGACGTCACACTACCAGCTGCACCTCCCAGGTGCACCTCCTCAGAGGTATTCTTCCCTTTCTCTCATTCCCCAAGAGGCTCACTGTCTCTAGAGCCCTGGTTCTCTCTAGGCTGTACTATTGCAACAGCCTCTTTCGAAATCTTCTTGCTTCCACTCTCCGCCTATGCAACTCATCCGGAACAGCACTGCAAGACTTGTCCTTGGCCTCAAGCTCAGGGATCCTATCTCTCCAGGACTGAAATCTCTGTGAGGATTAAGTTCAAAGCCCTCTGCATCGTCCACAAGGCCTTCTGGGGCCTGGGGCCTCAATACCTTCAACTCTCTCTTCCTAAATATCTTCCGTATCGAGCTCTCCGCTCATCCGCCTCCAACTCCCTCAGTGTCAGACGCTTCTCCAAGCAACAAGTTGGTGGTATATCTCTCTCTTCGGCTGGTGCCTCCCTCTGGAACAGCCTTCCTGCCTCCCTGAAACTTGAGGAGAACCATCTTCGGTTCCGGAAGCACCTTAAGACCCTCCTCTTTCCTTCTGCTTTTTCTCCCCCTCTCCCTTGCTGAAGTCCTGCTGATACTGATACTGCAGGGTTATCTGGCCACCCTTCGGATCCCGGACCCATGCCCTGCCAGTTGCACGCCTGCACTGCCTCCCTGGCAACCCCTGCACTGTATCCCTGCAGTCCCCCCAAAAGCACTTATGTCGGCACCCACCCTGCACTTGCCACCAGCTGGCCGCTCTTTTATTTATCTTGTTATTTATTATCCCATGTACTGCACATTCCACTCCCCCTGCCCCCTGCACTTTCTTTTTCCCCCCTCCCCTTGCACTTGCGCGATCTGAATGACACCTGGCCTAGTAAGATCGTTGTCTGTCTTCCCTTTGTTCCCTCTCCCTTTGCTCGTCGCGCTTTGAAACACCTGTGTATAGGCGCGTTATAAATGCCATATCATATAATATCATAACTATTAAGATATTTCATTAGTGCATCTGCAAAGCTTTAACAGCACCTGTTAATCCGTGGGCCACGCCAATAATGTATTGTGGAAAGAGAGGAGGGGAGCGAGAGCACAACACGTCATCCATTGTTGAGAATATGTGTGTTTTTATTGCGCTGGTTCAGCTGACTTCTCAGCACTCTAATAATGGTATTTATTATTAACCAATTAAGTGGCACCTGTTTTATTGACAATGGAAGAATAAAGGGTTGAGTTGGCAAGGCTGGGTTCGAGTCTTTACCCAGCAGGTTGAACACCTATGTTGGTGGCTTGTGTTTAACTCACTGAGCTATCAAGAAGAAGGGCAATAAATCCCCCTGAGATGGGGGTGCAGGAGTAGAGAGTGAGCACCCACCTGCACTGATGGGACAGGAGCACAGGGTCGAGGAAAGGGGGCGAGCACCCTGCACTCAGTGAAGAGCAGGACAGAGAGAGCACCCTACACTGATGGGTCAGTAGAGCTGAGGGGGCACCCTGCAGCGCCCGAGCCCGACGCACCTGCGTACTCTGTGCCCCTGCCCCAGAGTGCAGGTCCTCTGTCTCCACCTACACCCTGCAGTGGGCTGGAGCTCGCTCCCGCCTCCTGTACTGAGTGAAGGGCGCCCTCTCGCTCCTCTGTCCCGAGTGCAGGGTGCTCTTGCACGCCTCGTGTTCCGAATGCAGGGTGCTCTGTGCTCTCTCAGGCCTCTTCTCTGAGTTCAGGGTGTTCACTTAAGCCTCCTGTCCCGAGTGCTGGGTGCTCTGTCACTCCACCTGTCCCGAGTGCAGGGTGCTCCCTCACGTCTCCTGTCCTGGGTGCAGGGTGCTCCCTTACGTCTCCTGTCCTGGGTGCAGGGTGTTCTCGCACACCCCCTGTCCACTGAGTGCTTTGTGCTCCCTCATGCCCTTTGTCCCCAACGCAGGGTGCTCTTTTATGCATCCTATCCTAGGTGCAACGTGTTCTCTTATGCCCCCTGTTCTGGTTGCACTGTGTTCTCTTGTGCTTCCTGTCCTGGGTGCAGGGTTCTCCCTCACGCCTCCTCTCCGGTATTACCAAAATTGACCTTTTACAATTGACCTTTTGCACAATTGACCTCATTATAGTGGTCCTAATTGACCTTCTGCACAATTGACCTTTATATTATTTTAGTTATTTTATATATGTATTGGATTGGTTTTGGATTATAAATAATATAAGGGTATCGGGTCGGGGGTCGCAGGGTTTTTTGGATTGGGTGGGAGTTGCGGGGGCGGGGTTCTCCCCCCGCATATATGTCCTAATTGACCTTCTAAATTAGGTCACTTCTACCAAGGTCAATTCTCCCGAGGTCAATTAGTATACAACCTCCTCTCCTGGGTGCAGCGTTGCTCTCGCACACCTCCTGTCCTCTGAGTGCAGGGTGTTCCCTTGCGCCCTTTGTCCCCAGAGCAGGGTGCTCTCTTGTGCATCCTGTCCTGGGTGCAGTGTGTTCTCTTGTGCCTCCTGGCCTGCGTGCAGGGTGCTCCCCCGCACCTCCTGTCCTGGGTGCAGTCACTGCAGGGTGCTCCCCATGCCTCCTGTCCTGGGTGCAGGGTTGCTGTCGCACACATTCTGTCCTCTTGAGTGCAGGGTGCTCCCTTGCGCCCTTTGTCCCCAGAGCAGGGTGCTCTCTTGTGCATCCTGTCCTGGGTGCAGTGTGTTCTCTTGTGCCTCCTGGGCTGCGTGCAGGGTGCTCCCCCACCCCTCCTGTCCTGGGTGCAGTCACTGCAGGGTGCTCCCCCACGCCTCCTGTCCTGGGTGCAGCGTTGCTCTCGCACACCTCCTGTCCTCTGAGTGCAGGGTGCTCCCTTGCGCCCTTTGTCCTCAGAGCAGGCTGCTCTCTTGTGCATCCTGTCCTGGGTGCAAGATGTTCTCGTGTGTCTCCTGTCCTGGGTACAGGGTGCTGCTCCCTCACGTCTCCTGTCCTTGGTGCAGCAGGGTGCTCCCTCTTGTCACCTGTCTTGGGTGCAGGGTGCTCCCTCTCGTCTCCTGTCCTGGGTGCAGGGTGCTCCCTCTCGTCTCCTGTCCTGAGTGCAGGGTGCTCCCTCACGCCCTTTGTCCCCAGGACAGGGTGCTCTCTTATGCATCTTGTCCTGGGTGCAAGATGTTCTCGTGTGCCTCCTGTCCTGGGTGCAGTCACTGCAGGGTGTTCTCTTGTGCCCCCTGTCCTGGGTGCAGGGTGCTCTCTCACCCCTCCTGTCCCCGAGTGCAGGGTTCTTGCACACGATTCCCTTAGAGGGGCGGACTGGCCTACAGGTAAGTAAGTTTGGTTATTTCCCGAGAGGGTGGGGGGCTATGAACCATGGGTCTTTTTCTGAGGGCATGCAGAATGTGTTACATTGCTGCGTGCAGCACATGATACAATCAAGACGCAATGTTCGCTTTCAAAAAAAGGAATCCAGGGCCTCTTTTGGTTCCTATTCCACTCCTGTGTACCTACAGCACAGACAGCCCTGTTCCATCCAGCCCTGCTGCCATATCAGCTTTTCCCTCAAGTCCTGGGGAAAATCTCTGCCTATCCTCGGGGGAGTTTCTCTTTGGTAGACGGGAGGAGGCGATCGTGGGATGTAACCATGGAGGTGGCGCGGGGTGAAAGTAAAACGAGCTTAAACAGGCAATAGATGAGGGCAGCAATGGATGAGGGCAGTCAAGTCAAAGCCAAGCACCAGACAATATGGGGCGTGGGGGTGGGTGGGGTGGCGCTGTGTGGCATAAACAGGAGAATCCACGTCTGCCCTTTGCATTCAGGTGCTAGTGTGTGATGCAGGAAGTCTGCTGTCCCCAGTCAGGCCTCAGGGGAGGCCCAGGGAAAAGCAAAGGGGTGCAAATGAGATGCTTATCAGGGCAGCCTGGGGTCACCAGGAAACTACAGCAATAAAGGCAGGGGTCACAAAAGAGACCCACGGGCCAGGAGAGAGGAAAGAAGCAGCAACAAAAGGGGGCATTGCCATATTCAGTTAATAAACAGCTGTTAGTTACCTGATGTAATGGGGGTGGAGCTTAGCAAATGGTAATGATGAAAGGCTGAGTACGTTCTGCCAGGCAGCAGCTAACCTGTAGGTTCTACATAGAACTTGACAGCGAGTGGTTTTCTCCCTTGTCCCCCCTCACCCCACACTTGTTGTGTCTTGTGGCGCCTGAAAGGACATTTGTTGTATAGGCGCCTCACAAATATCCAATAAATACATTAAATAAATAAATAACCCACTGAGCTATATGTCCAGCGCAAAGTAATTCCGATTAAAAACTCACAGATCAAACGCATTGAAAATGGCAAGTAAATATTCACCGGGCAGCTGCAGCCCATGAAGGGAGTAAGAGGGAAGAGCCAAACATGTTTACAAAATGAAGGAGAGTGGGTGTGGGGATTGGTTGGCATATGGCATGTGTGCTGGCCATGCCCCAACCCCCAGCCTTTTGGTAAGGAATCAGTGACCCGGTGTAAGTGACGACATCCCTGCCATGAGCTCCCAATGGAGTCAATGGTGACACCATTGGGCGAGACAGAAGCCAGAGATGTTTAAAGCTCAAGAGGTGCAAATTCTAGGCGTGTAGACTGAACACCATATTTTAAGTCTTTGATGGACTTACCATGGCCCAAAATTAGAAATCAAAAGATGGCCCACTAATGCCCCCCTGGTGAGGGAAATGATGGGCGGCACTAGACAGTCCATTTAGTAAGCGCTTGTCACAAGGCCTGGTAGGACCGTTAGTGTATTGTTATTGTTTTTGTTCTTCTTGTCCCCCCACTCCTGCATTGTGGTGCCTGGAAACACCTTGGTTGTGTAGGCGCCACACAAATGTACAATAACTAAACAAAGCAGGCAGTGTTTAAAAATTCCACCTAAAGAGAGTTCAGATCACAGGCGTTATTAACTGCTTGATATGCATATAAAGTATCGCCGGTGGTAAATAAAATGCCACATGCAGCGTTTTGTCTTTAGCACATGTGTCGGCGATCCCATGTGACCCGAACTCCAGTTAGGAGCTATTTATTCAAAGCGCCACATGTTTTATCTGTTACCACTATATTCATACCAAAGCCCTACACATTAAAAGACTTCTCTCATTGTGATAATGGCGGCAGTTGTAAAATGCGGAGGGCCAGACTACAATGTGCGCGCTAGTGGTAAAATGTCCGGAATTTAAGAATACCGCTTGCGTCAGAACACGAGTTTCTCTTTATACACCTCCTTTTCTGCGGAGGAAATGATCTCCCCACAAAAGCATTGCGGTGTGCGGTATTACCCGTGCAGTCTTACCGCACAGGCAATACCGCATTTCCACCAATGGACTCCAAAGCGGGAATAACAGAAGGGTCCAGAGGACTCAGACTCACAAGCACTGTTCATGTTACCGCATGAATGAATTTGGCGGTATTGCCACAGGTTACACTTCCAAAATCAAAATCACTACTTATTATTTAGAAAGGCACTTGTTTTTAAAAATACCACCGAATTATGAGTTGGGAGGACATAGAAACCAAGCAGGGTACATACCAAGTTATGAATGTGGTAAATATGGTTTATTTACCCGATTCGGTAGTTTCCATGTAGTAAATAGCCCATGCTATCCGAACTCATACTTAGGTGGTATTTTAAAACTATGAGGTATTGATAATAGCACATGCTTTTACCGTTAACAACATGCACAGAATGAGACCCGGTCTCCTTCCTGGGATCTAATGGATTCCAAGAGAGCACCTGGCTTGAGAAAGGACCTGACAGCGATCGCTTGGTGGGTGACTGGGGAAGCGGATCAGTGACACTCCTCTGATGCGGGTGACTGGGGAAAGTGGATCAGTGGCACTCCTCTGATGCCCTGGGGACCTGGTACTTCAGCCTCAGGGGCTATTAGCCAGGGGATCTCGTTTCCACTGGATCCACCGAGATCCACTTGGCGACGCTGTGCCCCTTTCCTTCAGGGGTCATCTCGAATGACTTCCATGCTGTAGCAATGACGAATTTAAATCCAAATTTGGAAAGAGAAAAAAATCAAGCAATCCTACCCCCACACCCCCCAAGTTCCCTGGATCATGTTATAAATAGATCCCTGAAATCAGCAGATACAACTATAACTAGATCACCAGATCAAACTATAAACTAGATCCTCTGTTGTAGCTCTGAACCAGTCGAAGGGGCGCAAGTAAACGATTCAACCGGCCCCAGGCCTATTCTGGGGTGGGCGGGGGTCAATCCCCCTTTCCCCCAATTCACAATATGGGGAGCTCACTGAACACACACCGCTGCAGGGGGTGTCAATATGACGGGTGTTATCAGCAAACCCTTCTGCAGTTACATCAAATGATATTGAATTGCCCCTCAACACCCAGTGCATTCGCGGACTGCGCGAGTCACCCGCAGCGACCAACCCACGGGATGTTCCATAAACTTCAGTGGGCTCTTGGGCCCCGCACAGATGATCAGATGCCAGTCGTCGCTTTAGAGTGGCAATAGGCTGAGGCGGGCAGCTGGCATGGCTGTCCGCGGACTTTCCACTACACGGCTCCCTACTACCCAGCCTATGTCACGTTATATATAGCATCCGACCCTCAGATTGGTCAGTTTCCTATACCAAAGATAAAAAGATTTCCTTGCGTCACTTTGTAAAAAGAATGTTCCGTCTAATTCATTACGCTGGTAAATTAGAGATGGCTCACAGTTCCGTGAGACAGGACCCGCGTCTCAAAGCTGGTACACTTCTAACCCCTGGTACACCGCAAGCGATGGCTTGGCAGTTAAGCACTCGCCGCACACAGGGGAGTCTGGCTGCGCTTCGCAAGATTGTTTACCAGCGCTCCATCCTTCCAGCTTAATAAACGGGGGACCCTTCAAACGGATACAAGGACACCAATGATTACAGCGGTTAGAAGGCAAAGGAATCCGGCAAGAACACAAAGCGCTAGGATTTACTTTTTTTTTTTTTTTTTTATTCAAACCGTTGTTTATAGTTTGATTACCAAACTTTTACAACATAATTATTCTTACATTCCACAATTCTCATACAGTTTACATACCATCATCATGTGCATTTTTGCTTGTACAATCTTTCCATTAAAAGGTTCGAGTTATTCCCATTAGACAACCAACCTTAAAAAGGAAACACTCTAATTTTTCACAGTATAAAGAAATATCAATTCCCCACTCATAACCCTTAGTTTTAAGCTTGCTTAGACAATGCAACATAAAGTCTGTACCACCAATCGTATGGATCTATTGGCATGTTTCCTGTTTCGCAAATTCTTTATCATTTACCAATTTTTATTTTGAAGCTACACTGTGTAATTGAGTTAGGTATAGTTTTTCGAATTGAACGTTCACTAGGGTAATAAAACGCGTGGTTCTCAGTATGGCTTTCGTTGTAAGTCCCCACATACACGCCATCCACAGCCATTCTCTGCTTTCGGCTGTATCATGCTCATAATTGGTTTCAAATATTTAGTTTCGTTGTAGTTCAAAATAAGTACAGTGAATAGTCAAGTGTTTAAGTGTTTCATAAGAATCTAACCCTTTACATAGTCTGCATGTACCACTAGACCCAGTTTCCTCTGAGTTTGTCCAATTTTTTGTTCTTTGTAATGTCGGCAGTTGATTTAATGTAAATCTTAAATAAATGCCTCTAGCTATAGGACAAGGAAATTGTTGGAGATAAGTCTTGCGCGGACAGCACGCCGTTGCAAATTTACCGGCTTCTTTATATGACTGATATTTTTCAATAGCGTTAATAGTTTTACACCAATCGTGGGCATATAGTCGATTTTTGATATGTGCTTGGCGATATTCTAAATCAGCTGAAGTAAGTGCCATTTCGTTCAACAGAGCTTCCATTTTTTTGTGGTAATTTACAATGGACGGTGGATTGCGATTTTTGATCATCAACCCCAAATCTTCATATAAAGAATTATCGGGGGGAAAAAGCATTTTTGCATAATTTGTTAATTGTCGCCAGTTGTATCGGGCAGATAGTGATATCAATCCTAGTTCTTGTCTTAGAACTGCATTTGGGAGTGAATTAGCAAGACGCAACACGTCTTTCCAAATGCGACCCTGTAATTGGTCAAGAAATTGATTTATTTTAGCCAAGCACATATCAAGGGCATATAATAGAATTGCCTCGACTTTGAGAGTGTAAAACTCGAATAATGGAGCCAGTGAAAACTTACAGTATTTCGCTAGAATCATGCGCATTTGAGTCGTTAATGTTTTTGCTTTTTGATTCAAAGTGTTTTTCCACATTGCTAACGCAATTGAGTCAGAAATCGAATAGCCCAAGTATCGAATATTGGCCGTCCGTGGAATAGGAGTCAGTCCAATAGTCCAATTTCTAGGGCATTTCATTTTCTTTAGATTATTGAACAAGAAAATATTTGATTTGTCTGCATTAAATTGCAGTTTATGAGATAAGCAATAGTCAGCAAACAATGAAAGCTTCGTTTGGAGGCCCGACGGCGTTCGATCAAAGATTATTATGTCATCCGCGAAGGCTAGCCACTGGATTTTTAGTTCGCAAGTCGTGCTGGATAGCTCATTTTTTGTGTCCATATTTCATTAATACTGCAGAGATATAAGTTAAACAGGGTGGCAGCCAGATTGCAGCCCTGTTTAACCCCTAATGTGGTCGGAATAGGTCCCGTGGTAGCTCCAGCCATGTTGACTCTGATAAAGTATACAGTGTTGGTGTGCAGTTTGGCGATTAAATAGACAAGATGATCAGGAATACCCATCGACCGCATTTTTTGCCATAGCAAACCACGTATTACGTTGTCAAAGGCTGCAGTTAGATCCACTGAGGCCATGTATATTGGCCCTGTATCCAGAGTCTTTGATTTCGCAAGTATGTGCGCCATCAATGTTGCATTAAGGGAAGTTCCCATCTGAGCTCTGAAGCCGATCTGAAATCGGGATAAGATTTTATTAGTTTTCAAAAATAGTTGGAGTTCCCATAATAGTAGGATAGCAAATACTTTGGCAGACGCATCTATCAATGCAATTGGCCTGTAATTCGCGGGATTACTCCTATCCCCCTTTTTGTGAATGGGAACAATAATAGAACCCAGCCAGGAGGACGGAATTACTAAGGACGCTAGCATTTTATCAAATTGGTGTTTCAATATATGAGCCCAGAGTAATGGTTGTCGCTTCAGAACACAGGGAGGAATCCCATCCGGGCCAGCTGCCTTTGAATAGTTCAGCGCGTTGATGGCACATTCAATATCTTGGAGTGACCAGGGAATTAGTGGCAGTTTTGGAGTTGGAGGAATAGTAGCATTTATAGTTGAAAAACATGTGGGTACTGCATATTTTTTCTCATAGTATTTCTCCCAAGTTGCAGCAGATATGGTAGAGGCTTGGCTCTTGTCGAGTTTACAAGTATCCGCTCGCAAGATTGCCCACGTTGATCTCCGATCATTTCGACATAGTGCACTAATTATCAGTTGATTAGCCAACTTATGTTTGTAACATTTGATATTTTTACATTTGTTCCGATAAGTGGTACAAATTGACGTTTTTATCTGGATGTATTCGTCTGCCGTGCACATATATATTATTTTTTTCTAAGATACGTAATTCTGCATTTTTTTTCCGTTTTGCTACTATGATATCTGAACAACTGTTAAGTGGGATTGTTCTATTCGCATTACTATTTGCGCTATGTGTTCTAGCCAGTAGTTGCATTAACGTCTGTAAATAGTTTGCTGGATCTTTATAATTTAGTTGCAACATTCCATAACTGTCCAGCGAGCCCTCAAGCCATTTATCCATATAAGCGTTGACCCTATCGCATAAGCGATTATTCCATTTTATTGAGAGTTGTGGTCTATCGCTTTCCAATAGTCCCTGTTTCGGATCCTGAGCCAATTCGGTCACATTTGTTAATAGAGTGAATGAGATTAGCATATGATCTCCAAATCCAGGGTCAGTTATAAGAGTATCAGAGCAACATTCTAAAAGATTTGAAGAAATAGCAAAATAGTCTATACTGGATCTAAGTGTGCCTCTCTTCCAGGTATAATCAAGCCGTGTGTTTTGGAAAGGAAGAAATGTTATATCCCAAGATTCTAGGTGCAATTTCCACTTTTCTCCCCTTCCATATACTGTTTGGGATGGTTCATTGGCTATGCTATGAACCAGTTTTTTCCGACATTCAGCGTTAAAATCGCCGCCAATAATTATCCTGCATGCCATATATTTGGTAAGTACTTTATCTAAGAGCATGTCTAACTGGTCAAGAGCATTATTAATATTAGATCTGTTTGGGTTATGATATAGGGAAACACATAAAAAGAAATCCTCTGGAGAGGATTGAAAAGATATAACAACAGCTATATACAATGATGATTCATACGTTTCCTGAATATGAAAGTGTAGTTGAGTGCTAATACAAATTGCAGTACCACCATATGGACGACCACTAGGACCTCGTACAGCCTTTTTTTGCAATACTAGAAAACCAGACAGTGTGATATTATGTAATGCCATAGTTTCTTGACAGAGCAATACATCACAATTTATGTCATTGGGTTTATTATTAAACCAAGAAAAGAGATTAGTAAAACCACATGGGTTCCATGAAACTATGGTAAGTCTATAACGCTTTGTGGTTGGGAATATTATCCATTGCAGGATTTAGTGAGGTAGCCAATGAGGTTAACCATGACCAATCCTTGCTAGCATTTGATAAGGCAACCAGTTGGCTAATTACTTCCGGATGAATACCGCCCTGATCTTTATGGGCTATTTCTTTCCTTGGAGGTGGAGAGGGTTCTCTCAAAGGTGTTTCATTAAACACTATTGCCTCATCAAGGATTTCAAATGATGTAAGTTGAAGTCCGATCGTGATGAGTTCAGTCCTGTGTTGCCATATCAGGTTCGAGATAATGGTGGATTGTACCTTACATACCATCCTGAAATTTTGGATTTGGGGCAGAGTGATCCATTCTATATCATCAGAATGCAGCGTCCTAAGAGCTGGAATTTGTTTAAATATTTTCAGCAAGGCAGTATGATTTAGACGCTTATTTCCGTATGTGTTTGGATCAGTTTCCCATCCGAGAATGGTGGGTACCATTGTGTTGGTATCGGTCCTATCCTTTAGGGCGTCTGTGCCATCAGGAGGCAACTCTCCCACAATAGGACCTTCCTTTTGCGAAATATTATATATGTTTGTATGCTCATGCTCCTCAGAATTCATATCCCTTCCCATGGGATGAATAGAGTGAGAATGAGCATTTTTTTCCTCAAACTCTGTAGTTTGTATTTCTGATACAGCGTGAGTGGAAGGAAGATGGTGTGATTTATTACCTACCAGTAATGCTTTGGTCGGAATAGGCTTAAAAAAGGCTGATAATTGCATTTGAGCAGTATTTAATGCTTAAGTTGGGACACAGGAGGTCGACAGGGAATGCTCCCTTTTGGTTCTTTGCGATTACACACATCTTTTCCTCCTTGATTGCTTATAGTTGACGTGCCCGTCTCTCTGCTTTTGGGGGGGGACTGTAATGCTTCCTTTGGTGTATCTGTGGAGTCATATTTGGGAATACCTAAGTCATTTACAGAAGATTGTTTAGCTTCCTGTGTGGGAGTAACACTTTGTACTGAACCGATATTTTTATTTTGATTATTATCATTTTTCTTTTTTTTTTTGTTTATTTTTGGGATCAGGAGTTTTTCCTCGGACAACAGGGACTGCCGTCCTTCCTTTCTCTTTAGAGCTCTAAGAAATAGGCGCTTTTCTTTGCGTGAGGTAAAGAATTTTCCAGCGCTAGCTTAATCACCAATCTTAGCCTTGTTTTTTCCATTTGGGGCAATTAAATCGGTGTCAGACTCCATAAAGAGGTTGGTCAAGGCCGAAGGGCTATCCGGATGAAAGATTGGATCTACCTCTAGTTCCTTTTGCATCTCTTTTTCTCCCATTACACTTTCAACCGGGTTTTTTTGAACAAAGAAAACTAGTTGTTCAATTTTTTCAGTATTCTTGCTAACCATTTGACATAACTGGGCATGCGTGAAGATGTGACAATGCATCGGAGCCAGAGTAGTGACAGCAGTTTGGGCAAAAGATTGCGGAAATGAATATGTGTGCAACCGAGTTGGGGGCATGATGGCTAAAACTTCCCCTTGTTCGTTCATTTCGGTTTGCGTAGCTATATTTTCAGTTTCTGCCTTTGTTAAGGTGTCCGTTTTTACAGGTGGTTGTGCAACATTGCTAAGAAGTGTACCCTCATTTCGGAGAGATTCAGCAAAGATGTAACCCTCTAATTTGTTAAGTTTGAAAAGTATTTGGTTCAACGATGACTTGCAATCCCTAAGCTCATAATGAGTGTAATCATGACCCTTATCCAGTAAATTCAATATGCGTGTTAAAACTGGATAAGAGGCCTCCAAGGATTGCAAGTCATCTGAGGGATCCAAGAGATCGAAACCAAGTGGAGGCATATGAGGCTTTAAGGTAGGAGAAGAGGATGCTGCAGCAGCCATTTGTGCTGAATCTGAAAACAACAGAGGTAACTCCGTGGACGGTTCCATTTTGATTGCGGAATTACTAGACCTCACAGTGCAGGGGATGATATTAGAAGTATCCAGAGACGCCTTTTCTTTACAATGCAGGTGAACATCAGCTCTCTTGTAACTCTGAAAAGTCACCGGCGTAGACGGACCATCGGACAGGCGAACCCGTTTTTCGAGGGCCGCAAGAACTGCCGGGGCAAGAATGGAATTATCAGATGGTGAGATGTTCCCTACGTCATTCGGTTCATCACCCATGCTTGATGGTTCGTCCATTCGCATACTCATAAAACTCTTCCTAGAAGAGTAGAAGCGATCCGGACCACCCTCCTCAGTGTCATTTGACAGTTTCGGCATAGCTGGAACTTCTGCGTCCACCATGCACTGTGATCGTGCATATGAAAATGCCACTTCGTGGCAAATTGTATCATTTACCACTTCAAGTGACCGGCCTGATGGATTACTTGATGCAATCTGGTTTAGGTCCATAGTAGCCGTCTCAACAATTGGAGACAAGTTGGTTAGGGCTATTATTTTTTTTTGTTTTTGTAAATGTTTTTTATTGTCGTCAGTTTTACAGGGGGGCATCCACTGCGTAAAAAATAAACCATAGGGAATATACTGCGAATATACCACTGCCCTTACGATGATTTTGAACTTTAACAGAGCTTACGTGTTAGATACAGAACCACTGTGGCTTAGGTGAAAAGGGCCATACCTATGAACAATTTTATCACGTCCAAGAAGCCCAGAGAAGCAATCATGATTTTGTATTATAAAGATAAACTTCAGCACTTGTCAGCGCTCAGAACTTGTTGCGCATATAGCGCCCCGCAACCCGTGAACCGTGAACAGTTAACAGTACTTCAAAAGTACTTCCACGGTGCGCGCGCGGGTGCGCTGGATGCGCGTTCTTTATGCAGGCCAGGGGGTGTGCCCACAGCAGGGGGCGGGAAACGCCACAAGGACACACCTTTTCCTTTTCCTTCCTTGGTCAGGCAGAGTGTGTGCAGCCAGTAAAGACTTCCTGTCAGTTCCAGCCACCGCGGGCTCGTACGGCTTTCCACACAGCAATTCGGCAGCAATTCGGCAGCAATTCGGCAACAGTCAACAGTACTTCAAAAGTACTTCCATGGTGCGCGCTGGATGCGTGTTCTTTATGCAGGCCAGGGGGTGTGCCCACAGCAGGGGGCGGGAAACGCCACAAGGACACACCTTTTCCTTTTCCTTCCTTGGTCAGGCAGAGTGTGTGCAGCCAGTAAAGACTTCCTGTCAGTTCCAGCCACCGCGGGCTCGTACGGCTTTCCACACAGCAATTCGGCAGCAATTCGGCAACAGTCAACAGTACTTCAAAAGTACTTCCTAGGATTTACTTTGGCAAAACTTGACATACATGTGAAGTATTCAAGTCAAGTTTGCCATAATAAATACCTGCGATTCTAAATCGATACAGCGTTTTTTACAGCCTTTTTTATTTTTATAAACAACTGTGGGTTATGTTATGATTACAGAAGACCAACCATAACTGCCGTCCAAGGGCCCCCCAGGAAACGGGCAGGGCCAGGAGAGGTGGTGACCTGAGGCACAGCAGGGGTGGGTTTGAAGACGGGGAGACGTCACTGGGCAGCACTCAAGAGTGGGAGGGGGACTCTGAGACCACAATGTGTAGAAAAGGGGTCGGCCTCAGGGAAAGCAGAGAGAGGTCCCGTGTTCCAGAGTCGGCGCCTGGAAGCAGCTATAGTCAATCGGTGTCAGAGCTTCTGAGGACCTGCGAAGACTTTGGCCAGGCATCGGGCGCAAAGATAAATGCAGCAAAATCCCAAACCATGCTGTTTGGACACTGGGATAGCAACAAGGAGCCCCTTCCCTTCCCAATCGAGAAGGATTTCATCAAGATCCTTGGGGTCTGGTATGGGAAGGAGGGGGCAGCGCTGAAAAGCTGGAAGGAGCGCCTGGCCAAGGTCAAACAGAAACTGGGTCTCTGGAGTCTCGCAAACTGAGCATGGAAGGGAAAGCTCTGGTGCTGAGAAATGATGCGCTGCCTGTCCTGCAGTATGTGGCCCAAGCGTGGCCTCTCCCAGCCAGTGAGGCGCGGGCCATCAACGCCATGGTCTTCCACTTTGTCTGGGGCTCAAAGATGGACAGAGTTAAGAGATCATCCATGTACAAGGAACCGCGCAAAGGAGGGAAAGGAATCCCGGACCTCCCTACAAGACTGCGAGCCTGCTTCGCCTGCACCTGCGTCAGGATTTCCCTGGGCAACGCCAACAAGACGCACTCAGCCTACCTCCTTTTCCGCTTCTTCCTCACACCAACATGGAGGAGGCTGGGCTGGGACAAGTGGGAAAACACGGCCCCGTACAACTGGACGCTCCCTTGGTACTACAGGGAGATGGAAAAGTTCATCGCAGATTTTGGCCTTCAGGGGGTGGTGCCTGCATTGTGGAACCCGAGGACAATCCACAACCTGATCAGGTCCCAAGACACCACAGACCCCATTGAGGACCTGCCAGCGGCCACAGTTACCCAGGTGTGGGAAAATGTGGCATCAAACAAACTCCTGAACATTCACAAGGACATTGCCTGGCTGACGGTGAGGGGGGCACTATCTGTGCGAGCATTCATGAACAGGCGGGGCCTCTGCCCACACAGGAGCTGCCCAAGGGGGTGCCCTGAACACTGAGTTGAGTGCTCACATCCCGCCCCAAGACATCATACACCAGTCTGTGCTGTATGGACTCTTTGCACAGACCCACACAGTAGAGGCAATCCAGAACTGCTGGAGGATCCTCTGCTGCCTGAAGGACATTCTCCTCTACGCAAGGAAACGCCGACAACCGAAGCCTGCCGCAGGATGGTCCACGGCCTGCTAAGAGACTACGAAATCAAGGACAGCCTGGAAGATGGGGGACCTGAGTAAAACCCCCAGCCCAGGCAATCACCCAAAAAATAAAATTAAAAAAAAGGGAACTCTTAGCCTACTCAGGCAAAACACGAACACTTTGTAAACCACAGACTCTGAACAGAAAATATATATGTACCCACCCAAATGCCCAAAGTAAAATTTAAACTACCCCTTCTGCTCTGAGGGGGGAATGTAATTGCCACAAAAGTCTTCTTATTGAATTGAATGTATTACCCTTGTATCATCTTTAAGCACTTAATAAAGATATTTTTACAAAAAAGCAGCTATTTGCCTAGAGGGCTTCACCCGGAGGAAGGTGTCAGCAGAGCTTTATCAAGAGGAAGGCGGCAAGCGCAGGTGGGAGCAGAGAGTTTACCCAGAGGACGGGCACGCAGCAGGTGCAAGTAGCGCCTACCCAGAGGACGGCACACAGCAGGTAAGGAACGCTATCAGCCTGCAGGGAATGGGGCAGAAATGCCCACTCGACCCCTGAGACGCTGCAACGCGCCATCTGCGCTGCGCATTGCCGTTCCCCAGCACCCTTGCTGTAGGGCGCCCAGAGGGCCCGACCCCTCTCTTCATAGCGCACAGCAGCTACCCATACACTCATGGCATCCCCCGTGTGTGCCCAATACCCCCGCCAGGGCATCCCGCGCTTCTGTGGCAGAGGGCCGAATCACTGCTATTTATGCCCCAGATATTCAGCCCCTGGTAACGCGCCAGCGCATGTACAGGGTGGGGGGGGGGGGGTTGCTCGCCATGTACCTGCCCGCCAGTCATGGCACAAGGACTCCGCTGTCAGCGCGTGGCTGGCGGAGCAGCAGAAAGCTGCATTACAGGAAAGTAACGGTGACGGGGGTGAGGCTCCCGGGCCAGCCTTTGCTATCTGATCTTCCATGGGAACAGGCAGTGACCGACCCCACCCGCACGCGCCTTAAAACACCTGTGTATAGGCGCGTTATAAATGCCATGTCATATCATAACAACACGACTGTGACAGCCAGTGCGGGAGGACGGGGGCACATTCAGGACTGTGCGTGTTCCGATCACATACCTTTAGGGGTTTTAAATAGCGCCTGTGACAGTCCGATGTGCTGTGTCATAGCGCTGTGCATAAACGGTGTTCCTATTGCCCAAGTTAATGGCGCGTGTTTTATCCATGCCTGAAGGATGAAAGGGCCAGCGCCCTCTCTGCACGCATTCCCCGTGTGCCCAGGGCCAGACAGCGCCCTCTCTGCACGCATTGCCCATGTGCCCAGGGCCAGACAGCGCCCTCTCTGCACGCATTCCCTATGTGCCCAGGTGCAGGTATTCCCTGTGTGCCCAGGGGCCCCCACGTATAGAATTCCTGCGTGTCCAGGGTCCTCCATGTGTGCCGGCCAGGACCCTCTCCGCACGCATTCCCCGTGTGCCCAGGGCCCTCCATGTGTGCCAGGCAGCACCCTCTCCGCACGCATTCCCTGTGTGCCAGACAGTACCCTTTCTGCACCCCTTCTGCAGCATTCCCTGTGTGCCCAAGGGCCCTCCCTGTAGAGAATCCCTGCATGCCAGGCAGCAGCCTTTCTGCACACTTTCCCCATGTGCCTACCCTGCGTGCCAGGCAGCGCCCTTTCTGCACGCATTCCTCAGTAGCCAATGCCGCCCCCCCTGTATAGCATCCTTGCGTGCCAGGCACTGCCCTCTCTGCACGCTTTTCCTCATGTGCCCAACCTGCGTGCCAGACAGCAGCCTTTCTGCAGGCTTTCCCTGTGTGCACAGGGCTCTGCCTGTACAGAATCCCTGCGTGCCAGGCAGCGCCTTTTCTGCACACAATCTCTATGTGCCAGACAACACACTTTCTGAAGCATTCCATATGTGCCCAGGACCCCCTGTATAGAATTGCTGCGTGCCAGGACGTTCTGCAGCATTCCCTGTGTGCCCAGGGTCCTCCATGTGTGCCAGGCAGCGCCCTTTCTGCACGCATTCCCCGTGTGCCCAGCGACCACTCTGGAGAACATCCATCTGCACCAGCCCCCTTTTGCCCCCTTTTGCCCCCGTGCTCCCTGCCACGCATTCTCTCTGCAGAAAACATCCAGACCTCGGCAATACGTTCTCACGGCAAACTTGACTGCCCGCACTCTCTCTGCATGGAACCCTCTGTATGTACTCCTTGTGCCCTGCACCTGACACCACCTCTGCCAAGCATTCTGTGTGCCCAGCACACCCCCCCCCCTGCCACCCAGTATGTGGGCCCACTCTTGATGGCGTCCTTGGGCAGTGAACCCTCTCCTCTTCGGGCATAGCAAACCGTGTGCCCAATTCCCTCTCTTCAGAGTAACACGTGTCTCCAGCGCCATTTGCTTAAAGTGTGCCATGTCCAGGATCGCTCTGCCAGCAGCCCCCACACCGGTGCCCAGCACGGCCAATGCTAAGTAGCTACATCTGCCCTGCACCTGCTCTGGTACGGCAGAAAGCTAAGAACCCACCCCAAGCTTTCCACTGTCCTAGCTTTCCACTGGGTAATAGCTATCCGTACAGCGCTTAGAAGCGGGAGGAAACCGGCGTGAAGCGCGTTAGGTTACAGCATGATTGTGCACAGGGCTATATATATGAATACACCTGGCCTCACTCGGCAGGTGTGTGTATCTAGTCTCGCACTGATGCAATCTCAGGGGGTAGATAGGGGCCCGGTGTCTAGACGGGCATGCAGTGGCCATGTGCCAGCCTGCATCCATCTACACCCATCTATCTGAACCGAGGCAACAACGGACTGGAGTTGCAGATGTCTCCTGCTCCTCTAAGCACTGGCTAAACAGCACCATCTGTGCAGTTAGGCGGCCGCCACATGCATAGCGGAGATTCCGTGCTGTACGTGCAGTGAGGGGCTCGTGAAATCGGGCGGACTCGCTCTCTCGCGGATAAATGGCAGAGATGCTGCGCTGTGCACCCAGTGGCGCGTCAGGCATGGTGGAACCTCTGCTATTCATCAGACACCGGCTGAACAGCACAGACCAGGCACCGTTTAAACAGCCGCCCCATCAATGGGCAAACTGATAACTGGTGACAGATTGGGTTATTTGTCTCACTTTCCTGGCTGCTGCCTGGCACACTCTGCACACGCACGCGTAGCTATGGCGGGGCTGATTATATGCCAGTACAGCCTCATATGGATAGGTACTATCATCTTATACCAGTTAAAGCCCCACACGCCTGGTGTATCCATCATATGCAAGGTATAGTCTCCCATGCCCAAGTGATGCCATTATATGCCAGCACAGGATCACCATATAATGTACTCATCCTTGGATGAAGGCACACTCAACGGGCTCATTGTCGACTAAACCCCCCGCATCCCCCTCCCAAACATACTGCATGCCCCGCCACATGCACTTTATGGGATCTCCCTCATAGGGGCAACGTGCTCGCTTTGCAAACAAGACGACGCGGAGCAATACAGGTTCGATCCCCAGGTCCGCACTTAGAAACCTCTGGGTATTAAGCGCGTTAAAAATAACCTATCATATTCATACCAGCACAGCATCATACTGACCAACCAAGTGTTCGATGTCAATTGCTTCAATGGAAGCCCCTCCCGCCCCCCACACTCCCATCCCGTCCCTAGAATCCTAACAGTTTGAGAGGCAAGGCAAAACAGAAAATAAATATAAAACATACATTAGCAATGTCTTCACTGGCGACGTGCCCTACACGTGCTGTCCTAGGAGAGGGCTGCACCCAGCACCCATGAGCCCGCATCCTACCCTGCTGAGGTGTTACCCTCGAGGAGCGACATGCCCGGGCTTGCGTTCTCCTGGCATCAGAACTACCCACCACCTCACCCCCTTACCCCCTCACCACCTCAGCAGCTTGTGCCAAAGGATGGGAGGCAAACGGAACTCTCGCAATAACTTACATTCTGTCAAATAAGCGCAGATTGAAAGATTTCCTGCCTGGATTCATCGAGGTTTGTCTGCAAAACCGGATGTTCCCAAATGATGGGGTCACAGAGACCCCTCCCGACAAACCCGCGGATTGGCAGTGTTGGACTGTCTCACAAAGCACAACGTACACAAATGCAACAACACCGCCAGACACACACCCTGACACATCTGACTGACATTGCATCCCTCCCCCCCACATCACACCCCAGCTCACAAAAGCAAAGCACGTGACCTCATGCCATGTCACATCCCTGCATGTCCCATCCTATCCCGCCATGTCTCATCAGACCACACCCCATCACAACACACCACATCACACCTACCACTTCACACTGCACCCCATAACATAACATTGCACCACATCCCATTATGCCTCACAATAAGGATAACACGAGACCTAGTTATACTAAAGGAGGCAATAGCTCATTTAATTACCAACCCTACAAGGGCACTGCTTTGTTATGCCATGGGTGCAGACATGATATGCCACGGCAGACCCATGGAAAGCTAAGTGCACTGCCTTTACATGCCAGCAAAGCCTCATGGATAGGTGCTGTCATCTTATACAAGTGATAGTCTCACATGCCTGGTGTAGTCATCATATGCAAGCTACAGTCTCCTATGCCCAGGTGCTGCCATTATATGCCAGCACAGCCTCATGGGTAGGCACTGTCATCTTATACAAGTGATAGTCTCACATGCCTGGTGTAGTCATCATATGCAAGCTACAGTCTCCTATGCCCAGGTGCTGCCATTATATGGCAAGCACAGGATCATTTGCCCAGTTACAGACTTATCTCCACTTCTACCATTTCTCACCATAACTGGTGGTGCCCCAATGTCATGAAAATGTGGAGGCTGGCACGCTGTGCCCCAGTTTTGATTAAGGTGCCACAAAATTAACATATGTCACATATTCTATATTACTTAACACAATGCAGCTTTCTTCCATTTAGCACTCCATGCACATCTTTAGCTGTAATATTATGTTTTATTAGTACATAATTTGATGAAATTGGAAAGGATGAGATTCCATGTAACTACCGATCGCACACACACCGATGATGAGATCGCCTAACTCACTGAGGTATCTCACTTGCTGCAATGGGAAAGTGCATTTTTTGAACAGAGGACTGGTCTAGTGAATTTTTTGAAGGTTTAAAATTTGTTTATTAAACACCTTTTTTTCAGGGAACATACCCACATACTACATTGATATTCAAGAGGATGAATTGCCAACTGGGAGAACACCATCTCTCATGCCGTGGGTCTATTTTGGAGCACATTCACTTATGTTGCATGCCACTCTTGCTGGTGGGCTGGCTGCCTGGCCAGCGGGAGCCCCTCAGCGCTGATCTCTGGGCGCACTGGTGTTCATGTTGGCTTGCAACCTTAAAGTCTTCCTCCCCGCCCCTCAGTCTGGCGAGGAGGCCTTAACGCTGGATAAAGATAGTAACATAACATCACAGAAGGGAGTCCGAATGTCACTGCATACAGAAAGACATTGGGCTCTTCCCACTCTCCCGCCCCACCCACAGAGGCGTACACAGGGTGGGGCCGGAACAGGCAAGGCCCACCCACAATCTGTAAGCGCCCACTCAGCAGTGCTGTGTGGGCATTTACAGAAGTTAATGTCACTGTGGTGGGCCCAACTACATTAGCTTCAGGCCCCACTTGTTAGCATCCTGGCTAAGCTTCTGCCCACCTATCCTGTTTGTCCCACATCAACCCCCACCTTTCACACAGTCTAATGAACTCGGCCTGAATACTTAGCCCAGCCTACATTTTCTTCCTATTGACGGCTATGTAGTACTATTAATCCTGAAGATGTTTGTGTTCACTTCGTTCAGCAGGTCAGCACTATATTTGTATCCAATTTATTTAAAGCATTTCTCAACAGTGCTGCACAATATTATATAATACATTTCTACTGCATTAGCTCAATGTTTTAGACACTTGGGCATGCATTGCATGTTTCTTCCAGATATCTTGACAAATGTGCCTTTTATCTGCATGTGACTGCTGGTTTTTCAGTGTGCATGTGTTCTGCATGTAAATTATAGCAGATCCCTCAACTGTAGACAGTTGCCCTTGGGGTTGATAGACTACTTTATAATGGCACATTTCCCCTTTAGTGATGTGACCCACAGAATATGGCTGGGCCCCAAGATAAATTCAGTTCATCTGTCACATAGTTATGTTATGTTTATTGAGTTTATATAGCGCTTTACTCCAAAGCGCTTTACAGAATAACAACGAGGTACAATGATGAAAGAAGCATCATTTACAAACATGAAACAAACCAGTGGTACAGTATATAGAACAATATACTCAGAAGGAGGGAGGCGGGGAGGGGGCAGGGGAAAGAGTGGAGCCCCCAGGGGACCTTCTACGCCCTTTGGTGGTTACAGTATCCAATATGAGCTCATCAGGAGGAGGGGGAAGGGAAGGGGGGCAGGGCTTTGAGAGG
Organism: Ambystoma mexicanum; assembly: GCF_040938575.1. Taxonomy (NCBI): domain Eukaryota; kingdom Metazoa; phylum Chordata; class Amphibia; order Caudata; family Ambystomatidae; genus Ambystoma; species Ambystoma mexicanum. Next base: position 1,015,778,599 of record NC_090932.1, read on the forward strand.
GGAGAGAGGTAGGGAAGGAGAGTCGGGGGGGAGTGGAGAAGAAGGGCTTTCAGGGAGGAGCGGAAGGATGAGTAGGTGGGGGTGGAACGGATAGAGAGAGGTAGGGAGTTTTAGTGGAGGGGGGACCAACAGTTGGAAGGAGCAGAAGCGTGAAGAGGCACAAGGGGGTGGGGGTACAATGAGAAGGTAGAGATCAGCTGAGCGGAGAGAGCGGGAGGGAGAGTAAAATGAGAGGAGGGAGGAAAGATAGGAGGGCGAGGTCATGGAGAGATCTGTAGACAAGGCAGAGGAATTGAAATTTCAATTGTGAGAGTAATAATAATTCATAGCAATTGTTCAGAGTAATTGACACATCACTCCTCGCTGCACCTGAATGCTCTGCATTGAATGGCTAGTCCTCAGTTAGCAAAGGAATGTCACCTACGTTTTAAATACTAATTCACTTGCAATATAATGCTTTATTTTTATGTTCGTTTAGACTTTAGACTATGGTCTGTCAAAGGACTTCAGCACCCTACATATAGCTCCAAGGCCAGCTAACCCCCTTCACTTCACCCAGAAAAATTCCCTTACACTTACTACTGAGTCCACCTTCACTTCCTGAGCCTACCTTCACTTCCCCTACACTTACTGAGCCTACCTTCACTTCCCCTACACTTACTGAGTCTACCTTCACTTCCCCTATACTTAGTCTACCTTCACGTCCCCTACACTTACTCAGTCTACCTTCACATCCCCTTCACTTACCAAGTCTACCTTCACGCCCCCTACACTTACCGAGTCTTCCTTCACTTCCACTTCACTTACTGAGTCTACCTTTACGCCCCCTACACTTACCGAGTCTTCCTTCACTTCCACTTCACTTACTGACTCTAGCTTCACTTCCCCTACGCTTACTGAGTCTACCTTCACTTTCCCTACACTTACTGAGTCTATGTCATGATCTCTGCTTCCAAAAGGTCAGGGTTTTCCCAACTCCCTTGGAAGCAGATCCATAACCCAGGTTCCGAGTGCCAACCAGTCCCAATTGGGACCTTTTGGACCCAGTCCTGGCGCCAGTGGCACCAGGCTCATAAATATGCCCAGTCCCAGCGCTGGAAGCGCCGGGCTCATAATGCTTGGGTGGACTTACCTTCAGCAGACCATGCTGCTTACTTGCCTGCCAGTTGAGCCTCTGATCCTCTTCTGTTTGGAACTACTTTTCCTGTTGGGTGGGGCTGGAGCCACTCCCTAGATTCAGAACACTGGAACTCTTCTGGAAGGCAGGAACTCTTTTCTTACCAGGAACTCTTTTCTTACTTAGGCGTGGCTGTGGAAGGAGACACCTAAGCACTACAGGAGGCTATTTAAACCACACCCGGTGGATGAATCTTGCTTTGCGTTATTCTGCAACCTCTGCAGCAGAACGCTCATCGTGTCTTCTGCATCCGGTCCTGGGCCTAAGGAAAAAGGCTTACCATCCTGAATCCAGTCTTCAGCAACACCTATAAAGACAAGAAAGAACAGGTTAGCATTCCGGCATCTGAAAGGCAAAGGCTTACCATCCTGAATCCAGTCTTCAGCAACACCTATAAAGACAAGAAAGAACAGGTTAGCATTCCGGCATCTGAAAGGCAAAGGCTTACCTACTCTTCGTGCGCTCCGGAGGTCTTCACACTGCATTCCGGCATCTGAAAGACAAAAGTTTACCAACTCTTCGCACGCTCCGGAGGCCTTCGGCGCTGCATCCCGCATCTGAAAGACAAAACAAGGTGCGTTTAAAGACATTGGGGAACTTTAATACTCACATGCGATTACTCCTTTCCACATCTAATCCAGTGGGTATTCCGGCACCCTGCAGCCGCTCCGAACTCGTACCTGCAAAATAAAAAGACAGTTAGAGCGCATAGTGAAGCAGGCAACAAGCGCTTACTTAAGTGCTTCCAGGCGCTTCTATTCATCACACGGGCTCCATCTTCAACTCACTTCAGCCCGTCATCCGCCATCGCCGGAACCCTGCAAAACAAGAGACATCATTACTAAAGACTTTAAAGACATTTGAATGACTCGAAACTTACCGTTCGTGCAGTAAACGACGGACAGCAGTCCTCTGAAGTCAAGAGGCCTGCGCTACCTATCCAGTGAAGAAAGTGGTTACAGCACCCTGCCCCGAGGCAGATGGAGAGCTCGGCATTCACTTACCTAAGGTGAGAGCGTTAACCTTTGGGGGTCTACAGGAGAGGAGAAGAGGAAAGAGATAGGGACTCCCCAATAACCCCAGTTCATTAACCCCATATTTTCTATCTGCAGACATCTTACTCTACACGTCAGGCATACAGTGCACAGAGGTCCAGCCCAAAGAGCCAACCGGGTGCTACACATCACCTTTGAAGATACGGTAGTCGCCCAGTCAAGACCGGCGCCTCTGCGAGAATCAGGTGAGCGTTACAGAACGCAAAGCCTACCGCAAAACTCTCGCCCAGGCGCTATGGAAACCTCGGATACTGACCCCCTAGCCCGGTTACTTGGGGAACTAAGGGCAGAAGTGCATGCAGCTCGTCAGGAAACGAGTGCTCTAAGAAGGGAACTAATTATTTCCAAGGAGAGAACAGACAATCTTGCTAGACAAGTGCTACAGTCACAAGCCGGACAGACCCCGTTACCCGCATCAGGGGCAAATCTTCCTTCAACATCCTCTATGAATCCAGTGCAGATCAACCTACCTGGGAATGTACCTCTGGCTCCGCCCGAACGATTTTCTGGTGACCCAAAGAGGTTTGCAGTATTTATCAATCAGTGCCGGTTGCACTTCTTATGCCGGCCAGCAGCCTTTCCAACTGATCAAGCAAAAGTAGCTTTTGTACTTTCGTACCTTAGTGGCAATGCGGCAGACTGGTCGATCCCTCTAGTTAATCAAGATGATCCGGTTCTCCATGATTTTCAATCCTTTCAGCTTAGTATGGAAAAACTGTTCGCAAGACATTCACAGGGGCAGGCCTTGGACAATGAGCTTCTTTCGTTGCGACAGGGTAATCAAGACCTTTTGGCTTATATTGCATCTTTCAATAGACTAATAGTGGAAACTCAATGGCATGAGGACAAAAGGATTACGCTGTTTTATAGAGGTCTACGTGGAGAGCTCAAAGACGTTTTAGCCCAAGTAGTGAATCCCCCACAAGACTGTTCGGATTATATAGACTTGGTCGTTCAAATAGATCACAGGCTGCAGAACAGGAAGGCCGATCGTTCCAAGTTTGATGCTCGAGTATTTTCCAAACCGCCAACTCCTTCCAAAGGAGTAGACTCCGGGGAACCCATGCAAATAGGGGGTCTGAAAGGTCCTCTAACACAAAGGGAGCGGGAAAGGAGGAAACAGTTGCAATTATGCCTATATTGCGGAAACTCAGGGCACTTTCTTCGAGACTGTCCGGTGAAACCTGCCAAGAAGGCAGTAGGAGCTGCAGTTACCAAAGTTACAAACTCTGAGCAGGGAAACGACCTCGCCCGACAAGAATAGAGGTCCTCTTGCCGAGCGTGAAAACCAGTTCCGTGACCTCGCATTTCGTGATACCTATGGTCCTCATTAGCCCTGATAATCCGGATCGATTACATGCAATTGAAGCTTACGTCGACAGCGGTGCCATCGGCAATTATGTGGATCATGAAATGGTTTTGAGGATGAATCTAACTCTTTGTCCCAAGGCTGTAAAGGACGTCATTACTACGGTGGATGGTACGGAGATAGCCTCCGGGCCAGTAACGCATACCACTCAAGAGGTGACGCTAGTAAGTCAAGATGGACACCATGAGAAGATCGTGTTCGATGTGATCAAGGCCCCTCAGTTTCAGATTATTCTAGGAATACCTTGGTTAGAGAAACACAATCCTCTGATCGATTGGCGAGCAAGAACGGTCCAGTTTCCAGAATGTGTCTCTACTTGTCACCCTCCACCTGGTGTTGCACTGGCCGCAATTTCTTCAGAGACTCCCCAGTTACCTCCCGAATACCTAGAATACCAAGATGTTTTCCGGAAGGATCAGGCTAACTCTCTACCTCCTCATAGGTCTTATGACTGCCAGATAGACCTGATACCTGGATCTACTCCTCCTTGTAGTAGAATTTATGCCCTCACCGAGCCTGAGAACCTTCACCTTCGACAATACCTGGATCAATACCTGGCAAATGGGTTTATTCGTCCTTCCAAGTCCCCTGCTTCTTCAGCTTTGTTCTTCGTTCCAAAAAAGGAAGGAGACCTTAGAACTTGTATCGATTATCGCTCCCTGAACCAGATCACCGTTAAGAATAGATATCCGTTACCTTTGATCCCTGAACTCCTGGACCAAGTCAGAAAAGCATGCATATATACAAAGCTGGATCTTAGAGGAGCTTACCACTTGGTACGAGTAAAAGAGGGCAATGAATGGAAGACGGCCTTCCGCACCAAGTATGGGCTATTTGAATATCAGGTCATGCCCTTCGGACTTTGCAATGCCCCGGCCGCCTTTCAATATTTTATGAACGATGTCCTCAGAGAGCTCATAGATGTATGTGTTGTTGTTTACATTGACGACATCCTCGTTTATTCTTCATCGGAATCTGAACATCGGAAACACGTGAAAATGGTCCTCGAAAGATTGCGTCAACACAAACTTTTCGCTAAGTTGGAAAAATGTGTTTTCAACGTGACTGAAGTTGAATTCTTGGGATTCATATTATCACCTGGCGGAGTGCGTATGGATTCAAAGAAGGTCGATGCAGTTCTCAAATGGCCATCACCATCCTCCGTAAAAGGTGTGCAAAGCATGTTAGGCTTCGCTAACTTTTACCGCAGGTTTATCCCCGAATTCTCTCGAATAGTCCAGCCCATCACTGCCTTGTTAAAGAAAAACAATTGTTTTGAATGGTCTACCGAGGCGGAACAAGCTTTCCAGGATTTGAAGACTAAATTTATCTCTGCACCAATCTTAAAACACCCTCGCCCCGAACTCCCCTACATCGTGGAAACTGATGCTTCAAGCCTTGCCATGGGGGCAGTTCTATCACAAAAGGACCCGGTAACCAATCAGTTGCATCCCGTGGCATTTTGGTCCCGCAAATTCTCGCCTCCTGAAATCAATTACACGATTACTGACAAGGAACTTCTGGCTATCAAGTCTGCCTTTAAGGCTTGGCGGCATTATCTGCTGGGGGCCCGACACACCGTTACTGTGATTACGGATCACCGAAACCTGCAATATTTGAAGACCGCAAAAGCCCAATCCTCTAGACAACTCCGTTGGGCATTATTCTTTGCCGAGTTTGACTTCATAATTACCTATCGACCTGGTACAAAGAACGGTAAAGCCGATGCCCTTTCTCGGATGGGAGTGGAAGAACACTTGGTCAACCCTAAACCTGTACCAATCATTCCCGAACAAAGAATTCTGGGTGTAATCGCCACAGAATCCATAGAGGAAGTTAAGGATAAAGCCAGGCAACTTGTAACTCCAGCAGACATACAAAATTGGCATCTGCAGGGAAAGGACTTTGCAGTAAAGGACAACTTATTGTATTTCCAAGAACGATTATACCTACCCAGCACAGATTTACAGAAAAAAGTAATCTCTTGTTATCACGACTCTTTAATGGAAGGTCATCCCGGTATAGCCAAGACCTCAGAAAAGATCAAGCGCTACTTCTGGTGGCCGTCTTGGAAAAAAGATATCAGAGACTTTATAATGTCCTGTGGAGTATGCGCCCAAAACAAGAGTCAAAAGGAAAGACCAGCAGGCCTCTTACGCCCTATTGACATCCCACCTCGCCCTTGGCATACGCTTTCTATGGACTTCATCACCGATCTACCTCCATGCTCCGGATACAATACGATTCTAGTAATCGTGGACTTATTCTCCAAGATGGCGCATTTCATTCCGCTCAAAAACTTGCCAACAGCAGCAACTCTGGCCCGAGAATTTCTCGAAAACATCGTCCGACTGCACGGTTTTCCTTCGGTTCTAATTTCGGATCGAGGTAGTCAATTTATTTCTCATTTTTGGCGAAGTTGCTGTCGGTCGGCTCAAATTGATGTGAGACTATCGACCAGTCACCACCCTCAGACCGACGGACAAACCGAGAGGACCAATCAAACTCTGGAACAGTATTTACGCTGCATGCTGCAACAAACTGAAAAAACTTGGAAAGATATCCTTTGGATAGCCGAGTATGCCTACAATAACTCTGTCCATTCAGGAACTGGGAAAACCCCGTTTTTTCTTTTGTACGGCAGTCACCCTCGAACCTCGGAGTTGGATCCCCTCCAAGATCTTGAAACACCAGCAGTAGACTACCTGCATTCTACAATCACCCAAGCCTTTAAGGAAGCTGTTTCTCACCTTCAAAGGGCTAAAGAACAATACAAGAAAGGAGCAGATCAACATCGGAAGGAAGCCCCTCACTATCAAGTAGGGGATCAAGTCTGGTTATCCACCAAATATCTATCTCTAAAAGGGCCACGCACATTCAACCCAAGATACCTTGGTCCCTATTCCATCACTACCATAGTAAACCCAGTAGCGGTCAAGTTGGACTTGCCCCCGCACATGAAGATACATCCGGTCTTCCACGTCTCTCTATTAAAACCCGTGCAACCTCAAACCCGACTAACCAAATCTCAAAAACCTATCCTAGTGGATGGAGAACTCGAGTTTGAAGTCAAAAGCATTCTGGACTCCAAGATCTCCAAATCTAAACTATTCTACCTAATTGACTGGAAAGGCTACGGCCCCCAAGAGAGATCCTGGGAACCTGCTGAATATGTCCACGCTCCTCGCCTAATCAAAAGATTTCCTGACAAGCCAAAACCCCCGGAGAAGCCCGGTTTGGGAGGGGCCTTGAGGGGGGGTACTGTCATGATCTCTGCTTCCAAAAGGTCAGGGTTTTCCCAACTCCCTTGGAAGCAGATCCATAACCCAGGTTCCGAGTGCCAACCAGTCCCAATTGGGACCTTTTGGACCCAGTCCTGGCGCCAGTGGCACCAGGCTCATAAATATGCCCAGTCCCAGCGCTGGAAGCGCCGGGCTCATAATGCTTGGGTGGACTTACCTTCAGCAGACCATGCTGCTTACTTGCCTGCCAGTTGAGCCTCTGATCCTCTTCTGTTTGGAACTACTTTTCCTGTTGGGTGGGGCTGGAGCCACTCCCTAGATTCAGAACACTGGAACTCTTCTGGAAGGCAGGAACTCTTTTCTTACCAGGAACTCTTTTCTTACTTAGGCGTGGCTGTGGAAGGAGACACCTAAGCACTACAGGAGACTATTTAAACCACACCCGGTGGATGAATCTTGCTTTGCGTTATTCTGCAACCTCTGCAGCAGAACGCTCATCGTGTCTTCTGCATCCGGTCCTGGGCCTAAGGAAAAAGGCTTACCATCCTGAATCCAGTCTTCAGCAACACCTATAAAGACAAGAAAGAACAGGTTAGCATTCCGGCATCTGAAAGGCAAAGGCTTACCATCCTGAATCCAGTCTTCAGCAACACCTATAAAGACAAGAAAGAACAGGTTAGCATTCCGGCATCTGAAAGGCAAAGGCTTACCTACTCTTCGTGCGCTCCGGAGGTCTTCACACTGCATTCCGGCATCTGAAAGACAAAAGTTTACCAACTCTTCGCACGCTCCGGAGGCCTTCGGCGCTGCATCCCGCATCTGAAAGACAAAACAAGGTGCGTTTAAAGACATTGGGGAACTTTAATACTCACGTGCCATTACTCCTTTCCACATCTAATCCAGTGGGTATTCCGGCACCCTGCAGCCGCTCCGAACTCGTACCTGCAAAATAAAAAGACAGTTAGAGCGCATAGTGAAGCAGGCAACAAGCGCTTACTTAAGTGCTTCCAGGCGCTTCTATTCATCACACGGGCTCCATCTTCAACTCACTTCAGCCCGTCATCCGCCATCGCCGGAACCCTGCAAAACAAGAGACATCATTACTAAAGACTTTAAAGACATTTGAATGACTCGAAACTTACCGTTCGTGCAGTAAACGACAGACAGCAGTCCTCTGAAGTCAAGAGGCCTGCGCTACCTATCCAGTGAAGAAAGTGGTTACAGCACCCTGCCCCGAGGCAGATGGAGAGCTCGGCATTCACTTACCTAAGGTGAGAGCGTTAACCTTTGGGGGTCTACAGGAGAGGAGAAGAGGAAAGAGATAGGGACACCCCAATAACCCCAGTTCATTAACCCCATATTTTCTATCTGCAGACATCTTACTCTACACGTCAGGCATACAGTGCACAGAGGTCCAGCCCAAAGAGCCAACCGGGTGCTACACATCACCTTTGAAGATACGGTAGTCGCCCAGTCAAGACCGGCGCCTCTGCGAGAATCAGGTGAGCGTTACAGTCTAGCTTCACTTTCCCTACACTTACTGAGTCTAGCTTCACTTCCCATAGACTTATTGAGCCTACCTTCACTTCCCATACTCTTAGTGAGTCTACCTTCACTTCCCATACACTTAGTGAGTCTAGCTTCACTTCCCATACACTTAGTGAGTCTACCTTCACTTCCCATACTCTTAGTGAGTCTACCTTCACTTCCCATACACTTAGTGAGTCTACCTTCACTTCCCATACTCTTAGTGAGTCTACCTTCACATCCCATACTCTTAGTGAGTCTACTTTCACTTCCCATACACTTAGTGAGTCTACCTTCACTTCCCATACACTTAGTGAGCCTACCTTCACTTCCCATACACTTAGTGAGTCTACCTTCACTTCCCATACACTTAGTGAGCCTACCTTCAGTCTGCCAGACATGTCCTGCATTTACTTCCTCATGTTGTTACTTTCTCTGCATCTTCACATTGTGAAGGTGGCAATGCTTGTGGTTAAGGTTAGTTTAATGTTAAGGCCAAGGGGTGTCGGGGGAGTAGAGTATGGGGTAAACAACATGGGGGTGTACAGGGTCTCCCTCCTGTAATGATGAAATGAATGCTAGGGCAACTGAAAGACAGGAGAAGTGAATGCGACTGAGTGAATGGATGGTGATGTAAAGGCGTACATCCCAAGGCCATAACAATGGCAGTAGGTAATTTACAAATGTTATGGTTTGTTATCCAAGATTTATACTACGCCCATCACCACCATAGTGAACTTACTGAAAGGTGGCTTTGTCTGAAGAGTGGTATATTGTGACCCTGCCAGGGTGTCACTAGACCTTAGTCCGTGGAAAGGAAGGGGGAGGTTTGGTGAGGACGTGACAGGAAAGGGACATTGGAAAATAGAAAGAACAAATGACTAAAAACAGAGGAAAAACAATTGGAATGAGTGGGAGGGAATATGGTTGCTGAAGTAGGAATGTGTGTTTCAGAAATGTATTGGTAAGCATAGGTGCAGGATTCAGGAGAGTAGAGCTGGGATTAGAGCACTTGTATTGTGATGGCAACAGAGCACGGCACTAGATGCAGCGCGACGGTGAATGGCTGTGCAATGGACTGAGAGGTGCTCAAGCAGGTCTTTGTAGTGTGGAGGCTTTCACCAGATGAGTTTGTAAGAAACAATCAGTATATTAAGGGAGAGCACTTGGTTTGCTAAGCCAGCTAACAGGAGTGTCAGCGCCAAGATTTGGACGTGTATAGAATTATGCCTGGGAGAACCTGGGTAGGGGAGGGGAAGATGAAGAGGAGACATGATGGACTTGTGTCCAGTGTAATATTGGGTTCTCTAAACCAAATCCTAGGCTTGTGCTTCTGGGAAAAGGACCAAAAACTGGTTTTGGCTAAGCAGTGGTCAGACCATTTAAGCTATGTTATTTTTAAGGACATTTGTACCTTGCACTATCACCACGGGGGTGGTCTGCTGGTGCTCTAGTGGATCTGAAAAGTAAAGGGGGTGGGGTGAGTTAGTAGGACCGAGCGGTGAAAGTGCAAGAGAGCAGTGATTTGCTGTTGGCAGCTTCAGTTCGGTTAACGCTGTTCGCTGAGCTTAGGTGTGCTTTTCGGTTGGTAGCCGTTGTGTTCTGTTGTGCAAGGCTATGTGTGATTTGTTTTGTTGTTGAGGTGTAGCGACATTCCGGCGGTTTGGTATGCTTTAGAGGTGTGGTTGTGTTTGGTTATAGTTTGAGAGGTGTATGTAGAAGGGTGAGATTTTTAGTGGGTTGTTTAGTGGAATAGATGTCATTCAGGGGTCACCAGGGGTCGCACCTGTGACCCCTGAAGTCCCCCTTGCGACCCCTGTGGTCTCCCTTGCTACCCCTGTGGCCAGCAGCATGTTGCTCTTTGTTTCTGGTGTGGCTGGTTTTCTGATAGCTATAACTGGTAAGATAGCTCAGTGGGTTGAATGTTGGCTGCTGCAATGTGTGTGTGATCTGCAGGTTCGACTCCCAGCAATGTCAACTCAGCCTTTCATCCTGCTGAGGTTGATAAATGAGTGCCAACACAGGTTGTTTGTTTGGTTTATTCGTATCTATATAGCGCAAAACAGCCCATGAGCATCGTTTCTGCTCCATGCAGTACCAACATGGTGTAAAGGCTTCACATACCACTGGTTCAATGAGGGTGATGGATGCATGGTGTGATTGACAGATACCAATTGACATCACATACTGTGTTTTGAAGTAATATAAATATTTAAGTGCTTCTTTCAATCACGTTATTGTTAATAATTGTCTCTGATTCTATCAGTGGCAAGTTGAACATGAGAGACATAGACTGTCCAGTATGATCTTGTGGCGCACTCTAGGATCAATTCGGAAGAACATTGGCGATGGATATTTTGCAGATGGGACATAATGCACATAATTCAGGGTGGGGGTGGATTTGAGTAGAATTTAAATTATCACCTACTGGCTCTGTTGTGTCTTGATCTGAGCTGTTTGGAAGACACATCTCCCTATGTCACTGTAGAACTTGAACTACAATAGCTTGTAGAATTTTGAAATGTGTGTGAGCTGCGAGTAATATACTTATGCAGTTAGCATACTGCTAGTTATCTACTTTATTTATTTAAAATGTCAAAGTACTTTTAGTGCATAATATGATATGTGGTACATAATACTTAAAGGGCTCACTAGGTAATCATATGCGGTATACTAGTTTTTTGAAATGGGGATCACTAAATATATATGAATTTCAGGACTGTAGAATGGATCGAACATTGACTCTTATATTAGATACTATTATTAAGGTGTAGATTTCTGAATAGGAGTTGGGATACCGACATATGATGCTTAATATACAAGGTTCAGATATGTGACGAGGTTGGTATAGCATAGATTTAAAGTAAGCATGTTCTCTGAAAGATGGGATTGATTGTTAGCTATATATTTGTGTACACATTTTATACAAAGTCAGGCATTCTAACAGTTTAATACTGGAACGGACCGGGTATTAAATAATCTAGATCCGACTGTGGTGACATTTATCCCAGGTAGAAAGGGTGGATCAGGAATTTTGAACTTAAATGTGGGGTATGATCTCTTTGGATTGGGGTTGGAGTAAGTTTAACAAGTGTTGTTGTTAATGGTAGGGTAAGGTGGAGATGGCATCGGTTTTCTGGAAGGGGTTTTTGGGGTATTGGGGTTGATATTATCATTAGTAAATGTGTCAAATTGATTAGAGTTGAAATAATATAAGAGAGGTGCTCAGGGCGCTGGACATCTTGGAATGTGGTATACAAGTTCTTTTTTAAAGCTGTTCTTAGTGTTTTGCATCTTTCTTGGGGTGGGTGGGGTTGGTTTCACAGTTAGACATTCTATAGAGGATCAGGGGGCACTTATTAAGTGCATTTTGAGAATAGAGTTGGAATTGAAGAGGATTTTAAAAACTGGTGATAACTTAAGAGTGGTTACATGGAATGTAAATGGCTTAAACAATGTACAAAAGAGGAAAAATGTCATGACATATTTGAACAATCTAAAAGGCTATGTGTGTCTTATTCAAGAGACGCATCTCATGAAGAAAGAATTGGATGATTTCAAGAAAGGATGGGTTGGAAGAGTGTATGGGTGCACGTTTAACTCAAGATCTAGAGGTGTGGCAATCTTGATTAGAAAGAACGCCCCAATTAAAGTACTGAAAGAATTAGTGAGGGTAGAATTGCTGCCATTCTGACTAATATTCAAGGAACAGAGATAATGTTTTGTAAAATATGTGCACCAACAGACAGGATGCGGTGTGAATGTACTGTTACCCCCATATGTGAGCACAGACTCCTCTCATGCATGGACACACATCCACACATGCATCCATCCCTCACCATGTCAGTGTCAGACCCACACACACACATGCACACATCACCAGAGACATGTCCCAAACACAACCATGCATGGATGAGGCACTGAACTGACACATCACCTGCATCCACAACCACTGAGTCCCAATGGCCACAACTGCATCATTCATGTAATCTTCATTAAGTTAATTGAATCGCAACCAATGCCATCCCCCTTCTCGTCCCTGACAGGCTCACATACAGATGGGGAGGATGCCGCTGATGCATCCCAGGCACCAGCTACATGCAAGAGGTCAAGGGCACAGGAGCCGGAGGATACCCCAACAACATCCAGGGGCAAGGGGGGAAGGGCACACCTGACGGGTAGGAAACATCGTCATAGTGCCACTGCCAGGGCAGTAGTAGCTGCACCACCAACTGCGGCCCCACCACCGGAGGTGAACCCACTGGCACCAATGCCAGCCACCGAGGGCCCACCATCAGCTGCGGCTAGCTCCGCTGGTGAGGCAGCCGCCACTGCCCCCCTATCCGATCCGGAGGACACCCTAGGCCAGCACATGGAGATGCACACCCCAAGCCCCCCTGGAATCCCAGCGCCTGTGCCATTCCAGACCCCTGGGTCTGATGGGACTGTTGAGGACACCAACCCTGCAATCATGTCCCCCATGTTACCATCACCTGCTGCAGTGGATGCATCGGAGGGCACAGCATCCAGTGCACGGTCACCCAGCACTGCCCTTCAACTCACCACCATCCTGCAGCGCCAAAACGAGCTGACTGTGCTGGTCGGCCAGCACGTTGAGGAGGCTGCCAATCTCAGAGAGAACATTGTCGAGGCGGCGAGGCACTGCACTGAGCGGATGGACGCCAACACCGACAGGCTATGCAATGAGATAGCGAGGCTCAGGGAGGTCCTTGTCCGCATGGCTGACATTATGGACCACCACTTTCCCAACAAGGCCAGTCTGCCCCGTCCTCATCTTCCGGGTCGAGACAAACAAGCCCCCTCCGGCGCTCATCGCGCACCACCAGGCGCACGTCTGGCAATCCTCAAGATCCTTTCAAGGACAATGGAAAATAGGGGGTTGATGGAGATTCCTCTGTATGCATTGTCCAGGGAATACATGGCAGACACATGAGGGACTGTTGTGGGGGTTGGTGGGAAGGGTGTTATGGGTCTGTTGTGGGGGGTGGTGGGAAGGGCATTATGGGTCTGTTGTGGGGGGGTGGGAAGGGTGTTATGGGTCTTTTGTGGGGGGTGGGGGGAAGGGTGTTATGGGTCTGTTGTGGGGGGGTGGGAAGGGTGTTATGGGTCTGTTGTGGGGGGGTGGGAAGGGTGGTGGGATGTTTTGGGGCTTGCACTTCTACACCTTTATGTCACTCAATACGCTGGTTTCTGATCAAAACACAGGCTTGGACATCTTCATTGTGTGTGTGTACTTTATTGGCGACAGGGTCCATTGCGTGCTTCAAAACATACACCAGTGCATTACCCCCCATATCCATGTGACAGTACGGAAACATGTTCCTCAGAATATTTGGTTGATCAGATGCTGTGTCACAGCACGTCCCTCCTGGTCATCCCCTCTTGCAAAAAAGGCATCCCCTTCATCTCCGTCCTCTTCACCATCATCATCCTCATCAGGTGTTTCTATTTCAACGTCAGGGGGCAGTGGCACATTCCGTCTGATACACATATTGTGCAGCATGACACATGCCATGGTGATCTTGCCCACCTTCTCATGTCCATACAGGAGAGCACTACCAGACCTGCTAATGCACCTAAAACGTGACTTCAAAAGTCCAAAAGTCTGCTCGATCACGATGCGGGTACGGGTATGTGCACGATTGTATTCCTCCTCATGCCTGTTCTGTGGGTTCCGTACAGGTGTGAGGAGCCAGGTCTTCAGGGGATAGCCCGCATCACCTGTATGGGGGAATGAACGGGGTCCTGTTACTGTTCACCTCAGGATCGGCCTGTTCACATCACACAAATTGACATTGCATTGTGATTCAAGTACTGAATTGACAGCATACATGCAGATGGTCTGTGTGACAGCAACGTGCAAGGGGGAGGTCGACCCTGCAAGTAGAAATGCGACATTAATGCCTCCAACAGTAATTGACATGTCCTGGGTGAGGCCAGGTCTTAGGTGTCCCTGGCCCATACAAATTAGGTACCACACTGCTAGTGTACTGACATCCTGACACCGATGTTGCCATGCTGTGAAGCATCACTTCAGTGGTGCCATAGGTGTGTGGTTCAGTGCTATGTCTAGGGGTGATCCCTTTGCATACATTCAAGGGCGCGTTGCTGGATTGATGTTGTGCTGCACTGATTCTGTATTACTGTCTTGGCGCCATGTTACTGATTTGTGTAATATGTGGCGTGGCATGATGTGCAATGTGGGTGGATGTGTAATATTTTGCCACCTGCATTGTTCTCAATGTTGTGCACCTTCGAATTGCATGTGGGTTCTTCTCAAGTACAATGTGGCCTTCCCTGAAGGACATTGGCGTACATCTGTATGTCCATTTTCCCTACGGACGCCAGTCAACACCCAGTTGGAGTATGTATCTCTCCACCCCCCCATTCACACCCAGTTGGAGTATGTATCTCTCCCCCCCCTTCACACCCAGTTGGAGTATGTATCTCCCCCCCTCCCAATCACGCTGCCATGTGCTTGCCCTACTACTCACCAAGTAGCCACAAACGTTGTCCGGTGTGTCGCTCCATGTAGCGTGGGATAGTTGAGTTCCGCAGAACCATGGAATCATGTGTTGATCCTGGGAATCTGGCACAGCAATGTGTGATTATCTTGTTGGCGTCACATACCATTTGGACATTGATAGAGTGGAATTGCTTCCTGTTTCGGTACACTACTTCATTGTGATGTGGGACCACCAATTCCACATGGGTACAGTCGATGGCCCCGATGCAACTTGGAATGCCTGCCAGTGAATAGAAGCCAACTTTTGTGTTTGCAATCTCCTGGGCAGTCTGTGGCATGGATATGTGTTCAGGTGCATGCTTCAGGAATGCATCGAGTACCTGGTTCAGCGTGCGTGAGAATACTGGTTGTGAGATGCCATGCATCTGTCCCACTGTATGCTGATAGGTGCCTGTGGCCAGGAAGTGGAGCACACTCACCACCTTCAGTAGCGGGGGGATGGCAGTTCTGATGTCTATGAGGCTCACAATGTCGTCGTGGATCATGTCCACGATGCTGGTGATGGTAGCCCTGTCCAGACGGTACAGGGAGTGTATCTGCTCAGGGGTCAGGTTGAATGGACTGGCTCTGATCCTGGGTATTGGTGGGTGCCTCTGTGGTATGATTAGGTGCCGTTGTGGTGCTTGCTGTGCCTGTCTTGCCCTCCTCCTCCTCCTCCTCCTGCGTCCCCTTTGTGCTGCCTGTTGTTGTAGCAGCTTCGCTGCAATGAGGTCCTCCAGGCCATGTAATGCTGCAAGTATTGGAACCATCTTGGTGTGGGGAGGGGTGTGGGAAGGGGTGTGGTGTGCTCCTTTTGAGCTGCCACAGTCTCCATTGCCTCCACCGGTGCTGATTTGGTCCACCTGTGGCAGGTGGGAACACTGCTCATTTCCCTTAACGGGTGGTCCGCGATGCAGGTATTTGCACCATGGCGGTAAGGGGTTTGGGGGGATTTACCATGCCGCTATTAGCATGTGCAGTGGCCTTGTGATGCTGTGCTAATAGCGGCATAGCGTAATTAACGGGATGGAGGGTCGCGCGCCCGCGGCTTGCCCGCTATTAGTGGCACCGTAATTAGCGGTGCCGCTAATAGCGGTGTGCCGGGTCGTGATCCACATGGGGATTTAACGTTACCGGTAATACATTACCGGTAACGTTAAATCCCTACAGCTATCCGTGTAATGAGGCCCATAGTGCTAAAAGGCAAAGGGGTATATGTTGTCATGCTAAATGTCCGATCTAAAAAGTGCTTATTGCATGCAAAGACTTAGAATTGAGAGTTAGACAAAGCCTGGGTGGCATGCTTACCCAAGGGCAAAAGGTAGAAATCTCTCACAAGCAGCAGTGTGTGCTTGGAAAACAGCCCATCTAATGGGATCACGGCGCGGAATCTAAAACATAAATGTAGAAATACGAGAAGTCAAAAAACTCTCTCCTTGCAAGTTGGGTTGCAAGTGTACAATATTGTGCAAGGACTCGGACGTTTGTATTCTTACCTTCGTCCGTGCTCAACGTGTGTAAGCAGTAAGGGGCCGGCTCGTGCGTGATGAATGCTAGCGCGCTGCTGCCGGCGGAAGGGCTCTCAGAGAAGCGCCTTCTGCAGTGTCTGTTCGTGTCTGCTGGATGCACGCTTGCGGCAAAAGGACGCCGTTGCTAAGCGTCGTGTAATGTTACTGCGGGCGCCATCTTGGATTGGGAAAAGGTAGATTGACAGAGCTACCATTTCGAAATACTCAATTAGTTGTAGAAAAGTGGTACATGTTCATAAAGGTGGCAAAACTGTGTCGGGTGTCTGAGTGACAATAAAGGGGCGTGAATAGTGTGAGCGTTACCATGACAAACGGAGCGTTGTTGATAGGAAAAGAGGGCGGCCCTCAGTTCGGTCACTTCTAATACCGGGGCCAACACACTGGTGGAACATACAAAACTGGTCGTAACTACTGCAGAAAAGGTACATCGCCATATTTGGATCACTAACATCATGGTGTCAGACGGTTACTGTATATATCCTCACATGATATATCATGAGCTTTGGAATAACCTCAGGCAACATCAAAAATACACATCTTTGTTCAAAGCCTGGAACAGAATCATAAACTAATTGATCTAGTATAAACCACCATATTATAACATGTAATAAAAATGGGAAAATGCTCGCCTAAGGATTGGTGATCATATGCCAAAGTCTATATTGAAGGCACAGTGTGCAATGAATGTCTTGTAAAAACAAAAGAGTGTCTTGTACAAACAAAAACGGCTACAGGGTGAATCCTACAGAAAGGATTTCCATTCGACAGAAATATTCAAACCTGTCTTAACCGTGTCTAATCTGTGCACCCACCTTTGCTCAAGTTGTGTGAGAGCTCGATTAAGGTCTCTCCCTCTAATCGTGGGTCCAAGTTTCTGTATAATGAACCATCTAAGGTCCACATCTTTATGTTTGAAGAGTCCAAAGTGTTCAACAAGAGGTTTGTCAGGGACATTGTTCCGAATGCAGGAACGGTGTTCAGAAATGCGCATCTTTATGGGGCGAATAGTCTTGCCCACCTATAGAAGGCCACAGGGGACCTTAGATGGTCGAATGGAAATCCTTCCTGTAGGATTCACCCTGTAGCCGTTTTTTGTTTTTACAAGACACTCTTTTGTTTTTACAAGACATTCATTGCACACTGTGTCTTCAATATAGACTTTGGCATATGATCACCAATCCTTAGGCGAGCATTTTCCCATTTTTATTACATGTTATAATATGGTGGTTTATACTAGATCAATTAGTTTATGATTCTGTTCCAGGCTTTGAACAAAGATGTGTATTTTTGATGTTGCCTGAGGTTATTCCAAAGCTCATGATATATCATGTGAGGATATATACAGTAACCGTCTGAAACCATGATGTTAGTGATCCAAATATGGCGATGTACCTTTTCTGCAGTAGTTACGACCAGTTTTGTATGTTCCACCAGAGTGTGTTGGCCCCGGTATTAGAAGTGACTGAACTGAGGGCCGCCCTCTTTTCCTATCAACAACGCTCCGGTTGTCATGGTAACGCTCACACTATTCACGCCCCTTTATTGTCACTCAGGCACCCAACACAGTTTTGCCACCCTTATGAACATGTACCACTCTTCTACAACTAATTGAGTATTTCGAAACGGTAGCTCTGTCAATCTACCTTTTCCCAATCCAAGATGGCACTCGCCGTAACATTACACGATGCTTAGCAACGGGGTCCTTTCGTCGCAAGCGTGCATCCAGCAGACACAAACAGACACTGCAGAAGGCGCTTCTCTGAGAGCCCTTCCGCCGGCAGCAGCGCGCTAGCATTCATCGCGCACGAGCTGGCCCCTTACTGCTTACACACATTGAGCATGGACGAAGGTAAGAATACAAACGCCCGAGTCCTTGCACAATATTGTATACTTGCAACCCAACTTGCAAGGAGAGAGTTTTTTGACTTCTCGTATTTCTACATTTATGTTTTAGATTCCGCGTCCGTGTTTTCCGAGCACACACTGCTGCTTTTGAGAGATTTCTACCTTTTGCCCTTGGGTAAGCATGCCACCCAGGCTTTGTCTAACTCTCAATTCCAAGTCTTTGCATGCAGTAAGCACTTTTTAGATTGGACATTAAGCATGACAACATATACCCCTTTGCCTTTTAGCACTATGTGTATAAAGACAGATGCAATAACGCGCTGATTTTCGGACGCTCTACTACCATTAATAGGTAAGATCCATTCAGTTTATACATGGACCTCCCCATCCCCCGTTTCTTTATGATTAAATCGTACAATGCCTGATGCATTTACCCGGTATTATACATTTTTCTACTAGGTTACCCAAGTCACCTTCACCTGTGGTTAGACTTTCGTCCCCACAGGTAAGCCATGTCTTTTCTAAGTTTCAGTCAGACATGCAGGGATTTTTGTCACGCCCCAAACCAAATTTATTTCGAGCCTCCCCTTATCCAATTTTCTCCTTTCCTGTTACAGCACTCCCTGAACATCCTGACCACACAGTATTCCCTCCGTCCTGATGAAGGCCCTAGGAAGAAATGGCTCACCTAGCTCTGTTAGAGGACTGAAACACCAGGTGTAGATGCTTTTCACCAAAACACAACACTATCACTGTCAATTGTTTTGTGTTTCTTGAGAATTGTACGATTTGTTTGTTCTAAATCCATCTGATTACTCTGTGTTTGATGCCTGTCGTTCTACTTGCTGTAGCGACAGTAGTAACTGCAATAACGTTTTGTTAAATTACACCATCCTGTTAATACAGGCTTCTGTTTTGTTCTGATCATGTAATTTATGTTTGCTCTTGTGTTTTATCTTTAATATGATATTCAATATGTGAAAATAGAAATTCAAAAACGTTTCCAAATACAAAAACTTTTTGGGAACTTCTCAAGTGTGTTAGATGTGCTGTTTTGGGAAAGAAAAATAGAAAGGAAGAGGATACACAGTAAGATTGTTCTATCAACCCATTCACCTTTGTTCTAGTAACTTTAGCCTTTCTGGGCAGAATAGGGTTGCTTCCACCAGGAGCCCTTTGATACTAATCCGGTGTAAGTGAGGACATCACTGCCACAAGCTCCCATTGGAGTCAATGGTGACACTATAGGGAATCAGTGACCCGGTGTAAGTGAGGACATCACTGCCATGAGCTCCCATTGGAGTCAATGGTGACTATTGGGTGACACAGTAGCCAATGATGTTTAAATCTTAAGTGGTGCAAATTCTAGCCGTGCAGACTGGATGCCATCTTTTACGTCTTTGCCGGATTTACCATGGCCCAAAATTAGAAATGAAAAGATGGTCCACTAATGCCCACCTGGCGAGGGCATTGATGGGAGGCACTAGCCAGTCAATTTACTAAGCGCTTCATGGGGAGTATGGCGGGGACTGTAAAAGACTGGTTACTGGTCCCTTATGAGTCTTACTGGGGCAAGGCCCTCCATGACCAGCCCCCCTCCCCTAAGTCTCTAAGTCCTGCCACTACCACCTTAAAACCCTTAGGCGCATCTTTCCATATCTCTCCTTCCCCAACAGACTGTCCGCGGTCCAATCAATCGTTATATCAAGACTTGACTATGCAAACCCCCTATACCTCGGACTCCACGCGTACCAACTGAATAAACTCCAAAGGGCACAAAACGCGGTGACCAAACTGCTACTTGCGCTCGGCCCAAGAGACCACATCTCCCCAGCCCTTAAGACGCTCCACTGGCTTCCAGTGGCCCAAAGGGTGACTTTCAAAACCTTATGCATCTCACATCGAGCATTGCATAAAACCGGACTTCAATATCTTCAAGACAAGCTAAAACCCTACCACCCTCCACACACCCTAAGATCAAGCTCATCGGCCTCCTAGTCATACCTAAGACAAACTCAGTCGGGTTAGGCGGATCATCATTCTCAGCATTGGCCCCCACGCTGTGGAATGCACTCCCGGCCCACATCCGCCTAACTGAGGACCTAACATCTTTCCGCAAACTACTGACAACCTGGCTCTTCCCCTAAAACCAACCTGTACGCAAACTAACTCAAACAGTCTAACAGCATCTCAATTACACCAACCCAACAAACTACCTGATGCGAGAAATCGACTGCTAATAACCCCTAATATAAACTAAAAGGACAAACAGAATTAAACGAGTAAAGTAGATCAAAGCAGTGAAGTGGATAATAAGAATAAATCATACAGAAACAGCAAGGAGATTTAAACTAATGAAATGGATATAATGCATGACGAATGAACGAAGGGAATGGCGTGGATGAAATAGTTAAAATGGATGCAGCGTGTGGAACAGATGAATGTGCTGCGAGGAAGAATGCGTTGAAAAGATGAGTGTTTAGATCGGATGAGTGTGTAGATCGGATGAGTGTGTAGATCGGATGAGTGTGTAAATCGGATGAGTGTATAGAATGGATGAATAGGTTGAGCGGATGTGTGTGTAGAGCGGTTGGGTGAGTAGAGTGGACAAGCATGTAGGGCGGATGAGTGCGCAAATACAGAGAAGGGAGTAGAACGCAGGAGTGCGTAGAACAGATGAACATGCAGAACGGATGAGCGTAAACCGAATGAGTGTGTAGAGCGGATGAATATGTAGAGCAGATGAGTGTGGATAGCGGACGAGTACGGAAGTGCGGAGAGTGTGTAGATCGCTGGAGCAGATGAATGTGCAGTCCTGACGAATGTATAGAGTGGATGAGTGTATAGAATGGATGAATGTATAGAGCAGACAAATGTATAGAGCGGATGAGTGTACAGAGCAGATGAGTGCGGGGAGCGGATGAGTGCACTGAGCGGGTGAGTGCATAGAGCATGCAGACAAATACCTGGAACAGATGAGTTGCGTAGAACGGATAAGTATGTAGAACGGATGAGTACGGAATGCATGAAGAACAGATGAGTGCAGGGAGCGGATGGATGAGCAGAGCGGGATGGATGAGCAGAGCATAAGAAAGTGTAGAATGGATAATTGCACTGAACAGACTAGTGGATAGAGCCGACAAGTATATAGAGCAGACTGGTGCATGTAAGCAAATGAATGCATATGAAAATAGGGGTACGTCAAGGGGATGCGTGCGTAGAGGGGATGAGTGCGTAGAGGGGATGAGTACCTAGAGGGAATGAGTGCCTAGAGAGGATGAGTGCGTAGAGGGGATGAGTGCGTAGACGCGATGAGAACGGACTGGAGCTCATAGAATTGCGTGACGTATATAGTATGGTTTGGAATGCAGGTAATGTTTTGAAAGAGCATATTACCCATCATATCACACCACCACGCTTACTCTCTTCTTTACACCACCACTCAACTAGAACACAGAGATACTATGACACCATTCGGTATAACTTTTTCTCATACCAACATTTGCCACACATTCCCCATCATTCTAAATAAACACTGCTGGTTACACACCCCCCAGCCAGGCGTTCTCCTCAGGCCTAACGCAGCCACATTCGGTCTGGATAAATCCTGCCAGAACGAACACATACTCCTGATCTCTCAACCACCACACCTACTGCTAAAAAGCAGCTATTACACGAATACTGCACCAGCTGCACACATATCCGGTGCGCACACGCATCTTTGACTCTCTTTACTGATCTGAACTTCGGTTCCCAAGGGCGTTCAACCTACCAGCGCCTTCAGACCATACCAATGGTATATAAGGCGCTATATAAATGCAAAATAACATAACATAACATAAGTAGCACTTGCCCTTGGACACCCTTCCCTGGCTCGCCTACTGAGTCTGGTCCACCCCTCTCACAGGAGTCTACCCCTTGCTCCCCTGGCACCTGTCTCCTTGGCTCCCTTAGCACTTGCCTAGCCCCTGGGGCCCCCTCTTCCCTGCAGTTCCCCCTTTCCCTCTCCCTCATTCACCCTTCCCCCTCCTCTTGCACTTCCTTTTCTGCACTTGCACGACCCGAATGTCCCAAGGCTTAGTAGGACCGTTAGTGTATTGTTATAGTTGTTGGTCTCCTTGCCCCCCCACCCCTGCCTTGTGTCACATGGAAACACCTTGATTGTATAGGCGCCATACAAACGTACAATAAATAAATAAATAAAGCAGGCAGTATTTTAAAATACCACCTAGAGAGAGTTCAGATCACAGGCGATATTTACTGCTTGATATGCATATAAAGTACCACCGGTGGTAAGTAAAATACCTCATGCAGCGTTTTGTCTTTAGCACAGGCGACAGCGATCCCATGTGATCCGATCTCCAGTTAGGAGCTATTTATTTATTTTAACGTTTTTTTAAAGCGCCAGATGTTTTATCTGTTACCACTATATTCATACCAAAGCCCTACATATTGAAAGACTTCTCTCATTGTGATAATGGCGGCAGTTGCAAAATGCTGAGGGCCAGACTACAATGTGCGCGCTAGTGGTAAAATGTCCAGAATTTAAGAATACTGCTTGTTTCAATGCTGCGTCAGAATACGAGTTTCTCTTTTTACACCTACTTTTCTGCGAAGGAAATGATCTCCCCATAGAAGCATTGCGGTGTGTGGTATTATCTGTGCAGTCTTACCGCACAGGCAATACCGCATTTCCCCAAATGGACTCCAAAGCGGGAATAACAGAAGGGTCCCGATGACTCAGACTCGCGAGCACCGTTCATGTTACCGCATGAATGAATTTGGCGGTATTGCCACAGGTTACACTGCCTAACACCAAATCACCACTTATTATTTAGAAAGGCACTTGAGTTGGAAACACATAGAAACCAAACAGGGTACATACAAAGTAATGAATGTGGTAAATATGTTTTTTTTTACCCAATTCGGTAGTGACCCTGTAGTAAATACCCCATGCAATCCGAACTAATAATTAGGTGATATTTTAAAACTATGAGGTATTGACAATAGCACATGCTTTTACCGTTAGCAACATGCACAGAATGAGGCCCGCTCTCCTTCCTGGGATCTAATGGATTCCAAGAGAGCACCTGGCTTGAGAAAGGACCACTCTAACCTGACATCGATCACTTGGTGGGTGACTGGGGAAAGTGGATCAGTGACACTCCTCTGATGCGGGTGACTGGGGAAAGCGGATCAGTGACACTCCTCTGATGCGTGACTGGGGAAAGCGGATCAGTGAAACTCCTCTGATGCGGGTGACTGGGGAAAGCGGATCAGTGAAACTCCTCTGATGCCCCGGGACCTGGTACTTCAGGGGTCATCTCGAATGACTTCCATGCTGTAGCAGGGACGAATTTATATCCAATTTTGGAAAGAGAAAAAAAAGAGAAAAAAAATCAAGAAATCCTAAACCCCCCCCCCCCGCCCCCAAGTTCCCTGGATCATGTTATAAATATAACTATAACTAGATCACCAGATCAGACTGTTAGGCAGCATCCCGTGCAGTGCCCTTAGGGACCACTACACACAATTAAGACTACAGGTGGTGATACAAGTTTTACCTTTGGTACAAGCCTGTACTACTATGTCAGAGTGGTAGCAGTGGCGGAGCAGCCAGGCTTATCTCAAGAGTATTTGAACAGAGATTACACAAAGGGGCCACAATTACTGTGACTCAAGCAAACACTGACTGAAGGTTTCAGGTGGAAAAATATAAGTACATTTATTTTTAAACCATTCATTCTAAACACAACACTTCTATCAAACTTCAATAAAAACCACACGTTAAATATACTACAACTAACCAATTCACATTGTACAGTAAATATCAAGGTAAGTACCCTGTGTTGGAATGAACCGGTATTAGGCACAAAAACACGTTACCGCGAATACGAATGCGATCACTTTTTGACAGTTCGGTCTACTAAACAAACGCGTATCCGTGACATGAAATGCTACCGGGGCAAAAACACACTTAGCACCTGAGATACCCAGAGGGAGTTGGAGGCAAAAATCACAGGCAATATTTTGGTTAGGCAGGCAGAATCAAGGAACGCTCAGAGACAGGAGTTCAAAAGTCAAAGGGCCAGAGCCAGGGTCGAAGACACCGGGGCAGTTGCCGAAGATCACACGGTCTAACAGTTCACGATTTAACAGAGCCAAAAGTACTTGGATATTGTCAATGTTCGGAAGCAAAAGTTATAAGAAGGGGGGAAGACAAGGGCAAGCCTTGGAAATGAAGAAAAAGGGATTCACCCAGTTTCCTCAAGTAGAACACAGTACCTTGTTCCAATGGTGCAGCTGGTGCCCTGGCAGTTGTTCCTGTTGGTTTCCCGCAGACCCACGATTCCTGGAGCTTTGTCGAGAAGGAGGATGTCTGAAGGGGGTCTGCACCACACAGGGATGAAGCTGGCAGCAGCGACACGGAATAAAAGGTGTGCTCCTTAAAAACAGGAGAGGCTCTTCAGGTGGCTATCCGGACCACTACCGCAGTGTGCAGCGATGTCGACCACGGAAGAGGATCCTCTGGCTGTAGAAGATGAGCTGGTTATCCCCACCAAGCTCACCGGGACGGGGTAGTTGCAGCAGCCGTCGTTCTCTCCGCTTCTCTTCGGTTCCTTGTAGTTCCAGTGGAGACTCTCTGACTTCTAGCCGAAGAGACCTGCCTTTTATTCGAAAAACCCCCATTCACACAGATTGGCTGTCAATCACCCAGCAGGGGGGTTGTCCAGCCCGGACAACTACCCTGGCCAATCATGACAAAGTGCGACTTGGGTTTTCCTAGGATACCCTATGCAGGGGGTGACTACACCCATCCCTCACATTCAGGCCACCTAAACACCCAGGTGCCTTGAGGAGGGCTTCTGGGCAGAAGCCCACCAAAAGACAGTGAACAAAGAAGGCGAACCTAGTTTGCCTCGCAAAGTAAAACACAAGGACTTTAACAAAAAGAAATGGTGAATAAACCCAACCGGAGCCAAAAGAAAGATGATTTGGTCAAGCGGATTTATGTTCGAGGCTAATATAATAGCCAAGAACAGTACCACGCTTATCTAATATAATCGCAGTAGAAAAGTTAGGGTATATACCACTGCCACCAGCCAAGTCTAAATGTTAAAAGAGCGAAACAATGCTCTAGGAGGTACAGAATAAAAAGGGATACGAGTTAACCCTTTCCAGTACTCCATGGAAGATGGGGTGTACTGGCTCTGTGGTAGATTGACTAAGTAAAGTTAATGGTAACTTTACCCTTTTCTGGGGGACAGTAGTCATCTCAGAAATGGAGTCGAGGGAAGTCTCAAAGACAACCCTGTGCCACGGCACTGAAGGTGCTGTGTGACACACACAAAGAAGGGGGCTACTGAAGTGGTGTACTTCAGAGTCCACAATCACAAAAACAGATGGAAACACGTATCAAAACACAGGTAAAAGTGCGGGAAAAGCTCTCACTCTTACCAGGTGGAAAAAAATAAAGTCCAGCAAAGCTGCTGGGGGACTCACTAGGTGAGGGAAATTAGCCATAAATGAGAATTCTCCCTAACACTCGCCCCCCCCCCCCAGACTAAGGGACAGGAGGATTTAATCCACTCCTGGATGGACCTCATACCTCTAGTCGGTTACAAACATCCTAGAGAGACCATCAGCATTTTGGTGGTGACTTCCTACTCAATTTTCAATGTTACAATCAAAGATTTTCCTTTGTAAGCTATATGACCTACACACCCTTTGAGAGACATCTTTCTTTTTGAAGATATAGGGGATCTGGTTGACCAGTCCCTCAGAAGTTGGTAGGACTCCTGAACCTGTGATAGGCCTTTTCAATGGGTCATTATAAAGGATTCCCTTAGATCTAGAGTGGCCTCCAAGGTTCCTCACCACCTCTCTTTTGGGAGCACGTTGGGTCTCAGGCATCTTGGTTGGAGGGGCTGGGGATAAGCAAGGTACATGCTTCCCCTTCCTCTTAGATCTAACCTTACCTATTTTAGGAGTTTCTCTCCTAACATCAGGATTTCAGTTGGGGTCTTCTGTAGAAGGTCCAACAGTCTGAAGGTTTTTGGCCTTAGACTTTTCTTTTCTGGTTTTCCACCAGCACTGAGAATTACCAGTTCTCTTAGGTCTAGAGAGGGGTCCAGTTGGTCTATCCACCTCTTCCTCAGAAGCAGGGGGAGTCAGAGACTTTAATAATGGGGGAACAATGATGGAGCTTGGTTAGGGCTTCCATTTCCCTAACATACTAGCCTGCAATTTGCCTGGGTTAGGGATCAACTTACTAACACCAGGGCTTGTAGTTGGTTTCTCTGTAGAGGTTCCCACAGGCTCAGAGTGGTCCCTTAAGGTGGCCTCTCTAGCCAATTTGGTGTGGTTCTGCTTCTCCATACTGGGAGGCCTGGGGTACTGGATACTACTCCTAGAGTTTTTAGATCATTCCCCAACAGGACTCTCCCAGGCACCTCACTTTCAATACTGACAGGGATCATCACTGTCATATCGTTATACTGAATGAGAGATGATAGAATAGGAACCATTTGGACAGGGCCTCCAGAAAGTTTGGTGGGGCCTTTGGGTGCCTTAGCAACATCCTCAGACCTGAAAAATATTTCATCCACAACTGTTCTGCTGGCCCCAGTGTCTCTCATGGCAGGGGTGTCCTGACCATTGACAAGAACACTGTCCACATAATACTCCCTAGAGTTTTCAGGAATGGAGTCATACACATCACTATGTGGTTCCTTACCCAGACCCTTAAGGATACCGTTGCTTGAAGAGCCAAAGATTCTTCAGCAACCAAATGAAAGTGAGCACTAGACATCTGAACTTCTTCCTCTGGGAAGAAGGCTAAGGAGGTAGTTCTGACCCAGCAGGGTTACCCTTGCATCTGGGATCTCCTCTCATATGGTCAGTCGACCCACAACTAAAGCATTTACCAAACGCTCTCTGGAATGGGGGTCTTTCCTGGCTTACCTCTGGTTTGGCACCAGGAGGTACGCTAGCCCTGTTTGGTTTCCCTTGTGGCTTACCCTGGTTATGTTTGGGGACCTCTTCTGGATGGGAGGTATTGGAATTCTCTTGGTTGCCTTTCTTTGGCTGCTTCCCCTCATCCTTCTTCTGAGTAGTCCCAGAATCCTTGTGAGTAGCCCTGTTGGCAACCCACAAGTCAGCAGCCTTAGTTAGTTTCTTAGGATCTATCTCCTTTGAATCAGCCAAGTGCTGTCTAAGCTCAGGAGAGCAGACATCAAAAATAGACTCCAACATTACAAGATTCCTCAAACTTTCATAAGTGTTCACTTTGTAACCTTTAACCCAACCATCTAAGTTTTTCAAACATTCACACACCCAGGTAGCCCAAGGGGTACCATCATGCTTTTTGAGGGTTCTAAACCTCTTAAGATACTGGTAAGGGGTCTTCCCAAACCTAACTATTAATGCTAGTTTCACACACTCTTAATCCTGCTTATCCTCCTCCCCCAACTCCATTACAGCATCACTTGCAACAGGGGGGCGCCTAGAGAAAAGCCAGGGAATCAACTGATTCCCCGAGATACCTTGAATCCCATGATTGTACTCAAACATTGCTAACCATTCCAAAATATCAAGTTTAGTCTCATGCATACCAATCATTTCCTTTGGCATATGGGGTCTCTTAGGGCTTGAAGACCTAGAGGACTCTGGGAGTGAAGCATTTTCTAGAGACAGTTTCTTCATTTCTAGTTCATGGTTTAGCTCCATTTCTCTGAGCCTTACCTCTTGATGTTTCATGGCAGTTTGTGCATCAATACGTTTCACTTCTAATTCAAGTCTCATTTTCTCAAGTGCAATAAACTCAGGAGTAAGTGTAGGACCTGTGGGGGTCCCTGTGGACAGAGGTTGTGCATTCTGAGCAGGCAAGGGAGTTGCAGGGTTTCCTAGCAAGGACTCATCTGCTTCTTCAAAATTAACACTCTCAGAAGAAGAAACATCAAAATCCACATTTGCTGGAGTGGTAGGTCCTTCTGACCCACTCTCCAGACTTTCTCCCATTAACTCTGCAACCAGTTCAGATTTCTTTCCTTTACCAGAGATATTCTTATCCCTACACATGGTTCTCAGAACCTCAGCAGTATAGAGTAAAAGACTCTCTTTAGTGTAGTTTTCCATATTTGACATGATTTCTTAGTTAAATAGAATTAGTGGTTTTAGCCTTGAGGTTAGTTGAACCCAAGCAACAGCAGCACTCTAAGTGTAATCACTCTACTTCCAAATCATCACCGCTGTACACCAGTGGTAGGCAGAATCCTGTGCAGTGCCCTTAGGGACCACTACACACAATTAAGACTACAGGTGGTGATACAAGTTTTACCTTTGGTACAAGCCTGTACTACTATGTCATAGTGGTAGCAGTGGCGGAGCAGCCGGGCTTATCTTAAGAGTATGTGAGCAGAGATTACACAAAGGGACCACAATTACTGTGACTCAAGCAAACACTGACTCAAGGTTTCAGGTAGAAAAATATAAGTACATTTATTTTTAAACCATTCATTATGAACACAACACTTCTATTTAACTTCAATAAAAACCACATGTTAAATATACTACAACTAACCAATTCACTTTGTACAGTAAGTCTCAAGGTAAGTACCCTGTGTTGGAATGAACCGGTATTAGGCACAAAAACACGTTACAGCGAATACGAATGCGATCACTTTTTGACAGTTCGGTCTACTAAACAAACGCGTATCCGTGACATTAAATGCTACCGGGGCAAAGACACACTTAGCACCTGAGATATCCAGAGGGAGTTGGAGGCAAAAATCACAGGCAATATTTTGGTTAGGCAGGCAGAATCAAGAAACGCTCAGAGACAGGAGTTCAAAAGTCAAAGGGCCGGAGCCAGGGTCGAAGACACCGGGGCCAGTTGCCGAAGATCACACGGTCTAACAGTTCACGATTCAACAGAGCCAAAAGTGCTTGGATATTGTCAATGTTCGGAAGCAAAAGTTATAAGAAGGAGGGAAGACAAGGTCAAGCCTTGGAAATGAAAAAAAGGGATTCACCCAGTTTCCTCAACAGAACACAGTACCTTGTTCTAATGGTGCAGCTGGTGCCCTGGCAGTTTGTTCCTGTTGGTTTCCCGCAGACTCACGATTCCTGGAGCTTCGTCGAGAAGGAGGACGTCTGAAGGGGGTCTGCACCACACAGGGATGAGGCCGGCAGCAGCGACACGGAATAAAAGGTGCGCTCCTTAAAAACAGGAGAGGCTCTTCAGGTGGCTATCCGGACCACTACCGCAGTGTGCAGCGATTTCGACCACGGAAGAGGATCCTCTGGCTGTGGAAGATGAGCTTGTTATCCCCACCAAGCTCAAAGGAAGAAGACTCCGGACTGGATCTTCTCTGAGTCGTTGAAGGGCAGATGGCTCAGGACTGCAGCAGGGCTTCACCGGGATGGGGTAGTTGCAGCAGCCGTCGTTCTCTCTGCTTCTCTTCGGTTCCTTGTAGTTCCAGTGCCGACTCTCTGACTTCTAGCCCATGAGACCTACCTTTTATGCAAAAAAAACCCATTCACACAGCTTGGCTGTCAATCACCCAGCTGGGGGGTTGTCCAGCCCGGACAACTACTCTGGCCAATCATGACAAAGTGTGACTTGGGTTTCCTAGGATATC
Organism: Ambystoma mexicanum; assembly: GCF_040938575.1. Taxonomy (NCBI): domain Eukaryota; kingdom Metazoa; phylum Chordata; class Amphibia; order Caudata; family Ambystomatidae; genus Ambystoma; species Ambystoma mexicanum. The sequence continues at coordinate 1,015,808,511 of NC_090932.1, forward strand.
CTGTGCAGGGGTTGACTACACCCCTCCCTCACATTCAGCCCACCTAGACACCCAGGTGCCTTGAGGAGGGCTTCTGGGCAGAAGCCCGCCAAAAGACAGTGAACAAAGAAGGCGAACCTAGTTTGCCGCGCAAAGTAAAACATAAGAAGGACTTTAACAAAAAGAAATGGTGAATAAACCCAACCGGAGCCAAAAGAAAGATGATTTGGTCAAGCGGGTTTATGTTCGAGGCTAATATAATAGCCAAGAACAGTACCATGTTTATCTAATGTAATTGCGGTAGAAAAGTTACGGTAGATACCACTGCCACCAGCCAAGTTTAAATGTTAAAAGAGCGAAACAATGCTCTAGGAGGTACAGATAAAAAAGGGATACGAGTTAACCCTTCACAGTACTCCATGGAAGATGGGGTGCACTGGATCTGTGGTAGATTGACTAAGTAAAGTTAATGGTAACTTTACCCTTTTCTGGGGGACAGTAGCCGCCTCAGAAATGGAGTCGAGGGAAGTCTCAAAGACAACCCTGTGCCACGGCACTGAAGGTGCTATGTGACACACACAAAGAAGGGGGCTACTGAAGTGGTGTACTTCAGAGTCCACAATCACAAAAACAGATGGAAACACGTAGCAAAACACGGGTAACAGTGGGGGAAAAGCTCTCACTCTTACCAGGTGGAGAAAAAAAAACTCCAGAAGTCCAGCAAAGCTGCTGGGAGACTCACTAGGTGAGGGAAATTAGCCATAAATGAGAATTCTCCCTAACACATACTATAAACTAGATCCTCTGGTGTAGCTCTGAACCAGTCGAAGAGGCGCAAGTAAACTATTCAACCGGCCCCAGGCCGATTGCGCTTCATTCTTCCAGCTTAATAAACGAGAACCTTTCAAATGGACACAAGAACCCCAATGATTACAGCACTTAGAAGGCAGAGGAATCCGGCAAGAACACAAAGCGGTAGGATTTACTTTGGCAAAACTTGACATACATGTGAAGTATTCAAGTCAAGTTTGCCACAATAAATGCGCGCGATGCTAAATCGATACCGTGTTTTTTACCGCCTTTTGTATAAACTGTGGATTGTATTATGATTACAGAAGACCAACCATAACTGCAGTCCAAGGGCCCCCCAGGAAATGGGCAGGGCCAGGAGAGGTGGTGACCTGAGGCGGAGCGGGCAAGGGTCTGAAGACGGGGAGACGTCACCTACCAGCAGGCCGAGAAGTACAACTTCAGAAGAGCTGACCGCAGCCGCTTCAAGGAAAAGCTGAACAGCAAGGTCACATCAACCCTGCTGAGCACCAAGGAAGCCATCGACAGGGCTGTGGAAGACTTCACGACAGCAGTCCAGGAGCCAATCAAGGGCAGCGTTCCGAAGCAGAAGACAACCCAATGTTCCATCTACGACCTACCGAGAGGCATCCAACAGTCAATCGCCGACACGCACCGGGCCAGACGCCAGTGGCAGAAATTCTGCACGCCTGATCTCCTGCAGAAGTACAACACGCTCACAAGACTCCTGCGGGAACAGATCCGACAGCACCGTGGAGAGTAATGGGAGGCCGCAACAGCCAAGCTGAAGGAGGCGGACAACTCAGAATGGAGAATGACTCGACGCCTGACTGAGAAGAAGGAGCCAAGTCCAGCAATCCAGGGACGAACCCACCTTGCATGAAGCAAAAAGGACAAGGCAGAGGTCCTTGCCGAGAAACTGGAGGCTTCGTTCACCCCGAACAAGGTAAGTAGGCTCTCAGATGGAGTGGAGGAAGCAGTTGAGAAGTATCTTGCAGAAGACCAAACCGGGTTGGGAGCAGAAGACATCAAGGAGTGCACAAGGTCTGAGGTAGAGGGACTAGCAGAAAAGCTGGTGAACGGCAAAGCACCAGGGAGTGACGGAATAACCAACCTGGCAATCAAGAACCTCCCACCAGCATGAATGAAACACCTCACAGAGATCTTCAATGCATGCATGAGGCACCAGCCCTTCCCGAGTTCGTGGAAAGAAGCAAGGGTCATCGTTTTCCCAAAGGCCGGCAAACCACTGAGGGATCCTGCGAACTACTGCCCTATCAGCCTGCTCTCTGGATTATCAAAGCTCCTGGAGAAGGTCCTCCTCGCTCGACTCAGCAACTTTGCCTCTGAAAGAAATCTACTAGCAAAAGAACAGTTTGGATTTTGAAAGGAGCATGCAACGACTCATCAGCTACTGAGAGTGCTGGACACCATCAGCCATGGATTCAACATCAAGAAGTCCACAGGAATCTTCTTCCTGGATGTCGCCAAAGCATTCGACCGAGTCTGGCACAAAGGACTGCTGCACAAGATGATTGACCTGGGATTTCCAAACTACCTGGTACAGATGATTGTAAGCTACCTGGGAGGCCGCACCTTACATGTTCACCAGAAAGAAGATCAAGGAGCACCCACACATCAGCCTCAACGAGGAGACCATCAAATCGGAGAGCAGCAGCCGCTACCTCGGTGTGACCCTGGATAGCAAACTCAACTGGGGAAGCCACATCGAGAATACTCAGCAGAAGGCAACAGGAAAGATTGCAGCACTGTACCCACTCCTGAAGACCAAGTCCATGCCCCTCCAGACAAGGAGCAACGTCTACAAGGCGATCATCAGACCTACCCTGGCGTATGCCTCCCCAGCATGGATGACCTGCCATGAACGACACCAGAAGAGTCTTCAGATAGTCAAGAACAAGGCCCTGCGGATATCGTCTGGAGCTCCAATTTTCATAAGGATAGCAGACCTTCACAGAGATCTGGACATCGAGATGTTGGACTAACATCTAGCGAATCTGAGTAAGAACTTCTGCCATGGACTGGATCAGAACCTGAACCCTCTGATCAGAAGACTCACTGCCACCACTGCAAACCCCTATGACCGCTACCCGCGGCCCATCACGGCAAACACCCTGTGAAACCAGCCCTAGTGTGACAAGATCACACAGACCAAGAAGAATTCTAACCCACGACTATACACTCAACCCGAGAAGATGGAGTAATGAGTAGCAAGCCTCAGTATCCAAAAATCACTGCTGATAGATACAAATCTATCAGCACGAAGAAGAAGAAGCGCTGACGCAGCTTTTGTTTGGGCCTTCAGTGGAAGGACATGACATTCCACAACTGTATCTGGCCTTCATCAGGACACTAAACCTCAGAACTTCCGCTCTGGTTACTGTCACTCATTATTTTCACATGATCAGAGATGTTTTGGGTCACTTACTTTTTCGTGTATCTTATAAAATCCTCCACAGCACACAGGTATCGCTCCAGTACACCTTATACAAAAACACAACTTGGTGGGGTGGAGCAGGCAATGGTTTTCATCTACATGTTAATGTTGTCTACAGAGTTCACCGGTGTTGCTTTTTATTTTTTAACTAAACTCGGACCCGGAAAGCAGAGCAAGACAAGATCTTTCAGCAATGTGACCTGGGCCTTCTGCCAACTGGCAAACAAGATCCAATCCCTCTTACACTGCACCAAGTCTGAAACATCAAGGAAACACTACCACAAATAATTCAGCAACAGCATCGCCAGCCTCACAGACCGTGACAATGCACAAAAGCTTCCAAATCCTGCTGCCAGAAATACCATAGCGGGGCTAACCCCTACTGAGGCCCCCCCTATCCCATTGACATTAATCATATGTTTTACCACCCAAATAATTTACACAGGCAATAATTTCTTAGATTGGAATAAACATGGTTACTTTATTAAAGCCATCCTAACTGGGTGTTCCTAGCCTTACTCAGGCCACAAGTGTACCTGGCATACAAAAGACCTCCTCCGTGTCCCCTCACCATCCCTGGGATTTCACAAACCGGTGGGCCTTCCTCACTTTGGTTTGACACATTTCCGGGCAGGGGTGTTGCTAGGTCTGGAAAAGATCTGGGGCTATGCTAATGTCTAGACTGTCTGGCGAGTGGAGGCGAGCCGGGTGCAGGGTGGGCCGAAGGGGCGGCCCACTATGGCGGGACTGTTAGGAGAGGGGAGGCGAGCCGAGTGCAAGGGGGCCAAAGGGGCGGCCCGCTATGCCGGCTAATGTCAGAACTTTCAGGAGAGGGGAGACGAGCCGGGTGCAGGGGGGCCAACGGAGCGGAAGCTACGCCGGCTAATGTCGGGACTGTCAGGGGAGGGGATGCGAGCCGGATGCAGGGGGGCCAACGGGCCGGAAGCTACGCCGGCTAATGTCGGGACTGTCAGGAGAGGGTAGACATGCCTGTCAGGAGAGGGGAGGCGAGCTGGGGCCAGTGGGGGCCAGAGGGCCGGTCCGCTTTGTCCGCTGTCCCACTAGCGCCCCCTGCATACGCTGGGACATCCGCCGAGACAGCAGATAATACCCAGCAACCTGGCTGTTGCTAGTTCTGGAAAAGATGCAGAGCTGTGCTCAGTGCTGGTCATTGGGCCGGTTCTCGGCGGATCCGGCCAGAGTCAGCCGCCCAAGCCCATGAACACGCTGGAATACTTACTAAAACAAAAAAGAAGAAAAAAGCGCTCGCGACGGCAGCTTTGCCTTTTACCGCGACTTTGGCACTGGTGTGTAATGGACAATGCTCGCTACATGTACAACTGATTCCTTTCAGTTGTACATGTAGCGAGCATTGCGCATTACATACTGCGCGCATTGTGCATTACACACCAGTGCCAAAGCAAGTATTACAGCATTGCTGGGAGTTCACCACGAGCCTCGCTCCCTCTAGACCACGCCCCCTCGGGTAACGTCCCCCCAACTCCTCCCCATCCCGGCCCTTGTGTTGTGGGATCCCCCACCACATTTTTTCCATTTCCCCCACTGGCTATGCTAATTTTCGGACTGTCGGGTTGGGGGCTAGCTTGCCTGTTTGGTTGTAACCCCTGAGTTTCTATCCTGGGCTACAACCAAAAGACCCGGGGCCCTAGCCCCCTCATCTCCCCTTTTGGCTTACTGTACAAAAACCCAGACTCATTTAAAAGTGGAAAAGGTTGCTTTAATGTGACATGCCAAAGCTTACAATTAAACGCTTACCTGGCTCCATGGCCTTACAAACTAAAGAAATATTTTAAACAACCAATTAAATAATTAAACATTTTCCATTTTTCCCCAACAATTAAATAATTAAATAAAGCCATTTCCTCTCTAACTATCCCTTGGACCCTACCGTCTCCTTACCCCTTTTCCAGGCGTCCCGCTTTCTCCCCAGGGCCATGCCCCTCCAGGCTCAATACCTGTTCCCCCGTGGTGGCCCGCTTGTGCAAACAGCGCCACCCCATCCTTTCCCGTGTCATTCCCCCATTGTACTTCCCTCCCCCCACATCAAAAGGGGCCATGCCCCCGGAGCCCAGAACCACTTCAATACCCCTCACACTCTCCTCTACACCAATCTCCCCCTTCCTAGACCTGCAGCCAGACTGACCTGCCACATCAGCAACAGAAATTTACATCACAACTTCACTAATGCCCCGACCTGTCACACGAAACTACCAACCCAAGACTCCTTAACAGACCAAAAAACCCCATAAAAACTTGACCTGGCCTGTAAAATAAAACCCGCAGAAACCCCAAGTACCATGGTCCCCCCCTCTTTTATAAAACCAGCCCCTGCCTTAACCAGAATGAAGGGGTGGGAGGGCGGGACAATCATCAAGTCCAACCGTCGCCTGCCTCCCGAACCTTCCCTGCCCTTAAATACCCTAAGGAGGCGCTCTGCCCCCCACGGCCACTCGCTGGCCGTGTGCAGCGCCAAAAACCTCCGCGGGGGGAAACGCTTCGCGTTCCCCCCGGGGCTCCCCTTTTGGCTTACTCCACAAAAACCCAGACTCATTTAAAAGTGGAAAAGGTCGCTTTAATGTGACAGGCCAAAGCTTACAATTAAATGCTTACCTGGCTCCATGGCCTTACAAACTAATTTTTCCCCAACAATTAAATAATTAAATAAAGCCATTTCCTCTCTAACTATCCCTTGGACCCTACCGTCTCCTTACCCCTTTTCCAGGCGTCCCGCTTTCTCCCCGGGGCCATGCCCCTCCAGGCTCAATACCTGTTCCCCCGTGGTGGCCCGCTTGTGCAAACACCGCCACCCCATCCTTTCCCGTGTCATTCCCCCATTGTGCTTCCCTCCCCCCACATCAAAAGGGGCCATGCCCCCGGCACCAGAAAAACCCTCCCCCGAGGTGTTCTTTCTGCCCCCCCCCCCCCCCCACTAATTTTCCTACCTCCAACTCCTCAACCAATCTCCCAACCAAGAGCTCCAGCCCGCCAGATAATGATTGTTCCCCAAACCGGAAAGTTTACCCATCCTCTCTAAATTTCATCAATCCTTTCTAAACCATCTCCTTACGGTCCAAAACCTGTACTGACCCCGATGTACAACATTCTACCATCTCTCTGTTTAACCCCTTCCTTGCCCGCTCTATCGGACCCTCATTTTTCGCTCCCGTCCCAACTCTCTGTGGCAAACACTTAGTCCCCCCCTACAGTTGCTTGAGGCCACAATGTCAGACCCCTAACAAAAACCTTTTTTATTTTCCTAAGAAGGGCCACACCCGTATCCCATACCAAATCATTTTCCCCACCAAGACTAATCCCCCCCCCAACTGGAGGCCTATAGTTTTCCCCCAACCACGCCAACATAGGAAGCGACTGATCCCAGCCCAGCCCCCCAAACCCGGACCATTTTACCACAACATCTTAATAGTTGCACCCCAGTTGCCTGACAACAACCCTTTTCTCAGCTTCTTACCGCGCCCACTTAACCTTAGAATGTCCCAAAACCAGATTTTTGACATCTGACCGCACCTCCTGGCCGCATCTGAAAAAGAAATTACAAAATCACTTACAAATCAACAACATCCTAATGAATGCAACACTCCTGCTACCTACTGAAAAATTGTTATAACGACAATCCGTCTGACCCGGTCCCTGGCATACCCTTTGTATCTCCCTTACTCCCAGCGTCCCAACCTATTCACCTACTCCTCTGAATAGCCCAGCCTGCTACCTTCAGCTGCTGCGCCCCTCCTAAAAGAATGAGTTACCAACCTCCTAACCTTTCCCGCACCACTAGTAACACCTTCCTCAGTACCCTAACCTTTCTGGCCAACTCCTTAACCCTCACCGGAAACCCCTAAGGTCCTCTCCTACCTGTCCCCCTATATTTCGCCCCCTTTCACCTAACCTTTCCACAATACACCTGAACCCCCTTAGCCCCCCCCTTTTCCCCTAAACTATTACCCTCTTGCTCACCCTTGCCCCCCCACATTCCATCACCTTATTAATTTGGCCCTGCATTGCCCCTCCCTGTACCGGGGGCCCACGTGCACCCCCGTCCAAGCAGGCCCTTTACTTTCTTACTCCCCTCGCCACTGCACTCGGGGCCAACCTGCACCCCCCGTCCCTGCAGTCCCTTCCATATAACTAATCTTCAAGCTCCTTGCGACCATTACCCCTGTTTCCCACCTGCACCAGGGGCCCTAGTGCACCCCCGTCCATGCAGGCTCCTTTTCTGCCTTACTCCTCTCCACCGCTGCACCAGGGGCCAAACCTGCGCCCCCGTCCATGCAGACCGTTCCACATAAATTCCTCTTCCAGCAGCTTGCTTCGTTGCTTCACTTTTTGTTTCCCCCCAGCTGCACCAGGGGCCCTAGTGCACCCCCGTCCATGCAGCCCCATCTCATCACTTCCCCCTGCTGCACCAGAGGCGCTCCCGCACCTCCGTCCATGCAGCCCAAAGCTTACTCACCTTGTCGTGCGGCAAGCGTCAGGGCTTCGCCACCGTTAACCATGCCCTCCAAACGACGGCCACCACCCCTTACCCATTTCCACAGTTACACCCCCCTGCGCCCCTCCCCTACCTTCGATTCTTCCTCCTCACCCCTCTCCTACCCCCTTTAAACCGCCCTCAAAACCTTCATCAAACCTTGTGCCCCCCCCTCCTTATCCGATAAACTGAGCCCGACCTACCAGCACACCCCAATTCACCTGGCATGCGGTCCTTCCCCCCCACCTACTTGCCCCGCTCCTCGCCCTGACCCACTGTCCCCTGCCTGAAAACAATCCGTAACCGGATGCCGACCCGCACACCTGCTGCACTCGTGTTTAAATTTGCACATCCACCTTGTGCATCCTCCTTTATTGAACGACCAACATGCTGTCGAGGGCTGTCCTCCGCCTCCTCCCCCCACCCCCTCATGGGCAAGGCGACCAAGAAAGGGCCGGAAAGGCACAGGCAGCCCACTTGCTGTGTGCAATGTCGGAGCAGGCCTCGTTGGAGCCATCCATTGCAGCCAAAGATCCATGTCTATCTCCCCCCATACCGCCTGACTGTCCTCCGCCATTCTCGCTCTGAATTCCTCATCATACCTTACCCAGGCAAAACCCCCAAAACTCGCGAAAGCCTTCCTAATGACGTCCATGTATTTAAGCAGGGCCACGCAACGCTCCGGGAATTTTTCACAATAAAAACTGGCATAAATGATAAATGCCGACGCCCAATTCTCAATAGTCACCGGGACCCTTGGGCGCGAAGCCAGTTCCCTCTCTTCCACCTTAGACCCCTCCTTCGCTCGCACTTCTCTATGGAGCAATTTAAAAACATCTACAAATTCCCCCGCCTGAATCTTCTCCCTGGTCGCTGCCATCAAGTGCGCCCCCAAAGGTTTTGTTATCCGCATATGGCAATTTTTTCTCCTTACCTTTCACTTCAACCTCCTTTCCTTTTTCAGCTTGCACCTCGAGCACCAATGGCTCCACCATCTTGTCCGTTTGGACCTCCACTGAGCAAACGCTCTTTTCAACCCCCAAGGCTCGAATGGCCTGCACACAAACTTCTTTCCCTACCCCTTGCAAACCAGCCCCTTCCTTTCCCGTCACCCCCCTTTCGACCCCTCTCTGCCATGCAGATGACCATTCCCTTTCCCGCTCACCTCTTTCCACGCCGGCCGTCTGCGGTCTGGCGTCCACCCCGATGCTCCTCATCTCTCTTAGAGGGTTCCTGCTGCGGGGACAAAACATGTCAGCAGACTCACCCAGCTAATAGTTCCCCCGACCTCTTGCCCCCCGACCACCCTGCACCTGCTTTCCCAGATCCCACCTCAAACTTCTTCTCTCCTCCCCCCTTTCCCTTACCGCCCTATAACCTTCTACCTCCCATTGCCCCACATAATCCTCCAACCCCACTTCAACGCCCCTTAAATATCATTGCGGATGCGAGCTCATGCCCGAGTTCAGTTGCTCTTCCTCTTGCGAGCCCGGGGTGTCCGCCCCGCCACTCCTTTGACGTCTTCTCAGCAGGCCGCGGAAACCCCTGCCTGGTCCTCTTCTCTCGGGCGAGGCGTTCCGTCCTCCACCCAGGAATCCTCATCGCTACGGGGCGTGCTGCACCCTCTAGGCTCTCCTTCCGATGACTGAGGAGGGGCCGTTCTAAAACCCTCTACCTCCACCTGCCCAGCAGGGGCTGCGCTGCGCCCTCCGCCCTCACTCCTCCTACCCAGGGGGTCCGTTCCGCGCCCCATCTAACCTCCTCAATTGATGGGTACCTCTCCCGCCTTTTTCCACCTGCACTCTTCTGCAGGTATTTACCCCCTCCTTCCCTCTGCCCTGTCCCCCGCCCTCTCCCCCCCTCGCTGGCCCTACTCTGGTTCCTTTGAGCCACCTCCTTTTGAGCACACCCACCTTCCCTAGGGCTATCCTTCACTCCCTCCCTCAATGGCTGCCCCCCCAAATCATTTCTCCCCCGGACGCCCTCCTGTCTATCTCCCTTCTCAACTTCCTGCCCCTGGGTTCTCACACCTCCGGTCTCCCCGCCGCGGGGGTGCAAGCCACCACTGCCGCGAGAGCCCCATCTGCCGCTGCTCTACGCTGCGGCCTACCGCCACTTATCTCCTCCTCCCCCGTGACCTCTCCACCAGTGACCTCCCCCACTGCCCCCCCCAACTGGGCCCTAGATGCCCTACTAATTATTTCCAAGGCCTCCCTCAGAGCTTTAGCATCCACCAGACCCTTCTTGCTGGCTCCCTGGCCCACCATACTGCACTACTAATCTGGTTGTGCACTACAATATATGTAACCCCTTGAAAATGTACCTATCAAAACCTAAGCCCCGAGCCAAAACTACCCGTGGACCTATACCCCAATTGAACAGCTAACCTGGAACCTAGTAAATCAGCACTTCACCACACCAAAACGCTAATATGATTTCCCCAATAAAATGCTCCAAATTATTATTAATTAAATGGACAATTTCTCTTTTTTTTTTTTTTTTTTTATTTCCCTATAATTAACCCCCAAAATTACAGGCCACGCCCCTGCAACCCCCTAACCCCTTGACCTGGCAATAATGTGCCACCAGCCACAGAAAGCCCCCCCCCAAAACCAGAGGCCCAACTAACATAAGACGAGATGCGCCCGTGTCACACTGCCCCCCGGCGGCGTGTAAGCCCAACCGCCCCTAAAAACAACAAAAGGACGCGGCCCCTTTAAAGGGAGCACACTGCCCCCTCCGTCGCGCGACGGCCACCGCGCGCAGCCTTCCTCCCTCACAGGCAAAACCACACGGGCCCGGGAGCTTCCCTCTCACCAAAACCCGTGTGCGGGATGGCCCAGGAACACAAATGCCCGCTGAACCCGCCCTCACTACCCACGGCCCGCGTTCCCATGCACCCGACCTAAACCCCCCCACTCCCTGCAGCACCGGCCGCGAATGCCGCGTCACGATGCCGTGACTGAAGAGAAAAAAACCCTACGCCCGCACACGGACCACGAGAACCAGAGCCTGAAAAGTAAGAGGGGGTACCTTATCTACGGTACCCCCGGCTATAACAACAAATCTGAAATTAAAATAATTTTTTTTTCTTTTTATATATAACTAACTATGACTAACCTCCCCCACTTTTAAAACCATGTCCCTCTCACCTACGCTAACCTGCCGCACCGAAGGCCCAGCTACTCAGGGAAGGCTCGGGAGCAGGCGACAGGACTGACAATCATCAAGTCCAACTGTCGCCTACCTCCCGCTTGTTCTTCTTCTTGCTGATAGATTTTTATCCATCAGCGGTGATTTTTGGATACCGAGGCTTAAGCCTCATTACTCCATCTTCTCAGGTTGAGTGTGTAGTCGTGGGTTTGTATTCTTCTTGGTCTGTGTGGTCTTGTCACAGTAGGGCTGGTTTCACAGGGTCTTCGCAGTGATGGGCCGCGGGTAGCGGTCGAAGGGGTTTGCAGTGGTGGCAGTGAGTCTTCTGATCAGAGGGTTCGGGTTCTGATCCAGTTCTTGGCAGAAGTTCTTACTCAGCTTCGCTAGATGTTCATCCAACATCTCAATGTCCAGGTCTCTGTGAAGGTCTGCTATCCTTGTGAAGATTGGAGCTCCAGATGATATCCACAGGGCCTTATTTTGGACTATCTGAAGACTCTTCCGGTGTCGCTCATGGCAGGTCATCCATGCTGGTGAGGCATAAGTCAGGGTTGGTCTGATGATCGCCTTGTAGACGTTGATCTTTGTCCGGAGGGGCATGGACTTGCTCTTCAGGAGTGGGTACAGCGCTGCCATCTTTCCTGTTGCCTTCTGCTGAGTTTTCTCGATGTGGCTTTCCCAGTTGAGTTTGCTGTCCAGGGTCACACCGAGGTAGCGGCTGCTGCTCTCCCATTTGATGGTCTCCCCGTTGAGGCTGATGTGTGGGTGCCCCTTGATCTTCTTTCTGGTGAACAGCGTTGCAGTTGTCTTGCTGGTGTTGAGTTCTATCCGCCAGTCGCTGTACCACTTTGCGATGGTATCCAATGAAGCTTGCAGGTTCTTCGCCACTTCCTTTTCGCTGAATGACTGGGAGATGACTGCAACATCGTCTGCATACAGCGCCAGGTTCGTCTTGTGGAGATCTGTCGGGATGTCGTTGGTGAAGAGGTTGAACAGTAAGGGTCCGAGTGTCACAATCCCTCATCATGCGGTCCCCAGGGCACTCCCTCATCCCCAGTCCCGCCCTTCTCTCACTTCCCCCCTTCCCCGGTACTCACGTGGACTCACACACGTCTTGCGGGCACACCCGCGCCTGGTCCGTAATAGGACGGCTGTCAGACTACGGCCGTTTCTACATTGGCAATTGCCTTGGCGCATAGGATCGCGAAGGGCTAACCCTGAGCTTCCGCATCGCGGGACTGTGAGGTCACGTGATGCTCTTGCCCGATCACGTGACCATGCCACGCATCACGTGACCAGAAGCGCGAGTACTTAAACCCGGAAACCTGGGTATTCGTTGCTTCTCAGCTGTGCTCTGCATTCTGTTTGGCGCTACGGACTTTGAATCATCTTTGGATCACTCACGGAATCGACCTGGCCTGCTTTACTGGACTCTTCTTGGATTTACCCCTTCGGATTTGTTTGCACAGTGATACACGGCTCTCGACCACGGACTGTTATTGGACTGCCTCCTGGATCACCCTTTTGCACCCTGGTTCTTTGAACTCCTTGCCTCACAGTTCCACAGCTCCACAGCTCCTGCTGACAGGCGAACAACTGAGCCTACTCCTCTTGGGGTACTGCCGTCCACGTGGGTCCCGGACCTCTCCACTAGGTTCCTCATCCCCTCCTTGACCCTGATTGGTAAGACCTTTCCGGTTATTCTAATACTGTAGTTACTGTTTCTTGCTTGGTACTTAATCCGCATTTTCTTGCAGCAGTGTGGGGTCCCAGAGGTTCGCGTTCCCGGACTTGGACATTTGAACATCTTCGCCTGTGACCTCAACGGCTGCACAGAGAGTTGCTTTAAGTTCTCCCTGTGCGGCATTTGGGGACGGAGGCCTCTACTGCCTACACGACACTCAAGTCTCAACAGACTGAGAAGCCTATTGTCGTGTAGGCAATGGAGGGGAACGCTGAAGACCCCATGTCTGCTATAGTCCAAGCCATTACAGTGCTACGAGCCGATATGGCAGCAGCCAACACGGCTATCCATCAACGTCTCGACCACATACAAAGTGTCAGACACCCTTTACCCCCAGATGTAGAATTCGGAGACACACCCTCTGTTTCTCGACCTGTTCCGCCTCCGATTGTTCCACCTCCGATTCTTCCCCAGAATCCCGTTCCCATGATGCTACCTACTCCATTCCCATTGGCGGCCCCTGAGAGATACCACGGGGATCCCAAGAAATTTAGGACCTTCCTAAACCAATGCAAGTTGCATTTCCTGTGCCGGCCTCAGGCTTTTCCAGATTCCACCACGAAAGCGGCATTTACCCTTTCCCATTTGGCTGGGATTGCCGCTGCATGGGCCAACCCCTTATTGGAGAACGATAACCCGGCCTTATATGATTTCGATCTCCTCGTCACCGAGATGTCCAGGGTTTTTGATACTAGACACAAGGCCCAATCTCGAGATCTGGAACTTCTGGATTTGTGCCAGGGTAGGGGTTTTCTCATTGAATACATAACCCGTTTTAACCAGCTATCCGCTGAAACCTCTTGGCCAGAGGGCAAGAAAGCAGTCGTCTTCTATAGGGGCCTCAGTAACCCTATGAAGGACGCCTTATCAGTAGTACCCTCATTACCCACTGCATTCCACGATCTGGTTGACTTGTCACTCCAGGTGGACGCACGTAGGTCCGAAAGAAGAGCGGAAGCAGGTTTCACTCACTCCTCCACTTCTCCCATGACAGTTCCATCTTCTGACTCCTCCCAAGAACCCATGCAGATCGGGGGGGTCAGGAGTCCGATATCTCCTTTAGAAAGGGAACGTAGGAGGGCGGATAACGCTTGCTACTACTGCGGCACCCTAGGTCATTTTGTTAAGGAATGCCCACGTCGTCCCAAAAACAAGCCACAGGGTTTTCAGATAGCTCGATCATAGTACCGGGGACGGGATCGAGCTATACCACAGACACCCCGAACCCTACACCCTCTTTCGGGCGTATCCGGCCCATTCATGTACAAGCCACTCTACAGCCCACAGCGTCCGTTTCACATCCTGTTACTCTGATAATTGACTCTGGGGCCACGGGAAACTTTATCGACATTTCCTTGGCCCGTTTGTTAAACCTGCCCCTCTTGACCAAGACCAGGCCTGAACCGGTACAGGCTGTAGATGGCTCGTCCTTGATTTCGGGCCCAGTCAAACAACAAACAGCCCCTTTGCTATTAACAATACAATCCAGACATAGGGAGACCATTAGTTTTGACCTTATCACCACGCCACAGTTTGGGCTCATCCTGGGAATCCCTTGGCTTCAGGAACATAACCCCCTCATTGATTGGAAATTGGGTTTGGTTCATTTTGAGTCGGCTCTCTGCCAGCATTTCTGTCTTCCCACAGACGCACACAGCGACAATCCTGCCCAGGCTATAGCTCATCTTACAGTACAGGATCCGCAAGATACACCATCAGAACACGTAGTTGGGTTAGTGGCACTAGACGTTCCCCAGGTCTATCAAGATTTCGCAGCTGTCTTTGATCGTGGCTCCTCTGAAACACTGCCTCCACATCGCCCGTACGATTGCCCCATCGATCTACTCCCTGATACAGTGGTTCCCACGGGGCGGATCTATTCCCTCTCGCCATCCGAGGAAACGACTCTCAAGGAGTACATTAGGAAGTCCTTGAGCTTAGGGCACATACGACCATCCACCTCGCCTGCAGCCAGCCCTATCTTTTTTGTGCCGAAAAAGGAAGGCGATCTACGCCCATGTGTTGATTATAGACGCCTGAATGCTATCACGAGGAAAGATCGGTACCCTATTCCCCTCATCACGCCCTTGCTGGACCGACTCACACACGCTACCATTTTTACAAAACTGGACCTCCGCGGAGCCTACAACCTGGTCCGCGTCCGTTCCGGGGACGAATGGAAAACCGCTTTCTGTACCCGGTACGGCCTATACGAATATACAGTCATGCCCTTTGGGCTGTGTAATGCCCCGGCGACCTTCCAGAGGTTTATGAATGATATCCTGAGCGATATCTTAGATGTTTACGTCGTGGTTTACCTCGATGACATCTTAATCTTTTCTCAATCCCTGGAAGAGCATGTGCGACACGTTCGTGAGGTATTAACACGCTTACAGAAACACTCACTATATGCCAAACCGGAAAAGTGCCTGTTCCACGTTGGTAATGTTGATTTCCTCGGGTTCTGTATCACTCCCGGGGGGTTGTCCATGAACCACTCCAAGGTTAAAGCGGTTTTGGACTGGCCTATTCCTGCGAACCTGAAAGCCCTTCAGTCCTTTTTGGGTTTTGCGAATTTCTACAGGAGATTCATCTCTGGGTTTTCTTCTATCGTGTCTCCCCTCACTGCATTAACCAGTCCTAGAGTTCCCTTCCTTTGGTCTGATACACAACAGAAGGCCTTTGATTCACTGAAGACCGCTTTCACCACAGCCCCTGTTCTTCAGCATCCCGACTCTGAACTCCCTTTTATCGTGGAAGCTGACGCCTCCTCCTTCGCTCTTGGTGCTGTCTTATCCCAAGCTTGTCAGGCCACGGGTCGTCTGCACCCTGTTGCATTTCATTCCCGCAAGTTTACCACCCCCGAGTCACACTACACCGTGACCGAGAAGGAGTTGTTGGCGGTTATGGACGCTTTCCGCGTGTGGCGACACCATCTCTTGGGCGCCAAGTATCGAGTCACGGTGTTTACTGATCACCAGAACCTGCAGGACTTGGCTTCCCTGAAGTGCCTTAACAGCCGTCAGGCGAGGTGGCACCTTTTCTTCGCAGCATTCGATTTCCAAATTCGGCATCGGGCTGGTTCCGCACACGGCAAGGCCGATGCGCTGTCCCGCTCTCCCGGGGGGGTCTCTCTTCCCGTATACCCTAACACAATGTTGGACGACACTAAGGTCGTTTGTCTATGTACTCCCTCGATGCCCTTAGTGGACGCAGTACGCAAGTGGGTGTCCTTACATCCCGACCAACTATCTGAGTGGGATCCGGTGTTCCAGGATGGCCTCCCGTTTGTGCTGAACCGCCTATTCTTGCCCACTGCCGACACACGCAACATGGCAATGGAATGGTCGCACGATGCCCCTGTGAATGGTCATCCTGGGCAACGCCGTACGTTATCCCTCCTGAAGCGTTGGTGTTGGTGGCCGGGCATGAAGAGGGACGTGGATTGTTACGTCAATACATGCACCATTTGTACACAATGCAAAACCCGTAGGGGTCGCCCGTTAGGCCTGCTTCTCCCTTTACCAGTGCCCCCGAAACCATGGCATACGGTAACCATGGATTTTGTCACGGAACTCCCTCGGGTACAGGGTTACGACACTATTTGGGTGGTGGTGGATTCCTTCTCAAAGATGGCACGCTTCATCCCCTGCAAGGGTATCCCCTCTGCTTCCATCCTGGCCACCCTGTTCTTTGATACCGTCTTTTGTCTTTTTGGGTTACCCTCTGTCCTTATATCAGACCGGGGATCGCAATTCACTTCTCGCTTCTGGCGCGCTCTAACTAGGTTGTTGGGTATCGATGTCCGGTTCTCTTCGGCCTACCACCCGGAGACGGATGGTCAGACCGAAAGGACTAATCAAACAATGGAACAATATCTCCGCTGTCTGATCCTGCAACAACAGTGCTCTTGGTTGCGTGCCCTCCGACACGCTGAATTCGCGTATAACAATGCGGTTCATG
Source organism: Ambystoma mexicanum (assembly GCF_040938575.1). Lineage (NCBI taxonomy): Eukaryota > Metazoa > Chordata > Amphibia > Caudata > Ambystomatidae > Ambystoma > Ambystoma mexicanum. Next base: position 1,015,825,125 of record NC_090932.1, read on the forward strand.
CATCCACTGGGTTCTCCCCCTTCTATGTTCTCTATGGCCAACATCCCCGCACATTACCGATCCCTGACCTTGCGGCCTCCACCAATCCGGCCGCCAGCGCCTGTCTTAGGGATTTGTCCTCTATCCACGACCAGACTGCTTTACATCTCCGTGAGGCTCAGTCTTCCATGAAGGTCCAGGCAGATAAGAAACGGCTGTTGGCTCCGTCTTTCTCGGTGGGTTCCCGGGTATGGCTTTCCACTCGTCACTTGAGGCTAGTGGGTTGTAGGAAGTTGTTGCCCCGTTTTGTGGGTCCCTATGTGGTTTCCCGGGTTATCAACCCTGTCACATACCGACTGGTTCTCCCGGGTTCTTGGAGGGTACACCCTGTATTTCATGTCTCCCTTCTCAAACCATGTCCGGCCCCGTCCCGCTTGCGCGCCTCTGCTGCCCCGGTGTCCTTGGCTTCCCCAGACGAGTATGAGGTTTCCTCCATTCTGGGCTCCCGGGTCTGCAGGGGGCGCTTGCAATACCTGGTTGATTGGGTCGGTTATGGTCCGGAGGAGCGCTCTTGGGTTCCTGCTATTGATGTCCACGCTCCCCGGTTGGTGGCTCGCTTCCACCGGGATCACCCTTCCTGCCCACGGGGTCGTGGGCCTTTGGGAGGGGGTTCTGTCACGATCCCTCATCATGCGGTCCCCAGGGCACTCCCTCATCCCCAGTCCCGCCCTTCTCTCACTTCCCCCCTTCCCCGGTACTCACGTGGACTCACACACGTCTTGCGGGCACACCCGCGCCTGGTCCGTAATAGGACGGCTGTCAGACTACGGCCGTTTCTACATTGGCAATTGCCTTGGCGCATAGGATCGCGAAGGGCTAACCCTGAGCTTCCGCATCGCAGGAATGTGAGGTCACGTGATGCTCTTGCCCGATCACGTGACCATGCCACGCATCACGTGACCAGAAGCGCGAGTACTTAAACCCGGAAACCTGGGTATTCGTTGCTTCTCAGCTGTGCTCTGCATTCTGTTTGGCGCTACGGACTTTGAATCATCTTTGGATCACTCACGGAATCGACCTGGCCTGCTTTACTGGACTCTTCTTGGATTTACCCCTTCGGATTTGTTTGCACAGTGATACACGGCTCTCGACCACGGACTGTTATTGGACTGCCTCCTGGATCACCCTTTTGCACCCTGGTTCTTTGAACTCCTTGCCTCACAGTTCCAGAGCTCCACAGCTCCTGCTGACAGGCGAACAACTGAGCCTACTCCTCTTGGGGTACTGCCGTCCACGTGGGTCCCGGACCTCTCCACTAGGTTCCTCATCCCCTCCTTGACCCTGATTGGTAAGACCTTTCCGGTTATTCTAATACTGTAGTTACTGTTTCTTGCTTGGTACTTAATCCGCATTTTCTTGCAGCAGTGTGGGGTCCCAGAGGTTCGCGTTCCCGGACTTGGACATTTGAACATCTTCGCCTGTGACCTCAACGGCTGCACAGAGAGTTGCTTTAAGTTCTCCCTGTGCGGCATTTGGGGACGGAGGCCTCTACTGCCTACACGACACTCAAGTCTCAACACCGAGGTTCGATCCCTGTGGCACGCCTGCTCGGATGGGATGTGAAGAGGACATCTCAGACCGCATGGCGACATGGAAGGTGCGGCTTCCCAGGTAGCTTGCAATCGTCTTCACCAGGTAGTTCGGAAATCCCAGGCCAATCATCTTGTGCAGAAGTCCCTTGTGCCAGACTCGGTCGAATGCTTTGGCGACATCCAGGAAGACGATTCCTGTGGACTTCTTGATGTTGAATCCGTGGCTGATGGTGTCCACCTCTCTCAGTAGCTGATGAGTCGTTGCATGCTCCTTTCGAAATCCAAACTGTTCCTTTGCTAGTAGATTTCTTTCGGAGGTGAAGTCGCTGAGTCGAGCGAGGAGGACCTTCTCCAGGAGCTTCGATAATCCAGAAAGCAGGCTGATGGGGAGGTAGTTTGCTGGATCCCTCAGTGGTTTGCCGGCCTTTGGAAAAACGATGACCCTTGCTTCTTTCCAGGAACTCGGGAAGTGCTGGAGCCTCATGCATGCATTGAAGATCTCTGTGAGATGTTCCATTGATGCCGGTGGGAGGTTCTTGATTGCCAGGTTGGTTATTCCGTCGCTCCCCGGTGCCTTGCCGTTCGCCAGCTTTTCTGCAAGACCTGCTACCTCAGAGCTTGTGCACTCCTTGATGTCTTCTGCTCCCAGCCCGGTTCCATGATCTGCGAGGTACTTCTCAACGGCTTCCTCCACTCCGTCTGAGAGCCTACTTACCTTGTTCGGGGTGAACGAAGCCTCCAGTTTCTCGGCAAGGACCTCTGCCTTGTCCTTTTTGCTTCATGCAAGGTGGGTTCGTCCCTGGATTGCTGGACTTGGCTCCTTCTTCCCAGTCAGGCGACGAGTCATTCTCCACACCGAGTTGTCCGCCACCTTCAGCTTTGCTGTTGCTGACTCCCACTTCTCGCCACGGTGCTGTCGGATCTGTTCCCGCAGGAGTCTTGTGAGCGTGTTGTACTTCTGCAAGAGATCAGGTGTGCGGAGCTTCTGCCACTGTCGTCGAGCGCGGTTCTTGTCGGCGATTGACTGTTGGATGCCTCTCGCTAGGTCGTAGATGGAACATCTGGTTGTCTTCTGCTTCGGAACACTGCTCTTGATTGCCTCCTGGACTGCTGTCGTGAAGGTTTCCACAGCCCTGTTGATATCATCCATGGTGCTCAGCGGGGTTGGAATGACCTTGCTGTTCAGCTCTTCTTTGAAGCGGCTCCAGTCAGCTCTTCTGAAGTTGTACTTCTCGGCCTGCTGGTAGGGTTCCATCTCATCTCCCACAGTGATTGCTACTGGATTGTGGTCCGAGGTCAGCTCCACCAGTGTTTCCAGCTCCACAGAGTGTTGCAGGTTCTTCAGTAGCACGATGTCCAGCACATCTGGGTTGTGGCTTGCTACACCTGGGTAGTGCGTGGGCTCAGTCGGGCCTGCTACCACACAGTCATTCTTCCTGGAATACGCCAGCAGTGTCCGTCCCCTCTGGTTGGCAGTCCTGGAGTTCCAGCATCGGTGCTTGGCATTGAGGTCTCCTCCGATGAGTGTTGGAACCGTCGAATCCAGCAAAGCATCCAGGTCTCGGAGATCCAGCTTTGCTTTCGGGGGGCAGTAGGTTGCGATCAGTCGGAGTGGTCCTGTTGCAGTCTTGACTTGCACTCCAGTGGCTTCAATGCTTCTGAGGGGTGGGAGTGCAATCTCATGGTGGTCGATCGTCGTCTTCACTATCACTGCTGTCCCCCCTCCTTTGGCTCCTGTAGGTCGGTCGGTCCGGTACACTCTGTGGTTCGCCAGGCTCAGCTTCTGGTTTCCTTGCAGGTGGGTTTCTGAAAGCAAAGCAGTACTCACCTTTCTTGTTTCCATCAGGTGAAGGAGTTTGTCTGTCTTCTTCTGAATACCGTTGGCATTCCACATCACGATGGCGCAGCTTGGTTTAGATGGCATGTTGGTTCGTCTTTTCGCCCTGGAATAGGCTCAGGATGAGCTGTGCCACCGTCGTCATGGCGGGGTCGATGTTAAGCCCTGCAACAAAAGCTGCAATCTTCACGATGATGTTCTTCCAGTCGATGGAGCTCGCTCTTACCTCTTCCTGCGCTGAGGTGGTTGCTTGCGGCGGGTTTGGTGGTGGATTTAGGACTCCAGCGTAGCTCAGCCCGGATGTTGTGGGTGTCGTCTGGGTCTTCGCAGGGCCATGGCCTTGTGGCGGGCGAGGTGGGTGGGGCCTCTGTGCGGCCGCTGTTGGTTTTGGCTCCTGACGATGTGCAGGTCTTTGGTGTGGTTGCCGTTGTCCGCTGCTCCTCTGAGAGTCATTTGTAGTAGTTGGAGAGTTCCGTGGAGCTTGCAGTGGTTGTTGTGGTGCCCTCCTCTGCAGCTCATCCTGTTTAGCTTTCGTAAGGGCTGGGCATCCGCGGTAGCTGGCAGGGTGAGGCCCCTTGCAGTTGGCGCAGGTTGCCGGATCTGTTCGGGCTCGGGTGCAGTTTTTCGATGTGTGGTTCTCTCCACATCGCACGCAGCGTGGGTCCTGGTGGCAGAAGGCAGATGTGTGGCCGATCCGCTGGCAGTTGAAACACATGATCGGTCCTCTTCTGCCCTTCGGTGCTTCAGTGGTAACTATGCAGCTGCACAGCCGTGTGAGCTTTGTCAGGTCCGCTGGTTTTCCATCGCTGGTTTGTGCAAGGGTGGCAACAAATAGCGAGAATTTCTTGCTCTTGTCGGCTGGCGAGGTCAGCTGGACAACACTCTTCACTGGGAGACCCTGTTCTGCGAGTTGATCTGTGATGTCTTCCACGCTGGTGTTTGTCGGCAGGCCACGGACCACAAACCTCTGAGACCTCACTCGCTCCAGTGGGAATGTGTAGTACTGCAGTTTCTGTACTGTGAAGGTATCTGTCACGCTCTTGTAGTCCTCTACTGTGGTGAGCGAGATCTTCATATGCTCACCATGAGGCTTGGTGGTGAAGGTTGGTTTGGCGCACAGGTGTTTCAGTAGGTCAACCAGGTCCTTGTGGGTCTCCAAGCTCTTCACAAACACTGGGGGGATCCGGATCTTCTTTGGTGGTGGGGTTGTCTGCTCGTCCGCTGTGTTGCCAGGTTCTGTGGTCAGCTGTTCGTGCTCCAGAACACCATACTTGTTGCTGGTGCTCACACCTGTAGCAGATGGTTCAGTCAGCGTCTTCTTCCACTTCTGATGTGATGCACCTGGTGACGCACTTTCACTGGTCTTTCGCTTGTGAGAGACTGGTTCGAACCCTTCCATCTCGACCTCAGTGTCCAGGAGGTGGGATGTTTCTGACATCTGGGCCGCCATGATGATCAATCTAGGAGAAAACTGGGGAGAAAATTGGAGTGAAAACAGGAAAGGATAGGAGAAAGAGGGAGAAAATGTAGAGTGCTCTTATCAGAGCAGTTTCTTTTAAATCCAAACGGCTCTTTGTAAGAACCAGCTCAGCAGGTGTGCCCTAAAAAGGACAGTTTTGGGTTGCACACGGTGTGCAAAAAGCTCCTTTGCAGATTTTTAGACCGACTCCTGAAGATTGCTCTTCAGGGGGGAATGGGGCTAATCAAGCGTCATTTACCGCCACAAGGTGGAGGCAAAGACCGCTTAAACGGCCCTTTTTGTTTAGAAAAGGCCCGGCTCACTGCAGCTGCCGCAACATCGCCCGATGCGGCATCTCGGTATACAAGGTCTAAACAGCTGTGAAGAGCGGGAGAAAATTAGGTCCTAACCAACAGCAACCCAGAACGCCTACCTCCCGAACCTTCCCTGCCCTTAAATACCCTAAGGAGGCGCGCTGGCCGTGTGCAGCGCCAAAAAACCTCGGGGGAAACGCTTCGCGTTCCCCCCTGCCCCCGCCCCCACAACAACGCCTCTGTGCAACGCCATTGGATCGCAAGGACCCACGTGTCATACAATTCCCTTAGTGCATCTGCAAAGCTTTAATTTAAACACCAGTTAATCCGGGGTCACGCCACTCACGTATAATGTATTGTGGAAAGAGAGAAGGGGAGCGAGAGCACAACGCGCCATCCATTGTTGAGACGATTCGTGTTTTTATAGCGTAATACATGCTGGTTCAGCTGACTTCTCAGCACTCTAATAATGGGATTAATTATTAACCAATTAAGTGGCACCCGTATTATTGACAAAGGAAGAATAAAGGGTTGAGTTGGCCAGGCTGGGATTCGAGCCTTTGCCCTGCAGGTTGAACACCTGTGTCGGTGGCATGTGTTTAACTCACTGAACTATCAAGGAAGAGGGCAAGAAACCCCCCTGCGATGAGGGTGCAGGAGGAGAGAGTGTGCACCCACCTGCACTGATGGGACAGGAGCACAGGGTCGGGGAAAGGGGGCGAGCACCCTGCACTCAGTGAAGAGCAGGACAGAGAGAGCACCCTACACTGATGGGTCAGTAGAGCTGGGGGGGCACCCTGCAGCGCCCGAGCCCGATGCACCTGCGTACACTGCACCCCTGCCCCAGAGTGCAGGTCCTCTGTCTCCACCTACACCTTGCAGTGGGCTGGAGCTCGCTCCCGCCTCCTGTACTGAGTGCAGGCAGGGTGCCCTCTCGCTCCTCCTGTCCTGGGTGCAGGGTGCTGCTCCCTCATGTCTCCTGTCCTGGGTGCAGGGTGCTGCTCCCTCATGTCTCCTGTCCTGTGTGCAGGGTGCTGCCTCATGTCTCCTGCCCTGGGTGCTGGGTTCTGCTCCCTCACTTCTCCTTTCCAGGGTGCAGGGGGTTCTCTTGTGCCTCCTTTCTTGGGTGCAGGGTGCTCCCTCACGTCTCCTGTCTGGGGTGCAGGGTGCTCCCTCACTCCTCCTGTCCCTGAGGCAGGGTTCTTGCACACTATACCCTTAGAGGGGCGGACTAGTCTACAGGGAAGTCTGGCGAATTCTAGAGGGGGTGGGGGGTTAGAAGGTGGGGGAAGGGCTGTGAACCATGGGCCGTTTTTCTGAGGGCACACAGAATGTGTTGCATAGCTGCGTGCAGCACATACAATCCAGGGCCTCTTTTGGTTCCTACTCCACTCCTGTGTTCCCAGCACAGACAGCCCGGTTCCATCCAGCCCTACCTAACTCCATATCAGGTTTTCCCTCAATTCCTCTGCGAACTTTTTGCCTATCCTCAAGGGAGTTACTTTTTGGTAGACGGGAGCTGGGTGGCGCGGGGGTGGGGGGTTGAAATAAAACGAGCTGGACCAGGCAATAGATGAGGGCAGTCAGGGTGGGGCCAGCAGGTATGGGATCAAGGGGGCTACTCTGATCTGGGGCAATGCCAGGGCACCTGAAGTCAAAGCCAAGCACCAGACCATAGGGGAGGGGGTGGGGCCCTATTGTGGCATAAACAGGAGAATCCACGTCTGCCCTTTGCATTCAGGTGCTAGGGTGAGATGCAGGAAGTCTGCTGGCCCAGGTCAGGCCTCAGGGGAGGCCCAGGGAAAAGCAAAGGGGTGCAAATGAGATGCTTATCTGGGCAGCCTGGGGTCACCAGGATACTGCAGCAATAAAGGCAGCGGTCACAAAAGAGACACACCGGCCAGGAGAGAGGAAAGAAGCATCAACAAATGGGGACATTGCCATCTTCATTTAATAAAAAGCTGCTAGTTACCCGATTTAATGGGGTGCATCTTAGCAAATGGTAATGATGAAAGGCTGAGTACATTCTGCCAGGGAGCAGCTAACCTGCAGGTTCTAAATAGAACTCAGCAAAACTAAAGAGTTGATGGCTGGAAGGTTTAGAATAAATCTTGACCTCTGGCATTGCTCTGGGCAACCCTCCAGACCATCGTTCTTCGCCTGCCAAGCCATTACAAAAGGGGAAAAACCATATGCAAATCAGGCTCGGTCCCACCCCCAAAGGGGTAGTCCAGCCCGAACTGCTAGGTCACATCCCTTTTGCACGAGACCACAAGCATCCCCAGACATGTTTCAGCCTTGTTGGGCGTCATCAGTGAGAAGTAGCTTGGGTCTCTAGGCCCAGCAGGCAAGGGACCCACGTCTGGGCATACCCTTCCCACTCGGGGTGACAATAGCAAAACTAAAGAGTTGATGGCTGGAAGGTTTAGAATAAATCTTGACCTCTGGCATTGCTCTGGGCAACCCTCCAGACCATCGTTCTTCGCCTGCCAAGCCATTACAAAAGGGGAAAAACCATATGCAAATCAGGCTCGGTCCCACCCCCAAAGGGGTAGTCCAGCCCGAACTGCTAGGTCACATCCCTTTTGCACGAGACCACAAGCATCCCCAGACATGTTTCAGCCTTGTTGGGCGTCATCAGTGAGAAGTAGCTTGGGTCTCTAGGCCCAGCAGGCAAGGGACCCACGTCTGGGCATACCCTTCCCACTCGGGGTGACAATAGCAAAACTAAAGAGTTGATGGCTGGAAGGTTTAGAATAAATCTTGACCTCTGGCATTGCTCTGGGCAACCCTCCAGACCATCGTTCTTCGCCTGCCAAGCCATTACAAAAGGGGAAAAACCATATGCAAATCAGGCTCGGTCCCACCCCCAAAGGGGTAGTCCAGCCCGAACGGTGGTCTGGAGGGTTGCCCAGAGCATTGCCAGTGGTTAAGATTAATTCTAAACCTTCCAGCCATCACCTCTTTGTTTTTGCTGTTTTGTCTAAATAGAACTCGACAGTGAGTGGTTTTCTCCCTTGCCCCCCCTCACCCCACACTTGTTCTGTCTTGATGCGCCTGAAAGGACATTTGTTGTATAGGCGCCTCACAAATATCCAATAAATACATTAAATAAATACATAACCCACTGAGCTATATGTCCAGCGCAAAGTATTTCCAATTAAAAACTCACAGGATCAAATGCATTGAAAAAGGTAAGTAAATATTCACCGGGCAGCTGCACCCCATGAAGGGTCTAAGAGGGAAGAGCCAAACATGTTTATAAAATGAAGGAGAGTGGGTATGGGGATTGGTTGGCATATGGCATGTGTGCTGGCCATGCCCCAACCCCCAGCCTTTTGGTAAGGAATCAGTGACCCGTGTAAGTGAGGACATCCCTGCCATGAGCTCCCAATGGAGTCAATGGTGACACTATTAGGAATCAGTGACCCGGGTGTAAGTGAGGACATCCCTGACATGAGCTCCCATTGGAGTCAATGGTGACACTATTAGGAATCAGTGACCCGGTGTAAGTGAGGACATCCCAGCCATGAGCTCCCATTGGAGTCAATGGTGACACTATTAGGAATCAGTGACCCGGTGTAAGTGAGGACATCCCAGCCATGAGCTCCCATTGGAGTCAATGGTGACACTATTAGGAATCAGTGACCCGGTGTAAGTGAGGACATCCCTGACATGAGCTCCCATTGGAGTCAATGGTGACACTATTAGGAATCAGTGACCCGGTGTAAGTGAGGACATCCCAGCCATGAGCTCCCATTGGAGTCAATGGTGACACTATTAGGAATCAGTGACAGGGTGTAAGTGAGGACATCCCTGACATGAGCTCCCATTGGAGTCAATGGTGACACTATTAGGAATCAGTGACCCGGTGTAAGTGAGGACATCCCTGCCAAAAAGTGAGGACATGAGCTCCCATTGGAGTCAATGGTGACACCATTAAAAGTCAGTGACCCGGTGTAAGTGAGGACATCCCTGCCATGAGCTCCCATTGAAGTCAATGGTGACACTGTTAGGAGTCAGTGACCCGGTGTAAGTGAGGACATCCCTGCCATGAGCTCCCATTGGAGTCAATGGTGACACTGTTAGGAGTCAGTGACCCGGTGTAAGTGAGGACATCCCAGCCATGAGCTCCCATTGGAGTCAATGCTGAAACTATTAGGAGGCAGTGACCCCGTGTAAGTGAGGAGATCCCTGCCATGAGCTCCCATTGGAGTCAATGGTGACACTATTAAGAGTCAGTGACCCGGTGTGAGGATATCCCTGCCATGAGCTCCCATTGGAGTCAATGGTGACACTATTAGGAATCAGTGACCCGGTGTTAGTGAGGACATCCCTGCCATGAGCTCCCATTGGAGTCAATGGTGACACTATTAGGAATCAGTGACCCGGTGTTAGTGAGGACATCACTGCCATGAGCTCCCATTGGAGTCAATGGTGACACTACTGGGTGACACGGAAGCCAATGATGTTTGAAGCTTAAGTGGTGCAAATTCTAGCCGTGCAGACTGGATGCCATCTTTTACGTCTTTGCCGGACTTACCATGGCCCAAAATTAGAAATCCAAGACGGTCCACTAATGCCCACCCTGGGGAGTGAAATGATTGGAGGCACTAGCCAGTCCATTTACTAGGCGCTTCATGGTGAGTATGGCGGGTACTGTACAAGACTGGTTCCTGGTCCCTCAGGAGTCTTACTGGGGCCAGGCCCTCCATGACCAGCCCGCCTCCCCTAAGTAGCACTTGCCCGTGGTCCCCCGAACTCCAGTTAGGAGCTATTTATTTATTTTAACGTTTTTTTAAAGCGCCAGATGTTTTATCTGTTACCACTATATTCATTCCAAAGCCCTACATATTGAAAGACTTCTCTCATTGTGATGATGGCGGCAGTTGCAAAATGCGGAGGGCCAGACTACAATGTGTGCGGTAGTGGTAAAATGTTCGGAATTTAAGAATACCGCTTGTTTCAACGCTGCGTCAGAACACGAGTTGCTCTTTTTACACCTACTTTTCTGCGGAGGAAATTATTGATCTCCACACAAAAGCATTGTGGTGTGCGGTATTACCCGTGCAGTCTTACCGCACAGGCAATACCGCATTTCCCCCAATGGACTCCAAAGCGGGAATAACAGAAGGGTCCCGATGACAGACTCACGAGCACCGCTCATGTTACCGCATGAATGCATTTGGCGGTATTGCCACAGGTTACACTGCCAAAGTCAAAATCTTGTTAGAAATGCACTTGTTTTTAAAAAAAATACCACCGAATTATGAGTTGGGAACACATAGAAACCAAGCAGGGTACATACCAAGTTATTAATGTGGTAAATATGGTTTATTTACCCGATTCGGTAGTTCCCATGTAGTAAATACCCCATGCTATCCGAACTCATAATTAGGTGGTATTTTAAAACTATGAGGTATTGATAATAGCACATGCTTTTACCGTTAGCAACATGCACAGAATGAGGCCCGCTCTCCTTCCTGGGATCTAATGGATTCCAAGAGAGCACCTGGCTTGAGAAATGACCACTCTAACCTGACAGTGATCGAAAGTGGATCAGTGACACTCCTCTGATGCGGGTGACTGGGGAAAGCGGATCAGTGACACTCCTCTGATGCGGGTGACTGGGGAAAGCGGATCAGTGACACTCCTCTGATGCCCCGGGGACCTGGTACTTCAGGCCTCAGGGGCTATTAGGCAGGGGATCTCGTTTCCACGGGATCCACCGAGATCCACTTGGCGACGCTGTGCCCCTTTCCTTCAGGGGTCATCTCGAATGACTTCCATGCTGTAGCAATGACCAATTTATATCCAATTTTGGAAAGAGAAACAAATCAAGAAATCCTAACTGTTATAAATAGATCCCCGAAATCAGCAGATCAAACTATAAACTAGATCCTCTGTTATAGGCCTAAACCAGTCGAAGAGGCACATGTAAACTATTCAACTTACCAAAGGCCGATTAATTACAGGCGCTCCATCATTCCAGCTTAATAAACGGGGGATCTTTCAAACGGACACAAGAACCCCAATGATTACAGCGCTTAGAAGGGAGAGGAGTCCGGCAAGAACACAAAGCGCTAGGATTTACTTTGGCAAACCGTGACATACATGTGAGGTATTCAAGTCAAGTTTGCCATAACAAATACGCGCGATTCTAAATCGATACCGCGTTTTTTTTACAGCCTTTTGTATAAACAACTGTGGATTGCATTATGATTACAGAGAAGACCAACCATAAGTGCCGTCCAAGGGCCCCCCAGGAAAGGGGCAGGGCCAGGAGAGGGGGTGACCTGAGGCGCAGCGGGGGAGGGTCTGAAGACGGGGAGACGTCACTGGGCAGCACTCAAGAGTGGGAGGGGGACTCTGAGACCACAAGGTGTAGAAAAGGGGTCGGCCTCAGTGAAAGCACAGCAGAGAGAGAGGTCCCGTCCCGTCCCGTGTTCCAGAGTCGGTGCCTGGAAGTAGCTCTTTGCCCAGAGGCGCTTCACCCGGAGGAAGGTGTCAGCGGAGCTTTTGGACGGGCACGCAGCAGGTGCAAGTAGCGCCTACCCAGAGGACGGCACGCAGCTGGTAAGGAACGCTATCAGCCTGCAGGGAATGGGGCTGAAATACCCACTGGACCCCTGAGACCGCTGTAACGCGCCATGGCATGGTGCGCATCGCATTCCCCTTCCCCCAGCACCCTTGCTGTAGGACGCCCAGGGGGCCCGACCCCTCTCTTCATAGCGCACAGCAGCTACCCATACACTCATGGCATCCCCCGTGTGTGCTCAATACCCCCCGCTAGGGCATCCCGCGCTTCTGTGGCAGAGAGCCGAATCACTGCTATTTATGCCCCAGATATTCAGCCCCTGGTAACGCGCCAGCGCATGTACAGGGGAGAGGGGGGAGGGGGTTGCTCGCCATGTACCTGCCCGCCCGTCCTGGCGCAAGGACTCCGCTGTCAGCGCGTGGCTGGCGGAGCAGCAGAAAGCTGCATTACAGGAAAGTAACGGTGACGGGGGTGAGGCTCCCGGGCCAGCCTTTGCTATCTGATCTCCCATGACAATAGGCAGTGACCGACCGACCCCATCCACAGAGCCAGCAACACGACTGTGACAGCCAGAGAGGGGATGTGCGTGTGCCGATCACATAGCTTTAGGGTTTTTAATAGCGCCTGCGACAGTAGAATGTGCTGTGTCATAGCGCTGTGCTTAAACGGTGTTCCTATTGCACACGTCTATGGCACTTGTTTTATCCATTCTTGAAGGATGAAAGGGCCAGTGCCCTCTCTGCACGCATCCCCCTTGTACCCAGAGCCAGACAGCGCCCTCTCTGCAGGCATTATTTATTTATTTATTTGCATTTTTACAGTGCTCACACAGCCCGGGGGCATCAAGGCGCTGTTACAGAAATGTTGTTGTTGTCGTAGTTGCATATTTATAACGCGCTGTGTTGCTTCGAGTTGTCTTGCTTCGAAGGCGAGCATGCTGCCACTAATTCCCTGTGTGCCCAGGGTCCTCCACGTGTGCCAGGCAGCACCCTCTCTGCACGCATTCCCTGTGTGCCCAAGGTCCTCCACGTGTGCCAGACAGCACCCTCTCTGCACGCATTTCCTGTGTGCCCAGGGCCCTCCATGTATAGAATCCCTGTGTGCCCAAGGCCCTCCATGTGTGCCAGACAGCGCCCCCTCTGCACGCATTCCGTGTGTGCCAGACAACACCATTTCTGCAGCATTCCCTGTGTGCCCAAGGGCCCTCCCTGTAGAGAATCCCTGCATGCCAGGCACTGCCCTCTCTGCACCCCATGTGCCTACCCTGTGTGCCAGGCAGCACCCTTTCTGCACGCATTCCTCAGGTGCCAATGGCCCCCCTGTATAGCATCCTTGCGTGCCAGGCACTGCCCTCTCTGCACCCTTTTCCCCATGTGCCCACCCTGCGTGCCAGACGGCAGCCTTTCTGCATCCTTTCCCTGTGTGCCCAGGGCCCTGCCTGTACAGAATTGCTGCGTGCCAGGCCGCGCCCTTTCTGCATGCATTCCCCATGTGCCCAGGAAGACTCCCCCCCCCCCATAGGTATAGAATCCTTGTGTGCCAGACAGCGCCCGTTCTGCACACATTCCCTGTGTGCCCAGGAACCCCCTGTATAGAATCCCTGCACGCCAAAGGGTTCTCCAGGTGTGCCAGTCAGCACCCTCTCAGTACCCCTTCCCTGTGTGCCAGACAGCACCCTTTCTGCAGCATTCCCTGTGTGCCCAGGAAACACCTGTATAGAATCCCTGCACGCCAAAGGGTTCTCCAGGTGTGCCAGACAGCACCCTCTCAGTACGCCTTCCCTGCGTGCCAGGCAGCACCCTTTCTGCACGCATTCCCCGTGTGCCCAGCGACCACTCTGGAGAACATCCATCTGCACCAGCCCCCTGTTGCCCCCTGTTGCCCCAGTGCTCCCTGCCACGCATCCTCTGCAGAAAACATCCAGACCTCGGCAATACGTTCTCACGGCAAACTTGCCTTCCCGCACTCTCTCTGCATGGAACCCTCTGTATGTACTCCTTGTGCCCTGCACCTGACACCACCTCTGCCAAGCATTCTGTGTGCCCAGCACACCCCCCCTGCCACCCAGTATGTGGGCCCACTCTTGATGGCGTCCTTGGGCAGTGAACCCTCTCCTCTTCGGGCATAGCAAACCGTGTGCCCAATTCCCTCTCTTCAGAGTAACACGTGTCTCCAGCGCCATTTGCTTAAAGTGTGCCATGTCCAGGCTCGCTCTGCCAGCAGCCCCCACACCGGTGCCCAGCACGGCCAATGCTAAGTAGCTACATCTGCCCTGCACCTGCTCTGGTACGGCAGAAAGCTAAGAACCCACCCAAAGCTTTCCACTGTCCTAGCTTTCCACTGGGTAATAGCTATCCGTACAGCGCTTAGAAGCGGGAGGAAACCGGCGTGAAGCGCGTTAGGTTACATCATGATTGTGCACATATGAATACACCTGGCCTCACTCGACAGGTGTGTGTATCTAGTCTCGCACTGATGCAATCTCAGGGGGTAGATAGAGGCCCGGTGTCTAGCCGGGCATGCAGTGGCCGTGTGCCAGCCTGCATCCACCTACACCCATCTATCTGGACCCAGGCCACAAAGGACTAGAGTTGCAGATGTCTCCTGCTCCTCTAAGCACTGGCTAAACAGCACCATCTGTGCAGTTAGGCGGCCGCCACATGCATAGCGGAGATTTCGTGCTGTACATGCAGCGAGGGGCTCGTAAAATCGGGCGGACTCGCTCTCTCACGGATAAATGGCAGAGATGCTGCGCTGTGCACCCAGTGGCGCGTCAGACATGGTGGAGCCTCTGCTATTCATCAGACACCGGCTGAAAAGCACAGACCAGGCACTGTTTAAACAGCCGCCCCATCAATGGGCAAACTGATAACTGGTGACAGATTGGGTTATTTGTCTCACTTTCCTGGCTGCTGCCTGGCACACTCTGCACACGCCCGCGTAGCTATGGCGGGGGGATTGTGTCCTCCTTATAGGTCACCATATCATGCACACCCCCATGCAGGGGAAGCCAAGATTGCACAGGCGTGTGCGTTAGTGTCAGGCGTCTTGCGTGACACTAGGCAGGCATGTGGATGATTCTTACACTTAACACCTTGCACCTCCCCCACTTGAGGCTTACCCTCTGGCTTTGGCACAGAAAAGCACCTCAATTATCATCACAGGTACTACTGGGCTCCCACCCTCACAAGCTGCACCCCTGGCATTGCCAAAAACTCTACTTCTAAACTCACCCTTGGATGAAGTCACACTCAACGGGCTCATTGTCGCCCCCCTACCCATGCACTTTCTGGGATCTCCCTCCCAGCAAAGCATCATACTGACCAACCAAGTGTTGAATGTCAATTGGTTCAATGGACCTCCCCCTCCCGCCCTCCCGTTCTTAGAATCCCAACAGTTTGAGAGGCGAAAACAGAAAACAAATCATACATTAGCAATGTCTTCACTGGCGACGTGCCTAACACATGCTGTCTTAGGAGAGGGCTGCACCTCAGCACCCATGAGCCCGCACCCTACCCTGCTGAGGTGTTACCCTCGGGGAGCGACATGCCCGGGCTTGTTTTCTCCTGGCATCAGAACTACCCACCACCTCACCCCCTTACCCCCTCACCACCTCAGCAGCTTGTGCCAAAGGATGGGAAGCAAACGGAACTCTCGCAATAACTCACATTCTGTCAAATAAGCGCAGATTGAAAGATTTCCTGTCTGGATTCATCGGGGTTTGTCTGCAAAACCGGATGTTCCCAAATTATGGGGTCACAGAGACCCCTCCCGACAAACCCGTGGATTGGCAACGTTGGACTGTCCCAAAAAGCACAACGTACACAAATGCAACAACACCGCCAGACACACACCCTGACACATCTGACTGACATTGCATCCCTCCCCCCCACATCACACCCCAGCCCACAAAAGCAAAGCACGTGACCTCATGCCATGTCACATCCCTGCATGTCCCATCCTATCCCGCCATGTCTCATCAGACCACACCCCATCACAACACACCACATCACACCTACCACTTCCCACTGCACCCCATAACATAACATTGCACCACATCCCATTATGCCTCACAATAAGGATAAAACGAGACCTAGTTATACTAAAGGAGGCAATATAGCTAATTTAATTACCAACCCTACAAGGGCACTGCTTTGTTATGCCATGGATGCAGACATGATATGCCAAGGCAGACCCATGGAAAGCTAGGTGCACTGCCTTTACATGCCAGCAAAGCCTCATGGATAGGTGCAGTCACCTTGTACAAGTGATAGTCTCACATGCCTGGTGTAGTCATCATATGCAAGCTACAGTCTCCTATGCCCAGGTGCTGCCATTATATGCCAGCACAGCCTCATGGATAGGTACTGTCATCTTATACAAGTGATAGTCTCACATGCCTGGTGTAGTCATCATATGCAAGCTACAGTCTCCTATGCCCAGGTGCTGCCATTATATGGCAAGCACAGGATCATTTGCCCAGTTACAGACTTATCTCCACTTCTACCATTTCTCACCATAACTGGTGGTGCCCCAATGTCATGAAAATGTGGAGGCTGGCTCGCTGTGCCCCAGTTTTGATTAAGGTGCCACAAAATTAACATATGTCACATATTCTATATTACTTAACACAATGCAGCTTTCTTCCATTTAGCACTCCATGCACATCTTTAGCTGTAATATTATGTTTTATTAACACATAATTTGATTAAATTGGAAAGGATGAGATTCCATGTAACTACCGATCGCACACACACCCATGAGGAGATCGCCTAACTCACTGAGCTATCTCACCTGCTGCTATGGGAAGGTGCATTTTTTGAACAGAGGACTGGTCTAGTGAATTTTTTGAAGGTTTCAAATGTGTTTAGAAAACACCGTTTTTTCAGGGAACATACCCACATACTACATTGATATTCAAGAGGATGAAGTGCCAACTGGGAGAACACCATCTCTCATGCCGTGGGTCTATTTTGGAGCACATTAACTTCTGTTGCATGCCACTCTTGCTGGTGGGCTGGCTGCCTGGCCAGCGGGCTAAGGTGGGAGCCCCTCGGCGCTGATCTCTGGGCGCACTGGTGTTCATGTTGGCTTGCAATTCTAAAGTCTTCCTCCCTGCCCCTCAGTCTGGCGAGGAGGCCTTAACGCTGGATAAAGATAGTAACATAACATCACAGAAGGGAGTCCGAATGTCACTGCATACAGAAAGACATTGGGCTCTTCCCACTCTCCCGCCCCACCCACAGAGGCGTACACAGGGTGGGGCCGGAACATGCAAGGCCCACCCACAATCTGTAAGCGCCCACTCAGCAGTGCTGTGTGGGCATTTACAGAAGTTAATGTCACTGTGGTGGGCCCAACTACATTAGCTTCAGGCCCCACTTGTTAGCATCCTGGCTAAGCTTCTGCCCACCTATCCTGTTTGTCCCACATCAACCCCCACCTTTCACACAGTCTAATGAACTCGGCCTGAATACTTAGCCCAGCCTACATTTTCTTCCTATTGACGGCTATGTAGTACTATTAATCCTGAAGATGTTTGTGTTCACTTCGTTCAGCAGGTCAGCACTATATTTGTATCCAATTTATTTAAAGCATTTCTCAACAGTGCTGCACAATATTATATAATACATTTCTACTGCATTAGCTCAATGTTTTAGACACTTGGGCATGCATTGCATGTTTCTTCCAGATATCTTGACAAATGTGCCTTTTATCTGCATGTGACTGCTGGATATTCAGTGTGCATGTGTTCTGCATGTAAATTATAGCAGATCCCTCAACTGTAGACAGTTGCCCTTGGGGTTGATAGACTACTTTATAATGGCACATTTCCCCTTTAGTGATGTGACCCACAGAATATGGCTGGGCCCCAAGATAAATTCAGTTCATCTGTCACATAGTTATGTTATGTTTATTGAGTTTATATAGCGCTTTACTCCAAAGCGCTTTACAGAATAACAACGAGGTACAATGATGAAAGAAGCATCATTTACAAACATGAAACAAACCAGTGGTACAGTATATAGAACAATATACTCAGAAGGAGGGAGGCGGGGAGGGGGCAGGGGAAAGAGTGGAGCCCCCAGGGGACCTTCTACGCCCTTTGGTGGTTACAGTATCCAATATGAGCTCATCAGGAGGAGGGGGAAGGGAAGGGGGGCAGGGCTTTGAGAGGGGAGAGAGGTAGGGAAGGAGAGTCGGGGGGGGAGTGGAGAAGAAGGGCTTTCAGGGAGGAGCGGAAGGATGAGTAGGTGGGGGTGGAACGGATAGAGAGAGGTAGGGAGTTCTAGTAGAGGGGGGACCAAGAGTTGGAAGGAGCAGAAGCGTGAATAGGCACAAGGGGGTGGGGGTACAATGAGAAGGTAGAGATCAGCTGAGCGGAGAGAGCGGGAGGGAGAGTAAAATGAGAGGAGGGAGGAAAGATAGGAGGGCGAGGTCATGGAGAGATCTGTAGACAAGGCAGAAGAATTGAAATTTCAATTGTGAGAGTAATAATTCATAGCAATTGTTCAGAGTAATTGACACATCACTCCTCGCTGCACCTGAACGCCCTGCATTGAATGGCTAGTCCTCTGTTAGCAAAGGAATGTCACCTACGTTTTAAATACTAATTCACTTGCAATATAATGCTTTATTTTTATGTTCGTTTAGACTTTAGACTATGGTCTGTCAAAGGACTTCAGCACCCTACATATAGCTCCAAGGCCAGATATCCCCCTTCACTTCACCCAGAAAAATTCCCTTACACTTACTACTGAGTCTACCTTCACTTCCTGAGCCTACCTTCACTTCCCCTACACTTACTGAGTCTACCTTCACTTCCCCTACACTTACTGAGTCTACCTTCACGCCCCCTACACTTACCGAGTCTTCCTTCACTTCCACTTCACTTACTGAGTCTACCTTCACGCCCCCTACACTTACCGAGTCTTCCTTCACTTCCACTTCACTTACTGAGTCTAGCTTCACTTCCCCTACACTTACTCAGTTTACCTTTACTTCCCATTTCCGTACACTTACTGACTCTAGCTTCACTTCCCCTACGCTTACTGAGTCTACCTTCACTTTCCCTACACTTACTGAGTCTAGCTTCACTTTCCCTACACTTACTGAGTCTAGCTTCACTTCCCATACACTTAGTGAGCCTACCTTCACTTCCCATACACTTAGTGAGTCTACCTTCACATCCCATACTCTTAGTGAGTCTACTTTCACTTCCCATACACTTAGTGAGCCTACCTTCACTTCCCATACACTTAGTGAGTCTACCTTCACTTCCCATACTCTTAGTGAGTCTAGCTTCACTTCCCCTACACTTACTCAGTTTTCCTTTACTTCCCATTTCCGTACACTTACTGACTCTAGCTTCACTTCCCATAGACTTATTGAGCCTACCTTCACTTCCCATACTCTTAGTGAGTCTACCTTCACTTTCCCTACACTTACTGAGTCTAGCTTCACTTCCCATAGACTTATTAAGCCTACCTTCACTTCCCATACTCTTAGTGAGTCTACCTTCACTTCCCATACACTTAGTGAGTCTACCTTCACTTCCCATACTCTTAGTGAGTTGAGTCTACTTTCACTTCCCATACACTTAGTGAGTCTACTTTCACTTCCCATACACTTAGTGAGCCTACCTTCACTTCCCATACACTTAGTGAGCCTACCTTCACTTCCCATACTCTTAGTGAGTCTACTTTCACTTCCCATACACTTAGTGAGTCTACCTTCACTTCCCATACTCTTAGTGAGCCTACCTTCACTTCCCATACACTTAGTGAGCCTACCTTCACTTCCCATACACTTAGTGAGTCTACCTTCACTTCCCATACTCTTAGTGAGCCTACCTTCACTTCCCATACACTTAGTGAGTCTAGCTTCACTTCCCATACACTTAGTGAGTCTACCTTCACTTCCCATACTCTTAGTGAGTCTACCTTCACTTCCCATACACTTAGTGAGTCTACCTTCACTTCCCATACTCTTAGTGAGTCTACCTTCACATCCCATACTCTTAGTGAGTCTACTTTCACTTCCCATACACTTAGTGAGTCTACCTTCACTTCCCATACTCTTAGTGAGCCTACCTTCACTTCCCATACACTTAGTGAGTCTACCTTCACTTCCCATACTCTTAGTGAGCCTACCTTCACTTCCCATACACTTAGTGAGCCTACCTTCACTTCCCATACACTTAGTGAGTCTACCTTCACTTCCCATACTCTTAGTGAGCCTACCTTCACTTCCCATACTCTTAGTGAGCCTACCTTCACTTCCCATACTCTTAGTGAGTTGAGTCTACCTTCACTTCCCATACTCTTAGTGAGTCTACCTTCACATCCCATACTCTTAGTGAGTCTACTTTCACTTGCCATACACTTAGTGAGTCTACCTTCACTTCCCATACTCTTAGTGAGCCTACCTTCACTTCCCATACTCTTAGTGAGCCTACCTTCACTTCCCATACTCTTAGTGAGTCTACCTTCACATCCCATACTCTTAGTGAGTCTACCTTCACATCCCATACTCTTAGTGAGTCTACCTTCAGTCTGCCAGACATGTCCTGCATTTACTTCCTCATGTTGTTACTTTCTCTGCATCTTCACATTGTGAAGGTGGCAATGCTTGTGGTTAAGGTTAGTTTAATGTTAAGGCCAAGGGGTGTCAGGGGAGTAGAGTATGGGGTAAACAACATGGGGGTGTACAGGGTCTCCCTCCTGAAATGATGAAATGAATGCTAGGGCAACTGAAAGACAGGAGAAGTGAATGCGACTGAGTGAATGTATGGTGATGTAAAGGCGTACATCCCAAGGCCATAACAATGGCAGTAGGTAATTTACAAATGTTATGGTTTGTTATCCAAGATTTATACTACGCCCATCACCACCATAGTGAACTTACTGAAAGGTGGCTTTGTCTGAAGAGTGGTATATTGTGACCCTGCCAGGGTGTCACTAGACCTTAGTCCGTGGAAAGGAAGGGGGAGGTTTGGTGAGGACGTGACAGGAAAGGGACATTGGAAAATAGAAAGAACAAATTACTAAAAACAGAGGAAAAACAATTGTAATGTGTGGGAGGGAATATGGTTGCTGAAGTAGGAATGTGTGTTTCAGAAATGTATTGGTAAGCATAGGTGCAGGATTCAGGAGAGTAGAGCTGGGATTAGAGCACTTGTATTGTGATGGCAACAGAGCACGGCACGAGATGCAGCGCGACAGTGAATGGCTGTGCAATGGACTGAGAGGAGCTCAAGCAGGTCTTTGTAGTGTGGAGGCTTTCACCAGATGAGTTTGTAAGAAACAATCAGTATATTAAGGGAGAGCACTTGGTTTGCTAAGCCAGCTAACAGGAGTGTCAGCGCCAAGATTTGGACGTGTATAGAATTATGCCTGGGAGAGCCTGGGTAGGGGAGGGGAAGATGAAGAGGAGACATGATGGACTTGTGTCCAGTGTAATATTGGGTTCTCTAAACCAAATCCTAGGCTTGTGCTTCTGGGAAAAGGACCAAAAACTGGTTTTGGCTAAGCAGTGGTCAGACCATTTAAGCTATGTTATTTTTAAGGGCATTTGTACCTTGCACTATCACCACGGGGGTGGTCTGCTGGTGCTCTAGTGGATCTGAAAAGTAAAGGGGGTGGGGTGAGTTAGTAGGACCGAGCGGTGAAAGTGCAAGAGAGCAGTGATTTGCTGTTGGCAGCTTCAGTTCGGTTAACGCCGTTCGCTGAGCTTAGGTGTGCTTTTCGGTTGGTAGCCGTTGTGTTCTGTTGTGCGAGGCTATGTGTGATTTGTTTTGTTGTTGAGGTGTAGCGGCATTCCGGCGGTTTGGTATGCTTTAGAGGTGTGGTTGTGTTTGGTTATAGTTTGAGAGGTGTATGTAGAAGCGTGAGATTTTTAGTGGGTTGTTTAGTGGAATAGATGTCATTCAGGGGTCACCAGGGGTCGCACCTGTGACCCCTTAAGTCCCCCTTGCTACCCCTGTGGTCTCCCTTGCTACCCCTGTGGCCAGCAGCATGTTGCTCTTTGTTTCTGGTGTGGCTGGTTTTCTGATAGCTATAACTGGTAAGATAGCTCAGTGGGTTGAATGTTGGCTGCTGCAATGTGTGTGTGATCTGCAGGTTCGACTCCCAGCAAGGTCAACTCAGCCTTTCATCCTGCTGAGGTTGATAAATGAGTGCCGACACAGGTTGTTTGTTTGTTTTATTCGTATCTATATAGCGCAAAACAGCCCATGAGCATCGTTTCTGCTCCATGCAGTACCAACATGGTGTAAAGGCTTCACATACCACTGGTTCAATGAGGGTGATGGATGCATGGTGTGATTGACAAATACCAATTGACATCACATACTGTGTTTTGAAGTAATATAAATATTTAAGTGCTTCTTTCAATCACGTTATTGTTAATAAATCAGTGGCAAGTTGAACATGAGAGACATAGACTGTCCAGTGTGATCTTGTGGCGCACTCTAGGATCAATTCGGAAGAACATTGGCGATGGATATTTTGCAGATGGGACATAATGCACATAATTCAGGGTGGGGGTGGATTTGAGTAGAATTTCATTATCACCTACTGGCTCTGTTGTGTCTTGATCTGAGCTGTTTGGAAGACACATCTCCCTATGTCACTGTAGAACTTGAACTACAATAGCTTGTAGAATTTTGAAATGTGTGTGAGCTGCGAGTAATATACTTATGCAGTTAGCATACTGCTAGTTATCTACTTTATTTATTTAAAATGTCAAAGTACTTTTAGTGCATAATATGATATGTGGTACATAATACTTAAAGGGCTCACTAGGTAATCATATGCGGTATACTAGTTTTTTTAAATGGGGATCACTAAATATATATGAATTTCAGGACTGTAGAATTGATCGAACATTGACTCTTATATTAGATACTATTATTAAGGTGTAGATTTCTGAATAGGAGTTGGGATACTGACATATGATGCTTAATATACAAGGTTCAGGTATGTGACGAGGTTGGTATAGCATAGATTTGAAGTAAGCATGTTCTCTGAAAGATGGGATTGATTGTTAGCTATATATTTGTGTACACATTTTATACAAAGTCAGGCATTCTAACAGTTTAATACTGGAACGGACTGGGTATTAAATAATCTAGAGCCGACTGTGGTGACATTTATCCCAGGTAGAAAGGGTGGATCAGGAATTTTGAACTTAAATGTGGGGTATGATCTCTTTGGATTGGGGTTGGAGTAAGTTTAACAAGTGTTGTTGTTAATGGTAGGGTAAGGTGGAGATGGCATCGGTTTTCTGGAAGGGGTTTTTGGGGTATTGGGGTTGATATTATCATTAGTAAATGTGTCAAATTGATTAGAGTTGAAATAATATAGGAGAGGTGCCCAGGGCGCTGGACATCTTGGAATGTGGTATACAAGTTCTTTTTTTAAGCTGTTCTTAGTGTTTTGCATCTGTCTTGGGGTGGGTGGGGTTGGTTTCACAGTTAGACATTCTATAGAGGATCAGGGGGCACTTATTAAGTGCATTTTGAGAATAGAGTTGGAATTGAAGAGGATTTTAAAAACTGGTGATAACTTAAGAGTGGTCACATGGAATGTAAATGGCTTAAACAATGTACAAAAGAGGAAAAATGTCATGACATATTTGAACAATCTAAAAGGCTATGTGTGTCTTATTCAAGAGACGCATCTCATGAAGAAAGAATTGGATGATTTGAAGAAAGGATGGGTTGGAAGAGTGTATGGGTGCACGTTTAACTCAAGATCTAGAGGTGTGGCAATCTTGATTAGAAAGAATGCCCCAATTAAAGTACTGAAAGAATTAGTGAGGGTAGAATTGCTGCCATTCTGACTAATATTCAAGGAACAGAGATAATGTTTTGTAAAATATGTGCGCCAACAGTGGATGACGGTACCTTTTTCAGAAGAGTTGCTCAAATCATACAAAACATGGGTTCAAGAAATATTATTTTGGGTGGGGTTTTCAATACGGTTCTAGATCAGGACATGGATAGGGTTTGTTCAAGACGAAATAGAAATACTGATATGCACTATAGGGCATTGAAAGACCTAATGGAGGAACATAATCTGAGAGATGGTTGTAGGGTGGAAAACCCCGCGTGCAGGGAATACACCTTTTAGTCGGGTGCACATGTGACCCATTCAAAGTTAGATATGCTTCTAACGTTGGAGATTTTCTGAACACTATTTGACAACTAAAATTGCAAACATAGTGTTGACTGACCACGCCCATGTTACAATGGATTTGAAGCTATATTTTGCTTTAAATAAACAATATACTTGGAGGTTTAATACCTGGTTATTGGACAATGTGGATGAAATGGATAAACCTTCCACGGAAATTGATTACTTTGAAAGAAAACTGCACAGGAGAAATCAGGCCAGACATTGTATGGGAAGCGTTCAAGTGTACAGGACGGGGTATGCTTATAAGCAGACTATACTATATATAAGTATTATAGATGTTACTTATTTTGAAAAAGGAAATAAATGTGATTGTTGGCTGGCTTTTAGGTTGAGGAAAAGAGAGTCTGAACATACAATCACATCTATGAAGGGGATGGATGGTCAAATCACTTTCAAACCAAAGGAAATTAATGAAGTTTTCAAGGCGTGCTACATGGATCTATACAAAAATGACTCTCATGTTGATGCAACAGATAGCGGATTCCTGCATGGATTGCGGCTCCCAAATATTACGGGGGTAGAATCAAAAAATCTTGAGGGAAACATTTAGATGAAATAAAGTTAGCAATTGGGAAGTTAAATACTGGTAGATTACCTGGACCAGACGGATTACCGGTGGAATTCTACAAATGGTTACCTAATTCAGCACTGACCCTATTGTTGAATATGTTTATATCTTCCCGTTCTAGGGGTATACTCCCATCGACCACGAGACATGCAATGGTCTTGGTGTTTTAAAAAAAAGGTAAGGATGAGATGCTGGTTTCGAGTTACAGGACAATTAGCCTAATCAATGTAGATAACAAAATATTGGCTAAACTGCTAGCGCTAAGACTGGAGGGTCTGGTGCCAAAATTAATACATCAAGATCAATCTGGATTTGTAAAGGAAAGAAGAACATCCAGTAATATAAGGAGACTACTGCAGACTATTTCTATGCCAACTGCGTCATTAGAGGATTCAGCAATCCTGTCCTTAGACGCCGAAAAGGCCTTTGACAGAATACACTGGCAATTTATGTTTATGGTCCTGGAGAAAAAGGGGTTTGGTTCTCAGTACATATCTTGGGTAAAATGGCTATATTCCAAACCAACGGCTGATGTAAACACAAATGGTCAAAGATCAGAATCATTTGAATAAAAAGGCAGGGATGTCCCTTGTCCCCTTTACTATTTGTAATTGGAATAGAACCACTAGCAGTAGCTCTAAGAGCAGAAGAAGGCCTTCAGGGTGTCAGCTGTTGGGGCCTGCAACAGAAAATATGGTTATATGCTGACGATTTATTATTAGTTCTTAAGAACTTGAGTCAATCATTACCCGTGCTTATGGATATTGTATCTACCTTTAATCTATACTGTGGTTATAAAATAAACTGGGCCAAATTGGAAGTCCTGCCCTTGGTGCCATTCTGTGATATGAATTTTGTAAAGCAGTGGGGCTTTAAGTGGTGTGCAGACAATCTGTTATATTTAGGGATATGGATTACACTGAATATCAATATCTTCATTAAGGAAAATATGAATATGGTTTGCACTACATACAAAATGGATATAGAGAGATGGAACATGCTGAACTTGTCTCTTTGGGGGAAGGTAAATGCGTTGAAAATGGTGTCCACACCGAGGATAAACTATGTGCTGAGCATGATTCCGATGGACATTGAAAAAAAAATATTGGCTAGATTTGGATAGACTCACTCAAACCTTTTTGTGGGATCAAAAAACACCACGTCTAAAACTAAATAAATTACAATTACTCTTAGGTTTGGGGGTACCTAATTATAGAGCGTATCACCTGGCCTTTATGTCACAAACCTTGATTGAGTTATCAAAACCAAATCCAAACGAATGGGTGTGTGCTGAATCCAGTCACATTGGTCCACTTTTACCTAGGGCTTTATTGACGTCTATACCGAGGAAGAGTGATGTACATGACCCCTTGACTAAAAGTCTACAAACTTCCTGGAAAAGTCTGAATAGCTATTTGGGCTTTGATGCATTAAGAGATCCTAATGCCTCTGTCTGGTTGAACCTGGGTATTAAGTTGGAGGGAAACAGTTTGTTTTGGCCTGAGTGGTTTCTAGCTGGTGTGCATTGGATAATGGACCTTTTCGAAAATGGAAGATGGATGAGTGCCAGAGAATTGCAATTGAAATTTAATATCTCACATTTCTGCATGGCTGATTATCGTAGAATCAAGACAGCGATTGGTGAGGTTGACTTGAAAATTAGCCTTGATGTTGAAATGCTGTGGCAAACACCAAAGGTGGGAGATCGTGGATTGGTGAGTCAAGTATATGGCTTGATAGTGGGTGAATATAAATGCAATGATCTGTTGAGAGAGGAATTGGGAGCGACATAGATGAGGATCATTGGTCACGAATGTGCATGAACATCAGACTTTGTTCTTTGAGTTTGACTGAAAGGTCACGCCAAATTAAGATTAAGAACAGGGTTTATTGGACACCGGAAAGACTAGAAAAAAGGGGTATGGTTGACAGTTCTGATTGCTGGGCTTGTGTCCATGATACAGGCACTTTAGAACATATGCTATGGAACTGTGCCAGAGTGAAGGGGTTCTGTTTTGAGTATGGCAGTATTTGTGAAAATGTTATAAATGAGAGGACTGCCTTTGATTTCAAAACCTTAATACTGGGATGTGATTTATTGTTGGATGATTTGTCCACATGTCAGAAAAAATGTATCTTTAGAGGCGCCATGATGGGAAAAAAAAGAATACTTAGAGGTTGGAAAACGGTGAATCCAGTTACTATAGATACATGGATTGATGAAATGCATAATTTGGCAGAGCCTGAGAGTTATTGTTCTTCATTGGTTTGGCACTCATACTAGGCACTCCTCTTTGATATTGGCCTGTGCACTGACCTTGCCCCTATGTTGTGGCTGCTGGCTGGTGACTGTACTTTTGTTGTCAACCCACTTTGCTGGTTATTACAGTAGAGAATGTGCAGCAATGTCAAGCAGGTTGATTGGAGCAGTGTGCGGGTATGACCAGCATCAGTGCCTAACATTGCCACCTTCCAACTCATTGTTATTCATGAAATGGATAAATAGCCATGCCCTGCCAACCTGGGTTATCAAGTTTGTGAATAACACGGAGCAAGGCCAGGATGAAGAGACCTAGGTCAGTGCACACTGATGTTTTTATATTACAAGGATTGACTGACAGTGAGTTAAAATAATAAAGTTGCAAAAACACTGCAACATAATCAAGCTAGAATTAGAAATAAGTGCTGGGGCTCAGAAATAAGTGCCAGGGCTGAGCCCTGGCAAGCCATTTCCACCTCACCTCCCCCTCACCCCCCACACACGCACACACATTAAGCACTGCTTCAGCATAAATGCACAACTACAAGAACTAGGCAGGAAAGAGTAAAGTAAGTCTGTGACTGCTGTCAATTTGCATGTCAATAAAGTGAATGTATCCAAATATGTTTAGTGCACACACTCAACAGTGCAATGTGAAACATTTCTACTGCATTAACTTAATGATGCAAGCAAGTGGCCATGCACAGTTGCCCTTAAGGGTTGGCAGGCTAATGTCTAATTGCTTGGGCCAATAATGATTGGTCTTGCCCCTCATCTCACACCCTCTGGGCCTCCACCATCCAGGCCCATAATGAAACCTAAAAAAATAAGGCCAAAAATAATACAAATCAAGATAAATACTGAGGGCCCTCCAGATTGTGGGAGTCCATCCTTTCTATGTCTGAAAGTGGATTGGAAAAAACATAGGAAGGACCATCTCCTGGTTCATATGAAAATCTGATTATACATTTATTGGAGTGGGCTCAATGTAAAATTACACAGGGTTTAATAGAATAACACTATTGCACCTTGCTTGTCCTAGCTGATTAAACGTATACATTTCATGGATTCCCATATCACCTTTTTAATATCACTGGATTGTAATGGCACAAAAGATTTTAGAGTGAAAATAGACAAATATATTCATCGAATTCCCAACAACATGGAGGCCATTAAATATGGTGAAATAGGTGAAGGGTCACAGGTCCAAGTGCCATTTAACAACTGGGCTCTGCAGCAATAAATACACGTTTCCTGTAGTCGCCCATTTCAGCCAGATTTGGGATACAGCACTAGACCTGAATTCCGAAACTTGCCCAGGTGAGGCAGGAAAGACAACCTGGGTCACGATTCAACAGAGATGTGTGTACATAGGTCAATGACAAAATCGCCACCATCCGCCCTTATATTGACATTTAGTTGATGTCCTCCTGGCCGCCTGACTAACCTCAATCTTATCCTGTTTACAGCATGTGAATCAAGAACAAGGTTCCAAAAGGAGCACATTTCGTTCCAGTAACAATACATTTGCAGCGTGATACCTGGTCCTAGATTCACATGGACTTTGCTATCCCAGGAGCCATGTTGGTGATATAAGGGACCAGGCAACAGACATGCTCATGGTCAATACCAAGGATTTTAAAATGTTCAAGGAAAACAACAAATAACATCACAGTATATTTATAATTGGTAATTTATAACGTGCTAAATACCCAGAGATTTCTAAGCGCAGAACCGGGGATCGAACCTGTGTTCCTTGCCTGGTTGACCACTTCGTCGTCTTGCTTCCAAGGCGAGCATGTTTTCCCCTGAGATATCCTAACGCACAGCATGTCAACCTGTAACGGCGATCAAACGTAGAAACTATATTTATAAAGGTAAGTAATGTTTATCTTTTCTCAATCATTAATTTAGAGGCTTTTCAGAGAATCTGTCTGCACGTTATCTTCATCCTCTTCAACGCATTGCAGGAGATATGAGTGCAGTGTCTTGTATATACCTGTGCTTTTCTTGGTCAGTGTTAGTTATTGCTATCAAGCTTTATTTATGCCTTGAACAACTGCACCCTTGCCTCTGTGCTAACTGCACCCATGCCTCTCTGCTAACTGCATCCGTGCCTCTGTGCTAACTGCACCCTTGCCTCTGTGCTAACTGCACCCTTGCCTCTTTGCTAACTGCACCCTTGCCTCTGTGCTAACTGCACCCGTGCCTCTGTTCTAACTGCACCCTTGCCTCTGTGCTAACTGCACCCTTGCCTCTTTGCTAACTGCACCCTTGCCTCTGTGCTACCAATGTGTGTTCTCCAACTGATTCTGGTATTCCCTTTAATCAGTGACTTCTTCTTTCTTGCCAGGAATCACTTTAAATAATGGGCAGGCCTCGGAACCCCTTTCCCAGTGGTGGAAACAGATCCTCCTCATTGAAGGGTGCCAGAACCCCAGCTTTCAAACCAGCACCTGCAAGATCTGCCACACCCTCTGCCAGGGGTACCCCCAAGTCTACCAACTCTTACAGAGCTGCCACCAGTGCCCAAGCCCATCAATGGGGCCATTCCAGCTGGTCAAGACCTGCAAAGATGGCATCAAGAGGCGGTTGTCATGGAGATCAGATCTGTGCCCCACACAAGGGACTGGGGAAAGCCATTGAAGCAATAGAGAAAGAAACACGGGGCCAGCGGGACAACCCAAAGTGGCACCAGTGGCGAGAAAACCGCATCACAGCATCAGGGGCGCACAAGATCGCCAACAGCCAGTTTGTAACTGGCAAGAGTTCAGAGGTTCCACAGTCTTACGTCAAGTCGGTGGTGGGTCAGAGCTCTGGCGTACGAACCCCGGCCATGTCATGGGGGATAAACAATGAAAAAAAGGCTGTCCAGGAATACCAGCTCTCCAAGTCCAAGAGATCAAGAGGTGGTGTCACAGTGGATGACTGTGGCACCTTCATACACCCAAAGAAGACCTGGCTGGCTGCCAGTCCAGATGGCATTGTCAGGAATAGCTCCACTGGGAAGACTCTTGGCCTCCTGGAGGTTAAGTGCCCGTACAAGCATAAAGACCACACAATAAGTGAGGCCTGTGAAGATGACAACTTCTGCCTGACCCCGGTGGGTAAGTCCTACACCCTCAAGAAGGATCACTCCTACTACACACAGGTGCAGGCCCAGATGGCAACAACGGGTGTAAAAAAGACTGACTTTGTGGTGCACACCAAGAAGGAGACCACCATCACCCCTGTAAAGTTTGATGCCAAGTTCTGGAAGGCGACTGAGCCCAAGTTGGAGAAGTTTTATACCGAGGCAGTGATCCCTTACCTGGAGAAGGGGACCAACCCTCTATAGACCAAATAAGAAAGTAGGACTGGAGGGCACACTCCAGTTGGCCAATATCAAGCCCCAACAAGAGTCTTTCAAAAGAACTCAAGATGCGTGCTGCATGTTAACAAGATGTGTGGCTATGGAGCACTAGCATGCTACAGGTGTGAGACCTTCACATGTACTCTTGAAGGCACTTTCTCTTCAACATGTTAACAACTCTAGACCACAGCATTTACTTTACACCTCACCTCTGATCTTTGGGATGTTATTCTGCACAGCAATGTCTGCTCCCACCCAAGAATGATTCCCTTGTAAACCTCTGATTCTAAAAGCATAGCCAGGATAAGATAATTGCGGTTTTAAGGATTGGGGATTTAACAGGACTATCCCACTCTTGTGAAAGGTCAACGCACCCAGTAAGGGGGATTCATTGCATGTCCCCTCAGAAAGGGACCGTGCCCTAGTGCTAGCTGGGGCATTACAGTGACGGGGGGGGGGGGAGGGGGGGAGGGGGGCGAATCTGTCCACATATCATTGACAACCAGTGCAGGGATGGGTCTCTGGAGGTCAGGACAGAACACCCAACAGTGCCCGATAATAGAGGCGCGCCCTCTGGGGAGGGAGGTGGTAGGACATGATTAACCGTACCATATTATGCTATACAGAGCGACAGATTAGCCTCCAGCTTGTGCATATGACTGGCTCATGCCGGAGTCCTTACCACCAAAGCACACGAAGTCTGCTCAGAAAAAGCAGTTCCATAACACACGGGTGCTCTACTGTGGTCTATGTTTTCTTTTCTCATCTGTAGTTTGTGGGTCATTATGCGCTGCAGTGCACCAGGGCTGTCTCTGGGAGGCAGAGGCAGTCTGCTGGGTCCTTGAGCATAGGGCCATTTCCCTGTAGGTGTCACATCTAAGCCGCTTCTTCTCTATTGTTTGGAACCGAAGCGTTTTGACATCCCAACTTGTGCTTCATGCACTAGTTCCGAGCGCTCAATTCCTACTGTGGTGGGCGGCCTGCCACCCCTTACCCCACTTCACCCTCCATCACCCTGAATGCTTGCAACCCACATTATATCCAGTTTATGCAACCATAAGAGCTGCAAAGAAAGTGCACCAATTAGCCACAATTTGCAGGTGCCGGCATCGCTTTACACCACCTGTGATGGACCCGGAAGGTCCTTATCAGTAAACAAATGCACTCTGGGATTTGTAGTGTTTTGTTAAGGTCAATTAAACATTTGTCAAATGGAAATTCTACTGTGGAAAAGGGGGCAGGAAGGGTCCTGGTCGTAGGAATAAAGTACTCTTGTGGTGACTGGAAAGGAAGTCTTGCATTAATCATAACCATTCTTCGTTTACCGCGTGGCTGTCTACCATACTTCCGGGAATGTGCAATTTAAAAGGGGTTGATCTGAGGCAGCGGGACCCAGGGATTAGCTTCCATTGTGTTGCAGTGTTGGGAGCTATATATTCTTACTCTGTGGAGAATTCCTTCTTTTCATGTTTTGTTTAAAAATGCATATGCTTAATTCTCATTATTGTGTTTGGCCCAACTGGTTTTTATGATAATGAGCATTCCTGTTTGAAAATAAAATAATGTAAAAAAAATGTGTTAAAAGGTTTTTTCTTTATTTCCTTTAACGCTCTACAGTGAGATGGGAACGTTCGCTGCTCCACTTTTCACGATTTGGACCTTTAATGGTTTTCTCGAATGTCCACATCAAGCGTTGGTGCTTTGAGAACACTACAGTGGTGATTTGGCAAAATATACACGATTTCTAACATAACACAACACACTGTAAATTGCAGGAACTGAGTGCACATGATGTGGAGACATTGGGCCTCATCACGAGTCGGGCGGTACAGCCAGCGCAATTAGCGCTACCGCTACTCGATCCAGCGCTATTAGTGCCGCATCACGAGTACGGGGCTAATGGTTATTTCCCATTCCCAAATGGACCCAATGGAGGTTTCATTGGCACCTATTAACGCCGGCAGTAATAGTGCCAAAAACAGCTGAAAATGGGCAGAAGGCTGGAGTTTTACCTCGAGCCAAAAGCTGGAGGTAAAACTCCAAACTTTCCACCCAACTCATACTAGGGCCAGCCCTTAAATGTGGCAGTAATAGCATTACAACTGCATTTAAGGGCTACCACCCAACCCATGATCAGGCCCATTGTCAAAATGTGGCCATCCAGGTCAATGACTGCACATTCAGTCAGATATAAAGATCAAGACTCGGGTCACTTTTGAGCAGTGCCGGATTAAACCCTATGGAGGCCTCTAGGCAGTCGAAATGTCGCACCCTGCAAATTATCTCCTGATACGTTTTTAATTTTCTGCACCGCCTTATTTGGATCCGTTGTCCCCTCATATTCCACGATTCGGAAGAAATGGCATTTGAGGTGGAACACAAGGCATGTAGGTGTTGTTTCACTTTTTGCCCACCTAATGACTGCCAAAGGCCATGCTAATCCCTATGGCCATTCCCACACAGTTCTTACCCTCCCCGCTCAAAACACCTCCTCACGAAAACTCTTTGAGCTCGCTTTAATCAAGCCTTACCATCAAACATTGCATTTTAAATGCCTGCCAGTATTTCTTTAAAGCAGTTTTCAAAGAGTTAATAACTTAATTGGTGCTGTGAACTTTCTACTGGTGTAATACAAATGTCTTAACCAGGTCTGCCTTCAGCCACTCATGTATAAGCACTATGCCTGGCCTTCACTGAAGTTCTGTTAAAAATATGCATTGTCAAAGCCAGCAGTTTTAGCTTGTGTATAAGTATTAAGCGTTTGCCAGGCAATGCTATTAGCTGTCTGGGTATTTATTAACACCATTTTGCAGATGCTATCATTGATGGGCAGTTAATACCACTACAAGTGCCTTCCCCAGGCCTTCACAAAAGCTCAAACTGTTGTCATTGTATGTTTTTTTTTGCCATTGTCTTTGCCCTGACCAGAGCTCCCTGAAACTACGTTTTTTTTGTTTTTTTAAATCTTTGTCTTGCACGCCATCTACTCTCTATGACTCTCACATCCCTTGCCCCCCTACCCCCCGCAGCCCCCCCATTGCCCACCCTTCCTGGCCTCTAATTGGCTTTGTGAACTGCCCACGCGTATATTTACAGTAGTACAAAAACAGTATAACAATATTCTTCACTTAAAATCACTCCAGGATATATATAGCAGAAAAACGCAAGTATTGTATTTCCTCACGTTTCTGCCAAATCAACTGCCAGAACTTCAACACTGATAGCATGATTGACACCTGCCGACCAGACATGAGGCCTTGCCAGAAACACTCACTTTGCAGGAATTCCGCAATATCTCCAAACCTGCATTTCTTTCAACATGTGTTTACATTATTACATGTCTCAGTCACCTTTTAACACATAAGACCTCTTCTAGGGGAACAAGGTGTGCACGCTCGTGCTCCCAGTACTCCTTCAGTGCCCCATACCCCTGTCCCTGCTTTTTTAGCTGTCAATGTTATATATTTTATTTATTTATTTGCATTTTTAAAGTGCTCAGACACAGCCCATGGGCATCAAGGGGATTCAGGATTTATTTTTTTAGTTGTGTATTTGTTTTTATTTTTGTCTTAGTTGCGTACGCGGACCCAGGGATCGAACCTATGTTGCTTCGTGTCATTCCGCTTCCAAGGCGAACACGTTGCTGCTGAGCTATCCTCCCAGGACATATATCATTTTAACTCCCTATATTTACGTGATGGTGCTAAACGTTGCCCAGCAAGCATCCTAGTTTATACACGTGTCGACTTTGTTCAGTTTCTTCTTGCAGCTTGTATAAGAGCAGCAGACACTTTTCCACAGCAGATTATTGAAATGGAGCAGGTTCCCTCAGGCTACACGCCCATGGAAATACTTGCTTGGAAAGCTTTCTTTTCCTTTGACCAGTGCCTCATATATCAGCGCATTTGGAACTGCGTGCACTAAGCTCAGATATCACTTCAGTCGTCTCCCAAAGCTTAATTCTTCTGCCCCACACTGGGGAGACCAGGAGGTAATCCCAGAGTTTCCCAGCACACCATACTCGCCATACGGTCTAACCAGTCTTACCATGATGAAAAGGCTCCACAGACCAGACAGCTGTATTGGGCTGCACATTAAGTATACCTCAATGATGGGGTGAATACTAAACCCCCAGATCTATCATGGGACGTGGTTACTCGGCATGGTAACCTTTTCGTTCATATGTCCTTTGCTTTGATTACATGTAGTTCAAGCTACCAACACTTGTCAGCCATTTCAAGGTCACCATTACTGATTCAAGAAGTCATTTCTCGATTCGCCTGCTTTAGGCCCACACACATGGCCTTTACATTTCAATTGTTGGAGTACGCCCACACAGCATCTACACTCGTCTTTAGTCCTAGCTTTGAAAGGTCGAGTAAGACGAAGTCGTCGATTTAGGCATGATATGGTCAGTGCCTACCACCTGATTTAGGGGGAAAGCTAATATTGCAAAAAATGTTATCAATGTCCGCTATGTACAGAATGACCAATGTTGGTACTAGGACACAACCCTCACGTAATCCTATGTACAGAATGACCAACGTTGGTACGTGGACAGAACCCTCACGTAATCCCAAGTCCGTACCAATGCCACTGGTTGTAGATCCATTTGCACCCAATCGAATGTTTACTTTAGTTTACTTGTATAATAAGGTAATTGGATTTAACAGGCCTTGATCAATTCCTGTAACGTCAATGTTTGCCACAGGAGATCTCTCTGCAAAAAACTGACGTCAGTCTCAAAAAGCCATATATAACGATAACCCATTGTTATTTTTTACATTTTCCATAAGTCTATTTAGGTGGAGGCCATTATGAGTCGCTGATGGGCCTGCACAAAATCCTGCGTGAAATGGAGGTAGAAAGTTTGCTCTAATATCCCAGGGCATTTAACTCCTCTAACAAGGAGGAAACTAATTTACTAGCGATATCTATCATTGGCAAAAACCTGCAATTTCGAGGGTCCTCGCGACGTCCTCTCTTAAATATTGGTACTAAGGTAGCAATCAATTATTCCTTTGTTTCAACAAAAGGAGTTATAAAAGATGTGTACCATCAGTAAAACAAATGAATGAATACATCTAAAAATGCACACGTTCAGAACAACATAAACAATGATATTTGCATCGAGTGATTCATAAGTTCCACACAAATACACAACAAAATACAGCATTACAACCCCATAAAATCTAAAACTGGTATAAACTAAAAATATCTTTCTTATTGCACTAAAACGAGTTGTTATATCTTCCACATTATATTCCAATTATTTATGATGACAGTGTCTCATCACAGGTCTTTATTAACCTAGACCTCAAGCGTAACGCTTGACGCATGTATGACAATCCCGCCGCCTTTACGTGGGGTCTCCACCATTAGTAGGTAGCATAAGGCTGGTCTACATTGCCGGATCCCCGACTCTCTAAGGATGGGGCAGTACATTATTTCTTCAGATCGGGGCATATAAGTGAAGACCATCTTGACGCGGGGCTCCACATAGCTGGCAGCTTGAGTCTCCTTGATTGGCCCATGTGGCAGTTACTGCCCTCAGCAATAGTTTATTTACTCCAGCTCCTGCAACCAAACATCGTTCATTAATTGGGCTACTCCACAGGAGATATTCCTGGATGGTGTTTCCACAAAGACGCACACGACGACGATTATTTTGCAATTTTAGCTCTGTGTGCCTTTGTGCTCTCTGTGTGCTTCTGTAACAACAATGATTTGTCTTTTAGAGGCAATTACACATGACTTAGCCATTGACATGGGGTTATAAAACGGATCCAGTCCATCTATCCTAGACATATAATGCTTAATATGGATGGACCATGGTATATCCAACACCACAGGGTGTGATCAGCATGCTCTGATGATAAAATGTGTCAAGGCAGCCTCTGGGTTACTCCAAAGGCGAAGCTAATAAAAGATAGGCTCTAACTAGAGCTCATCTTCCATAAAGGAAAGATTTACATCCACATGTACCACAAAGTTTGATGTGGAGTAAAGCAACCCTAATACATTTTTTAGGAAATTGTTCTGAATTACTTAGCAGGGCCATCCCCACACCCATATCCCAGGCATAGAGGCAATACTTACTTTCCCAATCATAATAATCACAGACATGGTATATTTTTGAAAAACAAAAGCTCACGTTTATTGAAGTCAAGGAAACAAATTGGGGGCGGTGCCAGCCTGCCTTAGCAAAGCAATGTCCTACAGCAGCTTTTAAGGTAGCTCTTTAGGTTTTCCGGGCTCGCAACAAGATTTATTGTCCACTGATGACACTTATCACTTCCAGTTTGCAAAGCAGCAGACTTCCACCTCTGGTTATCAACTGCCAGGCAGTAATAGACCCGGGACCACTGCATTCAGTTGATGAGGAGTCTCAACTGTCTGTACGGGAGTCAGTGCCCGCCGAAGCCCGAACCTGGCTTGAGTGCAACCATCGAGTACCACTTGCAGCCATCAAAACTCCTCCGTGGCTAGGACGACCCGTAACTCTGCCACGCTTTCGGGGTGACTCCCCAGTTGCCCCCAAATCAGTCAGTCATATTCACCAAGGAACCTATTCACACCCTGCCTTTCTTAATAACACCAGTATTGCTGTGAGAAAAACGTCCAGCACTTTGTTGGATGGATGTACATCATCGCCCGCAAAATGGGACAGGAACTGATCAAAACAATGCCTGGGGTGTCATTTCAGACCAATCTGTGCCCGGCAACTCTTGTGCCAAGATCCTTGGTGCCACCTGCATCCGTGCCCACAAACGTCCCCTTCCCAATGCGGCAAGGTCATTCCCGCTCAAGTGCAAGAACATAATTCGGGGTGCTGGCCTCCGTCACAGCTGCCTATGCACTGCGGGCAACAATGAATGCCACCTCATGCCCGACGTAACCACTTTCGTCTTTGCGCAATCGAAGTTGGGACCTCTATTCCATTGTTGTGCTTTTTTCTCTGCCCGAACAACAAATAAATGCCCCATAAACCATACTGCATCATGTCAATACAAGAAAACTGTGTCACAAAATATCAAACACCAAGGATCACAAATAGCAAATCCATTCCTCCTGCACTGAAGTGCAGGTCGTCAGTGCAAACTCAAAATTATTTAAAAGTTCAGCTGACCCTCCATCTGGTCCTTTTTACCAGGGTGGTTAGGGTTTCCCTCTGGCCTCACATATAGTCATTAGCGATCAGAATCCCATCTGCTTATCCTCTTAATTGCAGGTGCGGTCATCCCCTGCAAAAAGGCTGTGGTGGCGGCACCTATCCTAACGCTGTGTGAGGACCAGCCCTTGCCATGTATTCCCACTCCCCCCAGGGAGGCTGACAACATACTTAGAAACTGGTAAATGGTCAGGGGGCTTCCGCTGGCATGTACTAATGATCGCCAGGAAAAATTCAATAGCTGGCCAGGACAGCTGTCCTTGCCGGGAGACCCATGCAAATTGACCCACTTCCCTTGTCCCTCCTGATCAGTCTTAGATTTTCTCAAACTGATCCTTAACCCCTCTCCCATGCCGTTGGTGATAAAGGCAACATCACACACTAAGAGGGTTTTCCCTGACTGATCCTTTTTGCTGGCTGCAACTAATTCACTGACGAAAACCCCAAAAAATGCCAGCGTAAAAGCTACCTTGAATACTTGCACCTCATAGGCATCAAAACATACCTCGGACAGGGCTTTAAGTCTTTTCTGCAATAACTCAAAATAAATTGGCTTGCGCGCATCCTTCCTGGGCCCTTCAACCCGGCCCATGCGTTTAATGAAGCGCGTACTATAAAACAATTTTGTGGCGTCCCCTTTACCCAGTGACTTGCTACCGGCTGCCCTGCAGCACAGGCTCCTGGTTTTTCTCTCCCTGTGTGCCCACACTACAAACTAGTTCACCTGTTCTTCCAGTGTTCTTCCTGGATTGCCCATCGCACATAACACACTCATAAACTTACCATAGCCCTGCTGGTACCCGGACCGAACGCCTGGTGTGAGCGATCACTCCCCTAAATCCCAGAGCATCCTGCCCACGACACTAGCTGCCACCACTCGCTCTTGAACTGCGTCCCCTTCTCCCTGGCTGCAGGACGGGCTTTCCAGAACTTGTTCCACTGAAAACGAGAGAGCTTCAGCATCAATGTTATCAATACCCTATACATGGCAAGCCTTGAACTCTGTATTCAGGTACAAGCAGATCTCTACCAACTTCCTGAAGAGGCTCAGCACAGCAAGGCAAGGAATTGTAAGTTTATGGCCTGCACCACTGCCTTATTGTCTGACCAAAATCGCACCCTTCTGTTACCCAATTCCTTTGGCCAAAACATGAGTGCCACCATAATAGGGAAGAGCTCTAGTGCCATGATATTATTGGTCCTACCCTTCTTGTGCCATTGTGTTGGCCATTTCTGCGCACACCATTCCTGCCCCAGGACGACCCTGAAACCTTCATGTCATGGAGTTGTCCATAACTGCACCCTGTCAAACCCTAGCGGGAATTACAGCCACTTTCGCAAGTCTTCTTTTAGGGCAGAACCGAGCCAGAAATGATGGTGCTTCTGTGTAACCCAAGCTGTTGCCCTCGCCAACCTACGTGCAAACATCCTGGTCACAGGGATGATCTTGGAGGCAAAATTCTACTTGCCCAGCAGCTGCTGGAACTTTTCCAAAGTGGTTCTGTCTTTGGATAGGTTGTTCTCTATCTCAGAAATCAGTCCCTGTACTTTATCAGGGGGTAACCTGCAAGTGCTTTAGCCATATCAATTTCGATACCCAAACATGTTATCTCCGTGGGGCCCTGTGTTTTTTCTGAGGGATGCCCATCGTGGCCATTAGGTTCTGAAAGGAAGGCAGGGCGTGAGCGCAGTCCACCAACCCTTTCCTTCCTGTGGAAAGGAAATCCTCCAGGTAGTGGATGATGCTTCCCCGCTGCTACTCCCTGTGCAGAGCCCATTCCAAGAAAGTACTGAAAGCTTCCAAGAAAGTACTGCAAGACACCAAGCAGCCCATGGCATACATGCCCTCTCTCTGCAATCCTAACAAGTGGAAACTGTCGGGGTGCACTGCCAGTAGCCGAAATGCAGATTCTTTTTTTAAAAACGTTTTTTTTTTGTATTGTTATATGGTTAGAACGTTATAAAATAACCTTTAACAAATCACGATATCATCACTTACAAAATGAGTTCACAATATAAGTATTTAAAATCACAATTAAAACATACATAACATATAACATTAATTTAACAAAATTCATCTCACAAGATTTATATTGCTCAAAAGTATAAATTGACCACAGCATAAAACAGGAAATTCCAGACCAAAAAGAATCATTCCATGGTACCTTATTTTTCCACTAATGATAAGGTTAGTACCAATTTTCCAACAATAAAGTGTCAACGTGCAAATTAATATAAATCATTAATTCATCTAAGCAAAGACCATAAGAAAGCTGGCATTCTCGCCCCGTGTTTAACTCTTTACCCCCATATTAGAATTATAGAATTATAGGTAAATTTTTATGAATCTGTTGGAATCTTTTACTGACCAAGGAGATTTTATTACGTTATGGTTATGATTAACTTATGCCTGATCTCCGCTTTTGTAGATTTTGCCAAGAAAAGAACGAAGTCGAAACCTTGCAGCATATTATTACAGCCTGCCCTGCATTGAGCACTAAAAGAGGTATTTCCTTTAGCAAATATGCAGCTTTGTCTTGTGGGACGAAGTAATGCCATCACTATTGCAGTGGCACATTACATAGACTCCTTGTCACTGGATTCTCCATTTTATTGAAATGTATTGTTGACAATACTGAATATGATTTGAAAAAGGGAGAATAGGCAGAGGGCGCCGGAGTGCAGAAGCAGGAAGCAGAACGAACAGAAAAACCTGAACCAAACCAGGAGCAGGATAGAGAGGAGAAAAGCACTGCAGAAGCAAACGGGGCTAACAGACAGGAAGGATCGAGCAAAACAGTGAAGACAGAACATAGAACACACAGTAATACAAACTAACATTTTACCCCAAAGTAGAAGGACAAGTGTTGCAATGCGCGGGCAGAGCGCTGAGCAATGGATTAAATGGGGAAGACGAACTAAGTTCGAGAACGACTAGACCGAGTGGAACGTACGGAGCTGAACATGGAGGGACATTAATGGCGCTCTATGGACCACTTCTTCCACACTCTCAAGGATGGGCTAACGGTGACAGTCTGGCGATTATGCTGCCATCCGGCACCACTTCACTATGTGGCCAGTCTGGAGCTCACTTCGGAACTTCTCCTCTCACTGGCAGTGCTCTGCGGTCACAACTCTCAGTCCCCTCTGCTTCCTGGTATGCCAGTCCAGCCAGGAGTGCTTGGGTTGGCTCCCTCTCTCACTGCCTCCACTCAACTGCCTTTAGGGTTCCCTCCCGGATCGGACGCCATCTGTGCTGTGCTGCAACCTGGGTATCCCGTAGGTTTCCAAGCCGATGCTTGGAAAAGGAAGTCTCCTCCATCTTCGGCAGCGGTTAATTTAAACTCCCGCCTCCAGGCTGAGGAATGTCTTGGACCAATCATATTCTTGTCAACACTAGACTCTGACAGTCCTCTTCCTCGTCTGAGTACATGTTGTTTTACTAGGTGAAAACAGTTCACAAGGTCTGTCTGCAGATTTACAGAACATTGTAGGGATTTATCACAATATGCCATCAAGGCATAGGGCATGGAGGGGATATCCCTAAAAGGAAAGGGGGGTACCATGTCTCATCTGGTGATGCCTGTTCATCCCTCTGAGGGTTGCCTCCCCCCATGTGATCCTCACTTGCATAGCCACCCCCAGGGTCATGATCAGGTAGCGCCTGCCGTCCCCTTGCCAAATGAGGAGAGGCCACCTATGGGAAAGGAGTGATGACATCATCAGATTCATCACAGTGAACCAAGGGACAGCAAACCTGAGTTGATTACTCGGCAGGAGAGTGAACCAATGGGCAGCAAACCTGTATGAGTCTGGGACCTGTGCCCATATCAGAAACCAAAGTCTTAAACCAGGAAAGTCTGGGACCTGGTAGGAGAGACCATTTTTCACATCCACTTTTGTGACTACGGGACTCACTCCCACCTAAAAGATTGAAAACCAGGGGAACAAAGACTCTGGAACTGTTAAAGCAAAATCTATACCCGTAGAGGAGTATGCCAAGTTAGGGAGATTGAAGAACTGGGAATACAAGAGACAATTCTTTGTCTGCTATCCAGGTTCTCTGAAAGATATAACTCTAGGGGAAAGGAGCATCAGCCTAGTTTTGCAACTTGCAGATTTTCTAACATTATTTTTGCATCACTTTCTTACCAGCCAGCCTGAAGACTTTTATGTTTACTGTGAACACCAAGAACATTGTTTATTTTGAAGTAAAGACATTCTTTGCACAGTTATAGCTGGACATTAGTTTTAGGGGCAGAAATAGGTTTTCTTTGGACATGACAGGGACTGACTGTTTTAGTTTCTGGACTTCCTGACATTTTCATTAGTTTTTTTAGAGAGAGGCAGGGAAAGCCCTCTTAGTTCTAGGGACAGAGAGGTATTTGTCCAACCCTTTTTTCTTTACTAGAAATTCTGTACCCACAATCATGCCACCCGTGTGTCAGACTCTGACTTCTGCACACTTACAGGTATCGTTGTCAATAGTCCTAGGTTCAGGAGAGTCGTGATGAGGAATGAGAACTCTAGGGCACCTTCCAAACAGCGCAACCCCCATGGATGAATGAGGTGTCAAACGATAATCCAGCAAGAACTGACACAGAGCCCAGTCTAGGCTAACACGCTGACCATGAGCTATTCTGAAAACGGGTTGCTCTTGGTCACGTGGGGGTAATCTTCCTGTGGGAGATCCCTCTCTTGCAGAGATCATAGGAATGTGTCAACTTAAAGTGGTGGGCCATTGTCTCAACATATCTCCATGGGGTAGCCATGCATCGCAAAGACTTTCACCAGTATGGGCCTTACATCTTTTGCAGCAGTAGACTGCATGCAAATTCCACGCTGGGATACTGTTACCACTGATCAGTCTTCGGCAAAAATTGTTCCTGAGCACTTGTTGACCCAAAATCAATGTTTATCCTTCCCTGTGGATTGCAGCTTCTTGGAATTGATTGACTTGGAGGACACCCTCAGGTTGGGGGAAACCGCTTTACACCAGAGGCAGTCCTTTACAGATCTGGGCCTTCATTTTGACCTCACCCTGATGTATGTAACGAGCAAGACCTACGACTTTAGGGATACATTTGTCAGGGATGACTAACCTTGAGTCACGAAGTAGCAGACCCTCAGCAGTGAACCTCAGTTCATGTTTTACCTTCCATAACATATCAAGGTGAATTTTGCCTCCTGAGCCCGCTAGTCAATGTGTTGAAGAACCTTCTTGCACTCCCCATTCCTGATAGCCTATTCCATGATCTGGAAGCATTCGTCATCTCTTGAGGTGGATGCGATCTCTTCTACTGACACTGTCTTAGGAATAGCACTCTTGGTAACCAAACATATGTAGATGTCCATGTCGTTTTCCTCCATTTGTGATTCTGATGCATGGGGAGGTGGGTGTCTGGACAGGGAATCTGCGGGATTGTCACCCCCAGGGTGGTAGGATAGGGTCATAGTATATTCTTGTATGGCTAGCAACCACTTTTTCATTCTTGCAAAGGACCGCAAAGACGACTCGGACATAATTGGTACCAAGGGCTTATGGCCCGTGATCACTGCAATGGGCTTCCCATAGAGGTGATAGTGGCGACAGTCCCACCAAACTGCCAACTTTTCACGTTCAATCTGTGAGTAGTGCTATCATGGGGATGAGAACACCCTACTGGGACATGCCACCGTTTGGGTCAGTTTGGAGCAGAACAGCTCCTAGACCAAAAGGACTCACAATGGCCACCAGTTCTGAACGCCTTCCTGGTTCGAACAACGCCAAGGTTGTGTCTGACGTCACAGCCATCTTGATTTCCATGAGCGCTGTCTCCTCAAGCAGAGTCCACCAAGGAATGTCCTTTTTTGGGCAGGTGTCTGAGAGGTTCTGACAGAGTCGCTAGGTTCTTGATAAACCTGCCACAATATGTAACTGTTCCTAGAAAGCTTTTTATTACAGATACATTATTGGGACCCTGGGGTTTACGGGTATCCTGTACTTTCTTCGGATCAGCAGCTATACCATCTACTTGAAATATGTAACCAAAGAATTCCAACTTCTTCTGGAGGAAAACGCATTTCTTATTGTGGAGCATAAGATTGATCCTTTTATCCTTTATACAACCTTCTCCAAATGTTGCCGATGTTCTACTTCCGTCTTGGCAAATACCAGTATGTCATCACTGAGATTTATCACCCCAGGGAGACCCACCAGAGCTCCCCTGACTGTGATTTGAAAAACCGCTGCCAGCAAGGACATCCCAAAAATGGACCCTCTTGAAACTATACAGACCTCTATGAGTGGTGAAGGTAAAAGTTTATCGGGAAGAGGGGTTCAGGACTAACTGGTGGGTCCAAGGTTGTAGGTCAAATTTTAAAAAGAACGCTGCACCTTGTAGGTCTGATACAATTTCATCAATTGTGGGTTCGTATGTTTTGGTATCTGGTCCACCACTATCGGGGAGACCCATGCATGAGCTCTTTCTACCCACTCAATGATGTCTAAGGCCACCAACTTGTCGAGCTCCTCCTCCACTTTATTTCTAAGGTGAAATGGTTGCCGACAGTGTTTCATGGCTACGGGTTGAACGGTGTCATCAACGTCTAAGCAAATAGGTTCCCCTTTCATGCA
The DNA here is from genome assembly GCF_040938575.1 of Ambystoma mexicanum. Taxonomy (NCBI): domain Eukaryota; kingdom Metazoa; phylum Chordata; class Amphibia; order Caudata; family Ambystomatidae; genus Ambystoma; species Ambystoma mexicanum. The sequence continues at coordinate 1,015,869,011 of NC_090932.1, forward strand.
ACCGATCCCCTCAAAGATTGAGCTGAATCTCTCAATTATGGATTGAACATCCTCCACATATACCCTGAAAGCAAAATTCACAATGTGCAGTGCCTCAGCAGCAACGCAGCCAAGAAGAGTGTTGTTACTCACCGTTGTCACATCGTGCTCGTATTTGCTGGGAGCCAGGCCCAACTGTAGCCACAAACACCCCTTCCAGAGGAAATGGTTTCACTCCTCCAAACGTGAAAGTTAGTACGGAGAATTGGGGGTGGCTTGCACAGATTGTTATAATGAGATTCTGCCAATACGTTGACCAAAGCTCCAGTGTATATGGGACCAGAGTGTTGGTATTCTGAGTACACACCACTCATCCGGGCTCGCGTTTACATTTTCTTCCTGCATTTAAGACACTTGGGATGAAGAATACATCACAGAATCCTTCATCCACATTTGTGGAGATGAAGAATACATTACAGACTCCCTCCTCCGCACCTTTTGTGGAGATGAAGAATACATTGCGGACTCCCTAATGTGGACTTTTTCTGGAGATCTCACGATCTCCCTCATCCACAACTTTTGTATCAACATCTGGAATTGTCCGTTCAATTGGAGCCACTTTTTGTTTCCTTTTCACAAGTTGTTGCCATTGTTAACCTTTAACCCTGTGAAGACGGTGGCGGCACTTGAGCCCTGCACGCCTTCGCGGAATGATTGACTCATCCACATTTACCACACAAGTGTCCTTTTGCAGAGCAATCACCAGTATGTGGTAAGGTATAACTGCAGTATGGGCAGACACCTGCCAACTCAAAAGACTTTACTGCCTTTCTATTATGACTTCGATGGATTTCTGTGGACAACATATGCCTCTGCAGCCTTGATCACCTTTGATGTAGAATCCATTCTGGGCGCCCTCACTTCTGCCAACCCATGAGACCTCTCCCAACTCAAGAATTTGTGTCAAACTCAGTGCTGGAAGTGGCCGGGAGCGGCTAGGAGCGGTGCTCCTCTACATTTTTTTAAAATTACATTTTACTGCTCCTATACTTATATTTTAAAAAGAAACCGTTCCGGAATGGTTCACTGAACGTTCCCTTAAACAGCAGGCACATGTGTTTGAGGGATTGTATTGTGTGTTGCAGGGGGCGTGGCAATTGGGTTTGTGGTGTGCGGGGGCAGGCCAGCAGCAAACATAGCCCTAGTACAGGTAAACAATGCACATTTGAACTGTATCTATAACAGGCAATCAGGCACAGTGTAAGAAATGGTATGGTACATTAAATTCGTCAGCCAGAATGCTATTGGAACAAATTTTATGAATTGGAACAAAAACAGAACTGCCGACACGTGTTTCAACCTTGGACAGCGGGTCCTTTTCAAGGCAAAACTGTTATATTGGCAAACACAAATATATATATGTTGACATTACATAATATCATAAAGTCATGATACAGGGTTAAATTAAAAAACGTTTTGTGTTGAACAAAATTAATAAGCAATGAACGGAAGGGATGGGGGCCAGTACCCATCAGAGGAAAGCAAAATGGCAAACAAATAGAAATTGCGTCATGTCAGTAAACAGAAAGCCATGCCGAATGATGATGTAATCCAAATTACATATTGGTGAAATATAACAATGAAATTTGTTACCACAAGTAGTTGAACATTCATTGGCCAGAGTCCCGAGATGAAATATCCAAATGATTGGAGCCATGAATGGGAAACAGAAAATATAAAATGCACAATGAGCTAAGTCCCTTGAGGTCACTCATGTTATAACTTTTTACATTTGCTGTGCCAAATATCATTGCATGGTGCATAATGCAAACATTGTCTCTCTAATAAGGAAAGGAAGAGTGCTGTACCAGGATCCAAACTGTTCATCCCTTAAACACCTCAAAGACTGACATGCAGTGATTAAAAAATTATTATGTGACTGCCTCATGCCACCCACGCGTGATAAGGGTACATTGGTAGGTTTGAAGGAGCAAATGTTTTACCGTATGTTGATCTATCTGAGTCTTGAAAATCTGTGCACCACAGGACCAGCCGAGTACAGAAGAGTAGGCTTCTGGGCACTGTCATTTTACTCATCTGTGGCTTCAAAATACATTTCCGGGAGTTCCACCTATAGAGCCCACTTTGGCTGATGGCGCACCCAAGTTGTCAAATTCGGCCAATGGAGCTAATGATCCTTGTTGTCTCCGAAGCATCGCCCCTACAGAACCTGCCTGTGGCATCATGCCCCGCCCCACCCATTTGCATAATTCCCTGGCAATGACTGTACCCTCCCCACTTACGAAGCCAGACAGAAGCCGCCGCCACTTCCATTAGACTGAGGGGCCCCCTTCTAAGAGACCAGAGAAAAAGGTAAAGCTGCAACCAAACCTTCAAATTAGACCTGGCCCAACACTGACACAATGTCCTTACTCTAGCTGCCAGTTTAAAGAATGCGCAGTGCCCTGCAGCCCAGAAGGCCTGCTTGGCTATCCAAGAAAATGCATTCACAGATAGATGACGAGTTCCATCACTGGGAGGCTGTGCTGTGTGCAGCTCCAGAAGCTTGAAATGGACCGCGCTAATATGTGCTCACTGACACCGCCCCTCTCAGTACCTCATTGAAAGATCTATTTTTCTATCTGGTCTTTGCTTCTTGACATTGATTTTGGTCCATCTTTTCTTTTATTTCTATACCTTTGCAGTGCTGTTGCATCATGAAGTGAAGACACGGTAAGTAAGGTTTTGATAAAAATAAATATTGCATTGTTTTTATTGTGCATTGATCGAAATGTGACCTTTCACATACGAGTACAAAAATACATACAATAAAAACTATGCAGCATATAAATAATGAAAAATATGATTGCACGCATTTCTTTTTATTTCCACTTGGTGGCAGTGCCGTATAACACAACTACAGTGTGAAGTTTTACTGGATTTTTAGACCCTCGCTCGTGCTTACAGAATGAAATCTTTACCATGTTTCATCATACGTTTCTGGAAAGCACACGCATCTTTAACTCTTTAATTGCCAGCTAGGTAGTTATATAATCCAACAGTCGCGGTATCAATATGCAATGTATAACAGCATCACGGCACACAAAAGTAACTGTCATATGCGCGACATGTTTCCAAAGTGTTTAGTAAGTGCACGCTACAGGTGATGCATTATGTCACTGTGTAAGAATGTAGATTGTTGCCATAGTTACGTCTTCGTGTGACATTCCAGAATGTTGATGGAATGTCATACGAAGATGTGCCTCAGCTGTGAAGGCCGCTTCGGGGGCTCCTCCGTATTAAACTTATAATATAATCATAATTATACTTGCGTCACGTGATCTAAATATAATGAAAATTCACTACAATTGGCGACGAGGAAGCTGGATAGTGGAGGGAGCCCCCGGACAGGAAGAAATGATGCAGTGAAAGTTGTACGTGTAACGGCTGGTTTGTGTGGGCTGCTGCGCACAATAATGATACAGGAACGGGTGAGCGGCTACAGGAAGCAGTGCCAGCATGCAGGGAAATTAAGGAATCAACTTACCAGGGCTATCGAGGACGGTGCGAGAGGTATGAGCAACCGTCGTTGGAGGCTAGAGTAAAGGACCCTAGAACGTGAGTTGCGTGCCGCCATTTTGGGGGGAAAAAAAAAAAAAAAAAAACAACCGTTTGTTAGGATCGTGATTACGGCAATCAGCTGCTGTTATGGACAACGCACTGAAGGAAAATAAGCCAAAGTTTATAGATGCATGGCCATACTGAGTTCAGACTGTTGTTGGGAGGCAAGACAAAAATATATATGGTGTAAACAGCAGATATTAACAAACAAGGGAATATACTGAACAATTAAGAGATACCACATATGAGTAGGGCATTACATGTTAATCATCAAACTTTAGCCATGCAAAACACGGCTGCTCCTATAAAATTTCTGTCGGCTCCTGGCAATCCAACATGCCCTTGGGAGCAGTGGCAGGACAACTTTCAAGTGTATTTGAGAGCGATTGGAGGGGCAAAATTCAATGATGATCAGAAGGAAGCCACTTTGTTACACTGTATTGGCACAGAAGCTTTAAGAATATTTAGATCATTACCTGATCTTGAGCAAGATGAAGAAACATGGGGTGAAGCGTCCAGTGGGTCAAGAAAGTATGATACTGCAGTGGCTAAATTGAACAAGCATTTTGGTAATAAGACAAACATTGTGTTGGAAAGATATAGATTTTTCACAAGAAAACAGGGCAAAGAGGAAAGTATTGATTCATATGTAGCGACATTGAGAGGACTAATGGCCACATGTGCCTTCACTGGAGTCACCAACGAATATTTGAGAGATCAGATAGTGTTACATGTGGCTGACCCGCGCATTCAGCAACGGCTGTGGCAAGCGAAAAATCCCACATTAGAAAAAACGTTGGAAATAGCCAGGTCAATGGAATTGGGTGAAAAATGCATGAGAGAGGTTCAAAGTAAACCAGAGTTCCCTGGAATTAAGTCAGTCCAAGGTATAGATGATGAACAGCAAAACAATCAGGAAGAAAAACTGATTGCCATGGTCAAAAGAATGGTCAGGACAGAGACATCTGGTGGGTACAGACAGGATGGAGGAAGTACAGTCAAGCACAGTAGTAGGTGTACATGTTGTGGATGGAGCAAACATGAAAACACGGAGAAGGAGTGTCCAGCATTCGCAGCAGAGTGTTTTAGGTGTGGATATACTGGACATTTTGGAAAGATGTGTCGCACCAACAGAGGAAGAAGCAGATTTAATGGCAGAGCTGGCAGGACTGCTGGTCGATTTTATAGAAGCAGGAATGCAACTACCATGGGTGTGAGAGCTGTCGAGGAGAATGCTGGTTCCAGTAATTTGGTAGCAATAACTGATCGGGCGGAGGATAGAATCCAAATACTTACTGTTGCACCAAGAGATGATGGAGTAGGATCTTGGGTTCCTATGGATATAGATGGTGTAACGTTACAAGTGATGGTAGATACAGGTTCACCTTATACTATGGTGGATGTACAGACGTATGTAAATGTTTTGAAGAAGAAGATGGAAGATTTACAGATGACGAACACCAGAGCAACAGGTTATGGTAAGACACCTATTAATATTATAGGATATAATTGGGTGAAATTGAGATTTGAAGGACGCAAAACATACTGCAGATTGTATGTGGCGGAGGATGGTTTTTCAATAATAGGATGGTGGGAGCAAGCTGCATTGAATATCAAAATTCATCCAGGAGAAAGTGTACCCATTCTGTGCATTTCTGAAAAGGTATGTGACAATGCAGAGAGTTTGGCAAAATCTTTTCCGAATGTCTTCAATGACAAAATTGGTTTACTGAAAGGATTTGAGCATCGTATTATTCTCAAACGGGGTGTGACACCAGTTGTACATAAAGTGAGAAGTATACCCATTGGCACTAGAGATGCATTAAAGGCTGAGTTAGAGAAATTATGCAAACAAGACGTCATTGAACCTATTGAAAGTTCAGAATGGTTATCGCCTATTGTTTTGGTTAAAAAAACAGATGGATCCATCAGGATGTGTGTCGATTTAAGAGATTTAAATGCCAACATATGGATTGACAGGCATCCTTTACCGAATATTGGAGAGATGTTATCCACCATGAGTCCAGCAACATTTTTCACGACTTTAGATTTGTCATCGGCCTACCATCAGGTAGTACTTGAAAATGGATCAAGACATTTGACATCTTTTGTGACGCCTTTGGGAGCTTTTAGGTACAAAAGAATGCCGTTTGGGTTGGCTTCGGCAGCTGCAGTGTTTCAGAGGTTAATGCATTATCTGTTTGAAGGTTTACAAGGAGTGTATTATTTCCAAGATGATATTTTGGTGTCTGGAAATTCTCAAGAGGAGCATGATGCAAAATTGTTAGCTGTGCTGCAAATGTTACAGCAGAAGGGAATGACACTCAAGATTGAAAAGTGTAAAATAAAACAAACTGAAGTAACATATTTGGGTCATCGAATAAGTGATAAAGGCATTATGCCTAAAGAATCTTTGGTGGACACCATCCTTAAAATAGCGGAACCAAATAACAAAGACCAGTTGAGGAGTTTTTTGGGTCTCACAGAATATTATTCGAAATTTATTGATCACTACTCAGATAACACTGAAAGCATGAGGAAATTAATGTGCAAAGGAATGAAATATGTTTGGTCAGAATAATGCAGAAAAGAGTTTGAAAAGATAAAGACTATGATTAATAAAGCACCAGCTTTGAAATTATTTGACTCAAGTGCCAAAACAAGAATAGCAGTGGATGCAAGCAATGTAGGTTTAGGTGGTATTTTGGAACAAGTTCAAAATGGAGAAGTAGTTCCCATAGCATTTGCATCAAGGACATTAAGAGGAGCTGAACGAAGTTATTCAACAATAGAAAAAGAAGCACTTGGAGTAAAATGGATATTGGAACATTTTAAGAGTCTTATTTGGGGAATTCCTGTAGATGTAAGAACTGATCATAAGCCTCTTGTTCATGTATTGAAAGCAAAAAATTCCCACATGATGTCTCCACGTATAAGAAGATGGACTTTGATTATTATGCAATTTAATGTGACCATAAAGTACACACCGGGAAAGAATAATGTTGTTGCGGACTGTTTTTCTAGATTGCCATGTGAAAATAATCTAGACAACGGTGAGGATGAACAAGAGTTCAGAGAGGAACAGAGCATGGACTGTATCATAGCTCAAGTTCATCCTAGTTTTTCAAAAAGAGACTGGATGGAAGCAACAGACAATGATATTGAACAAGAGATGTTGAGGAAGGCTATTGAATCTGGTTGGAGAGAAACTGATGACAAGTTGAGTCAATGGGAAAGATTTAAGGATGAATTGTCCAGTGTTGAGGTATGTGTGTATAGAGGAGATCGAATGATACCACCTACAGTTTTAAGAGAAAAAATCATGGACATTGCGCATGAAGGCCATGTTGGTAGAATGTTGACGAAAAGAAGAGTAAGAGAAGCTTACTGGTGGCCCAACATGTGGAGTGATATGGAAGCTTTAGTTAAAAATTGTACTGCTTGTGCTGTAAGTGACAAAAGCAAATCTGTACGAGTTACCCCATTACAACCGGTGGACATTCCTGTTACTGTATGGACGAAATTGGCTATTGATATAGCTGGTCCATATGAATCTTTGGAGTGTCAGAAGATCTATTTAATAGTGCTAGTTGATTATACATCAAAGTGGGTGGAATGTGGCATAGCAGAGGAGTCAGTGACAGCTGTTAAAATAGTGAAGTTTTTGGATGAGATTTTTAGTAGAGAAGGAGACCCACAAGAAATTGTGTCAGATAATGGAGCCCAGTTCATGTCGTCAGAGATTCAAGGATTTTTAAGAGACAGATCTATCAAACACAATACTACAGCGTTGTACCACCCAATGAGTAATGGACTGGTAGAAAGGATGAATCGTTTCATTAAAGGTATATTACAATTAGCTTGTGCAAATGGATTACCATGGAAGGAGACACTTAAAGAAGCTCTCACTACATATAAGGTCACACCACATTCAATTACCGAGGAGGTGCCATTTACGTTGATGAGAGGGAGACTTTTCACCAATAGGTTGAGGCCTGCGTGGATGATGAGCAATGAAAATAAAAAAAAACTTAACATGGAGGACATTGTTGACAAGGTGAAAAGGAAACAAGAGAAATATAAAAGTTATTATGAAAGGCAGAGAAATGTTCAAGAGAGTACGATCAGAAAAGGTGATATGGTGAGAGTGAGGGAACCAATACGTGTGATGAAAGGAGAGTCCAAGTTTCGGGCCCCACAGAAAGTTATGGAATGCTCAGGAAAGTCAGTGATACTGGAAGATGGCAAGAAATGGTCATGTGATGATATCGTGTTGGCAAAAGAGAATGAAGTTATAAGATATGAAGAAGATGATTTTGTTGCAGGAAAAGGAAGGTTACCAGAGAAGGAAGTACAGAAAGACCTTGTTGAAAAGAAAAATGACAGTTTGCAGTCAGGATCAAAAAGTAGAAAAAGAAGATGGAATTACAAACAAGACTATGTATATTATTGAAGACTTCAACATAGTTATATTTACAAGACTGGCTAAAACAAAAAAAAAACAAAAAGAAAACATGGAAGAAATTGTATCCTTTTATTGGTTAAAATGACATAGTGTGATGTTCAATGTTATATTGTTTAGTGTTTTAGTTTAAGTTAACAGGAAACTTTGTTTGAATACAATATGTGTTTTATTGTTTGGAAAGGGAGATGTAAGAATGTAGATTGTTGCCATAGTTACGTCTTCGTGTGACATTCCAGAATGTTGATGGAATGTCATACGAAGATGTGCCTCAGCTGTGAAGGCCGCTTCGGGGGCTCCTCCGTATTAAACTTATAATATAATCATAATTATACTTGCGTCACGTGATCTAAATATAATGAAAATTCACTACACACTGTAAAGCCGCAATGGCAAAGCTACGGAAATGAGTGCTTTTCGAAAAGGCATAATGAAACAATAACGAACCTGAAAAACCAAGTACCACCTTGCAGTGGTGGTATGTCTATTATACGACACTGCCACCTAGTGGCAGTTAAGAAAACTACAAGCATCAACCGAACAAGTCTTTTGGATCCCAGGCGTGATCAGTACTTTTCCCAAGAAGTTAATAACATGTTTATTGAAGGCACACAGGTGTCGATTTTGCTTTGTACTTCTTTATAGAGTTCACTAGCAGCAAAAAACAATACAATTGATGAACGGAAAGAAGAAGCAAATAATATAACCTATGTCCATACACCCGTAGCCCCCAAAAAATTATTATTTACAACAGGAGACCTTTGCGACAACTCCTTTACTACTTTTCAACGTGGGTGTCGAATTGTCATGACGGTAAGTCATGTTAAACGAGAACTTCCCCAAAAACTTAGTGGTAGATGTCATGTTGTCACAGGATCAGTTACGTTTGTGTTCTTCCCACATCGTTATGTGGGATATTGATATTGATATTGATATTTTATTTCTATCGCGCTCGTACACAAGTGTTTCAGAGCGCGACAAGGCAAGGGAGGGGAACAGGGGAGAACAAAACAGCGATCTTACTGGGAGACATAATTTGGGTGGGAACGGGGAAAAGGAAGTGACGGGGTGTAGAGGGAGGTAGAGGTTAGTCTAGTGAATAAAGGAGTTGAGACACGTAGTGCCGTGTGGGCCTCCTCATTGAGTGAATGACGCATGGGTGCGGACAGGGCTACGAGCTGTGTACATGCGAACACCTCGTACAGTTGACACTGGCAACGGGGGAAGACTGACCCAGCGCGGTCCTCCCTAGCTTTCATTTCCCGCTTGGAGCAGAAGCGGGACACGCGGCCCGCCTTCACAGCACACGTGGACCCAGGGCAGCAGTGGTGATTCCGCTCCTATGGTGCAGCCTTAACTATAAGCGGTCCGCACAGCAGGCCCTCAACACGGGCCACAGCAGTGATTCTAGATGCAACATGGCCAGTGCGGCTCCCCTAGTGGCCACGCCGGGATAAGTGTGCAGTCACATCACGAGGAGGGGAAGAGCCTGGGCCTGAAAGCCCCCCTGGAGGGCACACATCTCTAGAGCATGGCAATCCACTGTGCCTTCAAGATCTTCAGAGGCTTTTCCACATGACCATGGTGACATTTCCCCGGTGCAACTACCCCATGCATTCGACCCCAGAGACATAGATAACCTGGGGCCCCGGTGGGTCCGATGGTTGAAAGATGCCAAGGTGTATGTGGGGGCGATGGGCCCCATGGATGAAGAAAGAATAAAAAACAAACATTATCACTGTAGCAGTGGGGGCCGCTGTCAGATACATCCTCTACAAATCGGTTGACGAGGAAAAGGCAACGTACCAGGAAATTCGAGGCACTTAACACCTACTTAGCCCCACACACCAACATGGACTACGAGAGACATATCTTTCATACGACCATGCAGGAGAAAGGCGAAACCATGGACAACTATGTCATGTGGCTGATATCCGCATTAAGCACTGTGCCTTCCATCTGTACTCAAATGACGAAGCTCTACGCTCCCAAGTCATCATGGGGTGCAAATCCACAGACTTTAAACGGAAGTTGCTCGAGAAAGAGGACCCTTGACGAAATCCTTGCAATGGCCGGTACCGACTCAGCAGTCATGCAGCAGGTGGTCGGCTTAGAACAAGTAAAGATCTCATCAGTCACCAGGGACCAGGAGGTCATCAAGAAACGAACGCCAACCATACCCGACAAATCCAGCCACTCATCAAAATCATTCTACAGATGCGGCTACGAATTCCCCCGCGAGGGCACGTGCCCAGCAATCGGCCAGAAGTGCGCAGCATGCTGGGGTGACGATCATTTCCGGGCAGTCTACAGAAATGCACCGGCGCCCATCGTCCAGGCTGCCCCTCCGAGGGGCAGCAGACTAAACCCTAATTACAGACCAGACAACAGAAGATCAAGCCATGAACACAGGAGATCCCGCCCAGTGGAAGGTGAGAGTGGCTGTCAACAGTGCAGGAGATCGCTCAGATCCCCAGACAAGAGAACTACCTACAGGCCCCGAATGAGCATCCGCTAAGTGGAGATACGCTCGCCATTCATCATCGAATCCTCATCCTCGCACGACAGCCAGAGAAGAAAAGGATACGTGTGGGCGCTTGGCAATGAGATGGTAAAGGAACACAGTCCCATCCTGACACTTCAGGTGCACAACATACCAACGATTGATACAGGGGCTCCTGTCAAGGTACTGACCGAAGCGGCCTACAATGCCTCCCACACCAGCCAAGACTGCGGCCCTCGCAGGTCGACATTTTCCGGTACGGCTCAATCACTCCTTGGCTATGCAAGGGTACTTTTACCACAGTCTGCACACACAAATCGACACGGCCCGCATGCAGCTGCATGTCCTCTTTACAGAAGCCAACAGCAGATGCATTTTGAGTTTCCAAACGGCCATGGACATGGCACTCGTCCATATTTTATACAACCTGATGGCCCACAAATGCCTGGTTCCAGAAGGTGACGTCACTAAAGTGTATCCAAACCTCTTCAAGGGCTTATGCAAGCTGCGTGACTATAAAGTGAAACTACACATCGACCCAGAAATCAAGCCAGTCACCCAGCACTACAGAGGTATCCTGATTAATATTCAAAAACGGGTGGAGGAAGAACTAAGGCATCTACTAGAGCTCCATATCACCGAGCATGCAGTGGGACCCACCCCTTGGGTCTCCCCGATCATACCGGTACCCAAGAAATCAGAAGAAGGCTCCATCCGCCTGTGCGTAGACATGCGCCTCCTCAACATGGCCCTCTAGCTTGAACGTCATCAAGTCCTGAGAATAATGGAAATGATCCACCTCCTCAATGGGGCAACCGTATTCTCAAAGCTCAACCTCAACAAGGTCTACCATCAGCTGGAACTAGCCCTGGAATCCAAGTACATCACCACCTTTGTGACTCATATGGGGCTATGTTGTTACAAGCGCCTGAATTTTGGCATATATTGGCAGAGATTTTCCAGGAGGAGATCCACCAAGTGATCAAGCACATCCCAGGGTGTCTGAACTACAGCGACAACATCCAGGTGTTTGGCAAGAACACAATGAAAATCTCCACAAGGTGTACAGGGCCCTAGAGGCTGCAAATGTCAGGTTCAACAAGGACAATTGTGAGTTTGGCAAGCGAACTCTCAAATTCTTTGGCCACATATTTTTGGACCAAGGGATGCGGCCGAACCCAGAAAAGGTCAAAGCACTACAGGAAGCTCCCCACCCAATGGATGTATCAGACTTTAGGTCATTCCTGGGTCTCGCGAGCTACTACTCACCGTACCTGGAAAACTTTGCGACAGTGATTGCCCCGCTCAGAGAATTAACCAAGAACGGCCAAGACTTTATCTGGACCAAGGAATGTGAGGCTTCTTTCACAGAAATCTATGCTTGCATTGCCTCGGACATGGCATATTTCAGCTTGGCCAAAGATACCATAGTGACAGTGGACGCCAGCCCGGTAGGACTGGGCGCAATATTGGCACAATACGACCCAAGAACCCTGCACATAATGAAGGTCCTGTCATACACAAGTCGCAGTCTATCCACCACAGAGCAGAAATATTTGCTAGTGGAAAAAGAAAGCCTGGCGGTCGTCTGGGCCTGCAAGCAGTTCCATTTATTTCTATTTGGAAAACCATTTACAGTGGTCACCCATCACCAAGCTCTTCTCAAAATGTATGGCAACCCCCAAGCTATTGAAGGCAAGCGTCCCCAGAAAGCACGACCCTCCCCGCAATGAGAGGTAATAATGGACTCTCCCACGAATGGGAATAAGGCTAGGACCAAGTGCGGGTGAGCTCAAGGGAAGCTCTATCTAAGTCAAATAGGGCATGCAAAGAACTCTGCAAACTCCAAGAGCGCTCTGTCTGACAATCGCAAAGACAGGCGTTTATATTTACAAAAAGCGTCATAGGCACCTACACACTATAGGGGGCACATGTACATGGGGATTGGGTGGCGTCGACTAACTTCGAAAATTCTTGTAAAGGCTGCGCCCTGATACCCCCGGGTACGCTCGCGCATTATAAATAATAAAAAAAAAAAAAAACAAACAAACAAACAAACTATATGTGCAGCTGTGATGCGTCGCTTCGTGGTTGGTGGACACCGCCGGGTGCCAACGTGGGGTGGGCAGGTCAGCTGGGCTCATCCGGGAGGTACTGTCCGGTCAGGCGTGGTCAGTGTCATTGATGGACGTCTTTCTTGGCTTTCTGCCCTAAGGGCCATGCACACCCCATTCATTCAATGCTGCAATGTCAGTTGCCCTGTAAATCCTACAATAGGTTATTCTACAGGTTAATACAACACAGGAGGAATGCGCATTAGGTGGAGTACTTTGGCGATACATCAATACAGGGTTGCTGTTATCCTGTTGACTAGGTATCATAGGCCACAGGGTCGGGTCTCAGGGCACGGGTTAAGCTGTCCAAGCATTTTGGGTCTCGTTAGAAGTAATAACGGATGCTTTTGCAATGTTGGTGCAATATTGGGTGTCTTCTTTTACAAGCGTCATTAATCTGGGGCGAACTGATGGGTCATGGGATCTATGAGGGGGCACCTCTGGCCTCTGGTTATGGCTGGATTTTGCTGCTGGGCTGTAAATAATTCAGGTGGCTGTTCGTGGCCATGTGAGCTGCGGGGGAATCATGAATGCTTGAAGCGGCTCCAGCCGAATTGGGGGAGGTGAGGCAGTGTAGCTCGGGCCTTTGCTTTCTCTGGCAGGCTTCAATGGGAAGGGAGGGGAGGTGGCCTTGGATATGCCCGCGATGATAGTCTTCTCGTAAGCTGCAAATTGTATTGAATTGCATTGAAGATGAAGGGATTCGTATAATGTAATAATGTATAATGTAAAATGGCAAAAGGGTTACACGTCTATAATATTTGCATCAGTACATAGTCATTTCAGAACACGTTAACTATATTGACAGTTTTATTAGTCACTACACGGTAAGTATTTGCAAGATTAGCAGCTTTAGCATCACATTGTAAACACAATACGTGAGATAGCATTAGGGTTGGTGGAGCACGCAGGAGCAACAGACGAATACGGTTGACAGCAGTAATACACGTTTAACTCATACATTCACATTTGATGGCATTCTATGTATTTCATTAACATTTTACAAGAGCTCACAATACTGTCGCGCTTGTGTTCCTTTGCACTCTAACAGCATCAGGGTAGTCATGGCATAAGGACTTGGTATCACTCTTTTTATATTACCCCTAGAGAGGCACATAGTAGGAGGCCAGGGGCACTGAGTGGGTGCACATAACTGAGGGGGTTTGAGTATCGTGACCATGTTGTCACACAATAACACATTCTTCTTTTCGTACAGGGTTTGTAGATTATTGACACGGGGGTTGTGCAGAAGGGATATCATTGTAATGCAATATATATGTATATATGTATGAACAGTTTCTTGATGCGAGATTGAGGCTTTTGTTTCATCAAGGACGGTTCACAGTTATTTTCCAAGCCAGCCCCGCTGCCCGGGTCACGCTGGGGATAATGATGCACTGCGGAAGATGAAAGATACAGTGTTTGCTCTAACACTAGCTCATGTCTGATGGTTCGTGGGAACAGGCTTTCAGCGGATCTGCCAGGGCGCGGAGGCAACAGGGGCAGGCGAGGACTCTCTGAAGGTGGGGGGCTTGCTGCAGTGCACGAGGAATCATGTCTTAAGATGGTGTTCTGGTTGTCAAAAATGGTTCCCTGGGTCTAACCTAATACAGTATGTTTGGTCCATGTGTCGGCCAGTGGTCCACCCACCACCTGGGCCCTGGTGGCAGGGGGTCCCCTGACGAACCATAGACATCACAAGGAGGGGACTGCAGGGGAGGGGGGTCTCTTTGAACTGTCCTCCCATACATTTCCCCACTTTCGTTACTTAAGTAACGAATACCGTAAGTCCCCCAACCGCTCACATTCCTTTTCCTGAGCCACCGCCTCGTCCCATGCCGGGGTGCCCTTTATGGGCATCCAGGCCCTGCACACCCCCCTCAGGCTTTCTCCCCTTCTAGCATATTCGTCTGGAGTACAAGTCAGGTATATAAAATCTCTATGCCCCTCCAAGTCCACCCACACTTCCGTATACCATTCAAGTTCCCACGGTTCTCTGATTGTTGTGTGCCATAATCTATCTATTATATCCCCATTGCGGTATACCGGCACCATCTGGTATTTAGGCCCAGCCTCTTCGCCTGTTTGCACTTGAGCCTTCCGCATAGCTTACACTGTGCCTCGAGCATTGCCCATTGTCACCATCATCAATGTACCATTTGGTACTGCACCTGCACAACATCGAAGGCCCATCTGGCACACACAAAAAATTAGAAGTAAAAACACTACTGTGGGCATTAGTAATTTAACAGTCATTCCCAACCATGATGGGACCCAGGAGAAGAGGTTGTCGAACCACATGCTTGTTTCTGCCCCGCCTTCTCTTTTCATCCTTTCTCCTAGGTTGTGCACTGCTGCGATCACGTTGGACAATGTACCATTATCTGCGTCTTCAGAAGGTACGAAAGTGCAACATGCACTTCAAATATTTCGGCAAACACCTCCGTCCATTGCTGTTAATAGGTCTAGGACATACCTATTTTGCATTGTCATTAGCCGCAGGGCTCTCAGCTCTACCTTGATCACGTTGAAACCTTCTTCAGTATCGTTTGCTAACTGGATGAGCTCCCAGCGTGTTATTTGGAGCCACTTAGCATTTGCCCGTGCCTGGATGCTTGGAATGAGTGAGGCAAAGAAAGTCTCTGCAGAGCTAAACAATCAATATCTGTCTGGGATCTGTGCCAATAGCTCTGAAGATGCTTTGGATATGTAGTTTGATGATCGCCTGTTTCAGGACAGCATTTCTTCCTTGGTGCCAGAGGACAAGACATACATCTGCGGTTCTTCTGTTGGTTGGGCCTTGTTTTCGTGGGGGGCATCTTGCCCTTTCCTGTCCCCACCGATGTGGCTCTCTGGTATCACCATTAGTGCTGAATGTGGTGTGGCCAATGAGCAACTGCCGCTCCATGATTTGTGGGAGATGCAAGTATGCCTGGCGGCCACACACCCAGTAGGTGTCCATGAGTGCTGCTGTCCCCTTCCTCATGTCTGGGATGGTGAGAGTCCTGTTGCAGTCTTTGTTTATTCCCATTGCGGTCTTTCCTTCCCCCTGGAAGCATAGTTCATATGTTATTTCTTTCTGCAGTTTGAACGGTTTTTCAATGGCAGTCACCCATGTTAACTTTGTGATGTGCTCCTTCCAGATGGGTGTACACGTTCTTTCGATCCACTGCAGCTTTTCAGGTGACACTCCTCGCAGCGCCTCCGCTTTGCATGTAACTTCTTCGTCTTTCCATCTGTTGTCTGTGAATAATGTCTCCTTTATTACAAAAAATGGTTCTTTCAGGCATATTACGCCTTCCACTTTCGGGTAGCACGTTTTCTCGTTCTGCAGCATGCTAAAAGTTATTTTGTGTGCCTGAAATGTGTTCTTAATTCTGCACAGCGTAAGATGAAGGAGACATTGGGCATTTATCAGAGGCAATTATTTTGGTAGCAACACCTTGGGTGTTACTGAGGCATGCGGGATAAGGGAGCAGACATAGCAACTCTCATTTGTTGTTTGCTTGGCAGTTGCGCTCATGTCTGCATACCATTTATTAGTCTGGTGAGGGTGTCTTGGATCTTCCATTTGATCTAAACCCAGACCGTGGTACTTGTCATACTTCCTACTTCCCACCCCCCCATTTCCTTCTATTATTTCTAACATATCTCGCAGCTTCATGGGCGAAGTGTGATCTATACCCCCCTTTTCCCACATCCCCCTCTTTCCATTCATCATATAGGGATGCAAACTTTTCTGCCATCTTTTTGTTTTCTTCTTTTATTCTATGATATAATGTACTGGCTGCAGTAGGGGTGGTTACCTGTGTGGGCGGGATAGTGGGGGTATTGTAAAGCCACGATATGACAGAAGGGTTGCGGTCATTTAGACTGTGGGCATTGTAGTCAGAGACATTTGGCAGGGGAGTTATGCTAACATTCATTTCAGCACTGCTTTTCTTAGAGTGGTTGATTGTTTTGGGCGGTTTCGTGTTATACCCCCATACAAGCTGGTATCCGTTCCATACCGAAAAATCACCTTCTTTCGCCCTTTCAGTTGTTATATTTTCATTTGCAATATTATTTCTGTTCCCCCCTCCCCCTCATTCATCTCGACAGAGATGAGTGCTATGAACCAGTAAGTGCTTATGCCAAACAGTATCACAAAAAATAATACGATGCATACAGACAGTCCACATTCATACGAATATCTACAACTTTCTACTATAGCATTTCTACATCTTGATATTCTATTGCTATCCGTTGCTGGCTGCCCATTTGTTGCCATGGTTGTTCCTATTTAAGACATAAAAGTGCATTAGGTATATACATGTAAACATTTTCTTTTTGTACTGTATCCACCAGACAATTATAGTGTAAGATAGAGGGAGAGAGAGTGGATGGGTGCAGAGAGAAAGAGAGAGAGAGAGAGAGAGAGAGAGAGAGAGAGAGAGAGAGAGAGAGAGAGAGAGAGAGAGAGAGAGAGATTTTCTCATTCCTATTTGATCACTTTTTCCATTTTTCATTTCAATCATTAATGTTATTCAATTATTTTTTTCTTGTACCTGTAATTCTATTTCTCTGTTAGCATATTCATATACCTAATACACTTCTTTTTAACTGCACCTTTTTCATTCAATGTTTTCATTTGTTATTGTTTGCTGTTGTCTTCCTCATTCACTCCCTCCTGAACATGATTGTAGGCCCTCCGTACATCTGTTAAATGTATCCAGTACCTTAGCCCTTTAACCCTGACTGCTGTGGGAGTACAAAAAATTACCTCGTATGGGCCATGGAATCTTGGGGCACTCCATCTGCGCACAAAACGTCTAACATAAATAAAATCCCGTGGAATCAATTGTCCTTGGGGGCCCTGTTCCACAAATGACACAGCTGGGTTTCCCTCTTCTCGTGTAAATGGCGGTGAAAGTTGTCTTGAGATTGCACGCACTGCCCTAGTCAGTTTTTTCAGATAATCAGTAAACTCATCTCCTAATATCGTGGCACTTCTGTGTGCATCTGAGTTTCTACGCAGCAGAGAATGTGCTTTGTGCATTCGTCTCCCCGTCACAATCTCGTGCGGGGACAAGTGGTGGTCCTTACTTGGCTGGTTTCTTAGTTCGAATAGTGCTAGGGGTAAACAATACACCCAGTTCTTTTTGAGTGAGAAGCATAATTTAGACAATCTTCCTTTTAACAGGCCGTTGATCTTTTTGACAACGCCATTACTTTGAGGGTGATAAATCAAGCAAAGCTTATGTTTAATCCCCAAAAATGCAGTAACTTCCTTGAACAGTTCGTTCACAAAATGAGTGCCGTTGTCTGAGCGAATCACATCGCAAATTCCCCAGCGCGTGAATACTTCTCTCACTAGGAACCTTGCGGCGCACTTAGCATAAGGGCGTGCACATGGACCAGCCTCAACCCATCTAGAAAATGCACATACAACTACTATCATGTAGCGTGCCCCATTACACCTTTCCCCCATGTCTGTGTAATCAATATGTAGTTCCCAGAAGGGTCCTGTAGGTTTTGGAATTGTCCCTCTGAGTGTCCGTAATGTCATCCCTGAATTGATTATTTGACACGTTGTGCATTCCATTGCTAATCTTGATATATGTTCCTGGAGCCCTGGCACAAACCAATCTTCCTGAATTTCTGCTGCTATGTGTTGTTTGGCCTTGTGTGCTGGAAAGTGTAGTTGCTGGAATGCTATATCCATCAGTTTAATGGGCATCACCACTTTACCTGTGTTATTTTGGCGCCATAGTAAATCTGTTGCCGACTGGCTGCAACCCCTTTTTTCCCACAATGCTTTTTCTTCATTACTTGCTCCTTCCTGCAACTCTAGTATTTGTGATATAGGCATGGCATTGTACCATCCTGGCAGTTCCTCATTCGCTTGTTGCTGCAATATGTACTCACCTGCAATTTCCTTTTGGAAATATGACGCCTCCTTGGCGGCAGCATCCGCTGCCGCGTTTTCCAAAGATACAATATATGTATTAGACGTATGGGCTTGGCACTTGACGATTGCCACCATTGTAGGTTCTTTCAGTGCCTCAATTAATTCCTGTAGCAGTTCTGCATGTTGTACTGGGGTCCCATCCGCCCTGCGAAACTCTCTCCGCCCCCACCGGGCCAGACCACCGTGTACCGTTGTAGTCATGTACGCTGAATCTGTGTATTTTGTGACTGTGCATCCCTTGGCTTCACGTAATGCTTCAATTAGGGCAACAAGTTCTGCTGCTTGAGCGGAAAAGTGTGATGGCAGCCGATATTGCACTAGCACTTCATACCTTCTTCTAATCTCACTACCGCCATTCCTACATGTTTTTCACCTGTATCCATGTCAATTGATGCTGATCCATCTACAAAGTACACTTCTCCTTCCGTTAGGGCATTTTCACTTACCACTGGGCCCTCTCCCTGTTCTCCTGTGTATGTTGCACAATCGTGCTCTTGCATGTTTTCTATTGGGTATGGTTCTGTGATGAATGTCGCTGGGTTTACTGTTCTGCACCTTACTATGTGGATGCTGGCTCTGGATAATATTATCTCGTATGCTGTTGCTCGCTGTGTTGTTAGTGTGCTTTTTGATCTTTCCAGTATTGCGAAAAGGGAGTGTTCCACATATAATGTAACGGATCACCCCATTACTATAGTGGCACTTTTCTCAATGGCGAACGCGGCAGCAGCAAGAGACTGTTTGCATGCGAAGTGGCCTTGCATAACTGCGTCGAGTGTGCCACTGTAGTGCGCCAATGGCTTGTGTCCCATGGATGTCTTTTGTGTCAGAACAGCTGTCATTAGTGTTCCCTTGCAGTGGGAGAACAGGTAAAATTTGCGCTCATAGTCCGGGTTGGCGAGTACTGGAGCGCTTGAAATTAGTTGTTTCAGATTGGCCACCAGGGAGCGCGCAGGCAATGGCTGCCTGAACGTACTGCTCTCCCCGAAGCCAGGCGTCTAGAGGGTATTGAGCCCCCCCCGAAACTCCCCCGGCGGGCCCAACGCGGTGATTGGGACGGGTGAACCCTCTGGGCACCCCATGAGAGCAGGAGCGGAGTCCGACGACCCCAGGGTTCCCGAGATCGGGACCAGCAGGAGAAGGCACGGCCTGGGCGGCCCTGACACCAGAGGAGAGACGAGGCCTTCCCGCACTGGCAAGAGGCCGGAGGCACTGCGAGCCCGGCAGCGGTTCGGGAGACGGGCTCCCTTCCCCCCTCCCCCCTGCCGTCCAGATGAGAGAGGCGACGGAGCAACGCCCCCGGCCCGGGAGACTGTCCCGGAGTGCTCGCGGTCGGAACCGCTCGAGCAAAGCGGGCCTGCGTGCAGACGCCCCCCGCTCCCATCAGGAGTCCCCAGGCGGGCTGCTGCGCCCCTCGGAGCCCCGGAGGAAGGAGGTGAGGAGAGAGAGCGGCGGCGACACGGGGAGTCCCGAACCCGCTCCCCCTCTGGCGCGGGTGGGGAGATCCCCCGCACGCCCTGATTAAGTGCGGGGGGGCCCCCGGACCGTGTCGGCCCCGGCCAGGAGGGTCCACTGTTGGGCGCCAGGCCCCCTCCTCCCCCACAGACAGAAGAACCGTCGCCAGAACTGGGGGTAGTTGGGGTGTGAGGCCCCTACCCATTGTTGGTGGGGCGTGTGCCCGTCCCCCGCCCCACGGACAGAAGCACCGTCGCCAGAACTGGGGGTAGTTGGGGTGTGAGGCCCCTACCCATTGTTGGTGGCCCGCCCCCCCCTCACCACGAGAGCCTTTAGGCTGGGCGCCGGGGTTACAGTGCCCTCCGCCCCCGCCAGCCCAGGCCACACACGACACCCTCCCACGGGGCGGCCAGGAGAAGCCCCAGACCATTGTGGCAGACTTCGAGCAGGGTGTGAGGCCCCCACCCAGGGATTGGTGGGGCGTGTGCCCACCCCCCCCCCAAGAAAATATTAGCCCCCAAGAAACAGCTAAGAATCATCCGATTCGCGAGTGGGGTGGCCTCGCTTGGCCTCCCCCCCTTGCACCTGCCCCCCTGGGGCGCCCCGGGAGGGAAACCGAGTACTGACCCGGAGTGGGCCCCCCACCCTCCGCCGGGGCGGCGGGGGTCGATACGGCGAGGTGCAGGTAAACACCAGATGAACTGGCGAGAAGCCTTACAGGGATACCGCTTCCAGGAGACCCCCAGAGGTAACAAGGGTACGAACCCCAAAGGAACTATGGCCCAATCCGAGGACGCGGCTCCCTCCTCGGCAGCAAAGGAAAGAGGCTTCACCTCGATCTTGCAGGAAATCAGGAACATGCGCTCCGATATAGCCCAGAAGTTTGAGAAAATGGACCAGAGGGTGGACAAGGTCGAGGATAGACTATTACAAGTGGAGGCCAACCAATCTTCATCAGCAGCCCAGGACATACAACTATGTATGAGGTTGGAGGCCCTGGAGAAGAGGGACGAGGAAAGGGCCCGACAGATGGACGATTTCGAAAACAGGGAGAGGCGGAACAACCTCAGAATCTTCGGGGTACCTGAAGCGGAGGGGGAGACGGAGAGGGACGTCACCCGAGTAGTGAGGAACATCATCACCCTCCTATTCGCAGAGGAGATGACAACCGAGCTCACATTTGACAGAGTGCATAGGGTAGGGGGCAGAGCGGGGGCCCCCCGGTCAATTTTGGTCCGGTTCCACTATTACTCGGAAAAGACAAAGGTGCTGGAGGAGGCCCGAAAGACCAGAGAAATCACCTACAATAATGCCCAGGTCTCAATATATCACAATCTTTCCGCCTACACGCTGGCCAAGCGCAGAATGTGCCGACCCCTTACGCTACTACTCAAAGAAAAGGGCGTGCGCTATAGATGGGGCTACCCCTTCTCCCTGAATTTTGAATACATGGGCCAACGCTCAACCCTGATCACGGAAGAAGACATTCGGGGAGCTATTCAAGAGTACACGGTGGACCCGTACCCCCGGAGGGGACCGGTGGGACCAGAGAACTTCAGAACAAATAGCCCCGGCCCGTCCGGAGAGAGGAGACGGCGAACCGGTGCAAGGAAATTTAAAAAAATGAACACTCCATCCCCAGCGAAAGTCAGAGAACGAAACGACCCTGAGGACTGTGAACGGGGGCAACCCGCTGAATCCGGGACGGATGTGCGCAGATTCGGAGACTCTACCACCACTATCGTCCCCACGAACAGCAAGTATAGGGGACATACGGACGGCTTACGGCCGGTGGGGAACATTGGGGGCTCAAGGGGATGAGCTTTATGCGTGAATTGCCTGGCCGAGGTGGGCAGGCTGGTGGTTCGGCCAAAAGCCAGCAATGGCGGAACTAATTGGCTGGACGCCGGGGAGGGGGGTGGGGGTGTTTACGGGAGTTGGGGTTGTTCAGATATGGTTGGGGTACGGGGGGCAGTTGGGGTGTTCTAAGCCCACCCAGGGGGGAGGGGAAGGGAGCAAAGGGGACCACAAAGTAGAACCAAGGGAGCACGCGAGGAAAAGAGTTACGAGGGCGTTGACCAAGAGGGAGGGAATCTGGGATTATGGCTGAGAGTCTGCCTGCCCTGGGAGTGGGCTCCCTTAATGTCAGGGCTTAAACACCCCCACAAAGAGATCCCTGGTCTGCAGAGAGTTTAGAAGGGCCACCCTCGACCTCCTCTTTTTGCAGGAAACTCACTGGCCACGGGGGAAGGAGCCCAAAATGCGGGGAGGAGGTATTGGGGAGGTCTTCAGTGCATCCCACAAAAATAAAAAGAGAGGGGTGGCCATCTTGGTGGCGTGGAATGTGGGCTTCGAGAAAGAGGCCGTGCTGAAAGACCCAGAGGGTCGCTACCTGCTGGTGCGGTGATCCATGCAGGGGGCCCCACTTACCCTAGCCGTTGTCTACGGCCCAAACGAAGGCCAAATCCAGTTTTGGGAGGAGGTGAGGGACAAACTCAAAGGCTTTGTCCACGGGACGGTGGTGGTGGGGGGGGACTTTAACATGGTCTTAGACCCAACCCGGGACAGGAAACGAGCTGGTCCCCAGGCCCCCAGGGCATCTGATGAGATCACGGCACGTGGCTTCCAGAGGGTCAAAAAGGGGACAGGAGCTGGGCCTGGTAGACACGGTCCCGACCCCTAGAATGAACACCCCCCTCTTCACTTACTACTCATCTGTACACACGTCATTTTCCAGGATAGACTATGTCCTGGTGGACAAGACCTTGTATCCATTTGTCACTGGCCATAGGGTTGACCCAGTCCCCTGGTCTGACCGCGACCTGGTCCGAGTCACCATAGTAAGAGGTGGGCTATACGAACATAGGGGGAGATGGAAGTGTAATGATTCCCTCCTGAAGGACGAGGTCCTAGCCCAGGAGGTACTTGATGCCATTGCAGATTTCTTTGAACTCAATGACAACGGTGAGGTGCGAACACACACCCTGTGGGATGCCTTTAAGGCAACCCTACGGGGAGTCCCGATCAAATTGGGAGCCCAGAGGAAAAGGGAAAGGGAAGCCCAGGAACGGTATCTGAGGGGAAAAATCGCCCAACTCCAACCGGGAGGCCCCCCTACGAAGCCCCTAGATCATGACCGGGTGGCCACCCTGGACGACTACAGGCTCCAACTAAAAGACCTCCTCCTCCACAAAACAGAGAGAAGCCTCCACCTGGTTAAACAAAAGTATTATGAAAAAGGGGACAGGGCGGACAGGATCTTAGCTTGGAGACTGAGGGAGGTACAGAGAAGCAGAATGGTGAAGGCAGTGAAGAACGAGGTGGGGGAGCTGGGTTATGACACTCCCCACATTGGAGAGGCCTTCAGCCGATACTATGAAAGGCTATACTTGTCCGAATACAAGGGGGACGGGGGGGAGATCGAGGAATTCCTAAACCCCATACAGATCCCGTCCCTGACCAGGGAGATGGCAGAGGGGTTGGAGGGTCCGGTGACCGAGGAGGAGGTGGAACACGCGATCAGTGGCATAAAGGTGGGCCCTTCCCCGGGCGAAGATGGCTATTCAGTCTACTTTTACAAAAGGTTTCGGTCGGCCCTTGCCCCCCACCTGGTTAAGGTGTTCAATGCGGTACTGGAGGGGGGTCCTCTCCCGGACTCCATGATGGAGGCAATCATCGTAGTGCTCCCCAAGGACGGCAGAGACCCCTCTGAGTGCTCCTCCTACGGCCCGATTTCCCTGCTGAATATTGATGTCAAGATCCTGGCCAAGGTTATTGGGAGCCGGGTGGAGGGGATCCTGCCGAAGCTGGTCCACGGTGACCAAGTGGGGTTTGTTAGGGGGAGACAGGGCTCAGATAATATTTGTAAAACTATAGACTTGTTTCACTACGCCCAGGTGTCGGACCTAGACGCGAGCGTCCTTTCCCTGGACTCGGAAAAGGCATTCGACAGGGTTGAATGGAGGTTCATGGAACTCACCCTTCAGAAGATGGGCTTCGGGACACACATCAGGGACTGGGTGGCCGCATTATACAGGGCCCCAAAGGCCAGGGTCCAAGTGAATGGTAGATTGTCAGACTCATTCCCCCTATCACGGGGAACAAGGCAGGGATGCCCACTCTTCCCGCTGATCTATGTCCTAACTATGGAGCCCCTGGCAATAACAATCAGAACACACCCAGACATCAGGGGGATCAGGAGAGGTGATGTAGAATTTAAGCTCTCCCTGTTTGCGGACGATATCCTGGCCTACCTGGTGGACCCAAGATCCTATTTCCCCCCCCCTCCTGTCCCTGCTGACCGCATTTGGGCGCTTTTCGGGCTTAAAGATTAATACATCTAAATCAGTCCTGCTCCCCATGAGAACTCGGGACCTGGGCCTGGACTCCCGGAACAGTCTGGGGGGGATAGCGGTGGGGAAGGCCTCTATTCGATACCTGGGGATCCTTCTAACCAGGGACGTAACCAATCTCGCCCCCGCTAACTATGATCCCGTTATGTCACAGGTCACCGCCGATTTAAGGAGATGGGGCTCCATGATCCTGTCCTGGTACGGCCGCATGACGGCAGTGAAAATGAACATACTTCCGTGCTTACTATACCTCTTCACTGATCCCCGACCAGACCTTTAGGGTCCTTCAGAACGCGGTGCGCGAGTTCGTATGGCAGGGCAGGGCCCCGAGGACCGCGAAGGCCGTCCTTACCTTACCTAGAGAGGAGGGGAGGTTCGGGCTACCTGACTTCCACCTTTACTTCCGCGCCGCCCAATTGCGCGTCCTCCTGGAACACATGAAGGAAGGGATGGGCACATACTGGTCGTACCTGGAGGACATGGATGCTCACCCACTCAAGGTACGCGACCTCCTATGGGCCCCACACAAATTCATCCCGAACAGACTCAAATCCGACCCAACACTGGGAGTTCTCTGGGCAATCTGGAGGGAAGGCCCTCAGACGGCACATCTGACATCATGGCCGTCCCCGATGTCATCCCTTTGGGGTCATCCCCTCAGACTGGGAAGCAGGGGGTTCCGTAAAGCAAAGTCCTGGTCAGACTCCGGGATGGAATGGGCTGGGCAAATGTTTAAAGAGGGGGAATTCCTGCCATATGAGGATTTGAGGGACGCCCTCGGGCGGGAGTCAGTCTCCATATTTGAGTACCTCCGCTTGAAGGGAATCTTATGTGATCAATCATGGGGTCAAAGTCTAAAGAGACAGCTGACCCCCTTTGAGAAACTACTCGATACTGCGACCTCCAGGAAGGGGGCGGTATCTGCAATGTATAACATTTTGAACACTGTTGACCTGGGGAGAAGGAGGGGGTTCCGCACTTTTTGGAACGAACTGGCTGGGGAAGAAATCTCGGAGGACTCCTGGTCGAGGATATTTAAAATAGCTTTCCACAGGAACTTGTTCACAGCGGACATGGAGCACAACTTTAAGATCCTACAGGGGTGGCATAGAGACCCCGTCAAACTGTCAAAAATGTTTACGGGAATATCCCCCGCCTGCCCAAGGGGATGTGACCAGGTAGGCACAAGGGGCCACATGTGGTGGCACTGCCCGAAAGTGCAGGCATACTGGGAGAGGGTAAGGGGTTGGATCGCTGAAGTCACGGAGGAACTGCTTCCCCATAACCCCCAACAGTGCTGCTGGGCCTTCCCCCAGAGGACACGGATGTATACAGATACCCGAGAATGTGGGAAACAATGCTGAGGGCTGGGAGGGTGGCCTTGGCCCAGAAATGGAAAAGCAAGGAGACCCCCGCAAAGGAGGACTGGCTACTAAAGGTTAAGAACATGTTTTTGATGGACAAATTAACGGCAATGATGAACAATGACATGAATTCCTTCCAGGCTAACTGGTACGGGGTGCAGCAGATCTGGGGATGGGAGATCCATTGATTCTCCGGGAGGGAATATGGATGGAAAAGGGCGCCCACGGCCCGGGGGACAGCGGACGACATACAGCCAAACATGCAGTCGAAATTTTCGCTCTTTCCCGAGCTCCGGTCACACAAAGTGTGCAACGCGTCTCCCCGTAAAGGGGGTTCTACTGGGACTTAGTTATTGGGGGGGAGGGTTTGTCTTCTTGGGAGGTTGAGGGGGGGGTTCTTTTCCTTTTTTTTTTTTTTGGGCCTGTGACTTGTATACTCTTTGGTAAAGCTTTCAGCCTGTTTGTTATATTATGAAAATGTCAATAAAACAAAGTTTAAAAAAAAAATTGTTGTTTCAGTGACGCAAATGAGTCACTCATCTCTTTTGACCATTTTATTTCCTTATTCTCCCGCTGGGCCTCTTTGAGTGCGTGTAGTAAGGGTCTTGTGTATTCTGCGTAGTCTAGTATCCATGCTCTGCAATAGTTGCACATTCCTAAAAACTTCTGCATTTCTTTTACCGTTTTTGGCTCTTTTACTGCTGTGATCGCTTCTACTCTGTCAAGTATTATCTTTTTGACATCCTTTGATATCAGCTGTCCCAAGTATAATACTTCTGGTTGGCAGTATTGTAGTTTCCCTCTGTCCACTTTGTACCCTTTGTGGGCCAGCAGTGTTAGGAGGATAACTGAGTCCTTCCTGCACTCTTCCTCATTCTGTGCGCATATGAGCAAGTCATCTACGTACTGAATGATTGTGCTCTCAGCTGTCCAGTTTCCCAAATCTTCGTGGAGGATACGATTGAATATACTGGGGCTCTCACAGTAACCCTTTGGTAACGTGCAATGCTCATATCTTTTCCCCCCTAGTGTAAATGCTGTCAAGTATCTGCTTTCTTCTGCCAGGGGAATGGAGAAAAATGCATTTTTCAAATCAACTACTGTGAAATGTGATGCGTTTTTTGGGATACTGCAAAGTATCGATGCAGGGTTCGGGACTAGGGGAAACTCTTTTTGTATGACATCATTTAGTGGGCGTAGGTCCTGGATCATCCTCCATGCCCCTCCCTTTGCTTTTTTGATCGGGTAAATGCAAGTATTACATGGGGAATTTGAGGGTATTATTATTCCCTGGGCCAATAAGCCACTTATCGTTTCTTTTATCCCTCCCTCAGCTTCACGGGATAATGGGTACTGTTTAACTCGGGGCAAGATTGCTCCTGGTTTTAGTGTTATCGTGACTGGGGCAACAACCCTACATCATGGGGGCCTGTAGTCCACAAGTTGCGTGGCACTAATTTCATGTCGTCATCAAAAAAGGAAGTTGGTGCTCCCACCACAGCCATTGACTGTACAGGCACTTGTCTCGTTTGTATCAAGATATCACATGGTATTGCTATTTCCATTATTATTTCTCCGTCACTTTCTGAGTCAGAAAAGAGATCCTCATCTGTTAGATCACGTAAGGCAATGTCAGCATTGATGCACAACACAGTGCGCCATTCACACCCATCTATGTCCATACCAATTACAGCAATTCTTTTGGCTGATATCTGTACCGCATGCAAATCTAAAGATATCACTGACCCAGGTGTAATGTCTGTGCGTACTATTGGGCGGAAGATGAATTCTGTTGGTACTCTCCATTCTAACCTTTTTAGCTCAGGTACTACACGGGCTAGGGCTTTCAACCTTTCAATGAACACACTTTCATCTACCGGCATGCCACGTATCTCTGGTGCTGTTGCTCGCACATGTACCACTAGCATTACACGCAGCGGGCATATTCCTGGGGTGGAGCAAACTATCCCTCTTTCTGTGAAGGATATAGTCATATTGAGCTTGCTGTGAAGGTCCCTTCCGAGCAAGTTTATTGGGGACTGTTCGTAATAAAGTAGGGGCGTTTTCACTGTTTTACCCCCCACTGTCACATCCAAATCTTCTGTGTAAGGAACTTCAACGACAGCCCACTAGAACCCCTGCGTCTCCAACCTACG
Source organism: Ambystoma mexicanum (assembly GCF_040938575.1). Lineage (NCBI taxonomy): Eukaryota > Metazoa > Chordata > Amphibia > Caudata > Ambystomatidae > Ambystoma > Ambystoma mexicanum. The sequence goes on from NC_090932.1 coordinate 1,015,896,967, forward strand.
GTTAGATAGCGGAAACCGACCTTCACGTATACATGATTTTTCGGCTCCCGAATCCACCATAAATATGAACTGCCTGTCTCCTATCTGTGCCCCCACTAATGGTTCCTCCGCTGCATTGTAGGTGGTAGATAGGATGGGATACGCAAGTGTTCCCTGTGGGCTGTCCTATGCTGGCTGCCTCATGGCTCCCCCTTGACTAAAGACATTGCCTGACACTACTGCTACACCGCTGTAGGGGGCTGGGGCAGGTACCCCATTCGCAATTGTTGCGAAAGGGTTTCCTGGTGTGTAGTGCATAGGTTCGTCATTCTGTGGGCGCCCCTGTGTTCTATTGTGTTGAACTGGTCTTTGGTCTACATACCCTTGCTCCTGTTGCCTCTTTTGTCTTCCCATTGGGAGGCCATATGGGCTCCCTGGGTGGGGCATACCGTATTGCTCCATATCCTGAAATACGTTGTTTGGTCTGTTCCTACATTCTCGTGAGAAGTGCCCCCACCTACCGCAGTTCCAGCAGCTCCCTTGTGCACCTCTGGGGCCTTGCCCCCCATGCCCTCCATTACCACCCTACCCCTGCCCACCTCCTCTGCGTCCCCTGTACCCACCTCGTCCCCCTCGAGGGGCCCAATCTTGCCACTGTGGACCTCCATACTGCTCCTGTCCGTTCCACTGTTGTTGTCCCGCTCCTGCCCAATTCGCTGCCATCCTCCCCTGTATTGCTATCAGCCCCTCCTCCTCCTCTTCTCCCTCCCTGTTATGTGGGAGCGCCGCTACTGCTGCAGCGGCCTTCACCAGTTTCATTTGTACTAACTTAGCTTCATCTGTCAATCTTTTTTGTGCTATTTCTTTTTCTCGTTCCTTTATTCTTTTGCAGTGGTGCACTATTATACTCTATATTTCCAGCCACCCCTTCGCCTCGATCCCTGCAATTTTGTCAAGTGCTTTCTGTACCTCTTTAGGCAGGCCTCTCTTTAGTATGAAATAAAATAATGATGTTGACTGGTACGAGGGCGTGCCCGTTTCCGCTCTCCACGTCTCCTGTACCCGGAAAATGTAATCCACAGCATCTTCCCCCTCATTCATTGTGCATTGCATAACCGACTGTAAGTCTGGTGTGTCTGGAAATGTTTCTCTTAATGCGTCCCACACTCGTGCTCGCACTGTGTTGAATGAGGCACCATCATGACGGTCACAATCTAGTGTTACCCCGGGAAACCAGCTTTTACCCACACTCTATCTGCCTGGTCCCCAACCGCTGATACTAGCAGGCTCTTTACATCCCCTACCGCCAGTGGGACCCCAGCTGTGTGCTTCTTGAATGCATATATCCACTTACTTGCCCCTCCGGACAGTGGTGGTAACAACTTTAACAGATTGGCCTTATCCATTTGAGCCCAGGGTATGTAGTTTGGTCTCCCTCCTCCCCTGTGTATCAGTGGGAGTTGTAACTTCCCCTTTGTCGCTTTGCTTGTAATCACCTTCGTTCCCTTCTTTCCTAGTGGAGCCATTCTCCCCAGCCTATTTCTTAATCGTCCTGTCCATTCCTCATCCATCGTTCTCCCCAGATGTGCACCATCCATCCTCCCACTCTCTCCTCCCATTGCCACACTTAATCTCCCACCTTCTTCTTCATCATCCTCCACATCACACCACAAGTCCTCTCTTCCCCCTGTGACCAAAATCTCATCATCCGCATGTTCACTTGCCCTGTCTATTTCTATTATTTGCATGGGCTCTTCTTGTATTCTGAACAATATTTCCCCCTTCTTTCACCCCTCCTCAATCGTCCTGTCATTGTTTTGTGCCCTTGGTGTTTGCTCTAACCGGGCAGCATTAGTCCCACTTTGCTCACAGATATTTTTAATTCTAGATAATTCCTCTCTTGCTAATGAGAGCCTTGAGTCTAAATCCTCTGTTAACTTTTCTTTATTTATTACATGTGTTACTCGCCCAGACCCTAGGGTATCACGGCGAAAGATACAGGAGAGTTCACTCATTATTATACAATGTTGCAGTTACAAAAACAAATAATACATTTCTTTTTATTTTTTTTATTTTTTTTACATAGGTTACAAGAGATCATATACCAGATTCCATTTGGTCAGTTAGCCCTTCCCATTTTGTTTCAGCACTATTTGCATTATTGCGGCTGCCTAAGCAGTGTAGTTGGTCATGGGAGGGTAGGGCTTGAGCGGTTAATATTTATTGAATAACCAGGTTTTCAATGCTTTTTTGAATTTTCGTAAGGAGTCCTCGTTTTTGATACTCAGAGGTAGAGTGTTCCAGTGCGAAGGGGCTAGAACTTTGAAACTGCTTCCTCCTGCTCTGCTGTATTTGTATTGAGGAACTTCTAAGAGGGCCAGATTATTAGATCTCAGTGACCTGCATGACATTTTTTTTTAATGGAATTGTTGAGGTAGCTGGGCGCTTTGTTGGTGGTACATTTGTAGACGATACTAAGAGTTTTGAATATGATCCTTTCTTCAATTGGCAGCCAGTCGTTTTCTCTTCTAATACTGGATATATGTTCATATTTCTTCATCCCTAAAGCCGCTCTAAGGGCTTTGTTCTGTAGTAATTGAATTGTGTTTAAATTGGTTTTGGACGTTCCTAGAAAGAGGATGTTGCAGTAATCTAGTTTTGTTAGGATTAGGGCTCTAGCCAGGGTGATGCAATTTACAGGGGAGAGAAATTGGCGACTGAGTGCAATAAGTTTTGCTGTGTAGGCTGTGGACGAGGAAAGGGCTGCTATTTGTTTGTGCATGGAGAGGTTGGCGTCAATGTAGACACCTAACGTTTTGACTTGTTTAAGTACTGGGATCCGGGTACCGTCGATGTTAATATGAGAGTAGTCCTGGTGAAGGGTGCTTATTCTTTTTTGGGAGCCCACAATGAGGACCTTCGTTTTCTCATCGTTTAGGCAGAGACTGTTCAGGGCCATCCAGTTTTGGATTATGGAGTAAACTTTATTAATGGTGAGGGTGTCTTGGGTGTAGTCGCCTGTAATAGGGATGAGGATCTGTGTGTCATCTGCGAAATTGGTGTAAATGACACCCATATCGTCTAAGGCTAAGAATAAAAGTTTAGTATATGCGTTATAGAGGGTGGGGGAGAGACAGGATCCCTGGGGGACTCCAATGGGTACTATTATGGGGTCTGCTGCAAAGTTTCCAATGGCAACTCTGGATGTACGGTTGGTGAGAAAGGATTTGATCCAGTGTGTGGTGTTGTTGGAAAGATTAAAATCTTTTTTTAGAGTGTTGCATAGTTTGTCATGATCTACCAAATCGAATGCTAATGATAGGTCCAGTAGCAGTAGTGTGGCAAGTTTGCCTGAGTGTCTAATAGAGTCCATTTGGATTTTAAGATCCAGGAGGGCTGTCTCTGTGCTGTGATTAGGCCTAAAGCCTGATTGTCTGGCTCCTAGGAGGTTATTTTGTTCTAGATGAGTTTGTAGTTGGTTGTAAGCTATTTTATCAATGATTTTAAGTAAAAATGGGACAGTCGTTATAGGCTGGTAGTTTGTGAGCACTAGAGGGTCTAGAGTGGGCTTTTTTAGTAGAGGGGTGACCCAAGCCGCTTTAATGCTGACTGAGACCTGATTTGTGGAGAAGGAGGCATTAACAAAGTTGGTGATTATAGGCTTGAGGGTGGGGGCACAGAGTTTAATTAGGTGTGCTGGAAAGTTATCTCCTTTGCAGTTGGACGCTTTAAGTTTGATATAGTATTAAGTACTGTATCATGAGAGACTGATGTGAAGTTGAAGAGGGGGGCGGTATTTTCTATGATCATGGAGATCTGGTTGGCCGTGGAGTGTTTGTTCGGACAAGAGGTTTCTTTTGGAGATAATTTTGTTTTGTAATAGTTTAATTTTAGTGGCCAAGGCATCTTGGATGGTGGTGCACCATTCTTTACTAGGTTTGACTGGGTTAATTATGGGGATTGGATTCTCCAATTCCTTGAGTATGGTGAATAGCTCTTTGCTATCGGAGGACGCATTACTAATTCTAGTATTGAAGGCATCTGCTTTATGGGCGATGATGGCTGATTTATAGGTTTTGTTTGCAGAGTTGAATTCTTCCAGGGCTTCTGGGGTGTGGTTTTTCTTTAGGCGGTGTTCAAGAGATCTTTTGATACGTCTAAGAGAGACTAATCCCTCTTTGAACCAAAAGGAGGACTTTTTGTCTTTACGTTTGGTTTTGTTAACACAGGGTGCTAGGGCGTCAATAGTACTGGTAAGACAATTATGGTAATGGTCTGCCAGGGCACAAGGTTTTTTGGCGGTGATGATCTCGTTATTGAGGGCATTGGCAAATAGGGGGTTGATGTTTTCTTCTGTGAGTTTATGGATGTTTCTTGTTACATAGGACTCTTCGACAACTGTTTTCGGTAAGTCTAGTTTTTTGCACAGGATAGTGAAATTTATGCAATGATGGTCTGGCCAGGGCACCGGGGTGATGGAGTCTATGGATACTATAGTGTTAAGATGTAGTATCCAGTCTAGTGACCTCCCTTTTGTATGGGTAGGGGCATTCACGATTTGCGTGAAAGCCATGTCTTTAAGTGCACTGTGTAGTGCATCTGCTTTGTGGTCTTGGGGGTCGTTAAATCCTAGATTAAGGTCCCCTAGGACTAGGCATTTTGTGTTTGGTTTAATAAGTGCCGTTAGCAATAGTGGTATGTCTAATTCTGGTTGAGATATGGTGTTAGGTGCTCTGTAAATAGTTATTATGTTTATAGTGGTTTTGTGGTCCGTGGCTAGTTTAGTTAGCAGGACTTCGTAGCCGACTGGGCTCTCAATAGGACTGGTTCTTATTTTGAGATGGGCTTTAGCAATAATGGCTACTCCCCACCTACTGATTTTGTTCTGTCTGTTCTGAGAATGGTGTAGTCTGGGGGAATGGCAATGGAGAGAGAGGGGCCGGACACTTGGTGGAGCCAGGTTTCTGTCACTATGAGTAGGTCAAGTTGTTGCTCGATAATGAGGTCATGAATTTCTGTGGCATGAGCAGGCATGGACCATGCATTAATGAGGGCTGCTTTGAGGTGTGTGGATGGAGGTGACTCTTGGGTGGGGGGGTGAGTGAGTGTTGGTAGTCTCTATGGAGTTAGATTGTTGTTTTATTGTGATGGGACTTTTAGGGTGTTTGGCTTGTTTTTTTTTTTAAGGGTATACTTCCTGTGTTTGCATGATTGGTGAAGGTGATAGCTCTAGGAGGGTTGGTGAATCTAGATCTAAGTCTTTGGGTTCTTAAGGTGCCTAGAAGAGGGATTTGATTGGATTGATTAACTTTGATGGGTACTCTGGTAGGACCGTAGGAGGTTATGTGGGTCCGTGATCTGAGTCTAGTGCATCTAAGTGCACTGAGAACCGGGGTAGTTGTAATAGGTACTAAGTGGGGTGTGTTGTCATTTAGTGGCTTTTGGATGCTTTTGTGATCTATTAGACTATTAGTCGAATGGTACAGATTGGGGAATGGTGTAGTGCGGGGCAAGAAAGGTGTAGGGCATGGGATGGGGTGATGACGGGGCAGGCTGCTCTGGAGAGGCCGTTGTCGAGGAAAAGGAAGTGGGTACCAGTGCAAGGTGTGTCATACGGGACGACACAGAACGGAAACATCATGAATAGTAACCAGCTTTGCATGGTGTGGCTTAGTTTGGATTGGAGAGGGGACTGGTATTGGCTATCTGTAGTGTATCTGAATGCCACTCTTGTGGAACGTGCCTGGGCGAGTAATAGTACTATGGGCTACTATTATTTAATGGGACTAGCTAGTAGTACAAATCTGGGCAATGACAGGTACATATGCATGATTATGGTTGCAAGGTGCTAGGTCCTAGGCAAATTAGTGGTGGATAGTACTAGCAGTGGCAGTACTGACTAGCATCATAGGGGTCGAGATGCAACTATGCACCTGTGTGCAGGGAAAGGCAACAATGGCAAGAGCTCACAACATCACATTAGGCGAGATGCGACTATGCACCTGCGTGTAAGGAAAGGCAGCAATGGCAAGAGCTCACAACATCACAGTAGGCGAGATGCGATTATGCACCTGTGTGCAGGGAAAGGCAACAATGGCAAGAGCTCACAACATCACAGTAGGCGAGATGTGACTATGCACCTGTGTGCCAAGAAAGGCAGCAATGGCAAAAAGCTCACAACATCACAGTAGGCGAGATGCGACTATGCACCTGTGTGCCAAGAAAGGCAGCAATGGCAAGAGCTCACAACATCACAGTAGGCGAGATGCGACTATGCACCTGTGTGCCAAGAAAGGCAGCAATGGCAAGAGCTCACAACATCACATTAGGCAAGATGCGACTATGCACCTGTGTGCCAAGAAAGGCAGCAATGGCAAGAGCTCACAACACCACAGTAGGCGAGATGCGACTATGCACCTGTGTGCAAGGAGAGGCAGCAATGGCAAAAAGCTCACAACATCACAGTGGGCGAGATATAACTATGCACCTGTGTGCATAGTTATATCTCGCAATGCAAGGCAACAAAGGCAAAAGCTCACAACATCACAGTGGGAGAGATACGACTATGCACCTGTGTGCAATGAAAGGCAACAATGGCAAAGTTTGCAAGACAATGTGTATCACGAGAAATGGCAGTGGTTTCAGGTAATGGTGGCAGTATAGCATTATGACAATATTCATGCGACTAAACAAACAGAATAATGATTAGAGGGCCAGTATGCAGGGCCAAAGTTCCCAATGTAGTCCATCTATGCAAGGTGTGTGACACAGTGGATTAATAGTGGTTGAAGAGGCGATGCGAAAGTAAAAGGGGGTAGTTGGGAGGCTCACCGTTTTGTCCACTGACCTGGGGAAGGAGATCCAGCAGAGGCACGACAGGAGAGCAAGGACCTTGGGCAGCCCGCAGCTCGGTCAGCTCAGTCAGGTGCCTTTCTTTCTGTGCCTTCTTTCGTGGGCCGGCGCTCGCCTAGCGGCAAGGGTGATTGGCTGGTTAGAAGAGCTGGCTGCCAATCAGAGGGCTCCTGGATCTAAGGCACTGGCTGGGGAGGGTGCAAGAGGCGTGGGCGGCAATCATGGAAAGTGTAAGGTCCTCGTGGAGTGCAATGGCGGCAGCACTCGAATTTGCAGAAAAAAAGGAAAATCCATGTTTCTTTTTAAAACGCTGCAAATGGGATTTGCAACAACAGCAAAGGATTATATATTTATAAATAAGGACGCAGAAAGGAGAAGCATCCGCGAAGTTCGCTCGGGCTGTATAAAGATGCCCAGAGCTTACCTTAGCACCCGGAGGGGTGAAGGTGCTGGTGCAGCTGCTCCTGCAGCTGGATGGGTGGACAGAGCTCCAGCTCTGGTGTGGAAAGGACTACAGGCAGAAGGCTCAGTCAGGTGCCTTTCTTCCTGTGCCTTCCTTCGTGGGCCGGCGCTCGCCTACCGGCGAGGTTGATTGGCTGGTTAGAAGAGCTGGCTGCCAATCAGAGGGCTCCTGGATCCAAGGCACTGGCTGGGGAGGGTACAAGAGGCCTGGGCGACCATCATGGAAAGTGTAAGGTCCTTGTGGAGTGCAATGGTGGCAGCACTCGAATTTTCTGAAAAAAAGGAAAATCTGCGTTTCTTTTTAAAACGCTGCAAATGGGATTTGCAACAACAGCAAAGGATTATATATTTATAAATTAGGACACAGAAGGGAGAAGCATCCGCAAAGTTCGCTCGGGCTGTATAAAGGTGCCCAGAGCTTACCTTAGCACCCAGAGGGGTGAAGGTGCTGGTGGAGCTGCTCCTGCAGCTGGATGGGTGGACAGAGCTCCAGCTCTGGTGTGGAAAGGACTACAGGCAGAAGGCTCAGTCAAGTGCCTTTCTTCCTGTGCCTTCCTTCGTGGGGCACGAAGGTCTATGTCTACTGCGGGTGTACTTATCTGTCCACGTTGTCTATGACTTTCATACGGCGGGGGTGCAGTCGGGCCATGTTTTGTTGTAGCTTGTGTTGGGGGCACATATGTGGGGTCGCTATACCCTTCTGCGGGCACGGGTTTATTAAGTATAGGGTCCAACCGTGTCACTTCACCTGGGTTTTCTTCCCCAGTCATTTCTTTATCGTCTTTGGGTATCATTAATGGGTTATCTGTGGTGGACGGCAAATTGGTCGTTGGCTCTTTCTTTTTGACAGGAGGCACCTCTTCAAACAATCGCCAGAGATCTAATATCTCCCTCCTATTGTGGAACTGTTTCCCCTTATATTTCATAAAGATGCAAGTAGCCACCATGTCTAGAACATTTTTATCAAACGATCCTCCTTCGGGCCATATTTGGGGCAGACCTTCTCCCTTTAACTCTGTGACCCACTGATCGTGGTATTTTCTAATGCGTTCAGCATATCCAGGTAAACTCTTACAGATATGGGCCAGGGGTGTCTCTGTCCCCATTGTGTATGTTTGGCTTGTGTAACATTATATATATATCTATATATATATATATATATATCTTTTAGAACCTTGTACTTTTTTAACACCTTGTCAATAAGGGAGTGTTTGTGTTTGTATAGCTTATACTGAAAATACCTTAGGGGGCACATACACGAGCAAACCTCCTTCTGCACACTACAACTACTTCATGCACAAATATTCACGAGAAACTGTTTAATTTATTGGGCTTACCACCTTATAATGTTTTCTGGTCACACTTACCATGACCACACCATAATCATGCATGTTTCATCATTCACTAAAATCATCATGACATTGCTACCTTCTAAAACATATAATGCATATACAATGATAGATAATACCCTATTGATAGTTATCCTTTAATCCTTTTCCTCCCTCCCTAGTTTCCCCCCGTCTTTCTTTATTTGATATGAGGTCCCCCTTTTCTCGTGAATCTCTTTTTGTCTTTGCTCAGTGTTAACCTATTTTTATTTATAGACTCAGAAAGAATGAAAGAAAAGCATTTACTAATATATTCACTGTGTCTCCCTTTTCTGCCAGACACCTTTATCTTATTCTCCACTTGTTCATATATTCCCAGTACTAGTCAACATAGCACTATGTGGCGCATCCTTCTACCCCCTTGCACAGTTAGGTTCCCGTCTCTTTATCTCTTTTCACCTTTTGATCCTAATGGCCATATGCAAAGAAAAAGGAAAGAAAGTATAGCATTGCTTTTAGTGATCCCAAACGTGCCACCCTTTTAAATGACCTCATTTTTTTTATTTTTTTTTTTTTAATCCTGCTCCCTTCCCCTACTCCCCTTATGATCACTCGCACTTAATACTCACGTGCCCGTCTTGAACCGAGAGTCTCTGAACTGGGTTCGTCCAGGCAGCGCTGCCACACGCTCAGCGGCCAGCCCCAGCTCCGGCGAGCGGTACTCAAAGGGGATTTTTTGAAACGGGATCCCGTACCCTTTCTCTAATGAGTGCGCACTTCTAAGCGTACCAGTCGCCGTAGGCGGGTAGCTTTCCAGAGCAGTCGTACCGTGCGTCTCCCCTTTCGACCGGAGATTTTCGTGCCAGAGGGGACGGAAGGGATATACCAGGAGATGTAATCAAGCAATGTGGGTCACCACTGAGGGCAAGCGTCCCCAGAAAGCACAACCCTCCCCGCAATGAGAGGCAATAATGGACTCTCCCACTAATGGGAATAAGGCTAAGACCAAGTGCGGGTGAGCTCAAGGGAAGCTTTATCTAAGTCAAATAGGGCCTGCAAAGAACTCTGCAAACTCCGAGAGCGCTCTTTCTGACAATCGCAAAGACAGGCGTTTATATTTGCAAAAAGTGTCATAGGCACCTACACACTATAGGGGCACATGTACATGGGGATTGGGTGGCGTCGACTAACTATATGTGCAGCTGTGATGCGTTGCTTCGTGGTTGGTGGACACCGTCGGGTGCCAACGTGGGGTGGGCAGGTCAGCTGGGCTCATCCGGGAGGTGCTGTCCGGTCAGGCGTGGTCAGTGTCATTGATGGACGTCTTTCTTGGCTTTCTGCCCTAAGAGCCATGCAGACTCCATTCATTCAATGCTGCAATGTCAGTTGCCCTGTAAATCCTACAATAGGTTATTCTACAGGTTAATGCAACACAGGAGGAATGCGCATTAGGTGGAGTACTTTGGCGATACATCAATACAGGGCTACTGTTATCCTGTTGACTAGGTATCATAGGCCACGGGGTCGGGTCTCAGGGCAAGGGGTAAGCCGTCTGAGCTTTTTGGGTCTCGTTAGAAGTAATGACGGATGCTTTTACACAATGTTGGTGCAATATTGGGTGTCTTGTTTACAAGCGTCATTAATCTGGGGTGAACTGATGGGTCGTGGGATCTATGAGGGGGCACCTCTAGCCTCTGGTTATGGCCGGATTTTGCTGCTGGGCTGTAAATAATTCAGGTGGCTGTTCGTGGCCATGTGAGCTGCGGGGGAATCATGAATGCTTGAAGCGGATCCAGCCGAATTGGGGGAGGTGAGGCGGTGTAGCTCGGGCCTTTGCTTTCTCTGGCAGGCTTCAATGGGAAGGGAGGGGAGGTGGCCTTGGATATGCCCGTGATGATAGTCTTCTCTTAAGCTGCAAATTGTATTGAATTGCATTGAAGACGAAGGGATTCGTATAATGTAATAATGTATAATGTAAAATGGCTAAAGGGTTACACGTCTATAATATTTGCATCAGTACATAGTCATTTCAGAACACGTTAACTATATCGACAGTTCTAGTAGTCACTACAGGGTAAGTATTTGCAAGATTAGCAGCTTTAGCATCACATTGTAAACACGATACGTGAGGTAGCATTAGGGTTGGTGGAGCACGCAGGAGCAACAGACGAATACGGTTGACAGCAGTAATACATGTTTAACTCGTACATTCACATTTGATGGCATTCTATGTATTTCATTTACATTTTACAAGAGCTCACAATACTGTCGCGCTTGTGTTCCTTTGCACTCTAGCAGCATCAGGGTAGTCATGGCATAAGGACTTGGTATCACTCTTTTTATATTACCCCTAGAGAGGCACATAGTAGGAGGCCAGGGGCACTGAGTGGGTGCACATAACTGAGGGGGTTTGAGTATCGTGACCATGTTGTCACACAATAACACATTCTTGTATTCATAAAGGGTTTGTAGATTATTGACACGGGGGTCGTGCAGAAGGGATATCATTGTAATGCAATATATATGTATATATGTATGAACAGTTTCTTGATGTGGGATTGAGGCTTTTGTTTCATCGAGGACGGTTTACAGTTATTTTCCAAGCCAGCCCTGCTGCCCAGGTCACGCTGGAGATAATGATGCACTGCGGAAGGTGAAAAATACAGTGTTTGCTCTAACACTAGCTCATGTCCGACGGTTCGTGGGAACGGGCTTTCAGCGGATCTGCCAGGAAGCGGAGGCAACAGGGGCAGACGAGGACTCTCTGAAGGTGGGGGCCGTGCTGCAGTGCACGAGGAATCATGTGTTAAAATGGCGTTCTGGTTGTCAAAAATGGTTCCCTGGGTCTAACCTATTACAGTATGTTTGGTCCATGTGTCGGCCAGTGGTCCACCCACCACCTGGGCCCTGGTGGCAGGGGGTCCCCTGACGAGCCATAGACATCACAATGAGGGGACTGCAGGGGAGGTGGGTCTCTTTGACCTGTCTTCCCATACATTTCCCCCCTTTCGTTACTTAAGTAACCCCCAAGCTATGATGCCTCAGAGAATAGAAATATGGGGCCTTCGTCTGCAGGACTATAAATTTGCCATTCATCACAGGCAAGGACAAGAACCCGGCCGACTACCTCTCCCTGCATCCCACAGGTCCATCCCTTCCAGGACACTCCATCATAGATGCCTATTTGCAATATGTCATCACCAACTAAAACCCTTCCCAATAGAGTGGAAGACCCTTCAGCAAGAGTCAGCAAGCGATCCAGAACAGGCCATCATATCACAATGCATCACCCAAGGCAAATTGAGACATGCAAAGGATAGCGCTCAACACCTAGAGGAGACATCACAGAGTGATGTCAAGGCGATGTTGCTGGTGCAAGAAGAACTTGCCACCACATAAAACCAAATTGTTATGAAAGGGTGCATAATTGTATTGCCCAAGTCGCTATGACAACAGATAGTTGACCTGGCCCACGAAGGTCACAGAGGAGTGACATCAACGAAGACACAAATGAGGCAGAAGATCTGGTTCCCCGGGCTGGACAAACTAGTCGAGGACACCTTAAAACATTGTGCAACCTGCAGAGCCATAGCACCAGCACCAAACCCAAACCCTCTGAGGATGTCCCCACTCCCTTGTGGCATATAGGAGGAACTGTTGCAGTCGACTTCTTTGGGCCCCTTCGAGATGGCACCTACACTCTGGTCGTGATCGACGAATACTCAAGGTACCCCGAGGTCCAAATAGTGCCATCTACAGCGACCACAGCGGTCATTCCAGACTTGGACCGGATACTCACGGCGTATGGCATTCCTCAGACGATCAAATCCGACAATGGCCCACCGTTTATCAGTCTGGACTTCTCCAGCTTTGCATGGCTGAGCGCTTTATGGGAAACCTCAAAAGAGCACTTTAGGTGGTGCACCTGTCTCACAAACCCTTCAAGCAGACATTATACCAACTTCTACGTTACTACCGGCACACCCCTCATAGCACCACAGGTGTATGCCCAGCTGACCTCCTATTTGATCACAGGCTGCAGACATGATTGCCAAAAGGACCCCCGGAGGGCAACATCACGCAGGAGGATGAGGAGATGCGGGCAAGGTACACCAAAGAAAAGCAGAAAATGAAGGCTGCCACAGACAAGGGCAGAGGAGCGAGGGAGCTCAGTTTCGAGGAGGTTGATAGAGTGCTGGTTCGCCAGACCCAGAGAAGAAAGCAAGACTCTTGTTTCGCACCTAGCCTTCTCACAGTCTTAAAAGTAAAAGGTACCATGGTCACGGTTGTGGACGATGAGGGTTAGACAATAACGAGAAATGTTTCCCACTTCAAGGAATGCACTGGTGAAGTGACACCCTGGGAAGCCTCAGAAGGGGAACAAGAGGGTCCTGTGGACACTTGGGCCCGGGAAGATTCCGATGACCCATACTGGGGTGGCGAAGAAGTTTCAGGTGGTGAGGCTACAGACGACGACAGTGATGGATTGTGACAGACCCCCTTCCCACAACCCCGAACCGCCAAGGGCGAGCCGCCAAGGGCAGGCAAAGACTAAACCCATTAGACTCATTGAAGAGATGGGCTAATGCCTGTCTAAGTATTTAAAAAGGAGGAAGGTTGTCATGTTGTCACAGGATCAGTTATGTTTGTGTTCTTCCCACATCGTTATGTGGGAGGTGGGGTTTGGATGGGGGCGGGAGCAGGAAAAAGGAAGTGAAGGGGTGTAGAGGGAGAAAGAGGTTAGTCTAGTGAATAAAGGAGTTGAGACCAGAGGAAGAGGATACTCTAGTGAATAAAGGAGTTGAGACTGGTACTGCCATGTGGGCCTCTTCATTGAATGAATGACGCAAGGGTGCTGACACGGCTACAAGCCTCGGGAGATAGCTCAGGGGCAACGTGCTCGCTTTGCAAGCAAGACGACATGGAGCAGCACAGGTTTGATCCCCGGGTCCGCGCTTAGAAACCTCTGGGTATTAAGTGCGTTATAAATAACCTATCATATCATATCATACATGCGAGCACCTCACACAGTTGATAGTATATCACACACTGACGTCAGAATGTGTTGGCAATGTCTCCCGTTGTTTTCACGCAGTAAAGTACTTTGTGGTAATTTACTGCGTGGAAGTTACTTCGAAAATATACACACATTTGTGGGTTAAGGGGAAAAAATAGGGGGTGGGAAGGGTTTTGGGTAGAGGTGGTAGTACAGTGGGAAAGCGGATTGGGAGGGCCCTGCATTAAAAAAAAAAATCGAAGTAAAAATATAAGTGCTTTCCACAAAGTAAATTACCAGGAACCGTTTGATAATATTGCTACTTTCCTGCTCAGCAATTCAAAAACATTGGTGTTTAAGGGCAAGGAAGAGAGCCTAAGATTTTTCACGTCCAAAAGAAATCTTTAGTTTAACCCCATACAAAGTGTGATGTTGTATTATCTGATCTCCGGTGCACTCAGGGAGGTTGGATCACATTCACCCACGCTCGTAGACACACAGCCGGGAGCAACAAGAAAACATGTCTCACTGGTCTGCTGTATTACTTGGCTTAGCCCTTCCAGAGTGAAGCCGCCTTTATTTCCGCGCTGATCACGTGGCATAGGTCTCCCCTCGCTCACGTGATCAGGTCTACCTTGAATACACTACATTCCTCCCAAAGTTGGAATATTTGAATCACTACATTCTTATTGTCTCTTACTGGTTCTCTTCCGCTTCTCCTCCACCCCTTGGGCTTCTCTCACCTGGTAGATCCCTTGTAGTATGTATCCTAGTAGCCGGGTCAAGGGTTGCAGTTTCTCCCGGAGTCAGTATCTTGTGTGTGCTCTCCCTGGTAGCCCTGTCACATTGAGGCCTGTGACGGGATATTCTGTCTGGTCGAGTGGTGGCACCGTGTCTGCTTGTTGTGATGCATTGTTGCTCATCCTTGGTTGTAGATCAGGGTCCACTGGGGATCCTCGCACAGCGTTTCAGGGTTTGGTTGTTCGCTCCACAATGTCATTGGTACTTTACGGAAATGGGATACGTTCCGCGTCACGACTTCTTGTCCTCGGGTGGCGGTCACCATGCTGTGATTTGAGTCCTGTACTGTCCATGAGCAGGATTTGTATATCAGTGTCATCTTTATCGGGGGTGCTCTGGTTTTCACTAGTATTGTCGCCCGTCCGTAGTTCTCTGTGTTGCGCGTGGCAGGCTTGACTCTCCTTCTCATTCTGTCTTTCTCCTCTCTCTTCTATGAGCGGTATTTCTGGTTTGGGGTTCACCCAGCTTGAGTGTAGCAGTAGTTCAGTTTGGATCGGCATCCCGAACATTAGTGCCGCTGGGCTTACTCCTGTCGATGTGTGTGGGGTTTGCCTGTGTGTTCGGAGGAATCGATACACTGCCAGCAACCACGGTTGATGGTGGTCCTTTGCGATCCTTATGATTTTGTTTAGGGATCCCATTAATCGTTCTGCATCACCGTTTGCCTGCGGCCAGCATGGGGTGATCTTACGGTGTTTGGTGTTTAAATTGGTGAGAAACTGCTTCAGCTCATGACTGGTGAATGGTGCCTCGTTGTCACCTTTCACTTTCCCTGGTATTCCATGTCTGGCGAACACTTTCTCGAGGGTGGTTATGACTGACATGGAATCCGTTCACTTAACATGCTCCACCTCTGGTTTTCTGCTGAATTCGTCAATTAGAACAAATAGGTACCCTTCCCCTGCGATAGTGCAAAAACTCACGCTCACCGACTCCCACCTTATTTGGCTCCCGGGTGTGCTTGTTATGGGTTCAGGGGTTGCTAGTCTCCTTGATGACTGGCATGCTGCACAGGTTTCTACCAGTTCAGTTACACGGTTCTGTATCCTTGGTATCCACATTCTTGACTTCAGATAAGACTGGGTCTTCATGATGCCTTGATGGCCACTGTGCGCTAACTTTAATGCTATTTTTTCTAAGGTTTCTGGAAGGACGTTTCAGTGTCCTTTCAGTATGATGCCTTCTTCTGATACTGTTAGCTCGTGCCGGATTCCGAATAGTGCTTGTAGCTTCTCTTGGGCGGCTGCAGTGAGTTATGCTACTGCGGACAGATCATTTGTCCAATCGCCTGACTGAATGGTCTGTATTGTACGTTGCAGGTAGGCATCTGTCATTGTTTCTTCTGCTATTTCCTGCAGCGTTAGTGCTCGTGGATGTGCACAGGCTATCACGTGGCTCAGATGATCCTCTGTCTCAATGGCATGTTCTTCTTGTTTGGTGGCGGGCCGGGGGAGGTGAGACAGGTAGTCAGCCGGGTTGTCTACCCCGGTTCTGTTGGAAACGTCAATGTTGAACGGCGCAGTTGGAGCATCCACTTTTCCAGCCATGCTGGGGGGTGTGGTGCTGATCCCTTGAAAATCGGTATTAGTGGTTTATGGTCCGTGAATACTTTTGCTGGTTGTCCTAGAACATATACCCGGAAGTGACGGCAGCCCCATAGAATCGCCAGTGTCTCCTTTTCTATGTGTGCATAGTTCTGTTCGGTTTTTGTTAAAGCTCGACCAGACAAAAGCAACTGGATACACAGTGCCCTCTTTGTCCACTTGGATGAGCACAGCTCCTAACCCCACGGGGCTGGCATCCACTAGCAGTTCTGTGGTGCGGTCGGTATCATAGAATGCCATCTTGGTGGTGTTTGATAAAAAGTCTTTGATGCATTGGAATGCTTGTTGGTGCCGTTCTGTCCATTCCCATTGTTTCTCTTTCTTGGTAAATTCTCTCAGTGGTGCTGCAATGGTGACTAGGTCGGGGATGAACCTGGCGTAGTATGTGGCCATGGCCATGACGCTTCTTACTTCCAATGCCGATGTGGGGGCATTTGCTCCTTTGATATCGGAGATCTTGGCCGGGTACACCATCTGAGTTGAAGACATATCCCAAAAAAATCAGTTTGCGTTTGTTAAATTTGCATTTCTCTGCGTGTAACGTGAGGCCGGACTCCTCTAGGCACTGTAGGACTGCGGCTAGCCGCTCGTCGTGTTCGTTTGCCATGGTTCCATACACTAGGATATTGTCGCTGATGTTGGTGGCTCCGGCGAGGCTATTGAGTACTCTCCTGATTTTGTTCTGAAAGACCTCCACCGCAGAGGATATTTCAAAGTTTAACCTTTTGTATCTTCGTAGTGCCAGATGTGATGAAAATGTTGCTATATATCTGGATTCTCAGGTGAGGCATAGTTGATGATAACCAGATCATAGGTCGAGTTTGCTGAAAACCTTCGCTCCCGTTAGGTCCACGATCAGCTCATCGATTGTAGCGGTGACATGGTGCTCTCGACCGATGGCTACATTTGGTAGCTACATGTCAATGCATATCCTCACCGCATTGGGTTGCAGTGGTTTTTGGGTGACAACCATGGGGAATACCCATGGTGTTAGGCCAGATGTTTTTTCTATTATCCCCTGCTTCTCTAGTTTCTCCAGCTCTTTCTCGACGGCGGTGCTGCACTGCCTTGGGCTCAATCGTTGGGTCAATGTGCAGTTTGATCGTTCTTCTGCTGAGACATCCTATTGCCTGGAATATTTTTGGTGTTTTGCTAGGAGGCTGTCTATCTCTGGTGGGTTGACGTTGAATGCAAAGTGCACTAGGTGTAGTTTCTCAATGGTGCAACAGCTTAGCAGTGTTTCTAGTCCTGCGGCCACTACGTTTATCCTGGCCCGGCATGTGGTTCCATTATGCGCCAGTTCAGATCGGAATGACCCTGCTACAGGTAGTGGCTTCCTGCACCCATACACGAAAAGTTGTACTTGTTTGTTCTTCAGCTTCGACTTCAGGTCTAGTTTGTTGAAGGTATGAATGGGCATGATGTTCACCGTCGCTCCTGTGTCTATAACCACTTTGGTGGGGGTTCCATCGGACAGGATGGTGCAGGATGGTTGCCTACTTTTCTTCCCTTTTTTCGATTGTTCTTTGTCGGTGTTATGGCAGAAATCCTGTGGACTTGATGCACTCGTCCTTTGTTCTTTTTTTTCGCCTTTCACATCCATCTGGGAACATTTCTTTGTCTGAGGATTCTTCTGTGTCGCTACTGATGAGCGATATCTGCGTGGGGGCGACTGTTCTCGCTTTTCCTCTTCCTCTTTGCTGCCGGCTCGAGGTATGTTGTCATCCTGGATCCCTCGGAGGTGTGGGGTTCAGGCATACAGCTGGAAAGTAATTTAGCCTCTTACACGTCCGACAGGTCACTCCTAAAGCTGGACACAGTTTTCCCCTGTGCCAGGGTCCTCCAGACCACTTGCATGTGTCACCCCATCTCGATGGGCATCCTGTTCCCATGTTGGTGGGTCACTTCTCCTCTTGTCGACCACGGACCACTGCTACTTCTTCATACTTTTGCATGTTGTTGATGGGTAGTTGCTGCATTGCTGCTTCCATGACCGCCACCTGGTCCTCCGTGTGCGCTCCTGGAGTCTCCCCATGGCTAGGATGAGGTCCAAAGGGGTGTTTCTCTCAGACACCACTGCCATGCATAGTTTTTCTGACGACAGACCATTGATGATCTGTAGACGGACAGCAAAGTCTTCGTCTGGGAATTCGCATCCTAACGCTAACGTCCTGAACTGTGCATGGAAATCATCGATGGTTTCCTTTTATCTCCGACGGGTCATGCAAAATTGGAACCGCTCATAATCTGGGTTCAGTTCAGGCTTGAACTTGTTTAGCGCTGCTTTTGCTGTGTTGTAC
Source organism: Ambystoma mexicanum (assembly GCF_040938575.1). Taxonomy (NCBI): domain Eukaryota; kingdom Metazoa; phylum Chordata; class Amphibia; order Caudata; family Ambystomatidae; genus Ambystoma; species Ambystoma mexicanum. The sequence continues at coordinate 1,015,915,289 of NC_090932.1, forward strand.
TCATTGGTTGTCCCTCTGTTTGGAAGCGTCTTGAACAGACATAGTGCAGAGGCGCCAATATTCAGAAGTAATAGGGTGCCTTTCCTTCTCCCTTCGACGATGTCCCTGACCTGTAGGTTCAGTTCAAATTGTTTGATCCATATTCCCCATCTGAAGGCCGCCCTAGTGGTGTATGGGTTGAATGGTCTCATAAAGGTTGTCTGTGTGGTGTCATGATCATCTAGTCTCAACTTGTCCCTTGGCTGTGTGCTGCTGCTGCCTGTTCTAGTTGGGCTGGCTTGGGGACTGGCCATGCTGGCGTGGGCCTGCCATTCTCCATGCATGCATTTTTTTTAAATCTTATGCTTACTGTGTCTTTGGGTCAGCAAGTTTCTCTCCACCTGATCACTGTGGCTGTTGCTGTATTTCAGTGGCAGTGGCTGGTTGTGTAGGTCGTATTTCCCTCAGCCTGTCGACTGCCTTTCCAGCAATGGTGTGTAACACCTGGCGTGCGGATGTTCGTTTTGCTTTTGTGGCTGTTATGATGGTTTTTTTTGTATTTTCTTCTTCTTGACGGGGCACACGTGGCCTCTGAATCCTCATTGCCAGTTTGATGTTGTATTATTCGACCTCCGGTGCACTCAGGGAGGTCCGATCGCATTCACCCACGTCTCACTGGTCTGCTGTATTACTCAGCTTAGCCCTTCCGGGGCAAAGCCACCTTTATTTCTGCCCTGATCACGTGGCGCAGGTCTCCCCTAACTCACGTGATCTGGGCTACCTTGAATACACCACACAAAGCATACAGAAGAGGTTAAAAATAAAATACCTTGAAAGTGGAATCAGTTGGCCAGGCAGTCCATTTGAAAAGGTCAAGGAGAGAACCTCTAGACAGGGACATTTTAGATGCTGCGACTCCTAGAAAATTAATGTTATGTTAACTTCAATATTTATAGTGCTATTGCCATAGTTCAAGGCTTCAAAGCGCGTTTGCCTGTCAGAGAGGCAAAGAAAAGGAGGAGCATGATAGAACATTTTGATCTCCAAAAACCGAGGTATCTCTGCCAGGGAGGGACATGACCCATCCAACTACCGTCGGAGATTAAACATGCAAATTAGGCTGCTTAAATGAAATCTGCAGCTATGATTTATTGACATTCCCGAAATTGTCTGTAATTATTGAATATTGTTTGAAACATTCAACGGACAACAATTTTTTCTGGCATGGGAAATGGTCAAAGATGCACATGTAGTGCCTCTGCGTACACCATACTCCAATAGAGAGCAGAACCAGTTATTGAAATCTAATAGGCCCCTCCCCAAAGTTTCCCGGAAGTGAGCTGACAAGTGTGGGTGAGCGCCACGGTGCTGACAAGATACAGTGCACCACAAGAAATGGGAGTATCCCGGCCCGCGGTGGTGAACAAGCACTGTGCCCCCAATGCAACCTGGCACCGTCATGGATAATGCACCCAGGCCAGCGGCGGTTAAGGTGGCGCCACGCCTGGGCATGGATTGCCACAATGGACAATAGAGGACTACCTGCTCCACAATGGTGACAGCAGTGCCCCACAGTGGAACGGGGATGCGCATCAGTGGAGGGCATCTTCTGGGCTTGGACATGGGCAGCCCCTCCGAGGCACCAGTGAGTGGCAGGCCTCGCACCCATCCTCACCCAAGTTACTATGCCAGAAACAGGAGGGCTATGTTGGGGTGGCTGATTGTAGCAGTCGCCCCATGCACTTAGGTAACTCGTTATTTATAAACGTATATATAGAACCTAGATATGTCCTAGGAGTTTATTCTGTTAGGATTAAAGTGGGGGGAAGTTAGTTAAGGTTGGAAGGTAAGTGCCCTGGCGGGCGAAGGGTGGGCGGGGTCATCGTTTAAGTGTTCTGCCACAGGCCATCTTGGGTGAGGGTCCGCCCATAGAGGCCACTTTCTAGTCCCTTCTCTGAGTGGGTGGGGCTAGGGCAGGAAAGAAGGGGCCTGGTCTTTGGCTTCATTTAGTGGGTCTCTCATGACCACTATAAGAGAGGGTGTGCTGACAGAACAGGTCCTCAAGAGGTGGACACCTACTCCCACTACCAGCTTGCACTCTCTCCACACCCTCCTCTCATACACTATTGCTCTCGCTCCTCAAATTGCCCCCACACTTTTCTCTTCCCCTCTCTTTATCTTCACTCTCCTTCCAGACTCACCTTTTACACACCACCCTCACACTACACTACACACAACAGCTGCCACCCTCTCTCTCTCACAATTATTACCTCACCTTTACGGTGTTACTACGCTGCCACCAACTGTCCCGCACTCCACCATCTGGCCTCTCGTCCTCCTGGCGATTCAGACTCCCTCTCTTTCCAGCGCTCACCTGACTCTAATGACCAATCTGTGCCTCTCTTTTTCCGAGGGGCTGGGTTACACGAGTGCAATGCTTAAAAAAACCTTTATCCTCGCCCCCTTTCAATCTCTGTTAGCAAGGTAGCAACCAGGTGCTCAGGGTGCTGCTTTCCGAGGTGGCTTTCATCATGAGCTGTTATGTTTGGAGAGGGTTTCTGTGCTTCTCCTACTCCCCTGCCGTCCCTTCTGACTTTCAGTTCATTTTGTTGCCCCACACGCCCTCCCCCCGCCTCTCCCCATTCCTCCTGGGTCCATCTGGGTATGGTACATCAAGTGTTGAGAGCCTCATCTCTGTTGCGCAGGACAAATCCTAGTCCATTCCATTTTCACTCTCGACACCATTCCCAAGGTTCTGGCTTAGGTTTTTTTACTGACAGTCTTGTGTACTGTGGGAGCTGTAGTCCCGAAAGAGACAAAATAAAATTCTGTACTTGGAGACATCATGTGATAGAGGGTGGCACCCACATAAAAATACATGGCACCCCAAATTACCTCACTGCGCTCCTGGGACAGGGCTGGCTGTGGCTCACAGCCTGCTAGGCGCGGTGCCACAAACTGGGGTGGGAGCACCAAGACTAGAACTATAGCTGCAAACCACTCTGCCTCAACCACTATTTCTTCACCTATTTCCAGCATTGGGCTGGCATCACTGTGCTCTGAGGCCTGACCGCATGGAGCTGCGCCCTTGATTTCATGTCGGCGAGTACTTTCCAGTATGGTCGCGGAGTTGCCCTATCTGGCTGAGCACATTCTGTGTGCCCGGAAGACCACCTGATTGGGCAGCTCTTATCATCATATTGCGACAGGTCCTGGAATTCGGCAGGCAATGGCGGCCCCCATCCAAGGACCACATAAAAGGATCCTGTCTGGCCCCTTCTGGCCTTCTTTAACTATTTCCAGCTCTGGGCTGGCATCACTGCGCTCTGAGGCATGATCACATGGAGCTGAGGCCTTGATTTCATGTTGCAGAGGCCTTTCCAGTATGGCCTCCAAGATTCCCTATCTGGCTGAGCACACCCTGTGTGCCCGGAAGACCACCTGATTGAGTAGCTCATATCATATTGCGGCAGGCCCTGGGAGCCGACAGGCGACACCAGCCCCCATCCAAGGACCGCATATAAGGATCTTGTCTGGCCCTTTCTGGCCTTCTTCACCTATTTCCAGCTCTGGTGTGGCATCACTGCGCTCTGAGGCCTGATCGCATGGAGCTGCGGCCTTGATTTCATGTTGGTGAGGTCTTTTCAGTATGGCTGACGAATTTCTCTATCTGGCTGAGCACAACCCACCTGTGCCCGGAAAACCGCTTGATTGGGCTGCTCATATCATATTGCGGCAGGTCCTGGGAGCCAGAAGGCAATGACGGCCTCCACCAAAGGACCACATATATGTGTTTTGTATAGCCCTTTCTGGCCTTCTTCACCTATTTCCAACTCTGGGCTGGCATCACTGCTCTCAGAGGACTGACTGCATGCACCTGCAGCCTTGATTTCATGTTGGCAAGGCCTTTCCAGTATGGCCGCTGAATTTCCCTATCTGGCTGGGCACACCCCCTGTAAAACCACCTGATTGGGTAGCTTTTATCATCATATTGCGGCAGGTCCTCGGACCCGGATGTCGACGCCGGCCTTCTTCCAAGAACCGCATATAGGGATCCTGTCTGGCCCTTTCGGCCCTTCACCTATTTCTGGCTCTGGGTTGGCATCACTGCGCTCTGAGGCCTAACCGCATGGAGCTGCAGCCCTGATATCATGTCAGTGAGGCCTTTACAGTATGGCCGCAGAGTTTCCCTATTTGGCTGAGCATGCCCCCTGTACCCGAAACACCACCTGATCAGGCAGCTCTTATCATATTGCGCCAGGTCCTAGGAGCCAACAGGTGACTCCGGGCCCCATCCACGGACCACATATAAGGACCCTTTCTGGCCTTCTTCACCTATTTCCAGCTCGACGCTGGCAGGCTGGCATCACTGCACTCTGAGGCCTGCCCACATGGATCTGCAGCCTTGATTTAATGTTGGCGAGTCCTTTCGGTGGGGAAGAACAGCACCTCATTAGTGGGGAAAGTTAGTAATGGTGCTTTACTCATATCCCCCTGAGAATTCTTTTTGTATCTCACGGTGAATCCTAGGATTGTGGACGAGATAGAGTGAGAGATCGGGATAGAGAAAGGAGAGGAAATGGTGGAGCAGAATGCAAGGGGAGAAAGAGAGCTGAAGAGTTTGGAAAAGGTCATGAAGTGGATTAGAGTGAGTAGGTGGAGGAGGGCTAAGAGGGAGAGAGAAACAGAACAAGGAGCCGTGGTAACAGGAAGAGAAAGCAGAAGCGGTGGTGGAAAAGAATCAATGTAAAGTACTTCTCCTGTATCGAGTGCATCCTCACTCACTCTGCTTCTTTCTGCAGGAGTTCCTTCATACACTGCACATTTGTGCATCTGATCTTGTGACTCAACAGGTTTGGCTATGAATGTTGCTGGATTCACAATATGGCATCTAACTATTGTAATGGCTGAGTTAGACAATGTCACTTGGTTCCCTGATGCTCGCTGTGTTGTGAGGGTTCACTTGTTTCTTTCCAGGATGGTGAAAACTGCATGCTGACCATATAACGTTACTGGGCATCCCATTGTGATTGTGGCAGATTTCTGAATTGTGAATGTAGCGGCTGCCAAAGGCTGCTCGCATGGGAAATGGCCTTGCATTACTTGGTCTAGAAGCCCACTGTAATGAGATAAGGGCTTATGTTTCAGAGGGCTTATGTGTTACGCTCACCTGACTCCCACGGAGGCGCTGGCCTGGTTCGCGCTGCTGTGACCTCTTCTAAGGTGATGCACAGGGTTCGGAAGACGGACTGGACCGGGCCCCCAAATCTGGCTTGCCTGGCTCGCAGAAGTATCCTTCTGTAGGCGAAAATAGGGGATTAACTGTCTGCGGGGTAATACAATCTGCCTCCCACTTTCCCCTCTCACCCTCCTCGAAACCCTTCTGTGATTTCTCGTAGCGTCTCACCTTAGGGTCTGGAAGGACGAGCTCTCCATCCTGCTTCTGATGCAGGGGCGCGTTGGTATCCAGTTACTTCACTGGATTTTCGGATTGGTGAGAACCAAACTTGCTTGGCTTCCAGGTAAGTTTTTTGATAAGAGGTTCCCCTTGTGTCCATGCATTAATGTACTAATGCTAGTGTCTTTTTCCCCATAGGGGCCGGGGTACGGAATGCCGGGGAACAGGCACCGACCCGAGATGAGAGGTGAAATCCTTGTAGAAATCAGGTAAGTCTTTAATGAGCGTTTTTTGGTAATATCTTTTCATTCGCTCATTAACGCTGATGTCTCTTTTTCCCCTTAGGGGCCGGGGTCCGGAAATGCCAGGATGCGGCGCGGACCCGAAATGAAGAGGGAATGAATCAACAGGTAAGTCTTAACATGGAGATTTAGCTTTCCTTATTCCCTTCTCTCTCTCAGCTTTTGTTCTGGTCTTTTTCTCCCTAGGCGCTGGGGCGTGACTGCGAATCCGGATGATCGCTGCTGAACATGGAGGCGCCCTGTAAAAGTGAGTGGAATGCGGCGCTGCAGCGATCGACGCGATGAGCTTTTAAATTAAAGTCTTCCTTTTCAGGATTGTCGGCGAGATGTCTCCGGGATGCGGATTTAGCAAGTAAGGACTTTTCCTTCTTCTGTTCTGTTCTTCTCTTCCTTTGCAGGTGATCCAGGATGCTGGCAGGCGTGGCAGAAGTCAGGATGCAGGAGCAGACACGGTGAGCGTCCAGCTGCTAGATGCAGAACAACGCGAAGCACGTGTGGCTGTTCGGGTGGGGTTTAAATAGCCTTGGAAGAAGTTCCAGGTATGTATCCTTCCTCCAATCAGGTATGTATCCTTCCCCGACCACGCCCGGATGGTAAATTAGTCCCACAGGTAAAGTAGTTCCTTTCAGGCCTCAAGGAGGCCGGGATCCTGCAGCATGGTCTGCATCAGGTAAGTGCACCCAAGCACTCCCATAATGAGCCTGGCGCCCATGGCCTATGGCGCCAGGACTGATGTCTTTTATGAGCCTGGCGCCATAGGCGCCAGGACACTGTCCAAAGGGCCCCTATATGGGGTTGCTGGGTCCTTCCTTGGGGACTGGATGTCCGCTTTCGGGGACGCAGGGCTTGAACCGGCTCCCCGGGAGCGGGCATCATGACATTATGTTTCAGAGATGATCACTGTTTGAGGACTGCTGTCTTTCACCTGTCCATTTTAATGTGAAAACAAACAAAATGGCTTGTTGTTATCTGGTTTTGCTAACACAGGGGCATTGCTGATTGCTGTCTTGAGATCTTCAAAACATTCTGTCATCTCATTTGTCCATTCAAGGGCTCCCTTTCTTTTTTAAGGCATCTTTTAATGCTTACAGAAAGGGCCTGACGTAGGTGGAGTAAGCAAAAATCCATGTTCTGCATAATTGCACAACCCTAGGAACTGCTGCATTTCCTTAACTGTTGTGGGCTGAGATGTATTTCGCACTGCTGTTGCTCGGTCTGGAGTGACTCTTCTCGCTACTGAGGTTAGTATCTGCCCTAAATACACTACCTCTTTTTGTCAGTACTGCTGTTCTCTTTATCAACTTTGTACCCCTTGTTTGCTAGGAGTCTTAAGAGCTGTATTGTGTCTTCCATACACTGTTCTTCTGTTATGCTGCATACTAGCAAATCATCTACGTACTGAAGTATTGTGCTTGGTATTTGTATTTTTTCCTAGATCCATCAGAAGGACCCTATTGCATTTTTTAGATCAAAGTGAAAGAAGCCGCATTTGTGGCTATATTATATAGTATTGAGGCTGGATTTGGTGCTAATGGATAATCTGCCTCCACTACACTGTTTAACGGACGGAGGTCTTGTATGAAATTCCACGTTGAGCCTTTTGCTTTCTTCACAGGGTATATCACTGTGTTGCATCGGGAGGTAGATGGTACTATGATGCTTTGCTCAATCAGTGCTGTAATAGTGTCATATATCCCTTCATCTGCCTCTCTGGATAATGAGTACTGTTTCACGCTAGGGAGGATGGCACCTGGTTTGAGTTTCGTTCTCACTACCCCTATGCTGTTCAATAATCCTACATCATGAGGGTTGTTGATCCACAGATGACTGGGCACTCTTGCCATGTCCTCATATAATCATGATGGTTGTGCTGTGGCAGTCAATATTGTGTTTGATACTTCCCTGTGTTGTATTTCCATGTCACAGGGTATGCAAATTTCAAACACTATTTCCCCTTCCTATTGTGTGTCAGCCAATAATCGCTCATCAGTTACTTCTCTCAGGGGCAGTGTCAGGTCTTCGTCTGTGCCTGTTAAAATAATTGTGTCTTTACTGGTGATCACTGCTTCTAAATATTCTGCGGGCAAACAGAATATCATGTTTTGCAACGCTGGAAGCCATTCTATCAGGACAGGCACTGCATACATGAATATTTGTTTGTGCGCAGGGAAATGCTTGAATCATGCTGATGCTGTATATTGCTTGAATTACTTTTGCTACTCTGGTGTAGTGCATGCCTGGTGTAGAGCACACTTTTCCTTTGTCTGTGAATAAAATTGTCATATTCAATTTGCTCAAGATATCGTTTCCTAGTAAATCTACAGGTATCTCTGTACTGTATAAAAAAGGTGCTAACATTTCCTGTGTCCCTATGGTAATGGCTAGATCTTCTGTGAATGGAACCTTGATAATGGCCCCAGAGAATCCCTTTGTGTCCATACTTCTGTTGGTTAAAGGAAACCTCCCTTTCTGTGTACAGGACATGGTGGCTCCTATGGCAACCATAAAGGTGATCATCCTGTCTCCCACCCTTGGTTCCTTTTCTGGGTCCGGGTGACTGGTGGGACTGGACATGTCAGGGCTCGCAGTGGGCTGTCCTATTGTGAGTACATTGTTTTTTCCTGGGAGTGGAAAAAGGTTGCCTCCCAAGACACTAGCTCCCGTGTAATGCATCACCATCCCTCGCAGTTATGCATTCTGTTGCCATGGCGGTGTGGTGGCTTGGGAAGGCACCTGCTGTGTGGCATTCTGTGTTGCATTCAGGGTTTGATACTGTATGGGCTGCCGCTGTGTTAGGGCCTCTACCTGCATTGGGCCTGTATTCTGTGGCTGAAGCATACATGGGACCATACGCTGCTGCTGGGCCTGGGTCATATGCAGCGTGTGCCGGTACCTGATATGGTGGGACACAGGTGGAATACTGATTCGGGGGTGCACCTGGATGGTACTGAATGGGAGGCTTACTTTAGCAGCCTCGTGCTACATGCCCTACTTTCCTGCATGACCAACAGGACCCTTCAAATCGAGGTCTTCAACCTCCAAATCCTCCTCATACACTCTGGGAGTTACCTCCCGCTCCCTGGACTCCTCCCATATCCCTTCTGTTATTTCCAGAGTTTCCTTCCCAAACTTGTGGCAGTTCTTGTTCCTGTCATACATCTGTGACACTTGCTACTACTGCACCTTCCATGCTCACCTTTGTTAACTTTTTCTGTACTAACTTTGCCTCTGCTCGCTGTGCTTGCTCTTCGTGTCTCCTACTACTAAGGTGACTCACGCAGTCTGTTTTTCTAAGGCATATATGCACATCCCTGCTCCCGCAGTGAGTGGGGGCAGTGTCTTTGACAAGTTGTTTTTATATGTGTGCGGCCAAACTACATGCTGCAATCACCCCACTCCTTTCTGTGTGAATGGAAATTGTGTCCCCCCTCTTCCCTTTGTTAGGTTTTCTTGCCCTATTTTTCCATATTATTACTGCCATAGACCTTGGGCGTGGTCTGAGCCTTTCCCCCCATGGCGTCCTCTCCCTTTGTTCTTCCTCTGTTTCCCAATCTTCCTCATCCTCTTCCTGTCCTCCCTTACTTTCTGATCTTCTGACTCATACTCAAGGCTTTGCTGACTCTGTTCTCCATATAGCGTACCCTCTTTATTTCTCGTTCCTGCTCACATCCCTTCTTCTGCGCTATTAATTTTTAACAGTATTTCCCCAGCTGTCCAGGTATCAGCATTTATTATTGGGCATGGTCCCTCCCTCTCCCTTCTCTTCGTTACTCTCTGAAGCTCCTCTTCTGTCTTCTGGATAGCTGATTCTAGGTCCCTACGTGCTTTATTTTCTAACTTTGCTATAATCGGGTCTCAACCTTTGTTATTCGCTGCGGTGCCCCATGATGTATTTTGATTCTAAATTTGCTTGCGGTTTAATCCGGGGGTTTGTATATCCAGCAGCAGGTCGTATCAGATATGTCCCGAGTGTGGGCGGGGCTGTTGGCTGCAGAGGCACTGGAGCCTGTGCCGAACTGATGCATTCTTCTAATAGCGGTGGAACTAGCATTGAAGCCTGGGTCACGCGGGTGCTGTTTCTGTGAAGGGGCGGGGCTGTGGCTGCAACAGGAGCTTTTTCCTCTTGTTCAATTCTACTCTCCGACCCCCCGTCTACTTTGTCGTATAAATACCATAATTCTAATATACTTTGCCTTTTTCTTAACTTTTTACCTTTATGCGTTGACAACAAATGTGTGTACATATGTTCAATGGTTCCCTTATTGTTAGTGCCTTCCACTGACTACGCAGTAAATGTTTTCCCTTCTGGCTCGGTCACCCATTCATTATGGTATTCAAGAAGCTTCTCCCTATATCTAGGAAGTTTTGCGCACATGTGTGCACATTTTGGATAACAACAAAGTCACAATGACGTAATGGCCAACAGCAAAGTGGTTTCTGACAAAAGGTCTACAGAGACCACCCTCCACGGCGCACCTCTGTTTAATACCAATAAACACAGAGGAAAACACAAAACCACATTGTGTCTTCACACAACAAACCCCCCCAAAAAAGTCCCTCCCACAATGCATTCTCCACCGCAAATTTTCCCCACTCTCTGCACTCACACCAAACTCTTTCAACATAAACTTCATACAACAAAGACAAAAGGTCTCTGCTTATGGACACAATGGTTTGTTTTTCCTCCTCTCACCCCCTTGCCTCGGGTCGGAGGGATACAGTCGCTAACACAGGACTTACTTTCTCTTTTAAGAAGCGCTCTCCTCCCTCCTCTATCAAAGGGATGTTTCACTTCAATATCTCTTTTTTTCACTAATACAACTACAACTGTGAGGTCACCGTTCCTCTCTACGGAATCCCCTTTCTTTATTCCTACTCAAAGTTAAAACAATATATACATATCACGTGGTCCACTCTCTCACACTCCTCACAATACTCACTCTCCCGCTTGTGGTTCTTGTGTCAGGTGCACTCTCGATCTCTATGTTCTTCCAAGGATCACTGATGCCGTCTCTCCCAATCAAAGGGCCTGTACACCTGGGGGGCGGCACCACATCCTCTAGCGATCCGGCAAGCTTGTGGATAACCCCAGCACTTTCTGGCCTCCTTGTGGTCTGCCCAGTTTCTGCTATCTGCAGGCAGGCAGGCACTGCTTGCCCAGGACATGCAGCGGAGGAGTTCCTAGTCCTTCGGATAGGCCTGGTATCACGGTGGGGTCACCACATTTAAGGCAGGCAGTCGTACAAAAAATAATCCTATGCACCAATAAAAGTGCACGAGAAGCAAGAAAAACAAAAGTGTATTGCATGCAGCCTCATCCAAGAACAATACACAAATCATTCAACATTACATAATGAAATGGCGGTTTATATAATGAGGAGTGAGGTTACATTTTACACTTTCTTTCAAAATACATGTAAATGCATATTCACTGATTGGACAGTGGTTGTTATTCTATAAGGGATTCTTAACAATACCCAGACCCGTTAGCCTATCCTATCCCTCGTGACCATACTAATGACTTCCTCTCGACAATGATGTAATAATGCGGCTATCCAGTTTCTCCAGATTTAATTGGATAACAGACATGCTAGCATTATGAAACATACAACTCATTTGTTCATTGGCTGTTTCACATCTAGTGTTCCTGGGTGGGCTACTTCCACCTAATTGGTCAATCACTTTGTGAGGTGTAAACAGTGTGGCAACAATAGGAATACCTCATCTGTTTCTCCTGTGACCCAAAAGGTTGTCACCATCTGATTGTTCTCATCCTTGGGTGACTGTTCAACTGATAGTTAATATTGCGACTTCTCATGGGAAACATGTTGCATCCTTTAGCACATCTCCTTCCTTTTTCTTGATGGAACTGCATGTGCTTCTTAGCCCTTTGTCAGCTTCACATGAGGCCTATATGTCGTGTGAGATAGCTGGATGATTGGACTTCTGTGTATTTCATGTCTGGTGCAAGAAAGACTTTCTTAGCATGTACTTTCACTCACGTTTGCATCCCAACAGAGTGATGCAGAAGAAGAGAAAGAGAACACATATCTGAGGTCAACCCACAAAATTTCTTTTTACAAGGTGCTATCAATGTGAATCATCCACACAGACAAGAAAACTGACCTGAAATCTGAAATAAACCTATATTAAAAGATACCTCAAGACCGACATAAAATGCAAAGTAAATTAGATACATTAAAATAAACATAAGAAAGAAAAATAGATGTTATTTAAAAAAGTGTGTGTAAATAATTTTTGAAAATCAATTAGCAAAACAGTGTCAATACACAAATTGTAAACATGGCATTTGACATCCCATCAATGACCAAATATCCCCTGTGACAGATAAAGACAACACATAAGACCAGACTGACAACACATCAATTATATAAAAGCAGGAAAATGTGCAAACATTGTAGCATGAAAATCTTATACAGCGGACTGTCTGACATGCAATGCAGGCACTAATTAAATGCATGAACCATGTGCCCTTTATTCGAAATCCCTGGCAGCATGAAGAGCTCTGCCCCTAGGGAAACCAAGTCCCGGAATTAACAGCAAATCACACATCTCTCGGGAATCAACGCCTCAACGGCCAACTCGAGTTTCGACTATATGGGTTCTACCCAGCCTTCCTCAGGGCAAATTACTGTCACATGGAGAATATAAAGTTGATTCTGCAAAATGAAACAAAAACATGCTTATTATGTTTCCTGCCTATCAATGCACTAATCAGACCAATTTAGACAATTTAAGCAGAAACTGGCAATCTAGCCTTACCTACTTTGACGAATCCCAGGATATTGCCCCTGCTTCCACAGGGGGAGCCCCTTCCCATGAGGCCAGGGAGGTGAGGCCACTACCCAATAGTACCCCTAGGGTGGTACTCAGCAGGAGGATTGCGTGGGGAGGGATACCCCTTCGGGACCAGGTATGACTATCCAGGGAATATGTGGTATTCCCAGACTCTGTCAACCCCTCCTTCTACTTCTTGTCATGCACAAACTCTGTCCTGAAACCTGAAGGTGTCTCACCTGCCAGTCCCCAGGGATCTGTCATCCAGGTGGCAAGGACACGCCATCATTTTTGGATCCAGTTCCTGGGGGTGGACTAGTGCGGGAGGATACCTAGGAATTCAACCCTCCCCCACACTTTTCCGACACAAATACTTTCTCACGGACAGTTCACCGTGAGCGACAACTGACTAACACAAGAGCCGTATACCTGACATGGTCCAACACACGGGTCAGGCAGAGTCAGGCAATTACTGATAATTACACACACCTGACTTCCATCACACTTCCCCACATGGATAAAAGGCGGAGCAGGAAAACACACTCGGCAAGACAAAACACATGGGGAAGCAGCAAGTCCGAGATGGCAGTTCAATACGTGGAGAAAGATGTCAAGACCAGAAAGGGTTGCAAGGAAGTAATTGCCCTTGGCCTTTCCAGAGGAAGAAAGCCACTACTTTCACAAGCCCTCGAGAATAAGAAACGTAACACCAGGAATGAAATCTGAAGAAAGGTACATTGTACCATCAATTGCTGAGGCAGGGAGGAGCGATTGCCGCTGCGGTTTTGTCCTTGGCTCCTACAATAAAGCCGATCCAGTAAAGTCAGCACAGCCGGTTAGTCGGAGAGACTCATAGCAGACCAGTCTGTATTAGAACCAAGGTTGCAAGCTGCAACATTGTATGAAGACATTTGCAAAGAACCAAGTGTAATGTGATGAGTGACGCAAATATAATTGAATATCCAAGGAGTGAATGAACTTTTAAAACCAAGGTAGATGTCATATACAGAGTGGTCCGGCGCCAGGTGGGTGCTCATTCAAAGGTCTCTGTTAGGTATCCAACTGAGAGTGTAAAATTTTGAACTGTGAAATCGAAGTGGTCCTGCAATGGGTCAAGTGAAACCCAGTGCAGATTTGAAAGTCTTTGATAACTAATACGGACTGTAAATAGTCCGAGCCCGGCAGAGGGAGACTAATTGGGGAAAAGGGATCTGAGCCCGGCTGAGGTGAATCCGGGGTGAACCGTGAGTCACCTGAGAATAGATATTCTGTAAGCTTTGGAAAAGAGGATCTGAGCCTGGCTGAGGGGGAACCATGCGAAACCGCGAGTCACCCAAGAAAAGATATTCTATAAGTGTTAGAGAAGTGGATCTGAGCCTGGAAGAGGGGGCTCAAAACTAAAGACTGTGGTAGAAAAGGGATCTGAACCCAGCTGAGGGGGATCCAGGGTGAAGAGTGAATCACCCGACTTAAATATTCGTAAAGGACCTTTTCGTTGTTTTGGTACATCAGGCCCTCTGAATCAAGAGACTTTGCACTTAAGAGACTTGGGCACAGAAGGCCCTGATGTTGGTAATGGAAAAGTGTCTTTGTGCTGAAGAAGACTAAGAGTGCTGTGCACGAGTGAACCACCTTGTCCTGTGCTAAAAACATGATGAAGGGAGGCCAACGACCTGAACATCCTGACTTATCCTTTTGTGAACATGTCTTTCTTTTCATGAACATTTCCCCACACTATTTGTAAATTAGCGGTAAGGATTGCCAACAGTTTCTTTTTAGTATAGGCCTGTTTATTTTGACGAGACTCCACTAGGACTGCGTTATTATTATTTGAGGGTCGCAGATTGCTGCCATCTTTAGATTTAGGTTTGGATAGGAGTTTATGACACTATTGATAAAGTTCAATAAACACCCTTGAACTGTGGTCAGTTGTGTCTGTCTTACTTTGATACCATACCATTCTTGCAATACCCCACACGCCAATATGTGTAGCCCAGGTAGAAAGTCTTACAGCCTACTTGCAAAGTACTGAGATGAGTGAGAATCATGGAACCATGAAGATCCCTATGAGAAACAACTGTGGTGAGTGGGCTAGTGGCACAGAAAAAGTCAGCAAAAGTTACATCTTAAAAAGAAGTGACAATCCAAATAGAGGAGCCCACCCTGGAGGAACTGAGTCGTTCGGAGGCGAGAGGAGAAGAGAGGCCAGGAGAGCACAAACTGTTACGCTCACCTGACTCCCACGGAGGCGCAGGTCTGGTTTGGAGTGTTGTTGCTTCTTCTATGGTGAAGCGCAGGACCCGGAAGATGGACTGGACCGGACCTTCGAATCTGGCTTGTCTGGCTCGCAGGAATATCTTTCTGTATCTGAAAAGGGAGTATTAACAATCTGCGGGAGAAAGTATAAGCCTCCCGCTCCCTTCTCACCCCTCTACGAAACCCTCCTGCGACCCCCACGTGAAGTCTCACCTTAGGGTTTGAAAGGTTGAGCTCTCCATGCAGGGGAGCGTTGTATCCAGTTACTTCACTGGGATTTTGATTGTAGAGGGTTCAAGTTTTGTTTTCCCGGTATAGTACCGTAAGGATTCTGTTAATGAGTATGATTCCGCAATAATAAGTGTTTGTTGTCTCTTTTTCAGGTGCGGAAACTATTCCGAGAAGAGCTGTGGAACCGAAGAATGAGACTCTGGTGAGCTTGATGAGAGTTCTCTCAGTGTCCTTGTATCAATGCGCTCACTAACGCTGATGTCTTTTTTCCCCATAGGGGCCGGGGTCCGGAAATGCCTGGATGCGGCACCGACCCGAAACGAAGCTCAATCCAGAAGAAATCAGGTAAGTCTTTAATGGGCGTTTGGGTAATGTCTTTTCATGCGCCCACTAACGCTGATGTCTTTTTTCCCCATAGGGGCCGGGGACCGGAAATGCCTGGATGCGGCACCGACCCGAAACAAAGATCAATCCAGAAGAAATCAGGTAAGTCTTTAATGGGCGTTGGGTAACGTCTTTTCATGCGCCCACTAACGCTGATGTCTCTTTTTCCCCTTAAGGGCCGGGGTCCGGAAATGCCAGGATGCGGCACCGACCCAAAATGAAGTTGGAATAACCCAACAGGTAAGCTTTGTAATGTAAATTAAGGTTTCCTTGTTTTCTTTCCCCTCTCACCTTTATTCTTGTCTTTTTCTCCCTAGGCGCGGTGATGTGGCTGTGAGTCCAGATGTCGCCGTAGAACGTGGTGGTACCTTGTACAGGTGAGTGTGATGCGGCACTGCAGCGATCGATGCAATGTGCTTTTAAATGGATGTCTTCCTTTTCAGGACCGTCGGCGAGATGTCTCTGGAATGCAGATTTAGCAGATAAGGACTCTTCTTTACCCTTTTCTCTTCTCTTCTCTCTTTGCAGGTGTTCCAGGATGCTGGCAGGAGTGGCAGAAGACAGAATGCAGGAGTAAACACGGTGAGCGTCCAGCTGCTAGATGCAGAACAACGCGAAGCGTGAGTTGCTGCTTGGGCGTGGCTTAAATAGCCTTCAAAGTAGTTCCAGGTATGTATCCTTCCTCTCAGGTATGTATTCCTCCCCTGACCACACCCGTGTGGTTAAGTAATTCCAAAGATAAAGTAGTCCCATTCAGGCCTCAGAAGGCCTGGATGTTGCAGCATGGTCTGCATCAGGTAAGTTAACACTAAGCACCTTTAACACAAAGTCCCCTTTTATGAGCCTGGCGCCTATGGCCCGATATGAGCCTGGCGCCAAAGGCGCCAGGACTGAGTCCAAAGAGCCCCTACTTGAGGCTGTTGTGACTTCCCTTGAAGACATGATGTCTGCCTCTGGGGTAGCTGGGTCTTGTCTGGCACCTTGGAGGTAGGCATCATGACAGTACCCCCTCCCAAGGCCTCTCCCAAGGTCGTCCTTTCCGGGGGTTTCGGCTTGCTTGGGAATTTTCGGTGGAATCTTTGCACTAATCGCGGGGCATGTACATGGTCACTTGGTTCCCAAGATCTTTCCTGAGGTCTGTACCCCTTCCAGTCAACTAGATAGAAGAGTTTTGATTTTAACATTTTAGAATCCAATATGTCCTTAACTTCAAATTCTAATTCCCCATCGATTTGAATTGGTTCAGGTGGTTTGCTTAGTCTGGTTCCAGGCTGGACCGGTTTTAACAGTGATGCATGAAAAACGGGATGAATTCGCATGTTGGCTGGTAGATCGAGTTTAAAGGCCACAGGGTTAATTATAGCTTTGATGGGATAGGGTTCAATTTATCTGGGATTAAAAGTCTGTATTCCTTTGAGAGGCAAATGCTTGGTTGCCAGCCACACCTGGTCTCCAATCTGGTACGAAGGTGCTTCACTCCGATGTAGATCAGCATTTTCTTTGTATTTTTTCTTGGCTTGTTGCAAATGAGTTGTAGCTTCCTTGAAGGCTCGGGTTATAGTAGAATGCAAATGATCAACTGCAGGCATTTCCAGGTTTTGAGGAGGGTCTAGGTCTGAGGTTCTAGGATGATGACCATACAAGGTGTAAAAAGGGGTTTGTCCTGTTCCAGAATGTACAGAATTGTTATATGCATACTCTGCGATCCATAGAATATCTTTCCAGCTGTTTTCAGATTGATGCAACATGCACCGAAGATATTGTTCAAGAGTTTGGTTAGTCCTCTCGGTTTGACCATCGCTCTGGGGGTGGTGACTAGTGGATAAGCGTACATCAATTTGTGCCAGTTGGCAACATTTCCTCCAAAAATGGGAAATAAATTGGCTTCCTCGGTCTGAGATTAATATGGATGGAAAACCATGCATACGAACTATGTTTTCCAGAAATTCCTTGGCCAAGATGGAGGCTGAAGGTACCCCTTTTAAAGGGATAAAGTGGGCTATCTTGGAGAACAGATCCACGATTACCAAGAGAGTGTTATATCCATAGCAAGGAGGCAGGTCGGTAATAAAGTCCATTGACAAGGTGTGCCAAGGGGCCGGTGGAATATCCAAGGGTTGTAGGAGACCGGCTGGTCTCTTCTTTTGACCTTTATTTGGGGCGCAAACTCCGCAAGACATCACAAAAGATTTTATGTCTTTTCTCCAGGATGGCCACCAGAATTGTCGTTTGATCTTTTCCTCAGTTTTTGCAATACCAGGATGTCCTTCCATTAATGTATCATGATAGTGAGCAATGACCAATTCTTGCAGTTCTTTGTTGGGCAGAAATAACCGCCCCTGGAAGTACGGTAAATCGTTATTAACGGAAAAGTGTGACCCCTTTTGAGTCCATTCTTGCAAGGCTGTGGAATTTAAAAGTTGTTTAACTCGAGTTTGAACGTCCTCTATAGTTTGTAAAGAGGTCAAGCCTAAAATTCTTTGTTCGGGCATAATTGGTACTGGTTCTAAGTTTGAATTTGTTTCATCCATTCCAATCCGGGATAAAGCATCCGCTTTGCCATTCTTGCAACCAGGGCGGTAGGTGATTATGAAATCAAATTCTGCAAAGAATAAAGCCCATCGGAGTTGGCGGGATGATTGGGCTTTGGCCGTTTTTAGATATTGCAAATTCCTGTGATCTGTAATCACCGTAATGGTGTGTCTTGCGCCGAGGAGGTAATGACGCCAAGCCTTGAAGGTGGACTTAATAGCTAGTAATTCTTTGTCGGTGATTGCGTAATTGATTTCAGGAGCCGTGAATTTCCTGGACCAAAAGGCTACAGGGTGCATCTGGTTAGTTTCTGGATCCCTTTGAGACAAGACAGCACCCATGGCCAAACTGGAAGCGTCGGTTTCAACAATGTAAGGGAGATCTGGGCGCGGATGCTTCAATACAGGGGCGAATGTGAATTTGGTCTTTAGGTCTTGAAAGGCCTGTTCTGCCTCAGGAGTCCATTCGAAACGTTTATTCTTCTGTAAGAGGGCTGTTATGGGTTGAACCACTCGAGAAAATTCCGGGATGAATCTTCGATAGAAATTGGCAAAGCCAAGCATACTCTGAACCCCCTTAACAGAGTTAGGAGATGGCCATTTGAGGATGGCGTCCACCTTTCGCGAGTCCATTCGGGCTCCTTTAGGTGTCAGGATGAATCCGAGAAACTCGACCTCTGTGGTATGAAAAACGCATTTTTCAAATTTCGCAAACAGGTTGTGCTGGCGCAATTTCTCAAGAACTGCCCTGACATGTTTTCTGTGTTCGGATTCCGAGGAGGAGTATACCAGAATGTCGATATATACGATGACACAAACATCGATAAGTTCCCGAAGAACATCATTCATAAAGTATTGAAAGGCGGCAAGTGCGTTGCATAATCCGAAGGGCATCACCTGATATTCAAAGAGCCCATACTTGGTGCGGAATGCAGTCTTCCATTCGTCGCCTTCTTTTATACGTACCAGGTGAGAAGCTCCTCGGAGATCTAACTTGGTGTATATACAAGCATCTTTTACCTGGTCAAGAAGTTCAGGGATCAGAGGCAGAGGATAACAATTCTTAATCGTTATTTGATTTAGGGTGCGGTAGTCAATACATGTTCTAAGGTCGCCTTCTTTTTTTGGCACGAAGAACAGAGCTGAGGAAACAGGAGACTTTGACGGGCGAATAAAACCGTTGGCAAGATACTGATCTAAATACTGATGCAAATGAACGTTCTCAGGTTCAGTAAGAGCATAAATCCTACTACAGGGCAGTTGAGCATTGGGTACCAGGTCGATTTGACAATCGTACGACCGGTGGGGAGGTAACGTGTTCGCCTGTTCTTTTTGAAAAACGTCTTGGAACTCTTGGTATTCAACCGGTAGTTGTATCGTGGTGGAAGTTACTGTGGCCAGACCCATATCTGGATTTCTTGGATAACAAGTCAGTTCACAATCAGGAAAGGTTATTTACTTTGCTCTCCAGTCAATTCGAGGATTATGTGTTTCTAACCAAGGGATTCCTAGAATTACTTGAAATTGTGGGGCCTTGATTACATCGAACACAATTACTTCCCGATGTCCATCCTGTCCCACTAGTATCATTTCTGTAGTGGAATGTGTTACCGGCCCTGAGGCTATTTCGGTTCCATCTACTGTAGTAATGACATCCTTGTTAACTTTCGGACGGAGAGGAAGATTAATCCTGGAGGCCAATTCACGATCTATGTAGTTTCCAATAGCTCCACTGTCGATGTATGCTTTTATAGCATGCAACTGCTGAGGCTGTTTCGGGTCCACGAGCACCATTGGCATGACAAAATGCGAGGTCAAAGAGTCTGTTTTCAAGCTCGGCAAGCAGACCTCTACGCTTGTCGGGCTTGACCGTTTCCCGAATCAGGTTCTATTAAATTGTTGTCCGTGGCTCCAACCACCTTCTTAGGTGGCTTTACCGGGCAGTCTCGTAGAAAGTGACCAGAAGCCCCGCAATAGAGACATAGTTGCTTTTGCCGTCTTCTCTCTCGTTCCTTCTGCATCAATGGTCCTTTAACACCGCCGATCTGCATAGGTTCTGAAAAGTCGGTACTCTTAGGGTTAGCGTGAGTTTTGATCAGCACTCGAGTTTCGAACTTGGACCGATCTGCTTTTCTAGTTTGCAGTCTTTGGTCAAGTTGGACCACTAAGTCTATGTATTCTGCGCAGGCTTGAGGTGGATTTACTATTTGAGCTAGAACATCCTTAAGTTCTCCGTGCAGGCCTCGATGAAATAGTGTGATCCTTTCATTTCCGGGCCACCCCGTTTCTACAACCAGCCTATTAACGGTGGCAATTTAAGATAAGATATCTTGGTTACCTTGTCGTAAGGATAGTAATTCGTTGTCAAGGGCCTGTCCCTGAGAGTGTCGAGCGAATAATCTTTCCATGCTCGCCTGGAAGCTTTGAAAATCCTGGAGAATTGGGTCATCCTGACTTGCCAACGGAACAGACCAATCGGCAGCACAGCCACTGAGATAAGATAATACAAAGGCTACCTTGGTTTGATCATTAGGGAAGGCCCCAGGTCTGCATAGAAAGTGTAGGCGACATTGGTTCATAAAAACGGCATATTTCTTGGGGTCCCCCGCAAAACGTTCAGGCGGGGCCAAAGGCATGTTTCCAGGTAGATTGATTTGTACCGGGTTATTCGAAACCATTGACGAGGCATTACCCCCAGAACTAAGTAAAGGAGTTTGTCCTGCTTGACTCTGCAACAATCGTTTGGCCAGGTCATCAGTTCTTTCCTTGGATAAGATTAATTCTCTTTTGAGAGCATTAGTTTCCTGGCGGGCGGAGTGTACTTCTGCCCTTAATTCCCCCAAAAGCTGAGCCAGCTGGTCTGTCTCAGAAGTTTCCATAGCGCCCGGGTGGGAAATTGTAGGCAGGCTTCGCGTTCTGTTACGCTCACCTTACTCCCACGGAGGCGCAGGTCTGGTTTGGAGTGTTGTTGCTTCTTCTATGGTGAAGCGCAGGACCCGGAAGATGGACTGGACCGGACCTTCGAATCTGGCTTGTCTGGCTCGCAGGAATATCTTTCTGTATGTGAAAAGGGAGTATTAACAATCTGCTGGAGAAAGTATAAGCCTCCCGCTCCCTTCTCACCCCTCTACGAAACCCTCCAGCGACCCCCACGTGAAGTCTCACCTTAGGGTTTGAAAGGTTGAGCTCTCCATCCTGCTTCTCATGCAGGGGCACGTTGTATCCAGTTACTTCACTGGGATTTTGATTGTAGAGGGTTCAAGTTTTGTTTTCCCGGTATAGTACCGTAAGGATTCTGTTAATGAGTATGATTCCGCAATAATAAGTGTTTGTTGTCTCTTTTGCAGGTGCGGAAACTATTCCGAGAAGAGCTGTGGAACCGAAGAATGAGACTCTGGTGAGCTTGATGAGAGTTCTCTCAGTGTCCTTGTATCAATGCGCTCACTAACGCTGATGTCTTTTTTCCCCATAGGGGCCGGGGTCCGGAAATGCCTGGATGCGGCACCGACCCGAAACGAAGCTCAATCCAGAAGAAATCAGGTAAGTCTTTAATGGGCGTTTGGGTAATGTCTTTTCATGCGCCCACTAACGCTGATGTCTTTTTTCCCCATAGGGGCCGGGGACCGGAAATGCCTGGATGCGGCACCGACCCGAAACAAAGATCAATCCAGAAGAAATCAGGTAAGTCTTTAATGGGCGTTGGGTAACGTCTTTTCATGCGCCCACTAACGCTGATGTCTCTTTTTCCCCTTAGGGGCCGGGGTCCGGAAATGCCAGGATGCGGCACCGACCCAAAATGAAGTTGGAATAACCCAACAGGTAAGCTTTGTAATGTAAATTAAGGTTTCCTTGTTTTCTTTCCCCTCTCGCCTTTATTCTTGTCTTTTTCTCCCTAGGCGCGGTGATGTGGCTGTGAGTCCAGATGTCGCCGTAGAACGTGGTGGTACCTTGTACAGGTGAGTGAGATGCGGCACTGCAGCGATCGATGCAATGTGCTTTTAAATGGATGTCTTCCTTTTCAGGACCGTCGGCGAGATGTCTCTGGAATGCGGAATTTAGCAGGTAAGGACTCTTCTTTACCCTTTTCTCATCTCTTCTCTCTTTGCAGGTGTTCCAGGATGCTGGCAGGAGTGGCAGAAGACAGAATGCAGGAGCAAACAGAGTGAGCGTCCAGCTGCTAGATGCAGAACAACGCGAAGCGTGAGTTGCTGCTTGGGCGTGGCTTAAATAGCCTTCAAAGTAGTTCCAGGTATGTATCCTTCCTCTCAGGTATGTATTCCTCCCCTGACCACACCCGTGTGGTTAAGTAGTTCCAAAGATAAAGTAGTCCCATTCAGGCCTCAGAAGGCCTGGATTTTGCAGCATGGTCTGCATCAGGTAAGTTAACACTAAGCACCTTTAACACAAAGTCCCCTTTTATGAGCCTGGCGCCTATGGCGCCAGGACTGTGGCCCGATATGAGCCTGGCGCCAAAGGCGCCAGGACTGAGTCCAAAGAGCCCCTACTTGAGGCTGTTGTGACTTCCCTTGAAGACATGATGTCTGCCTCTGGGGTAGCTAGGTCTTGTCTGGCACCTTGGAGGTAGGCATCATGACACAAACTGAGACGCTTCCCCACAGGCAGAAACGTCTTGGGGAGGTTCCCCGTGGACAGACCAGAAGAAAAAGAGAGGCCATGGGCAACCAGTCGATCGAAGATGCTGGTACGCGTGGTGATCAGGAGATGCACAGCCCGAGAGCAGGGGAACCCTGTGGAGGAGCCACAGCCCCTGGAGAAGCTAAGCGAAGCCCGAGCAAGATGTCTGAGAGACCCACAAATAACCAGAGAATGCTAGTAAGCACCCTGTGGAGCTCTGGGTGACTGGGAATGGTTGGTGGGATCCCAAATGGTGGGGACTAAGGAAATGAGGGTCTTGGGCCCCCAACACATAACAAGTAGCCACCTTCCTTGTGGCAGTACTTGGGATAGAAGGATCCCAAATACTGTGAGCCAAAGAAGTAAAGAAATACGGGCCTGGGACCCACAACAGAAAAGTGAACTGTGAAGCAGCTAGACAGTTCCTGACAGGTTAGTAAACCAGGGCTGTCTGAGAAGCTTGAGAAAGGCCAGGGGAAGGGAGACATTCCCCCATCATTTGTCGAACTGTGTGAGCAGCCTGAGAAAGGGCAGAGGAAGGGAGACATTCCCCCATCGCTTGTTGAACTGTCTAAGAAACCTGAGAAGGCAAGAGTTAGGCACACTGGGCCTCATCACGAGTCTGGCGGTAACCCTTAAATGCGGTGGTAGCGCTATTACCGCCGCATTTAAGGGTCTGCCAGATCATGGCTTTGGCGGATTTCCCCCTAGCTCTGAGCTGGGGGGAAATCCACGCCAAAATTGCTGATTTTCAGCACGATTACCACCGGCGGGAAATCCGCCGGAGGTAATAGTGTGAATTTTCCTCATTGGGCCCAATGGGGAATGAGGAATTCCCGAATAGGCCCAATGGGGAATGGGCAATAACCCTTCTGCCAAACCCGTGATCCGGCGCTAAAAGCGCCGGGAGGTTTGGCGGTAGGGCTATTAGCGCCGGCGTTACCGCCCAACTCGTGATGAGGCCCACTGTCTGCTTCTGGCACTCTGTCGGATTCCTTCTCTATCTTCTCTGCCAGGGATATTATCTCGGCAGTGGAGAGAATGAAATCGGCTTCACCTGCTGATGCCATCCCCTTGAGAATAGTGAAAACGATTCTGCCTCTGATTATTTCTAATGTTACGATCCCTATTAATCATTCTTGTTCTACAGAGACTATTCTTTCCACACTTAAACGTGCCATGGTGATTCCTCTGCTCAAGAAGCCTTCTCTTGATCCTTTGGTCCCTGCACATTTTTGTCCAATATCGCATCTCCCTTTTTTTAATGAAGCTGTCGGAATCTTTGTTTGCCCCTGCACTTGGACGCGTTTGTGAAAACTCGCCCCTGTTTTTACGCTTTTCACTCGGGTTTTAGACCTGGGCGTGGCACTGAGACTGTGTTGGTCTCGGTGCTAGATGATCTCCCGCTGATTTCTGATCGGGGTGGAGTGGCAGCATTGATCCTCCTGGATCTTTCTGCCACTTTTGATACTATTGACCACTCCACTGCTGGGTTCTCTGGTTTGGTTCTTTCTTGGATCCATGTGTCTCTTTTTGACTGGTCGCAACTGCTGTCTTTGTGTTATGAGGGATCATTTTTGTTGGTCCTTGTGGCACAGATGGTGCTGCATGCATGCTATTGCTTATCGTATTCCCAACATGGTGTCTGATTGCAGTGGTGGAGTTTCAGCCTCTCTGTGCAGACCTGACTTGTGGACTCCACCCCCTTCCACATTGCAGCCTTTTCTGTCAACGCATCGGGACTCACTCTGCGTTGCTACTTTCACTAACCAACGCTCGTAAGTTCGCATCTTGCTAACCTTGATTCATTTTCTGATCAGTATACCTTCTACTTGTTCTAAATCTGATTCTTCCCTTCAGACATCTATTTCAGGTGCTCTGTTTGTGACTTCCCGTATCTCTATGTAGCAATTCTATAGATCCTGGAAAGACCTGCAAGTATACATAGAATGCTGAAGTTGAAGTTGCACTCTCTTCCGGGTATGTTGACGTCGGGTATCGCCTAGCAACCCGATCTCTCCTTACTCAGCATTGTAATACCGATCCGGCTTTTGTTTTTACAGAGATCCCACAAGTATACTTACGGTCCAACATTCTCGGATCACCAGAGGAATTCGCTACGCACCAACATAAGTATTAGTATCAGCCTGTACAAGTTATAAAGACTATACAGAGTCATTGTTCCCTGCACTTGGAATCACACTGCAAACATCCATTCATTTGTTCACACATGTCTTTCCTTGATGCTTTTCTCTTTCTTTATATTTAGCCAACTACCTGTGGTGCTTCCACCTCCAGACTGCTGACCTGGCAACTCTAAAACCCACAACCTCACTTTAATAGGTAAAAACCCTTCTTAAGCGGTTCTGTGATCCTCCTTAATTACGGTCTCAGTCTAATCCCGTCATTCCTCTGACCCACTGCAGAGAGGAGCTACGGAGCCGCAGTCTACTTCCAGACCTTCCAGTCAGGACGATGCATGGTTCAGGACCAATAACTCAAGATCCACTACCGGAAGAAGACGTTCAGGGTTTTTTTCCCCCAAGAGGGTTTCCCTGGGAGCCCTGCCCCCTCTGTCTCATTTACTGGGCCTGGGGTGCATAGTGACCAGGGGAATTTTCCCAGATACACACTGTTGCATGGGAACAAGGTTAGTGATCTCTTATATTGACATTCCTCTAAGTTGTATATCAAACAAAGGTACATGACAGATAGCAACGCCTAAAAATAAATAATATACATATAGGAATTGTCGCTGGCCATGGAACCAATGCAACAGTTGATGTCAGCAGTGCAGTCCCTCACATCTGAGGTGCAGACACTCAAACAAGAGAACGCAGCACTGCAACAGATGATTTGCTCCCCACTTCCCTGGCAGCAACATTTCTATTTTTATTCCAAATAAGAATACTACTGAGCTACGGCCATGTATTGATTATAGAGGTCTAAACAAGATCAATATCCCGGGCAAATATCCAATGCCCTTAATACCAGACATTCTAGAAGCAGTCAAAAACTCCACCATTTATACAAAACTAGATTTATGTGGAGCTTAACATCTCATCCGAATACGGCCGGGGGGTGAATGGAAGACAGCTTTTCGCACTCCATTCGGTCATTTTGAGTATCGAGTGATGCCATTTTTTATTTTATTTAATGCCCCGACTGTATTCCAGAGATTCATGGATCATATTTTTGCAGATATCCTTCTTCATTATGTAATCGTATATCTAGATGATATATTGGTGTTTTCATCCTCGCCATCTGATCATGTTCGACACGTTCGAGAGGTTCTGTCCAGGCTGCAGAATAACCATCTCCTCTGCAAGCTAGAGAAATGCGAATTTCATCAGTCTAGAGTAAATTACTTAGGCTACGTCCTCTCTGCAGAGGGAATAGCTATGGATCCCAACAAGGTGACAGCAATCTTAGAGTTGCCTGCGCCCAGAACTCTGAAAGACATCCATAGATTTTTGGGATTTACTAATTTTTACAGACGCTTCATCCCGGCATTCTCCTCAGTCATTCGACCCCTCACTCAACTGCTGAAGAAGGGAGTATCCTTTAATTGGTCTCCACAAGCTCAGACTGCCTTTGACACCCTTAAGGTTGCCTTCACCACAGCCCCCATATTTATTACACCTAATCAAGAGAAAAGATGTATCTTAGAATCAGACGCTTCACAGTATGCGTTGAGTGATGTATTGTTACAAAATAATGACCAGGGTATAGAATGCCCTGTTGCATATCTATCCAAGACTTTGTCTGCAGCAGAGCAGAACTACACAGTATTAGAAACAGAGCTGTTGGTCACTAAACGCGCTTTTGAAGAATGGAGACATTTGTTGGTAGAAGCTAAGTATCCTATAGTAGTTTGGATGGATCACCACAATCTACGGGCACTTCAATACGCCCAAACATGTAACAGTCGGCAGGCAAGGTGGGCTCACTTCTTTTCTCCATTCCAGATCGAATTTTCATTTATCCCAGGGAGAACCAACCTTCGGGCAGATACTCTGTCCAGAAAAGATTGGAATATCTCCTCTAGTTTTCATTCGGAACCAATCTTCCAGAAAACTCGAAAGATTAACGTACTCCGGACCCTTTTTCAGGAGATTGCCACAGAAGCCACGTTGTTTGTACTCCAACACCCCCGATTCCAGGAAGAGAATTCTCTCACCCAGGATCAGGGATGTTTGTTTCAGGAGAAAGCGGTGTTCTTACCGAATCCTAGACTGCAGAAGGATGCTCTACATTGGTGTCATGATTCCCTAGCAGCAGGACATTGTCAAACACCACTGAATTGCTTTGCAGGTACTTTTGGTGGCTCACATTGAATTCTAATGCTAGAGACTATGGGCCTCATTACACGTTGCGCGCTAAAAATCGCAAATTACCGGCATGGCGTCCTTAACGTGTCCGCCCTCGCATGAGGGCGCTAATAGCGCACCATTACGAGTACGCGGACACGAGCATCGCGCCATGCCGGTAATGCCCCAACTGCCATGCCGCTAAACTCCCCCAATAGTCCCTTACCGGCTTCGACGACAGTGCAGATAGCATCTCCGTCTTGACGCAGCATGCAAATAGCGGTCACCGCTAATAGCGGTGACCGTTAAATAGCGGAACCGGAAACAGCGTCATCGCACAGGAACGGGAAAGAGCACGGCGGCCATCTTTAAAAACACAATCCATTGCCATCCTCTGCCCCCTGGACCTGTTTGTAGTACTTTGCTGTTGGAAAATATCTGGAACACCCTTACCATGCCCAAGGCTCTCAAAAAAACAACTGACCGCCAGCGGAAAGAAAAGTTTTCGACTGAGGAGCTACTAATGCTGACACAGACCCTATCTGAAAATGCTGCAGTGGTCTTCGCAAACGACATGCAGCGGGAGACACTCCTCCAAAAAAAAGCAATCTGGGAGGAGGTGGCACTGAAAGTAAGTGCTGTGGGCACCAGCACCCGCAATGTACGTGAGTGCCGGAAAAGATGGGATGACCTTAGACTCTGGGTCAGAATGATCTTGGCAGAAAATCACAACATTGCCACAGCAGGTGGATCGGGGTCGCAAATTAAACTAAAAAAATGGAAGGAGACATGTGCCAACCTCATAGGAGTTGAATACATCGAGGGAGTCGGGAGGATGGAGCATGGCGTGGCAGGCACTTTGGATGGAGGTAAGTGTACCAATGAAAGCATGCAATGTGAATCTACTGGTCCCCGCAAATGTCAGCCCAGAATCACCTCATGGATGGCCAAACAGCCGCACATGCATCCCACCCTGCCCATGTTAGTGCCAGACCCAAACACACACACATGCACACATCAACAGAGCCAAGTGCCACACACAACACTGCATGGATGAGCCACTGAACTGACACATCACCTGCATCCTTCACAATGAAGTCCAAATGCCCACAACTGCATTGATGATGTATCCTGCATTAAGTATATCAAACCGTAACCAATGCCATCCCCCTTCTTGTCCCCGACAGGGTCACATACAGACAGTGGCGATGGTGGGAATGCATCCCAGGCACCCCCTGCGCAGAAGGAAAAAAGGCCACAGCCCACAGAGGACACCCCCACAACATCCAGGGGAAAAGGCACAAGGCTCCATTTGCAGAGTCTCAAACATCGGTCGAGCGCCACTGCCAAGGCCACACCAAAGCCAACTGCCCCACCTCCAGAGGTCCACTCACCACCACTGATCACAGCCACCGAGGGACCACCATCAGCTGCAGCCAGTTTGGCAGGAGAGGCGGCAGCCACTGCTCCATTATCTGATGTGGAGGACCCAACAGAATTCGACCTGGGCATGCACACCCCAAGCCCCCCTGGAACCCCCCAGCCATCACCATCACACACACCTGGCTCCAACGTCACTGGTGATGAGACCATGGGAGCTTTCAGTAGCCTCCCGGTGCCTCCATCTATTCACCTGCCTGCATCACAATGCACACCAGCCACACCACCAGAGGCCAACACTGCCCTTGACCTGGCCAGCATCAGCCAGCGGCAACAGGGTCTCACTGTGCTGGTTGGGCAGCACGTGGAGGATGCTGCCCGTCTCAGGGAGGAGATTGCGGAGACATCCAGGCAGTCCAGGGAGGGGATGGAGGCATGCACAGACAGGCTGTGTGGGGAGCTCATCCGAGTTCGGGAGGTCCTCACACGTATTGCTGATGCTATGGACCGCCAATTCCCACCACCACCTGGACAGTCTGCCCCTTCTTCGTCCACCAGTTCGCGGTAGTCAAGCCCACCCTGACGCTCCGCACGCACCACCAGGCGCACCTCTAGGCAGCCTCCCAATGCTGGTTTTGGCAATGACCAATAGGGAGTTAATGTTCATGCTTCCGCGTGCATGCCTGGACGCATACATTGTGGAAGACACATGAGGGACTGTTGTGGGGGGTGGGGGGAAGGGTGTGATGGGACTGTTGTGGGGGTTGGGGGGGGAAGGGTGTGATGGGACTGTTGTGGGAGGTGGGGGGGTGTGATGGGACTGTTGTGGGGGGTGGGGGGAAGGGTGTGATGGGACTGTTGTGGGGGGTAGGGGGGGAAGGGTGGTGGGATGTTTGGGGACATACACATTTTCCTGTTTAAGTTCATAAATACACTGGTGTTTGAGCAAAACACAGGCCTGGAGTCCTTCATTGTGTATGTGTACTTTATTGACACCAGGGTCCATTGTGAGCTCACAAACAGACACTAGTGCATTACTAGCCATATCCAGGTGACAGTACGAGAACATGTTACTCCGAATATTTGGTTGATCAGATGCTGTCTCACAGCACGTCCCTCCTGGCCATCCCCTCTTGCATGACCTGCATCCCCTTCACCTCCATCCCCATCACCATCATCATCCTCATCAGGTGCTTCTATTTCAACGTCAGGGGGCAGTGGCACATTCCGTCTGATACACATATTGTACAGCATGACACATGCCATGGTGATCTTGGCCACCTTGTCATGGCCATACAGGAGTGCGCCACCAGACCTGCTAATGCACCTAAACCGTGACTTCAAAAGTCCAAAAGTCTGCGCGATCACGATGCGGGTACAGGTGTGTGCACAATTGTATTCTTCTTCGTGCCTGTTCTGTGGGTTCCGTGCAGGTGTGAGGAGCCACCTCTTCAGGGGATAGCCAGCATCACCTATATGGGGGAAGGAATGGGGTACTGTTACTGTTCAACTGAAGTGTGGCGTGTACATTTCACAAACATTGACTTGGCATTGAGATTCAAGTACACAATCAACAGCATACATGCAAATGGTCTGTGTAACTGCAATGTGCAAAGGTGGGCTCTACCCTGCAAGTAGACATGCCCCATTAATGCCTCCAACAGTAATTGACATGTCCTGTGTGAGGCCAGGTCTTAGGTGTCCCTGTGCCCAGGAAGATTTGGTACCACACTGGTGGTGTACTGCCCTTCCAACATTGACGTTGCCATGCTGAGAGGCATCTCTTCAGTGGTGCTATGGGTTCGTGGTGCATTGCTATGGCTAGGGGGTATCCCTTAGCATGCATTGAAGGGCACATTGCATTGTTGATGTCGTGCTGGACGGATTCAGCATGACTATGTTGACGGCATGGATGACATTTGTGTATTTTGTGCCGTGGAATGTTGTGCAGTGTGGATGTGGTTTGATGTTTGATGTTTCTAGGCTTGGATTGTCATCTGTGTTGTGTAGCATATACTTGCATGTCCGTTCATCTCAAGTACGTTGCGGCCCTCCCAGATGCACATTGACTTACATCTGTATGTGCATTTGGATGACGAACTACAGGCTACACCCAGTTGGAGTATCTACCCCCCCCCGCGCACACCCAGTTGGAGTATCTATCTCTCCCCCCCCCAGGCACACTGCCATGTGCTTGGCCTGCTACTCACCAAGTAGCCACAAACGTTGTCCCGTTTATCGCTCCATGTAGCGGGGGATAGTTGAGTTCCGCAGGACCATGGAATCATGGGTTGATCCGGGGAAATCTGGCACAGCAATGTGCGATTATCTTGTTGGCGTCACATACCATTTGGACATTGATGGAGTGGAATTGCTTCCTGTTTCGGTACACTACTTCATTGTGATGTGGGACGACCAATTCCACATGTGTACAGTCGATGGCCCCGATGCAACTTGGGATGCCTGCCAGTGAATAGAAACCGACTTTGGTGTTTGCAATCTCCTGGACAGTCCGTGGCATATATATGTGTTCGGGTGCATGCTTCAGGAGGGCATCGAGTACCTGGTTCAGTGTGCGTGAGAATACTGGTTGGGAGATGCCATGCATCTGCCCCACTGTATGCTGGTAGGTGCCTGTGGCCAGGAAGTGGAGCACAGTCACCACCTTCAGTAGAGGGGGGATGGCAGTTCTGATGTCTATGAGGCTCACAATGTCGTGGTGTATCATGTCCACGATGCTGGTGATGGTATCCCGGTCCAGACGGTACAGGGTGTGTATCTGCTCAGGTGTTAGGTTAAATGGACTGGCTCTGATCCTGGGAATTGGTGGGTGCATCTGTGGTATGATTAGGTGCCGTGGTGGTGCTTGCTGTTGCCCTCCTCCTCCTGCGTCTCCTCTGTGCTGCCTGTTGTTGTTGCAGCTGCGCTGCAATCAGGTCCTCCAGGCCATGTAATGCTGCTAGTATTGGAACCATCTTGGTGTGTGAAGGGGTATGGGAAGGGGTGTGGTGTGCTCCTTTTGAGCAGCCACAGTCTCCATTGCCTCCACCTGTGCTGATTGTGGCCACTTGTGGCAGGTGGTAACACTGCACAGTTCTTTTAACGGGTGGTTCGCGATGGCGGTATTAGCGCCATGCCGGTAAGGGGTTTTGGGTGCTTTTCCATGCCGCTATTGGCACGTCCACATGGCTTGTGATAATGTGCTAATAGCGGCATGGCGTAAATTACAGACGCGAGGGTCGCGCGCCCGCGGACTGGCTGCTATTAGTGGCACCGTACTTAGCAGTGCCGCAAATAGCGGTGAGCAAGGTCATAATTTGGATGGGGGTTTAGCTTTTCCGGTATTCCATTACTGGTAACGTTAAATCCCTACCGCCTACCGTGTAATGAGGCCCTATGTTACATCTTGCTTGATCTGCCAACAATCCAAGGCCTCCCGGAGGACCCCTTTAGGTGATTTGGTACGATTGCCACTGCCAGAAAAACCATGGCAGATAATATCCACAGATTTTATAGTTGAATTACCCATGTCAAGACATTGCAATACCATTATGGTCACCATTGATTCCCTTACCAAATTGGCTATCTTTGTTTCTTTGCCTAAAGTACCAACTGCTGCTAAGATGGCTCGAGTATTTATCAAACATGTTTTTTCTAAGCACTGACTTCCTGAATCCCTCTGTCGGATCGTGGTCCGCAATACATTTCGCAGTATTGGAAACACTTGTGTGGCACTTTGAACATTGAAGGGGCTCTCAGTTCTGGCTATCATTCCCAGACAAACGGCCAGACTGAGAAGCTCAATCAGACCCTGGAAGGTTATCTCCGCTGTTATGTTTAACAGGATAACTGGGTGGATCTCCTGCCTCTTGCAGAATTTGCGTACAAGAATGCATTGCATGCACCTCTAATGGCTAGCCCATTTTATGTGACCTATGGGTTTCATCAAGCCAGTTTTCCAATCTGCATCTCGGCGTCCACACCTCTTCCGAACTTGGATGATCTCCTCAATACCATTCAACAAGGACATAGGACGGCTCGTACTTGTCTTCAAGAAGCACAGGACCGCGTCAAACTACAAGCTGATCGTAAGAGATCTCCAACTTCATCTCTTCAACTGGGGGATTCAGTCTGGTTGTCCTCTCGGTTTTTGTGCCACCATCTGATTCCATCCAATCTGTCCCCCAAATATTTTGGTCAGTTTGAAGTTTTGGCCCGGAGAAGTGAAGCAGCATTTTTGATGAAGTTGCCTCCATCATGGTCTTGGATCCATCCGATTTTTCATGTGTCTCAGTTTAAATTGGTGGTTCCAGATAGGTTTGGAGATGGATCCGCCGGTTGGCCTGCCCCTGTGTCTACAGATGATGGTCCCGAATACGAAGTGGCAGGCATATGCGATTCCAGATATCGGCGTGGCAAGTTGCAGTATTTGATAGATTGGAAGGGCTAGTCTCTGGCTGATCGCTCTTGGGAACCCGCTTGTGCTGTCAATGCCTCCCAGCTTTTCTGCTGGTTTCATTTGTTTCATCCGGGTAAGCCGGGTGGTACTCCCCTTCGGAGAGGGCATACTGTCATGAGGGATCATTTTCGTTGGTCCTTATGGCACAGATGGTGCCGCATGCATGCTATTGCTTATCGTACTCCCAACATGGCGTCTGATTGCAGTGGTGGAGTTTCAGCCTCTCTGTGCAGACCTGACTTGTGGACTCCACCCCCTTCCACACTGCAGCCTTTTCTGTCAACGCATCAGGACTCACTCTGCGTTGCTACTTTCACTAACGAACGCCCGTAAGTTTGCATCTTCCTATCCTTGATTCATTTTCTGATCAGTATACATTCTTTTATACTTAGCCAACTACCTGTGGCGCTTCCACCTCCAGACTGCTGACCTGGCAACTCTAAAACCCACAACCTCACTTTAATAGGTAAAAACCCTTCTTAAGTGGTTCTGTGAACATCCTTACTTACGGTCTCCGTCTAATCCCGTCATTCCTCTGATCCACTGCAGAAAGGAGCTACGGAGCCGCAGTCTACTTCCAGAACTTCCAGTTAGTCCGATACGTGGTTCAGGACCAATAACTCAAGATCCACTACCGGAAGAAGACGTCCAGGGTTTTTTCCCCCAAGAGGGTTTCCCTGGGAGCCCTGCCCCCTCTGTCTCATTTACTGGTTGTATATCAAACAAAGGTACATGACACTTTGCAGCTGTTTCTCTCTGCTGTCTCTGCTTTGGTGTGCGGGGTTCCTCAGGGGTCTGCTCTTTCTCCTATCCTGTAAAATTTTTACATCCAACCTATGGTTGCTCTTATCCGCTCCCATGGCTTCAGATATTACTCTTATGCTGATGATGCTCAGATTTTGGTTCGGCTGGACCTTCTCCATCCTACCCATGCCACATTGCTGAGAGATTGTCTGTTGGCTGTGGGTAGCTGGATGGCCAGCAATTGGCTTAAGTTGAATGGGGATAAATCTGAGGTTATGGTTGTGGGTTCTGGCTATGTCACTTTCCCCTGGACCCATCTCTTTGGCCATCTTCTTTTGGTTATTTCCCTGCTGCTGTCCCTGTTGTTAAGAATATGGGTGTTACACTGTCTGCATCTCTGTCTAGGTCTTCTCAGATCAGCTCAGTCTGCCAGGCGGGTCATTTTCAGCTGAAATTCCTGAGAAAGGTACTCCAGTTTATTCCTCTTTATCTGCGCTCTCCGGCGGTTTTGCCTTGGTCCTTAGCCGGATTGATTATTGCAATTCCCTCTATCTTGCACAACCTATCTGGTCCACCGTCTTCAAATTCTTCAGAACTCAGCTGCCCAGCTTGCTACCAGCTTTTCCTTTGGGGATAATATTTCCTCAGTTCTGAGGGCTTTGCATTGATTGCCAGTGGCCAAACGTATACCATTTAAATCTCTGTGTCTTGTACACAGGGCTTTTCACACGGTAGGACCGGAGTATTTGCAGCGGAAGTTCCGGCCTTATGTCCCTGGCCTCATGCTGCGTTCGAAGGATCGTTTCCTTCTCATTGTGCCTAGATTTAATCATGATAGAATTGGCGGCCGCTCATTTTCTGTGGGGACTGCCAAGTTGTAGAATGAATTGCCTATTGCGCTCCGCTCTACGGCTGCCCACTTGCCATTCAGAAGGGCTTTAAAAAAAACTCTACTCTTCTAATTCTTGCTCACTTTTAGTGCTTTCTTAGTCTTCAGCGCCAGGTTGACTTTTGGTGTCAGAGACATTGCCCCATCAAGAGTTTACCTACCAAAACCTGAGAAAGATTAGGTGGAGGTAGACATCCCCCTAACATTGTGAAAGGAAGAGCAATCCCCCTGGTCAAGAAGATTAAGGAAAGCAGCACACAAGGGACCAAGCAAATGAAGGTCCTTAACCCTAAAGGCTAACCAGCAAGAACCCAACAGTAAAGACAGCTGTGGGTAAAAAGGAATGCTGATGTTTCATTGAACTGTGCTTTCAGAACTTTTAAACCCAGAAAGTTGTGTTTTCCTCGAAACGAGACTACAGCCTGGGGAAGGGAGGCATTACCTCAGGATACAGTCTCACTGTGTAACTCTTAGAGATTCACCACTTTAGTTTACTATTTAATGTAAGGGAAGGAAATATGTTTCTGAGACAGGACTGTGGACTCTATTTTGGACATCATGACAGACTCTGTGATACTTTTAGTTGAGGCAGTGAAACACCTCTTAGAAATAGGGTGAGATGAGGATTGCAAGATGGCCACAACCGAGTGAAGTCACACTCCCTCGGAGCTCCGTTCGGCGGGAACGTTCTAAAGATGAAATTGCAGTTTTCCCATCCCTCGGAACCCTGAGCCTGGCCCCCTAAAGGTGGGCAAACGGTGTCGTAGGAGGAAGAGCCTAGATCGAGCCTGTGCGGGCACACAGCCGACATGCCACAGAGGAAGGGCTGACTGTCCGCAGGGAAGCTTGGAACAAGGAACAAGTGAGCGCCGTGGACTGCATGGAACCTGAGAGGCAGCGTGAAAACCTGCTCCGGTAAATCCTGCGGAGCCAGTGGAGGGGCAACCCCCTGTTGTGGGAAAGGAGTCGGGCTTGGACCCCTCTGGCCGGTGTGAAGAACACGGGGGGCCCCGGAAGAGGCGAGCTGAAAGTGGAGTGGGGGAATCTGCAACGCCGTGGCAGACATCGGCGAGCCTGGGCAAGGCACGGCGGGGGCACTCTCCCTGGCGCGGGAGGCTGGGCGCCCTCGTCCGGAGCCTGGATGCAACAATCCCGGGAGGCCAAGGGAGGGAGTGGTTCCCAGTAGCCGCCCGTAAGCGCCCGCCTGATCCACTCACAGGACCGGCAGAAGGGAGTCCATTGGGCACACCCGCCGGATAATAAAAAGGTACGTGCTCTGGCCCGGACCCCAACAAGCAGCACTCACTGACTCTGGCTGTGTCCCCCCTGGGTCTGGCTGCAGGGCCCGCCATCATACGTGCTCCAACCCGGAGCTGAAAATACAGCGCATCTTGCCTGCTGGGCAGCGTCCCCGGGCCCATTGGCAGGGCGCTGGTGGGATCGCACAGCGGGCTGGGCCCTGGTGGCCCTGGGGAGCACCATTCACGGGCAGCCGCCTGGAGCCCTTGATCCCAGTAAAAGTAGGCGCTAAGAAGCACGCGCAGACTCGGACACCAGCAACGACCATCCATTGACTGCTTGGCAGCTCCCCCGGCCCAGCCCGCAGATTGAGGCCGCAGAGAGGAAAGCGGGAAAGTGCGGGTCCCAAGGTGACATCCCACCGTCTGCGGGACCTGAGGGGCTAGACCCACGCAGCCTGAGGCCACCAGCACCGATGCGCGCCCTGCGCCGGACCAGGCAGCGGAGGAGCCCCATCGAAGCAGCCACACGCGATAAGCGGGGGAAAGTTGGGGTGCGACAGACCCAGGCTGACCGCACAGGGGGAGGAGTAATCGCTGCCCCCACAATAATCAGAGTGGGTCCATTACAGTGCCAGAATCCACTAACCCAACAAGGGCCCTAGTCCACTCACCCACATTGCCAGTGCCCCTCCTCCCACCCCGGAACAGCCCAGATGGCAAGAACAAAGTCTAAAGACACCCGGTTAAGAGGCCAAAATACACCAAAAGCAAGAGAAGGGCAATTGGAACACTGTTGGAGGCTCTATCGGATGGGGCATCCCAGGGCAAACCAACAACAGTGGAACCTTACACCCAGAAGCCCGCGGAGACACCCACAAAGATGGCTCTAAATAAAGAGGATCTCCAGGAGTGCCTGAAAGGAATGGAGAGCCGGATGATGGAATCCCTGCAGGACCAATTGGGGAAAATAAGGGAAGAACTACGCTCCTCCCTGCAGGAAGTCAAAAGAGACGTCACAGACCTAGGAGAGAGAGTAGACACAGCAGAAGCAGGGCTCTCGGGAATGGCTGAGGATTTCAAACAGACTAGTGTACTCCTGGAATAGATTGCTCGGGCAATGCACAATCTGGAACTCCAGGTAGAGGATCTGGAAAACAGGTCCTGAAGATCCAACATTCGAGTGAAGGGCTTGGCCGAGTCAGTTGGGGACAAGGACCTGAAGGGGACAATGCAAGCATGCTTCAGCAGCCTCCTGCAAGGCGTCCAACTGGAGGACATACTCATAGACAGAGTGCACAGAGTCGGCCCTCACAAAAAAGATCCAGGGGCCAGACCCAGGGACGTTCTACTAGCAATGACCTCCTACACGTTGAAGGAGGAAATCCTCCGTGCAGCAAGAAACCCACAGCCGGTCACTATCAAGGGGGCCCATATTCAGCTGTTCCAAGACCTGGCCCTGTCCACCCTACATAAAAGAAGACTAATGGCGCCGGTCACAAGGGCACCTAGAGAAAAGGGGATCGCCTACAGATGGGCATACCCCTTTGGCTTGCAGTTCACCTGGGAAAACAAGCAACAGCGCATCACCACGTGCGAGGAAGGAGTGACGCTCCTACGCCTAGAGGAAAAGGAATTGCACATAGATCCAAACCCTACTCGCAGCCTCAGAAGTGGAAACCCCAGACAGTGGGAGTGGTCGTCGACCCCCACTAAGAAGAGGGGCGCGGAAGGAAAGATGAGAAGACTCCAATCGAAATGACCACGGTCACCTGGAAACCACTACACAAAAAACTGTGAAGCGCTGTAGGTGGTGCCGGGAAGGAGAAAGGACAAACACGTGAATCAGGACGGAAGAAAGTACTAACCCCCGACGGAGTGAAGGGATGAGCCATCTTTGGAATCCATGCAGGACAGACACAGGTCCTGGCAGAGTACATATGGGAGGAGAGGTGATACCCAACACCCCAAATTGGATGCAGATAAAGTTCTGAGGAACTTTGTTTTGAAGGGTACTAGGGGGGAGGGGATGGGAACTGGAGTGGGGGAAAGGAAAGTTCCAAAGTTCTCAAGTTTGGGAAATGGCATGGACCAGATTAAGCAAGGAGGAAAGGGAGAGACGACTGGAGAAGGCTTACTGGGAGGCAAAGGATTACGAACACAAGCTACATGGCTGAACTGAACTTAGTCTCACTCAATGTACATGGCCTAAACTCGCCAGTCAAACGCTAATCTATCCTGACGAGGCTGATAGACTTGCAGGCGTCAATCGCCTTCCTGCAGGAAACACACCTCCTCCATGAAGATGAAGGGAGATTGAAAAATAGAGCGTTCCCCTGTCAATACTTTGCCTTGGGTGGGAGGAAGACCAAAGGGGTAGCCATATTGATCGGGGCCAAATTGATCTTTAAAAAATGGTCGATACACAGGGACCCGGAGGGGAGATACTTAATACTAAAGGGGATTATACAGGAGCAATTTTACACGTGTGTGGCAATCTACGCCCCGGATGAGCGACAGGACTTATTCCTGAGGGACATACTAAAATCTATAGGGGGTCGGTGTGAAGGTCAGATAGTGGTTGGAGCCGACTTCAACTGTGTCATGGATCCCTCACTGGACAAAACTCTTCCACCTACTGCAGCAGATGCAAGAAACAGACAAGCGTTAGGCAAACTCTTCAAAGACCTGGGGGTGATAGAGACATGGAGGTTTTTTCACGGGCAACAGAAAGAATTCACCCATTACTCAGCGGTTCACAAGGGGTACTCGAGAATCGACATGGTGCTGATATCGACCACCCTAATCGCGTGCGTTAGTAAAGTGGAAATAGAGGCCCAATACGTGTCGGACCATGCCCCAGTCCTGGTGCAAATGGCGATGGCCCAAAACGTCCGGAAGGGACGCAAGCCCTGGAGACTGAAAGAGATGATCCTGAAGGACCTGGCCCTTAGAGCACATAGTAATATGAGATTCTGGGAAAGCAGTGGTCCAAGGGGAATTTATGTCCCAAGCGACAGCATATATGAGGGAAAGAGGACTCATTAAAAAGAATCTGGAAACAGCATTAAAGGAAGCAGAAACACAACACAAAACTAGGCAATCCCAAAGAACACTTAGAATGGTCCGGAAAGCAAGAGCCCAGTTAGAAGCACGCGTAGCTGAGCACACAGCACACGCACTACTCAACACCAAACAGACATACTATGCCCAGGGTAGCAAAGCAAACAGGTTCTTAGCGGCCAAACTCTGCAAACAAATCTCCCGTAATCACATAGTTCAATTAAAAGACGAAAAAGGGGAGCTATGCGCAATGGAGAAAGGGAAGCTCGACATAATGGAAAGATTCCATCAGGGACTGTTAGAAAGTGAACACCTAAACCCCCAGATACAAAGGCATTATATGTCAAGGATCACCCTTCCCCAGATTACAAAGGAGGACAACAACACTCTGCAAGCCCCCATATTGGCACAAGAAATTAGTGATGCCATAACAGCGATGCCCCCCAATAAAACTCCGGAACCGGATGGACTCGGAACCGGATACTATAAAACATTCCGCAACCAACTGCTGGGCCCCCTAACAAAACTATTTAATCATATAAGAAACAGCGGCACAATTACACCCGACATGGGAGACTCCACCACAATCCTAATACTCAAACGGGGTAAAGACCCCACAGACTGCACCAGTTACCGGCCGATCTCCCTACTTAATACTGACGCCAAGCTTTATGCTAAAGTCCTTGCGACTAGGCTAGCAGGGGTCCTGCCCAAAATAATTCACACGACCAAGCTGGGTGCATAAAAGGGAGACACACCCAAGACAACATTAGACAGGCAGTGGATATTCTAGATCTGGGAAGCAGGACAGGACAAAGGTTCTCCATAGCTGCCCTAGATGCGAGGAGAGCATTTGACAGCCTGGATTGGGTGTATCTGGAACTGGTACTACAGAAATTTGGATGCGACCCCAATTTTACCAGAATGGTCCTGGCGAACTTCCGCCTCCCAAGCACAACATTTATAGTTAACGGGAATCCTACAGCAAAATTCAGAATACACAGAGGGACAAGACAGGGCTGCCCACTCTCGCCCTTAGTTTTCGCTATGGCAATGGAGCCCATAGCTGAAATAATAAGACAAGATCCTGACATACGAGGGGTTAAATGTGGTGAGACCATAGATAAAATAGCACTGTATGCAGACGATATAATGCTGTTCCTTGGGGACCCCAAGAACACACTACCAAGAGCACTCGAGTCCATACAAGACTTTGCTACGATATCAGGGTTTACCATAAACTTCACCAAATCTAAGGCCCTGAACATCACAGAGAGGGAAGAGGTGGTCGAAGCGCTGGGGTCAAGCTACCTGCTAACATGGGAAAGGGAATCAATAGAATACCTAGGGATCCAATTAACAAAGGGTTATACAAATCTGTACGGAGCAAATATAACTCCACTGCTGAAACTACTGAGGGAGGATCTACATAGGTGGGACACCCAGGAACTTTCCTGGTTCGCACGCATTGCGGCACTCAAAATGACCCTGCTGCCACATCTGCTATAGACGGTAAGCTTGCTTCCAATAGAGGTCCCCCCCAAGATATGCAGAGCACTACAGGGCAACTTGACTTCCTTCATTTGGCACAAAGGGAAAGCTAGAATTCAACGAAGAATACTAACAAGGCCACCATACCTGGGAGGTCTGCGGGTTCCTGGGGTGGAGAGGTATGTCTTAGCCGCACACATAGCACCAATGTTAACATGGAAGAGAGGGGACATGTCAAAAGGATGGGTGCGAATCGAGCAAGGGGTGACCACTATCCCACTGAGAGCTCTACATGGGTTGCAGGCGGACGCCAGGGAAGCAGAGGGCCACTTGCTTGAAGCAACCAAGACCTTACTGAAAGGCTGGGACCGTGCACTGAAAGAAACGGAATATCATCCCGGGGTTGGGCCCGTTTACTCCAATGGCGCACAACCAAAACTTTACACCGGGTAAACGGCCCAGTTTCTGGAAGAATTGGGGCCAGGAACAAATACTACACTTGAAGGACTTCTTTCAGGGGGGAAACCCATTACAGTTCGAAGAGCGTAAACAGAGATTCGGGGTAGGGGAAACAGACAGGTACACCTACATTCAGATCCGACACTGGATAACGCATAAGGAAATTACGAAAGCAGCTATTACAGTACCGGTGGGCTTGGAACTAACGCTACATGAAGGGGATGAAGCAGGAGCTGTCTCCAAAATATACAAGTTGCTGGACGGAGCACAAGAGGGGGACACTTTTTCATATATGGACAACTGGGCAAGAGATTTACGCGACCCCATCACAGAGGAGGAGTGGTCCCAAATTTGGAAAGGAGCACAGAAATCCTCCAGATACACAGCCATCAGAGAAACTGCACACAAGATTTGTTTCAGGTGGTACCTGACCCCCCACAGGTTGCACAAAATGAACCCCAATTACCCGCCTATGTGCTGGAGAAACTGCGGAGGCAAAGGAGACCTATACCACATGTGGTGGTTCTGCCCTAAGGCGGCCCTATACTGGAAGGAAGTGTCACAGGGAAACAACTGCCAGCATCGCCTAAAGTTATACTCCTGGGTACAACGGTCGAAGACGTTAATGCGGCAACTGGCAACAATGCAACACTTATCACCCACCTGCTAATGGCAGCAAAGATGACCCTGGCACAAGCGTGGAAAAATCCAGAAGGCCCAATAACAGCATGCTGGTGGGTGAAAACCTGTAACGTGATGGCCATGGAGAAGGTAGGGACCCTGAAAGATTGCAAGTACCTGAAATTCCGGGCAATCTGGGACCCCTTTTTTGACTATGTCAGTGACAGAGAAGCATACTTTTTTTAGACCAAATTTGCTGAGAGCTACCCAAAACTGAGCACTGACAATCTAAGTACAGGAGCCTTGATCCATTACAGAAGTTAACTAATCAGAACTCAATAATCTCATCAGAAAGCTGAAGGAATGGTCCATGCCACAGGGGAACAGGGAGGGGGAGGCGGATAGGGATAGGGGTAGGGTGGTTGAACAGTTGCAGTTAAAGTTAAGTTAATGCTCAAAGCTTGCAACGTATGATTGTAAAACAGAACACTAATATGTGGCCCTAACAAATGACAGGTGTTAAAATTATTTAAATTTCCAGCCAATACAGTATCTGAACATGACTGCGTTTAAATAAATAAAGTTGGTTAAAAAAAAGAAATAGGATGAGATAGGTTTCTTTTTCCTTTTTGCACTTAAGTGTTTGCCAAACAACATGCCAACCTGGTGTCAGACTCATACTTCTGCACCCTTACGTTACTTATTCAAAGACTTCATTCTTTTTTTTAAACTTTTTTTAATTTTGATATCAGTTGCTCATACTCAACCTTACACAAAGAGTAAAAGTAAACATAATAATACATAAAAACATAATGATACATAAAAGCAAAAACAGAAAAAAGGACCAAATAAAATTAAAACACACAATTTGATCATCTGTTAAGCTTACAAATTCATCAAACTTTGTCCCAAAAACAGAAAAAAAGGCCTCAGAGCTGCTCCAGACTCCCATCCTTTAGCAACATTGCACAAATGTAATGAGACAAAAATACAATCATAAGCCGTAGTTTAGGGTATTCACCACCTAATAGGAATCCGACCTGCGTAATGAAACAACTTTATCACAGAGATCATAACTGCGTTTTTCCCCCGTGACACATGCTTGAAGAAATCCCTTGAGTCTAAATAGGTAGCATTATGGATAAACTGCCCAAATACCAACAACCTTTGATCTTTTAACGCAGGACAGTACACCAGGATGTGCTCTCTTGCCTGTATAAGTGCCTCATTCTGACAAAGGTCACAACCTTTAGGGCATTCCACATTTGGAGATCTAACAGAACGGATTTCTCCAGGCTGCAACAGATATAGCATATACCTTAAGAATTGGAGGCTTGAATGGCCATTGGGGAATCTTTTTAAGTATCTAAATGGTTTGTCATAAATTGATAAGCTCTTATACAACTTAAATGTTCTCATCGTTGTCATGGTCACCATCCAATCTAGCCTCAATAGGATTGTTGTACCCAGTCTGGATTACCCACTGGGTTACTAGGAGTTACTTCCAATCTATGTAGCAACTCCTCTGCAGT
Organism: Ambystoma mexicanum; assembly: GCF_040938575.1. Lineage (NCBI taxonomy): Eukaryota > Metazoa > Chordata > Amphibia > Caudata > Ambystomatidae > Ambystoma > Ambystoma mexicanum. The sequence continues at coordinate 1,015,957,989 of NC_090932.1, forward strand.
GTTCTTTAAATTTAGCAGTGATCTCACTGAAGGTTGCTTCACTGCATCACCTAGATCCTCAAACAGAGAGCCAACCGTAAGGTCTAATAGCTTCCTATACAGTTACAGAATCTGCCAATCCAGCTGAAACCCCAATGAAGTTAATCCTAGTTCGAATCTGAGTGCTGCAATGGGCAAACAATCCAGCAGATTTAGGGCTCGTTTCCACACCCTAGACTTGACCTTGTCATACTTCAGGGATCTCGTTTTATACCCAATTTCCATTCCATAAAGTACATTTGGCACTACTATTATCTTAAAATATACCACCAGAGGGCAGAATGAGAAACAACGGAATCTAGACCTTATTTTCCCCATTCGGGCACCAAGTTGAGTTGCCTTAAGCATGATTTATGACATTAAGAAGTCTTTGCTCTCAAGTGAATCTATTTGGAAACCCAAACATGTGATGCCTTGGGAGGTTACGAGCTTCTGCAACCTGACTTGCCATGTAAAACCCTTTTTGTTTTGGAGCACTTGTGAACCGAATAATACGGGTCTTTTATTTTCGCTGATGCTCAATTCATTAATCAGCCAGTATTCCTTAATGGAACACAGTTGCTTTTGCAGACCCACATGTGTCCTGTCGAGGAGTAGCAAGTCATCGGCATACGTAAGGTACAGAATGCGCAACGTAGAAATCCTCGGGGTGCAAATGATGTTTTTAGTAAGAAATCTCCCAAGTCCAACAGATAAAGGTTGAACAGGTAGGGAGCCAACATGCAGCCCTGACGGAGACCCCTCCTTTAGCGGAAGCTCTCCATCAGGGCACCCTTCCCATTCAACCTAAACTGAAGGAGAGTATTGTCATGCAGATTAACCAAGATGGAAAGTAGACCCCTGGGTATTTTCCAGTGCCTTAATTTACACCACAGGAGTTTTCGATTAATACAATCAAAAGCCTGGGTGTAATCAATAGCAGCCGTATAAAGAGGCATACTGGCGGCCCTCGAGGAATCCTCTTTGAGGCAACTAACCACTAGACCATTCAATTCCATGCCCAGCCCCTTTCGGAACCCGGTTTGGTACTTTTTTAATCTACCGGTTGGTGTGGTCCAGTCTACTAGATCTTGTAGTACCAAAGCTGCAAATATTTTGCTCTCACTGTACAGAAGGTAGATAGGTCGATAGTTCTGCAGACGATCCCTATCTCCCTTCTTATATATAGGGACAATGACAGCATGACACCAGGATGTGGCAATTTCCTTTGCCTCCATGATGTTACTAAACAGGAGATATAGGACGTTAGACCATAATACCGGGCCATTTTTCAGGACTGCATTAGACAGCCCATTCGAACCAGTGCCCCTTGAGTTCGATGCCCTCCTTATCAAGGTTTCAATGGATTCTATTTAAAGCTGCAAGTGCAAGGGGGTATCTTAATTTACAAAGGTAATGTCCTGCTCAGACTCTCTATATAAATGGAGAAAATGCTTCACACATAGGCCCTCTGTTATTGGGTTACTATGTACGTTCCTCTGGGTAGGGTTCATACCATTAATCAACTCCCAAAAATTCTGGGAGTGCTATTGAGTTAAGATTAGTAGCATTTTTGACCCCTCGTTATGTAGCAAGACAAACCTATACCACTTGATCCAGTTTTTACATTTTTGTTTCAGCTTTTTTTTATAAAAACCATACAGGCCTTGATAGTGAGCCCACTGTTCTAATTGCAGATCTCAACTCCTTTTTTTCTCTCCTGGATCACTGGATTATATGGATGAGATAACGATTGTGTGCAGCTCAAAATGCCCCGAAGCCATCCGAGAATGCTTGGAAACAATTAGGTCTGATAGGTTCACACTTTCGTTCCAACTAAGCGGTTTTTAGAAAGTGCTGGATTGTGTTACGGTATCTACCCATATTTGCAATGTATCCAGTAATACGGTTGCCATTCTGGTTTACACGTAGATCACTAAATCTAACATCAGATCCCCCAAAAACATCACATTTAATGTTTGCTTTGTGCATCATATGGCCTCTACGGTTGGCATCCTCAATCTTCATTTCTCCACACAGTTCTAACAACATTGATGTAACCATTAGATAATCCAAAAATGAGAATTTCTGGGATGATTTCCAGGTGGGTCTTGGTGGAACATCCTCACAGGTTGCACCATTTACCATCCTCAAGTTCCAACACTTAAAGAATTCTACCCAACGTTCACCTTCCAACCCTGTTCTAGATTTAAGCCTTAGGTTGTCATTAAACAATGGTGAATCATTCTGAGTCATAGAGGTGCAGTCAGCGGTCAGATCACCTGCTAACCACAGGTGGGTACCCTAGGATCAAAGGGATCAAAGGGGAAAGGCTCTTTCAGTGCTCATTTTATTTCTAGTATACCGTAGGTAGTGTCAGAGATAACCTCAAAACATTTGAGTATGGAATTATTGATTGCAATTAGAAGCCCGTCTGAGGGACGGCCACCCAAACCCCTAATCACCATCTGTTGGAGAACAGTATACCCATCCAGAACCAATTTTTGTAGCAACCACACCTCCTGTAAAAGGATATCGTGATCACTCAAGATATGAGATCTGTCAGTGGAACCCAAAATCCATCTGAGTTCCAGCAGTCTACACTTTCTTTTTTTCGGGGGAAGCCTGCAGAACTAAAGCCCCATGATCTCCCAACCTCTCAAATGGGCCAACTAGGGATTCTGGCAACAAATTCCAATCTCAATGGGCTTCACTTTGCTGGACCATCACCGGTCTAATGAATTCCACCACTCTGCCCCGTGGCCGCCGGCTGAACATGTCACCCTCACTGGGGGGCAGGTGCCCAACTGAAAATACCCAGTAGAGGATAATTTCAACACATCAACATCCAACAAGTCACCTCAACACTCATACCGCAGATCGTACCCCATGGCTCTCAAATAATTCATTTCCGTCATAATCATTTGTACCACTATTTCGGATCTGAAATCTGGCTGGACAAAACCCGTCCTATCCTCTTAGGGGAAATAGACCCTATCAAACTTTCAAGTATCCAGCAATCTTAACTGGGGTATTTCATGTAGGAGTTTTATTATCTTACCTCTATTCAACAAAATGTCATAAAAGCTTCTTTCCAGTCTCTGCAAAAATAGTCTTGATGAGAATCCCACTTGGAACAGTCTCTTTTCCTGTGGCAGACAGGACACAAATGAGGCTGGTGCAGGAAGTGGGACGGCCAGCTCAACACCTAAATAAGACTTGCTGATTCCTCATACCATTAGGCCTTCGATCGCCCCACAGGTCTGGTTGCTCAACCAAGGAGCTGTCGACCTTTAAAGGCTTTAAAGTATTTGCTCGCTCTGCGAGCCATAGAGACCCAACCAGATCCATATTCGTAGGGCCAGAGAATCTTGCTGATTAATAAACAAGATCTGGGTGGCCTTCCCATTGTGCAACTTCACCTGAGCCACATTGAAGGGCAAAGTCCCTTTTATCCACTTCCACTTGCCTCTTTGTGAGGCACGTCTGACTAATGCCCTTTAGTGGCCCGTTTGTTTTCAGGATGACCCTACCCAGGCACCATGTGAGATTGGCTCCAACAACGTCAGATTGTGGACCAGTGGACTTATTTGGTGCATTGGGCATGCCATTTATCAATTTGGAGGATTCAGTTTGGCTTGCACAGCCACGTACGGATGCCTGAAAGACACCCCACATCTCTGGTAATCCAAAGACCAAGCTCCCACCATCTAAGGCCCTGGGCACCAGACAACACTGAAGACTGGATTCCTTCCTACCAGTCTCACAGGTCTTGGGTTCGCTCACACCCATCCAGATCTCAGCTAAAACTAAAACGTACTCCCTCTTGTTCCTCCGGGGATCTCTCACAATTGAGCATTGTACATCAGTATCTCGTTTACTGTCTTCATTTGGACCCAGAATGATTTGTGTCTGAGATAACACATTTTTGTGGTTAGATTTAGATAGAGGGTAGGTGTTCACAAGTCTTACATCACTTCCATCCTCCATTCGCTCTTGTTGTAACACATACTGAGGCCCAATTTCTCTCGTAACAGTTTCCAGTTTGAAGAGGGACAGATGAATGTGGCCCTCGTCGCCCCAGTCCCTCCCTCATCCCGATGATAAAGAAATGACAGATGTACATCATTCCTGGCCCCCTCCTCTCCATTGCCACTGTACCGCAGATGCGAGAAACATTGTTCACCTCAGACAACCATTCAGACCCTATCCTGATGACGTCATAGAGGAGATAAACTTGCAGACGATGGAGCAAGTGGACTGACTGTGACTGTGCAGAGAGCCGATGTTGTCACGACGAAGACCAAGACATAGATGCGTTAGACATGAAGCACATATGCATCCTTGCACGAAGCTATGGAAACACTTAGGTTAAATTACTCTTATACACAAAGAACATTCTTTTGACCCATGTAGAGAGAGGACATATACTCTTTTGTTATGCCATAACGCAAGACGCAGAAGAATAAGACGTGAAGCTTGCTTAACGCCAAATGCAGTTAACATAGGTAGCCATGAAAACAAAATGGAAGATGCAGCCGCATTGAAGTGAATGGAAAGCATTAAGAAAGCACAGGAACGCAGGACAAGGCCTTACTTGCTGATTTAGAAGAAAAGCACAGACCAGACTGTTCGTGTAGCTGGTGTATGTGTTCCAGCCAAGGCTACCAAGGGAGGGAGATTTTCCCATCGGCACTCAAGGATACAGACAAAGGCAGACGTGAGAAACAGTCTTGTTAGATTAGACACCTGCATGCATAAATGCTAAAGTTCCTCGTAAATGTGGAGCAGGAAAATCATGCCAGTGGTTTCTACACATGTATCTGAGACTGGGGGACAAAGCACATTCATTCAAGCCAGACAGAGACCTTCGTTCCCATCAAGCTTAGGACAGACAATACAAAATAATACCAGGATGAAAGCTAGATGTACTAAGCTCAAGGCCTAGAGGATCAGAGATCGTAACCTTATTGGCACAGACAGCGACTTTGGGGCTATTCTCATCAACTTGAATTGTTGCTCATAAGCTGGTAACCATCCAAGGTACCAATGCTGAGAAGACCCTCACTAACAAATCCCTACTCATCTTCCACGCCAGTTCACACTTTGTTGCACTAACCAATTATAATTAAGGCTTCCGGGGTTCTGTTATTTATTTTTCTGCCAATTCCTTCTGCATTTATCCATATTTATTTTTGGCCATTTTTTTCTGTATGTATCCACATTTATTTTTGAACATATAAATAGATAATTCACGACCAGTATTTTTCTGCATTTATTCTATTAAAAAATACATTTATTAAAGCAAACATGCAGCCATACAGGAAAGAAATGCTAGCTTCATTTTTTCCATAACAACTAACGGTTGCTCCTGTGACTGCTGCTGGCTGAAGATATATCCTGTCAGCAATTTGAACATCTTTAATGCTATTTTTATACAACTTTTACACTTTCCATGCTGCCAATCTGCAATGTGATTGGCCTGCGATGTATGAGTGACATCATAAAGAACCAGACAGAAAAACATGTTTTTCCTTTTTTTTCCTCCATTTTTATAAATGAATACAGATTAAAAGCAGATTGATTTCCATCTGCATTTATGTGTAAAAATCTGTAAAAATGGAAAACTTGAAGCCTTCATTATAATGCACTAACTTGACGTGCATTTACTTGCAACATTTAGGAGGTGGTCGAAGGTGGAGCCACCAGATTATGCGTATCTAATCAGACCACTAACCCCATATAGAAACTATGGGCCTCATCATGAGTTGGGTGGTAGCCCTGAAACGCAGTGGTAACGGGGTTACCGCCGCATTTGAGGGTCTGCCCAATCATGAGTATAAATGGCGTGTTTACCCTGATTTTCAGTGCAATTACCGCGTGGTAATACTGAAAATTGCCCATTGGGTCCAATGGACAGAATGGGTAATGGGGAAGAATGTTTACCACCCAACCCGTGATCCGGCAGTAATACCGCTGGACGGGTGGGTGGTAACGCAAATAAAGTTGGTTGGTATCCCAGTCGGGATACCACCCAACTTGTGATGAGGTCCTAGATGTAGTTTGCCCCACTAACCAACCACAGCATACCTCAGGTTTTTTTAGAACAGCGCATCACTTATGACATCACAACCCTGTTAAAAGATGGTGACAAGCCTGTAACCATTTGAGAAAGCATTGGAAATCCTGTGATGTCCATATCTGTCCCTATTTACGAGATCTCTTAAAATAAACAGTTGTTTTTGTCAAATCTTTGGACTTTTCCATTTCTTGGTTGGGGGGATTCCCCCCAAATCAGACCTCTTGCTATTATATTAGGGGATTTTTCCCACCTCTCCACTTCAAGTGGTAGCAGATGACGGTTCGTCAATTCCCCTGGCAAAATACAATTGTTTACCGCTGCAAGCCCGAAGGGATGCGTGGCGACATGCGAGGACTAGATTGTCAATCACGCATAACTACTGAGACAGTCGTCAGGAGCCCCCTTGGTGAAATTCCTGCCCACTTCCCGTGAGACGCCCAGCAAATCAGAAAGTGGTAGATTGTGGGAGTGACGTGTCCGAGGGATTTGATGAATCCACTGAGTGTAAGTATGAGTCCAGCAATCTGACAAATATGGGTGTGGAGGGAATTGTTGTGTTGTGAGTGGTTATTTTTGTTATTTATGAGATGATCCCTGTTTCCAAGCCTTAGCTTAGGTTACGGATGAAGAGAGGATCCCTGTTTCTAGGCGCTAGCTTAGGTTATGGAAGGTGGCATCTTGTTGAATATTACAGAAGAAATAAAAAAGAATAAAAAAACAAAGATGAAAAAGTTATCCTATGCTGGGGTGTAGAAGAAGGGCTATGTCCCTGAGTGGGCACTTTAAGAGATGATCCACTGTGAATAAAAGAGCAGCAAGATGGCCATGGGGTATTTGTTTTGGGGTATTGTTAATTATTGTGCTGCTTTAAGAGTGCACTCATATGTTTTGCATGCATAGTGGTTTATAACGTCAGAAGGAGGTTGTGAATAGGACATAGTACATTGGCTAGAGGTTGTCAGCCCATGGTGGGGCAAAGATGTTGGCAGAGAAACAGGGAAAAGATTTTGTTTTGTAGCGTTGTAAGGCGATGGTTGAAGAGTGAAGGCTCGGCTAGCTCAAGACGCTGAGGTTGTTGAAAACTAAAAGATAGTAGTACCATTGGGTTACGGCATTGGGAGCACTTGAAAGTTTGGATTGGCCTTTAAAGGCTGAAGTTAGAGTGTGGGCGGCTTGTGGTTTGCGTCCTTGTTGAAATTGATGATGCCGAAGAGGCTGGTGGAAAAGTTCGGATATTGTTGTGTTTTGGAAGAGTTGATTTATTGCCCACAAGAACTGTAAAAATGAGATTGGCAATGTTTGGAACCCACAAAAATCCCTCTTTGAGGTCAAGTAAGTATTGGCAGTCAGAAAGTGGCGTGCCATTATGGGGGATACTCCCATCAGACATTTGTGCAAGTCCCTTCCGCGATATCAAGACAAGATATGCAAGTACAGCACAGAATGGACTTGCGATACAGAGGCCAGGATGGCGAGGCCATGGCCCCAGGAAGGAAGTCTTTCGAAATCTGTGCTGCAACACATGAACACATATGTGCATACCGTGTAGAAAGACAAGAAACTTAGCAACAGATTAGCGATATTGGAGCTATGGAAGATGTTTGAGGACAAGGAGGCGGACCCATCCAAGGGAGAGTGAAGTTGCTCATGGTTCCTCCTCCTCCTCCTCAGACAACTAACCCACTGACAGGAGGACAGGGATTTGACCCCTTGAAAGAATTAAAAGTAGCGGCAGGTTACACTAACCCAGTGTATGCACCGCCTGCGTACAGTAGTGAAGACACTCTTAATGGAGTTTAACTAATGAAATAAGAAAGTAGGGACCATGACTGACAAGCACTATGAGTGCAGCGTGGTGCAGGCGAAGTTGATGGGGGGTGAGGCATTGACCCAGCAATGTATAGGGGATGACGGGGCAGTGGTCCCGCCAAATGGGTGGGTGGCACGACAAATATTTCTTAAATTGGATGGAAGGGGTATGACGGAGCCCAAAGACACAGAGGGGGAAGCTAAGAAGCGAAGGGAAAAGGAGGAAGCGGATGAACAAAAGAGAATAGAAGAGGGGTAAAGAAACCCGAAACCTGAATGGTGAGATAAGAATTTTCTGCAAGTGAGCAGATGAGGGGAGCAATGAAGTGTGAGCAAAATACTGAAATGAAAGTTAAAGAGCTGCATTTGAATCCTCCAAGTGTGGATAACCCAGCCATCCTAAGTTATGGGGATAAAGCGCTTTGGTAAGGGTAACTGGTTGTGCGACCTGTAGTGGGTGGACTGTGTGGTCTGTCAGCTGCGCCTAGACCAGGAAGCCCCAACAAATGAGAAGGAACTGCGCAAGCAACCTAGAAACCAGAAAGAGCAGCATATTGGGTTTGAGGCAGCGCAACAAGCTTGGGGAAACAGAAATATAAGCTCATATTGAACACTGTGAGATATGATATGATAAGTAATTTATAACGTGCCTGTACACAAGTGTTTCTGAGCGTGGCAAGACAACAAAGGGAAGACAGAAGGAAGACAAAACAATGATTTTACTAGGCCTTGTGTCATTCAGATCATGCAAGTGCGGGGGGAGAAGTGCCAGGGGACGAGGAGGGGAAGAGTACAATAGAATGTGTAAGTGCTGCCAGAGAGGTGGCTCATAAATGCAGTGAGTCATGGGATGGTAGGGTTGCAGATATAGTTGCTAAGTGGTAGGGAGGCCCAGAGGCAGTGCAAGGTAAATGGTAGGGTTGCAGATACAGTCACTAAGTGGTAGGGAGGCCCGGGGGCAGTGCAAGGCAACTGGTCATGCAGGAGCCTGTTCCCGTAAGTTCAGTGGGTGGCCAGGTAACCAGTTTGCGCAGCAGACAGGGCATCAGTAAGGGAGAGGGAGAGAGAACATGGAAGCGAAAGGGAAGGTCTTGAATTGCTTTCAGAACCTTAGGTGGACCTTCTCAAGTTTGAGAGAGGCCGAGAGGCTATTCCAGAGGGAGGCCCCAGCCGAGGGCAGAGATCTACCCCCTAACTCTCTGCCTGGAGAAGCGTCTGACCATCAGTGAGTTGGAGGTGGATGAGCGGAGGGCAGGAGACGGAAGATGCGTAGGAAGAGAAAGTTGGATGTAGTGTGATCCCCAGCCACAGAAAGCATTGTCGCCGATGCAGAGGGCCTTGAATGTGATCCTTGCATCCACAGGGAGCCAGTGGAGAGATTTCAGGGCTGAGAGATACGATCCCTGGTCTTGAGGCCAAGGACAAGTCTTGCAGTCCTGTTCTGTATTAGTTGTAAAGGGGCGAAGAGTAGAGGCAGGCAGATTTAGAAAGAGGCTATTGCAGTAGTCTAGTCTAGAGAGAACCAGGGATCTAGAGACAGTGAGCTTCTGCAGGAAAGTGAGAAAAGGAAGGATACCTCTGAGGAGGTGCAGCTGATAGTGTGACTTCTTAGAGACGCCAGAGATGTGAAGAGAGAACAATCCTCTTCATCGCATAAAACAGAAACCACAGCGCCTACTAAAATGAACAACCAACCCCTTCTCTACAAATGCGCCCTACTCAATGTTCGCTCACTCAACGCCCATGCGTTAGAAGTTAATGATCTAATCACCAGCCAAGATTTAGAGATAATCGCCATCACTGAAACCTGGCTTCACGAGGCCTCAGGCCCAGCCATCACAATTGCACTTCCCAAAGGTTACTCTATCCTCAGACAGGACAGGTTAGCCAAAACAGGAGGAGGAGTAGCCCTAATATTCAAAGAAAGCATTTCCATCAGACCTATACCCCACCAGGGAGAAGGAAATGTAGACATCCTATCCACCAAAATAGCCCTATCGCCAAAAAGTACCATAAATATACATGTGGTTTACCGCCCACCAGGAACCCCGTCAGACTTCATAGGACAAGTCACCCACATTCTAGGAAACAATATTAAAAAATCTACCAAAACGCTACTCGTAGGAGACATAAATCTAGGCTTCAACGATGCCAACAACAAAACCGCCACATCCTTTATGAAAGACCTTAACGACCTGGGCTTCTCCCAGAAAGTCACTTCTCACACACACGTAAAAGGTTGCATCTTAGACTGGGTTATAGACCATAACTGCGACACTACCATTGTATCCAACACTGCCCTCCCATGGACAGACCACAACTGCCTACAATTCAACATCCCCATAACCCCATGCGCCAAGCCCACCTCACCACACCGGCTACATTAGCCAGAAGCACAAAAAAACTCACTGCAGAGAACATCAGTGCCTATCTCAACGTCCCATGCCTAGCGCCGCCATTCTCACCTGACCCCGTCATACTAGCGGAATTATTCAAAGACACATTGACCAGTGCCATTAACACAGTCGCCCCGCTAGAAACTAAAAAAGAAAAGAAATCATTCCACTCCAATTCATGGTTCACAGAAGAGCTCCTAAATCTGCGCTACACCAAACGTCAGGCACTAAAAAGCTAGCAGGCTAACCCCTGTGACACAAATAAAGACATCTTCCGAACCATCGCAAAAAAATACAAAGACTCCATATTCAAAGCCAAATCAGAAACCTCCAATAATAGAATCTCCTTGGCCAAGTCACAATTTAAAGAACTCTTTACCATCTTTAAAGAATTAACAGTACCCCCCACCTGCACTGACAAAATCGTTAAAGATGAAGCCTGGTGCTCCAGCATACAAACTGCCATGCTAAATAAAATAGACCTCCTCCAGTAAAAATTCTCAGACCATTACAAAGCATTACCTATACAGAAGCACTAGAAACAAACCCTTCACAATCGCACAGATAACAACCCTCCTAAATTCTCCTTCTCTGAAATATCTGAGGCAGATGTCTTAGACATCCTTAAACATCTTAAACCTTCGCTATGCAAGGGCAATCTTTGCCCCCCCAAAATCATCAAAGAATGCGCTGAGCAACTCGCTCCTCTTATTACCGCCTTCATAAACGCCTCTTTCAAAATAGGCATAGTCCCCAACTGCCTCAAAGAGGCCTGGGTACGTCCACTCCTAACAAAAAACACACTAAACTCCTCTCAACCTAATGACTACAAACCCATAACAACAGTCCCATTCCTTCTTAAAATACTAGATAAGGCTGCTCACAGGCAAATCCAACTGTACCTCGAAACCAACTCAATCCTTCGAAAGAGACAATCAGGGTTCCGCAAAGGACACGGAATGGAAACCGCCCTACTATATCTGAAAAACCAAATCACCTCCATCCTTGACAAGGGCAAGCCTGCCTTACTCCTGCTCTTAGATCTCTGAGCAGCGTTTGATCTCGTCGACCATAACACCCTCACCAATCACCTCACGCACGCAGCACACTTCTCCAATCGCGCAGCAACTTGGATCACTTCCTTCTTAGAAGGCAGAGCCATGAAAGTGTTCTCTAACATAGCAAACGCTGAGCCCACTATCATACACTGTGGTGTCCCCCAGGGATCATGTACTGCCCCAACGCTTTACAATCTATTTACAAAGCCTCTCTTTGATAAACTGGATGCACTTGGGATCACATACACAGACTATGCTGGTGATACCCAGGTGCTCCTTCCCCTCACTGGTAGCTATCTCCAAGACGCATCCACCCTTCAACAAATTTATTCCACAATCCAAGTATGGATGGCCACTAATGGATTATGCCTCAACGGGGATAAAACTGAAATCCTCATCCTTGGTCAAAAATCCATGCTAGCCAAACTGGGTCCGACCTATCAAAACTTCTGCATTGACAACTGTGTCATCCCAGTCCTATCCTCAGTTAAAACGCTCAGAGTCCACATTGATGCTACACTATCTATGGACAAACAAGTTAGCACCATTGTATCGGCCTCCGCTCTAAGTCCCAAATTTATCAACGCCATAAAGCCTTTGCTTACAAAAGACAACTGCCTCTCCATTGCGAGAGCCACCATAGGAGCCAAATTGGACTATTGCAACTCCCTCCTAGCTGGTACATCAAACAAAACCTAGCCAGACTCCAAACTACTCAAAACAACTACCTCAGAGCAGCCCTCAGTATTCCTAAAAAAGAACACATATCTCAAGCAAGAAAAGATGTACACTGGCTACCAGTTAAAGACCGAATCACCTTCAAGATTCTCTTCACCGCACACAAATGCATCAACCGAACTGCACCTTCTTACCTATCGGACACCCTAGCCAGAACACAATCTACAAGACCCACAAGACTAGGGTACACCAACCTACTCACACTACCACAAATTACCAGGGCAAAGGCGGGAGGAATAGGATTCCCCTACCTGGCATCCAAGCTATGGAACACGCTACCCACAGCCCTCAGAGCTGAAACCTCTCTCCATGCCGTCCGCAAAAATCTAAAAACGACACTCTTCAATTAGCTGCTAGCTCATTGTCTGTACTTGCTTACAACTATGCTTTCTGCACCTATTGTAACATATACCACAATGCCAATTCCTGCTATATGTGTTTTACCTGTCTACTGTAACTAAGATGTAAACTTCGACTGTAACCAGCACCACAATGCCTACGAGCTGCTGTGCGCTTACCAAATGTGAATAAATAAATAAATAAATAAGGAGAGGGTGGAGTCTAAGATGACACCAAGGTTCTTAGCCTCACAGGAAGGTGCAGTTGGAGGGCTCAGGGTGGGTGGCCAGAGTAAGAGAGGGAAGGAGGGAGCAGGTGTCCCAATGAGGAGGATCTCAGTCTTACTGGCTTTAAGGCAGAGATCGTTGGAGGTACACCATTCTAGAATTGCGGACAGACAGTCAACTCTGAGAGAAGGAGCAGAAGAGACTGAGGGGAGCCTGAAGGAGAGCTGAGTGTCATCCATATAACACTGAAAGTTAGACCAGAAGGTAGACATGCAGTGGGCCAGCGGTGCCAGATATTGGTTAAAGAGCCAGGGAGAGCAAGATAGAAGAGCGGAAGGACCCAAGTTGGACCTGGGAGGGTTGATCGGAGAGAAAGGAGGTCCACCAGGCTAGGGCCTGACCAATGATACCCAAATTGTCACAGAGGCGATTGAGCAGGATGGCGTTGTTGATCATGTCGAAAGCAGAGGATAGATCAAAGAGAAAGAGGAAAGAAGGAAAGTTAGAGTCTAGATTAGAGAGCAAGTCTTCACGGGTGTTCAGGAGAGCAGTTTCTGTGCTTCTGGCTGCTCTAAAGCCAGACTGGTGGTCATTGAGACAATCAATAAATTCAGTATGTAGGTTAAGCTGGGAGATGGCCAGCTTTTCCAGGAGTTTGCTCAGGAAAGGAGTGATGGAGATCGGGCAGTAATTTGCCAGAGAGGAAGGATTGGCTGAGGGCTTCTTAAGGAGTAGGCGCACAAGGGAGTTCTTAAGGGGGGAGGGGCAGGTTCTAGTGGCAAAAGAGTGATTGCAAATTTTTAGTGAAATAAGACTATAAGCTTGGGGGAAGGAAGACCTAAGCTTCTTGGGAACATTATCTTTTGGTAGTTTGGATTTATTGTAAACCCGCACCTGCGGCTTGGGGGAAGAACCCTGTGCCTTTGTTGGAACATTGTGTTATAAACCAGGGCTTGAAGCTTGGGGAAGTGCATCCTGAGTTTCGTGGAAACATTACCTTGTGAACATTAGGTTGTGAATACAGACTTAAAACGAAACCCCAAACTCTTTTGGAACTTTGTTTTGGTGAGACAGTGCCTGCAGCTTGGGATAAAGAACCCTTTTTAACTGAATCCTGAACTTGCAGAAGGGAGCTAGAGATTGCTCCAGAATTTAATGTGGATACTATTTTGAGTTAGAGTATCTCTACACTACAATCAGGTATTAGAAGTGAGGGCAAGCATAGGTTTTGATACAGACAGACTTTTGTTTTGGACTTCTGGACATAGACGTTCCTTAGTTCAGTTAGGTAGGGCAATCCCCACCATAGCCCTAGGGCAAGATAGGTGTTACACCCATCCTGATATTTTTAATAACGTTTTTCAAAACTGTTACCTCTGTTGTCTGTGTCATCTCTTGATACCATGCCTGTCTCACACACCCCACAGGTAAGAACGGAAAATGTTAACACAACTCTGGTCACTTCAACAAAATACTCAGCTGCAGCGTTCATTTGCAAAGCTAGCTTTGGCTCCTTGCATTCTTGCGACAGCGGGCACGGGCCTTCTTCTTCCGTCTTTTCCGCTCTTCCTACCCCAGGTCGCTTGCTGGGGGTCCTTACATTTGCTCAGTCATGAATAATACCTCTTCATTCTCGTACTGGACTGGGGCTACCACTTCCTTATTGTTACTACCTTCCGCCTCCATCCTCTTCAGGCCAGCTGGCGTCCTCTGTTGGTGGCTATTTCGGTGTTGTCAGCACCATATTGTTATTAATTGCCCCCCTCCGCCGCGTGCACATTTAATAGCAAAAGGGCGCCATTAGCCCCCCGCCATGCCAACTCGGGGGAGTCTTTCAAGGGCTCCCACGAACTGGTGTAGTGGCAGAAGGTGCGGCAGGTCCCCCTTTGTTATTAAATGCGCCCGCGGCGGAGCGCTTTTAATAACAATAGGGTGCTGATGCGCCCTACTCACAACATTCTCGTAGTAAAAAAAGTGCCACATCCTGGCCCCGCCCTTTCTCCGCCCCGCCCCCTGTTGACCAGGGGCACGCGGGGGGGGCATGGGGAAGGGCGCCAATTCGCCCGGGGCGCTGCTACCCCTAAGGCGGCCCTGTTGATGCCTATGGAGTTTGTCAGACTCCTAAATCAAAACAAACACAGAAAAACACATAGGATTAAAAGTACAAAGTCTCAAAGTTCAGCAAAAGAGCTGGGTGTTGTGACGTCCCAGTTTGTGGCAGAGTGCATGCGCGAGCCTCGTTGTGACCCGCGCATGCGCAGCAGTAATAAACTGCGTCCGTGCGGCAGTTGCCGCCGGGACGCGTAGCGAGCAACATCGCATCCCGTGTCCTCTTTGCATGTATGCGTGTGCGTGTGCCTGCAAGGGCCGTGGAGCCACACACAACAACTGGCGACGAGGCGGGATCGCCGCCGTAGCGTTCGCCCAACACACGTGGGCGTATAATCCATATCGCTATGCGGTGGCACGACGCGGACCTAGCGTGAACGTTCTTTTTCTCCTCAGAGCAGTAGCGGCCTGAAAAGGTGCTTGTGCGCTGCTACCCAGAGAGGACACAGTCAATTTTTGGAACCTTTGACTGTCCCCAACAACCCGGGGACAATCTAAAAACACAGACACTGTGGTGAAAGAGACGGAAGCCAAGACAAGGAGAAGAGGCGACAGACAACAGCCGGAGGTACGTCAGACAACAGCCGGAGGTACGTGTAGCCCCTACCCCAGCCAGGTTTGCGGCCTCTAACACACCAAGAGGTGCCTGTGAGACCTGTGAAGATGGCCGATAGCGACGGAGAAACAGAAGCAGCGACAAGAGCGGTAAGGACGCAACAGGGGTCGCTGTTACCGATGCAGGAGTTCGATACGTCAGGCCCCCCGTCCTGTTTTCCAACACAGAGATGTCCTGCGAGAGCACGGTTCGGCGGTTTCAGAAGGCAGCGCAGCATCGCAGCTCTCAAACAAAAGATACAGAGGTTGCAGCTTGCAGAGGAAGAGGAAGAGGATGAGGAGGACGAAGACGAAGTCTTTTTCATTTCAAACATTGCCTCAGGAAGCAAACGGAAGAGACAACCCAAGTGTGTGGTGAACATACTGGGCGTGCCGACACAAATCCTCATCGACACCGGAGCATCTGTGTGCGTGCTGGCGGAGGAACACTATCAAAGACTCCCAGGCCCCCGGCACTGGACAAATCCATGGCGAAGATTTTCACTTTTGGGGGGGGCACCCCGTTGCCACTCAAGGGAGTGTTCGTGTCACCGGTATCTAGGGGTGAGAATACCATCAAGCCAAGGTTTTTTATCACGGACGTTAGCCCTCACTCGCTACTCAGCTGTGCTGCATCGGAGGCCCTCAATTTGTTTCATTTTGCATATGAGGTCTACCAGATTGATATCGAAACACTGCTGGACAAGTTCTCAGGCATCTTCGAGGGAATAGGGAAGCTGAAAGCACCCCGGTGCGCCTACACATTGATGAGTCCATCAGACCCACAGCCCTTAAGCACCGAAGGATACCGTCCCACCTCAGGGAGAAGGTGGAGGAGTAGCTCCGATCACTCGTCAGCATGGATATTATTGAGAGAGTGGAGGGGCCGACACCCTGGGTATCACTGATTGTGGTGGCACCCAAGCCGAAACAGCCCGGCGCGGTGAGAATTTGCGTAGACATGCGCCTTCCAAACGCCGCAATCAAGAGGGAGAGGCACATTACTCCAACTCTAGATGACATCATCGGAGAGCTACAAGGTGCAAGAGTATTTTCAAAACTAGACCTACGGGCGGGCTACCACCAGCTTGAGCTGCACCCGGACTCCAGATTCATAACGACCTTCACGACGCATGATGGTCTATACCAATTTAAATGCCTGAGCTTCGGAGTTTCGTCGGCTGCCGAAGTATTTCAGAACACCATCAGGGGGGCGTTGGCAGGCCTTAAAGGTGTATTGAACATGAGCGACGACGTCTTAGTATTCGCGGATTCGGAAATGGAGCACATGAAGAGACTTGAGAGCACGCTCCAGAGGCTGAAGAACTTAGGGCTCACCCTACATCGGCAAAAGTGCAAATTTTTCAAAGACCGCATTGGTTTCTTCGGTTTCATCTTTCACGCGGCCGGTGTGTCACCTGACCCGGCCAAAGTCAAGGACATTAAGGAAGACGCCGCCCCACAGTCCCCCACGGAAGTAAGGAGTTTCCTGGGGATGGTAACATACTGCGGGCGTTTCATCAAAGGGCTGGCGTCGCTGGCAGAACCGCTCAGGGTGTTAACAAGAAACGACGCAGTGTGGAAATGGGGTGCCAGTGAACAAGAAGTATTTCAGGCCCTGAAGAACGCCCTGTCCGATGGGGACACCATGGCATATTTCAACCCCAAGGTGGAATCGGAGGTGGTGGTCGATGCGAGTCCGGTGGGAGTAGGTGCTGTGCTGCTGCAACCCGATGAACGCGGGGACATGCGTCCCATCGCCTACGCAAGTAAGGCCCTTTCAAACACGGAAATTAAATACTCGCAGATCGAACGGGAGGCGTTGGCCATCCTGTGGGGCTGTCGCCATTTCCGTTTATACATCCTGGGCAAACCCGTCGTGGTGGTGACCAACCACAAGCCGTTACTGCCCATACTTGCAGGTGTGTCGTCCAAACCGCCCCCCCAGGATCGAAAGGTGGATGTTGGCCCTGATGGAGTATGGTGTGCGGCTGATCTATAGACCAGGAACAAACAACCCGGCCGACTATTTGTTCGGCCACCCCAACAGGGAAAGCACAGTCACTGACATTGGTGCGAGCGAATGCCATGGGCTGCTGTGTCAAGTGGTGGAAGGGTCCCTTCCGATGGCACTCTCAAGAATTTCAATAGCGACGGAATCCTCCAACGACGAGGTTTTTGGCATTATCAAAACCGCAGTGAGGAGCGGTGATTGGAGGGAGGTGCTGCGCAACAACTCGCGCCGACAAGAGGAGGCCCAGAGAGACCTCCAGGCACTCTGGAAAGTGAGAGACGAGCTCTCCGTCTCAGACGATGGGCTGATACTCAGAGGGCGACAAATCGTCATTCCACGGGCACTGAGGCCAAGGGTGCTCGAACTGGCCCATATTGGTCATCAGGGGGTCGTCAAAACGAAGGCACGGCTAAGACCCAAAGTCTAGTTCCCGGATTTGGAGGGGAGAGTTGAGAGCTTTGTGAGGAGATGTTTAGCTTGCCAGGCGGCGACCCCAGGAGACAGAGCCCCACCGATAAGATCGATGGAGCGCAGTAACAAGCCATGGGGGACCGTTCACGTGGACTTCGGTTCGACTGGTCGTGGCATGTACTTTCTGGTAGCCGTCGAACATTGGTCCAGATACCCCGAGGTGGAAGTGGTGGAGTCGACGGCGACAGAGTTCATGACGAAGGCGTTGGACAAAATGTTCGCCACACACGGATTCCCAGACCTACTGTGCTCAGACAACGGGCCGCCGTTCACAGGCAGCCAGTTCGCAATCTACCTCCGAGAAAGGGGGATCCAGCATCGCAGAGTGTCCCCACTCTGGCCGCGAGCCAACGGTGAGGCCGAAAGAATGATGCGGACCCTCAACAAAGTTCTAAGGATTTCCGCCAGTGGCGGTGAAGACCTGGAGAGAAAACTAGTGGAATTTCTACGAGAATATCGCACGACGCCCCACCAGTCCACGGGAGTGGCTCCCGCTGAAGCACTGTTCGGACGATGCCCGAGGGGAATGTTACCTGAAGAGGAGGGCCGTCTGCCAGGAATGATCAATGACGAGAGAGTCCAGGAAGAACGGGCCAGGCGCAGCGAGAAAGAAAGTGAACGGAGGGGTCTGCAGGAAAAGGAGATGCGAGTAGGGGACGCGGTGCTGGTCAGGAACAGACACCCCGAAGGGAAGATGTCCCTACCATTTGAGCCGCACCCGTGGAAGGTAACGCATGTGAAAGGCACGATGGTGACGGCGGCCTGCGACCGAGGAACTGTCACGCGCAACCGATCTTTCTTCAAAAGACTCGAGATGCCCGCTGAGAACGGGGCTCCGGAGGAATCCGTGGGTCGGGAGGAGCCGCCTGGAGATCAGGGGGATGAGCAAGCCAGGGCCCCCACAGACTCCGAACCGGGGTGTCCCACACCACCCACTGCCTCGCCAAGGTACCCGGTCCGCCGTGAGCAGAGGTTACCGGGGCATCTCAAGGACTACGTCCTGGACTCAGGTGACTGAGCCGAGAATGTGAGGTGAGACTTAAAGTTGATAATGCGACCATTCATACGGTCACAAGTTGTGCAGGGGTATGCACACCCCGAAGGTTTACACTGTTTTGGTTAAAGTTAAAAAGGGATGTGACGTCCCAGTTTGTGGCAGCGTGCATGCGCGAGCCTCGTTGTGACCCGCGCATGCGCAGCAGTAATAAACTGCGTCCGTGCGGCAGTTGCCGCCGGGACGCGTAGCGAGCAACATCGCGTCCCGTGTCCTCTTTGCATGTATGCGTGTGCGTGTGCCTGCAAGGGCCGTGGGGCCACACACAACAGGTGTCTGCAAGGTGGGAGGAATTTAGCACTAAACTGGAAATTCTCCCTAACACCCACTGTGTTTCTCTATGCAGAGTTCTCCCCACCCCTCACAGGGAGCTCTTGCAGATGACCACTGCAAAGGGGTCAGGGAATCACAAAGAGGGATTTCAGTGTGTGGGCGGGGGCGGAGGCCGAGGTAGGAGTGTGACAGACACAGTGAGCCTAATGGGAAGGGCCTGGAAGGAACAGAGTGGCCAATTGACAGGCCGGGAGGAGCTAGTAGGGTGGGCGGAGGCTCCATGCACAAGTGATGTTTGGAAAGTGAAACTCAGGCTAGGAAGGGGGAACTCCAGGGCTGATACGCGCGGAAAGTGAGCGCAGGCCGTCACAGCTTGTGGCTTCAGAGAGCTGCAGCGGGATCCGAGGGCAGAGGCTTCACCAGGCGCAGGCAGCAGCTGGTAAGAACTGACCCAATTCCTGGCTCCCCACTGACAAGTCAATCTGTGAGCCCCCCTCGGTGTATCCCAATATGTGCCACACTCGGTGCTAGTGATTGGGTCGCCCACACTCGGTGCTAGTGATTGGGCCGCCCACACTCGGTGCTAGAAATTGGGCCGCCCACACTCGGTGCTAGAAATTGGGCCGCCCACACTCGGTGCTAGAAATTGGGCCGCATTTCTCCGGATCGGGAATCCGGCAAAAAAAATTCTCCCCTGATTCGGACCAGTACGTTAGTTAGGGCCGAGGCCCTTACCACAAGACCACTTGAACGTCAAATGAGCATCGAGCATACCAGTGAAATTGCTCATTAGTTTTGAAGAAAATAGTTACCTTCTATACCTTCCATAGACTATAGTTATGCCCCGTTCAATGTTTAAAAAAAACTGCCGCCTGACAGCCCTGCGCCACTTGCAGTCGCTCGTGGGATCCCCAGTAAATACTTTTCGTTTTCAGCATACAGCGATGGCGGGACTCTCCCCGCGTGCCCAAGTCCCATAACTACCCTTTCCGGCCCCATCGCCTCTACATCGCAGCTTCCACAGCTTTCTTTACATACATAATTTCTGCTGATTAATGTTCAGGTGTAGCAAGTCTCCGCACCAGTCATGTCACTCATTTAGCAACCTCATGTGCTATCCCACCGTGGGGGGCGGAGGGGGGGGGGCGAACCCCACGCACTGGGAAATCTTTGTCAAGGAACCGAAACGTGATGAATGCAGAGGCGTAGCCAGCAATCAAATTTAGGAGGGGTGTTGTATGGTATCATGCATCCCATGGTAGCTTGTGGGAGGCAAGTGTACGGCAATCCCCGCTCACTTGGATGCCCCACCCACAGATGACTACAGCCATACAAACAACATAAAAATGAAAAATTAAAAAATACAGCGGCATAGCCCGCCCTCCAACAGCTCTGTTCCTGGGATTGGCCAGTGATGTCTTTGTAGCTCCTCCCCTGCCCATTCCTGTCATCTGTGGGGATGCAGAATATTATAAAAAGATAAAAAAGGGTATGGGGATGCAGAATATTATAAAAAGATAAAAAAGGGTAGGCAACGAATGTTAGTTGCTAACAAAAGGATCAGAAACGTGGGACACATTTTGTTTCTTCAGTGTCACAGAGACACATAGTCTGCATAATAAACCCAACAACACGTTTATTTTTCTTCTGTCATCAGCAGCCGAGGCTTGCTTATTCATAATGGTGACTTTCCAACTGAAAGACCACCAGTCACTGTGCAAATCTGTTACAGTTAAAGTGTGCAACACAATAAAGCACACTTTTAAAATGTGTTCACACCCATAACGCCTGATAGCTTAATATCCTAAAACGTAAAGTGTGCTTTCATGTCCTCAGTTGAATGTTCTTAAAACCATGCATAGCACCACGCTGGAGTTTTGTGACACATCTCCAAACCAAAGTGAGTTTTTAGCCTCTTTTATTGTGTGTCTTAAAGTGCTGAAAATAAAGTGAGTACATAGATATTTTGCCTTTTGCATCTTATAGTTTTCCATTCAGGATGTGGAAAATAAAGGTACACCGATATTATTGTGGCCCAACATGCTGCTATAAGTATTTAGATGTTGTCATGATGCTTTACTATGCAATTTGTGGATTTTGCAAGTAAACTCTAGAGGACAGTATTATTGTAGGTCTTCACACCCAAAACTTAAATATTTGTCCCAGATAAAGCGTGTAAGAAGATGGCCGTGCCCAGATTGCAGAGTGGGTTAAAATCCCTGCTTCGCTTTTTAGCGTGTGTGATCCTGAGCAAATAATGTAATCTCACAATGGCCCTCATTACAAGTCTGGCAGTAACCCCGCCGGTGCTACCAACTGGTTGCCCCCGGACTTGCAATATTTAGTGACACCTGGCTTGCCGGAAACACCGGGGCATTACAACCCCAGTGTTCTGGGAAGTCAGACGCCGGTAAACGGTAAATCCCCATTCCCATTTGAGTCCCATAAGACTCAATGGGAATGGGGATGACGGAAGCACCGGCACCGTTAATGGAGCCCCATTGAGGAAAACAGAAATATTATCACCTACTTTCAACACCGTTTCCTCCACTTAACCTATATTCTTATGAAGAAGGATCATTCACAACTATTCAGCGGTCATTCAGTGTTTCAGCTCCCTGCTGGCTCGTGATAATTGGCGGCTTTTAACCTTATCTTTATCTCCATTATAATGTATGCCCTCCACCCCCAAAGGAGCCTCAGATTCCTTTCTGCTCTAAGCAAGGGGAGCCCACAACCATCATGTTAAAATTGTCCCCCACACATCTTCACCCAGGCCTGCAGAGAATATTCCATTATGTGTCGAGGGGACATTTATCAGACCTATGTGCCCCACTACATCGAAACAATTTTGCCTTTGCAAATCATGGCCCATACCACACGTCACAGCGTTGAATACTATGCACATGTACCAGAGGTGCAGCATTCATACACTTACAAAAACAGTACAAACAATTTTGATAGTGGCGATGCAAGATATCATGGCCTGAACGCACCGATGATAATTCGCATCCCCTGTCTCCAGGGGGTTAACTCAAAATGACACAAGTGGTCATCCTGTTTTATGTTCAATCTGGTCCCAACCAATGTAGAGGCACTATCTAACCCCTCCATGGACACCCCCATACCTTTTGATTGTGGGAATTCAAGATATCATGGTCTGAACACACCTATGGTAATTCGCATCCCCTGCCTTCCTGTGGATAATTTACACTGACAAAAGTGGTCATCCTGTTTTGTGTTTACTCTGGTCCTATCCAATGTAGAAGCACCATCTAGCCCCTCCTGGGACACCCCCATACCGTTTGATTGTGGGAGGTGCAAGATATCATGGCCTGATTGCACCTATGGTAATTTGCATCCCCTATTTCTCTTGGGGTAATTCACAATAAAACAAGTGGTGATCCTGTTGTATGTTTTCTCTGGCCCCAAATGATGTATCTACCCCCTCCCTAGACACCTCCATACCTTTTGATTGTGGGGGTGCAAGATATCATGGCCTGTACACAGCTACGGTAAATCGCATCCCCTGTATCCCTGGGGTTAACTCACAATGGGCCTCATTACGACCTTGGCGGAGGACCATGGCGCTATTAGCACCATGGTCCATGCCGCTAAGTTCCCAACTCCGCCATGGTGGATGGCGGACTTAACGCCCCATTCCGACCTTGGCGGGGCGGTAAGTCCCCAATCCCTATTTACCCTTCCCCATTCCCATTTCTTGCCCCATAGGGCATAATGGGAGTGGGGAAGGCGTTAATTACGCCACCGTAAATTACGGTGGCGTAATTAACATGAAGGTCCCTAAAACCTCCATGGCGCTAAGGGACCTCGGAATCAGGCGGTAAGGGTCGGCGCTGTTTACGCCGCCGTAAACCCCTTACCGCCTGGGTCCTAATGAGGCCCAATGACACAAGTGGTCATCCTGTTTTATGCTTAATCTGGTCCCAACCAATGTGGAGGCTCCATCTAGCCCCTCGTGGGACACCCCCATACCGTTTGATTGTGGGGAGTGCAAGATATCATGGCCTGATTACACCTATGGTAATTTGCATCCCCTTCCTCACTGTGGTTAACTCACACTAACACAAGTGGTCATCCTGTTTTATGTTTACTCTGGTCCAAACTAATGTATCAGCATCATCTATCTCCTCCCTGGACACCCCCATGCCTTTTCATTGTGTGGGTGCATAATATCATGGCCTGAACACACCTACGGCAACTCACATCCCCTGTCTCCCTGGGTTTAAGTCACAATGACTCAAGTGGCCATCCTGTTTTATGTTTAATCTGGTCCCAACCAATATAGAGGGACAATCTAGTCCCTCCCTGGACACCCCATAACCTTTGATTGTGGGGGGTGCAATATATCATGGACTGAACACACCTATGGTAATTAGCATTCCCTGCCTCCCTGGGGTTAACTCACACTGACACAAGTGGTTATGCTGTTTTATGTTAATCTGGTCCCAGCCAATATAGAAGCACCATGTAGCCCCTTCCCGGAACACCCCCATTCCTTTTGATTTTGGGGGTGCAAGATATCATGGCCTGAACGGACCTATGGTAATTTGCATCCCCTACCTCCCAGGGGTTAACTCACACAAACACAAGTGGTCATCCTGTTTTATGTTTAATCTGGTCCCAACCAATGTATTGTGACCATCTAACCCCTCCCTGGTCACCCCATAACCTTTGATTGTGGGGGGTGCAATATATCATGGCCTGAATGCCACTATGGTAATTTGCATCCCTTGCCTCCCTGGGGTTAACTCACACTAACACAAGTGGTAATCCTGTTTATTGTTTAATCTGGTCGCAGCCAATGTAGAGGCACCATCTAGCCCGTCCCAGGAACACCCCCGTACCTTTTGATTGTGGGGGTGCAAGGTATCATGGTCTAAACACACCTAGGGTAATTCGCATCCCCTGCCTTCCTGTGGTTAATTTACAGTGACACAAGTGGTCATGCTGTTTTATGTTTAAGCTGGTCCCAGCCAATATAGAAGCGCCATGTAGCCCCTCCCGGGAACACCCCCATACCTTTTGATTGTGGGGGTGTAAGATATCATGGCCTGAACGGACCTATAGTAATTCACATCCCTTGCCTCCCTGGAGTTAACTCACACAAGTGATCATCCTGTTTTATGTTTAATCTGTTCCCAACCAATGTAGAGTCACTATCTAAACCCTCCCTGGACAGCCCATACCTTTTTGATTGTGGGAGGTGCGATATATCATGGCCTGAACGCAACTATGGTAATTTGCATCCCCTGCCTCCCTGGGGTTAACTCACACTAACACAAGTGGTCACCCTGTTTTATGTTTAATCTGGTCCCAACCAATGGAGAGTCACCATCTATCTCCTCCCTGGACACCCCATACCTTTTGATTGTGGGGGTGCATGATATCATGGCCTGAACGCACCTATGGTAATTCACATACCCTGTTATTCTGGGGTTAACTCACACTGACACAAATGGTCATCCTGTTTAAAGTTTACTCTGGTCCCAAATGATGTAAGGGCACGATCTAGCCCCTCCATGGATACCTCCATACCTTTTTGATTGTGTGGGGTGGAATATATCATGACCTGAACGCACCTATGGTAATTCACATCCCCTGCTTCCCTGGGGTTAACTCACACTAACACAAGTGGTCATCCTGTTTATTGTTTAATCTGGTCCCATCCAATGTAGAGGCATCGTCTAGCCCCTCCCGGGAACACACCCATAACCTTTGATTGTGGGGGTGAAAGATATCATGGGCTGAACACACCTATGGTAATTCGCATCCCCTACCTTCCTGTGGGTAATTTACAGTGACACAAGTGATCATGCTGCTTTGTGTTTACTCTGGTCCTAACCAATGTAGAGGCACCATCTAGTCCCTCCCGGAACACCCCAATACCTTTTGGTTGAGGGGTGCAAAATATCATGGCCTGGACATACCTACGGTAATTCGCATCCCCTGTCTCCCTGAGGTTAACTCACACTGACACACATGGTCATGTTGTTTTATGTTTAATCTGGTCCCACCCAATGTAGAGGCACCACCTAGCCCCTCCTGGGACACCCCCATACCTTTTGATTGTGGGGGTGCAAGATATCATGGTCTAAACGCACCTATGGTAATTTGCATCCCCTGCCTTCCTGTGGTTAATTTACAGTGCCACAAGTGGTCATGCTGTTTTATATTTACTCTGGTTCTATTCAATGTAGAGGCACTATGCAGCCCCTCCTGGAACACCCCAAAAACTTTTGATTGTGGGGGTGCAAGATATCATGGCCTGATTGCACCTATGGCAATTCGCATCCCCTCCCTCCCTGGGGTTAACTCACACTAACACAAGTGGTTATGCTGTTTTATGTTTAATCTGGTCCCAGCCAATATAGAAGCAACATGTAGCCCCTCCCGGGAACACCACCATACCTTTTGATTGTGGGGGTGCAAAATATCATGGCCTGATTGCACCTATGGTAATTCACATCCCTTGCCTCCCTGGAGTTAACTCATACTAACACAAGTGATCATCCTGTTTTATGTTTAATCTGGTCCCAACCAATGTAGAGTCACCATCTAACCCCTCCCTGGTCACCCCATAACCTTTGATTGTGGGGGGTGCAATATATCATGGCCTGAACGCCACTATGGTAGTTCACATCCCCTGCCTCCCTGGAGTTAACTCACACTAACACAAGTGGTCATCCTGTTTTATGTTTAATATGGTCTCAACCGAAGTAGAGGTGCCATCTAGCCCCTCCCTGGGCACTGCATACCTTTTGATTGTGGGGGTGCAAGATATCATGGCCTGATTGCACCTATGGTAATTTGCATCCCCTAATTCTCTTGCAGTAATTCACACTAACACAAGTGGTCATCCTGTTTTTATATTTACTCCGGTCCCAACCAAAGTATCAGCACCATCTATCTCCTCCCTGGACACCCCCATACCTCTTCATTGTGGGGTGCATGATTTCATGGCCTGAGCACACTTATGGTAATTTGCATACCCTGTTTTTCATGGGGTAATTCACCGTAACAAGTGGCTATCCTATTTTAGATTTAGGGCCTCATCACGAGTTGGGGCGGTAACACCGGCGCTATTAGCGCCGGCACTAATAGCCCTACCGCCAAACCCCCCAGCGTTATTAGCGCCGGATCACAGGTTTGGCAGAAGGGTTATTGCCCATTCCCCATTGGACCCATTCGGGAATCCCTCATTCGTGGAATGAGGAATGAGGTGCCCATTACCGCCGGCGGTAATCGCGCCGAAAATCGGCAATTTTGCTGTGGAAATCCGCCAAAGCCATGATCTGGCGGATCCTTAAATGCGGCGGTAATAGCGCTACTGCCGCATTTAAGGGTTACTGCCAAACTTGTGATGAGGCCCTTACTCTGGTTCCCCTTAAGCGATGTATAGTCATCCTCTAGCCCCTTCCTAGATGCCCCAAAACCTTTTGATCAGTGAGGTGCACAGAAGGTTGAACCAAGTGCTGAATAATCTGTGGATGACTTGCGTACACTCTGTGTGGGAGTGGTAACCAGTGACTCCAGAGGGAGCTGTGATTGTGAGCGTATGTGAGATGAGCGGTAGTGTTGCAGGTGTGCAGGATGTATAAGAGGAGTAGGTGAAGAGTGTAGATGTCGAAGGAGTAGAGGGGGTTGAAGTGGAAATGAGAGGTGAGTGGTAGAATGAAGGAGTAGTGAGTGGTAGAGGGGGCAAATGATATGCAGAAGTTTTAGAGGGGCATATAAAGTGGTGGAGACTGTCATAGGTGAAGAAGGGGAGTATGAGAGATAAAAGCGAGGAGTGTGAGAAAATTGAATGGACAGGAGGAAAGAGGTGGAAGGAGATAGGGAAAAGGGAGAGAGTCGGAGGAGAGAATGGAAAGTGTGAGTAGTAAGAGAAGGTGGGAGGGTAGGGGGTAAGAATTGAGAGAGGTTGAAGACAAAAGTAGAGAGTAAGATCATGGAATGGAGTGAAAGAGTGAGAGGGAGCGAGTATGGCTACCCAGTTCTATTTTTATGCAAAACACTTTTCAATTGATTCGCTTTTCTCCCGCATATTCCTCATCAGATAGATATCCATTCCAGTGTCAGCTGCTCGCAAATGTTTTTCCACATGGGGCGTTAATTGCAACTCGACTCACCCGTCTATCCCTCTTGACTCCAGATGTAATGTTAGTCGCCCTACATATACCGCGTCAAAATGCCCCTGTCACTCAGTTCCTCAGTTTCTTTTTTCCACATGCTGCTCATCGGTGAAACTCACTTTCTCTCAGAGAAGATTAAGTTACTTCTTACCTGGTAACGTTCTTTCGATGGGATGTTTCTCCGACGTATTCCTTATCTTTGATAATTCGTCTCCAGCTTGCTGGCCTCGGAAATTTTTTCTCTGTAAAGGGCGCTGCGCGTCGACGTCTGCCGAGGGTGTCCCGCGACAGCCACCATATCGGCGCCGACGTCACCATGCCCATAAATAGCCACGCGCGGCGTCCGTTGCTCAGTTCCGTTTTGTAGCATAAGATAAGTCATGCCTGAATTGGTTATAGACCTTGAAGGAGTGTAAGCTGCAACCACAAGGGAAGTATTACTGCTGGGATGGATGGGAGGGGCAATAAGGAATACGTCGGAGGAACATCCCATCGAAAGAACCTTACCAGGTAAGAAGTAACTTGTTCTTCGAAGGGATTGTGTCCTCCGACATATTCCTTATCTTTGATAGACTCCCATAGCAGTGGCATGTAATTGGAGGTGGGAGTAATAATGTCATGTATCCCGTTTAGGAATGAACGGAATGTAATACGGCTTTGCCAAATCTGGTCTCTTGACTAGTGGAGGAATCCAGGTTGTAAAATCTTGTGAATGTATGTGCGGATGACCATGTGGCAGCCGCACATATGTCTCAGACCGGTACCCCTCTTTGGAGGGCCGAAGAGGATGCGATACCATTGGTTGAATGAGCCCTAAGATTCTGGCGTGGCTCTTTCCCTGCCAGTTTGTAACATTCCAGAATGGCCAAAAAAATCCACCTGGAAATGGTCTGTTTTGTTATGGGTAGTCCCAACTTGTGACCTGAGTAGCCTACAAACAGTTGGTCTGCTTGCCTAATCCTAGCCAGTCTGCTGATGTAAAAGCTTAGAGCTCGCCTTGGGTCCAGCCTATGTAGCCTTTCTTCCTCTTTCCCCGGATGGGGAGGAGGGTAGAACGAAGGTAAGGTAATTTTCTGAGTGATGTGAAATTCAGAAACAACCTTTGGGAGGAAGTTAGGCTTCACCTGTAGGACAACTTTGTCCTTATGGAAAATTGTATGGGGGGGTTTACAAGATAGAGCTTGTAATTCGCTCACCCTCCTAGCAGATGTTAGTGCTACTAATAGGACAGTTTTAAGAGTGAGAAATCTCAGCGAACAAGAGTGGAGTGATCCGAAGGGTGTACCCATTAGGAAATTTAAGACTAAATTTAAGTCCCATAAGGGAACTTGGAATGGTCTTGGAGGATAAACATTAGTTAATCCCTTGAGAAATTGTATTACTAAGGGTAGTTTGAAATACAATGGTTCCTCTGCAGTGCGCTTGAAGATTGATAGCGCCGCGAGATAGCCTTTTACAGTGCCAACTTGAAGGTCTGAGTTTGCCAAGTAGAGTAGAAACGATAACACCGTTGGTGTACCACATGAAAAAGGGTCGATATTGTCCTCTCTACACCAGCTGCAAAATGTGTTCCAATGGCAGCGGTATAAAGACTTTGTTGCTGGCCTTCTGGCCGAAAGCAACACCTCCATGACGTCATCAGGGAGGTCCCAATCCTTGTACCTCAACCTTTCAGAAGCCACGCGTAAAGGTTGAGGGTTCTTATGTCTGGATGGAGAACCTGACCTCCCTTCTGCGAGAGAAGATTCTGTTTGAGTGGAAGACGGATTGGAGGGCAGATGGACATATCCAGAAGGTCCGGGTACCACGTTCTCCTGGCCCAGCCCGGGGCAATTAGGATCATGGTTTTCCAGAATCTTCTCAACCTCCTGATCATTTGAGGAATAACAGGGACTGGTGGAAACGCGTAAAGGAGTGGAAACTCCCAGTCCACTACGAACGCGTCCCCTAGAGCTCCTCTCGGGGGAAATCCCCTTGAACAGAACACATCACACTTCCTGTTGGTGCTGGTGGCAAACTGATCCACCTGAGGGGTTCCCCAAAGGGCAAAGATCACTTGAAGGACTTCCTGAGTTAGCTCCCACTCGTGGGAGACAGTGCTCTGCCTGCTCAGAGCGTCCGCTGTCAAGTTCTTCTCTCCGGCTAGGTGGACTGCCAATAGAGAGATTCCTTCTTGAATTGCCCAAAACCAGAGCTGCACTGCCTCTCTGCACATTGGCAGTGACCCTACGCCTCCTCTTTTGTTGAGGTAGTGCATGGCCACCGTGTTGTCCGTCATTATCAGGACATTTCTCCCCTGTACTGATGGCAGGAAAGCTTTCAGCGCTAGTCTGATCGCTCTCAGCTCTAATAGGTTGATGTGTAGTCCGGACTCCGATGGAGACCGCTGATGGTCAAGTCATTGGCATGGGCTCCCCACCCCGTGAGTGAGACGTCTGTGACTACTGTTATCTCCGGCCATGGTTCATGGTTGCCAAAACAGTTCTCCTTTCAAGATGTTCTCTGGATAGGCCCACCATTGAAGGTCGTGGGCTACCTTGTCCGGAATCCGGAGGAGATCTGTCATTCTTCCTGAGTATTGTGACCACTAGGTTCTTAGTGCCCACTGGAGAGATATCATTCTCAGGTGAGCCTCTGGCACAAGGAAGATGCAGGATGCCATGAGGCCTAGCAATCTCAAAAAGTCGAAGGCTGGGAGATGTTGGGCATTTTGAAACTTGTTGACCATCTGCAGAATATCTTGAGCCCTCACCTCTGGTGGCGAGGCTTTTCCCAGGGAAGTGTCCAGGACCGCTCCGATGAACTTGAGTCTCTGTGATGGTATCATCTGTGACTTCTTTAAATTGAGGGAGAAGCCCAGTTTGTGAAGGAAGTGGCAGACATAATCTAGCTGGATCTGAGCTTGTTCCGAAGATTCAGCTCTGATCAGCCAATCGTCCAGGTAGGTGTAGACGTGGATCCCTTCCCTCCTTAGACTTGCAGCCACTACCGACATTAGCTTGGTGAAGACCCTCGGGGCGGAGGTCAGCCCAAATGGCAGACCTCGAAATTGATAATGAGAGCCGCCAATTGCGAACCTCAGGTATCTCCTGTGTTTGAGATGGATTGGCACATGGAAATAAGCATCCTGGAGGTCCAGAGATACCAGCCATTCCTGGATCTGGAGGGCCTGAAGGATCTGAGAGAGAGTTACCATCTTGAACTTGTCCTTCCTGAGGAACTTGTTCAATTCTCGTAAGTCCAAGATGAGTCTCAGTCCTCCGTCCTTTTTTCGGTATGAGAAAGTAGGGGGAGTACCAGCCCTTGTTCCTTTCCGCTACAGGTACCGGTTCTATGGCACCTTTCTCTAGCAGGTCTACAATTTCCTGCAAGAGGAGCGGATCTGGAACTTTTAGAGAGCTGTGCCCCGGTGGATGACTCTGAGGGATGCGTAGAAAGGGTAGGCAGTAACCTTGGGCAACTGTCTCCAATGCCCAAGCATATGACGTAATAGCCTGCCATTCTGTCAGATGGTGAGTTAACCTGCCCCCTATGGGTGTTTTGTGTGGAAAGACCTCAGTGTGGTTTGGGGGCGGCTGATGCAGATTCCGAGGGTAAAGAGGCACCTGCTGCTGCTGCGGCCTTAGTACTTTTGACCTGTCCACCTCGGGTGGATCTCCTTTGGCCTCTTTGAGCCGGCTATCCTCTGCCTTTCCCGAATGCGGAATAATAGCAAAAGGACTTTCCTCTCCCAGAGGTTCCTGAGGGGCGAAAAGGAGTTTGGCGGATTGCAGCTCCTAAAGATTTTGCTGCTGCTTTAGATTTTTGCAACTTTTCCAGACTGTCATCAGCCTTTTTACCAAATAAAGAAGAGCCGTCAAAGGGCATATTCAAAATTCTGGCCTGTATATCTGGAGCAAAGCCAGACTTTCGTAACCATGCATGCCTGCGGATTGTAGTACTTGCCGCCATGGCCCTGCTGATACTGTCAGCGGAATCGATGCCAGTTTGAAGAGATTCGCACATGGCATCTTTGCCATCTTTAATGATGTTAAGGAAGGCTTCCCTTTCATCTCCTTCCGGTATGCAGTCCGCCGCTGATGAAGCACACTCCCACAGTGTGTGACTGAACCTGGTGAGCGTACAAGTGGCATTGATGGACTTCAACGCCATACTGCAAGAAGAAAAGACTTTTTTGCCATAGAATCGTACCTTTTGTCATCTCTATCCTGTGGGACAGTAGGATAGGCGGATCTGCTGCTTGATGAAGTTGCCGCTTGAACCACCAGGCTCTCTGGAGTCGGGTGTTTTGATAAATATTCAGGGTCAGCCGCAGCTACCCTATACTTGGCTGACAATTTTTTATTGACTACAGGGATAACCTCAGGAGTTTCCCAATTTGTTGAAATCTTCCTTTGTAAAGCTGTATGGAAAGGGACCACAGGATCCTCCTGTGGACCTTTATCTGGTATGTCTGTATGGTCATCCTGTTGAAAAACAGGTGAAGGCGCAGACCAACCCATGAATTCAATAATTCTTGCCATCAGGGTTCTATAGGGGGTTTCGGCATGTTCCCCTGGGTCTGGTTTGACAAATTCCACTTCTGGGGAAGTGTCCAGCCCACTTGCCTCATGTAATGATTCCTGTAGGTCTTTCAACCTTCTTTCTTCAGAGGTAAAATCCTCTGAAACAGGTGGTGTGGTCCTCTGCAGCCCGAAGGGTCTTTCTTGATCAGAATCCTCCCCTTCTTCATAGATTGAAGATAATCTGGGGTACTCTGACCTCGGAAATGGTGCAAACCCCATTTCTAAAGCAGAAGGAGCCAAACTTGTCATTATTGGTCGAGAAAAGGTCGATGTCGTCGACGCCGATGTAAAAGGCTTGGAAGGCGCCGAGAAAGGCGTCGAGAAAACTGGAAGAGGCCTCGAGGAACTCGAGAGGATCGGGATCCTGCCTGAGGTTGTCGACGACGTTCTCAGCGTCGTGCTGGAGGCTCTGGGTATAACCGTTGGCTGTGAAGTAGCCGTGGTTTTTTCTTTTATCGGCGTCGATGTTGGCGTCAACGATGGCGTCGATTCGATCGACAGATGCGTCGAAGAACCTTTGATAACGCAGGGATTTTCGACTACGGCGTCGAAGATGATGTCTTCCTACCCGATGGCCCGTGGCGCTCTTGGGTGGACTCTTTCACCGGGTGCAACGACTCGTGGTGTTTCGATTTTTTGGGCTTTTCACCCAGGGTATCACCGTCAGCTGTCTTCAAGGGGGTCGAGGCCGCTTTCTCGAAGACACTTAGCATTTTCTTCCTGAATTCCTCCCACTCAGCCTGAGAGCTGTGTTTTGTGGGACAGGAGACCCTTTCTGGGGAAACAGAAGATGACGAGGAAGGGGATTTTTCTAGGTCCGGAAGGGCTAGCCCCCTGCTGGACACCGGGAGAGTCAGTGTTGTGTGCGCTACTCTGGCTGGTTTGCCCGCCCAAAGTAGCTCGAGGACCAAGCCTCTCAGCTTTTTCAGAAAGGTTTGCGGTATTAACAGCGGAATATTGTTGAAAAGGTACAGTAGTTTGGGCAGGACCACCATTTTGACCTGGGAGGCCCTGCCCCAAAGTGTTAGTGGAAGCGTCTTCCAGCGTGCTACCTTGTCTTGCAGGGACTTGACCACCTCCTCGTAAATTATCCCGAAACACCTCGTGCTGGTTCAGTGACAGTTGTATCCCCAGGTACCGGACCATGGCTGTTTTCCATGTGAGTTGGAAGTCGTCTGCGAACTGCTTGGTGGCAGGGGTCAGTGGAAAAACGATGGATTTTGATTGATTGATTTTCAATCCAGAGGCCGCTCCGAATTTGATGACTTTCCTCATGACCGGGTTCAGGTTGTCTTCAGGGTCGCGTATGAACAGTGCCACATCATCGGCATAGAGGGAAACGATGAGCTTGTGTGGGCCTATAATGAGTCCCCTCTACTGACGTTGTTCTCGAAGGTTGGAGGCTAAAGGTTCCATTACCAACGCGAAGATTAATGGCGATAGTGGGCAGCCCTGTCTCGTACCTCGCTGTAGTTCTATTGCGGTTGATTTTGCAGTGCTGACGATAATATTAGCTCGCGGCTTGGTGTACAAGAGAGAAACAAGCTTGATGAAGCAGGCACCCAGTCCCATCCTGGTGAGCACCATGAACATAAACGGCCATTCCACCGAATCGAATGCTTTTTCGGCGTCGAGAAGAACCGCAATTGCTTGACTTGAGGGGTCTAGTGCCTCGATGATTCCGAACATTCTCCTAATTCCGAAGGTCGTGTTGCGGCCTGGTATGAAGCCGGCTTGGTCTGCCAGTAGAAGGGCGGGCATCAGAGGCATCAACCTTCTAGCTAATACCTTGGCGAGTATTTTGTTGTCAAGGTTAAGCAAAGAGATAGGGCGATATGATGCGCAGTCTTCTGGTGGTTTGCCGGGTTTGTGCAAAAGGATGACATTGGCGTCACAGGAGGAGTGTGGGAGATTCCCTTTTTCCAAAGCCTCCTCGTAAACCGCCGCCAGCAGGGGAGCTAGGGTATCTGCAAAAGCTTTGTAGAATTCTCCAGTTAGGCCGTCCGGACCCGGCGCTTTGGAAGAGGGTAGAGACTTTATGGCTTCTCTAATCTCCTCCTGCGAGATCATCTCGTTCAGAGGTTCACGCAGGTGTGGTTCGACCCAATAGAGCTCTGTGCTTTCCAGGTATTCCAGTGGGGTGTTTGAGTCTTTTTTGAGTTTAGCACTATAGAGATCTTGGTAGAAGAGGCTGAATTCCTCTGCAATCTTTTCGTCGGTGTGGATCGTCTCACCCTGCTTGGTTTGGATCCATTCGATTTGGGACTGTTTGTTGTCGGCTCTTATTAGGTTTGCCAGAAGGGCACCTGGTTTTTGGCCCTCACCGTATTGTCGGACTTGTCTGTTGCGACTCAGAAATTTGATCTCCCGGTCTGCTGTGGCATTGAATTTTTGCAGTTCCTTTTTTAGAGCTGCAGCTAATTTTGGATCAGCCGTGTTTGTGTTCTGGATCTCAAGGTGTTTTAATTTCTCTTCGCTGGTTGTAAGCTCGCTCCTGATGAGCTTGAGGATGCCATTTTCCTTGGCGTGGCAGACTCCTCTGATAAAACATTTTAGAGACTCCCAGATTATGCCCGCAGAGGGGACCGAGCCCAAGTTGGCTTCGAGAAACACGTCAATCTCCTCCTTTAACTCAGAGGCAAAGACTTCCTCTCGTAGCGATCCCGTCTTGAAGCGCCACCGCTGTAGCGGCGATGTTGGGTTGGAAGGCCTGAGATTAAGGAAAAGTGGTGAATGGTCGGAGAGCGTTCTCGGATGGATACAACACCGGCCACATTTCAAGGGGCCATTTGCTGAAGTGAAGAGATAGTCAATTCGAGAGCTTGTGTTGTGAACCGCAGAGTGAAAGGTGAATTCTCGCAACTCCCCACTAGAAACTCTCCATACGTCTTGAAGGTTGAACGCTTTGCAAATTTCCTTTATTTGGAGACAAGCTTTGGAAAGCGGCTGCGATGTGGCCTT
Organism: Ambystoma mexicanum; assembly: GCF_040938575.1. Lineage (NCBI taxonomy): Eukaryota > Metazoa > Chordata > Amphibia > Caudata > Ambystomatidae > Ambystoma > Ambystoma mexicanum. The sequence continues at coordinate 1,015,992,853 of NC_090932.1, forward strand.
CGATCTGTCTCTTATAGGGTCCAAAACCGTGTTCATGTCTCCTCCCCAAATTATTGTTGCTGGGTCTAGCGTGGAGAGCTGTGTCAGCTCCCATCCAAAATTGTCAGGGCCGTCCACATTTGGCGCATAGGAATTGATGAAAGTCATTTTCTGACCTGCGATGATGCCGCACACCAAGATCGCTCTTCCCTCAGTGTCCTTCACCGTACGGATTAGACGGAAGCTAATCCTCCTGTGTATGAGGATGGCGACTCCTCTCGAGTAGGTTGAATAGGATGAGAAGTATCTGTGGCATCCCCAGCTCTTGGCCCACTGGTGATCTTTCCCCAGGAGAAGGTGAGTCTCTTGAATCATGGCCACGTCCACTTCGTGGCGTCTGAGGTATTGGAGGATTTTTCTGGTTTTGGCTGGGATATTGCCTCCTCTTATATTCCACGTCGAGACATTGAATGGGGCGATTTAGTCTTTATGTTGGTCCACTTTACCTTTTCGGTGGACAGCGATGGTGCGGTTATGTTTGGCCCAGTGTCGAGGTCAATGCTCAGAGGTAGGGTGCCTGGCTGAAGCAGCGGTGATGACGGTGGACGGGGAACAGGGGGACAGCAGGACGGTCGGGATCTGGTGGCGCTGAACTTTCCTAAAGTACTCTGAGGGCTTGCTCCATGGGCAAACCCCAACAGGCCTGTGACGTTACTCTCCGAAGGGTGGGCAACCCCCAACTGGCCCACCGAGAGGTCCCTCGTTAACCAATAGAAAACAAAAACGGACCATGGAGTTACCATGCCGAAGGGTGAATTTCCTCCCTGAAGGAGAAAACTCAACTAAACAACTTAACAGTAGCTGTGCTAGGGGCGCTTGGGGCCTCCCAAGTGTCCCAGCCCCGTCTTCGCTCTGTGTGAATGTTCCGGCTTACTCTGTGATGTAGGAAGGTTTCTGACAGGCCGCCCAGCTTTTCTAAATATGGTGGATTCCTGGGATTTCTATCCCTTTGAGGTCTAGGGCGGGCCTGGTTCTGTTCTGGACATCCCAGTTGGTCCAAGAATATGTTTGCTTCGTCCGGGGTTTGAAAGAATTGGACTTTCCCTTCGTGCTGAACTCTAAGACGCGCCGGGTAGAGCATTGAGTAAGTCAGTTGACTGTTTCTGAGTCTCTGCTTGACGTTGGCAAATGTTTTCCGCTGTGACTGCACTGATGGGGAAAAATCGGGGAAGAAGTGTATTTTGTCCCCCTCGTGGCGTAGTTCACCCTTCTCTCTGGCCAGCCGGAGTATGGAGTCCCGATCTCTATAGTTCAGTAGCCTCGCTATTATTGGCCTGGGTGGTGAGCCTGGAGCCGGTCTAGACGTAGGGACTCTATGAGCCCTCTCTATCATGAAAAGGTGGGACAGCGGGACGCGACCAAATAGGTTGATGCAAAGGGATTCCACAAAGTCCTCCATTTTCTCCTGCGTTTGGTGCTCTCTCACTCCCACTATCCGTAGATTATTCCTTCTTGAACGGCCTTCTAAATCCTCGCACTTGGCAATGGTTGTTTTTATTTGCGATTCCAGTAGTGCGACTTTGTTAGTTAGGGTTGTAGAGCTGTCATCGAGATTAGACACTCTCTGCTCCATGTCATTCATGCGTTCAGCGTGAGAGTCCATACGATGTTTCAGGAGGTCTACTTTAGACGCTAGACCATCCATTTTATTGTTCAGGCTGCCAATGCCAGCTTTCAAGTCTAGGAGGATTTCTTTAATTTCGGAAGGGTTATTGAAAGATTCTTCCTGGTGAGGACAGACCGACGATGAAGCCTGATCCTCCTGGTGGAGGGGCGCCCTAGGGGTCGCGCCACTTTCAAAGTTCAACTTCCTCTGGGATTTGTCATTCTTCCCCATCGTGACTGTGGGATTGGGTATGCCTGATGTGGGCTGCTGAAGGGCCGATTACGTCTAGGGCACCCCGAGGACCTTTCACCGGGCAGGACTGATCTCTGCTCAGTGTGGATGCTGGACTTGCGTATTTGTAAGGCGGGAGTTAGACCAATCTAATAATTGTGTACATTGGGGTTGGGTCTTGTGGTCCTCAGTGGGGGGGTGGGGATGGGGGAATTATTTTCCCGAAGTGGCTGGCTCTCCTGATCAAGGGTGATGTTGCCCACCTTAGTGAGGAGAGTCACAATGCGCTCTGCGCGCATGACTGTTGTAATTATCAAGGCTCAGCGGGGAATGGATCGTGTTGAACTGACTGGGGGCTGCGTGCCGCCTGTGTGGCCCCCTCTGCAGCCGAATCCACTGCTGATCTAAGTGCGCGTGGGGGGGTGGCCGAAGGCAAGGCCGGCACCATTTTGGGAGCAGTGCGAACCCCCCCACTGACTTCTTTTACTCCACTCAGTTCCTGCAGCGGGGACGCTGGTTTCTATGGCGGGCACGGCGGCCGCAGGCAGAGCCGGGGGGGAGGTAGTGGAACCGGCCGCCATGTTGATGTTGCTCCCTCTCGATCGCTGGCTCCGAGAGGGGGAGGGAGGTAGACTGGATCCTCCGCCGGCCTGCCTTTCGCTCTACGGCTCACAGCCGAGATGCTGGCTGCCGGAGCAGGCGCGGTGGAAGCGGGCGGAGGTGGGGTGAGGAAGACACAGCTCGCCCCACGGCATGCCGGCCCCACTGCTGCTGGTGTTACCCTCCGGAATGCCGTGCGGCCGCCGCACCACCTCTGACGCCGGCTTCAAACGGGGGGGGAGTCAAGATCCCTTGCTGGCTCGTTGTCAGTCAGCATACGCCTCCCGCACTGCGCCAGACTCCACGCCGATCCCCACAGCGCCCTCCTCCCCCCCGCGACCCGGCATCGAGAGCGATCGGGATTCCTCTGGAGCAGGGGCCGGTCTTGGGAGCGTTGGCGCCCCGCAGGCCAGCTACGTGGCGCTCGGTGTTGGGGCCGCGTGGGCCGGGTTTTGGCAGGGGGGAACCGATTTTGTTCCGGATTTCAAGGGGATGTAGCTGGGGAGACCAGCAAGGCAGGAGTCGGGTGTATGGCACACAGAGTCACCGGGATCCGCAGGATTTCACAGGATTGATGCAGGGCTTAGCGGGAGCTTTAGATCAAGACGGCCATCTTGGTTGGCCCTCTAGCGTCCTCCCAGGGATGCTCGTCATGTTTAAGAAAGCAGCTGCAGGTACGGGTGACTCCTCGAAGCAGCACACTCCATCTGGTGCATCTGGTGTGGATCAGTCGGTGCCAATGTCCGACTGAAGCTACATGCCTCAGTGGCGATCTCATTTTTTTCGGCACTATGGCTTTAATTTTCGGTGACAATGATGTCCACGAGCTGTTTGACATTGATCTTGCAAATTCAGGCAATGGAGGCACATATCTTTCTCAGATGTGGCTGATTTGATATCCGTGGCAGAGGGGCTTTGAGATGCAAGTGGCTTGGACACTTCCTCTGATGTGGAGACTCAGCAAGCCCACCCTTATTGTCAAGCAAGTGCAAAGTATCGTTCCACAGTGGACAGGGGAGTGGATACACTAGGTAGCACTGCCCCAGCCAGAACTCGGTCAGGATATGATCTCACTGACATTTTGGATGAGGGAGCCCCTACAGAAAAAGCCATGCCTTTCAATATGGCCATTGCTGACCCCATCACCACCTTGTGGCAGAAGTCTTGTACCACAGCACCTATGAATTCTTTCTTCACGACGAAGCCCCATACACAACCATGATAATCCGCATTTCCTGCCTTTTAGGGGTTGACCCACAGACAGACAACAGGGTAGCCTTTTTTATATTGATTGGAATCTCAAGATATGTTTCTGGATCATGTAGCACTTCCATGAATTACCCCCACCCATAATTATTGTTGTGGTTCAAGATATTATAGCTTCCTAGCAAAGCCTTACTCTCATTACAGTGATTGAATCATGTCATGCAAAGCAAAAGAAAGCAATGGAATAATGTATGCAGACCTCACCCCCTTACACATAGAACACCTTTGATACCTCAGTCATACTCTGTCCATGGGTGCCACGATAAGGGTTAATAGTAGATAATGGGGCAATGGGTTAGTCATCTATAGTAAGTGGTATACAGACAAGGTGGTGGACCAACAGAACACCTGCCAAATAAGTCAGGTGTTAAGGGTATTTATTGTAGACGTCAGGCTGGATATGGTGTAAATGGGCATGGGTACTGAGATTGTTTTCATTCGATCAGATTTTGTCTTACAGCCTGGTATTGGAGGAAGAGCAGGAGCTCTATGTAATTGCACACAGAAGCACCCACCTCAGAAGAATATTTCCCATATTGTGGTACCATTATAAGAGGAGTTGATCAACATGGGTACCCAATACCTGCCACCACAGGGATAGGTGTGGAGGGGAAATGCAACAGGGTCTCGGGGACCCTGAAGGCCCCACTGTGCAACTCACAAGGGGATCGTTCAGTTTGTGCAAACTTTCCAAGGTCTCCAGATTGTGTTAGTGAGCTACGCCCTTTCTGGAGCTTCAGACGATGTCTGAATGAAGCCACTTGGGCCATGGGCTCTTGCATGACATAAACTTCCAAAAGGGGATCTCAGAATGTAGAGCCACTAAAAGGGTCTTGGATAACAAGCTGCCTGTGTAGATGAAAGAGATGGTGCAGCCAGGGCGATAATGCAGTGGAAAACGAGGGAAAATAAATGGCCTAAGAACACCCCAAAATAAATATGATCACATCACTTATGGTTGAGTTGCAACTTAGCAAGAAATGTCTGGTCTGTTCAGCAGAGAGAAGTGACTGATTTTAAGAGCATCATGTATGACCTGAATAATGGCAGTTTCAGTGCCGAAACTAGATTGTTAATAACAAGAGGCTGTGTTAGTTAATCAAATCATAGAGTTGGTTTGCAACTGGCTACCGAAGGATTTCTCCAATTAATAGGAGGCTAAAAATCGGACAGTAGCTTTCAAGATTGTCAGGGTTCAAGGTACTTTTTTGTAGGAGGGAGGATGAGTCCTGTTTTAGGGTCCTTTGAAAGATGCCTTGTGTGAGTGAGGTATTTACTGTTTTATGGAGGGAGGATAAAGGCATTCCCCTTGATCTTTTAGGATGTGTGACGATCCTTCAGATGACTTAACTTCTCCCCAGAGGGGAGCCCCTTTACATGAGGCCAGGGAGGAGTGACCTCTAACCAGTAGTCACCCAGGGTGTGGTAACATGCGGGAGGATCTCATGGGGAGGGATTCCCTTCCTGGGGATAAGGACGCGAGTCTGAGATACGCCCCCTTTATCTCCCAACCCCCTGGGCTGATGTCAATACCCCAGTTCACTGGATGTATGGTGAAGTCTGAAACAATATGTTATTGTAACATTCCTGACAAATCTATTAAGATAAATACATAGATGAAGAAGTCGGAAAATGCAACAGTCAAGTGGGAAGAACACTCCACCAGCTGTAAGCAATTGGACCAATGTTACGCTGGGGCTGTGCCCGCTCCTTAAGCTAAACAGCAAAGAAGGACTTTATTCTCGCCACCCAATGATGAGAATGGAAGGAAGTGATCTTTGTGGCAGTGTGGCCCATCCAGCTGGACCCGAGTGACCGCGGTTTGCAAAGAGGAGGAGAACCTGGCGAGCAAGAGGGCCTCCGGCGAGCCAGTGAAGCTGAATGTGGGCTCTGGGGGACTATAAAGAGGCAGCAGAGGTGAGCAGCGGGATGCCTGAAATGTTTGTTGCAGGTCGGTGTGAGGCCAGCATACTGAAAGTGGAGAGAAGCAACAGTGGTGGCATGACCTGTAATGGGTGGATCATTAGGTCCAACAATTGCTCTAAAACCGTAAGTCTAACGTGAAGCCGCGTAGATGACAGCAGTGAGAAGGACTAAGATGGTGGCGTAACCTGTCGTGGGTGGACCAATCGGCCCAACAACTATGCCGAGACCTTCAAGCATAAGAGTTGGCTGCAGAGCGGAGTAAATCGTGGAAGTAAAGTGATAGAAGAAGTGAACCCGTGCCCCCTGGCAAAACCAGTGAAGAGGTTCCCCGGGGAAAGGTAACTGGAACCAAGATAAGTCCAGGAGGAGGCTGGGAAGAGTTGAGACTGTGAAGTATCTTGAGAAAGTAGTTGATTTTTGTCCGCAAATCCCTGTCCAGTTCCACAAACGTGTGGTCCTGGAAAGTCAAGAATACCTAAGGGGTCATCTTACTCGTACCAGTAGGGTCCAATTTCAAGTATCAAAGAACATAGAAGATATTGACATTTCCGAAAGCGAATTCCAAGAGTTGATTTAAAAAAAGCAGAACATTGAGGAACTAGCTAGGAGAAGGGAGTCCTTCTCGTAGCCCTTCTGAGAACTTTCGTGGAGCTCGTTTGGTTGCTGGAACTCTTTTTGCTGAACTTTCAAGAACTTTTGTTTGGAAAGACTTCACATCCAGGAGAAGGGAACCATTCTCCGGGGCTCAGAAATTGCTTGAACTTTAGTTATTATTTGGTGTAGTGACAGGGAAAGGTAGAGGTTTTGACCAAGACAGAACTTTACCATTTGGACACTACGGACACCCTGACAGACCTCAGATTAGTTTCTTTAAGTAGTGACACTGCCTATAGAATAGGGGTAGATAGGCTTTGTCTTTGGTTAATAAAAGTCTGTAGCAATCACTATGGCACCACTTGGTCTATCTCATCATTCCTTGCCACCACAAATGACAGTGGGGATCATCTTTGTATGCTATGTGGTTGGTTTAAGTGGCATGAGGGCAATAGGACTGAAGGTGGTCCTGCATTGTGTTATAAGCAGTGGGGTTGAGAGCCGTGGGGAACTACGAGTTTGAGGTATGGATCAATTGCCATATGTTATCTTGATGAAAAGGTTGTTCATGGCGTCACACTTTTCTTTAGAGTCCGGGGTTAGAGGGTCGGGAAGTGGGTTGAGGAGTTTTTGACTGCTGTGAAGAGAGCTTTACTCTTGTTGGTGGTGGACAAAATAGTTGATGAGCAATAAGCAGTTTGGGCTTTGACGAGAGACAGGCAAGTACTGCATAAAGCCTTGAAGTTGAGGAGGGCTTTATTCCTCTATGCTTTACAGCAGTTTTTTTGAGTGACTGGATAGTACGGTTATTGTTGGTTATTTCTTCAGTGTACCAGGGGATGGTGAGTTTATCCCTGATGTGAAGCAGTTTAAAGGGGTCCTGGGCATCAACCAATTCTATTATAGTTGTTTGAGAGTTAATAAGGGACTGTCAGCATTGGAGGGTGGTGGAGTTAGAGTTGCTAGTTTGTGTCTCATGCTGCCAAGGGGAAGTCCTCAATGGACAACGACCCTTGTTGGACGGGACATTAGAAGTAAAGCGGATGAGGGTGGCAGCGTGGTCTGTCCAGTCATGTGGGATAGGGTTAAGACAGTGTATAGGAAGGATGCGGAGATGACAAGGGGGAGTATATATCCTTTGATGTCTGTGGGGTTTAGCATTCATTGTTTTATATCCAGGGGATCCATGAGGTGGAGCTTAGAGTCCCTAGTGGTGTTAGTGAAGTCACCAAGGAAGATGTTTGTGATTGATGTTGAGGTGATGGCGTCAGAAGTGTTTTAGAGGAGGTGTGTGATAAATCAGATGAAATGTAATTGTATCTATATGCAGTGCTAGAAGGTGGCAAGAGAGAAGCAATGGGGATTTCATGGCCATTTAACTGAGCATGGTATAGGTTGAGTCTGCTTTGTGGATAACTGGCACACCTCTCCTTACCTTCTCTGTGCAGCCAACATTTTGAATGCTGTATCCAGGTGAGAGGAGAACATCAAAGACATTGGTAGTGGGAGTGCCAGGTTTCAGAGATAAATATTGCATTGACTTTGTTTGCAGTGAAGAGGTTGGTGATGTCAACAGCATGGTGGATGGACTGGTTTGAATTAATCAGCATTATGTGGTGAGAGAGCCAGGATAGTGCAGATGATATCCTAACGAGGGAAAGAGAACGTGGCTGAGATTGAGATGATTTGCGGCTCAATAACGCGGCAAGAGTTTGTGAGTTTGTGTCCTCATGAGCTTGGGAATGGACTGTGGCTGTTGAAGACACATTGTAATGTCTGCCTGTTGGAAAAGCAGGGGTTTCTCCTGTCCATTCCATAGCCATTACAAACAGGTAATGTTCTTGTCTTTGTCCTTAACGAAGGATGCCAGCAATGAGGACACCCAGGCAAGGCTGGATGTATGGAAGGGCATGTGGCTTATGATTGGCTGGTGGGCTGGAGGCGACTGGGCTGGCAATCTGACACTGAGCACGGCAAGGGAGAAGAAGTCCAGGTCCTTAAGTAGTATTTAACATGTTATGCACAAGGATATAATGTGTTAGCCGAGTCTGTGTGCTCTGTGCCTATCACAGGTACAGATCCTTCCCACATTAGTGGATCTGTCTGAACTTTATCACAGGTTGACCATGGAGCCATCGCAAGTCAGTGAGGCTCTCTTTTTTTATAACTATTGCATGTTATGCACAGAGGTTTCTAATGTCAGCGACTCTGTCTGCTATGTGCCTGTCAAGGAGAACGCAAAGAGTTGTGTTGTCAGCAAGCCTGCCTACTCATACCAATTATAGATGATACACTCCCACATTAGTGAATCCATCTGCACTTTATCACTGGTTAAACACTGGGGCCCTGACAGGTCAGCAAGGCTGTGTCTTTTCTATCGCAGTATACGCACACAAATATCACAAGTTAGCAAGTCTCTCTGATATGTACTTATCACAAGTGATGCATAGAGTCACCACACATCAGCTAGTGTGTTTTCAATGTGTTTATCAAAGGTGGTACACAAAGCCATTATATGATAGTCTGTCGGCTATGTGCCTATCACAGTTAATACAAAGAACAATCATATGTCAGTGAGACTGCTATGTGCCTTTCACAGGTGGTCCACAGAGCCATCATACACCAGCAAACCTTTATTCTATGTATTGTGACAAATCGCAGGGTGTCGTCACTGCTTCCACAGGGGGAGCACCTTCTCATGTGCCCAGGTGGGTGAGTCCACTACCCGATAGTCCCCGAGGGGTTGGTACTGAGCGGGAAGATTGCATGGGGAGGAAGACAAACTATGAGACCAATGATGGCCCTGGGAGAATGCAGTATCCCCGCCAGTCACCTGACCCTAGAACTCTTGCCTACCATGACCCCACCTCTTCTTTAACTTCTCTCTCTACACCTTTATCTTCTTACACTATGTGTTTTGGTAGACCAACCAAAGTAGAGAGTACTGAGGCGAAGCAGATCCCTAGTGAGTCACAACATTATGGCCCACACAGTACTGGGACGACGAGGCGGTGCGGAGCAATATAGAGTGCCTATCGATACCAGAACATGCACTCTAGAGGTTCTTGACAACCGGTCAAGACAAGTTAAAAAGGAAGAGGGACTTCACAAAGTGTGAAGCCCTCCCTGGAGGAAGCATGAGTCGGAGAACACTCAGGGAAGAAGGAAGGCAGACCAGGGAGCTGTGGAGCCTGCTGGTGTGCATAGACTGCGTGGTGTGCAGCATGGGAAGCGCTCCTGGCAACCCTGAAGGTCAGCAACTGGGGACGGACAGTCCCGCGCCGACGAGAGCAAACCTGATGCGACGGAGCCAACAAATGCCAGAGAGGAGAGAGGAATCAGGGGAAGCCCCACCACTGATGGCAGGCATGCAGGAAGCATCAAGAGCATCATGCACCAGCAACCAAGGTACGTGGAAGAGCGGGAGGTGCTGGGAGCCCTGTGAACATAACAAAGGCCAATTACACACAGAACAGAGTCTGGGACCCCTACAATTCAGACGTAGATCAAGAAGGAAGAGTTTCTGTGCAAAGGGGACCTAACCATGCAGTTGTGGCTGGGGTGCTACCATTGGTGGCAGTACCTGACTGATTTGCATATGGCTGGACCCATTTTGCAATGGTGCAGACGGGCTAAAAAACGGTGGAGAGGAAGGTTGCCCAGAGCAATGCCAGTGGTACAGATTCATTCAAAACGTTCTACCCATCACTTTTGTGGTTACAAGAAGGAAGAGTACCTGATCTTACTTGTGCAAGTACTTGGTCAGAAAACAAACTAAGTCAGCCCCTCAAAGCATGAGACTATAAAGAGAACTGGGAGAGCAAAACCTATAAGCTTAGTACTTGGCATGCGAGTGAACCAAGTCTTTGTTTGTGTGGCAGCATATAGTAGTGGGGGAAACCAGATCTGCCAGTCGGGGACTCGCCACAGCCTGGGAGTGCATCCAGGTTGTTCTTCTTTGTCGCAGTACCTGGTGGGATGATACTAGGGCTGCCAATCAGGGTCAGGGACCCACCACAGCTTGGGGGAAGTGCGTGTAGGCTGTTCTTCTTGATTGCAGACCCTGGTGAGAGGAATCCAAGCCTGCCCATCAGGGCCGGGGGCCCAGAGACGGAAAGGAAACCTGAGTATGGCCAACCAGGGAACAGAGTTTCCCTAACCATTGTTTGAACTTTGTAAGAGAATGAACTAAGCCGGGAAAGGGAGGCATTCCCTAAGAGTTCATGATTGAACTATGGCAGAACTGTCTTTTACCCCGGGGAAGGGAGTCATTCTCCTTGGGCAAGAAAATACCCACTTTCATTTAGTTTAAACTTAGAATGTGAGGTACAGAGTAGGATTTTGACATTGGGACATTTACTTTGAACATTGTGACATAGTATTTCAGTTGAGGCAGGGAAACCCCTCTTAGAGTTAGGGCAAGATAGGGTTTTCTTTTCCTTTTTACACTTCAATAAAAGTCTATAACCACCACAATGACCCCTCTGTGTTAGAGTCTTGCTTCTGTGCCCTCACAGTATGCACACATTATACACAGATCCATCACATGTTAGTGAGCCTGTCACCAATGTGCCTATCAAAGTTGACACACAGGGTCATCACATAGAAAAGTGTATGTCTGCTATGGGCCCATCACAGGTGATACACCACACTATTAGGTCACTGAGTCTGTCTGCTGTGTGTCTATTATGGGAGATAAACAGAGACATCATAGGTCAGCAAGTATGGCTGCTCTGCACCTGTCACTTGTCATACACAGAACCATCACATCAATGAGTATGTCGACTATGTGCCAATCACACATTATTACAATAGCATACCTTATCAGCAAATCTGTCTGTTATGTGCCTAGAACAGGTGATACACAGAACCAGTGCATCATGTATCAGCGAGTCTGCTCTGTGTCTATCGCATGGTATACACCGAGCCATCACATTGTTAGTGATTCTGTCTGCTTTGTGCCTATCACATGGGCTACACAGAGCAAGGTCAGTGGGTGTGTCTAATATGTACCGTGAAGGCATCATGAAGCAAGACACAGACAACAGACTTAAAGTTCATACAAAAGATATTTATTAACTTAAATATCAGGATGGTTGAAACCCTAACATGTCCCATACTAAGGTGGGATTTCCCTACCTGAACAAAACTGAGGAAAGTCTCAGTCAAAGAGTTTAACTTAAAAGTCAGTCTGTGTCCAAAACCTATTCTTGCCCTCACAACTAAAACAAAACAATGTGTAGGGATGTTACTAACAGAATAAACAGTGCTTCACTCAAAGTCTGAGCTTTTTCCAGCTCTCAGCCTTCTTTCAGTTTCCCTTTCCCAAGGGCAAGAAAGTTACACAAAGTCTCAAGCAACACAGTTCCAAATATCCTCGGAGTTCCCTTCCCCAAGTTCCAAGCATCACAGTTCACAATCTCCTCATGTGGACTGAACCGTGTCTGGGGTGCCAGCCTGTTCTGCTGGAGCACGCTTCTTCCTCCTGGGAGCTGGTGCGGACCCTGAGTAACTTGTGCCGCTCTGGTCAGTAGGGGCTGAAGCGCAGGTGGACTGGCCAATGGAAGCAGGAAATGACATGAGGACAGAAGGTCGGACTGCAGGTATTGGCAGCTGTTGCTGTTGCCAGGACCCTGCGCCGCACCCACCTCAGTGCCAAGGGCCAGGACCAACATAGTCCTGGCTGGGTGACTCAGAGCCGGGGGTGGTATCGGCTGCAGCTGCCCCTGGTGCTTCCACACCCTGGCTACTCGGGGCAGCAGACAACACTGCTGCCCCAGATCCACGTGAACTGGTGACAGCAACCTTCACACGTGCCTTGGCCTTCCCGACACGGAAATCGGCCTGTGAGTCATCCTGTGCCTGTTCCCGGACCAGTCCAGTCCAGACTGGCTGACCCTGAGCTGGGGTGGTGTCAGCTGCAGCTTCCCCTGCAGCTTCCACACCCTGCCTGCCCGTGACAGCAGATGGCACTGCTTGTTGGGTCTGACAGGTGCTGTGGATGGCAGCAGCAGCTGCATCTCCCTGACCCGCTTGTGGGGGTGGCATAGCTGTCCCTGCATGTGCCTGGAGACCCTGCCCTCGTGGACCACCCTGGCCACGTTGCCCACCGCGGCCACCTTGGCGACCCTGGCCATGTCCCCCACCACGGCCACCTCTAGGAGGTCGCCCAGCTTTGCCTCCTTTATCACTTGTTGCCCTCCCAGTCATGGCACTGATGTACTAGCGCAATAGGAGGTGCAGACAACAATTGCCCTGGGCAATTGGAGTGAAGGGGGCAGGGTATGTGATGAAAAACGTACCCCTGTGCTCCTTCAAGGCTGTATGTGACTCCTGGGGAAAAATAACGGGTCACGCAACGCTAAGGCACTCCAAAAACAAATGTGCATGCGACCCCCTCAGTAGCCCACGTGCGATGAAAAAACATCCCACAGTACGCTGTGGCACCCAGGAACATAAAAAATGCAAACGCGGAAACAGGTAGGCTACTGTGACCTCGAAAATGGGGCATGCGACACACAGGGGCAACCACAGTAGGAAAAATGCATGCGCGACAACATCTGCATGGAAAAATGAAGAAAAACACACGCAACTCCTGCACCAAAACAAAAAGCACGCACTGCCACAGTAGTGATCAATTTGAGTGTGAACCCACAAAAAGAAGAATCTCACGCATCGGTCTCCACGAAAAGCACGTACAGTGCATTGTTGTCCTACGTGGACCATTAACCCGTACTGAACGGCAACGCCCAATGTCCAGCACGCATCACATAACTTGCGCGTTTAGGGCCTTTCCTCGGATTACACGCTAACGCGCTGTTTCCGCACGTGCGGAGTCACTCTGCATCCGGCTGGCCACGCGAAAGCACACTGAAGACCCACGCTCCTGCCCACAAGGCCATTTACCTGCCTCCAACTTCCCTGAGCTGCCCCCTAGAGCCATCTGCTGCTGCCAGCCCACTCTGTGTGCCTGCTACTCATGTGCCCTGCATTTTGGTGCCTGCTCTGAAGCCATTGCCAGTGATCCTGTTGCTGTGACCACCTCTGCTGACCCTGAAGACTCCCGACTGCCATTCCATCGCTCCACAGCCCAGCCCCAGGACCACCTCCCCCCCCCTACTCCTGCCTCGAGGGTTGCAATGTCTGACCCATCTCCATCTGAGGCAAGTGGCAACCCCCCGGCCGAGAAGCAGAGGGCTGTCAGCTTCTCTTCCAGAGAAGTCGGCATCCTGGTGGAGAAAGTCCTGGGGCATTATGATGCCCTCTTCATCGGACCATCCCGCGTCGACAAGGAAGGATGGAGTAAGATCTGGGCGGACATCGTGGATGCCATCTACGCGGAGGGGTTGGCACCCCGGGAATACTGACATGTCCATAAGCGCTGGGAGGACTTCAGGTCCAGGGCCCTCAACAAGGCCCAGCGCCTCCTCAAGGCTGCTGATGATGGAGCGAGGCACCGAGGCCAGTTGTCCAGCAATGCGATTCGGGTCCTGGAGCGCATCGACCCAGCGCTGCATGCCCAGGTCTTGGATTTGGTGCTCTGTCTAGAGTCGACTGGTAAGTGTTCATGTGTTCTTGTCCACCATAGTGCATGGGTATGTTGATGTGTGGCTGGAGTGTGCACCTGTCTGGCATGCCTCCTGTACAAGTGTCTGTGTGCATGTCCCTGACAGTGCTGCATGTGAGTCCATTCAAGCCTGACCCACTTCAATGGTGTCTGTGTTGCAATGTGTGATGCGCACCGGCATGTAACAAGGTGCACATGTTTGCATACCTGTGTCTGGACTGGGGCATGCGAGAGGTGTGACACATGGGTGCTTATGTCACCATCATGGACATGCATGGTGTACATGTGCGTGTGTCTGAGTATTGAGTGTGTGACTGGCCAACCCCATGGATGCATGACACATGAGCATCTCAATGCGCGATTGACTCATGCGGCCCAGTTGTCCCCAACTGCACTGAGACGGAAGGTCTACATGGCCTGATGCATGACTGTCAGGTGATGTATGTGTATGTGATGTGTATGTACCATGATGCATGTGAGGTTCAGCCCCTCCTCTGATGTGCTCGCATTGCCTTGTACATGGATGTGAATGTTTGTTGCACATGGCATGCATGATTGTGTATGTGTGTTGCTTGCACTGACCTGTGTGTTGGGGGGGTGATGGTGGTGATGTTTGACAGTGCCACTCATGTGCATTTGCTGTGTTCCAAGCAGACGTTTGTTCGGTACACTGATGCGTGTGTTCAATGTCTCCCTATCCACAGCGACAACAGAGGAAGAGGGCGGAGGTGGCGCTGTGGAGCCCTGCGGCAGGGATGCCTCCACCAGGGACCAACGCAAGACCAGAAGTGAGGACGCTGGTGCCGCATCAGAGTCATTGGCCGCAGCTGCTGAAGGGAGGCCCAAGAAGGTGAAGTTGGTTGTGGGCTCCTCGGCAGCGGGAGGGACAGGTGAGCCCCCACTGGGGCAATCCGATGCGGAACACGGTGGGGAGTCAGCCAGGTTGGTGGTGGATGAGGAGGAGGAGGAGGCCACATGGGGCCTGGCGGGGGGGATGAGGTAGGTGCAACTGATGCAGTCCAGGGGCAGGGGCAGGAGCAGGAGGATTTCAGGTCACTGTGGAGGGCATGTGGCTAATCCTGTCCCTGAAACTGCGCCTGCATCAGTATGCACCTGCGGGCATGCCTCAGGCCAGACCTGTCCACAGGTAGCGGATGTATCCTCGTCAACTGATCTTTCACTACCTTTGGATGAGGCAATTCATGACCGGGTGGAGCCCATGCTAGCCAGGATCGCGAGGCCGACCGGCCCATATCGGGTTGACGTGCAGGCTTCCAATTGGGGGCTTGCACGCCATCACAAAGAGGTCTGTAGCCTCATGAACTGGCTAGCTCAGCTCATTGTCGCGAGTTTA
Source organism: Ambystoma mexicanum (assembly GCF_040938575.1). Lineage (NCBI taxonomy): Eukaryota > Metazoa > Chordata > Amphibia > Caudata > Ambystomatidae > Ambystoma > Ambystoma mexicanum. The sequence goes on from NC_090932.1 coordinate 1,016,008,036, forward strand.
CTACGTGTGCTGGCCACTCATGCGATTTCCCCCACCCCCCTCCTCTTCCTCCTCTGTGCTCCAGTCGTACTCCCTGCCGTCTTGCAGCCCAGATAACACCAGGGCCCCCTCTGGACCTGTCCCAACCACGGCAGCCAGTCTGGTGGAGACCACATCCCTGCCAGAGTCGGGAGTCGGAGGATCAGCAGAGTTGGTCACCCAGAAACAGGAACAGTGGCAATGGAGGTAGTGCAGGCACCTTGCAGCAGGGCACATGCACGACTGCCCCGGGGGTTCTCATCATCCCAGAGGCAGTCTCGGAGACGCAGGCACAGGGCTTATCGGTGGTAGCAGGCTCGATGTAGAAGGCGACAGGACTCTGGGCCCTCAACATCACACGGGATGGTATCAGCCATCGGGCAGGAGGGTAACATGGACCCTGGAACAAGGATGTCTTCCGTGTTGCAGCAAATTGGCCAGAAAATCAGGGCAGAGCGGCAGTGGGGGCATGACTCACCATGGCCACGGCGGCGAACACCCTGCGTCGGGCAGAGAGGCGGGTGGAGTTCTCGAGGAGGCTCGCAGGGAGTTTCAGTGGAGCACAGAGGAGTCCCTGCGGGCCCTCGAGGGTAGAGCACAGGCCTGCCTCCGGGAAATAGATGATGCCCTTGCCGGAACACTTGGGGAAATGGTGAGTTGAAGGACTAGCCCGCTGCCTTTGTAAATAGTTATTTAGTGGTAAGTTCCCTTTTATTTTTTTAATGATTTGGAGTTCATGGACTTTGCACCACATCTTGTGAATAGTTTTTTATTAGGGTTTTTTAGGATGTATATTTGGATTTAGGGATCATGGACCCTTCAGTCTTGTACATAGTTGGACATGTTTTAATTGCAATTGGAAGACAATCATTGGACATGGACCACTTTTTGGAGTTTCAACTTTTTTAATAACACATTTCTTTTTGTTTCAAATTTCATTTTCATTTGCATTCGAATCATTATCATGGTCATGGTTAGCTTTCAGTTGGTGTGATTTTTGGTACTTAATAAATGTATATTCCTTACAATCAAAGTGGTGTCTGCTCTCAATGGTATGGTGCATGTGTCACTCTTCATTGGCTCTGTTACGTGTCCCTGCTGTTGAGCAATGTTGGTCATCTGTTTGCAAACATGCATGTGTGTATTTGTGATTCACATGCTATGGGGCATGTTCTGGGGAGTAGGACCAATTGATGGGTGTTGAGTTGCACTGTGGGGGGGGGGGGCGCGTGTGGTGGCATTTTGATGGACATTTGCTACATGATTGTATGGTGTACAGATGTGGGGGGCATGAGTCGGGCCTTCCTACAGGTTGCCGTCACTGGTGGGGGTGAGGTGACAAGAGTCGGGGCCTGCCTGCAGGTTGCTGTTACTGGTGGGGGTGGGGGGACATGAGCCAGGGGTCTGCCTGCAGGTATGGTCACGGGTGATGGTGGGGTCCCTTGTGGTGTGGGCTGCCTGCGGGTATAGTCGTGGGTGATGGGAGAGTGTCCCTTGTGGTGTGGGCTGCCTGCGGGTATGGTGAGGGGTGATGGTGGGGTCCCTTGTGGTGTGGGCAGCCTGCAGGTATGGTCACGGGTGGGCTGCCTGCAGGGTATGGTCACAAGTGATGGGGGGGGGGGGTCCCATGTGGTGTGGGCTGCCTGCAGGTCTGGTCACGGGTGATGGTGGGGTCCCTTGTGGTGTGGGCTGCCTGCGGGTATGGTCACGGGTGGGCTGCCTGCGGGTATGGTCAGGGGTGATGGTGGGGTCCCTTGGGGTGTGGGCTGCCTGCGGGTATGGTCACGGGTGATGGGGGGGGGGGGGAGATCCCTTGTGGTGTGGGCTGCCTGCGGGTATGGTCACGAGTGATGGGGGATCCCTTGTGGTGAGGGCTACCTGCGGATATGGTCACGGATGATGGGGGTCCCTTGTGGTGTAGGCTTCCTGCGGGGTGTACTCTCAGCTGATGGCAGCACACACGGCCCTTTTCACGCGATTTGGCTGGCGCAAGCGGGGTACACGAGGGCTTTTTCACGCGATTTGGCTGGCGCAAGCGGGGTAGGCAATTTCACGGGGGTAGGTGATGGCCTTTTCACACGATTCGGCTTGTGCGAGCGGCGTAGGTTATTTCACAGGGGTACGTGAGGGCCTTTTTACACGTTTTGGCTGGCGCGAGCGGACTATGCAATTTCGCAGGGGTACGCGAGGGCCTTTGCACGCGATTTGGCGGCGGGAGCTGGGTATGCTCCGATTTTTCACGTGATTACAATGGAGTGGGGCTGTGTGCTGGCCCACGGATGGCACGGTGCCTTGCGCCATATTGGCCATTTCACCTGCTTTTTCCTGTGCAAGGGGCGGTGTTGGGGGCGTTACTGGCACAGATGGATGTTCACTGCGCCACGGCTGGTAATGGTTCAGGAAATCCATTAATACGCGTGGCGCGCAGATGCTGCTTTGTGCCCCAGCTGGCGCACGCTCCCTTTCGGCGTGCAGCGCTTCTTTTGCGCTGGAATCTATGAACCGGGCCCATTGTTACCATACCGGCACACTACGAGTCTGCGGGCGGGTGCCGTCCCGCCCACCAGGGACAGACCTGGCGGGCGGAACAGCACCCGCCCGCAGACTTTCACGGAAGCACCAGCACCGTTATTAACGGTGCTGGTGCTTCCGTCATACCCATTCCCATTGAGTCCTATGGGACTCAAGTGGGAATGGGGATTTACCATTTACTGGTGTCTGACTTCCCGGAACACTGGGGTTGTAATCCCCCGGTGTTTCCGGCAAGCCAGATGCCACTAAATATTGCAAGACCGGCGGCAACCCGCCGGTAGCACAGGCAGGGTTACCGCTGGTCTTGTAATGAGGCCCATTGTGAGATTACATTATTTGCCCAGGATCACACACTTACGCTAAACAGCGAAGCAGGGATTTTAACCCACTCTGCAATTTGGGCACGGCCATCTTCTTCCACGCTTTACTTGGAACAAATATTTAAGTTTTGGGTGTCAAGACCTACAATAATACTGTCCTATCGAGTTTACTTGCAATATCCACAAATTGCATAGTAAAGCATCATGACAACTCCTAATTACTTATAGCAGCATGTTGAACCAAAATAATGTCGGTGTACATTTTATTTTCCACATCCTGAATGGAAAACTATAAGATGCAAAAGGCATCCCATGGGACAACGTCACGCAAGGAAGTGACGTAGGGGGGCTGGGGGAAACGCCGGGGATAAAGTTAGTTACAGAGTGAATTGCAAATAAAGAAGGTGTTGAAATCGCACACTGGTGTCTGTGCTTAATTGGGGCCCTCCAAACCCCTAACAACTGGCGACGAGGAACGTCCCACCAGCGGTGGTCCTCCACACGCCTGCGATCCCGCCGAGCGTGTCCTTTTGATGTATGCTAGTGATCCCACTAGCCATCGGTCCTCCATACACACGTGTGATCCCGCCGTGTGGACACTCCTGCATCCAAAAATACACGAGCGGTCCTGCCGTGTCCTGCTTTTCTGACCTACTTGCTGTGCCTGGAGAAAAAAAAAAGTTTTTCTTCCTAATCCTCATTCCTCCACGATAGTCATCTTCTTCGTCCCAGTACTCCCCTTTGGGACCCACGAGGAACATACTGTGGCGACACCACCACCAGCATGTGCCTATAACCAACCCTCACATGGAATACCTGGGGTGATCCCACCACCTCACACCAGGGGAAAGCGTGAGCAAGCCGTCACACCAAAAACAAATAACGGTGCAGGCCTCCTGGACATCTCTAGGCCAACAACAAGACAAGGTGGGACGCCAACAAGAGCAGCACAAAGCGAGTACAGAGGGAAACATCAGTCAACAAAATCATGAGTACTGGGGGAGACGAGGCAACGTCCAGCTCGCAACCAGCACCAACAGTCACGAGGTCCACTGCCACGGCATGGCGCATGCCCCCCCCCTTTCTCCATGACACCTCAAGCTGATAAAGGACCAAGGTGGGTGGAATGGCTGGAGGATTTCAATAATTTCATAGATGCCGCAGGGGAAGAAACCTCGCCACGCCTACGTAGCATGTTTATTAACACGGCAGGTACTGAAATAAAGACATTGATCAAAACTATTCCACCAACAGAAATCGCTGACTTTGCAAACCTCATAACCGCACTGAACAAACGACTTGTCATCGCCCCCAACAGGGATTATGAAAGATAATGTTCAACCAGTGCACACAGCGCAATGACAAAACGGTGGATGAGTTCATCATAAGACTTTGCGTCAAAGGTGCGCACTGTCAGTTTGATGCGTTCTCGCTAGATGAAGCAATTCGACTCAGAGTAATTGAAGGGTGTGTGTCAGCTACACTTCAGAAACAACTTCTAAAAACACCTGTCACTATTGAGGAAATGAGCGAGATGGCACGAATACTGAAGAGAGTGGAGAAACAAGCTACACACATGAGAAGCAACACAGCCACCAAACATGACAAAAGTGACATCATAGCAGCTATCCATGCAGGCAACTTCAAGGGAAACGAAAGAAGCACTAACTCAAGTACCACTTTAACCCCACAAATGCAAAGACAATGTTACAGGTGCAGGATGGCTTTTCCACATGCTGGGGCTTGCCCCGCTCTCTCACAAAAATGTGGCAACTGCGGCAGGGAAGAACATTTTCAGTCTGTGTGTAGGGAAGGAAAACCGTTTCCCACACCACGAATGGGTGCAGCCCCGCAATACAGAACAATTCAAAGAATATTCCAAAGTCAATCTCACCAGCCACGTTCCTACCAGCAGGGGCCGAGAAGATACGTGCGAGTGGTAGAGGAAGTATATCCTGAGGATGACAGTCAGGAATATGGGACACAAGAACATAACATGCAACTGCGTGATGAATATGACGGCCCACCTCAGGCGCGACAAGGACCTCAGTTCGAAACACAAGGAAACCTCGAATATGAAGGTGACCACTACGATCTGTATGCTCAGGATGAGTTTGTCAATCTCATTATGGATGAGGAGGAAGCTCAGGAGGCACCCAGAATACAGATAGACATTGGCAATAAACAATTTTGCTTTCTGATTGACTCAGGGGCAACAGTAAACATAATGGGGGAGAAGGAATTTCAACTACTTCACGGCAAACCCACACTAACCCCATCACCCTCAAAGATATATCAATGGGGAGCAGATGCCACGTTGCACAGTGTAGGTTCGTTCAATAGAAGGCTCACATTTGGTGACAAGGCTACCAACACCGTCATCCGGAGCCCCACCAAAGGGCGATGTCTTCTGAGCTACAAAACGGCATCATATCTAGGCCTAATCAGCATACCTGTCCGAGTCTGTGATGTCATCAAGTCATCAGAGACACATATCAGGACTCATGGACAAGTATACAACGTGGACCTAGAATCTCCTGGTACCACCGCCATCACGAAGGAAGACATTATTAGAGAATTTCCACACCTGTGTCATGGCCTAGGCAAAATGAAAGGCCCGCCGATCAAGCTACACATTGACCCAGCTGTCCAACCAGTCCCACAACACCCACGCAGAGTAGGGTTCCATCTACAAGAGGCAGTCTCGAAGGAGCTGGATCAACTGTTACGTGATGACATCATTGAGCCAGCCACTGGTCCGACGCCATGGGTTTCCCCTCTCGTAATTGTCCCAAAAGAGGGTGGTCGCCTAAGGCTATGTGTGGACATGAGGGTTGCCAATACATCCATACAGAGGGAACGTCATCCCGGTCCAAAAATCGAGGACATGATAGTCCAACTAAACAAGTCAGTCCTTTTCTCTAAGTTGGATCTGAGTCAAGGGTACCACCAACTCGTGCTTCACCCTGAATCACGACCCATCACCACATTTGCATCACATGATGGACTGTTCCGCTACAAGCAGTTAAACTTCGGGATTTCCTCTGCCGCTGAAATTTTTCATGAAACTATCCGACAGATAATACGTCCCATCAAGGGAACCCTCAACTATAGTGATGACATCCTAGTCTTTGGAAAGTCACGCAGTGCACATGATGAAGCTCTCCAAAATGCATGCAGAGCCGTACAAGAAGCCAGTCTAACCCTCAACATTGAGAAGTGTCGGTTCAGTAAGGCCAAGCTCAAGTTTTTTGGCCACATCTTTTCAGCGGACGGAATGACCCCTGACCCGACCCCGACAAAGTTTCGACCATCTTTCACCTAGGAAAACTGACTCAAGTTGCCAACGTCAGATCATTCCTAGGAATGGCCGGATACTGTGCTCGGTACATTCCACACTTTGCCTCCATTACTGAACCCCTCAGGCACCTACTACAAAAGGATGTCACGTTCACCTGGACTGATGAGTGCCAACCGGCGTTCGACACGATCAAACATTCCCTTACGGAAGCTAGAAAACTAGCCTACTTTGACCCCGAATGGCACACCGAAATAGTGGCCGACGCCGGTCCGGTGGGCCTGGGGGCCATCCTTGCCCAAACCAGTGGACATGACACTCATCCAAGGCATGTGGTTGCGTATGCCAGCAGAGCCCTAGCTCCACCAGAATCTGCCTACTCCCAGGCGGAGAAAGAAAGTCTAGCAGCCATCTGGGCCTGTGAGCATTTCTATAATTGTATTATTGGAAAGAAATTCACCTTGATCACCGATCATCAAGCCCTTCTATCTTTTATTGGTAATCCGCACACAGAAATGCCCCCCAGAATTGAACGCTGGGGTATTCGCCTACAAGAGTATGACTTTGACATCATCCACCAGCCAGGGGCCTAGAATAACCCCACGGTTTACCTTTCAAGGCACCCGGTCGGCAGTCCAACACCAAGGCAAGGTGATTCGGAATATATCAGCTACGTCACTGCGAACGCACTTCCGCCTGCCATATTCATTGAAGCCATTGCTGTTGCGTCGGCCAAAGACCCATCCATGGCTTTGGCAATCAGCCTTATGGAAAATGGCAAATGGAAAGATTTCCGCAGAGCAGTCCAAAGACACCCAGGGGCGTGCAGAGACGAGATCGAGAGACTGGCCAGGGTACATGCGGAACTAGCGGTCCAGGACAAGTCCATTCTGCTACGGGGTTGCAAGATAGTCATTCCCTCTACACTGCGCTCAGAGGTCATCAAAACTGCACATGGAGGTCATTGTGGGGCAGTGAACACGAAAAGACGATTAAGATGCAATGTCTGGTTCCCCTTCATGAACGATATGGTCGACCGGTGGGTCGAGAACTACACGGCATGCCAGTGCCCCGCAAAACCAGAACCCCCAGTGCCGCTCAGAGTAACCACAATTCCTGAACATCCGTGGGAAAGAGTTGCCGTTGATTTCTACGGACCACGGCAGGAAGGTGATTACCATTGATGAACACTCCAGGTTCTCCATAGTAAAACATGTCAAATCCACAGCATTTGCCCATGTCGCTGCCACATTTGATGAGGTCTTCAGCGAGTGGGGAATACCGGACACAATAAAATCAGATAACGGAGCACCTTTCAGTGGACATGAATTTGGAGTGTTCGCAAAACATATGGGATTCCGACACCAAAGAGTAACACCAAGATGGCCACAGGCGGACGGGATGGTAGAAAGGTTTATGACATCCATCAAAAAGACCATACAGAGGGCACGCATAGAAGGGACCGACCCACATCAAGCACTATGCAGGATGTTGAGGGACTACATGAGGCCACCAATAGAACCCTATCAGAACTTGTGATGAAGTACCAGGTCAGGACCAGGTTAGTCACAAATCCAGCAGCACGGCCCGGGGCAGACCAGGAAGTCATCAGACAAGACGAAGAAACAAAAGAAAGAACTCGGGAACAGACTGACAGAAGGAGGAGGGCGCAGGAAAAAGAGTTACAAATAGGAGACGAAGTGTGGGTACAGAAAATTGCAACAAAAAAGACAGACCCGCAGTTCTCACCTGAGCCACTACAAGTAGTTGCAGTAAAAGGAACTATGGTAACAGCTGCAAATGGAGGAAAGTAAGTGACTCGGACAAGTTCCAGGTTCAAGCACATCACGAGAGGAACAGAAGACAAGTTGCCCCCCGATGATCCAGACCCAGAATACACAGACACTCAGGATAAAATGTTGGTCCACCTCGGACCACAGATTCAACGTCAGCTAGACCCTGAGGGAGACGCGGACGGAGCCTCACACCCAGAGCCGCGAGGATGACCCCAGAGAAGCGTCAGGAAGCCTCCCAGGTTAGTGGAGGAATGTTGACAGCGTTGCCACATGGCCAAGTTCAAGTTGTTGCAAGGACATTTGTCCGGGGGTGTTGTTATGGGTGACTGCCCCTTTAAGGCAGCCACCCCATGGGACAACGTCACGCAAGGAAGTGACGTAGGAGGACGGGGGGGAAGCGCCGGGGATAAAGTTAGTTTACAGAGTGAATTGCAAATAAAGAAGGTGTTGAAATCACACGCTGGTTTCTGTGCTTAATTGGGGCCCTCCAAACCCCTAACAGCGTACCTTATTTTCCACATCCTGAATGGAAAACTATAAGATGCAAAAGGCAAAATATCTATGTACTCACTTTATTTTCAACGCTTTAAGACACACAATAAAAGAGGCTAAAAAACCCACTTTAGTTTGGAGATTTGTCACAAACCTCCAGCGTGGTGTTATGCATGGTTTTAAGAACATTCACCTGAGGACATGAAAGCATACTTTATGTTTTGGGATATCAAGCTATTAGACGTTATGGGTGTGAACACATTTTAAAAGGGTGCTTTATTGTGTTGCTCACTTTAACTGTAACAGATTTGCAAGGTGACTGGCGTTCTTTCAGTTGGAAAGTCACCATTATGAATAAGCAAGCCTCGGCTGCCGATGACAAAAGAAAAATAAACGTGTTGTTGGGTTTATTACGCAGACTGTGTGTCTCGGAGGGGCTGTGACACTGTGAAGAAACAAAATGCGTCCCATGTTTCTGATCCTTTTGTTAGCAGCTAACATTTCATTGCGTGCCTGCTCTTTTATAATATTCTGCATCCCCACAGATGACAGGAATGGGCAGGGGCGGAGCTACAAAGACATCACTGGCCAATCCCAGGAACTGAGCTTTTGGAGGGAGGGCTATCAGGCTGAACTTTCTCATTTTTCATTTTTAGGCTGTTTGTATGACTGTAGCCATCTGTGGGTGGGCGGGCATCCAAGTGAGCATGGCTCCAATGTTTGACTAACACTTGTTCATACAAGCTACCATGGGATGCAGGATAGCATACAACACCAGCACAGAGGGTGCCAAAGACAAAAGTAGGGGGGCACAGATAAAGGAGGGGTGGGGGACCTATGAAAGGTAATGTGTGACCTCACAAGCACTCCTGTGAGAGGCTTCTGTTCACACCAACTACCCACACCCCACTGCACTTCCCCTCCCATCAGAATTCAGGCACAAAACCATTCAGTGACTAATGGCCCATCATCAGCAGTTTCGTGGCTACATTCTGATGGGAGGGGCTGCAAGCTCCCGATCACTCCTTGCTATGAGACAAAAGGAGTATTGCCATGTGATCTGCAGACATTTGCCTCAGTGACTGTCACAAATAACACCACGAACAGAGAACACAGTCACTGCTCGCCTTACATACAGGGCTGGACTGGCCTATAGGGAACTCTGGAGATTTCCTGATAGGCCTTTGCAACCTGGGTCTCTTTTTTTTGTGGTATTTACAAATGTTCCCATAGGAAAAGGATTGGGCTTGCTGAAAATGTGTAATATGGGGCCACTTTGAACGTTATTTCCAGGGCCTCTTTTGGTTCCTCTTTTGGTTCCCAGCCCACACCTGCTTAGGGGGCACAGGCCTCCCAGGTCCCCCCCTAGCGACGCCACTGGATGAATGGAAATAGTTAGATACGCCCGTTTTAAGCCCTGTCAATCGCTCTGCTTTGGGACACACGCCTGGACAGCATGCCCCTGCCACTTACTGCGACTCACCAGAAAAGCAGAACTTATGTCTGGAAACTGTTAAACAGTCATAGGTAGTCATTTGTTTATTACCACACACGTCTTCCTTTTCCATTTGGAAAGTTTTACGACATGTACAATGTAAAGTTTTAAGACATGTATAGTGCATTAAACATCTTAAACGCTCATAATAGTTACTAAAATGCTTCCTTGTACCACCCCCCCCAACCACACCCCCCTTAAAATGCTAAATTCAATTAACAGATACTGGATAAGGAATTTGAGAGCAGTCCTCTATTTGTGTGATGGTGCCTTTTCATGTTTTTCCCTTTTTATATATGCATGAGCTGGGGGGGAATTTGGGGAGTTTTCCAAACTTTAATCTGGCATAACCCTTCCCTCTCCAGTTACATTTGACCCACATTATCGCACCACCTCCTCTCCCCTTCCCTGATCTGCTGCCACCCCCCAAAACACACACTCACCCGCCATAGACCACAGAATGCTCCTGAGCCACTGTTGCATGTGTGGTGGGCATCTTGGATTGGTTAAAGCGCCACCTTCATATAAGGGTGAACGCATGCGTCTGCCCCTTCATGCATGAAGGAGAATGACCCCCAAACACCCTTTTTTTTGTATTGCACCTCAGGCATAAGGCTTGGATTAATGGCAGTCATACCCACGTTTGCGAGCACTGATGGCCATTTACGGCCTGGCAGCCCGAGCGATGGGGGCTCTGGGAGTGGTATGAACGCTAAAGAAAGCAGTTGGAGGAGATGCTTAGAAACTTGCAGTGAGCAATGTCCTTGTCAAATGTTGGCCATCGGAAATTCACCTCCATGTTAAACCACCCAAATCATTTACACAGACATCAATTTTCATCAGATTGGAATACACATGGTCACTTTATTAGAGTCATCCTAACAGGCCGTCCCAGCCTTTCTCAGGCCACAAGTGTGCCTGGCATACAAAACACCTCCCTGGGTGGCCCTTTCCATTCCGGGCGTCTCACAAACCGGTGAGCCCTACTCATTTTGGTTTGGCATATTGCCAGGTTAATGTGCCTCCTCAAGGCCAGCTGGTTTCTGCCGGACCCTGGGGGCATGCCCCTTTCGTCCCCCCTCAGGGGAGGAGAGCCACACGCAGGGGGTCAGCCCTCTATGGCGGCTGTTAGTCTAGCGCCCTCTGTATGGGCTGGTGTTGGGAGGGAAACAACACGCCTTGTAACAGTATTTATGGCACGTTTTGGTTTTCAACTGCTTTGCAAAATCCCAATGTTATAATTGAGTGATAATACCCGCAGCAGTGGGTTTGATTGGCTGGTCATGATTTGGGGCCCAAGTTATTGTCAAAGCGAGGCAAGGGTCTTAATGCTGGGCCACTAGTGCCATTACCTGCTGATGAAACGTGTTGGCGTAGGTATTATTGCTCTTAGCATCCCAGGGCCAAACCCCAGGGTGCTAAATATTGTCTAGTGTTAATTTTAAATAAAAACTGCTATGGGGAGCTACCGAGTTGAGCGGAAGTAGAATGCCTTGGAAATGGAAGTGATCTGACTTGATGCCCTCTTCCATTTTCTTGACATCTGTGGCCCGATCCGGTGCGACTGGTCTAAGAAGGGGGCCATGCAATAGCAGAAGATGAAGGTAGGTGGGTGTGTGTGTGTGTGTGTGTGTGTGTGTGTGTGTGTGTGTGTGTGTGTGTGTGTGTAAAAGAATAATGAAACAAAGAAGGGCACATAGAGATGAGCATTGGGAGCAAAGGTCGATCGGCATTACAGAATGGTGGTGGGAGGTGGAGAAAAGCAAATGCATGGTAGCAGCCCTCCGGTTTCTTTGAATGCATACTTGGATCGGTAGTTGCAGACCGCATTTGGTGCAACCTTATTGGCTGTTGCACCTGCCCAGGGTGTTTAATTGTGATCATGCCACTTACGCCAGAATGTAAGGGCTCGCCATCCCTAGGTAATGGACCCAGCAAAGCAAGGGCCTTGATGTTGGGCACGGACCCATAACCAGTTGTGTACAGCCAGTGGTAAAAAGGCATTATAGTCGTTAGCACCTGTATTCTGGGCCTAAAAAAAAACATGGAGAAGTGGCAGGTGCGTTCGACGGCCCTTGAAACTGACGGGGGAAAGGCATGTACAGCTTTGGCGTGCCATGTGTGCCATCTGGGAAGCGGGTAAGAGGCTTTGTGGAGAAATTTAGTGACTGCCATGGCATGAGGGTGGCAGAAGGACTTGTGTAGGCAGGGCACTGGGTTAGCAATAGTTAGTCGAGGTGTGGTAGTGCCCAGCAGAAGCAGTGGTAAGTGGAGCCAGGAGGGAACATGGCGGCGGGGGGGCAATGGGGATATAACACAGGGATTTTGGGCTTGTTTCAACAGATATTGCCTGCGTTCCTTGAATTGTGAGTGGCCAGAGTGCCCTACCAGAGTGCCAATTAGGCAATAAGTGCATTGGTGAAGAGCTGTATCATGTGGCAAAGGTCTGCGGGACAGAGGTAAAGGCCATATTGCAGTGGGCAATAACATGGCACAGCCAACCCCCTGGAGGCTTTTTGTCACCATTCAATTCCAGAAATGAGCGGCAAAGCGGATGGGCATGCAGATGAAAGCTGCATCAGCTTCTGAAACGAAGGCTCACGAGTGGCCGGTTCGAGGCAAGCTGCACATAGGGGATTGGACAGTCGTAGGAACAGGAGAGGTGTGCCGGGTGAGGAGGAGATGGAGTGGTGCGTGGCAGGTAGGCTCTGAGAGATGGGATGGCGGGGGAGGAATGAGTCTGATTGGAATGATGAAAAGTCCCAGGACATAATCCCCTCATCCTGTTGGGATGACGGATATTCCAACAGTGGCAGCGCTATTTTCATTGACCAGACGTCTTGAAGTGTGGTGAGGGACCCTCACCTGGGGCGGCAGATTTCACAACAGGACAAGACCCACTGATGGGGGACAGTGAATGACAGGATTATTATAGCACAAATGACTGTGACATTGACAGGATGACTCAGTTGGGGTTTAGAGATTGCTCTGGGAGGAGGGGGCTGAAGCCAAGATCGGTTTGCTTCTTCTAAGGGAAAATGTAACATGTCCCAGAACAAGGGCTTTCTGTATCGTAGAATTACCTCGAACCCCACATCACGTGCATCCTATCCACTTTGCCCAACTGGGTAGAGCATCTCCAACATACAAAACATTGCTTGCTGCATTGTATGGTTTTCAGTTATCTGTCTAAATGCCACTCAAAAGAGCAAATGCTTGAGAAATAAATGATCCAGGTACAGCTCTTTGCCGTGAGCTGGAAGTGATGATTAGACATAGTTTTCCCACCTGGCGCATCGTGGTGAGTACAGCATTTTCTGAGACCCTCCTGGGCCTTACTTTTGTAGCCCTTGTTGAGCCCCCTAGCCCGCGCGGGTGATTCCTCCACCCCCTCGGTATTTCATTTCCCCTTCCCCACCCTCAACCCGGCTCCCAATCCACCCCCTCATGATGGGCCAGATTGTTATGCTCACCTGGTATCCGCGGGGACGCCACCCAGCCCTGGTTGAAAGATTTGCACTCTCAAACCCTCTCCCGGTCCCTTGGTAAGGCCTCTGGTTAAAGATGGGTCTGCAATATAGAAGAGCTGGATTCAATACCAGATTCTTTGTTTTCCCACCTCCCTTGGCCGCTCTCCTCACCTTAATATTGTGAAAGGTGGATTATCCGTCCTGCTCCTCGTAACAGGGGTGCGTAGATGTGGGGGGCTAGCAGCGACCAAGTTACTTCACTGGTGCAAGCCCCCCCTGTGGGAATCCAGGCCTGCTGCGACTATGTAGGTTTGCTGCTTTACAGTCTTTATATGCCGTTCTTATGTTCCTCTTAGTTCGAATAATAATGTCTTGCTTCTTTCCTTTTAGGTATGGAAAGGTATTTTGGTGTTGTCATGCAGTTTGAAGATGAGCATGGGCCGGTAGGCGAAAGCGCTGTGTGCGCGATGCTGTCTGGTGAGTAATGCGCGGTGCTGTTTCGCCTTTTATATTGCTATCCTGTGTCTTTTCTCTCCTTGCAGGTTGCGATGTTCCTCGCTGAGCGCCGTAATGTTACAGCAATGATACTGACCAGGAGATGACTACACGGGTAAGAATTGTGTGGCTTTTTTCATTCGGGAGGAAACATGAGTAAACGCTTACTAATGCTGTCTTTCTTTCTCCTCTTTCCAGGTTATGGTATTCCAGGATGCATGCAGTGCCGGATGATGGAGTTCGTACTTTCAGGTGGGTGGAACTGAAGTCAGCGATGGATTGAAGACAGGATATTGTTCCAGGTAAGTTTCGTAGTGTTCTTTCTCTCTCTGCAGGTCCTTGGTTTCAGGTAAACTGGCATCAAAGAACTGGACACGGTGAGCATTACGCTGCCCACAGCAGAATAACGCAAAGCATGTTCTGCTGTTTGGGTGCGGTTTAAATAGTCTCAGGTAAAGAAGTCCCAGGCCTGCCACACCCAAAGTAGTCCAGGTAAAGTAGTCCCAGGCCTGCCACACCGAAAAGACTAGACTGCATAGCTCAGTTCCTTGTAACTGAGCTATGTGTGTGCGTCCATGTTGGCTGAACCCCCCCCCCCCCCCCCAAGTTAAATAGTCCCAAGTAAGAATTCCCATTCTAATGTTGGTCTTCATGATGGTTATGAGCCTGGCTGACTCCAAGACAGTCTTGGATGAGGTTTTAAGGCCTTTGACCTGGCCCTAACTGGAAGGCAGACTTGCCAGTGAGGACCAGGGGCAAGGGTCATGACACAGATCACTGGTCTTTACTGACCCTTCCAGGGCATCCCCTTGCGGCTAAGGGCCCCAAGGCAAAGGGCAGCTCCCACAGAGGCAGCTCCATTTCGTGTCTGCAGGCGTCAGCAGGGGACGCCAGTAGCCAGCCGTCAACCAGCACCTACATCAAAGGTAACAGTGGTCGGGGTGCAAGTAGAGCAATCACTCTTCCCTGGAACCCCTACCACTTTGCAAACTACCCTACCACTGTGAATGTTAACCTGCGCCGCACCTTTGAGTACTGTTCAGATAGACTTCAATCACATCTGTTCTCACTGCACTGATTCACATCTAGAAGGTACCTATTGTGGCAGTGCTGTGATTTGCCTGCCTGTGCCACTCACTTAGAATCTGTCTTGTCACATTGATTCAAATCTAGAGGGTGCCCGCTGTGATGGCACTGTGATCTATTTAACTGTCCCACACTTTTAGGAATTGTTCTTGTTAGATTGATTCACATTAAGAAAGCTACTTTGATTCACATCTTGAAAGTACCCCTGAGATAGCACTGTGATTTACTTGCCCACAAAGCACAATTAGAATTGCCCTCACTGATTCGATTCATAACTAGAATCGAAAGTACTGTAATGTACTTGCCTATGTTTTAGGCGCTGCTACTGCATCTAGACCTCCACCCTACCGCTACCCTCTTTGGTCCTCTCCCACTGCCCTGATGTCCAGAATCTAGACACTGGTTGTACATCTATGGCCTCTACATCAACTGTTTCCAGTTCATCAATCTCTAGGTACTGCCCTGACCTCCCCCGGGATGGAGATCCGAGCTCATCATATACCCCCTCTCTGATTTCTCCTGATCCCTAACC
Source organism: Ambystoma mexicanum (assembly GCF_040938575.1). Classification (NCBI taxonomy): domain Eukaryota; kingdom Metazoa; phylum Chordata; class Amphibia; order Caudata; family Ambystomatidae; genus Ambystoma; species Ambystoma mexicanum. Next base: position 1,016,023,570 of record NC_090932.1, read on the forward strand.
TCCCCGCACCATACCCCCCCATTGCTCACCGGCCGCGTCCCATGGCCCGTGCTCTAGCACCCAATTTCAGGCTCCCCCTTTGTTCCCCAGCAGATCCCATACCACAACCCCTGCCCCTGTACATCAATACACCCAGGTGCCGCCCGCCCTCTCTCCTACCATCATCCCTCGTCCAACTCTAAGATCAGCTACCTCACCTCCTCAAGTGCTTATCCCCCTCCCCCATCCCACCTTAACACATCGACCTCCACTCTCCCTCTGACAACTATTGAGAACACCCTGATACCGCCCACCCACACACCATGCCCTTTATCGAACTCCCAAGCCAGGGGAGCCATCTGACGCTCCAAACAGTGCAAATCCACCTCCATTTCAACTCCATCCTTGTGCCCTCTGAGGAACTCCCCTCCCTCTCTTCCGATATCCCGTGCCGCCCACTCCCTCCCCCTTAGCCCACTGGAGAACTCAACATCCTCTTGACAAACCTCCCATCCCACCCTCTCCCTCCCCTCTAACCCCTACTCATCCCCTGCCAACAAACCGCCACCTCCATATCCCTTCCCCTCTCTGAAAGTAGCGTGTCTTGCCCTTGCTAGAATGGTAGCCTCATCTCCCTCCCCCTCTGACTCCCTCACCCTCTTTCACACCCCTATGGCACCAAAACCCACGAAATGCAGAAAACGTGACTGGTCCTCTCCCTCGACTCTCTACTCCTCACCACTTCTGCTTCAGCACAACTTCTCAGCCTCTCACCCCCCTGCCCCAGTTTCCAACCCCTTTCTCTTGATTTCTCACCCTGTACACCTAAACCCCCTGCGCCCTCCAGACTAGTTCCAAAGTATACCTGCCTAAACCCCCTCACACCAACTGATCCATTCAACACCCTCCCAACCCCACTTGACCCACCCCTCATCTCGAACATTCCTACCTCCACCCACCTGCTCTTCCCACCCCCATCAACGTAACCCTCTCACCTGATACTGAAAGTCCACATACACTCAGCCCCTCCTGTACCCCACCGCAACCTGTCTCAACCACCCTGAATGTTCCTTCCATACCCACCACCTTACCAGGCACCCATGTCCCTCAAACGCCCACTCGGATGAGCACCATGAAAACCACATCCCCTCATGAATTCACTTGCATCCTTTTTAATGCCAGCTCCGTAGCAAGAAACAGACACAGCATCGTTGACCTCTTATCCTCTGACAAGCCCAACCTCATTTTTATCACCGTAACTTGGTTCTCCGATGACTTTGCCCCTGTAGCACATGAAGCTTTCCCCCTTGGCTAGTCGCTCATCCCCCACAATAGATCCTCCAGAGGTGGTGGAGTGGCAGGCCTCTTCAATCCCCATTTCTCTGTCTCACTTGTCTAACCCCAGACATGCATTGCCTCTTGCGAATCCCTTCTACTAAAACTCGCTACCACCGACTTTCACCCACAGCTTCCTACTCATCTACAGACCCCCGAAGATATGACCGACATTTCGCCAACAACCTCTGTTGGCGAACAATACCTACCATGCAAGTGAATCACCCTTCTCTCGCACTCTTAGGAAACTTCAATGTCTGGTTTGATATCCCCAATAACCCGTCTTGATGCGCTCAACCTCTCCCATCATACCACTGGCCCAACCCACTCAGGTGGGCACACCCTTGATGCAATTTTAAGCTCCCACGAATTGGTTTAAATATCCCATCCCAAACCACTCATCTGGACCGACCACTATGCCATCGCTTTCTCTATCCATGCTCCTGCCCCTACCGCTCCACCCCTCCCCCCAACCCCAGGGATCTCAAATGCTGGAAAAAAGTCAAGATCCTTCCCGACCTAGCCGAAGCCCTGCTTCTTCGTTCCCCTCCAACGCTCCCCCCGATAGACCCTTAACCATCGATTCCTTCGACTCCTGGCTTAAGGACTCACTAATTCCTCTCACCCCCTCCCGCCTTAATGACTCACTTATTCCTCTCACCCCCCTTTCACCCGATCCCTCGCGCAATGGACCGTCCCCCAAAAGTTCACGCCCAACCTGAGGAATGCCAAAAAACAAAATAACTCTCTTGAACACAAATAGCAAGCATCTAAAACCGATCTCAGCAGATCCATGTTTGCCCTGCACCACCGTAACTACAAAGCTGAAATCCGAAAGGTCAAAAAAGCCTATTGCAATAAACGGATTCTCAACTGTAGCAACCGCAGCAAAGAACTCCACATGATCATAACAGAATTCATCAAACCCACTTGCACCTCTACCCAATCCACCCCCTCACAATCACTCTGTGACTCCCTCTCCCTACACTTCTACAACACCGCACTTGACAGGATGACATCCTGCAACACCAAACTCTGTCCTCCCTCCTGCCCCTCCCAACACCGAGACCCCCCGATCCCATTGCCCTGACGCCTAATTTCCCTATGTTCAACTCTTTCAAACCCATCACTAGAGACAAGTTCCTTGACCTACTATCAGCCAGCAAACCCTCCGGGTCACCCTTCGACCCCTGCCCCGCCTCCGTCCTGAAATAAATATTCTATCAACCTGCGCAGGAGAACACGCAAGAACCATACGAAATGAGTCCCTCACTTATAGCGTATGTCAAGCCATTTCTAAAAGAGGCATCCCTTGACCCGCTTGACCCCAAGAATTACAGACCAATCTCCAACACAAGATTTCTTGCCAAACCGGACAGCATAATCCCAGCTCAACTCCTTTGTAGAATCCAACTGTCACCTCGACTCCGCACAATCATGTTTCAGACCACGGCATGGAAAAGAAACCACTCTGATCTCAATTTGGGATGATCTCATGGTCGCTGTAGACTCTGTCGCCTGATCTCTCTGCAGCATTTGACACGATTAACCACTCAATCCTCCTTGACCGCCTTCACTCTCTAGGAATCTGTGGCCATGCTCTCAAACAGATCGTCTCCTACCTCAGCAACAGGAAACAAATAACCCTCCTCTCCCCTTTTGTCTCAACTGCTCACGCGGTGCCCACAGGAGTACCCCAATGCGCGTGCCTATCTGCGCTCCTGTTCAACCTATGTATGACCACTCTTCCAGGAATCATCCACATGCACAACATCTCCTGTTGCAACTACGCTGCAAATACCCAAATTATCCTAAGAATTCCCAAGTCTGGCACCAACCCCCATCCCGACCTTGAAGTCTGTCTCTGCGATATTGACCGATGGATGACAATAAACCACCTTCTTTTGAACCCGGATAAAACTGAAATCATGGTGTGCGGCAATACTGCCCCTCTACCACATCCGCTCCCTTTTTCCCTGTCCCGTGCCCCCCCGATATACTGATAAACCTAGCTGCACTATGGACTCGGGCCTAACCCTCTCCCGTCAGATCAACAACGTGTCAAAATGCTGTCAATACCACCTCAAACTTCTCGGACGCATTTTTCCATACCTCTCCAACCCACACAGACTTGCAGCAGTTATGTCTATTGTGATGTCGAAACTGGACTATGCCAACTCCCTATACCTAGGAGCTCCAGCATACCAACTCAGCACACTCTAAAGAGCACAAAACGCTGCCGCAAAACTGCTCCTTGCCCTTGGTCAAAGAGGCCACATCTCACCAGCTCTCCAAACCCTCCACTGGCTTCCAGTCGGACAAAGGGCCACCTTCAAAACCCTATGCATCATTCACTGAGCAGTGCACAAGACCGGCCCACTGTACCTACAAGAAAAGATAAAACCATACCTCCCATCTCGCACCCTGAGATCAAGCACTGCACTGCTTCTAGTGATTCCAACCTCTAACTCTGTCACGATCGGAGGATCCGCCTTCTCAACCTTAGCCCCAACTCTATGGAACTCGCTCCCCCCACATATTCGACACACCCAAGACTATTTGACGTTCCACAAAGCTCTAAAAACGTGGCTCTTTCCATAATGCCGACCACGACCATCTGAAGCAAATGAACGTTACAACCCGATGACTAATGCTCAATGAGATCCTGAGCAATGACGCCTCTAAATACGCTTATTAAGTCAATACTAAGTAAATGCACGCCTGAAATCCGGTATAGCGAACCCCTTAGATCTTAACTCCACCCAAACACTCACCTCCCATATCGCTATGCTTACTCTCTACTTTACACCATCACACAACTATGCAGCTATACCCCTCAATCAATTTCGGCCTAGCTGCTCCATACGAACATTACCCCATGAACACCTCATCATTCCAATAAAACGCAGCTACGACAAACCGGCCTAGCTGCACACATAAGCATCCTACAAAGGCCTAACGCAGCCAGAACCCAGTCTCGGTGTCCTCCGTTTTCTCCTCATTCAACGCTAGGGAGTTTGCTGCCATCCATCTTTGGATTGAGATGAACACATCATTTACTCTTTGAACATCCTCTTCATAGGTTCCCGATAGCTCAAAGACCAACTGGGTGTCATGGGCATCATTGGTAAACCGGATACCAAGGGTTATGAGCATATCACACATGAGCTTTGAGAAAATATTAAAAAGTAGCAGAGATAAACAGGAGCCCTGTGGAACGTCACATTTGAGGGGGAGTCTTCCTCGAAGAAAAGTTTCCTTTAGCGACATCCGCCATTCTGGATCACAAGAAGGATTTAAACCATTTGGCTGCATGGGGTGTATTTGTATTTATTTTATTTGCATTGCCATCTGAGCGCATTTCTTCACAGTACATGGTTACATAAGACAAGCAGTGCAAAATCGTACAGGGTGACAAGTTCCACCCTGTGTATATATAATGTTCACAGATAAAGGCATACAGGAGGAGCTATTAATCTTTCAGCTAGGAGGTCATGGTTTATTAAATCAAAAGCTGAGGATAAATCTAATAATAGAAGTAGTGCTGTATTTTCCTCTTCAACAATGGTGGCAATATTGGATTGTAGGTCCAGGAGGGCCGTCTCCGTACCAGGCTTTGTTCAAAAGCCAGATTGTTCAGAAGCGAGTAAGTCATTAGTCTCAACACATTTTTGATATTGTAAATATGCAATCCTATCAATTATTTTCAATGAGATCGGCACATTTGTAATAGGTGTGAAATGTCCAGGAATAGAGGGATCCAAGTTTTATTTCTTAATAAGTGGAGATATCCAGGCTTCTTTTATATTTTCTGGGGCGTAAGCTTCATCGAAAGATTGGTTCACAAACTGGGCGACCCATGGGGCTAGAGTTACATGCAAACCGTGTTTGTGTCTTCCATATGTTCTCACCAGGTTTTACAGCTGGTCCCTGTATGTGACATGAGTTGTAGTAGCCATCAATAATTATGAATCCTTTGTTTTATACATGTGCAAACCTGATCTCTCATAAAATAAACAGACTTGCAGATTTGTGGATTTGACCTTTGTTGTGAACTTCCATTATGTGTATGCTACTGTTCGTTTGTTTGTAGGGTCTCTTAAAGCCTTGTGATCTAATAAGTGGAGGCACTTTTCACTATACATTATTTACAGTATGGATTAGGGATGCAATTGTGCTATTCCTTGAAATTCAGGCGACGTTTGTAGTGCCACTCTTAACTTGCCATCGGTAGTGCCCAAAAGCACCCTCATCTCCTGTGGGTGCAGTAAAAGTAGCTTAAAATGGGCTACACTTTTTATATTACAGGACAGGACTGTATACTGCGCACCAGTGCCATTTACATGGTCTCCATATGTGTTCGGAAATGGCCCAGCATTCATTTTGAGGGCATATAAAAATTCCCAACGAATAAGTGTCGTACCCCAGTGTTCCCCTTTTTCCCCTGTGACTTTTTATTTTTTATTTGGCATTTCTATTTTTATAAACAATGAACATATGCCCTTCACTTCCCATCCCCTCCCCAACCGCAGTCTAATAGTGTCCGCCGAGAGTCAAGGTTTATGCAATGCCTAAAATCCTCAGTTTGTGAGCATAGTGCCACATTGTAATCCGCTTGTAAACATTGCAATACCATACCCCATTCTTTTATAAATGCTGTTTGCGCACCCTGAATTGCATATGTCAGCCATTCCAAAGCAACAAAGTTCCATATTTTCAGAAACCAATCATGAACATGTGGGGTGTCTTTCTCCTTGCAGTGTTGGGCAATCACCACCAGAGCTGCCACACTCAAATTATTGTGCGCATTACGTCTGTTTTGGCCACTTGCTCTCCTCTGAGGAACCGATTCCCAACAAAATTGCTTCAGACTGCAAAGCTTTCTAAACAGTTCTTGGGTGTGCTTATTAATTGTTCCCCAATAGTTTGCCAATTTAGGACAGCTCAGCCACATATGCAACCAATTACCTTTACCTTTGCAATCCCTCCATATATCCGTACTTATTAATTTCATTTTATATAGTTTATATGGAGTATAATGCCATTGCAGCATAGCTTCATACCAGGATTCCCTGATCTGTAGAGAGCTTATTAACTTTGGTATTTCTTTCCATAATGTTTGCCATTCTTCAATAGGTATTGCTATTCCCAATGTTTGTTGCCAATTCTGAACATATTTCAGGCGGCCTTCTCGGCGCTCCTCTTGTAGCAATCGATAGAGGTTCAAAATGAGGGATTTCTCCGCTGGGTTCAAAATCAAGAACTTCTCGAATGCTGCTAACAGTCTAATGGCCGCAGCCCTATATGGAGGGGCTAGCAGCCAGTGTCGAACCTGAAAATATTGAAATCTTTACGATTTCTTACGGCCCACTCTTTTTTTTTTTACATTGATCAAACAATTTAAAGCCGTGCCCTGAAACATGACCCTAATTTATTAAATATTGATTCTTTCCATTTAATAAAGGAACTTTTTATCTAGTCCAGGTTTGAACTGCAGATTGTTAAAAATCTGCGAAAGGGGGAGGGATATTTTGTAACGTGACATTGAGTCGCCACCCTACCCCAAATCACTTCCACCAAATTAGTAATCTGTTTAGCATGCATATAATCTGGCCGATCCGGTTGGGAAGCCAAAGGAGTTACGCAATACTTGAACCGCAAATTGCCTGTTCCAACTTAGCCCAGAATTTTTCTGTCTTTGCCGAAACCCATTCTTTCAACTTTCTGAGGTGTACTTCCTGGGAGTATTTTTACAAAGTTCGGTAGTCCAAGACCCCCTCAAGTGTAGGCTTCATTAAGGTCTTCATGGCAACGCAAGAGGTTTTATTGTTCTAAATACATTTTGAAACCATACTTAGTAATTCCCGAAAAAAGGTATGCGGTACGTGTATAGAGAGAGCCTGAAAAAGATATAACAGCTTAGGGTGTATTGACATTTTTACTGTATTTATCTGCCCTAGCCACAAGATCGTTAATGGGCCCCACTGCAGCATTAAGCAGCGAAGTTCTGAGAGAACCGGGGGGAAATGTACTTTGTACATTGATTGTAGCGAGTTAGTTAGATAGATGCCCAATAATTAAATGTTATCTCCTGCCCATGCAAATTGTGTATTTTGAGAAACCTGGGCTATTAGGGAAGGTGCAAGGGATAAATTAAATATTTGAGATTTGGTATAGTTTATTTTGAGATCCACCACCTTACCGAATTCTTCAATATCCTGCGTAACCCCTAACAAAACTGGATTTGTTACTTTGATCAACATATCGTCGAAGTATGCCATTATCGTATGTTTGTCCCAAATGGTATCCCTTGTATTTTATCTGATTGTCGGATTCTTGTTAAGAAAGGTTCTAGGTCTATTGCATATAGAAGGGGGACAGTGGACATCCCTGTTTTGTACCACGGTGCAGCGCAATTGGGATAGTGAACAGACCATTTATAGCTAATCTAATCTTTGGGTCTTTATAGTTCACTTGTAGCCTACTCCTAAACGTAGGACCAAATCCCATAGCCTCTAAGGTTTGGAATAAAAACGACCACTCCACCCTATCAAATGCTTTTTATGCATCTAATGATAAGAAGAGCAGCACTGGCTGTCCTTGATGAGAAGAGCACTGGCTGTCCTTTCTTGCTTGTTTTTTCCATCAAATGACAAGCCCTTATGAAATTATCATGGGCTTGCTGATGTTTAATAAACCTAGACTGGTCAGGATGGATCAAGCTTGGCAAAATATCAATCTATTTGCCACTATTTTCGATTAGATTTTGGCATCAAGATTGATCAGGGCTATTTGTCAAATGATCCGCATGCCATGGGGTCTTTATTAGGTTTCGGAAAATAAGCATTTTAGCTTCCTCCATAGACTAAGTTAAATGACCGGTCTTTAAATGAACTATAAAGTCTTATCACTCTTGGGGCCAAAATGGAATGGTATGTTTTATAGAATGGAGCTGTATATCCTTCCGGGCCTGGGGCCTTATTCATGGGGAGATTCCGGATTACTACTTCAAGTGTTATCACTCGTTCCAATTGGTCTCGTACCTGAGATGTGATAACTGGAAGCTTGACTGAGCATAAATATGCTTTTTGAGTTGAGAAATTGTATTTATCTGAATCACAAAGTGTGGAATAAAAATCTACAAATAGTTTATGCTGTTACCATATCCCCGTTTTTGTCTTTCACTCCTAATATTGTTCGCGAGGCCTGGATCTGCCTTAATTGTCTGGCCAGCAACCAAACGGTTTTGTTCGTAGGTATATAATATTGTTTCGCATATAGTAGCCCTTTTTCAGCTTTCGATGTTAACAGTAGTTGTAACCCCCCCTAATATTCCTATGTCTTTTTAATAGCCGGTCCGCCCTAATTTTCCATCTTCTTCATGATTAGTGTCACTTCCATCTCCAGTTCGGACTCAATTGCCCTACGTTTTTTATGTCTAGCAGCCCCAGCTGAAATCAGTTCCCCACGAAACATAGCCTTAAAAGCATCCCATAAAGTGTCTTTCGATATCTTCCCGGTGTCATTTAACTCGAACAATTCTTCAATGTTGTTCCCCCCTACCCCTAATATATCCTTCTGAACAACAGAGTCCTGGAATAGTTCAGAAGGGCATACCCAAGACCATAACCCTGATGTCGTTGGAAGGAAAAGCTTCACTTCCAAAGAAGAGTGATCTGAAGTATCTCTATGTTTGAAATACTGCCCAACAACAAGGCTGAAGACCATACGTAATCAATATGTGTGAACGAGTTATGGACATGGGAATAGTATGTGTAACCGTTCTCTGTCCTCTTCAGAGTTGTCCATACATCTAAAACCGCTAACTGTTCTATTTTGTTACAGAGCCCTAGTGAGGAAGGAGGCTGCATATATCGTGTTCATGTTTCTATCCTTCATTGTGTCCCAAGCCAAGTTAAAATCCCCAAATATTAACTGTTCTCCTACCATAAATGTTTCCAACACCAGTAGCGTCTTCCTCAAAAAAAACTATCCTGGTCAGTATTTGGAGCATAGAGCGATGCCAAGGTTATCTTGGTCGATTCTATGTCAGCTGCCACAAAAAGGAATCTACCTTCACTATCCATTTTAGTGTTGATCATTTTAAAGTGTGTCCCCTGCCTAAAAACAATTAAAACCCCTGCCACTTTCTTCGACGCGTTAGCTTGCAGAATTATAGGATATTGTCGGATATGGAGACATGACTTATCTTGTTGTGTTATATGGGTTTCTTGCTAAATCAAAACCTTAGGCCAAGGCCATGTTAGAAGCCCCTAAAATTCTTTGCGTTTAACAGGGGTATTCAGACCCTGAACATTAAAAGATATACACTTGAATGCAATTACATTTTTAATAGTCTGTTTGTAACAAATGCCCTATCCCTTGATCTCGGACCAAACATATATTGCCATAAGTACCTGCGGCTGTCCCCCTCCGTACTCCCCTTACATAATCCCTCCCAACCCACAACAGTTACAACAGCTTGCCAACTAAACCCTTGCTCCCCCCCCCCGGGACCCTGGTGTGACACATTGTACCTAGAGTACCTACAACCATTACTTCTCCCACATGGATCACCACTTCCTCCAGGGTTCCCCATAAGGTATCCGAAAACCCTCCTCACCACCACTCCGTGGATTCCTAGTGGAACGTCCCATCCCTGAGCTTTCCATTTTGCAATATAAATGGCATCACACTAATAAAATTCCCCTCTTCATTGATCCAATAGTATCACTTTTTTTGCCCAGGTTGCGGGCCTTGCAGACGAGGATTCCAACAAGTCCAATCGGATCCCCTGACCCGCATTCTTCCTGGGTCACCTGTTCTCTAAGTCTTTGCATTGAATGTCAAGGTTTTGAGTCTTTCTGGCGAAGTGTTCAAGTAGCTCCCCCGATTGCCGGTTATCGCAAGTCAATTCTTGGATCGCTCTTTCATTGGCATCAATGCGTTCGCCCAAGTCGGATAGATCTTTCCTGAAGTCTGTAATTATTTGTTTAATCTCCGTTGTGAAAGTAGTGAACTGCGTTTGAAATGACACGTAAGCGTACTCTGGAAGTCCTGAAAACTCTTTGCAAAGTCCACCTTGGGAGTTGCCATCTCTGCTAAAGCGACGTCAGGTGAGTAGGATTGCTTGCCTGTTGAACCCGAGATTGGTCTGGCCCAAATGTTTTGTAGAGGACTGTCCTTATTTGCTTACATGTTGGCGAGCAACCAAAGAGGTTTTCTTTTTCGTTCCCGACATAAGGTGTTTGGCGCCCGCTAGGGTTCCCTTGATCTAAACAGTTAATGAGAAAACCAATCTGGCCTAGAAAGGGCAACTGGACTCCTGATTGTATGGTATTGATAGGCTATTAAGTTCTGCTGCCAGTCCTACCTTGCTTCTGTGGTGTTCATAGAAGTATGGTGAAGTGGCAATTAAAGCTCCTAATACATGCCTCTCTGATAAGTATTAGGGTCCTGTGAATAGAATATGTTGCTTATAGCCCCAATGACAAGTCCATGTTTCAAAGATCAGCAAGTAGGTACATCCGACAGCGCTATTTTAGCACAATATTTTGCTACATGTGATATGTCACTCCTTTACCAAGTAAGCAAGTATCAACCTCTATGATGTTTGCGCCTAGAGAGTTCTGTATACCACCCTATGTTTCCATGTCTATATTATGAAACACTAAAAGTTCTGGCGTGGTGTCTCAAATGAGTGGAGTTCACAGTGCACCGTTTTCTCTTCGATACCTAATCCCCCACACTAGTGTGAGAAGGGGGTTTAGATTCTATTAAAGCCAAGGAGGCGAATATTATGCATAACAATCTTTACTCTGACACCACAGCAGCAAAGAAGAAAAAACGTTTGCAATAAAAAAATGTTTATAACATAACTTAGAACAGATCCAACTATGTAATGGAAAACATCCCAATCCAAAAAGGAGAGCAGGTCATGCCCTTGGGGCAGCCAATGGGCTGAGAGCCAACCCCATAAAGGTCCATTCCTCTAACCCAAACTCCTCTTTCTGTCGCTGATCTTTCTTGGACGCCCACTGCTCAATCCGTCGCGTAGCACGAAGAGCGATGATTCAACTGAAAACAGGCGGACGTGAACTTTCCCATAATCTGAACTGGAAAAGATCTCCTTTTGACCAGGATCTCTCACCCGAAGGGTGCAAAATAATCAGAAAACCATTAAGGGTGGGCGGGAGGGATAATATTTGCCTCCTTGTCTTTAATAGAATCTAAACCCCCTTCTCACGCTATTGTGGGGGATTAGTTATTCTATGGCAAGACAGGAGGCTCCTATTATGTTAGTTCATAGCCCTTGCATCACATCAACAGCAACATGAGCAATACGCTTATGATAAAACATTTTGAAAGTTGACTCCCTTGATCAATCAGCTGCTTTAAGAATCTGCTCCAGACTGCCGCCGAGAAAAGCGGCTTTAGAGGCCATAGCGCCCCGAACCCGAACCGAATTGGGACCAAAGGAGGAAGTATCAATCCCTGCCTCACGCATAACCCACCTAATCTACCTGGCCAACGTGGAAGGAGACACTGGTTTATGGGGCTTCCTATAGGAAATCAGCAGCTGAGAGGTATTCGGAGGCCTAAGACTTTCAGTTTTCAACTCAAAACATTTCAAACATCTGATAACACATAATTTACTATCTTCTGGAAAGGCAGGATAGGATATTGAGGAAGTCATACATTTGGTTCTTTCGTGAAATTAAGAAAGTAACCCCTTGAGGGGTAAACGTCTTATTGTCCACATCTATCGCTCTGATATCAGATACTCTCTTAATGGACACCTGACATAACAATGTTGCCAGTTTGGAAAATAACTGCTGTAGGGACAGACCTTCATTAGGAGGCCAGGCTCGGAAAAGATCCAGCACCATATTAAAATCCCAAAGGACCGAATACTTCGGTTTTGGTGGGACCTTAATACGGATGGATTTAAGGACTCTACGCACCATGAAATGCATACCCACAGGTTCTCCTTTAACCAAAAGGTGTCCTGCTGAAATAGCAGATCTAAAATCATTAATAGTCCTATAGGCTTTACCCTCCTTAAACAATTCCACCAGGAAGTTAACCACTTCTACAGGAGGGGCAGAAACGGGATTGAGGTGTCTAACCACATCCCAGCTAACCCAGCGGTTCCATGCCGAAGAGTATCCCAACTTAGCAGAGGGGGCCCAGGAGTCCCTGATGACCGACACAGAATCCTGCGAAAGTCTTTGGAAGCACCAGGAAGAGCTGAAATCTTCCAAGCCATAAGGGAGAGATGCCCCTGAAGGACCAACTTGTGAGGGAGATCAACCCGGAAATATCAGCAACTGAGGATAGAGGGGAAGAAGCCGAGGAACGTCCACCGCCAACTCCAGAAGAGCTGGGAACCAAACTTGAGAAGGCCAAAAGGGGATAATTAGCACTTCCGTGGCTGCCTGCCTGCGAACTTGAACCAGCACCCTGGCTATCATAGCAAATGGAGGGAAGGCATACATCAACTGACCTGACCAATCCTGGAGGAACGCATCGGTAGCTAGAGCGCCAGGATCCGGTCTCCAACTGTAAAATTTGTGAACCTGACAATTTAGCCTCGAGACGAACAGAACCACTGCAAACGGACCCTACAGAGATTGAATCTTGGCAAACAGACTCCTGTCTAACATCCAGTCGCTTCTGTCCTGCAGATGCCTGGAGTTCCAGACTGCAACCTCGTTGCTGATCCCCGGGAGGTACTCCGCCTTTAACACAATATTCCGGTCGAGGCAAAAATGCCAAAACTACCTTGCCAGATCCGCTAGGACCTTGCACTTGGTACCTCCTAAATGATTGACGTATCTCACTACCGAGACATTGTCCATGCGGAGGAGGACACGACAATTCCCCTGATCCTTCAGAAGGCTTCGGACTGCAAAGGACCCAGCCAACGATTCCAGACAATTGATGTGCAGCTCTTTTTCTAACTCTGACCATTTCCGTCCTGTGGAAACCCGACCCAACCTGGCTCCCCAGACCCCTCTGCTGGCATCAGACTCTAGAATGACATCTGGAGAGGGACCAAAAATTGCTCTTCCATTCCAGGCATCCATGTGCCTGAGCCACCAAAGGAGCTCCAACCTGGCTTCTGGGGACAACATCACTACCTGAGAGTAAGGCAGACATCTGCGAAGATGCTTTGCCTTCAGACGTTGTAACGCTCTGTAATGCAGGGGGGCCGGAAAGATGGCCTAGACGCTGACAACATCCCCACAACTCTGGCCAATTGCCTGAGGGAGACTCTCCCTTTCCTGAGGACGTAGCGAATCTCCTTCCTGATCTTTGCAAGCCTGCTGTCCGGGAGAAGGAGGATGCAACGATTTGAATCTATATTGAAGCCCAGAAACTGGATATATTGCTTAGGCTTCAATATGGACTTTTTGACATTCAGTACAAAGCTCTGAAGAAGGGTCACTGTAAACTCCAGCTGAGCACATAAAGCCTGAGAGCTCTGGGCTAACAGGAGCATATTGTTGAGATATATTAAAATCCGAATCCCTGAGAGCCATCACCGGCTTCATCAACTTGGTGAAGCACCATGGAGCTGACGACAGACCGAAAGGAAGGGAGGCAAACTGCCAAACCCGACTCCCCCACTGAAACTGAAGAAACTCTTGGTGAGGAGGGAACACCGGAACCACTAGGTATGCATCCATGAGGTCCAACTTGACCATCCAGTCTTCCAGAAGAAGGGTGTCCCTGAGTAGATGAATCCCCTCCATCTTGAAATGGCGGTATACTACGAAAGAGTTGAGGGCCTTCAAGTTTATTACTGGGCGAAACCCCTGATCTGGTTTTGGAACTAGGAAGATGGTCCTCTGAAATTGAGAGGCCATGTAAGAGGCTGGGACTACCGCTCCCTTGGAAATGAGGTCCTTGACCTCCACATCTATCAGAGACTGCTTGACCTCGTCGGACACCAATGGGAGGGGGGGAAGAATTAGCAAGGAGGGGAGTAAAACTCTATGTGATATCCCTGAACTGTCTGCAACACCCAAGGATCCGAGGTGAGGGTCTTCCATTGCGGGAGGAACCTGCCAGTCTGTCCCTTAGACCTCTGTGGGAAAAAACTTTTAACACATGAGAAAGTACCTGATGTTCCGCTTGACCTCCCGGCACCTCTGCCGCGTCCTCTCCAATTGGTATTTTGCTGAGGGAAAAACTGGGTATTTGCTGCCAGAGCAGAGGAGGATTTAGGTGCGCCTCTGGACGCGTACTGGCGGGGACGGGAAGGGCCCTGGGAAAAACATCCGGAAGAGCGGGCTCTAACGCGCCCCGCCTTGGGGAAAACCTTGGGCGCAAAGACTTTCTTAATGTTAGTTTGAGCCTTATCCAGAGCTGTAAATGTATGCACATAAGCAGAGAGGTCTTTTAAAAACCGATCTCCAAGCAAATTTCCCTAAGCCGAAGGACTCCTTTCTGACATTTCCGCCAGTTTAGGATCCAGTCTCATAAGTAAGGACTTGCGCCTCTCTTTGGAGATAGAGGCATTCTCATTCCCGAGCAGGCATACCATCCTTTGGATCCACCCCCTTAAGACGTTAACGTCAACTGGGGTATTAGAGGATGCCGCCTCCTCTGCCAGTTCAAAAATTTGTGTCACTGGACCCAAGATGTCCAACAGCTTATCTTGGCAGCTACACCAAGCCTTGTCCACTCCTTTTTTTGGGATCTTTCCCCTTTCGAGAGAGAAAAACAGCCATAGACTGATCGATCTCAGGTGTACAAGCCACCTTGTCAGGAAGCACTGGTCTAGGGCATTCTGGCCTTAATTTTCTCCTGTCCCCCTTGGGCAGGGGACGTCTGATCCAAAACTCTAAGAACGAGGAAACTTCCTCAGAAGGATGCCACTCCGCCGACCTAGGGTGAAGGATGAGGGTAGGATCAAAAAACGGTACACCGTTGATATCCAGTACCGGCCCTTCTTGTGGGGGTACCGGGGGCACCTTCTTTTTGCGCCTTTTAGGAGGGGAATCTGAATCTTCAGAACTATCAGAGGTGGAAATAAAAATAGGGGGCGGAGCAGTGGGAAGCTGTGAGTGGGCTGGCCAAGGGGTCGAATAGAGGGGTTGCTGGGACTCCTCCCACCTGCTCTTTTGACCTCTTCTAGGGGAAGAAACCAGGGACGGGACAGGGGAAGGACTGAGTTGTCCTTGGATGTGCTTAGTTTTAATCTTGCATTTTTGTGGGTATTGGGCTTTGACAGAGGGCCCCGCTTCCTGGGAAGGGTGAAAATCTGCAATGCGATTAATCATCCTATCAAAAGCTGAAGCCAAAGTATTATTGAGGCCAGATAAAGCACAGTCCAATGAAGACTGGATCGCTTGTGTCACTGAAGGCTGGGCCTGAAGGGATTGGTCTCCCACACCCTCCCCCAACCTATCACTTTTCTTGGAAGTGCGCACCTGAGTGCTGGCATCTACAGAAGAGGGGACTATATTTTTCTCCATGACAGCACACCAAACCAATTTAAAGGCAGTATTGAATTAACAATAATCAAAACAACGTGTCAAACAGAGCTTTTAGCTCACACACCTTAACAAAATCGTCAAGCAGGCTTTGTCTAATTTGGATTGACAACAGTCAAAATAACGTGTCAAAGAGAGCTTCCAGCTCACACTTTAACCAAAATCCACCTAGTAGGCTTTCTTTAATTTACGCACCATAGCAGGGTGCCACACACTAGAGGCAACCTTGCCGTAGTGACAGGCCTTGCCTGTGTAACAACTGGCTCTTGCACGCGAGCAGCGTAGCAACAAAGAAAGAAAAACAAATATGAGGACTAAATACGCTTCCAATGCGTAGCTCGAGAAATGTACTTGATGGGCAGAAAAGTTTCTTGCCGACTCACATTTATTACCAAGTAGAAGGGATGGGAATAGGGAGGGGCGCGGCACTCCGTTCGCGTGTCTCCAAACACATAAAGTATATTTTATGGAGAAAACACGCGCCGCTGAAAGGGAAGCTTCACTACGCGCGCGTCGCCACCTGCTATTGGCTGAGGTAGGCAACGCGTGTCAGTGAATGAGCAACCTGAGATAAATGAAATAACCAGCGCTCACTGTCGTATGCGCAAGAGCACCGTGGCAACAATACGTTCTCAACCGAACGTAAAGACAATGTAGCACACAACAGTTTCATTAAGGAATATCACGTTCCAAAAAGAATGCTGCATAAAGCGGACTCTAAAACAAACCTATGCTGAACCAGGCATGTCACATTACAATAGGCAAGTATAAAATAGGCAACAAAGTAACACTACTCCATTCAACAGTCTAAGGAAAACTAGGAGGTGTGACTTAGCTGGGGCGTCAGCAGCAAAGAAAGAGGAGTTGGGGTTAGAGGAATGGACCTTTATGGGTTGGCTCTCAGCCCATTGGCTGCCCCAAGGGCATGACCTGCCCTCCATTTTGGATTGGGATGTTTTCCATTATATTGTTGGAACTGTTATAAGTTATGTCACAAAAAAATGTTTATTGCAAAAGTTTTTTCTTCTTTGCTGCTGTGGTGTCAGAGTAAAGATTGTTATGCATAATATAGCCTCCTGTCTTGCCATAGAATCTTAGGGCTGTCCACCCACTCTGCCCGTATGTTTGCCTTCTTAGTATTCCCCGATTCCACTCCAACACACTGAGCCTTTCATTAGGAAATACCCCCTAAGCTTCACAGTATGACAGTTGCAGAGCAGGCTTTTTATAACGCAGTTCTGGCAGATAAAGCGTTGCGAAAAACGTACTTAAGTTTGAGCTGTTGAGCTATATCTCTCGATGGGGCAGGAGCAGCAGGCTGTATCTGAGCGCGGAGCTATTCAGGTCTGTTGCTCATGTGGAGCTTGTATAAGGTTGAGCCTTAAGTTCTACAGGCGTTTCTGTGCTTTACCGTTCTAATACTTTCTCCCCTATTGTATCGCGCCACTTGCGCCCGCCCTTCGCCTTGTTGCTTTCGATTTCCTCAGGGGAACTTCAATGAGGGGATCTTGATACCAATATTCGGCCGATACATCTGCTTCCCTTCGGTCCCTTAGTGCTTTTATCGGGCGATTTTGTTTCAGGGACGCAACCCGTGCAGGCATAAAGAGAACACGTGCCGCGTGCCCGGACCTTCAAAAGCTCTTCTTCTAGTCTTCTATTAATGTCCCAACTTATAAGCACCCGGATCCAGGCTGCAGAGCGACCCGATCCTCGCCAACACATTTGTTTTGTTTTCCGAAGAGGGAAAATGCAATTTACTCCTCAGTGCACAGAAGCCATCTTGGAATCTCCACTGTGACTTTTAATGTGCATTTATGATCATTCTTGACACGCATCCTTGTCTCCTTTTGGTCTAACCATACAGTCCTCTGCTGGACTTGCCCCAGTGTATTGATGACTCTGCTGGACAGTTAAGATGTGGCAGCAACGAAACTCTGGTTAAGCCATTTCATGTTATTTGCCACACCCCCAACGTATTCATCGTTCCAAGAATTGATCCACCATCGCTCCTACATTCTACACATGCGGTATTGCTGCTGGGAATTTTTTACACTACCTTTTCATTCAACAGTTGCTGTTGTTAACCAGGAGTCCAGAATTGCGGTGTAGAATCCCACCTCTCTATGCAGAGGCGACTCTCCGATTTCTACATTCGAGGGATTTATTTGGGGCTGGGGGGAAGGCACGTGTTAGTCACCCGCACTAATATTCCAACTGCACCCTCTTCTGAACAACACAGTTAATAAAAACGACTTTATTTAGAATTGGTATTCGGCTGCTAAACTTTGGTGGGGGCGTCTCCCTAGTTGACATTCTGCATGCATGCACAGCATTGCCATAGAAAGGGAGCAGGAGTCAGAGTCTTGCCGGGCTTGTTTCAGATGGGAAGATGGCTGCCTCATCTCCTCTTTTAAGGCGGAATGAGGGTGCAGATATGGCAAATAAAACAAAACTGGGAACCACTTGAGGATTCTTTTAGGTAGGCCACAGATATTCTCCCTTTTTTCACTTCCTAAAACTGCAGATTAGATAACAAACATTTGGATTAATGCACAGATCGTTGTATATTCTTCCCAAGTTGCAATAAATTTAATTGTTGGGTAATACTGCCTGTGCATTGAGGTTGTAATTGTATATGTGCACTAAATATTCTAATTCGGCTAAATATTCACGTTTGTTTTATGCTATGTTGCTGACTTTTTACCCTGCACCGCTACCACTTGCATGGTCTCCATGCGCTCTGGAGGTTCTAAAGGTGGGTGGGTTTCGTTAATGGAGAGATGGGAAAAATGCAAGATCGCTTTGCTGCTGTGTTGATGCCTGCAGTTCGGAAGGGATAATGGGAGCCTCAGGCCGAAGCGCTTTTGTGTGCCGATGGGAGCATCATGTGCGCATGGTGCTAGAGGTGCATGTCACGACCCTCCCCCAAAACCCCTCTGGCAAGCCCATTGGCCAGGTGGAGTCAGGACTCGGGACTCTAGAGCCTGACATCCTCTTCACAAGCCCTCATGGGGCCTGTCCTGGTGCCTATGACGCCAGGCTCATACACCATGAAAAACAATGTTCTTGGGAACTACTTTATTGTATTGTCAGCCAACATGGAGGCATCCACATAGCTTGGTTCCTAAGAACCAAGCTATGCGGTCTAGTGTTTTGGGTGTGGCAGCCTAGGGACTACTTTACCTGGACTATTTTGTTGGTACTATTTAAAACACACCCGAGCAAGACAACACGCTTCGCGTTACTTTGCAGCTTGCAACGTGACGCTCACCGTGTCCAGCTATTCCCTCGAACCTCAGAGAAGCAGAACCTGCAAGGAGACAAAAGGAACATCATTAGCAGCAGCATCTTACCTGCATTCTTCATCTCTAAACACTCGCAGCTACTGAGAACA
Source organism: Ambystoma mexicanum (assembly GCF_040938575.1). Classification (NCBI taxonomy): domain Eukaryota; kingdom Metazoa; phylum Chordata; class Amphibia; order Caudata; family Ambystomatidae; genus Ambystoma; species Ambystoma mexicanum. The sequence continues at coordinate 1,016,042,785 of NC_090932.1, forward strand.
GCTTCCTCGGATCTGCACGCCTCCCAGACAGAACGACCTAAAAGAGGAAGATAGAGGCAACATTAAAGAAAGAAGTAGAGACATTTACAAATTACGAACTGCTCAAAAGGCTTACCTGGCTGGTTGCCTCTCGGCTGGCACCACTCCGGACATTCCACTCGCGCTGAAGAACACCGCGACCTACAAGGTTAGCAAAGGCAAGACTTCGCAGCGCTGCGCATAGTGCTTACTTACCGTATCATAGCGCTCTTAATGCGCCATCATTTACCAGTGGGGCTCAACCAAGCCAGTTCGACGCGCTGAAGCTCCGCAGACCTAAGGGAGAAAAAAGAGACATTTTAAACAAAGAAAGGCATGCAGGATAGCAACAAAACTAAAGAACAGCAATAAGACCGACCTGAACAATATCAAACGGGCCGGCGTCAGTGAAGTAACTGGACTGCACTCGCCCATGAAAGACAACGCGCCCCTGCAAACAAGGCAGGACGGAGAGCACGCCTAATTCTACCACAAGGTGAGGAGAAGGCGCCAGAGGGACTGAAATCATACGGGGGTGGAGGGAGGATACTTACCCCAGTCGGTCAGTCTTGAACACAGTCCTCCTGTATTTTCAGGCAGAACCTTCTCCGCAGACCACATCAGGCAAAGTTGAGAAGCATACCAGCGTGTAACACGGCTGGGTGGCGTCCCTGTGGATACCAGGTGAGCGTAACAGTGCACTCATCGGTTGCTCTGTAGGGATGGAATTTAAATTGCTGCGTGTTGCTGTTGGTCTGGGCATTGTGTGTTTGGGTGTGAAGCAGTGTGTTCTTGTTGAGGCAAATCATCATGAATTCTGCGATTTATGTCATTCAAGTATTGGTCCATGGGTGTACTTCGTTTTCAAGGTGTGTGATTGGTGGGTTTCCCAGGAGTGTGATTGATTTCTTGCCATGGTGTGCTATTGTGACAATGTCACCTTGTCTCGGGAGGATATAACTCAGGGGCAATGTGCTTGCCTTGGAAGCAAGACGACATGCAAAAATACAGGTTCGATCCCCGGGTCCGCGCTTAGAAACCTCTGGGTATTAAGCGCGTAATAAATAACCTAGCATATCACCTGTGGAGGACAGGAAAGGCCAAGCTTTAGTTAAGTTTTGTTGTATATTTAGTTACTTAAAGCCCTGTGATGTATGGACAAGCTAGACAGGTTCATGGCCATCCCAGAAAATAGGACACCCAAGAGGCCAAGGGAGGTACCCCAGGAAGGGCCAAGGGCTAAATACCCGAAGCACTTTAACCCCCTACAGGAAGACATGGACTCTTACGACCTCACTGAAGAGGATTCTCACTTCCAGGAAGAGGATGAGTTTGTGTATAATGAAGACCAACAAGAGGAAGAAAGTTTTCATGAAGGTGAAGAGGGCTACGAGGAGGACCCAGGTGAAGGTGGCTCACAGCCCTGGCAGTCACCATCAGGGTCTACAGACCCCGACACTATAGACATTTCTTCTCCTCAGACCACACTGGTCGGGAACCCATCTCCAGTAGACGATCAGCCCACCTTCAATGCGCTACTGAGGAAGGCAGCAGCGCATTTTGAAGTTGAAACTGGGGAGGTCACCCCAGATACTGATTTCGTCAAAAGGATTATTAAGGAAAAACCTCCCACTAGTCAAACTATTCCTATCCTCGCCTCGGTTAAGAGACGACTCACCCCATCGCTGTCCACCCCCGCGCTGTTAAGAGGGGTTAATCCAAGAATCGAGAAATTGTTCGCACCCTCTCAGACAGACCCATTATATATCAGGGGTCACTCAGTCCCGGACTCCTTAGTGGTTACTAACACAAGGAAGAGGGCTGGGGTTCCACTGTCAACCAGCGAGGCACCCCCAGACAAAGAAGGGGAAAAAACATTATGCCTTGGGCAAAAGAATTTCCGCCTCGGCAGCGTTTTCAATTAGGATTGCCAATAATAATACATTGTTGGCAAGCTATGCGGATGCTCAATGGGGAAAGATTAAGCAGGACATCGAAAAAGCCCCTGAACCTCTAAGAACACGCTTATTGGCTACAGTTACAGAAGGAGCTCTGGTCAACCAGAGCATCATTAAGAACACTCTTGATGCGGCAGAAACTGCTGGCTGTTCTTTGGTGCAGGGAATTCTGCTGAAGCGTCACGTCTGGCTTCGCAATTCCGGTTTCAAGGCAGAAACGCAGGCGTCACTCATTAATAAGCCAATAGAAGAGTCAAATCTCTTTGGAAGGGCAGTGGACGATGCACTGGAAAATGCGAAGAAAGAATTCGACACCATAAGGACCTTAGACCAAATCTCATAGCCTCCAAACAGGCGGGGATTTGGGAACAAGCGCTTTTTTCGTGGCCAAAGCCAACAGCAGCAACAGCATTACACTGCAGGCAACTGGCTCTCTAATCAGGGTACCAGTAACCAGTATAACCAAAGAGGACAACGCCGTGGCAAGGGCAGAGGCCGGGGCTCCAGCCCCAGAGGCACCCTGGCAAGTAACACCAAATAACCCGAAGGTTCGGGTCCCCTCCCATGCGTCTCTGGTTGGGGGCCGGATAACATCGTTCCTTTCAGCATGGGAGGGAATAACATCAGACTGGTGGGTTTTGTCAACCGTAGCCCAAGGGTACTGTATAGAGTTCAATCGGTCCCCCACCTACAGACCTCCAAGGGGACGACGCCTGTCACCAGAACACCTCGTCATCCTCCTGCAAGAAGTACAACAGCTGCTACAGAAAGGAGCAATAGAGGTCATGCCCCTATCTCAGGTAATGGAAGGTATTTATTCAGTGTACTACCTTGTACCCAAAAAGGACCTAACCATGCGCCCTGTACTAGATCTGCGCCCAGCAAACAAGTTTGTAAAACCACAAACATTTCGTATGGCAACATTACAGGAAGTAATTCCCCTGCTATCTCAGGGGGACTACATGACAACACTAGACATGAAAGATGCATACTTTCATATTTTGATGTTGCCAGCGCACAGAAAATACCTCAGGTTCATGATAGAGGGCAAACACTACCAGTTCAGAGTGCTACCCTTCGGCATAGCGTCTGCACCGAGGGTATTCACGAAGGTACTGGCAGTGGCAGCGGCCCACCTGTGCAGGTTGTCCATACCGGTATACCCTTACCTCTACGATTGGCTCGTAACAGGGGAGTCCTACGAGACATGCTTCTCAAACACCCAGAAGACAGTAGACCCTTTTGTTTCAACTGGGCTTCTCCATCAACGAGAAGAAGTCCAGCTTAGACCCCAGCCAAATCAAACAATTCCTAGGGGCTCTAATTCGAACAAAGGACGGCCTCGTCTTCCCCTCCAACGAGAGGGTCCAAAATATGCTGTTTCAAATCCCTCAATATGTGGCCGGTCGAGAGTTGACGGTACGCAAAGCAATGCGCTTGCTAGGAATGATGGCGTCATGTATTTATTTGGTACCTCACGCGGGCCTGCGCATGCGCCCAATGCAAGAGTGGCTCAACAGCCAGTGGTGTCAGGCCAGCGGACAATGGGACGATCTAGTGGTGGTCTCGCAGGCCTTGGTTCTCTCGCTACGGTGGTGGTCGAAGGAAAACCTGGTAATAGGGAAACCATTCGCCACCCCCGCAGTGGAAGCCACTCTAACCACAGACGCATCCCTCACAGGATGGGGGGCTCACCTATCCCATCAGACTGCTCACGGAGTCTGGCCTCCAAGCGTAGCATCCAAACACATAAACTTATTAGAGCTACTTGCAGTGTTCAAGGCACTAAAAGCCTTCCAGACACACCTACAAGGGAAGACAGTGATGGTCCTCACGGACAGAACCACAGCCATGTACTACCTCAACAAGCAAGGGGGCACTCACTCTCCAGGACTGTCCAGGCTGTCCCAGAACATCTGGAAGTGGGCTCTCAGACACAACATGTTCCTATTGTCACAACATGTACCAGGGGAACTCAATCTGCTAGCAGACGAACTCAGCAGAGACTTCCCTCTGCCCTCAGAGTACGAATGGCGGTTACACGAAGACATCGTCTTCGACGTCTTCACACAATGGGGCTTCCCAGAAATAGACTCTGGAGAACTCACAATGCCTAGATTACGCCTCCAGATACCCACAGAACCGCTCCCAAGGGGAACGGTCTCTGGATACCATGGTCAGGGAAATTTGTTTACGCTTTTCCCCCGACTCCTCTGCTGAACAAGATAGTGCACAAGATGCACCAGGAAGCAGTCACCATGATACTGATAGCCCCGATGTGGGCCCGCCAACCATGGTTTGCGCACCTCATGGAGATGTCTCTGTCCCCACCAGTGAGAACTGCCCTGCCCGTACAACTTGCTGTCACAGGACAAGAGCAAGACACTACACCCATGCCCACAGAACATGAACTTAGCAGCCTGGCTCCTGAGGTCATAGAATTTGGCCATTTACAACTCCCTCAGAGATGCATGGATATTCTCAAAGAAGCTAGAAAACCCAACACTTGCCACTGCTATTCTAGCAAGTGGAAGAGATTTGTCATCTGGTGTAGAGGTAAGAGCATCAACCCAGTCCACTGCTCTCCCACACAAATGATCCTGTACCTGACCCATTTACTGGACTCGGGTCTAGTGTTCAATTCTATTAAAGTCCATCTAGCTGCACTTTCTGCATACACCACCTTAACTTAAGGTGTCATGGTGGAAAGTCCCAGTTATCAAAGCCTTCATGGAGGGGATAAAGAGAATACACCCTCAGATAGCAAACCCAGCTCCCGGCTGGGACCTTAATGGGGTACTTACCAGGCTCATGGGCTCACCCTTTGTACCCATGCACAAGGCAACTCTTAAGGACCTTACCCTTAAGACTGCTTTCCTAATAGCTATCGCCTCCATTAGGAGAGTAAGTGAACTACAGGCTCTTTCTATTCTAGACCCCTTCGTAACAGTTCACAAAGATAAGGTGGTTCTACGCACACATCCAAGGTTTGCAACGAAATTCATATCGAAATTCCATGTCAACCAGTCAATAGAACTACCAACGTTCTTTCAAAACCCTTCCAATTTGGGAGAAAAAAGCCTGCATACACTCGATGTGCGCAGAGCTGTTATGTTTTATATGGAAAGAACTAGGCCACTGAGAAAGTCTAATCAGTTCTTTGTCTTGGTGGCAGCAGGAAGAGAAGGAGATGCAGTCTCAAAGTCCACTATATCTAGATGGATTGTTCAATGCATCTCTCTCCCTTACACTCTTGCTAAGAGAGAACTACCCTTCAAGCCAAGAGCACACTCTACTCGAGGCACTGGGGCATCCATAGCATTCATTGCAAACGTTCCCCTTGAGTCCATTTGCAAAGCGGCAACCTGGAGTTCTGTACACACCTTTACAAAACACTACTGTCTAGATGCTCACTCTAGATCGGATTCCCAGGTGGGACAAGCAGAATTAAGACATCTTTTCTCTACTGTTCCTTCTCACAACCCACCTTCAACTCCGGGTACTGCTCGCTAGTCTGTGCACAGCATGTAATTCTAAGCAGATTAACAAACATCAGAAGACAATGCATTACTTACCGTAAAAGCATTTCTGATGGTTGTATCTGCTTAGATTCACATGCGCCCACCCTTCCTCCCCGCTCGGATGGAAGGAACATAGACATCTTTCTACATCTCTCTCTCTTTTCTGTACTCACTCACGTATAGAAGGCTCCCTCAGGGCAGAAAAAATACAAACAGTGGCTTGTGGAATCTGCTTAGATCACATGCTGTGCATAGGCCGACATCTAGTGGAAGCTGCAGAGTATTACAGTTTGTTTTTCGAAACTCGAAAATGGGCGTCGACACAGGCGTGCCAGTAATACTATCCCTAGTGTGACGTCCACCGTACCCAAGATCCCTCACGCGTCTTGGATCCTCAGATTGTTTTTTTCCGCCATACTGGTCGGAAGCATCTTGCGGAGTCCCCTGGCCTTAGCCATACTTTTGCTAATTATAGAAGTTTAAAATTATTTACTGACATCCTTCCCCACCCCAACGTCGACACTCGACGACGGCTGGAGAAGACATCGACCGTCGGCTGCTGCATGACGGATCTGGGCCTCGGAAGGCCGCTGGCCTCGGCCCGGGCCTAGTAGGCCGCTGGCCTCGGCCCTGCAAGTAGGGAGAGTGGGGGGTGGTACATACTCTTCACTCTTGGTATATAGGTACACCTTATATATTTCCTACACTTACCAGCCCGCTGCCTCAAGGTGCGTATGGAGGGTACCCCTTTCCAATTCTGCCCCAAGTGCAACCGCAAATACCCTTGGGTCGACAGGCACGCCACGTGCAATCTCTGCTTGCCGAGGGACCAGCCCGAAGCGAACTGCAGAGCGTGTAGTAGGTTTAAGCCTAAGACACTTAAGGACCGTTCGACAAAGCGTTGGGCCCACCACGCCAGGCAGGCGGCCATGGCAGCGGAGGGCGCCTTCAGCGATGGCAGCGACGCCGTACTTTCGGACGGCGAGGGCATTACGGCGTCGAAAGACTGCCGAGCGCAGGTCCCCGACCTCGGAAGGTTGTCCGGCAGGGCGGCTATGGGAAAGACCCCCGGCGACGCAAGCGCTACACACCCTACACACACTAAGCACACTAAGTCCAACCGAACCTCGACGACGTCGACTTCTCGGAAAGAGGCACAAATAGAACGGTCCGACTCTGTGTCCTCTGGGCGCTCTCGATCGAGATCGCCTCATGACGCAAGGCAATCATCCACTCTTGCCAAGAGTTCCTCGCTCCCTAGATTAACAGAAGTTCGATCGTCGGAAGACGAAGACGACTTCCACCCCCAGGCCGCGCTCCAGGAGACCGAGGCCGCAGTTAACACCAGCGAGGCCCCACGCTTGAAACAAGATACCTCTCCAGACCCTCGACGCCAGGCGTCGAAAGTCTCTGGGGCCTCCAAGGGGCAGGGAAAACATTTTTCCACGCACGGGGAGGGGGGGAAACAGCGGAAAGCACAGCCTTCCACTCCTGTAAGACCATCCTTCCACCCTAAGCAGACAGACAAACATAAATCTACTGGGACATCAACTTCCAGCAAAGGTACCCTTGATAAGTCCTCTAAGTTGCCTACTAAAGTCATACCCTGTTCCAAAGAATGGTCCAGTGAAGACATAGACAGGGTCATGTCAAGGATGTCTTCCTTAGCTGATTTTTATGACAAAAACCCAGAACATTTCCTTTCGTATGACCCTCAAGGGGCCACACCCTCAGGCTCCTCTGACCCTATCCCCCTAAGTAAGAAGGCCCGGTTCGAAAGACCTGAACCCTTCGAGGTGCAGCCTTTCTCTACTCCATACTCTACTCCACACCCCAGATACCAAGGACAGCCTTTCCCTGAAGGGGACCAGGAGTTTACAATTATGGAGGAACAAACCGGGACTGAATACTATGCGGATGATGAGGACCTGGAGGAGGTAGAAGATGAACAGGAAATTTACAGAGTAGATTCCCCGGTAGAGAGCGAAGCCCCAGTTACCGACTCGCCAGTTGATAACCAGCCCCTCCTTAATGAAGTTCTCGCTCGCGCAGCAGAACATTTTCACATCGACACCCACGGTGTACAAGAGGAAAGGGACTTCGCAGAAGAGTTGGTGGGAGAGAGGAGGCCGGTCGCTCAGACCATCCCTATCCTTAAATCCATCCAACGGAGAATAGATCCATCCCTGGTGAACCCTAACCTCACCAGAGCCGTCAACCCCAGAGTCGAAAAACTTTTTCGGGCAGCCCAGTCTGACCCTCTTTATATAAGAGGACATCTTAAACCAGACTCCCTAGTGGTTACCAACACTCGGAAGAGGGCTGGGACACCCTTATCGTCGTCAGAAGCTCCTCCCGACAAGGAGAGCAAAAGACTGTACGGGTTTGGCAGGAAGGTAGCCTCAACGTCCGCCTACCAAGCAAGGATTGCAAACTCCACCACCCTGTTGGCTAGTTACAACTGCCATCAATGGGAAGAGGTCGCGGCGCTCATAGCCTCTGCTCCTGAACCGTTAAAGGGCCAGTTGGCTCGGATCTCGGCAGAAGGGAGAGCCGTGTCTGGTTGCATATTAAAAGCAACTTTCGACGCTGCGGACAACGCAGGAAGATTGATAGCAGAAGGTACTGTTATCAAAAGACATGCGTGGTTACGGCAGTCGGGGTTCAAAACAGAAACCCAGGCTTCATTAATAGACAAGCCGGTGGAACCCGATCTATTGTTTGGGAAAGCGGTCGAAGACGCACTTAAAAATGCCAAGGACGAGTACGAGACTCTCAAATCCCTTGGCCAGCTTACCAACAAACCCCCTAACCAGAGGGGGAACAGTATTTTTCGTCGCCCACGCGGCCAAACTTCACAAAGAGGCAACTATGCCCAAGGACAGGGTACACAATGGAACAACAACCAGCAGTCTACCCAGAGTTACGGCAGGGGTAACAAGAGAGGTCGTGGAAGAGGCAGAGGCAGCCCCAACAAGGGAGGTGGCACGCCTCCACCAAAGCAGTGACGCTCAGTTCAGGGTCCCTTCTCACGCAACCCCAGTAGGGGGACGCATTTCCAACTTCACCCAGGCTTGGGAAGGGATCACCTCAGACAGATGGGTGCTGTCAACAGTGTCCACAGGATATTGTATAGAATTACTGCAGCGTCCCCGGAACCACCCTCCACGACAAAGAATACACTCCTTAGAACATCAGAAGATCCTTCTCGAGGAGATCGCCATTCTGCTAGAAAAGGACGCGATAGAACTCGTCCCAGGACACCAGGTAAACAAGGGTATCTATTCAACTTACTTCCTTGTGCCAAAGAAAGATTTGACAATGCGCCCAGTATTGGACTTACGGCCTGCCAACAAGTATGTCAAGCCCCAAAAATTCCGTATGACCACGCTACAAGAGGTAATCCCCCTCCTAAAAAGGGGGGATTACATGGCAACCTTGGATATGAAAGATGCTTATTTTCATATTTCCATGCTCCCAGCGCACAGAAAATACTTGCGCTTCAAAGTGGACAGTCGCCACTACCAATTCAAGGTACTGCCCTTCGGGATAGCTTCAGCACCAAGGGTATTCACCAAGGTACTGGCGGTGGCGGCTGCACACCTACGCAGGGAGGCAATCCCAGTTTACCCTTATCTGGACGACTGGCTCATAACGGGGGAAACCCCAGGAATTTGCAGGTCAAACATTCAGAGGACTATCGACCTCCTCCACGAATTAGGCTTCTCTATCAACGAGAAGAAGTCAAGTCTAGTGGCAAGCACCTCAAAACAGTTCCTAGGAGCAATCCTAGATACTCAAAAAGGGTTGACCTTCCCTTCGGAAGAGAGAATTCGGAATATACTACTGCAAATTCCACATTATCAGTCAGGTCAACAAATAACGGTACGCAAAGCAATGCGGTTACTGGGCATGATGGCGTCATGCATTTACCTGGTCCCCCACGCGCGTCTGCGCATGCGTCCCATGCAGGAATGGTTGGCGAAACAGTGGTCTCAGGCAAGTGGTCAGTGGGACGATCTAGTGGTCGTTTCGCCAACACTTGTACAGAGCTTACACTGGTGGACAAGAGAGAATCTCGCAAGGGGAAAACCCTTTTACGATCCCGAAGTACAGGCAGTGGTGACTACAGATGCATGCCTGACTGGGTGGGGAACTCACCATCTCCACCACACAGCTCAGGGTCTCTGGTCTCACTCAGTAGCCAAGAACCACATCAACCTGCTAGAGCTTCTGGCAGTATTCCGAGCGCTTCGGGCGTTCGAGCCCCATCTGCTAAACTTGTCGGTGCAGATCCGGACGGACAGCATGACAGCCATGTTCTATCTGAACAAACAAGGAGGGACTCGTTCGCCAAATCTGTCCAAGCTTGCCCAGAAAATCTGGATATGGGCACTCAGACGGAACATCTTCCTGTCATCACAACATGTTCCAGGGGAGCTCAATTCCCTAGCGGATGCCCTAAGCAGAGACTCCCTCCCAGAAGAACACGAATGGGTCCTTCACAGAGATATCGTAGAAGATCTCTTCTCTCAGTGGGGTTTCCCCACTATAGACCTATTCGCCACAAGCGAAAACAAACAATGCCCAGGATTTGCATCCAGGTTCCCCCAGCCAGACTCCCAAGGGAACGCCCTGTGGATGAACTGGTCAGGGATGTTTGCGTACGCTTTTCCACCAACTCCTCTCATCAGGAAGGTAGTGTACAAGATGAACAAGGAATCGATGACGCTCATCCTAGTTGCTCCCATGTGGGCGAGACAACCATGGTTTCCACACCTACGCAGGATGGCGGTGTGCGAGCCCATCAAACTCCCAGCCTGGTACAACCTACTGTCCCAGCAACAAGGTCAAACAGTGCACCAGGAACCCAACTCAATGAACCTGGCAGCATGGCTCCTGAGGTCATAGAGTTTGGCCATCTCAATTTACCACAGAGGTGTATGGACATCCTAAAAGAATCCAGGAAACCAAACACAAGGCACTGTTACTTTGACAAGTGGAAGAGATTCGTTATTTGGTGCCAGAATAAACAAATCAACCCAGTTGATTGCACTCCTTCCAACGTTGTAACATACATGCTCCACCTGCTGGACGCAGGTTTGGTTTTTAACTCTCTGAAAGTACACCTGGCAGCCCTCTCGGCTTACACCACATCCCATAACAAAGTATCGTGGTGGAAAGTACCAGTAGTTAAAGCCTTCATGGAAGGAGTAAAGAGACTTCACCCTCCTATTTCGAACCCACCGCCAGGATGGGACCTCAATGTGGTGCTAGCTAAGCTCATGGCCCCCCCTTTCGAACCCATGCATAAAAGTAGTCTCAAACACCTGACTTATAAAACGGCCTTCTTAGTAGCCATTACCTCTATAAGAAGGGTCAGTGAAATTCAGGCTCTGTCAGTGCAGGATCCTTTCTTTACTATCCACAAAGACAAACTGGTTTTACGCACACACCCTAGGTTCTCACCTAAATTTATATCTAAATTCCATGTAAACCAGTCCATCGAGCTTCCGGCTTTCTTCCAGAACCCGCAAAGCTCAGCTGAGGTGAAACTACACACCCTTGATGTGCGTAGGGCGGTCCTCTACTATGTAAATAAAACCAGACCGCTAAGGAAAACAGATCAACTGTTTGTCTCCGTAGCTACAGGCAGAGAGGGGGATCGCGTCTCTAAAGGCGCGATCTCGAAGTGGATTATCAACTGTATACAACTGTGTTACTCTCTTTCTGAAAGAACTCTGCCTTTTACGCCAAGGGCCCATTCTACTAGAGGCATTGGGGCCACTCTGGCTTTCATTGCAAATGTTCCCCTCGACACCATTTGCAAAGCAGCTACTTGGAGCTCTATTCACACTTTTACTCAGCATTACTGCATTGACACTCATTCCAAGACAGATACACAAGTGGGACAAGCGGTTCTAAGACACCTGTTTGCTCATGACCCTTCTCACATCCCACCTCCTTCTTCGGGTACTGCTCGCTAATCTATGCACAGCATGTGATCTAAGCAGATTCCACAAGCCTCAGAAGGGATACATTACTCACCGTAATCGTATTTCTGATGCTTGTATCTGCTTAGATTCACATGCGACCCACCCTTCCTCCCCTCCGAGAGAAGGCGCATGATTGCTTGTAGTCTTACCTTTCTGTCTATCTGCTTGGATTATCTGTACTCACGCTACTCCTCATGCTTCCTCATGTCAGAAAAAATACAATCTGAGGATCCAAGACGCGTGAGGGATCTTGGGTACGGTGGACGTCACACTAGGGATAGTATTACTGGCACGCCTGTGTCGACGCCCATTTTCGAGTTTCGAAAAACAAACTGTAATACTCCGCAGCTTCCACTAGATGTCGGCCTATGCACAGCATGTGAATCTAAGCAGATACAAGCATCAGAAATATGATTACGGTGAGTAATGTATCCCATATATATATATATATAATATATAATATATATATATAATATATATATATATTATATATGTGTATATTACATTGCCACTGTAGTGGCCATGTAGTTATGGTTAAGTTGGTGTTTCCATAGGAAGAACACTTTTTGGGCGGCTTATAACTTCGCTCCCCCTGGACAAATCCTCACCAAACTTTGCAGAAGAAGTATATGGCCCACTCTGAATTTTTTTGCAAAGTTTGGTGAGGATTCGTCCAGGGGGGGAAAGTTATAGGGGGGGTCCCAAAACTTTTTTTTTTCCCATAGACTGAATGGGAAAAAACTTTGCGCACGGCTACAGCCCAAACCGCTGGACGGATTTACACCAAATTTGCGGCAGGAGCGGCGGCCTGGTCCCGAAAGCGCGCTTTTGCAAATTTGGTGTAAATCCGTCCAGTTGTTTATTTAAAAATGACCAAAATGTAAGGCAAAAAAATTAGTGATATCTGTGTTCGCTTCGCGGACGGACTTCCCTGTTCGCTCCGCAGACAGCACCCTGATTGGCCCATGGCCTTGCGTCATGTCCGCGGACATGTGACGTGTTCGCTGATTGGACGGCGAGGGGCGTGGAGCGCGACAGATTTTCTGTGGCGCCCGCCATCTTGTATTCACCGTCGACCGCGTACAGCGCGGTGAAACGTGGATAAAAAATTGTATTTAGTGCCCTGTGTTGGTGTGTAAGAGTGTTTGGGGAGGGTGGGGGAGTATGAGATAGGTTCAATGTTTTGTTTTTTTATGTGCTAGACGTTTTTGTTGCGTTCGATTTGTCCGCGGAGAACACGGCTATTCTGACATTTTGTAAATAAACTAAATGGTGGGGTGTTTAGAGGACAGAGTATGTGTAATTTTTGTTCGCAAGGAAGGTAAAAATGAGCTATGAACACTCGCGGTGTACTTAATTGTTCGTAAATACACAAACTGGGGGTGTCCTCAGGACGCTGTCCGTATTGTAATCTGTCTAGTTGAATGATGTGTTCTAAGAACACTCGCGATGTCCTGAAATGGTTGCAATTACACAAAATGGGGGTGTTCTGAGAACGTTGTTTGTATTGTTCGTTGTCAGGGTGAAAGTGTTTTAAGACCACTCCTTTTGTCCGCTAATAGTACAATTTCCTATGGGCGTCAACCGACTTTTTGTCTACTAAAGAAACAATAAATCCGGCTGGTGTGCGCCGACATTATGTGATAATCCTATGACTGGCGCTATTGACCTGGCTGACTTGCTTTTGCGACACTAAATCATATCTCCCGCCCCTAAACCTGATATTATCAAAGCATTCATATTCCCCGCCTCTCTCCGTGACGTTACAGGGTGCGTCATCAAACGCGCCCAGTCCTCTCCAGTCCTAAGTGACTTTACACAGAACCCGGAAGACAACACATATTATGTCACAACACAGCGCGCCACAATTCGGAATATGAAAGTGATTTAAAAGCAAACAGCAAGATTGTAAATGTTGTAAAGTACATTTATTTGACATCAAATGTTTAGAAAATATTCAGCAATTTACATTTGTCTTTGTTGTCGATCCGCAAAAGTTCATGTTGAGGCACGCGATGTTCCTTTGCGGTACAGAGGGTGTTAGATCAGCTTACAACTCAGTGCGCCACAATTCGGAATATGAAACTGTGGTTTAAAAGTAAACAGCAGGATTGTACATTTGGTAAAGTACATTTATCTCACATGAAATGTTTAGTGAATATTCAGCGATTTGCTATTGTCTCTGCTGTCGATCAGCAAAAGTTTATTTGGAGCTACGCGTTTTTCCTTTGCGGTAGATAGGCTGTTGGTTTATGATAAAAGCAGTAAATGGTCGCTCTGATAATCGGAAGGTTGCTCCAAAAACGAGGCATTAGACCACCCTATTGGTTGGTATGTTGTTTGTAGCCGCTAGTACTGCGTAAGGGCATATTGGTCCTTGGCGATTGTCCCATAAAATGGTTAGGGTCATGAAGTTGCATATTTGGACCTGCACCTGGCAGTTGAAGACCCCATCCGCTGGAGTCTGTAAATCGTGACATAGGCAAAATGGGGCCACATACCTGTTTTAAAAAACATAAATTAGTCTCACGAGCCGATCTTCATTAAAAATCATCATTTTATTTATTAGGGTGTGAAACTATTTGCTATCGAAGATAGTGCAACGGAGTATGTTAATAATAAAATAATAATATTTTCTCATTCATATAGCGCTAAGGACCGTGAGGTATCTAAGCGGTGCTTATTATTAACCATGGTGTGTGGTGCTCATTTATCGACCACGGAAGGATGAAAGGCTGAGTTTGGCCTTGCCGGGATTCGAACTTGCGTTAGCAAGCTGTGCACGGATGTCAAAGCGAGCGTTGTACTCGCTGTGCCATTTGACAGGCTACAGTGAAGTGGCACAGCGAGTAGAGCGCTTGACCGCCTATAGACCGGTTAAAATATTTCTATTAACCACCCTGTGTCGTCAGCCTTTTTCAGAGCCCTCTAAACAACAGGGGATCAATTTGGCGGTGATAGTGCGCGGTAGAAAACATTATGCCACTTTCAACGAACAAGTTCAACTTGAGTGGTCTTTAATGCTACGCTATTGTAATTATATTTGGTATAAAATAATCTAAAGGGTTACTTACAGTACAATTGCAATTTCCATTGTCTACGAGTGGTGCAGTCCCAAAATACGACTCCGCGTGTGCCAACGATCTTTCGCATAGTGATATAATATATAAAAGTGGTTTCGTTTCAGAAATTTCATCCTTATCTTCTCTTACGTTTTAGCAACACTCCTTCAAGAGAAGTCTTTCATCACAATCTCTGCCTGTCAAGGTCAAAACACAATACAACCTTATAGTCCGTTTCGTGAGCCTATCCGGGGCCCGAGAAAAAAATTGAAGCAGCTGACCTTCACTGTGAACGAGCATAAATTCTTACTTTGCAACATTCTGTGTAAAGCCATCTGTGAGAAGTTGGTTTTTGCACGCCATGTTTGTATATTGTTTGCGTGATATTAAAAAAAGTTTGTTTAAGGGACGTTATGGTTCTAAGTACAGCCGAAAGACCCCTGAAAATCGCAAGTTATGGTAAGCTATGAAAAATAACTCGCGCCACCACCGTGCACTGCTAAGACTAACACCCAGGACATCAAAGATGACATCGCAAGTGTCATTGATGAACTCACTGATGACATCACATGTGTATGTACTTTTCATGGAATTTGTGTACTAGGGATTTTTATTATAATGTTGCGAAAAAAGTGTCAAGGATATTGCAATAAATATCATACCGTTATTAGTGCTTTGAACGATGCATTGATATAAATAGCATTGTATTATGGGATTCTATCTAGTATACTGAGCTACTAATGGAGAAACATAGCATTGTGTGCAGAGTACAAGATGAAAGTATAATATTTGTAATGCTAATATGTTGAATAATGAAATGATAGTTGTCCTGAAATGTTCAAAAATTCACAAAATGGGGGTGTTCTGAGGACGTTATTCGTATTGTGTGATTGCTTAGCTGTATGCAATGAGGGAATGGCACAGAGAGTAAAGTGGACGCCATCCGCGGACACCGCGGCTGTTCGTGGACAGGGCGTGCTACATCCAGGTTTTTCCAGGAAATCCAACATGGAAAGAAGACTGTACGGATCAGCCAATCAGATGTCGAGGTTGTGGATTTGTGTTGAAAGAGACTGTGTGGTGAAGATGGCAGAAGTGGAGAAAGTCAGGGTGTTGGTGCTCGGAGATATGTTTGTGCATGGTTTACAGCAGTACGCTGAATGCAGGCATGTTGCAAAGAACTTTGATGTGAAAGGAGTGGAGGGGGTGTGGAGCACTGTGCCTGATTGCAATGTACAGGGAATTGTATAAGTTTGTGAGGATATGGCCACGATGAACAGTCCGCATGTGGTAGTTTTGCACTATGGTGCTTTCCATTTGGGCAACGTCAGTGCCCCTACTTTGTTGGCTGATTTGGAACGCTTGGTTCAAGCCGTAATGAAGATCCTTCCAAATGCGAAGTAATTTTTTCAGGATTACTAACTAGGGCAATATGGGACAATAGTTCAGTTTTTTGTCCTCAGCAAAACATTGCTAGGTGTGTCATCAACCGAGTCATGTGTGCCTTCATGCTTAGAGCTGGTATGTTCTTCTGTAACAATGACAATATTGATGCCAGTAATGCTGTTAATTTTAAAGAAGATGGCATTTCTTTATCTTTTACGGGAAATGCCTTTCTATTTTGGAATGTAAGGGTTGCTTTGGAGAAGGTTATGTAAAGATTTTAGGAGTAAAGTAAGAAAGAAAAAAGAAACAAAATGCAAAATAACAGGTGTCTGTCAAGCATCTGTAAAATAAAATACAAAAAACGGCTCTTTTCAGAGACAACTTCAAAGGGGAAATGGGGCACAATATTTAAATTTACATTCACCACGCTCAGATTTTCGATGTGTCCGCGTCGATGGCGGTAGTCCGCGGACATGAAAATCACTACGAGGGGGTTAGTATGTTCTATGTTACATGTATATGAAGTCAGGGATATTATGGTTAAGTTGCGCTACTAAAAACCTATGAAATTCAGTGAAAAAACTTTGTTAAAGGGATGTTATGGTTCAAAGTAATACCGAAAAACCCCTGAAATTCGGCAGTTATGGTAAGATAAGCAACCATAACTCGCGCCGCCACCGTGCACTGCTAACACTAACACCCAGGACATCAAAGATGACATCACAAATGTCATTGATGACATCACTGATGACATCACATGTGCATTTACCTTTCATGAAAAGTCTGTACAAGGGATTCTTAGTGTAATGTTAATAAAAAAAGTGTCAAACATTATTGGAATAAATATCAAGTGCTAATCAGTGCATTAAGCTATGCATTGATATAAATAGCATTGTATTATTAACTTCAATCCAGTATACTAAGGTACTCATGTAGAAACATAGGCATTGTGTGCAGCATACATGATGGAGGTGCAATATTCATAAGCTTGCCATGTTGAATATTGAAATGATAACTGTTTTCATATTAGAGTTTTGCGTACAGTGAAACTTGTGATAAGTAGGTAATAAAACCCACTTACTACATAATTGCATTATTATACACAAATCACAAAGAGACAACACCACATACAAATATGAATATATACAAGGGAATTGAAGTAGGAAAAAGAAACTGCAATAGTAGCAGAAAGTGTTCATAACCTAACTTATTACCTTTATGGAGAGAAATGATTGCTCTGTTTCAAAGCTGTTACTTACCCTATCTATATATATCACATGATGTGTCTGGACCCTAAGGAAAATAGTGTGAGTACAACATATAAGAATATGAGGATATACAGGGAAAGTACAGTAATAAAAAAACATCAAAAGTATCAAAGTGCTGATAAATCTACTGATAATTTTAATACACAAAAAGGATTGCTGTCTTTCAAGGTTGTGACTTCTCCTATGTATATGTTTCATATGATATGACTGGACCATAAGGGAATTATTCTAAGAACATACTTGAAGGATAAGTCTACGAATATAGTAATTTACAATTTTTAGTTCCTGACTGTTACTGAAGAAAATCATGTGACCTAGATATGTCAGGAAAGGAAAAAAAGGGAGAGCCAGCCATGTGATGTCATCAGTGATGTCATCAATGACATTTGTGATGTCATCTTTGATGTCCTGGGTGTTAGTGTTAGCAGTGCATGGTGGCAGCGCGAGTTATGGTTGCTTACCTTACCATAACTGCCGAATTTCAGGGGTTTTTCGGTTTACTTTGAACCGTAACGTCCCTTTTAACAAAGTTTTTTCACTGAATTTCATAGGTTTTTAGTAGCACAACTTGACCATACCGTCCCTTTAACAAAGTTTTTTTTACTGAATATATATATATATATATTACACAGCCACAGGAGTGGCTGTGTAGTTATGGTTAAGTTGCTAATCCCATAGGAAGAGGCACTTTTTGGGCAGCTTATAACTTCGCTCCCCCTGGACGAATCCTCACCAAACATTGCAAAAAAGTATATGGCTCACTCTGAATTTTTTTGCAAAGTTTGGTGAGGTTTGGTCCGGGGGGGCAAAGTTATAGGGGGCGTCCCAAAACTTCTGTTTTTCCCATAGACATAATGGGAAAAAACTTTGCTCACCCCTACAGCCCAAACCGCTAGACGGATTTTCACCAAATTTGCGCCAGGAGCAGCGGCTTGGTCCAGAAAGCGTGCTTTTGGTGAAAATCCGTCCAATAGTTTTTATTAAAATGAACAAAACGTAAGGCAAAAAAAGTAGTGATATCTACGTCCGCTATGCGGACACACTTCCCTATTCGCTCCACGGACAGGACACGGATTGGCCAAGCGGCTTGCTTCATGTCTGCAGACATGTGACGTGCTCTCTGATTGGCTGGGGTGAAGTGCGTCAGATTTTTGGAGACGGCCGCCATCTTGGATTTCGCGGTAAAACATATACAAAAAACACAAATTGCACTCGTCAAACTTATCAAATAATCATAATAATAATATGGCTGCAAGAAGCAAAAAAACATGTTAACTAAAAAATATCCGAACAGGAAGAAAGCATGCAGCGGTGTAGACCACGCTCATGCATAGAAGAGTTCACGTGGTAAAGCGCTTGCGCACAACTACTTCAACCGCTCTTGACATATACCGCACCAGTCAAAACACACAGACACTTTCTTTTTCAAACTCGCACGCGCGCCTCATCCGAACACGGACATGTGTTGAAGAAAACATGCAGAAATGATGACCGCGCACATGAGTTAACGGAAAACACGTATCAGTGAAGACCGCGAACATGCGCTGTAGAAAACACATAGCTGCGAAGACTGCACACACGTGCTGTAGAAAACACGTAGCTACGAAGACCGCACACACGCGCTGTACATAACACGTAGCTGAGAAGACCGCGCACACGTGTTGAAGGAAGCACGTAGCAGTGTCGTTTTCAAACTTACACGCGCGATCTTAACAGATGAATCCAAGCTCACACGCGCCTTATCCGAACACGCACACGCGCTGAAGAAAACACATAGCTGCGTAAACCGCTCACACGCTGTAGATAACACGTAGCTGCGAAGACCGCACACACGTGTTGAATGAAGCATGTATCAGTGTATCTTTTTCAAACTTGTACGCGTGCTCTTAACAGATGAATCCAAGCTCACATGAGCCTCATCCGAACACGCACACGCATTGAAGAAAAACACGCAGAAATGATGACCGCGCACAGGCATTAACAGAAACCATGTATCGGTGAAAACTGCGTACACGCGCTGTGGAAAACACGCAGCTGTAAAGACCGCGCACATGCGCTGTAGAAAACACGTATCTGTGAAGACTGCGTGCACGCGCTGTGGAAAACACGTAACTGTGAAGACCACGACCATGCGCACGTGCTGTAGATAACACGTAGCTGCGAAGACCGCGCACACGTGTTGAAGGAAGCACGTAGTGGTGTAGACTAGGCTCACGCGTAGAAGAGTTCACGTTGCAAAGCGCATGCGCACAGGAGATTTTACGCAGCAGAGAAGTCTGTGCACACGCGTTGGAAGGAACACGTATCAGTGAAGACCGCAGCAGAGTTAGTGACACGAGCAAACGAAAACCACGCACATGCGCAACTACTTCACCCGCTCTTGGCAAAGTTTGGTGGGATTCTGTCAAGAGGGGCAAAACTAGAGCGGGGGGTCAAAAAATTATGTAAAAGCTTATAAATGATGTGTCATTTGACGAATCTACACTTAACTTGGGAAACTGATAATACATATAGACATAAATGATTTTGGAAGTTTGGTGGGATTTTGTCAAGAGGGGCAAAATTAGAGAGGGGGAGTCCCAAAATATTGTAAAGGCTTATTAATGTGGTGCCATTTGACAAATCTACACAAAGGTTTGCAAAAAGATTATAGATCTGGGGGGGGGGGCGCTGTTGCGCCGAAACAAGATGGCCGCCTGAGTGTGAAGCTCCGGACGACGAGGGCACATCTTTGCAGATTTAACCGCTAAAATACAGCTGTGCCAACTATCACTGCTATGGCCGCGGTATAACCTAGCAGTCCACCGACATCCTAACTCTGGGACCCAAAGACCCTCTGTGAGCCCTGCTATTGCTGTGGGAGGCACGACGCCGAGGATGCCCGGCTCTCCCCGTGACGGAGCTGCGAGGACTGCTGATTCGTGCTGCTACTCGGCGCCCCGGCGTGTGCGGCCTCTGTGGGGGAGGGGCGCCGAAGCCCTGGAGGTGCGCGCAGCATCCCTGCTACCAATCTGCCAGACCAGCGGGCGGACTGGGATAGCCCTGCGCCGCTACGTGCTGGCGGCTGGTGCCCGGGGCTCTTGGCTCCCTTCGCTCTGGACTGCACAATGCCGCGCTGCTGACCTGCTCGTCTGCCCGCGTTCCCCTCCCGGAGCGTTCCTGCACACTCTCTTGGCGAGGTAAGGGGGCCGGGTGACTTCCGGTGGGCGGACCCCCCCCCTTTGGTTTGCTGGGCTCCCGCGGCCGCTGCCTTGCTCTGGACGCTGCTGAGGAAAACTGCGGGGGATTGCTGGGCCCATCACTTGCGGTGCCCTTGGGGGCCTGTGTCCCGGGCGTCCCGCGGGTCCGGGACTCTGTGGCGCCACTCTGTTTCAGATCGCTCGGGCCCTGATGGTGGCGCTGCCTTGGGGGCACCCCTACTAGAGACTACTTCCACCAAGCTGAGAGTTCTCCCCCCCCTACCAACTAGCCACCAGCCTCAGCCCACATTGACTCTGGTGCCTCACCGGCGGGTCCGTCCTGTGAACCTGGGTCAGCACCGCACTCCATACTTACCGTGCAAGCTCTGGGGTTGTGAAGAACCCGGCCCTGAATTTTAAGGCCTGCCTTGTGCAGTGCCGGTCCCGAGGTGCGGCGACACCGGTGGCCGAACTCCCATGTGTGCTCCACGGCTGTGAACTCAACCTACTGCAGCATGGGCATACTGAGCTAAAAATATACTTTGGAGAGTAATTCTCATCGCAAACGGGACACTGACCCACTGGCCACATACCTACCGTCCCGAACACTCCTGATTTATGGCTGCTACCGGGCACTACGCTACTTTGCTTATCCACTTTCCTCCAGGACCCCAGGCCCTTGTCCTGCTTACATCATGACTAAGGGAGCCGGTACAGGGAAAAAGCAAAGTTCGTTGAACATGTTTGCTAAAACGCCGTCCAAGCCGCCCCACGATGATACTGAGGAGCCCCTGTCCATCTCGGCCCCATCGACCTCAGACGACTCACAGAAGATGCTGGAGTACATCTGTGATGGCTTCACTACGCTGCACACTAAACTAGACAATATGAATGGGTCCATCTCCTCCATAAAAGCCCATATTGAAAAGACAGATGGGCGTGTGGCGGAAGTTGAGACTCGACTGGGGGTTGCCGAAGATGTACTTGGCTCTCTACGGGCTGAGGTCTCCATGCTCACCGACCGTGTGTCGGCAGTCGAGAAGAAGAATGATTACCTCGAATCCTGTTTGAGACATAATAATCTGCGTATTGTTGGAATACCGGAGGACAATATTACAGAACCGATGGAGGATTACTTGGAACGGATTCTCATGACACTTCTGGACTCCCCTAAACTTTCCCCACAGTTCGCCATCGAGAGAGCACACCGAGCCTTAACCGCGAAACCTAGACCAGGCGCCCCCCCTCGGCCCATTATAGCCAGGATCTTGAACTTCCGGGACCGTGATGCCCTCCTACGGGCAGCCAGGATCAAAGGTGAACTTACACTTGGAGCGGCCAAAATCCACCTCTACCCAGATTACTCGGTGGCGGTGCAACGGGAACGTCAAACATTTGTAGCTGTGAAGCTGTGAAGAGAAGACTCCGAGATCTAGGAGTCAAGTACTCCATGCTGTTCCCTGCAAAACTGCGTATCGAATGATCGGAACAGTCCTTTCATAAACTCCTTCACCAGGCGATGAGACCACAGAGATGATCGCCCCGGAGTTCTGGTGTAGCGGGAAATCGCCGCTAGATGGATCTTGATGGAGGCATGAGCTAGCCCCGCCTTGGCCAGCGACAGTAGGTACGGCAGCACTTGAGGGGCCGTGATCCGCAGAGGGTTAATCTTCTGTGCACGGCACCAGACAGAGAACCTCTTCCATTTGTGTCCATGGCACTTGAGAGTTGAGGATGCTCTGGCCTTTGCAAGCACCTCCTTGCAGTCCGCCGGGATATCGTACCCTCCAAACTCTAGTGCTGCAGGTGCCAGGCCTGCAAGTTCAGCAACCCCGGGTCGTGGTGGAGGATGGCGCCTCCTTCTCTGGCAAGAAGATCCGTGTCCGTCGGCAGTTTGACTGGGGGGGACGCTGACATGTCCAGAATGTCCGGGAACCAGATCTGCCTCGGCCACGCCGGTGCGACAAGGATCATCCTGCACCGGGAACGTCTGAGTTGATTGATTGAGTCGCAGCAGCAAGGGCAATGGCGGGAACGCATACAGGAACAGGCCATCCCAGGGGAATGAGAAGGCATCGCCCATGCTCCCCGGCTGGGGAAACCTGCAGGTGAACCTCTGGCACTTAGTGTTCATCGCCGTCGCAAATAGGTCGATCTGGGGATTGCCCCATCGTTGGAATAGTAGATCCACTTGATCCGGCCGCAGTACTCACTTGTGGCATGAGCGCAGCTCCCTGCTGAGTGAGTCCGCAATGGTGTTCTTTATTCCTGCCAGATCGAAGGGTACCAGAAACATCCCTTGGGCGACGGCCCAGTGCCACAGATCCTGGGCTTCCTTGGATAGGGCTGGGGATCTGGTGCCCCCCTGCTTCCGGATGTAGAACATTGTGGTGGTGGTGTCGGTGAAGATCCTTACCACCGTGCCCTTGAGGGATGGAAGGAACAACCTGAGGGCCCAGAACATGGCTCGGAGCTCCAGGACATTGATGTGTAGTGACCTCTCCTCCGGGAGCCAAAGGCCTCTTGCGTGGAGATCTCCGGTGTGCATTCCCCATCCCTCCAGGGAGGCGTCAGTCGTGACCGCCTCCTGATGTGGCGGGGTCTGGCAGTCCATCCCCGCCGCCAGATGCGTGCGGGTGCCCTACCACTGGATCGCTTGGCGGAAGGTCTCGTTGAGCGAGATCCTGTCTTCGAAGCTGTGCGCCGCTTGCATCCAACGGGCGTCGAGGACTCTTTCAGTGGACGCATCCGCAGCCTGCACAGGCGCACGAGGTAGATGCATTCCCGAGCAGGGATTTGATGGACCTCACCCTGGTCACGTCCATGGTCGGCAGCCGTTTCACCATTCCCAGGATGGCCTTCGTCCTTTCCTCCGACAGAGAAGCCAATCGTGCCATGGTGTTGAGCCTGGCTCCCAGGAACAGGGCGACTTGCGACAGTACCAAGTGGGATTTCGCAAAGTTGATCGAGAAACCCATATCCGTGAGCAGTTGGACGGTCTTCGCTGTGTGCACGACGGCGAGTTCTCTTGTCTTTGCTCGGATGAGCCAATCGTCCAGGTAGGGGTAGATGTGGATTCCCTGCAGGCGCAGCCGCACCTCCACTGGTGCTAGGCACTTGGTGAACACCCTGGGCGCCGACTTCAATCCGAAGGGGAGAGCCTTGAACCACGAATCGCAGGAACATTCGATGACCTTTTAGAATGGGGATGTGAAAGTAGGCATCCTCCAAGTCCAGTGACGATAGGAAGTCGCCCTCCTCCAGCTGTCCCAGTACGTGCTGGAGGGTGACCATCCGGAACTTCTGGGACTTGATGTACTTGTTTAGACGACGAAGGTCCAGGATGGGTCGCCAGCCGCCAGTCTTCTTTCTTAAAAGGAATTATTGTGAGTACCCTTCCGGAGCCCCAGAGCATCTTTGGGACGAGCTTGATGGCTCCTTTCTTTAGCATCGCCCTTACTTTCAGAAGCAGTTGAGGGATGTGTTTTTCCTTCCTGGCCACGGGTGGAATGCGGGGACACTTCCTTAGAAACTCTAGAGTGTGCCCGCGGGCCAGGGCATCCAGCACCCAACGGTCGGTGGAGATGGACTCCCACACGCTGACTAACTTCGCCAGCCACCTCCCACCGGGGTGCTCAGGTGGGGGCCGGACGCTACGGCCGGTTCAGTCCTGCTTGGCAGCGGCTTTGCCGCCTTGGCCTCCTTGGTGACGACAACGAGATCCTCCTGTCTTACCGCGTCCGCTGTAGGCCTCATGCGACGAGGAACGGGCCGCCTGGCGGTACGACGAGGAGCCCCCGTCGAATCCCTTGGAGGCACCTTGCTTGCCTCCGGAGTTCCGAAAGGGCGGCCGTCGTTGTTGAACACCCAAGGCCCGAGCCGTCTTCGTGTCGGCTGTGATGGCCTGCAGTGACTCGTCCACTGTCTTGCCAAACAGGTTGTTCCCGTCGAAAGGCATGTCCAGAACCCTGGTTTGCACGTCTTGGCAGAAATCGGTTGCCTTGAGCCAACCACGCCGGCAAAGGCAAATGCCATTGCCCATCTGGCGAAAACCAGTATCAGCAATGTCTGTGGCCACCGTTATGGCGTGGTCCAATGCCACCTCTCCCTCCTGTAGGATCCCCAGGGCCTCAGCCCTCTTGTCGTCCGGGAGGAAGTCCAGCAGAGGGCCGAGGGTATGGTGATGGAAGGCCCATCCTGTCGTCACCACCGTCGTCATCCGTCCCCGTCGTGGCCGTCTCCGTTCCCATATCATCTCTCGGATCAGGGGAAGGAGATGAAGGCTGCGAAGGCCGTGAAGGCTGGAAAGGAGGGGGGTGAATTCTCCTCAGCTTGCTTGTAGGGCTTCCCGACGGTTCAGGCTCCGGCCGATCGTCCGCTGAGGGTAAGGGCAACCTTGTCCTTATCTCTGTACACAAGGCCTGGATCGCCATCAAGATTGCTCCTGAGTTGTCTTGTGGCATAGGCACCGGCTGCGACGGGCGCGACGGTTGGGGAGTAGAATCCTCCACGGGCTCCTCGTCAGCACCGTTGTCGCTTTCTTCGTCCGCCTCGTCGGGATCCCCTCCTGTGGGACCGGACCTCCTCGTACTTCTTGTTCAGGATTTTCGTGACTCCAGCCAGCTCCTCTTCAGAGGCGGCATCTGTGTCCGTGATGGCCACCGGGCCCCCCCCTCTTTTTCCACCCGGGGTTTCACGGGGGTCTTATCGGTGGGCTGAAAAGAGGATACCCTCCATGGTGACAGGGAAACTCTAGGCCCCGAGGTTGCCTCCACTGGGGTAGCCTCCACAGGCTTCGCCAGGGCAGCCACGACTCCCTTGATAGAGGCCATAGCCAGGTGAATCAGGGCCTTCGCGACTTTGGGCGCGCTTGAGGCCTTCAGCTTGGGGGGAGGGTCACCACCACGCTCCCCCTCGGCTGTCTCCGTCGGGATCGACCGGGGCTTCTCCCGAAGCTTTAACCGGGTTCTCCGATTTCCTCTTCCCCGAGCAAGACCGTTGGCTCGTGGTTGATGGCGTCGGTGAAAGTGCGCCCTGCCTGGCAGCCGAGGAGCTTTTGTTGGGCCCCCGTCGCCGGAGCGCCCTCAAAGGTCTTAGAAGACCACTCAGACATCTTCTTCTCACATGCTGCTGGGCTCTTCCCTTGCAGCCAGTTGGTGAGTCGGATACGCCAGTCCTTCATAGTCCGGTCGGACGTGTTCTTGCAAAACGCACAGTCCTTCTCCACGTGCGTTTTGTCTTCATGAAGGCAGTAGAGACATCTAGAATCCTCATCCTCCTTGAAGACATTCTGCAATCCGCATCCAGGGCAGCTCCTGAATAGCTTGGAACCGGGCGTCGTGTTTCCTTTGTCCCGGGCTATATCCACGCGGGGTAGGCCTCAAAGATCTTCCGGAATCCTCCAAGAAGCGAAACTCAATGAAAACATAGAAAATTCAGAAACGGTTCCCCGTTGATCGTAAGTAGAAACGGTGGAGCTTGAGGCTCGATTGACCGAAAAAATGAGGTCAAACTCTTTGAAAAATCGCAAAACGTAGTAAAAGCTCGAGAGCTATAGCACGAGGACTCCCAACACTTGAACTTGCGGTAAAAATCTGAAGATGGCTGCCAGAGGAGGGACATAGGTAGAGGGCAGTCATTGGCTGGGGGCAGTATGACCCAGAGACCAGTGATTGGTTATTAGGAGAAAGACAGTTCAGAAACAAAACTGAAACTGATTTTTTTCTTTACCGAGCATTCCCATCCTGACGACGGGGAATATTCATGAGCATGTGAATCCATGCCAGAACCGATGCTGGAGAACATAGGTTTTTAGTAGTGCAACTTAACCATAACCTCCCTTTTTAACAACATTTTTTTCCTCAATATATATATAATATAGTGTGGTTTACGGATACAAGCATGATATTCCTTGAAAGTCGGGTGACGTTTGCAGTGCCGATCTTTATCTCACCAACCTGTAGTTCCCAGAAGCCCCCTCATGTCCGTGGGCACTAAAAAGGTGTTACACTTACTTACGTACTACATTTCTACTACGCACCCTTGCCACATATGCATTATAACCAGCTGTGTGCTGGAAAAAACATTTTGACAGAGCTGATGTGTATTAAGCGTCTGCATGGGCTATCTCATAACTGCCACGTTGGACAATATCCTGGATGCTGCCCATTCATCCTTCAGAAAAAAGAGTAACCCCCTCTTTCCAGGGTACAGTAACCCTTACTAGGAGGGCTCCAGGAAGTCGGTTCTTCAAAGGTAGCACTGACACTTGCACCAGTGTGCTGACAATTGGATTGTCTTTTGAAGTCAGTAGACCTGGGAATGGGGCTGAGTTAGGGTAGCCAGAGGGAGGTTCCACCATCTTGGTTTCTCTTAGGGCTCTGTGATGAATCCCACGGTTTCCTCACTAAACCCCTGCCTAAAATCTCCTCCCAGGTGGCCAGGGAAAGGAAGACTCTTCCTGATCCTTATATGGGGGGTTGGTGGTCTGCGGGAGGATCAACTGGGAGGAGAAGAGGCCCAGGGCAATGAGAGGACTGTGGGATGAGACACAGTATTTGCCTTGCTCTAGGGAAGATTTCTCCTCAATACCAAAGTATGTAATCACTTGTAATGATCATCCTTTCATTCCACATGACGTACATATACATAGGAAAGAAAACAATCACAAACTCCTAGGCCTTGGGAGAAAATCCTAGAGACTTGTAAAGCTAAAGATCTTCCTAACACCCAAGGGTATCGTGAACAATAACGGCTTATAAGAACTGCCTGCCCCTTTTGCAATCAGACCTGGTAACTAATCCTTATGATATTCCTTATAAGAATATTGTAAAGAACAGGCTTGAGCTTAAAAGTAAAAACCAAACTCGAAAAGCAGATTAGTACTGGGACGAGGAAGAGGGCTAAAAAGGTACAATGTTGCAGGAGGGGTCAGATCGTTCATTCAAATGACCCACACCTGGGGGAGACAGAGGCTTAAAGGGTTCCCTCAGGTGCAGGCCATAAAGAAGCAAGAGGAGAGGCAGAGAAAGCCAGCAGAAGCAGCGTGGTTCATGCAGGCAGTCGATACAGGGGCTGGAAGAGAGAAGACGTCAGGACCAATGTGCTGCAGAAAACTGCTGCCTGTCCTGAGAGGGTCTGTGTCTCTCAAATCCTTCAGTGCAAAGGCTGCGCAGCCGAGGGAATCTTTAGTTCTCAGGAGGCTGTCTCAGGTGGCTGGCATGCACCCAATGGCCTCGAGGCTGTCTCTGGTGGCTGGCATGCATCAGGGGGCCTCAGGAGCAGAAAGAGCTCCAGTTGCAGGTGGTGTGGGCGAAGGCAGACTACATAAAGCAGTTTGCCGGGTCACGAAGAGCCACAGAAGCAGAAGTCCTGTGAGCAGTGAGGAACTGTGGAGGGGCACTTCTTACCCAGTGAGTTCAAATCCTGGTAGGGACCCCAGAGTGCTCTGCACCCCCATGCGTGTCCAAGGCAGGCTTTCAACAAGAGACCAGCACCCGTGAGTGAAAGTTAGTTCAAAGCAATTTTGAATACCGAATTATTAAGCAGCATCGAAGATTTGTATAAATGAAACCAAATGACTAACTTTTAAATGTGAGTTCATGGAAAAACGATAGGGCGAAAGTGTAGAGAATTAATACCTGCAAGTATTACCCCAGCTAAAAGCAACTAGAAGCAAGGCAAAATAATCAAACAGATATTGCCAACGGCAGATGCAATCAAACGGATATTGCCAACGGCAGAAGGGGGCTAACGAAAGTTCCATAAGTGGTGAAACTTGTTACCCATACTTTGTTTGACCTAGGGTAAATGTTGGTATAAACTCACATTGTAGACTAAGACCATTTGCTTGTCAATATTTGGTTACCTATGCAGTAGGGAAGAGAGTGACAAAAGAAGGCTGCTCTTCCGGCAAAGCTATTCAGAAGGAGAGGACCATTGTTTACAGAAGATTATTGAAGAGCACAAATGTGAATCTAGTTTTCTCTAAAGAGTTCGATTTTGAAGCTGGAAATTGTTGAATACTCTGAAGCTGTTGTGAACCTCTTGTCAGTTGACCATAACCACAAGAGCACTTGTTGTGAAACGCTCTGCAGGCATGGTAGTATACCCGGATGGCAAACCTTTGGAGGTAGTAAGCCTGGCATCGGAGTAAACCAGGTGGAAGTCGGAAAAGTGCTACAGTCTTGACAGAGACAGTTTGTGCTTGTGCTACTGAAGAAAGAGCTCTAGAAAGCTGCCAAGAAGTGGTGTTTCCTTAAACGGTTGTGACAAATCATTCTGACCAAGACAATTATTGTTGCTAATTGATGAACTGCGAAGGTGTCCTTTATCTAAGGAGGATAAATTGTATAAGGAAGAGGAAGGGTCTTGTATTTTCTTTTTTAAATCATCAGAGTATTGGAAGTTTCTGTTGACGGACTGAACTGGCAAAAAACTGCATTGGAACTTTGTAGCAAACCAGGATTTCCTTTCTTTTCTTGAAATATGAAGTGTTTCCTTTAGTTTATTTTAGGCAGGGAAATCCTAGTCAGGGTAGGGATAGTGAGGTGTTTATCCTACCTTCTAAGTTAATATAATGGCACTTGTTGAGGGAACCTTACAGTTGTCTGCCTCACATTTCTGACCTCTCGCAGCTCTCTACCACTTTCTGCACCCCACCCCATTTACTGTCGTGCCATGCACTCTGGTATCATGTCATAAGCAAAAGGGCACTTGTTACAACAGCCTGAATTGGACCTCTCACAGCAGGCTTGGTTTGGACCAATTCCCTGTGCCATTTTGCATTTATAAGGAAGGACAAACCTTATCCTGACTCATCTTTGGACTGGACCTCTAGAGTACAGTCTACTCCAAAATCCTCTGCCTGAGAAGTGAAGACAGAGGGCATCCAAGGTAGAGGCAGATTCTACCACCGAACCATCCCCAGGGAAAAGTAGGGGTGAAATGCTGTGTGTTAAAGCCTCTCTTCTGGCTGCACTGGAACAAGGACCCTGTTCACTAGAGGTGAACGACCCCGCAGAAGGTGACAGCCAACTTCCTGGAGTAAAAGCGCAGAATTAAAACTCCACCCTGATTTGGCAACCCAGAAATCCAGAAGCAGCTTAAAATCCTGTTTCGTTGCCTTGAGACATCTTCAAGCTGGAGCAAACCATCAACCATGCTTCATGCTCTTCGAGTCGCCACAGGATTGACAGTGCTGTTTCTGAATTTCTACACAATTTCTACCCACTTGCTGCACTGCAGGCCATTCAGATGGCTGCGCGACCCATTGAAGCGGACAAACTCTTCTCAACTTCTGAGCTCGACATCATGGGAGCAACTAACTTGACTGCTTTAATTTATTTTTAACACTCTGGAACACAGCCCAAAGACATAGAAGCGCCAGAACATAAACACAACAACATACAACACAAAAGCACGGTCGGGTAATAGAAATCATCTGGTAGGATTTTACAGAGGTTCACTCAAAGAGTAGAGTCTTCAATCTGTGTTTAAAGGAGGCTACAGAGCTGCAGACACTAAGATCTGGGGCCAGGGTGTTCCAAAGCCGTAGGGCGGCTATAGAGAAACAGCCCTCCACTACCTGGGATAGCTTAATAGTCCTGAATTGTTTGAACGCAACGTTTGCCTGCCAGGAAGACACGCCTGGTATGTTTCAACAGGTATGCAGGAGTTTTCCCAAAGAGACAGGCATGGGTGGTGCACAGAGTATGGAACCGCTTCTGTTTTTGAATTTGAAGCCAATGTAGTGATCTTCTTGCCATGGATGCATGGTCTGTTTTCCGAAGGCCAGTAACTTCTCGAACCACATTATTCTGGATAAACCTGTAGGTGGTTGAGCTCTCCTTTGCCCATGCCCTGCAGAAGGCTGGAGCAATAATCAAGGCGAAAGCCTATTATCGCTGTTAGGTATGAATTAGTGCAGTCCAACATTCAAAAAGTGAACAATAAAGCAGGTGAGTAATTCATTTATTTTGGTTTATTTTTGGAATTTGTTTATTGGTGAATTTCATATGTTACACATGTTCCAGCACCCAGAGATCTTATCAGTTGAGGTCAGTTTAACACATATCACCTTTGCAGTATTGAGTTATTAAGGAGGGAAAGGTTACGGTTCGATCAGAACAAACTGATATTCTTCAAAAAAAAGTTACATTCTCCCACAGGGACGCATGTAGTCTTATCCCAGCATTAAAGTGTTCAATATTTAAAACCTGTGGGGAACAAGCACTTCCAAAGCCAATAGGATCAGAAGGAGGCCTTTAGGGAGTCAGGACAGCCAACGTCCACGTTCTGATGCACTTCTTCTTAGAAATAATGTTCTTAAATAGTCAGTGTTCAAAAAGATATCACGGCAACTCAAGAAGCACAAGCTGAAGGCCAGTGCAAGGGGTTAAATGGCACTCGCAAAGGTAGGAAGCATCACAAATAGCAAAAGGATAAAATGCACCAAGCCCACAGTACCTTTGAACTGAAGAAGTTGTTCCAGCTGGATGCCTTCTGAATGCAATGCAGCAGACCCTTGTTCCTGGTCCTTGGTCATGGTGACGGAAGATAGGACATCTGGTGGCTCCTGCGGCAGCACTCGAGAGAGGGACTGGGCAGGAATGGATTTCTGTTGATTCAGCAGCTTTGTGGTTTTGGCTCCTTTTTCTCAGCGCCAAAGAAGAACAAACCACTCTAGTTAGAAGTTCCTTAATCCCCCTGTCCTGGACTGTGGTGAGGGGACTCTGAATGCAGATTTCCTGCTTCTGTAGGGTCCTCTAGATGCCCATGAAGATTTGGCCTGATTCGCACTTCGGAAGACAATGCACTCACAGGTAGTCCAGGTACCCCGGGTATTAGGATTCTGCAGCCTTGGAAAGTCACAGCAAGTCGGAGGTTTCGCCAAAATAGTTTGTCTTGAGGCTAGTTGGTCCCACCAGCCTAGGGGAGGAAGTCGCCCTTTACGGGTCTTCCCTGTCGATTCGGAAACTGAGTCAGCACAGCTGCAGGGCTTCACTAGGCACTTCGAGGTCAAGGAAGGTGCTGCTGGCGTCTTCTCCAGTCTTCTGCTTCGGAGGTTGTCCTCCAGTGATCGACTCTGCTCTTAGTCCCCAAAACCTCACTTTTTATGCAAGTTCCCATTCATTCACAGCCCTGGGCTGTCAATCACACAGCGGGGTGGCTATCCTCCAGGACAGACAGCCAGACAATAGGAACTGGTTTCACTCTGGCACACCTAGAGACAAAGGACAGGGAAGTTCAGGACCCTCCCTCACTTCCTGCCTTTCCAGACACACTGGCGCCTGGGTGGGCTTCAGGTCTGAAGCCTGCCAAAGGCAAAACACGCAAAGGACTCAAACCTGATGCAAACAGAGTAAAAGCCCAGAAGAAACTAACAAACAAGAAACGGTGAAAAAATAAGACTGGGGCCAAAAATAGTCACCCGTGGGTGCTGTACTGCAGCACCCAATAAACCGCTGCCACCAGCCATTCAAGTGAGTTAGTGTAACCGAATGTTACATGAGGAATGGCTTAAAGTAGTTATGTAACCCTCCCCCAAGCCCCTCCCCAGCACTCCACGTAGGGTGGTGTCTGCTGGACCCACACAGGAAAAGGTGAGTAAGACAGGGGTCATCTTACTTTTCTTGGGAACAGTAGTTCACACAAGAAAATTGAGTTAAACATTAGGACAAGTCCAAGGGACTTCTCAGTGGCACTGCACAAAAGGTGCTATGTGTCACAATGCAAAAAGCAGATGCCTATAGAGTTTACCAGACTCCATAAAAAAGTTAGAAACACAGAAAATCCTAATTAGGAAAGCGCATGAGTAAGGAAGAAAAAGGTCCCACTCACTCAGGAGTAAAAATTAAAAAGCCCAGAGTCCAGCAAAAGAGGTGGGGGGTCTCTAAGGTAAAAGGATATTCGCACAGAAATTAAAATTCTCCCTAACAATCGCCCAAGCTAATGTTGCACAATCTGCTGAGTCCAGAAATGGCCTGATTTGCGCCAACAGCTTGATGTAATAAGATGTGCAAGGAACCAGATTGCTGATATGCGCTTTCAATGTGAGCTCTTCGTCGATAACACCCAAACTTTTAACCTTAGGAAGTGTTGCTAACTCAGACTCTGTAACTTCAAAAGTGCCGTAAGCGGAATCAATTTTTCTCGGGTTTGGCGCTGTGCCAACAATCATGATCTCAGTCTTGGTTTTGTTAAGGGCTAGGCCATTTTGGAGCCTCTCCTGATGAATTAGATTGTAGGTGTTGTTTACTGTCAGCGAGTCTAATGCATGATTCCCGGAAAAAGGAACAAGGCATTTGTGTCATCTGCATAGTTTGCATACACAATGCCTTCAGAATACAGGAGTTCAAAGAGGGGGTCCCTCTCCCCCTCATATTCAACTATGTAGGGGAAATACAGGCTCCCTGCGGTATCCCACATGCCCTCTGCCATTCCTCATGGTAGACTTTTTTGCTATTCGATTTGATAAACAAGAAAGAACCCAGCTAGAAGCTTCTTTGTAAAAGAAGCTGAGTCTTGCAGTCTGGCAGCTAGAATAGCATGATCCACCAGATCGAAGGCTTCTGTTGTTTTAGAGAATATAAAGTGGGGCAGAGTGATATCTGGTTTATCGATCTATCGTGAGGTAGATAACCCCGTATCAGATGTGGATTATTAGCTGTGTCATTCTTAATTCTGTTAATCTTTTGCCTCATGCAATTCTGAGTATTTGTGCACCAATGTGTGTCCTTCCAGACTGTCATGGTGGGTGGGCATGGTGGTTCTTGTTCCCATAAGAAACAGTTCCTTGGTGCTGGAAGCTGCCCCCTTGATTTGTTTTTCATAAGCAGATTTCTTGGCTAAGCAAATGGCATTTCTGTGTACCTTAGCCACCACTAAGTGTATCCATGGGTTTGGTTTATCCTCCATAGATAACTACTTCCTCCATCTTGTAAATGCTTTAGTTTTAAGGCATTTAAGGTTTTGAATTTCCAGAGTATACCACACTTTAATTGGTTGGGATTTACTAGTCGTGGTTTGAGTGGGGCTAGGCTATTGACTGCACAAGTCATAATTTCCTCATAAGCCATTGCCAATTTAGCAGCCGTATTGTAACTAGAGAGGCTATTCAGTACTGGGTCAAAGAAGCGGGACATGGCAGCTGGGGTAAGCTTTCGCAGATTGCAGCACAACAACTTTATGGGTCCGTTCCTGACTTTATTTGGCAAAGATTGTGGTAGATGGAAAGAAATAAGAGTGGTCTGACCAAGGGCAGGGACTAACCGTAATTCTGTCCAATGATAGCCCACGCATGGCCACCCAATCCAGGATCCTGCCTCCACTATGAGTGGATATGGTGATGTGTTGTTGAAACCCCAGATCCTCTAAAAACTGTTGAACAGCTTTGGCCATGGGGTCTAAAGAGTCCTCAAATCCTAAATTAAAGTCCCCCATGAAAATCCTCTTCAATGTTGGTTTGAGGGAGTAGGAGAGTAGTTCATAGTTGAGTTGGGAACTCTAGCATGTTGGTGGACTGTATATATGAACGTATTGAGTTTTATTATAGTCAATTGCCCATTTGACTTCCAGAAGTTCACAGCAAAACATATCAACAGTGTTGCATTGTCTGATATTGAGCATACAATGAAAAATCCGAGCAACACACAATCTGTTCTAAAAATCTTATATCCTGGTTGTACCACCAATGGCTGTGCTGGACCAGCCTCAGGGTGCAGCCAAGAATGTGATAGCGCAGATGTCGATGTCATGTTCTGCAATACATCCGATGCCTCTAAAGAGTGTTTATTCAGAGACCTGGTATTTAGTAGTAAAGCATTTACAGGCTTTAGTTAGCCATCCTCAGCTGGATTAGGGCTTACCACTGCAATGGTATTTCCAGGTTGGGAGCGTGTCTCTTGTAGTGCCCGACTGTTCTGGTCCAACCTGGGCAAGACATCAGTGGGTATAAACTATGCATCCTTATTAGTTTTAAACAAGTGTAACAGTTCTGATGAATTGAGGGGGCAGGAGGGTGGTAGTTTTGGGCTACCACCCATTGCTGATAGATTGCTTCGATGGAGGCCTAAACTAACGGCCATTAGATTAACATCCATCAGTTCTGCATTTGTGGACACTTCACTTTGTCCACTAGGAGTTTCCATGGCCTCCTGCCTTCTGGTGCAGTTGGCCTTGGTACTTCAGTACTTTCCTGTTCGCTAGGTGCACTTTCTCCACTTACTGAGTTAGCTCCATGCATGGCGCTAATAAGGTGTTCTACGAGAGCCATTGTGACTGCAAATCATTAGTGATATCTGCTGCAGGAGGCGTGTTAGCAATAGAGCCCGAAATAGGGATCTCGGTATTAAGCCATAAAGTAGCGACCATTCCCGTAGTATCATCTGTTGGACCTAGACCACGTTTGAGATACGTTTGTAGGATTGACATTCTGCTTGAGGCCTTAGCTGTATTTGACATCCTATTAAAAATATCAATATGCAAGTTGCCTCAAAAATAGGAGAGTCTGAACGTGAGACTTACCATGCAGTTCACGATGGCCAAGCCAGGACGAGCCCCTACGAGAACCGACTAAAACCAGCCTCGCTCACACACCACTGGCAGCGCTTAAGGCAGAAGGGGGCTCTTGTAAATGTAGTTCAGTAGAACTACTGACACAAACCAGTTGAATGCCAGGTGCAAATGGTGAATGGAAGTTTTAAATTAATCGAATCTGGCTTCCACAATAAGTTCACAATACAATGGTTAAAAGTTGACAAATTTGGCAAAGTCGAAACTAACTATTGCAGCAAACACAATTCCCACAAAT
The DNA here is from genome assembly GCF_040938575.1 of Ambystoma mexicanum. Lineage (NCBI taxonomy): Eukaryota > Metazoa > Chordata > Amphibia > Caudata > Ambystomatidae > Ambystoma > Ambystoma mexicanum. Next base: position 1,016,077,985 of record NC_090932.1, read on the forward strand.
TCAACACTGATGGCCAATGGCTGTTCACCCTTGAGCAAGTCCCCAGGATGCTCCGTTCAGGCTATCGATCAGCTTTCACCAATTACTATGAGTGCACACACAAACAGTTGGGCAATTTAATAAAACTAGCAGTGGCAGTGTAAAACATAGTCTCGAATGCTGACCCAAAAGGAGCCTGCACCGTTGAACCAACTGGATGCCAACTGCCAGTGTGATTCCCATCGACTCCAATGTCTTATTTTAGCAACATTTAAAACCCTCCCATATATTTTACTAGTGCTACCACCCGGTGTTGCAAGGGTCTGTAGCAGACATGCACGTGGGGGTCTGCTATAACCTTGTGTATGTTATATTGTATCCTAACTTCCTATTTTTGAAAAATCGCAAATTTGTCAATCCCCTGAAATCGCCTATACTGATTATCACACTGCCGGACCCTGCTCCACCGCTGTGCAGGGCGAATGGGTGGGGTTGGTCAAATTTCACCATTGCCACTACACCATAGACTGGTATGCTGACCCTGGGGGTGTGAGGGGAGGTGGACAGAATTTCAGCTCACCAACTGTTAGGGGGCTGGAGCCAACCCAGAACATACAAGCACATTTTCCCCCCAAAAAGAAAAATATATCTATATGTACAATCCAGCCTCCACCCAATTCCCCCATTCCCATTGGTTGCAGTAATCTTAACTACCATCTTCAGCTCATGTGTACAACACACACCTTTTTAGGATTTGTCCGTGGCAGGTCAGGGCATCATCATATAGTTAAACATTCATACAAACCTAATCTCTGAGACCGCCTAATCCTAAAAGCAATTGCACATAGTTTGCACAAATACTTCAAACCACACGAGGAGAAGAAGAATAAATGGGTTCCCTGTGAACTGACGATAACCATCTCACCCACCGCGACTTGCTGGCGTCTCCGGAACACTCTAAAGTAAAATTGCAATATTGCGCCAACTTCAATGCTCCCCCAGTCACAAATGTGGCAACATGAACCCTGCTTTCTCAGTGGGACCTTTCCTGACCACCCCAAAATGACCCAGAAAGGAGTCCAGTCCGGACTGCAAGGCCATGTCCCCTCTGCACAGTAAGACCAATGCCACCAAATGTGTTTTGGACTGGAGCGTTCACCTGCAGCTTCATTCCTACAAGAAAAGAGCCTGAACGATGGGTGTCTCAAATGTGTGCAATTGAGTGGCCTCCAGGTTCGTTGATGCATTCTAGAAATGTGTGGTTTGTTGATTGAACGCTTTTCCGGGTGTACGTCTTTGATTGGGTTTCCAGGTGGTCTGGTTGATTCATTTCCCATGTGTGTGCAGCTAATTAAGGGTTGGGGTTAAGCAGACTCGTCTGGTAGATTGACATGTTTCCCAGATGTGTGTGATTAAATGATTGAAGTGTTTTCAGAATTTTTTAAATTTTATCCCTTTTATACCACCACATGGCTGCTTTAGAGACGTGTGTGTGTGTGTGTGTGTGTGTGTGTGTGTGTGTGTGTGTGTGTGTGTGTGTGTGTGTGTGTGTGTGTGTGTGTGTGTGTGTGTGTGTGTGTGTGTGTGTGTGTGTGTGTGTGTGTGTGTGTGTGTGTGTGTGTGTGTGTGTGTGTGTGTGTGTGTGTGTGTGTGTGTGTGTGTGTGTGTGTGTGTGTGTGTGTGTGTGTGTGTGTGTGTGTGTTGTGTTGATTTTATTTTTGCCTTTCCCTAGGTGTGGTTGATGGTTTTTCACTAAATGAATTGTTTTTTGTTGTTGTTGTTTTCTCAAGATATGTGAATGTTTATTTGATTTCCTCAGGGTACAGAATTGCTGTGGGCTATTTAGCTCCTTCTGCCAGAGGAGAGTCTGGTTGGCTTAAAGGGGAGGCAAACTCAAAAATGTTATTGATCCAAAAGATGGGCCATAATCAAAAATGTATATAAAACATATTTTTAAATACATTTAAGTATGTTTTGAGCAAATGAGGCTCAATGTTTTGACATGGGACATCCATTTTGTGATATGAAGCAACCTCCTCTGTTCATGTTAAGCTCTGCTCTGGTGACAATAATCGAACAAAAGCACCCTACTGGGAGCTTTTGCTTACTGCTGCCAGAGAGCAGGTCTTAACATGAAGAGGGGAGGCCGCCACAGTAATTGCCTTCAATTTCATTTTATGTTTTCTGTGCTCCCCAAGCCCAGGGAAGCATGGAAAACGTAAAATGAAAGGTAGAGTAATTATAAATACTTCCCCGGCCGCCAGCAGAGATGTCATAATTGCTGCAACTTTCTTTTTTAGTTTCCCGAGCACAGGAAACTGAAAACTAAAGTCTCAGCAATTATTAATACTCTGCCGGATGCCGGCGAAGAATTCATAATTGCCTGGTCTTTATTAAAACAAAAGTCGTGGCAATTATAAATACAACGTTGCTGTATTTATGATTGCAGTGACTTTCTTTTTAAGTCTCCTAGGCTCCCGCGGCTTGGGGGAGCTTGGGAGACTTGAAATGAAAGCCACTGCAACATAAATACAACAAAATTGTATTTATAATTGCCAGGACTTTTGCTTTAAGTTTCCCGGGCTCCTCCAGCTCATGGGAGCCTGGGAAAGCATAACAAAAACACAAAGAAGCACTTACCAGCAGCACACGGCAGGAAGGATCCTGACTGCATTCTCTGCTCTCCAGCTGTAATAAGCAACCGCTCCCAGTAGGGGGCTTTTGCTTCATTATTGCAGCGAGAACAGAGCTTAACACAAGCACAGGAGGCTCATTCATTTTACAAAATGGATGCCACCCAGTGCTTGAAATTTCTGACTTAGAGCCTCATTTGCTCAAAACTTTACATAGGAACTTTCTTTGAAAACATTTTTGTATATGTTTTTGATTATAGCCCATCTTTTGAGACCATAACATTTTTGAGTGAGCTTCCCCTTTAAAACCAACTGTTACCAGGAGCTACTTTTGGCTCCCAGGCCGACCGGTGCCTTGCAAACATGTATCTGCGAAGTTAACGTGGTTGAGAAAGCAAATGAAGAAAAATTCGGACACATCTGGAACACATTTCAAATATCATGGATCAAACAATGGCAAAAAGTTGGTCTGCTTCTCCTGTAAAAGTTAGATTTGCAGTGTGCAGAGCACTCTCTCCTGGTTCCCCGGCGGTAGCTTCTGCCCATTGGGTGATGCCTGACACCCAGGAGCTGATGCCTCATTTCTGGCATTGTGATGCTGGCATTGGACAAAAGGGATGAGCGCGCTTGAAGCACATGCAAGTTCTGGAGAATGCATGGGAGTACATGCTTTGTTTTGCAGGGTTTACATTGTTAAATGAAAGAAAATTACTTTGTGGTCATTTTACTTTGATGCAATTACCTGGTGGCTTTTTTATTTTAATGGGGGATTGCTCAATTTCCCCCCTCCCCCCTTAACGGCACTCTACCACCTCCTACCCTTATCCCATAACCCTGGTGCATACCCATTTTACCAGCACAAGGTAATTTTAGCAAAATAAAGTACCACTTTTTTTTTTTTTTTAAACTTTTATTTTTATCGGCAGAGGTTCACAAGGTACAAACATAAGGCAACAAGCATAAGAGACATATAAGACATAGAGGTGCTTACAGGCTGCCTTGTCAACATTACAACAGTGATTACAATGTTTTGTGAGTAAAGGAAAAAACCTGAGGATATCATGGTGCAGAAGTGGTGGCCGGGGACAGACAGGACTCCGACCCGCCCTCGGACTGATTATTGAGATATGTGTTAAATTCATTCCAAATGTTCTTGGGACGAGACTGGGCCGGCAGCATGGACAGATAGTCCTCCTCGCAATTCCGCGACCATGTTAGCAGGCCCAACCACCTCTGCGGGGTCGGGGGAGAGGGACACCTCCAACACTGGAGTATGCACTTCTTGGCAATCATACAACTAACATTTAAAAACTTTTTCAGGCGTTTAGTTTCATCAGTACTCCAGACCCCAAATAGGACTGCAAGGGGATCGGGAACAATCGTGGTTTCAGATACTGCACTAAGTGTCTTTAGAACCCCGTCCCAGAAACTGAACAAGTTCTGACAGGTCCAGAACATATGTAGATGATCTGCGTCCGTGGCCCCGCAACGTGGGCACAGGCGCGTCTCAGAACGAGCAAACCCCGAAGTCCTGCGCGGTGTATAATATAGCCTATTAAGGAGCTTATATTGCATGGCCCGGAAGCGGAAGTTGAGAGAGACTTTTTGGGTGTGGAGACACATGCTCTCCCATAGCTCATCAGTTATCTCTAGACCCAGTTCGTCTGCCCATTTGTTGCGAGCACCAAGGACCGGAGTAGAAGGGGCGTCCTGCAGGATATGATATAGTGATGAGATGACGCCCCGTGCACCGCCCGAGTTAGCAATGTACGCTATAGCCGGGTTGTCAGGGGGCTCGTCAGGGAAAGAGGGCCACCTAGAGCGGAACTCTGCGCGGAGCCTGTAGTACTGGAGGGTCTCTAAGGGGGATCTAGTGTGACCCGGCTTCCAAGTCTGGGGGTTTATGAATTTGCCCTCTGGATAGAAGTCCGATAGTGCCCTATACCCCAGAGCCTCCCAGCGGCGGGCCAAGGCAGCGTCCAGCGTGGGCTCTAACCCGGGACAGGCCCATACGGGCAGCCACTTGTAGTACGGGGAGGTCCCCTCTGATGAGCCCAGTATGCGTGTCCAGGCAAACATGGTCGCAGCGATGGGATCAACTGGGGAGTCTGGGGCGTAGTGTCGCTGTAACACTAGGGACATTAAATTAATGCCGGCAGTTGCCAACCGTTCCAGCTTAACATGAGGGCGCACCGGGGCGCCAGGGTACCAATGAGTGGCATATTGGCCTTGGGCCGCCAACCAGTATGTAGCAAAGTCAGGAGCAGCAATACCCCCTCGTCTGTATGAGAGTGCCATGTCAGTCCACTTCTTGCGGACCGCACCTGAGTGCCAGAGGAATTGTGCGCAGAGTGTGTGCAACTTAGTGAAATATGTCCTCCCAGGCCAAACGGGAATGTTACTAAAGGTGTAAAGGAGTTTAGGGAGCAGAATCATCTTAATCAGTGACAGTCGACCTGCCACGGACAACGGGAGAGTGCGCCATCGTGAGATTTTAGCCTCAACCAACTGCGCCAACGCAGAATAATTATCGGTGAGTAGGGTGGATTTAGTAAGGGATACATGTACGCCCAGGTATTTAATGCCTTCAGGGGCCCAGCGCAGGGGATATTCGGAGACTGGCTGTATGGTGGATTGAGTGAGCGGGAAGATCTCCGACTTGGAGTAGTTAATCGTAAAACCGGAATGGGTGCCAATGCGGGTGACATCTCTCAATATGGGATTGAGGTGAGTTGTGAGATCTCTGATATAAAGTAGGACGTCGTCTGCGTAAAGGGATATAATTTCAGGCTCCTCTATCAATCTTATTCCCTTATGAGAGTGTTTTGAGCGGACATAGTCCGCCATTGGTTCTATCACTAGTGCGAAGAGAATTGGAGAGAAGGGGCAGCCCTGACGAGTACCTCTAAATAGCGTGAAGCCCTCGGATGTCAGTGAGTTAACTCGAACCCGCGCAACGGGAGAGGTGTACAATAGTCTAATAAACCCTATCATGTTTGGGCCAACACCCATTGTCTCGAGGACCAGCCACATGTATTTCCAGGAGACCATGTCAAAGGCTTTCTGGGCGTCCAGCGTAACCGCCACCGCCTGGGCGTTCTGATCTATGCGGGACATGACATTAAACAATCTCCTGATATTGTGGGAGGTGGACCTGCCCGGGACGAAGCCCGCTTGGTCCTCATGCACCAGGTGCGTCATGATTGGGAAGAAGCGATTGGCAATGATCTTAGCGAAGATCTTTGTGTCAAGATTCATGAGGGAGAGAGGTCTGTATGACCCGCACTCATCTTCAGGCTTACCCGGTTTGAGCAGCACCGTGATGACCGCTTCACGCATGGAGGGGGGAAGGATGGAGGCCCGGAGAGCCTCATTCCATACCTCAAGCAACCGGGGGGCCAGAATAGCTATGTGCTCCTGGTAAAAGTCTGCGGTTAGCCCATCCGGGCCGGGCGCTTTGCCTTTGGGCAAGTCGGAGATGGACGACACTATCTCGTCTAGCGTAATCGGGGAGTCTAGCTGGTCCCTGGTCTGCTGGGAGATTTCTGTAGTGGGGATCTGCTCAAGGAGCTCGCGCATACGTTGCTCAGTGTGTTCTACGGGTCTGGAATAAAGGGAACTATAGAATACTGTAAATATGTCTAGAATTTCCCGGTCCGCCCACCGAGCCTCACCATTCCGATCTTTGATAGAAGAGATCTGTGTTCGGCCCGTCTCCCCCCTTACAAGTGTCGCAAGCGTTTTCCCGGGCCTGTCGCCCTCCCCATACCTCCTGGCGGCCTGAGGGCGGCTGAAGTAACGGACTTCGGAGGTGGCCAGTGTGTTATATACCTGAAGTTCATCACAGATTTGGGCAAGAATGGTGGGGTCAGAGCCGGTAGTGTTGAGCTGCTCAAGTTGTTTCAGTTTGGTCTCAGAGCGCCCCAGAGCAGCCCTAATGGCCCTCAGTACCCCGGCCTCCCGGGAGATGGACATGCCCCTTATGTATACCTTGAAGGCCTCCCATCTGATCGCGGCAGTCGTGTCCCGAAGTGAGTTAAGTTCAAAGAACGATCCGATGTCAGCTAGTATTTCGGACTTAAACACAATGGCCCTCATTACGACCCTGGCGGAAATCGAAAAACGATGGCGGAAATGCAATACCGCCATCGAATAGCGCTCGGTGCGATTATGACCCGTCACCGCAAAGTACGATGCCATTAGCGACACCGTAGTGAACGCCAACGCTAACTGCACCAAGTACGCGCGCGCGCGCCATGCCAAACCGTAAATACCACCATGGCGCAACGGTACGCGAATTCTGACCCTAGCGGACATGCACCTAACGCCATCAAGCACGGCGGAAAGTACCATTCCGCCATGGTGAGAAGTACGGCATCGCGAACCAACCGTAAACGGCCCCACTGAGTGCCTGTACACCGCTCCCTGGCCACATTGTACAACTCCCCGTAGGTGCAATGAAGTCACAATGCAACCAGTGAAATGTACAAGTCACCCATGCATGCCAACGAACAAAAGAATCTCAAGAGGGGCCAATGGGAGCTGCAGGGCACAGATGGCACAAATACAGAAGCTATTCCAATGGACATGACCTCAGTCTCCCACCAAGAAACACACGCAAACACAGGCACCTGTGACCAGCAATATTCCGAAAATCACATCATTCCACCAATCCACCTGGCTGACCGGCATCTGTTACACAAAACCTAATCCCCCGCCCCTGAGCATGACATCATTCAAACAGTCATATTGGCAGCCCTTATCCCTGACCTCACTGGGCTTCGTAGGCAAACGCGCCCAGCACAGTACCACGCAACTATACTCCGAAGCTGGAACCCAATGCAGATCTCCTCACAATACATCGCTCCCCAAATGGGAATATGCCACATCACTTGCAAAGAAGAACGCTACACGGCCCATATCAGAATAGAAATTTAATGCACAACAAATTCACCAAGCCCATACAGCCATTAGGCCATGAACTCCAAAACACATTTCACCATTGTGGGCTGCATCCGCAATAAATGACCAGCTACTTCTTGTGTGACGCCCTGTTCCTTCATGGTACACAGGGCCACATTCTCGTACGAAAAGGCAACATGGAAGCGCCCAGAACCGCAGGGCCGTCCCAATGGGGAGGCACTAGTCCAGCTGAAAGGCTGAAATGTTGTTCCGAGCCACTAGTACTGCGTAAGGGCATGTGGCCCATTGGCGATCGTCCCATAAGATCGTAATGCTGCTCCACTGATTAACACGAAGCAGCAGGTGTCGGGAGTAAAATCCATCTGCAGGAGTGGCATACAGATGGCAGTGGCAAAAGGGGAGGAGATACCTGTCAACCAAATGAAAAGAAAAAGAATAGAATGGCCATCAGAACTACATTAGAATAACTCACTTCAATGATCACACCAAATCCACAGCCATATGCATGCTAGCCCACTCCAAAGGATCATCACCACCCAAAAACCACTTGCGACTCATAACTATCTATATCGAGCTGAAAACACCATCACAAACGAGTGTACCTGTGCATGCGTCTGTTAAAACAGAATCCATCAGATGGGATTGGTAACGTGCATGGACACAAGTGTCTGAAGGCGCGTCGAGACAGGGAGGGCTCAACAAGGCCAGATAGACGATGGTCCCACTATGGCAGCCCTGCATCACATAGCGCAGGGGAGGCGGACAGATTCCAAGAAGCCCTGTACATGGCAAACTCTGTATCAAATCATCTGTCCATGCATCCATTCATCATTCCCTCATCCCGTAATGATAACGCCTGTTTCCATACTCACATAACATGTGAAAATTCCATTGAGTCTGTGCGTTATGCAGCCTGCAAAATCCACTGTGCCCCAGCCCGTAATTCCCGTGTTGTGAAGTAACATGTATTTGGGAACGTCCGGCCTCATCATCCACTTCGCTATTGCGCATCCCAAACTATTCATATCAATAATTGCATCCTCGCCATGGCCCCTGTCCCAAGGACATTGAACAATAGAACGTTATATTTGCAGTCAGACCTGTGGGCATCTCCTCGCCGCTAGCTGAAAACCGAAAGCGCCGCCCTTCGAATTCCTCATTTGCAACATCACGTCGAAAAGGCATCTGTGGCCGCTTGAAATCACAAATTAATCCATCTAGTGCGGCTGTGTGTGAAAATGGCAACTGCCTTCACTCACAAATGGGACGCCCCGCCCGTTGTTGAAACTCGGTACAGTGATGCATGAGGGTCCACCGTTACTCGAGTACTACGTTCCACTGACCCTTCACAAGTCTGTTCGCGACTGCTAAAATAGTATGTGAAACAATGGGACCATAGCCGAATGAACATATCAACCAATGTTACACTGCCATCGGGTACAAATACATGATTGTAATAGCAAGATGCCATTCCTCGAATTGCAGCGTTGTGTGCGGGACGTGCTCGCCCAAAGGGGAGAGCAGCTTGCACAGGTGGAATGAATCACCACAGGTGGAGGCCATACAGCCTGAAAACACATAAATAGCACACCCAGTCTCCTCCCACAACCACACCCACTCCGAAATGCTACCGGCAGGACTCGCGATGTTGGCCCTGGGGGACCTGATAGCACTGCAAGTACTCCAACTCCAAGAAGAAGACGAACACCAACTACAACCGGCCGCACGGAGGAGACGCAGGAGGAGGAGGAGGGCAAGGCAGGGCCAGCAAGGGCCGCCAGCACAGCCACTACCACCACGCAGGCAGCCCGCAATCCCACGCCTCCAAGCACATCCGTTCAACCTCACTGATGAGCAGATCCACACCCTCTACCGTTTGGACCGGGACACCATAGCCGCCATTGTGGACATGACACAGGCTGACCTTGTCAGCATGATAGATAGCCCAACCGCCATCCCACCCCTACTGAAGGTGGTGTCTGTACTCCACTTCCTGGCCACAGGCACCTACCAGCACACAGTCGGACAGTTGCATGGCATCTCACAGCCACTGTTCTCACGGACACTATTGCAAGTGCTCGATGCCCTCCTGCAGCACGCAGACGACTACATCTCTCTACCACGCTCGGAGCAGGAAATTACCAACACAAAAGTGGGATTCCATGCACTTGCCGGCATACCGGGTTGCATTGGTGCCATCGACTGCACCCATGTGGAATTGGTCGTCCCACATGCCATGGAGGCCCAGTACCGCAACCGAAAACAATTTCATTCTCTGAATGTACAAATGGTGTGTGACTCCAACAGGATCATTACACATTGTTGTGCCCGATTCCCTGGATCAACCCATGATTCTATGGTCTTGAGGAACTCAACAATACCACGCTACATGGAGCGACACGCAGGGAACAGATCCTGGCTACTCGGTGAGTCTCATTTCATGCATGATGATGTGGGGTATGTGATGCGGCAATGACCTGGCAGGAAGGGGGGGGTGCGTACGTAGCAATGGCATTCCACATAATTCGTTTATCGTCCACATACAGGTGATGCCGGATATCCACTGAAGAGATGGCTCCTCGCACCAGTCCGGAACCCACGGGACCAGCATGAGGAGGACTACAACCATGCCCACTCACGTACCCGTGTAGTCATTGAACAGGCATTCGGCCTACTGAAGACTCGTTTCCGGTGCCTCAGCAGGTCTGGCGGGGCACTCCTGTACCGCCATGTGAAGGTTGCAAAGATGGTGATGGCATGTGTCATGCTACACAACATGTGCGTACGTAGAAATGTGCCCATGCCCCCTGACGCAGAACTGCAAGCACCTGAAGATGGTCATGATGAGGGTGGGGATGTGGCAGCACCTCAAGGAGTCTGCGAGGCACAGGAGGGCCGTGACATTCGTCAGCATCTCATAGATGCATGCTTCTAGCACTCACGCCTGGTGGCTGATACATGGACACGGGACTCGTGGCACTGTGTGTGTCTGGTACATGCACAATATGGACTGTACGCCTATGATGGCCTCGTACACAAAGATCAATGTCCACACATCTCATTGGTTGATCGTGCATTGTTTATGGCATATGTGATATCATGTTGAACACCCTATCGACCCGCCACCCAAGTGAGCCCAACACACCCCCTCCACCCTCCTACCTCCCCCCCGAACACCAGTGTCCAAAGATGCTCATTGTCAGTGGGCAGTCGCTATTGCAAGCCCCCTCTGCGGGTATCAGGGGCACCCCTGCCTGTGGAGCGCAGGTTCCTCCCAGATCTACGTTGCGGGCTGCCCTGGACGGAACTTGCAACGGATGATGTCTCTGCCTGCTCACGTCCATGCATGTCCCTAAGGGTTTGTGAGAGCTCAGTGAGCACACGGCGCACTGCGGCAAGTTCGGCACATACGTCTTTGGACGTCACATGCAGTTCCCCCCTCAGGCTCTCAGTGCTTCTCTCCATTTGTACTCTCAGGCTCTCGGTGCTACTCTCCATTTGGACTCTCAGGCTCTCGGTGCTACTCTCCATTTGTGCCCTTAGTGTCTCTGTACTTCTCTCCATTTGTGCCCTAAGTGTCTCAGTTGATGTTTCTATGTCTGCCTTAGTGCCCCCACATTCATCGGCATGGTCCTTGAGGAGCGTGGCCAGTTGCTGCTGTTGCACGATTAACTGGTCGAGGGACTGTTGCCTCTGCTGGGCCATGGCCATTTGCGGTGGTGTCACAGAGTGGCTGTTCGCCTCATGTTGCCCTGCCACAGGGCTTGTGGGGGATGGCCAGTCGTCGTCTTGTGGGTGCCCCTGCGTGGTATCCTCATGGTGTACGGGATGGAACAGACAGGGGGATTGGGACAGGTCATGGATGGATCTGACTTCGACATCCCCGTCTTCTGTGTCGGAGCATGCTGCCATTAATGGAGTGTCACCTATGGTGCTGCTGCCACCAGAGGCAGTGCCTTCTGTGGCATCCATTGGGGGGACCTGTGGTGGTGCTGTTGTGGGTATGCTGGCTGCTGGGGTGCCTGTTGGAGTTCCCTCCTCTGTGCTGCCACTTGATTTGTGCTGCTGCCGTGTCTTGATGCGTGCAGCTGAGGTGGAGGGTCTTTGGCCGTTGGTCTTGGCCCTCTTTGCAGGTGTGCTGGTAGGGGTGTCCTGAAGCTCGTCGTTTGGATCGGATCCTGTGGTGGAGTAAAGGAGGGCAAGCGTTATTAATGGGTCTGTGGGAATTGGAATGGCAATGTATCACATGCATTGGGGTGGTACCTGAGGGTGATTTGGGTCGGGGCCTTGGAGGTGCTTTCATTTGTGTGTGGAGTGAGGGTGCAGTTGTTTGGCAGCCTGCAGTTAGGGTGTGCCTGCTGCACGTGTAGAGGGTGTTTTTGGGGTTTTTAATTATTTATGTATTTATTGTGAGTTTTAAAGTGCGCTGTCAGGCCAATGTGTGTGGACGTTCTCCTGGACATGTGTTACTGTTGCGCTATGTGGACACATGGTGATTCACATGATTGGACATTGTGGATTTGGCATGGTTTTATTTGGGCCACCTACCGGATTCTTCGGATGTCTGCACTCCTTTCTCCATCCCTCCGACTCCCTCTATGCTCTCCATTCCTATGGTGGAGGCACAGATTTCTTCCCAGGGGGTCAACTTGATGGGTGATTCCGATCCTCCCCCGGTGGCTGTGGCAATGTTGCGGTTGCAGAAAGTATGCTACGGACGCGTATCCGCAGGTCGTCCCATCGCTTTCTGCATTGCTGTGGGTTGCGGGGTGCGGTCCCCACCGCACTTACCCGCTGTGCCACCAGGGCCCATATGGCCTTCTTGTTCGCAAGTGCCGTCCTGGTCATTTGCGTGGAGAAGACGGCGGCAGCATTCTCCTGGAGGGTCTCTGTGAGCACGGTGAGTTCCTCACGGGAGAAGTGGACCTGCCGCTTGCGGTCGCACGCTTTCTTCGCTACTTTTCCCATTTTTCTTGGTTTCACTAGGGTGGATGACGGGTTGGGATGTGTCTCAGGGTAGTGTTTTTAGTGGTTGTGTGGATTTTGTGGTTTTATAGGTGTACGGCGTGATGTTTCCCGTTCCGGGACCATGTTTTTACTTCCGTTTCCGTATATTTACGGTCACCGTACTTTCCGGTTGGCGCTCACTGCGGTGTCCGCTAAGATGGGTGGCGGTATTGCACCTAGGGCGCCGTACGGCGGCGGTGTGGGCCGTTTTGGGGTCATTTCCGCCATCGCGGACTTTGCACTTCCGCCATGGCGTGGTGCTCGTGCCCGATGGGTCGGAATGGGCCGCACTTTGCTCCATCGTGCAATGGGGGAAACGCTATTTACGCTGTGGCGGTCCGGTCAGTCACTTTCCGCCAGGGTCGTAATGAGGGCCAATGTCTTTTAGGGCTTCGGACTTGAAGCGCCAAGTGCTAGCTGTTGGAGCAGGAGTGCCCAGTCTTAGGGATAGTGTGATTGGGGCGTGATCAGAAAGCGTGTGGGCCAGGATGCCCGTACCCTCCACCCCGCCCATTAACTCGCTGGAGGCCAAGAACAGATCTATCCTGGACGAGCTGTCGTGCACCGATGAATAGTAGGTATATTCCCGCTCCTGGGGATGGAGAGTTCTCCAGGCGTCACAAATATTGAGCGACTGCATATGGCTCCGTAGCCTGCGCGCCGCGCGAGACAGTGCTCTGGGACCCGTGGCAGTTCTGTCCAGAACAGTATCCAATATTAGGTTCAGATCCCCTCCCCATATGATATGCACCCCCACAAATCCCAGAAGTATGGTGGCAATTGTGTCAAAGAATTCCGGAGAGTCCACGTTGGGACAGTAGGTGTTAACAAGCAGATATTCCCTGTTGGCTAGTGTGCAGTGCAATATAACGTAGCGGCCTTCGGGGTCGATGTAGCTTTTATGGAGCCCACACTTAATTGATTTGTGAATAATCGTGAGAACACCCCTTTATTGCGTGGAATAGGAAGTGTAAAATCTAGCGGGACCCCATGACGGGGCAACTACCCTTGGTATAAGTCCATTGGAGTGTGTCTCCTGCAAGAGCAGGATTTTACAGTTATGCCTGTTGGCATATGCCATAATCTTGCGGGCTTTGGTGTGGTTGCTCAACCCCCGGACGTTCCAGGACATTATGACAGTAGACACTTCAGTGGTAGCCATCCCCATCTACAATCTTCATCCTTAATGAACATCCCAACACAAATGACCATGTGAGCTCCCCAAGTAAAAACAGCGTGTGCGCTTGTGCCACCTCAGAATGCACCCCGCGAAACCCCTTATGCCTTTTTGAGAAACAACCCCAATTCCACCCCCCACCCGCACCACTAAACATGAATCAGTAGTGTTAACATCACCCACCCCTGAAAGCGCGCAGATGGGCCAACACCAACCTGGCCCACACTTCCCCAAGGCCCAACGGGGGCCAACACATACCAACAAAACAGAAGAGAACAGTGCAATCGCAATGGGGTACGCCGTTGCCACGCACTAGCACGCTTAGAGCCAAATGGCTCTGTTGCAAAACGAACAGTGGCAATAGACTCATAACGCAACCCCGGACCCACAAGGCGGGAAGCCGGGGATCGCGCACGAGCCTCTGCGGCTCTCGTGACTACCTCAGCAGTGTCGACAGTTATATAGCACCCACCGCCTGTGTCCCAGAGTGGGGCACTGGACCAGTCACAAAGAGGCAAGAAATCTACCATCGTGAAATTAGAAGAGGAAGAATAACAATAGGGTAGCAAAATATTGTTACATTGGTTTCGCATAAGGCAACATAGAGGTCCCCAGAAGGATGGGCGACTGAACACCGTGGCCAGGGCAGTCGGCAGATACATAGACCGTCCCAGAGGGGGAGCTGGCCCCAAGTCAAATTTCTGGGTCACAAGCAAGCGCCACGCCTACAGCAGGTAGCATGATAGAGTGTCCCATCGTAGCCAGCCACCCGGGCATACCCCGAAACAGCGTGCACTGAGCGAGGCCCAGCTCTATGACATAGAAAATGTGCGGGTGATAACAGGGCCAGTCACCGCCCCCAAGACATCCAGCCACCGAGGGATACCGGCGTAAAGGACAGGTCTCGGCAGTGTGAGAGCTAGGTGGCCAGTACCAACAGTTCGCGACTGACCCCCGCCACAGGCGAGCGCCGCCGGGAGCCAGGGCGACTCGGTGAGCCGAACAGTGTAAACAGTAATAACTTGTAATTACAGAATCAACAAATGCAGTCAATAACCTCACTCCATGACACCCAACTATCATTCATCAGCGATGGCATCTCCAGGGCCCTGAAGCGGTATCTGCATCTCAATAAACTTTACCGCCTCATCAGGGATGGTAAAAAAATAGAGTTTGCCCATGTGGGTGATTTTGAGTCTAGCAGGAAACAGAATGGCATATGGGACTTTGCGCTCCCTGAGCATCTTCTTGACGCCAAGGAACTGACGCCTCTCCTGCCGCACAGCCATTGAGAAGTCCGGGAAAATTCGGATAATATTGGCCTCCAACCGCAACTCCCCCTTCTCACGTGCCAGGCGGAGGATAAGGTCTCTGTCACGATAATTGAGAATCCTGGCTATGATGGGCCTGGGGCTATCTCCAGGCCTGGGGCGCGGAGACAGGGCCCGGTGAGCCCGCTCGACGGTGAAGTAGGGGGAGAGGTCAGGGTCACCAAGCAGGCCCTTGAGAAGACGTTCGACCGCATCCTCCATTCGTCCCCTCAGGGCAGTCTCCGGGACCCCAACGATGCGCAGGTTGTTTCTGCGAGAGCGGGATTCTAAGTCGTCGCATTTTGCCTTTACACCCTTCATGTCGCGCGATAAGGCAGCCACAGTGTCTTGTAGTGTGTGTATCTCGTCCTCGTTGGTGGATATCCGGTTTTCGGCCTCTGTGATTCTAGAGCCAGCCTGATCGACGCGTGTTTTGAGTGAGGCCACGTTAGCATTGATATCGTCAAGCTTTTCATGAAAAGAGGCGAAGTTTTTGGCCATCGATTCCATCATGGCAGTAAGATCAGGAGCCGCAGCCACGGGACTCGGGACGGCGTCGGGTTCCTCAGGCGTAGTCGACGCCTGGCCCACCTCGGATCGGGGGACCGCCTTTGTAAATTTGTCCATGCCCCCCCCCCCTGGCGCTACTCTTGGAGCGATTTGACATGATCCGGATCAGAGAGTCAGAGAGGGAGATATCGAGATGAGATTAGCCAGGAACGGGCACAAAGGAGGCAGCCGAACGGGTCCGGATCAATCCAGCCCACGAGCCAGGAGGGCCCAGTTATAAACTTGGTGTAGGGCCTACCAGCGGGACCCCAGTGCAGCTCCCAGCCCAAGGAAACAGCTCATAGTCCAGCAGAGATTGGGAAGATAGGGAGGTGTAGCTGAAGGACGGGATCACCCGTATGTGTAGATGGGGTGCCGCGAAGCCAGTGAGTGGGGTCCGGTCAATGAAGCCATGCCGCTTAAGGTGAGATTGCCCAGTTGCGCCGCGTGATCGGGGCAGAAGCGCAGGAGGTCCGCCGGGCGCGACGCAGGTCACCCTCTCAGCAGGATGAGGCGTAGTGTAGAGGGCGACAATTCAGGAGGGAGTCGAGGCTCCAGGCGGCGCGGTGGAGGAGGGCCCCCACGGGGAGGGCCGCGCGCCACTGGGCAGGCGAGGCCCGCTGGCAGAGTGGGGAATGCGCGGGGAGTCTGGGCCCCCGCAGGCCCTCCCGAATGCAGGCGAAAATCCCCCGGTTCTCACCTCCAGCCTGCCGCGTCCTCAGGCTGCTCCAACTCCAGGCCAGGTTGCTGCAGCAATCACCGAGGAAGGGACACCTACAGGAGCGGCGATGGCGGAGGGAGCAGAGCTCCGCCGCGGCAGCACTTCCGGCGGGCACGCACCACGTCCAGCCCCGCGGCGCCGATCCTCAGCGGGAAGGGTGGGCAGGTGTAGGTGAAGGGGCACCAGGCAGCAATGAAGAGGGGCTGCGAATGCAGAGAATGGGTTATATGGTCCTAGACTCTCAGTTTCAATGCAACCTAGATGCAACATCTTGCATTTTCTCAAGGCTGTGAATGGCGCATTTCCAAAAAGCCAATAATGCAACCTTGAATAGATGAAGCTGTTTACAATGATGACCAGTGCAGGAAAACTGAAAAGGTGAAGGCGCCAAGTAAGAAGCCTGCGAGTAAGTTAGCTGGGTCTGATCTGACACCAAGATTATTCATGACTGTGCTCCTACTTGGGCGAAAGACTATGTAATCAAGCCAGGAGTTGCTACTCTACTAGTCAGACCTGTAGTTGGGTGTGGGGGGAAAAAAGAATAATTTGCGAGCGACGGCTAAATGTAGCTCCTCTTGCGTATTAGCCAGAGCGACATCTGCAGAATGAAACTTGTGTATGGCAACATAGCAAATCTAGCTCCACATGGCACATATGATCTATAACATTTTGTCTATTAAATAGGACTGCTTCAAAGGTCTTCACAAACGCACAGTGTTAATGTCACAAACAGTAAGCGGGCCTCAACTTTTGCTATTGCCACTAAAAAGTAAGAATTTGGTCTGCATGTGGTGAACTGAGGAGGTGAGTGACTTTTTATGCCTAATGGCTTGCAACTGGAAATTTGCATCCAAGCTGTGGGTATATTTGCGTAGCGCCAGTAGGTTTGGGGGGGTCCAAAGTAGTTGGTGTCAGGCGTAACTACGCTTTACTTAACCGGATGGGACGATTTATATCGAAGCAGAATTCAGAGTTTTCTTTTTTGTTTTTTTAAAGATGAATTTGGCCGTAAATGTGTGGGGGTTGGTGGGTAATCGTGGTAATAAATAAAGGGGGTGGACGGTGGATGGTTGCAGGGGCTCTCCCCTGCATACTTGTGGCCAAATGTAAAAAAAAGAAGACGATAAAAAACGACAATCGCTCTCGTCCAAATTACATAGAACCTTCTAGACTTTGCGCCAGAATCTCAATCTTGCGAACAGTGAGCAAAAGATGGGTTTTGTGTGAGCAAGAGAGGGGTTTTGTGTATCTGTTTCACTAGCAATCGGGGTGGGCCCTAGGATGTGCAAAACCCTGGGTGGCAAAAGGTGTGTGCGCCCCCCGTTTATTAGCATAAATAGTGACATTACAGAAACAATTATAAATTGAGTCTTCACTATGCAACAGTATGGGGGGGTTGCATTAAACACATGTTGCTATCACTAAGGCAGCAGAGAAATAAATAAACTGTGAGGTCCAGTATATGAGTTGTCACTAGTAATATTTACCTACGTGGAAATATCAGGTGTATGATTTTTTTTTTAATTTGGAGAAATACTATAGTATGAGCTGAATACCTTTAAATAGACTTTTAATTTTGGCAGATATGGGATAGTAAGATAAAAGGATTTGGCTGGGAGCACACTTTGGTTAAGTGGATAAACTGGGATTTGAGACCAGTCTGCAATTCAGGAACTTGAACATATCTCTTCCCAGATGTAATTGGTAGAAATGTTTTTGTGTCTTTTTGAAACTTTTGTTTGAAAACACCATCTGACTGTGGACGACATTGCAAAAAATGGTGATTGTATTTTGCTGAGTGAAGTTAACTGCTGTTTTTTCAGACGTTTCCCAATTGTTTTTATTTTTATTGTGTATATATTTGACCACATTTTCCAAACTATAAAGATGCTTTTATTTCAGAAGCTACAGATAAGGATTATTTTGGCTGTCAAAGGAAATACTCTCCAAGCAAGTTCCAAGGACGTCATGTCGGGGCAGGGATTGGCCCTGGGGTAATCTGGGAGGGTGGGTGCCGGGGTGGGGCGGGGGTGTTTGCGTCTATTGCATGATTGCCTAATACTGCGCTAGAGCTTTTTTTACCTGGGAGGTCTTGAGGCAGGGAAGTAAGCATTTTTCAGGTGTTAAAGTGCTACCAGGGTACGTCCTATAAAGAAAATAAGTGGGGGCATGGAGGGGCTTGATCTATGCATAGGTGCTGGGTACATGGGGACAGAGGGCGTAGGTGCACCAATTCTCCTTGCTGTGTTCATGTTACTCACTGGTTCTTGCAAGGTTGTCACCAGTTGTCTCCTCTCCTGCTGCGATCAG
The DNA here is from genome assembly GCF_040938575.1 of Ambystoma mexicanum. NCBI lineage: Eukaryota > Metazoa > Chordata > Amphibia > Caudata > Ambystomatidae > Ambystoma > Ambystoma mexicanum. Next base: position 1,016,096,594 of record NC_090932.1, read on the forward strand.
GCTTGGTGACTTGTTAGCATGCAACTTGCAAAATTAGCAAGTTCTGCTCACTTAAAAATTGGAAAGGAGCCTCATTAATGGTCCACCTGACCTTTTGATTGAAGTGAGTGGGAAAGCCAAATCTGCTTTGCGGGAGTAGCAGGGGATCTTGTAGCAGAATGCTGCAAAGACAACTCGGCAGGCTGTTGCTGGGATGTTCTATGTTTAAACTTCCTGTAAATCATGGCTTTTTCTATTCCTGCTGTAAAATGTGTTTCGACATGGGGATGGGCACAGCTCCCTCGCGTCACCCAGTGCGACAAAAATCAAAAGGTGCTGCCCATTAATATATGCAAAGTAAAGTGAAATATACACATTTTGGTTCAATTGACCTTTTGCCTTTAGAAAGTGCACAAGACAAATGAGCATTTGCCTTTCAAAAAGGTAATCCACACTGGAAAAATAACCTGAGAGGAGAATTTTCCTCTACCGTACTAAGATTTTACAATGCATATGTATGCAGCTAATAGTTAATTGTACTTTATATTTAAAGAATAACTGCTTTCTTCAGTGCCTGCCCATGTCCTTTTTTCACGTGTATGTGATTATATTTGCATGAGAGAGCCTTCCCAGTGCCCCACCTCCCCCCAGTCCATTATAGCGCCTAGAAGAAGTCTTACCTAATGCTAAAGTGCTTGGGGGGTGCGGGAGGACCCCAACACCAGTCCTGAGAGGGGTCTTGCATCATGTTTTTCTGCATTCTTCATCCGAGAGTCCTTGCACCAGCGAAAGACACCAACCGCAGATCAGCTTGAACTGGCAACTCCTGCGAATCAAGAACTGAGGTCGACGGCGGGAATAGCAACCTCAGACCTTCTTCCATTGGCATGTCTAGTCCTGGGAAGAATTAACTGTGCTAAGGTTAGGCTCCCTAGCCTCCCATCATATTAATTTAAGGTTGGGATAAACTGTAAAACATAATTTCTTGAACATGTGCATGCAGTGAAATTGCAATATTCTAATCTCGATGAGGAAATGCTCCACTGGGAGGCAAAGCTGTTGTAACTTGATTTTCCTTGTGATAAAATCTGTAGTTGGAAAGCTATAAACTGGTCACCTTGTATCTGCGGGACTCGCAGGTTCAACTCACATCTCCTCCATGTGAGGCAAAGATTTCCCTGCAAGATGACATGTAAATGTATTTCTGATGCTTGCTAATCTGCTTAGAATCACATGCTGTGCATATGGTCCGACATCCAGTGGTAACCGCGGAGTATTGCATCTTGTTTTACGAGGACCAAAAGGGGACGTCGGCATAGGCGTGTCTGTAACACTATCCCTATCGTGACGTGTGTAGTACCCAAAATCTCTCACGCGCCGAGGTCCCTCAGATAGTTTTTTTCTGCCCAGATAACTGGTCGCCCTATAGCGGAACTCTTACTAGAGACATTGTTTATCTTACCGAATTATAGGTTTATTCCCCGTTAAGTCACTTCGCCAATAAGAACATCTTCGACGAAGAATACGGGGGAATCGTCTACGGCTATGGATTTCGGCGCCTAAGATCCGGCGGCCGGATTTTTCCACGTGGTCGGGCCCTCTGGCTGACCTATACAGTAGGGAGAGTGGGGTCGGGGTGGCCATATTGTTTAGTGTGTCTTTCCTCCTTTCCCCTCTTTTCCCTTTCGGTCAGGTCATCCTTCCTTTTTGCTATGGAAAGGACTCCTTTTAGATTCTGCCCCAAGTGTAGGGTCAGATATCCTTGGAAGGACGAACACAGGACGTGTAACGCCTGTCTCCCCCTAGAGCATGACGAGAAGCGGTGTGCGGCATGCAAACTCCTTTGGCTCAAGACCCTTAAGGAGCTCCGTGTAAAGCGGTGGGCCGCGTACGGCATGTCACGTGTGGAGCCTCCCTCCCCCACCGCCACGCCAGCCGAAAGTGACGGGGGTACTTCGGATGACCAAACGTCCAACGTGGATGTTATAGACCTTGAGGCGGACACTTATAAGACCGCCACGGCCGTCCCCGACCCTTCCAGGCTCGACTCTGGTCTTGCTACAGGGACTACACCCGGCGACAGGGGCGTACAAGCGCATCACACTAAGCACACAACACCCCTACGCCAATTTCGATGCCTTCGTCGAAAAAGGCGGAAGCGCCTACGGGGCCGCAGAAAACTTCACCAGTTCCCTTGGATCGTTCAGATCCAAAGCCTTCCCCGCATCCGCAGCAGCGTATTGTGACTGGGCAATCAAAACAAACCAAGGGCGCTACTCCTAAATCTACACGCGTCGAGGTTTGGGAGCCCAGCGCTTCGACGATTTCCAAGGCCTCAGTAGGCCCGAAAACTACGGCAAGGCCTCTACCCGGAAAACTACCACTAGGCCTCCTGGTGCCACGGATGGTATTTCTACTGCGACAAATCATTGGAGCCTTTGTCTCACGACGATTCGGTGACTATCCAAAGTAGCATCGGAAGAATCGCAGCGACGGTGGGCGTTATACAGGTTCCGCCTAAAGTGGTGGGCCAAGCCGCGGAAAAGATTTCTGCGGATTTGGGGCCCGATTCCGATGATACTTACGTAGATAGCCAAGAGCCTCTCTCTGACATCCTGAGAGGTTCCTTACGACGCCACAGTGCGGAGAACGTCGTTTCTCCTCGCATAGGCCGTTTGGGTCCTCTAAATGGACTACAGAAAAGTTCAAGGGTTATATGGATCGGCTGGAGCAGATTATGGGTTCTTCTGATCATCCTCCCCCGAAAAGGGCTCGAGTAGACCCTAACCCCCAAATGCAAGAAGTCCAGTCTCATGTTTTCCAACAAGAAGACGTGGTCCATATGGATACATATAGAGACTTCTATAATGAAGAAGAGGAAGCTTCTTTTCTCGAAAATTATGAGGAAGATCAACAGGATACGACTGACAACTGGAGGAAACCCAGCAGGAAGGTCAAGACCCTTGGACACAGCAAGATCAGGACACTGATATTTTGTGCCTAGACTCTCCTCCGTCCACCCCAGCTCGCCAGGTCTCCCCTGTGGATGACCAAATGGCTTTCAACTCCATGCTGAAAAAAGCAGCTGAATACTTCAAAATTGCCACTCAAGAGGCGGTACCTGAGCAGGATTTCGTGGAGGAGATTATTAAGGAAAAACCTCTGGCGAGTCAATCCATCCCCCTCCTTAATTCTGTTAAGAGACGGGTAGCTCCCTCATAGGTCACACCTGCTCAGACACGGGCTGTGAACCCGAGAGTCGAAACATTATTTCGGCCTTCTGCCTCCAACCCTCTGTATATAAAAGGGCATGCCATCCCAGACTCACTGATAGTGACTACCACTCGAAAGAAGGCAGGGGTACCCCTTGCCACGGGAGAATCACCACCGGACAAGGAGTCTAAAAGGTTGTATGCCCTGGGCAAACGTGTCACATCAGCAGCTGCATACACCATTCGGGTTGCTAATAATACTACGCTATTAGCAAGCTATGCTGATGCCCAATGGAACTTGCTCCAAGAAGGCCTCCAGAAGGTTCCTGAACCCGCCAGGACAAAGCTTCTCGTCATTGTTGCGGAGGGAAGACTTGTTAACCAGAATGTGGTGAAGAACACCCTGGACACTGCAGAAACAGCAGGCAGGCCTCTTGCACAAGGGACTCTTCTGAAAAGACACGCATGGCTGCGTATATCGGGATTTAGACCTGAGACTCGGGCCTCCCTCATTAATAAACCCATTGAGGAGACTAACCTCTTCGGGAAAGCAGTGGATGAAGCGAGACAGCCACAAAGGAGTATGAGACTATAAGGTCTCTGCACCAAATTACACATAAACCCGCATCCCAGAGGGGTAATAACTCTAGGCGGTCCTTTTGAGGACAAGCCCGTGCTGGTCAAAACAGCTACAGCACGGGTAACTTTAACACAAATCAAACATCTGGAAGCCCCACTTACTACCCCTCAAGTGGTCAGAAACGCGGCAAAGCTAGAGGCAGAGGCCCCAATCCCAGAGGAGCCACAGCCTCTGGTCAGAAATGACCAGCAAGTCCAGGTCCCCTCCGACCAGTGGGTCTTAAAGACGATTGGCCATGGTTATTGCATGGAATTCGCCAGACCTCCACAGTTCAGACCGCCGCGCTCACGGTGCCTTTCATCGGACCATCTGGAGATCTTGATCCAAGAGGTGAAAGCACTGCTGGGAAAGGACGCCATAGAAGCCATCCCTATTCTTCAGGTAAACAAGGGTTTTTATTCAGTGTACTTCCTTGTACCCAAAAAGGATCTCACCATGCGTCCTGTTATAGATCTGCGCCCAGCGAACAAATTTATAAAACCCCAGAAGTTTTGCATGGTAACACTGCAGGAGGTGATCCCATTGCTGAAACAAGGGGACTTCATGGCACCATTGGACATGAAAGATGCATACTTTCATATTTCAATGTTGCCAGCGCACAGAAAATACCTTGGGTTCATGATCCAGGACAAACACTACCAATGCAAGGTACTCCCCTTCGGCATCGCCTCAGCGCCAAGGGTGTTTACCAAAGTCTTGGCAGTGGCAGCAGCACACCTGCGCAGACGATCAGTCCCAGTTTACCCTTACCTCGACGACTGTTCATTATGGCGGACTCGTTCGACGCTTGTTTTTCAAACACACAAAAACAGTAGATCTCCTCTTCAGCCTGGGTTTTTCAATCAACGAAAATGAAATCCAGCTTAGTCCTCAGCCAAGTAAAACAATTTCTGGGAGCGCTAATTCGGACAGAAGACGGTCTTGTCGACCCCCCCCCCCCAGCAAGAGGCTTCAGAACATGCTCTCATAGATTCCTCAATATGTAGCCAGTCGGGAGGTGACGGTACACAAAGCCATGCGTTTTCTAGGGATGATGGCATCATGTATATACTTGGTTCCCCACGCGCGACTGCGCATGCGTCCCATGCAAGAGTGGCTCAACAGCCAGTGGTGTCAGGCCAGCGGACAATGGGAAGATCTGGTAGTTGTCTCGCCAGCCCTCATTCTCTCGCTGCAGTGGTGGTCAAGAGAAAACCTCTTGAAGGGGAAGACCTTCACCACCCCTGCAGTGGAAGCCACTCTCACTACAGACGCATCTCTCACAGGGTGGGGGGCTCACCTGCTTCAGCAGACAGCACACGGAGTGTGGTCCCCTCAAGTAGTGTCCAACCATATAAACTTACTGGAGCTATTAGCAGTGTTCAAAGCATTGAAAGCCTTTCAGATGCAACTGCAAGGGAAGATCCTAACCGACAGCACTACAGCAATGTATTACGTAAACAAACAGGGGGAACCCACTCTCCAGGGCTATCCAAGCTGTCCCAAAACATTTGGATATGGGCTCTCAAACACAAGATGTTTTTGTTGTCCCAACATGTTCCAGGGGAACTCAATCTTCTGGCAGACGTACTCAGCAGATATTTTCCTCTGTCAGAAGAATACGAATGGCGACTGCACGAAGACATTGTGTCCAACGTCTTCGCAGAATGGGGTTTCCCAGAAATCGACCTGTTCGCTACTCATGAGAACGCCCAAAGCCAAGACTACGCCTCCAGGTACCCCCAGAACCGATCCAAGGGGAACGGTCTCTGGATAACCTGGTCGGGGAAATTTGTCTACGCTTTTTCCCCCGACTCCCCTTCTCAACAAGATAGTAGTTACCATGATACTGGTGGCCCTCAGGTCGGCCCGCCAACCCTGGTTCGCTCACCTGATGGAAATGTCCCTTTCCCCACCAGTCAAGCTGCCCTATCCGTACAACATGTTGTCTCAGGAAAGGGGGGAGACCCTACACCCATGCCCACAAACTCTGAACTTAGCAGCCTGGCTCCTGAGATCATAGAGTTTGGACACCTGCTACTCTGCTACTCCCTCAGAGATGCATGGACATACTCATAGAAGCGAGGAAACCTAATACACGTTATTGCTATGCCAGCAAATGGAAACGTTTTGTCATCAGGTGCAATTCCAAGGGCATCAATCCTATCGATTGCCCACCCTCACACATTGTGTTGTATCTAACCCACCTGTTGGACTCGGGGTTAGTCTTCAATTCCCTAAAGGTTCATCTGGCTGCTCTGTCAGCCTACACCACATTGCAGCAAAAGGTATCGTGGTGGAAGATACCAGTGATTAAAGCCTTCATGGAAGGGGTTAAGAGGATTTATCCTCCCATCTCTCACCCAGCCCCTGGATGGGATCTGAATGTGGGTTTAACCAGGCTCATGGGAGCTCCTTTCGAGCCTATGCATAAAGCAAGTCTGAAAGACCTGACTTATAAAACAGCCTTCCTAGTGGCTATCACTTCTATCAGAAGGGTTAGCGAACTACAGGCTCTTTCTGTTTAGACCCCTTTGTGACAGTCCACAAAGATAAGGTAGTTCTAGGCACACATCTCAGGTTTGCACCTAAATTCATTTCGACGTTCCATGTGAACCAGTCAATCGAACTACCCACTTTCTTCCAGAACCCTACTAACGTGGCCGAAAGAAGCCTTCACACACTAGACGTGCGCAGGGCAGTCATGTTTTATCTGGAAAGAACTAAACCACTAAGGAAGACTAAACAATTCTTCGTTTCAGTGGGAGCTGGTAGAGAAGGGGATCCTGTCTCTAAATCAGCTATCTCAAGGTGGATTGTCAAATGCATCACACTATGTTACACTCTTGCTAAGAGAGAACTGCCCTTCCAGCCTAGAGCACACTCTACCCGAGGCACTGGGGCAGCCATAGCATTAATTGCAAATGTTCCTCTTGAGTCCATTTACAAAGCGGCAACCTGGAGTTCTGTACACACCTTTACAAAACTCTATTGCCTAGACACTCATTCTAGGTCTGTTTATCAGGAGGGAAAAGCAGTACTAAGACCTCTTTTCTCTACTGTTCCTTCTCACAACCCACCTCCAACTCCGGGTACTGCTCGCTAGTCTATGCACAGCAAGCATCAGAAGACACGCATTACTCACCGTAATAGCATTTCTGATGATTGTATCTGCTTAGATTCACATATGCCCTCCCTACCTCCCCGCTCGGGGGTGGAAGAAACATATGTGTCTTACTACTTTCTCTCTTTATTTACTCACTCACTATAGCCTTGGGCTCCCTCATGGCAGAACAAATACAATCGGAGGGACCTCGGTGCGTGAGGGATTTTGGGTACTACACACGTCACGATAGGAATAGTGTTACAGACACGCCTATGTCGACGTCCCCTTTCGGTCCCCGAAAGACAAGATGCAATACTGTGCGGTTACCACTGGATGTCGGACCATATGCACAGCATGTGAATCTAAGCAGATAAAATCATCAGAAATGCTATTACGGTGAGTAATGCATGTCATAAAGTGTGGTGGGTCAGAAGGACACAGACACTTTGCAGACATGATTCACAAGTTTTATTAAAATAAAGGATAATGAGTAACTTTCCTTGTCTCTTTGGGTCGACCCTACCTATATTTCTAACTAAGGTGCTTGTCTGTCATTCGTGAATGTCCAAAGAAATGGTCCACTGTCCCGAAACTACCCTAATCTGACCCTACCACTCTGCAAACTAACCTATATTCGGAGAATGACTTCTTTCTCCTTTTGGGTATTCGAGTACCAGTCTCTAAGCTTATCAGTTTCAAATATTCAGAGAGTCTCTTTTAATTCTTTGCAGTCTCTGTAACTCTTAATTGCGTTCGGGGTGTTTCACTTCTCCTCGGAATCCCCTTTTGGGGTTCTTCTACCAGCTGTATGCTCCTGGTTGTTTCCAGCAAATCCTGGGCAGATACTATTCAAATAGTCTTTCTTTCTGGGTAAAGTATAGCTTGGCCTACTTACTTTGTTTGAATTGTCAGAATGTTCATCCCTTTTGATATTCTCTTCCTCGTGTGCAAAATATCTAAGGACTCTCCCCTTCTCAGAGGGCATTGTTATCTCTGGTTCTAATTGCTTAATGTTATTTATTTTCCTTGTATCCCAATTATTTGTTCATCTGCATCCAGGATGTGTATATATATATGTGTATGTATATATATATATATATATATATATATATATATATATATTCTCATGACTTATAGGTTGTTCGCCCCATATGATTCCTGTGTGGCCTCCCGTGATTCCCATTAGCGTATATAACGAGGGGGGCGGGGTGGATGCCCTTGGGAGCCTTGTCCTTCTGCAACCTTCTCTCGGATGTCGGAGCGTGCCCGCCTTGCCTTTGTCAGTGTATTTCTCTTTCTGGTCTCTTCTCTTTATGGTGCCCTCATCTTCCGACGAGGGACCAGAGACCATGCAGTTCTTTGTGTGCAAGGGTATCAGTGACTGTTCTTGGACCAGTCTACCACAGGCCTTTTGTGGTCTCGCCACCACCTTCATTGGGGCTCCTGCCCTGTTGATTCCTCATCCTTGGGTTTGCACCGTGACTCTGGCATCCCAATATCTCGCTCCGGGATCCTGCCCTGCTGTTTTCTTGTTCTGGGGTTGTGCCGTGCCTCTGGTGTCCCAGCTTGTAGTCTCTGGTGAGTTCAAAACTTGCGGTCTTCCTCGCTTGAGCGTCTTTCGCCTCCACCAGGTTTTACAAATCACAGCACCTTCTCTAGCCTGCGTATACGTTCTTCTCACTTGCCTCTGTCCAGAGTACATTATTTAATGTACTAATTTCAGTAAACTGAATATGAGTTAAATGAACATGCTCTTTTCCTATAGGATACTGGCATCTCTGAGGAGTTTCTTCATTCCAGCATTAAGAAATTTGGATATTGGAGAGGCTGCCATGTAGACCATAGTGTCTACAGCTCAAGGGAGTTCCGCACGAGAACAGGAGTCCTTTTGCCCCAGTGGGGGAGGGGGGTCTCTCACGTTACAGTCCCACTTGCCTCGACCCCTAGGAAGGGTATTACGGAGCGGGGTCACCTCCCTAGTCTCACAAGGAGGGGCTCCCCTTGAGGAAAATTCCCTCGATTCGTCACATAATCAGAAGAAGCACTCGGACTGGAGGACATGTTTTCACACACACTTTATTTAACTCTATAACACTACTGCTAAGGGGGTGGGGTGATTCCCTTCCTATATAAACTAAACTAAGGTGCTTGTCAATAGTCCAACAGTGTAAATAGTCCTCAGTCTAAACCTATCCACTAAACTAGCCCGACCACTTAGAAGAAACGTAAAAGTAAATGGAGGGAGTGCCCTACACAATGATTGATTCAACATAAGCCCTCTTGGGTGTTCCAGGAATCTCTCACTGTTATGGATCCAATAGTTGTGTCTTATTAATAATTTACGCTCACAAAAGGTAATCAAAAGTTCCTAAAATGTCAATCTCTTTAGGTGGAGAGGGATTTTCCTGATCCTGCTCCACCAGTTAATTGTATCTCTCCAGACTTGAATCATGTGTTGGGTACCTCTATCCTCCCCTTGTATCTGCTTTTCACTTGGTTTATTGGGCCATGCTGGCTCTGTTGGTTTCCTCTGTCATAATGTTTAACTTATTTCCCTGGGTAATTGGTAACCCTTCTTTCGGGATGGATCTCTTAACTCTTGTGGGTCCCTGTGCCCTTCTGGCGGTTAATACTACTACGGTTTCTTGGGCTTTCCCAACCTTTCTTATCTCATTCTTTCTCTGGGCCTCTTCGACTCTTGTATGGGGATCAGGGAATCCTTCCCTCTTCCCCACTCGCTCTCCTCTGTGCCTCCCTCTGACCTGTGCAAACTGCGTACCCTCTGCATTGAAGGGTTTGCTCCATCCAGGGACCGTCTTCTCAGCAGCATTCACGTTCTCCATGGCTTTCCTCTGCTGTTCTTGATACGAGCAGTGGTTTGCGATCCGCTGGTCATGGCATTGGCTTGCTGGTTGGCTCCCAGGTTGAGAGCAGAGGATTCACCCCTCCCTCGGTTCCTGGTCTCATGTCTGTTCACAGGCTCTGGGCCCACCACTTCTGTGTATGGTCACGCCACCCGGTAAGGTTTGCTTTGCGCAGCCTTTGCCGCCCTGGCCCCACGCTTCACGGGTTCGGGTCAGTGGTGTCTCCCCGGCGCATCTGCTTCTCTGCGCACTACAGCCGGCTATGCCGCCTGTTGACATTCTCAGGTCGGGGTTTGCCCCTGCTTATGGTTTCTCCTCCATTCAAGGGTTGTTGGCCCTTTATTCTTGCTCAGGGACTTCAAAGGGACGTTTGGTTCATTCAGCTATCAAGCCAGATGTGTAGACAGGGATGGGCCTGAGTGGGCAAAGCACACTAAAAATATATAAATGCCCACTCAGCAGCGCTGTGTGGGCATTTTCAGATGTGAATGTCACTACGGTGGGCCCAACACCCAACAACATTTGCTTCAGGATCCACTTGTTAGACAATCCTAACTACGCCTCTGTATCAAGCCTGTGGAGTGTTCTGTATTACCTTGAGCCAACCACATAAAGGTAATGTCAGGAGTAATGTCAGCCTTTTAGTCCCTTGTATGCAGATGACACTTTTGGTGTAGGGAGCTTCCCACAGGAATGGGAGTTCTTGTCCCCTGAGCGGAAGTCACTCCCAATGAGGTCCCAGTTTCCCAAACCCCTAGGGAGAGTTTTGCTGAGTGGGCCCACCACCCTAGCCTCAAAGGGGGTGGCTTGCCCCTAAGGAAGAAGGGACGAAGTCTCCAGATTCGTCACAAAACCCATTCACTAATGCTTGGTGAATTAAGGTGACCCTGTTTACAGAGAATGTGTGTCTTCCAGCACAGGGTCCTTGAGCCAGCCTACCTAGAGGGAGGTTCATGCTCACTCAGTGGAAGAAGGGGTGCACTTTAGGTGGTTCTGTGACTACACCTGCAATGTGCTGGGTACTAAAGGAGGGTGACCAGGGGATCGTCCACGGACTCTAAAGAGGGACCGGCACCCTGGGTAAACCCCTTGGCAATCCACAGAGGGAGGGAACTGCATCATCACCTGGCCCTCTCCCCTTTGGTCCTGTGATAGATTGTCAATGGGGTGATTTGAAGATTGGCTTCTTAGTGTAGCACAGAAAAGGTGTAGGGTTGGATGGAAAGAAACCATCTTGCTCTCTGGTTGGTTTCATCAGCTGTAGTTAAGTAGGTCAGAGTGGCATGGTTTGTGACTGGCCAGCATTCCTGTGAGTTTCTTTTGCCAAGCGAGTATCCAGGCACTCCTACTGCATAGTGACATTTTGCTCTGTGATGGAGCTTACTATGGATTGTTCGACACCCTCACCCCCATTCCTAGTTTGTGAAAATATTGCCCACAGACGGACTCGCAAGGCATACATTTGAAGAATAAACGGCTCCAGAATGTTTGGCATAATCAGGAAAGGGAGGGTGAGGTAGAGAGCGCTTAAGCAGATTAAAGGCTATCCGACCAGTGGATCTGGTGACATTTTTGATTCATTGAGTAGATTAGTCAATGGGCTAGCAATGGTTTATGAGTTTGATATAAATATTCTATAAAAGCTGTGGGAGAAGGTAAAAATGAAATCAGGAAAATTAGTAAATGAATACATGAAGAGAAATGAAGTTTGGTCCACAGTGATGCTGCATTAGTGAAATTCATCTAATATTTTGTTCCTTCTAGCAGACATTGTGATGCTCCAATATTTAATTACAGATGGTTTAGCCATTGCTTGTTATCATAGCAGATGCCTAGATATGTGTATAAAGTAGGGCTAGAAAGTGCTGACTTGCAGAAACTCCAGCCAATGCCTTTGTGTGACTAGATAAACTGTCTAGGTCTGGTACAGACCAAGCATTTCTAAGAGTGCAAATGACGACCTGGAGGAGGGGTGTGAACGCCCTTCATTTGGATGCATCTGAGGAAGACTCGTCATGTGGCATGGTAACCGGAAGTTTGTATTGAGAAAGGACTAAATGTCACTGAAAGGATGTACTGTATTGGTTTGAGGCTGAATACCTTTACCGGAAGGCCTAGTGATGATTTCCAGAATGTTCTTGGATTTCGAATTAGTGAGGTGACTAGTGACTCATAAATGCGAGGGGCCTGTAGGTCGGGGTGATAAACCTAGGATACTGGTTTTCTTGTCTTACAAGAATGGAATTCAATGCTCCATTTGTTGCCACCCAAAATTGATGTGTGATCCTGGTTTCTCCAACATAGCCAACTGTTCAGATGGATTTCTAAAATCGGGCCTGGTGGACAGATTATATGCCACCCCTAGTTAGGGTGAACAGGGAGCTGAGAGGTTAGCCAAAACCCAATCAAGGTAGTGTGGTGAGAAGTCGAGTCTTGGTCTCAGAGTGTGAGCGTGGTCAGGGGCCCCTCAATGAGTCCACACAGGATAATGAACAATAATTCAGCTTAGAAAGTCAGTTCTAAAAATACAGTTCTTTATTTGGGCCTTTAGAACACAGTGACAAATGAAATTGGCAGATAATATCAATACTCTGTATATATCTATCTAACAATATAATAAAATGCCAGATGTATGTTTGTCCGATGAAGTCATACCTTTTCCTGTTGTCACTGCTAGAGGGAGCTGTTGGGTTCGGATATATTGTGGTTCTGCTGTGTCAATGAAAACCTGCACTTTGGTCTGTGTACACAGGCCTGTACACCAGTTTGTATTATAATCAAAAGTATGTTAATTCACTATACTTCATCAAATAAGCTTCCATGAAAAATAGGTAAGTAATGCAGATCCATTTCCAATAATAACTAGTCACAAGTTCAATTCCCTAAACTTTAAAAGTCCAAACCCTACAGTATATGGGCCCTAATGCCCAAAAGTCGGGTTCCAACACAAGGTTTCTCATAGGTATGTATCCTCTCTAGGGATTCAGTGTGCTTGTGGTGGAGGTTCAGAATAGTTTCAAACTAGCTAAAAGTCCAACAGTAATTTACCAGAAGACCAGTAAGCTCTCCTCTCATCCAGGCTCAAGGCTAACCCAGGGGCAGGATACATGACCCAGGTTTGATGACCAAAGGTAATTAAGAGGGAGATGGAAGACAAAGGGACTTGTTCCTATGGAGGATGGGGGATGCAGGGGGCACAGTTCTGCTTACTTAAACCCCTGACTCCGATTTTCCTAGGGATCACGGTGGGTTGACTGGGGATTGCTGGTAGCGTGTCTTCCGTCCTACGGTGGGTTGACTGGGGATTGCTGGTAGCGTGTCTTCCGTCCTTTGTTCCAGTGAGAGGTGCACAGGGTCGCAGGTTTGAGGATTCTTCCGGTCCGGTTTAACTGCAAAATGCAATCCCTGTCGAAGAAATGTGCATTCCAGCGATGCAGGCTTCTTCAAGACACTTCACAGGATGGTGGAAGGCGAGTTCCAGTGACTATCATCTTTGCAGGTGACAACGGGTGTCCTTCCAGAACACAGCAGCTGCTCCAGGACAGATTCCATTGAAGTTAGAAGCTGAAATTTGGGGGTCAGTTAATATGTGGCACAAGGTGCTGACCATCAAAGGTTCGGGATTAAACGTGGAACGGCGTCTCTCCTGGCGAGGTAGTACATGAAGGAGCCGATCAGTCCACCAAGCAGTCCAGGGACACTGCGAAGGCTCTGAGGGGCTGGAGTAGTCGGTCCCACTAGTCCAAAGGCTGAAGCGCTGATAGGGTCAATGCCAGCTCAGTCGCTGCTTTGGACTCCCTCCTCCCTGACAGCTTCAAGATCATTTCCAAGCCTCGACCTCACTGTGCTGGCAGTGGGGTAGCCTTAATCTATCCGGAGTGGGTTCCTTCTTCCATCGTACCCACCCAACTCTATTTTTCCTTTGAGAGCCTGGTTTGAAAGTTGAAAGTTGGTCATCTCTCCCTCCTCCACTCTGACCATTTCTACCATTTACCGCCCCCCAGGCGCCACCACTCTGTTTCTCTCTGAATGGGCTGATTTCTGCTCCTCTTTTCAACCACCTCCAACCTCTGCCTGTTGGGTGACTTCAACATCCAATTGGACTCCCCTGCTTCAGCATCCATTGACCTCTTTGCCTTTTTTTCTCTCAATTCTTCCCTCTGATGCACACTGGAAACCATCATCCACTCAGACCTCTCTCTTACTACCCTACTCATCGTACTTGATCTCTCCTCTGCCTTTGACACGGTCAACCATTCCATCCTCATACAAAGGTCCCACGATACCCTTGGTATCTCGGTACGAGCACTGGAATGGCTGACCTCTTGCCTAACTGAGCGCTCTTCTCAAGTCATCTTGGGCACATTCTCCTCCCCTACTTCCTTCTCCTCCCCTACTTCCTTCTCCACCTCTGGTGTCCCCCCGGGATCTATTCTCTCCCCCTGGCTCTTTAACATCTACCTTGCTCAGCTGGCACTCCTCATCTCCTCCTTCTCCCCCAACTTTCATGCTCATGCAGACGACACTCTACTCTTGTTCAGACTTCCTGCTGACTCACTCGTACCTTCCCTCATCACTGACTGCCTATCTGCCCTCCAGGCCTGGTGCACTTCCAATGATCTCTGCCCCAATGCCAGCAAAATGGAGAGCCTTCCGATTGGGGCCCCGGCTCCCTCCTTTTTCCCTTCTCGATTGTTCGCTTTCCTCAGCTGGATCCCTCCTATGGAACAGCCTCCCCTGCCGCCTGCATCTTGAGCAGGACCTTCTTAAATTCCAAAAGTACCTCAAGACTTTCCTCTCTCCTCCTCCCCTTCTTCCCTCCTCTGCTAATCTCACAGTTGCTGGTTGTGATTTGTGTCTTGGGCCCTTATGCATCCCCGGGGCCCCTGACCACTCACGTCCAATCTCCCCAGCATCTCTCTAACCTCCTTCAGCACTTGCCTAGGCACAAACTCCGCACTGTAGACTTGCACTTTTCCACCCAACGCGGCTCCTGGCCGCATAGCACTTACCACTCCTTGCACTTCATCTGTGGATCACCCTCGAGCACGGACATCCCAGAACCTATCCCACTGCCCTCTTCTTGCTGCACTTGCTCATTCTGAATACTCACAAGGCATATTAGGTTCGGCCGTCCCTTCCCCCACTGTATTTGTTATATTTTTTAATTGTACTACAATCTCATGTTCCCTCCCTCTTGCCCTGTGGGTGCTTTGAAACAGAATGTATTTGATTTATAAGCGCCTAACTAGCAAACAATAATTAAATAAAATAAATGTTTTTGACTTTCACACTTCAGAGTTCCCTGGTCTAGGCGCAATTGTCAGACCACACGGTCTACCCATCACGGGTCACGCAACCAGGAACTCTAGGTTCTTAAGCCCACACAGGTTCTTCTGTTTTACATCTGTGTAAATATTGACTTTCATTTGACTTCTGTTTGTCAGCCTCTGGACTTTGCCATTATGTGTCACCGTTCGGTATCAACATTGTGCAGCAGTTCATTATCTGTGCGCAGCCTTCCAGTGACCTCCCTGACACTCACCGGCTTCTGGTGTCCTTTGTGGCAGCTCCTCCTGCCTTTGGTCCGCTTCCCCTGTGTTCGCCTGCACACTCCGGGGTCTCCACTTCCCCGACACGGACTGCGCCCCTTCTTCCTCCCTGCCTGCCATCAGAATCAGCAACCCGCTTCCAGTATTGAGGCTCCTACATCTCTGATAGCCCCAAGGTTTAACTGGCCTTGGGCTCCACAGTTGCTCCAGGGCATCGTCTGGCTTCCTTGCAGGCCCCACTTTGGCCTTTTTTTCACGTCACAGGTCTCCTGCTGGTTTCTCCTGCCCACAGGTCTGTGGCTTTCTGCTGTTCTCCGGTTCTCCATTTATACAGAGTGGGGTTGTAGCGTTGCTACTGGGCAGTCGGTTTCCAGAGACTGTCTTTGGGAGGCAGAGCTTTGTTGCAGAAGACCTGCTGTTGGTCATTAAAATCACTAAAACCGTGCCCAGCGGAGTTGCAGAGTTGCCTGCCGAAAAGCAGAAATCCTCCCAAGCGCCCACTTGAGAAGCTGACTACACACATCAGCTCTCAGCTCATTGTGTGAGAACGACCTGGTAAAGGTGAGACGATTACCCAACATTAACTTTAATGAATATTGATTGAAGATTGACAGAGTGTTAGGAATTTTATTACCCCTTACCATCTTCAACTTTTAATTGTTAAAAACACAATTTTTATAATTCTAACTCAATAATGAAATCTATAAAAGCAAGCAGATATGGACTGCACAGCGGCATCTCTATTGCAGGTAATTGTGTAAAAAGTCAAAGAAAACGATCAGTATCAACCAAGAATAATACCAAAATTAAAAAAGGGTGAAAATAAATCCTGGGTTTGGAGTCAACAAGAAGGGCTGTAAAAGTGATTCAGCCCTCAATCATGGGCTACTTCCAGAATACACCCTCCAATGTGGCAATGTCAATAAGGAATTAAGCTCGCCACTACTGGGAGAAGTCTTAATTACTGGCAAGAATAACCCCCAACCAACAGTACCGCAACATTCCTTCACTATTGACAATGGCTGCTCATTACTGGATATGTGCCTAGATTTTAGGCGGAAATCATTGGAACATGACTCTGAAAATGTTATACGGGCAAATCTGTCCGCTGGCCCAGACTTGGAGGCCCTAGTTTCTACAGTGGAGGACTCGGAGGAAGAGGCCCAGACATCAATAACCAATCCTCTAACCATATCTGTTGATGCGATACTGGTAATAATGGAAGCACTTTTTTTTACATTATGCTCTAATCTGTCTACAGAGCACAAGAAGTTAAAGGCATAGTTGCAAAAGTTGTGGATCTGATTTTGGACAATAGTGCGAAAATAAGCAGTGATCTCCCACTACAGATGGGGGACAAAAGTTCACTGGTAATTTCGATCACAGATGAAATACATTTTAAATAAATGCTAGCAAGTTTGAAGAATAAAGATGGGAATGTCCTTCAA
Organism: Ambystoma mexicanum; assembly: GCF_040938575.1. NCBI lineage: Eukaryota > Metazoa > Chordata > Amphibia > Caudata > Ambystomatidae > Ambystoma > Ambystoma mexicanum. The sequence continues at coordinate 1,016,113,374 of NC_090932.1, forward strand.
CAAAATGACTCTGAGCATAGCAGCGCTGTCAATTGCAGCGGCAAATGAAGAGGATGCCATGGAGGTCCTCTGTAATGAGATCTCTGTGATGAGAAGTTAGCGAAGAAAACAAACCTGCAAAAAGGGTAGCGGTTAAGATTCCAACTCGAAGACTAAAGCGAGCAGAATTCTATTGTGAGCCTAGCGGAAATAAGTATTTTAGGATGAGAGTGAAGAGGGATCTTACTACAGACCATATCTATGTTCTAATTAAAGATGCTGCAAATGGAACAATTAAACGGGTGGAATTAAGAGGCCCTTTGGATAAGTGGTTAGGAAAAAAGCCTATGAATTATGAATCGGGCCAAGACAAAGAAGAGGCCACTAGCCGAGCCACAATAATTCGTTTGGAGTGGAGAAGACTAATATTGCAACACGACAAACTCTGAATATTGCACCATGGCAACCAATACCTTACTTCATCAATTACAAAGTAATCGAGAGGAATATCGATAACAGGTCTTGTATAAACCTTGACCCGAGATCATTTGCTACATTTAATAACTTAAAGTAGAGGAACTATTCCCAGAAATGTAAATTCCATCACCTTATAGAACCCATTTACTTGCTTTTTGGAAGAAAATTCCTTGGCTGTCCACAATTAGTAATAAAGACCTTGTGCGGGTAGAAATGCCAAAAAGGAACAGGCAGTAAATTGGGCATTAATTGAGTTGTCCTCAATGGCAAATACTTCCCTACTATGTACTCATGCAGATGTGCTTCTGGATATATGATTTAAATTACTGTATGTAATAACAAGAAGCATGAGGGTTCCAGTGATACAATGTTGAAGGGGGTTCCATTTGGACTTTAGCAGCACTTATAAAAGTGGATAAGATCCAACAGTTTTATGGGTTCAGAAGGTCTATCTTTAGAAAGTATAATATCCTGTTTGTACAGGAGACCTGGTTATGTGGCCCATTAATTGTTGATGCCTTTAGAGTGTTCCAGCAAATGTTTGAGAAACGGCCTAGGGGAAGACCCTCAGGAGGACTTGCAATTATGATATGGAATACAGAGTTGCTGGATTTTGAAATAGTGACCAGAATTATGGGTTTTTAGCAGTAAAGGTGTATATAAAGGGATTATGTGAACAACCTATTCTGTTGGTCAATATCTATTGCAATCCATTAAATGTACAGTTAGAACCCATCCGTGAAAAATACGAGGAAGTATGGAAGTCCTTCTCTTGTGCACATGATGGATGTCATATTATAGTATCAGTAGACCTAACTGCACATTTTACAACTACAATACACAGTGAGGAGAGTTATAAGAGTTATAAAGACAAACACTCTGTAGAGGGTAAAGCATAGATGGAATGGTTTCCTAGTTGGTACTTAAGACTTCTGAATGTAGCGATAGTAGGCGATACCCCACCCAGACCAACTTGGAGATCGGATCAAACCTTTGCCTACTTAGATTATGTAGCAACTTCACCAACCATATATGAGATATGTGAAGAGATGAATATAGTGGAGGCTAATGAAAGTGATCATATGAAATTGTCGGTTACAATGAGTCCACACCCAAAGGGTTGATTATCACAGCTTGAGTGGTATTGGAGTTAATTCTGCTGTTAATAGGATTTCAAAATATGTGGGTAATTTGAATGCTTTTAATAAGACTGCTCATTTGTCCCCTTGAAATTTTGACGCCTTCCTGGATAAATGCAAAAAGATATCAAGTGGGAATAAAAATGATGTACTGAGTGGTGTACATCCCTTTGACACGGTGAAACAAATGAAAAAGGTGCTAAGAAGGGAAATCTGTCACCTAAAAGTGATAATTGATAATGAGCAGACCTATTTAGCTAATTTCAAGCTCCTCAAGCAGAGGTTTAAAAATTGGCTGAAGAGCTATAAAAGCATACATAGGCCAGAAAGAGGGGTGGCTGATGCTGGAAATCATTACAAAAAAAGATTCCATGAACTTTTAGGATCTAACAAATTCAATGCAAAAAACACAAAACTGCTTTCAAAGCAACCCAATTGCCGAGAGGGAGTGGATCAGTCACTTTGGAGAAGTAGAGTGCAATAAAGAGGATAATGTTTGAACAGGAGTGGGAATTAAATATTGTGGTTGAAGTTATTAAGACTTTCATTAAGAGGGCTTCAAATTCTAGAGCGGCTGGCCCTAATGGACTATCAAACGTGCTCTTTAAATTAGCCCCGGAGATGTGGGCCCGCATATTATTTAAACAATATAAAACCGTGTTGTCAAATCAGATATTCCCCGCTTCGTGGCATATGGCCGTAATAATTCTAATATATAAGAAAGGGGTTAGATTAAACCCGGCAAATTATCGGCCGATATCTCTTATAGATATTGACTGTAAGTTATTCACAGGGCTGGTCCTAAAAGATGTACAGAAATGGGCGACGGATACAAGGCGTCTTCAGAAATTTCAAACAGGTTCCGTCGTGGAATAGGCACAGATCTCAACAGCCTGGTGAAGGGTTGGTTGAGAGAAGAAGCTCTAATTCCCGGAAATCTCCCTTTTATATTTGGCTGCAATTGACTTTAGCCAAGCCTTTTATTGTGTTAACCACAATTTACTATGGCAGAAGCTAAAGGAGTGGCAGATCCCAGAACATCTATTGCCGATACTGACTTACCTTTATGATCAAACTACTCTGCGTGTGAGACTGAATGGCTTGGTTGAAACAGAGGAATTATTAGCACATAGGGGCCTCCGCCAGGGTTGTGTTTTAGCAGCCATCCTATTCAATCTGTACCTGTCCAATTTGGGAGTATTTTTGGCAAGAACTGCATTTGCACCTCCAAGAATACAAAATTTAGTAATACCCTATCTGACACATGCAGATGATGTGGTGTTACTGGACAGTATGCAAGTAGGTTTCTGAGGTTTACCCACAATGGGGGAAAAAGACAATGGGTTTTAGATGGTGTATGGGAGATCAAGAGCTGACCCCCCCTCCCCCTCAGCATCTATGACCTATTTGGGTTTTACCCTAAAGTATAAAGAATAGCAGTGAGATTATGAGAGAAATGTTATTGAGGAACACTATCCAAGCAGGATCCCAGGTGAAGAAAGTTAGATATAAGTACTGTACATTTTCTATGCAACCCTTAATATACTTTTATAAAATGAAAGTTATACCTGGGATTATATATGGAGTTGAGTTTAATGATAAATTACGGTCACTTTCATTCGACAAGATCGAAAAAGAGTATGGAAGTGGGCCTTGGGGCTGCCGGACTGTGTGCCTATGACTGCACTGAGGTTCGAGCTGGGGCTGACCTCACTTAACTGTTTGTTGGATTAAAGAATTGTATTTTTATATAGAAAGTGTTTGGTGCCCAATGACTCTATGTATACAAATCTGGCAAGTATCCTGCACTCTGGAATATATAAGGCTGCTAACAAGCTAAGAATGAGAGTTAATGCGATTCTAATGGCTGCAGAATCATCCATTGAATATTTGGTGAGGTATCCCCATGAAGTTAAGAAGGCGCTATTGAGAACTGTTTGGATCTCTACATAATGACAACAATGAGACCGGATAAGTTGTATTGTAGTTTGGCTCCACTGGATATGCAGCTAAGGAGATTGCCAAAATATTTGGTTAAATTCACAAATTCTTATTGGGCTATTCAATTTTTGAGTTATCGTCTGAACCTTCTCCCCACAAATGAGATTTGCCAAATCAGAGCGCAAGATAAGGAAAAGATATTCCGTTGTTCCCTATGTAATGACTTGACAGTGGTACAAACCAGGGAACATATTATATTGTTCTTTACGGCACTCACAAAAATTAGCACTCTATTTCTAGGCCACTTTATGTACAATTCTGAAGAGCTAAATGTAGAGTTATTCTTTAAACAAACCTAGTGGAGAGGAAACATTAGCTACGATCGCAGTTTTAAGAATTTTACAAGAAGCAAAACTGATGAAGCTATACTAGTCCTATATTTAAAGGAGACTGTGCATGGAAATGATTTATTATTTGTTGAAGATGATTTTATTAATGTAACAAATTTGATATTGTTTTAGTTTGTGCACAGTTTTATTATTGTGATGAACTTGTTAAGGTCTATATGATATTTGTGTTTGTTCTTGTGTAAGGTTGTCTTGCAATTACCAAGATCACAAATAATTTTGTTTTTAAATAAAATAAAAAATATATACACCTGCACCCACTTGACAGGTTGCAGGTGTGGATTCCTAATTAGAGTTGCCTCACCATAGTTAAAGGTGACCCTCACAGCTCTCTACAGGCATCTTCTTTGTTCCATTACCAAAGTGGTGAAATGAGTTTGAGTGTTTATTGCTCTTAGTCGCCTCTTCCTCCCCCCAGTACTTTTAGAGCTCAAATGTGGGGAAATGAGGGACGCTGATTCACAATAGCATATAAAGGCCGGGGAGGGGTAGGTTGGCCATCAATGGGCAAAGAGGATGCCATGTCTCGCCTATGGGCACCCCACTTTTAATCCCTCTCCTTTTCATCCTCCTTCTGATGGCTCAAGATCTCTTATAATTTTATTTGTCCGTGGAACAGGGGTAACAATAGCCCACGATTGTGTTTGGGATAGGGGTTTCTTTGAGAGAAGCGAGGGTGGAATACTGTGTCTCACCTGAGACATCTTGGCCCCAATCTCCAAGGACCCTCCACCAAGGTGATCCTCCCTCGCTTCTCCACCCCCAGGGTTAGAATCCAAAAGCGATGGCCTTTCCCTTGCCACCTGCGAAGAGGATCCAAGGGAAATGGATATGAGCATGTCCTCTGGTTTCTCATAGCTGCCAGTCGCAAAATAAACACCTATAGAATCAGACCAAAATGTAAATAATTGTGTTTAAAGACACACTTAAACGTTTGGCTCATGTCAAGGCACGACAAGTATGTTATTTTATGTATATGTTGATTGGTATTTGTAAATCGCACATCTGCTGTAGTGAGTACATCCATCAACCGCACTAAGCCTGTGGGAGTTGCAGCCTTGACCCCATATATGTTGCCAGCATGGGAAGCAGCCATGGGTGGTGGCAAGAGTGGGCAGGGAGCTGCCCATCCTGACGTGTCATGGGCGTGTTAGAAAATATTTGAGCTCAGACACTTATTTTTTTACATATTATGCTCTACTTACGGATAACGCCGTTTCAGTGTAATGATGCGCAGCACATGTTTTATTATTAGGAACAGTTAACAAATAGGACAAGACTACCTTGACCTGTCTGATACCTATAGCATAGAGAACAATACTTCTCCATAACTGTCTTGTTTAATAGACAGAATAAAATGACATGCAGCACGTCTTCCTTGGTCATGCCATCACATGCACCATCATCTTTACTTAACAAGCAGCCTCTCCTATTTTACACAGTGCCAGCTAAGGATAACAGGTTAGTTCTTAATAGAATTCCCTAATGCCCAGATTTTTCACACTAGGTCAAGTATTCTTCAAGAGAATGTTCCAATTTAAATTGAGGGTGTAACAGAGGGAACGTGAGCCGGTATGCGAAAAAGAAAAATCCTTTTATCCAGACTTGGTTTTGGAAGTAGTCTGGTCTTACAGTGGTTTGTGAGAAGAAATAGGTAGCATCTCTCGGGGTCTGGGTTAGACGAGGGGACCTCGATGGTAGGGAAGAGCTCTCCGGTGCCATCTCCAGTTGTTCAGTCTTCAATACGCCCAGCGGTAGTCCGTGTGCTTCTGCAGCAAGCAGGATACAACAGACTCAATGCATCAGTACGGTTGCCCTTTATCGATCGCGCCCCCTCCATTATCCCATCGGGAGTAGCCAGCTCTCCTGTGGTAAACCACGCCCCCTTGTGACCGAACAGTCCTATGCTGCTGCCATTGTTTTGCCTTCCCACCTCTGGTGTGTTTTGGGTTCCGGCCCCCGTCACCCCTTTCTCATGAGTTGATCCCCTAAGCATGGGTCACATCTCCCCACCTCATCCATCGCCAAGAACCAGCCCGGCTACTGCGATTCCTGACGGCCGGATCCGGACTTGGTGGCAGTCCTCGAGGACGGACAACCACCTCTGGTAAGAACCTTTCCTTGTGTGGCTTCTCCTTGCTCCTTGGATCCTAAGTGTCCAAATTGCCAGGGTCGGGAGAGCTGAATAGGTTATTCCGCATCTGGGTTTCTTGGTGGTATTGATTACCCAACTCCTCTCACTTCCTTGACGATTCATCCAAGTGGCCGTTGCCGGGGCGATCTGACCCATCACAAACCCCCACCGAGGGATTAATCCGATTCACCAACCTCGACAGAAAATCAGCCACCAGTTGAAAGGCAGCCAGACGGTGTAGAGTTTGCAACGTGTACAGTTGCAAGGTCAGGAACCACCTCAGGACCCTGTGACCAGAGTCCTTCTGGACAACCAACCACTGTAACTGGGCATTGTCGGTAAAGAATGTGAACGACCGCCTGCATAAATAGTAACTCGGGGACTCAACAGCCCACTTGATGGCGAGCCACTCTTTCCCTATAGTGGAGTACGGCAGTTTATGAGGCAGGAGTTTGTGGCTAATGAAAGCCACCGGATAGAGGTGGTCTTCGGTGCCCTGTGACAACACGGCCCCCAATCCAGTCCCAGAGGTGTCTGTATGGAGATAGAAATGTTCAGAAAAGTCTGGGCAACCCAATACTAGGAGTGAAGGAGATCACTCTTTTATGACGCTGGAATGACTGTCTTACCCGCCTAACCGATGACCAGTCTCCCGTATGGGCCACCCGAAAGGGGGGCGCGATGGACAAAAATTCTGGAATAAACCGCTGGTAATAGCCAACGACCCCCAGGAAAGCCAAGATACCCTTCTTTGTAGTTGGCAAGGGTAATTGAAGGATGGCTTTCACCTTGTACTGCTAGGGTCGTATTTCTCCTCTGCCCACGATGTAACTCAGGTATTTAGTATCAAGCTCTGGAAAATCCTCCCTCTGACTCTCCTCACCTGGATCTTCTGTGGAGCTGTCTGGGGTAACTGACTTCTTCTTTCTTCTAACCTTCTTGGAACTTTCTTCTTCCTTTCTTTTCATTCTTCTCCTTTCGTTCGTGGAGATAGGGATGAGCTCCCCGAGAGGCCACCTTGACCGAGATAGGGACTGTGGACAAGGGGAACCCTGAGGAGCCAGCCACCGGAAAAAGCCAATGTAGGCAGAAAAAACCCTGTGTAGTTGGAAGGTACAGCGGTTGTAGAATGATCCAGCAACTTCAGTGTTAGCCTTGAAAGATGCAGTTTCTGCTGCCATGCTAATCAATAGGAAGTAGAGAGAAGGGTGAAGAAAGGAGGATGGTACTGAGCGGAGGCTGTCGGAGGAAGAGAAGACAAGTCCCCCTGTATCCACAACAGGAAAGGCAGAGAAAGGAACACGGGTGCAGCGAACAAGGTGAACAAGCTGCCCGTGTGAGAATGCTGTACTGAGAAAGGACAGCATTCTGTGTCTAAAGAGAAAGGACAGAGGTATGCTAGCTTACTCCGCTGATTGGTAAGTAGGGAAGGAGCCAAGCCGCGCTAAGAAAGAAGAAAAGCTAGATGAGAGAAGAGACACAAGAACAGCTAACTCCGCAAGAATAAGGGTGCGAGTCCAGTAAAGCAAACCAAATAGAAAGAAAGGGGCAAATAGACCTGAAAGCGTCAGCTCAGCGTTGGGAAACAGGAGAAAGGGCGAGAGCCAGTGAGAACACTCTAAGGGTGCTGGTACACACAAAATGGCCAGCGTATGAGGGTACCTGCCACGGCGGGAAGAACAAAGCAAACGGAGAGAGTGTAGCAAGCTACAAGCGTCTCGAACTAAGAAAGTTGCAACGCTTGGACTGAGGGGCGTGGCCTAGCTTTATGCTGCCGGAACAGAACAAAGACTAGACCGTTGCACTAGAGGAATGTAATGGCCATTCAATGGAGCTTCCAACACTGCAATACCTTCCAGGGATGAAGCGTGACATTTAGTCTGGGTGGTGGCCAAAATGGTTTTATTCACGTTGATGCTGCATCTTTCAATGTCGATACCACTCGGAACAGGTGTTGGAAGTGTTCACTCCACAAACTGCTGAAGACGATGTCAATGTACGCTGAGGCATATTGGGCATGTGGTATCGACAACTCCTCCATCAGTGACTGGAAGGTGACCGGTGCCCCATGGAGCCTGAACAGCAACAATGTGAACTGGTAGAGACCCTGGGGACTGGCAAAGGTGGTTTTGATCTGGTCTTGTTTCTGAAGTGGAATTTGCCAATAGCCTTTTGTCCGGTCGATGGTACTCGGGAACCGAGCCGTTCCCAGGCGTTCTAATAGTTAATTTATGCGCAGCATAGGGTAAGCCTTATATGTAGATATTGCGTTCAACTGTCGGCAGTCCATGCAAACCCATCTGACTTTGGTAATCAGAACAACCAGGGAACACCAGGGACTAGTTGATGGTTCGATAATGTCTAGCCATAGCATGTCTTCAATCTCTGCTTGGATCTCCTTCCTCTTTACTTCTAGTATGCGGTATGGTCGCATACGTATCACTTTCCACGGGACCATGTCGATGGAGTATTCAATGAGAGTGGTCCGACCGGGTAGGTTGGAGAAGACGTGAGCCAGAGGTCCCAGAACCTTGATCACCTCATCCTTTTTCTGAAGGGTTAGGCGTGTTCCCCATTGTTCTTTATCAAGGCCACAGGCCTCATTCTGGGGAAATAGTTATGGTTCTTCTTCATCTGAAATGGCCATGGACATCTGGTTCACTGGTGGGTCTGCCCACTTCTTCAATAAGTTCACATGATACTTTTTCTCTTTTTCTCGGTGGTCGGGTTGATGTACCAGATAGTTCACCGGTCCTAATGTACTCCGAGACCCCCGGCCGGCCCATAGAGCTGAGGTTTGCTCAGAAGTACTTTAAGACGAGATAGCTGCACCCTTGAGATGGATGGGGGTGCAGATTCATTACTCCAACACCAATCAATAAGGACAACTCAATGGTTTGGCAAAGGGAGTCCGTTTAATGACAAGTACAGAAAACGGGGAATCATGGCTATCAGCAGTGATGCGATCATCCTTCTCGCTTCAACTCCAACGAACTTCATACAAGTTATAACATTTATACTCAAAACCTGTCATAATTGACGTGTAACACTCAAAAGTTAACATGCAATTCTATTGGTTAGGAAAAGGTAACTTTACTATATGTACTATATCTGTATATGGTAACGGAGTGAGGGGATTGGGTAATCACTGGCAGGTGGGCATCTAAGCCCTTCCTTCAAAAACGACTACTGTAGATGTCACTGAAAGTACGACATCTCATTGGTTCTGCTAACTATAGGCCCCTAGATTATTTGGTCCATTGTGATTGGGTTGGCACCAACCCCATGCATAATTTTCTACTTTGCTTAGCAGCACGCTGAACGGTCAGTCAGGTGCGGGGTGCCCCTTTGTTACCCGGCCTTCCTCCGATTATGGTTACAATCAATCATCACTTTAATAGCCATGTGTCAATTAGTTCACTGTGGTTGGCCTCGAAACTGCATCTTCTGTCTGGAAAGGTTCTGATATCTCTGCTTGGTCCGGTGCCAAGCGTGGGTGTGAACCCGTGCTTCTTCTTGCTCGGCTGGTCACGTGATTCCCACACCATGAATTTGTCTAGTTTCTCTCAATTTGTGTATTTGATTTTCGTTTCACCCGCCACCTGCCTTCGCCTTCTTATCTCGATCCTTCAGAGGCAGAGTATTCTGTTCTTAGTTTCAATTAAAAGTAGCTACTGTTCATAGCTTCTGTTGGTATGACCTTGGCTTCCCTGGCACGAGTTGCCTCTGCCGAGTTTCGATTCAGCCGTCTTTTCTCGTCTTACTAAATATGAATCTCTGCTCATTTGGCCTTTAGTAACATGGGTTGGTTCTGCTTCATTTGCAAAGTGGAAATATACTTCTAATAAGGTACTTTGTTTGAGGTAGATTATGTATAATGGCGTTTGCTGCACTATTTTTCTACTTAGCATAGCAAGCCGCACTGCTTCCTTAGCTTTCTTGCGGTTCCAAGCATATTTACAGGTGTAAACTGGTTGAATATCTTCATCTTGCTTACAGCTTGAACTTCTTTGTATTTCAACATCATTTTCCCCTTTTAGGTTCACAATATCTTTATTCATGGCGTTTCGTCTCTGTGCGTACATTTTTGGTTGTCATTTCTTCTATCGGCACGTTAGTCTGGGTCCTCGTGATGTCACCGTTCGTCTTCCATTAAGGCCTTTTTGGTTTCTTCCGGGACAGTACTTGGGCAATCTTCATTTTGTTTCATTTGCTGGTAGGGTTTCCTCAATGGATAGCTTACTGTCCATGGTTTTCTGGGTATCGGTACTTCTATAGGTATTGCTCTTCTAATAGGCACTGTACAGAGCCCCACTGCGACTCTCTGCTGGTTTATTTGCTCATCATACGTCACATATTTTGGTGTGAACGTTCCTGGCACTTCAAAATGGGCAACTAGAGTGCAGGCTTTATTTAGGACCTCCTCTACACTAAGACTGCTTTTATGGCAAAGGGTCCTCTCCACTGGGCTAACATTTTATTGTTATCCGTGGGAAATAGGACCAATACCTGTTCTCCTACTTGGAAGAATCTCACCCGGCTGTGCCAGTTATAATATGCTTTGTTTTTCTCTTGTGCTTGTCCCAAATTAGAGCTGGCTAGTTCCCTCAGCATCGTCAGGTGGGTCCTGAGTTCTGTCACATACTATGAAAGGGATTCCTCACCCTGGTCTTCCCATTCTTCTCTGACAGTGTCCAGGAGGGTTCAGGGTCGGTGATTGAACATAAACTCAAAGGGGGAGAAGCCTGTGGAGGACTGAGAGGTGGTCCTTAGAACCATTAGTATCCAAGGTAGGGCCATATCCCAGATTTTACCGGTTGGAGCGGTCATCTGTTTCAGCCTTTTATTATCTCTTTCAACAAGCCCATCCGTATGATGATGGTATATAGAGGTTCGTAGTTGTTTAATGTTCAATTATTGACAGATCCTTTTCATGATGTTAGACCTGAAGTTACGTCCTTGGTTGGCAATGATCCCTTGGGGTATTCCTGTTCTGGCAAAATAGGGAGAGGAGTATGTCACAAACTTGGGTTGCCGACGTTCCTCTTAGGGGAAAACGCCTCAGGGTATCGAGTGGTGTAATCCACCACCACTAATGGGTACTGATGGCCTCGACTGGTAGGATCGAGGGGTACCACAATGTCTATCCCAATGCAATGAAACAGTTAATTGATTAAGGGCCTACGCTGCAGCAGGCCTTGGAGGGGTTTTGGGGGTTGTTTATTGACATATGGGACATCCCTGACAATACTTAGAAATGGAGAGAACGTGGTGCGGTATGCGAAAAAGAAAAATCTTTATTCAGGCTTGGATTTGTAAGTAGTCCTCTCTTACAATGGTTTGTGAGAACAAATGGGTAACGTCTCTTGGGGTTAGGGTCAGATGAGGGGACTGCAAAGATAGGTAACGGGTCTCTGGTGCCGTCTCTGGTTATTCAGATCTTCAATACACCCAGCGGTAGTCCAACGTGTGCTCCTGCAGCAAGCTGGATACAACAGACCCATTGCATCAGTATGGTCGCTCTTTATCGATTGAGCCCCCTCCGTTATCCAATTGGGAATTCATTTGTAGCCAAGTCACCTGTGGTAAGCCCCACCCCCTGAGGACCCAACAGTCCTATGCTGCCGCCATCGTATCGCCTTCCCACCTCCAGTGTGTCTTGGGATCTGGCCCCCATCACCCCTTTCTCCTGGGTTGCTCCTCCAAGCACAGGTCGTGTCTCCCCACCTAATCTGTCGCTGAGAACCAGCCAGGCTACTGAGATTCCTGATGCCCGGATCCAGACCTGGTGGCAGTCCTCAAGGACTGACAACCACCCCTGGTTAGAACCTTTCCTTGTGTGGCTTCTTCTTGCTCCTGGGGCAATACCCACAATTCTCTGGGCCATAGGTGTCCGAAGACTGAGTAGGGAGAGCTGAATAGGCTATTCCGCATCTGGGTTTTTTGGGGGTATTTGTTACCTAACTCCTCTGACTTCCTTGAGGATTCATCCAAATGGCAGTTGCCGGGGCAGTCTGACCTGTCACAGAGAGATTCAGTCTCTTTCCCCAAAGGGAGGAATCCCCTTCCTGTGAGGATAGGGATGTGAGCCCGCTATGCAACATTACCCTGATAAGCGGGACCTCACTAGTAGAGACTCTCCTGTTGGGGATAAGGACTCCTTTTCCAATGAGGATCTCCCTTTTTATCATCCTCACGTACTCATACAATCCCATCAGCTGATGGACAATGAGACTATTGTAATGTAGATACAGAAGAAAAGTATTGGTCTGGTACTGTGAAGAGTAAGAACATAGGAGTGATAAAGAATGCCTGTTTGTCATTCACTAAACTGAAGAAACATAATGAAGTTATGAAGACCACAACTCCAACACAAAGCAAGGACTATTCTGAGAAGCTGGGGAAGCCCCAGCGTTGCGTGATAAAAGTGGGAGGACCAAGTGAACCAGGGAGAATGAACCAGGAGTTTCATACTGGCTGGCAGAGGGAAGCCGGTAACTCTGGGAGAATGATGGTTTGCAAGTTGGCAATTTCACAGGAGAGGAGCAGTGTCTGGAGTGCACTACGCTGGGAACGGCATACCGAGAGGTTGTTCAGATGCTTGTAGTCCCGTTCGGGATGTTCAAATAGAGTTGACGGAAAGTCCAACCTTGATGTGCCTAGAGTGCAGCACCGTGAGAACAGACCGCAACAGTTCTGCCCAAGAGAATTCCAGGAGGGAGCAGAGCATATGAGGTGGTGGCAGGAAAGGGGAGAGGGTGGAGAACCCGGATGTTGCCGAACACCACACAGACACCGAAGAATATCCCTCGAGAGAACGGAAAAACGCAGACCAGCCCTCCTGAGAACAACAGAATCAAAGCAAGGAAGAACGCTGACCCAGTTATGCAGCCCCATTACGCTGAAGGTAAAGTTCAGAGCTGGAAACCCAGGGAATGGGGTGTGAAAGTAAAAGGGTCCAATGATATTAACAAATGCTGGAAAATTGAATATAAAAATTTGAGTAATCCTACTTGTCACAGTGGATGGCCAAAGTATAAAGAGAGTGAGAACCAGAATAGATGTTTGTTCTACAGGAGCAAGAAGGATTGATGGTACTCAGACTCAGTTAAGGATTAGAGGAAGTGCAGAAAGAACTCTGGAAAATAAAGGGAGCCACTACACAAGGGCCTGTGAAAGCCCCTTGGAAGAGCTGGAGGACTTGTTACAAAAGATAGCCAAGGACTATCTGAAGATCGCATACTAAGGAGCACTTCGCTGAAAATCAGTCCAGGAGAAGGGAGTCATTTTCTTGGCCTTTCTGTTTAATAATGGTGGTAGGGCCAGCCTAGGTTAGTTTTGGGACAGAGGACAGACTTTTGGTTACAGATTTCATTATTGATGATAAGCACCCTAGTTTAATTGAGTTTGGTAGGGAAACCCTTCGGATAAGGAAGGTTGGGCATTTTCTTTATTACTTTACAATAGATCTTGTTGACTATGGCACCCATTTGTCTGTCTCCTGCTTCTGACCTACCACAGCGCTCAATACCGGAGTCCAGTCTCTAAGCACGGGACCAGGTTGAAACCGGTGTTGGTCTGTGTTGTCTTGCTTCCATGACAAACCCATTGCCCGTGAGCTATCCTCCCGTCCCGAGGTAATGTTTGTGTTGCGAGTGTAACAAACTGCCAGTTCTCCCCTACTGGAGAAGCGGGCAGTCAGTGAGGGAGGGGGGGGGGGTCGAGCTGCTACTGTATATAACTCCCTTGGGGTGGTTGAGGTGGGCTTCTATGGGCACACTACTTCCCAGTAGATGTGGTAAACATGCCAAATAGTCCCATTATAATAGATGAAGTGGGGAATGACGAGTCCCAGAATGCTTGCCTTCCCACTGTGAACAAGGGGGAACCCCTCCTTAAGTCTACATCTTTTAAACTAATACGAGGAAACTAAATCCAAACCAACTCCGAAACCTTCCCCAAGTTTGGAGGAGATCTGTCAAAGAAGCCTCTGGAAAGAAGAATACACAGAGTCTGAAGGACTGTGAGTCTGTGGCATTTGCAGAACTCTAGCGTGGGGAGAGCAGGGAGCCAGGGAATCTGCCGTGCAGTGAGAAGTCAGAGCAGGCATGCTCAGGAAAGCATAGAACCGTGCTGCATTGCATTCCACATTACTGGAAATTCCAAGATGGTGCTGCCAACTGCTTCTCACATTAAAAAAAACAATCCAGGTTACTGCACTAATTAGCCATTACAAACAAGAAGCTAATGAAGGGGTGCCACTACCAAAAAGAGAATAACTTGTGGTGAGAGAGAGGAGACCTAGCCCCGTTGGGAGAAATATAAAAAGGCTAGGCAGAGTCTAGTTAGAGGATCCTGAGGAATACAGACGTCTGCCTTTGCTTTCTTGTGCCAAGGGGAGAGCTAGAAAGAAGAGAGTTCCCAGAAGTGGGCTAGTTTTTGGAGCCTTACTAGACTCTGGGGAAAAACTGCTTAACCCACATAGAAAGGACCAGCTTAAGAAAGAGCTTGTGGTACGAAGACCACCAAGGAGGTGAACAATCGTATCCTTTCCCCTTGTGGGAACTGGAGGCTCCAGGGTATTAGACCTCCACCAGCAACTCCACGGTAGACCCTCTTCCACGTGGCAGGAGGATAAATCAAACCATTTTGGTTGCCTAACATAAACTCAGAGGGGGTGGGTGGGAGACTGAGAAGGAGGCGGTTGGCTGGCGGGGTAACCCCGCCAGTGTCAGAGGTGGACCTAGTGCATTTAAGAAGAGCCAACCCAAGGTTCAGCACAAGCTCTGTTGAGAAGGCTGAGGTCAGCAAAAGACCCATAGAGGAGTCTGAAAACCAAGGTGAAGAGAAGAACTGGTGTGAAACCATAATCCATAGACTTGACAAGATATCTCTGGGAGAATCGTGAAATCTACAACCCTGGGAGGAGGTCTCGGGAGGATCCTAAATCCAGGATATCGAGAATAACTGGTAGGAGTCGAAGATTCCACAAACACTCTTTTAAAACTAACTTCTCAGTGGCAAAAGGACTAGGACAACATGAGATGCAAGCAGATCAATGTCCAAGTGAGGAACTGTGTGACGCGGTAAGCACCAGGGGCCCGTCCAACAGCCTGATAAAGGACGAAGTCCTAAATCCAGGAGGCGGACCTGGCGAAGGAGCACCAGGACAACCCAGAGAGGGGGCCCAGTGTGAGTAACCTGCACAATAAACTGATACATGTTATGCAAGTACATGGATAGACTTCTAAAGAGTAGGTTTTGAGCTATCAATCTGATTAAACCTTTCAACTTCTTTTAGGGGAGGGAACCAGAAGGCTATGCACTTTTCAAGAATAGGTTTGTTGGATTTCTGTTGACCATTGTTGGAGAATTGTTTCAATTTTTTGTTCCTCTTAGATGAGGGTGTCTGTGCTGGAGACAAGCTCTTATTAAGATGAGAAATTGGACACTGGGGAGAGAAACCACCCCCCCAAGAAAAACACCACCTTATAGTTTACCCCAGGAGGAAACATTTAAAGTTGCAAGCTACTAGCCAGTCATAAATGCCACCTCAGTTCTACACACAAACGCAGCACACCATTTCTTACACACCATCAGTGCATTCTCACTAGCCAATGACTAGTGAAAATTTAGGACGCCCCAAACCGTTTCACCATTTCTAGTATAGGTTTTAGTTTCTAGGAATACTGAGGGGGACTGATGGTCATTAACTATATCTTTTGTTCTGTCGTGGAAAAAATGGCCACACACTATTCCGGTGGATTGGTGAACAATTTATAAGTAAAAGCGAACAACAAAAACAAACCAACGACAGCCCGAGACTTCGGCGCAACTGAGAACCACCCCCCTCCTTTTGTGCACCGTTCTTATACACGAAGGAACAGATGCATTTCAATGGAAGAGGAGGTCAAGACTGGGCAAGGAATTGTAATGAAACAATGTTGCAAGCAGAAAACAAGGCTTTGATGCCGTCTGCGTTCTGTTAGGACAGACAGCATTCCATGATATATTTGGTTGACCTGATTATACTCCTCAAAGATTCACACTGTCTGATGCAGGCACGCTTTCAGTGTGACTTTCGTCTACTAAAGCTGATTTTCTTAAGGAAGCGAGAGCCTAAAACACACTTGCATATGCCAAAAGGGAAACCCGTCAGAAGTGAG
This sequence comes from Ambystoma mexicanum, assembly GCF_040938575.1. Taxonomy (NCBI): domain Eukaryota; kingdom Metazoa; phylum Chordata; class Amphibia; order Caudata; family Ambystomatidae; genus Ambystoma; species Ambystoma mexicanum. The sequence goes on from NC_090932.1 coordinate 1,016,129,617, forward strand.
GAATATGGAAGCGAACATTCCTACACAGTAGGCGAAGAGTCTTCATTGCAGGGACTTCTGCAGTAAAGCCTAGAGCCTCACTCTGCACCAGCAGAAAACCATGCTTAAACATGGCAGGTTACAGTGCCTATTCAGTAGTATAATTCAGCATTCAGTAGTATAATTCAGCAGTATACTTGTGTGTATATAAAATTATAAATTCCAGAATTTTCCCACAGAGTACCAAATCCTATTTGAAATGCTAAATGTTGCATCTCACTGCTCGGCCTACCAGATTTTGACAGAACGTTTAAGCAGATTGATTCTTTCCACCCTCAAACGTGAAGGGAAAGCCTGCGACCGAGTTTTCACATTAGTTTCTGACACTAATAGGGTCCTGATGTATGTACACACTTAGATTTTGAAAGTTCTTGGTTAATACATATCCGTCAAATGCTACATACACCCACATCTGAGTTTATCCGATCACAGACAATGTAATTGTGTGCATAAGATTGATTATTGTATCTCCATCTATGCATCTAGTATCTTAATGGTCTTTGATTAATCGGGTGAGAGACCATGGTTAAGCCAGTTCCCAGGTACATCGAAAGCACTGGGGCAAAGCAAGCACCTGATTAGTGTTCACCTGGGCAGGCCGGACTCTTCTGCAGCACAGGTGGCATCTGGAATAGATTTTACATTATAGGTGCGATCAGAAGATCCATGTTTCCCAAATCTAATAAGGACACCATTGGCCGGCGTCTGCTTTCAATGTCAGTAGCCCATTTCAAATTATAGGTAAATATAACACCAAGGTAACGGGAACCCCTTTACCCGCCCACCAACCCCCCCCCCCACACAGACATACACTGGACATGTGCGTATGGTTCGGGTTCCCCGGTCGCTCTGATGCGGCCGGGAAGGCCCCTTTATACCACACGTGGCAGAGTGAATGTCACTCCGTTGCGTGTTTACACCCTTAAAGGGGCAGCCACCACACTCCTCCTTTTTAATAACAAAAACAGCAAAGAGGTTAAGTACACACAAGGCATAACAACACACTGCACTCAAAATAAACAACCCCTTTAATATAGCCACCCCCCCCAACTCCATGAGTCACTTTCCAGTCCATGTGCTGGCCCCACCAGTTCAGGGGTCCAAAGCATAGTCACTCAGGTGGGCAGGCTTCCCCTTGCTGACCCTTTGGGGATACCTCCTGCCCGCCTCCCGGATCGGGCCCTCCTCACCTGTGTTCCCCCGACCTGGAGAACTCGGCGGATGGGCCAGCCCACCGTCCTAGTCCAGTACGTCATTGAAGTTCCTTCCCTGCAACACCTACGGCCTGGTTTCTCTGACTTTCTTAAAGAAGCTGGCATTGCGGGTGACAGAGGCAGTCCCATCTGAAGCAGTCACCATGGAGCCATACACCGCCACCACGTCCATTGACCAGGCTCATATGTCAACAACAGTTTGTCTTGAGGGTGCCGGTTCTTTATCAGTACATCATCCCCCAGGGCTAGCTGCTGGGGGCGGAGTCCCCTCCTGATTTTCTCCTGTTCAATCGTGAGGCTCTCCTCCTGTTCCGCCTGCGCATTGTCAATGACGGCTGGCTCTCTCTCTCCCAATTCTGGGATAAGGCCCCGGGGACATCACCTGAACATGGCTTAAGCCAGGGCCACTCCGGTAGGCTCATGCGGGGTGGCCCGGTACTCCCTTAGGAACTGGTATAACACCCTCTGCAAGCCATGTCCTTGGCCATGAGCAATGCGGAAAACCTTATTCAGCGTCCTCATAAATCGTTCCGCTTCGACGTTCGTCCGAGGCCAAAGAAGAGTGAACTTTCGGTGCTGGATACCATACTCCTCAATCGGTTGGGAGAAACTGTCCCCCTGGAATGGTGGACCATTGTCAGAACACAAAGTCTGAGGCAGGCCGTGGGTAGCAAAAATCTTCTCCATCACGCCCACCTTGTCGAATGACACAGGCTCAATGAATTCCACCTCCGGATACCTGGACCATTCATCCATGACCACCAGGAAGCGCGTGTTCTGGCCTGTGGACCCGAAGTCGGCGAAAACAATCTCGCAGGGTTTGGGACCCCTTGGCATGGCCACAATCAGGGGCTCCCTCTGGGCTGGGGACGCCACCTGGCACCACACACAGGCCGCAACAAACTCCTGAACCTGCTTTGAAGGTCTGGGAACCACACCTTCTGTCGCAGGCGAGCCTTGGTGTTGGCGATTCCCTGGTGCCCCTGGTGTGCCAGCTCAGTGACCTCGATGACCTTGCGCTGGGTATCACTATTCGGTCCCCTCGGAGTAACAGCCCAGACTCCACGAACACCAGCTCATCCTTGACCCTCTATAGCTGTTCCAGCGCCTATCTCGCTGCCTGGGTCCTCAGAGCCAACGTATCCACAACCAACTTCCATGAGCACTGTTGAAGGGCTGCCTTCAGGATGTTAAAGCATTCGTCGTCAGCTGCCGCCTGTTCCAGCTCATGGATAGGCACTCAATTAGGAGTAGCCGCCTCCACCACCAGCCTCACATGCTCGTCGGCCTCCTCCACACTGATGTTACTTTGTCCCTCTGGATCATACTGCGGGTGTCTAGACAAATAGTCGGCCGCATTGTTGCTGCCAGTCCGGTACATCAGGGAGACTCCATACTCGAGCAGTGCCAACATCCACCTTTCGATGCAGACTGGAGGCTTAGACAACAACCCAGCCAAGATGGGCAGAAGGGGCTTGTTGTCCGTGACCACGGTCACCGGCTGTCCCAACATGTATAGGCGGAAGTGGCAACATCCCGAGAGGACCGCCAGGGCCTCCCTTTCAATCTGGGAATACCGCTGTTCCGTCTCTGATAGCGCCTTGCTTGCATAGGTGGCTGGCCGGCCCTCAACATTGGCATTCGCCTGCGTGAGCACCGCCCCCAGACCAAACGGGCTGGCATCTACCACAATTTCTGATGATAGGGCCGGGTCAAAGAAAGCCTTTGTGTCCTCTGCTGTCCGCGCCCCTTCACATCCTCAAATGCAGCCTGCTCAAGGGATCCCCACTGCCACACGACGTTGTCCTTGGTTAACGCGTGCAATGGTTCTGACCGGCACGAGAGGTTCCTGGTGAACCGGCAACAATACGTGACTATTCCCAAGAGACTTCGGACCTCCAAAACGTTCTCTGGGGGCCGTGCCTCCACAATGTCCTTTACCTTCGGAGGATCCGGCGACAAGCCCCCTTCCTTGAACACAAACCCAAAGAACTCAATCGTATTCTTAAGGAACTTGCAATTGTCCCTGTGCAGCGTTATCCCAAGAGTCTGGAGCCGTTCCAATGTCTTGCCCAGCATGTCCAGGTGCTCTGCCTCCGTCCTCGCAAACACCAGGATGTCGTCACTGATATTCAAAATGCCCTCCAAATCAGCGAAGGCCCCACGGATGATGTTTTGAAAGACGTCTGCCGCCTACGACACACCAAAGCTCAGGCGCTTGTACCTGTAGAGGCCGCGGTGCATGGTGAAAGTTGTTATATATTGTGAGTCAGGGTGTAGTACCATCTGATGGTATCCGGCACGAAGGTCGAGCTTGGAGAAGAAACGCGCCCCCAGCAGTTCAGTGATAATGTTGTTGATCGTGTGGCTAATGTGACTTTTGCACTTGATCATCTTATTCGGGAGCATCATGTCCACACAGATGCGCACAGAGTTAGGTTGTTTAGGCTTTCTGGTGATGATGATGGGAGACACCCAGGGGGTCGGCCATCTACCTTCTCGATAATGTCCAACTCTACTAGACTGTCCAACTCCTTATCCACTAGGTCCAGCAGATGAAATAGAACACAGCGGTGTTTCAGGCCGATGGGTTGGATCGACTTGTCTATGTGGAGCTTCACCAGATCACCTGCCATGCGGCCAATGCCTTGAAACAGCTGGCAGTACTTTGCCAGGAGCCCCTGCACATCCTCCTAGTGCACTGCATATGCAAAGCTCACAATGCCTAGTGCCTCCGCTGCTGCACAACTCAACAGGGTGTTGCTGCTGATAGTTGTAACATAGAATCAGGCCTTGATGGACAACCCCCTGTGTGCCATATTGGCTACAAATGCCCCAGCCAGCGGGATAGGTTGTTCACTGCCAAACGTGAAGATGCATGCTTTTGGCTTCTGTAGCTTGGGCAACACCACCATGGCATCGTAATGCACCCTTGCCATAACATTGACAGACGACCCCGTATCGCCTGGCACCGTGGACTCATTTACCTTCACTAGCCACTGTGGTTGCACGGACACTTGAGATGAAGAAAATGTTCTCTTCCTCCTCTTCGTCGTCCTTGTGAGGGGCACCGTCGTCACTTTGGTTGATCTGGGTGACGTTGGACGGGTGCTGTTGCCTGAAGAATCCCGCTCTCACTGGCCCCCTTGGGACTACCACCGAAGCTCTGCATATTCGGGCGTAGTGGTCCAGCGCCCCACAGCGTCCACATGACTTCCCTTGCACTAAAATTCAGCGGGGTGTGGGAGATCGTACCCACATTTCGTACAGAAGTCTATTGCTCTCGGACTTCGGTCCCTCTGATTGCCGCTTGGGATGTCTCGCTCCTCTACCACATTGACCACAGCCCACCGCGCGCACATCTTCCACTTTCCCTGGGCGCACAGCTGCCTCCATTCTTGATGCCCTCACCTTGGACACTTAGTGGCAGCGTCCATGTTCCAGTATACGAGGCAGTGTGATTCCAGGCTCTCGCAGAACCTGCCTGCGCAGCTTGCCAGACGAACACCCATGTATCAGCTGGTTCCATATCATTGTGTCTGCATTATCCCTGGCTCACGACAGAGACGTGCGGTGCAGCCTGCCATAGAATTTGTCCAGGGACTCGTCATCCTTTTAGCGGGCACAACACATGACAAAGAGCTCGTAATCTGCATTGGCCAGTGGCATAAAGTACTCCTGCAGCGCATCTTTAGCTGCGGCATAGGAAGCATTTGCAGGCTGAAGGGACTGGAAGACCTCATGAACTGCTGGTCCAGCCGAGTACAGGAGCGTTGCCACCTTGCTGTCCTCGTCCATCTCCCCAGTGGCCCTGAAGTACATATCAGGCCTGTCAATCCACGTCCTCCATCTCAGTCCGAGGCTGGATGGGGCTCCCGAGATGTCGAACTTGGGAATTTGTGTAAATGCCCCTTGCTGTTTCGGCACCTGTGGTGCTTTGGGTACAGCAAGCCCTGCAGCACCATGGACTGCAGCATTCATGGCAGCGAGCGCACAGGCACCCCACACAAAAAGAAAACTGGGGCCGCAACTCACTGATATGCTTCTTCAGGCACAGCTGCACAAAGATGTTGAGTGTGATAATGTTGGTCAGGTACCCCTTCCAGATACTTCTGATGACTTCCTACACCACCACACAGTCAGCCAAAATGCCTTCCCAGGCACCTTCTTCAACTGTCCAAAAAATGAGGCAAAGGGCCACCAGGCATTCACTACAGCAACCCTTCATCACCAATGTCCAAAACAGCCAGGAATAACAAAGAAGGAACTTCCATGCCACACTAGTGGCTCCGAAAATAGAGTTGGGTGGGTGCAGGGGATCAGAACAAAGATGGTAGGCCTCCCCCAGCTCCTCACCTCACACTCAACGTGATGAAACTGTGCAAAACACTTCAAAAGTAATAAATATGCAGCACCGGCTGTCCCCTCATCAGGGAATCCAAAAATGATGTGCGGATGGTCGCACAAGCACTCTGCAACAGAGCCACGACCCTTGTCAGCACGTGTGTAAAATGGCAGCCAAGCCGGTTGGACACCACTGTCTCCGCGGCATTCGGAATGTGGAGAACAAAGAAAAATAATTCACTGCACCGCCTCTGACCCGGTTGGTGTACTGCCCTGTAGCCACTGTTACAAGGCTCCGGTTTCCTGCATACGGTTTGGGCTCCCCGGTAGCTCTGATGCGGCCGGGAATGCCCCCTTTATTTATACCACATGCGGCGGAGTGAACGTCACTCAGCCGCGTGTGCACGCCCTCAAAGCGGCAGCCACCACATACATTACCTAAACTAAACCCTTATTATACAAGAAATATAAAAACGTTTATCACACATTTAATAATATAATACTTGCTATGAGGTTGTGGCTGCTTATATACCCAACGGCCATTTCGTGTGTCTGTTTTGAGAGATTTGACTTTGTCTGCCATTTTGGGTTGCGTCAGATTGTGCAGACATTAGCCAATGTAACACTCCAATTGTGTAGGCTGGAGAGACGTGGTTCATTGCTAGTTTGTGCGGTCGCCTATTCATGCTTCATGTGAATGGGCGACGAAATGTGATCTGTGTAATTTGTGCATTTATTCTATGTCAAGACGAAGGCGAACATTATGCTTCATCTTCTTATTTATTACTCTCCAGCAGTTTCAACAACTTATTAACATTTTTCAATCCTTCCATTGAAACATTATTAATTTTTTTTAAAGACTTTTCCCAACAGTCGTAGGTCCCTGTACTCCAATGTCCTGGTCATGTGACCTAGTCTTTCCTCTTCCTGTAAACATCCTCTTCTTTTCCTGCTCTCCAGAGATAAGTACCCTTTTCATTTAGCTGCGTAGTCAAACAGCATTTGTATGAGGGTATTGACAAAGTTAACTTGATAAACAAAAATGGCATGTTATTATACTTTGGGCTTGACGCTACACTAGTGCGCAGGGACCGTGTAGCGTAGAAAGGATTGTTTAATCTTTAGATTAGATTAGATCAAGGCGGCCCCATGCTGCATTTTCAGCACTCCGGGGGCTTGCCAGAGGCCTTCGTTCTCACTCGCGTAGGACGCGAGTGAGCAGGGAGCCCCCACCCTTGTGGGGGCAGAACAGACTCCGAAAGCCTGCCAGAGCCTCTTTTCCTCACTCGCGTAAGACGCAAGTGAGCGAGGAGCCCCCACCTTCGCGGGGGCGGAGCAAAAGTCAAGCACGAGAGAGCGGCTCACAGGGAGCCATTTGCGCAGGCCCCACCTCGTGGGGGCGGGGCTTAAAAGCCGGGAAAGCCGGCAGAACATTGGATAGAGCGCAAGGCCCCCTCCTTTGGAAACGAAGGGCCAAAGCGCTTTGTGGGCATTGCGCTCCAGTCTCCCTTCAGTGACAGAACGTAAAACACATAGGAAAAGCCACAAATACTCCAAAAAGGAGTTAAAATAAAAATACATTCATTACAGCTCTAATCTGAGCCTACCCTGAATACTGTGCCTGCACTGTGGGAGAAATAAGCTGCTTGACAGCACAGGTGCAGCCTCAAGTGGTCAGAGTGAGTAGTGGACGTGCCACCACACCTGAGAGGGTATTTCTAGGCACCTACCAGCACACAGTATGGCTGAGTTTGAATGGAGTGAGGAGGAGCAAGAAGCCATGTACTCAGAAGACTTGGCTCACAGCTTCAAAGAAGTGCTGGGTGAATCACTCATAGAGGCAGTGGCTCAAGGGGTCAGACCCCTTCAGGAAAGACTGGAAACAATTGAGATATTCCTGAGCCAAGAGACAGAAGCACCACACCACGAGCAAACACGTCCACAGGGGCCACGCCAGAGGGCCCACAGGGGTGTAATAAGGCCCGGAAGAGAAAGAACTCTTCTGACCCCCCGGGTCAACCAGAAGGGGCAGATCCAAAGGCCCCAGAGGTGACCAATGTGTTTAATAGGCTGAACAAAGCCTTTATGACTAAATCGGTGGTGCCGAGCCTCATGACCCCCTACCCAGGGGAAGAGAATATGGGCGACACAGAGGAAGAGGTTCCCCCTGAAGAGGAACCTGCAGAATCCCCAACCTCCTCGCAAGAGGAAGCCGATAAGGAAGGGGACGAAGGAAGTTTGCCGCCACCAAAAGAGGCCGAGGAAGCTGAACAATATAGAGGACGAAGAAACCTCAGATATGTTTCAGCCAGAGGAAGTTAGAAACCCGAAATCCTCAGAATGGGTACCCTCCCCAAGAGTCGCAAGATACATGACTCAAAGACTGCGCAAGGCACTTGAGAAAGAGGTGAGGCAAAGGATGAGGGCGGAGTGTCCAAGACCTGAACTTCCAGGCAAAGTAGCTGAAGTGCCAGAACTAGACCCCAAGATGCTGGCTTTCGTCGCCAAATCGAACAGGGACCACAGGAAAAGGATCGACCGTTCATGGAGGAGTTGCCAGGAGAAAGACCTAGATCTGGCAGGTCCCCTAGCCAAGATTATGGACTTGGTGGAGCGAGCGAAGGACACTGGAGAAGAAGTGAACCTAGAGGTGTTAACAAACTGGACGCAGAGAGCAGTGTGTCTATTGGAGAGCGCCAATTGTGCAATATCCTCCGAACGCAGTGTGGAATCAGAAAATACAATATTAAGGCTTTTACACCATGCAAAGAGAAATACACAAACACAGGCTTGTAAAGATTCCCAGAATCTTTATTGCAATACTGAACAGTTTACAAAACAAAGTACACAAATAGCTATTTGGCCATCAGTACTTCACAGAGAACACCAGAAGGACATCAGCATATTTATACAGTTTCTTCATAACGATGTCCAGCCTCCTACAAGTTAATCATGTACTGGGCTAGGGTTCGCGCCAGGTTCATTCCTAATTTACATATCTCGTGCATGCGGTTTACTTCTTAATACATTTACAAACAAGCACTATTATTCTCTGGGTTTAACTTTACGCTCTTTACACATTTGTTTCAATGCAGGTCAAACAAATGTTTCGCATGTCATGTTTAGATAGCATTATTGTTCTTATATACTAGTAGGTTAACATCGCTGATTCAAGTAATCCCCTGATCCCGAGCTCAACAAAGGACAAGGTCTACATGGCCCTAACATGTAGCCTGCAGGCAGGTTGGACATTAACTCGCCTACAGAGGTTGAAGAGGTTAAGTAAGAACAAAAGGACACAGGTCGGCCATTTTAGGCCACATGGTGACTTTGCACGACTAACTAAAATGGCGGCTTTAACCTAAAATGGAGGCTCGATTAACTTAAGGTTACGACCTTGCGATGCGGATTTCCTCGCAGAGCGACTGGGCATATGCCAACATATACAATGAGGACGAAACAATATTATATCAGTTTTAACAGCAGAAGAGGATTACTGCTGAAAATAGACCACAAGTTAGGAGATCTGTCCTCTTACGAAGCAGGCGAAGCAGAGCAAGGGCTGCTGTTTGGTGAGACCTTTGGAAAAGAGATGGGGAGATTCGTAGGGACCTACACCTCCCTGGAAAAGGCATAAGCCTCCATTAAAAAAGATCTTCCCCAGAAGAGTTTTTGGAGGGACCGGTCGGTATAGAGGTCGAGCGACCGGTCGCTATCAGACGTCCAGAAGGCTTCAATCGAACAAAGCGCAATACTGGGAGAATAAGCAGCCAGACACCTTCTTTCAAACCAGAGGTCGCTTCCCCAGAGGAAGGCGAGGCAGAGGCCAGGGAAGAGGACGTTACTTCCCCACAGGTGAGAAAATTCACATATCCACCAGTAGGGGGGAGGACAGCGAAATACTGGGAAAAGTGGCGCACGTTTTCCAACGATGCGTGGGTATTGCAGTCAGCCAGAGGCTTGCACATACAATTTACCCAGACCCCAAACCAGTACAAAGCCCCCAGACCAATAGTATCAGCGCGACCAGAGAGAGACTTGTTACACGCAGAACTACAGAATCTAACAAAGAAACAAGCAATCGAGCCGTGCGAGGCTCCGAGGTTCATAAGCAATATGTTTCTGGTTCACAGAAAAGACAAAGTGAGACCAGTCATAAATTTGAAAGACATGAACAAGTGGGTAGTGTACAACCATTTCAAGATGGAAGGTACTCACCAATTAAGAGACATGCTCAGACAAGGAGACTGGCTCGCAAGAATAGATCTGAAAGATGCCTATCTTACGATTCCAGTACAAAGAGAATACTGCTCCTTCCTAGCGTTCGACTGGGACGGGCAATTATGGCAGTTTGCGACGATGCCATTTGGACTAGCATCACCGCCCTGGCCGTTTACGAAACTGATGCGACTCTGATAATAGTAGTTCTGATATGGAAGTCACAAGTATGGTTTCCAGCACTTGTGGAGCTAATATCTGACTATCCGAGAATGTTGCCTCAAAGAGAAAACCTGCTCACAGACCCAGTTGGGTCGTGTCACCCTCTGAGAGTCAAGGGGACACTGCCGCTGATGGCGTGCAGGATAGTAGGAGACACTGGAATTTCGGCGCAAGCTGCAAGCCTCATCGCGGAGTCATGGGCTCTGTCGACTAGAAGGAGCTACGACGCAGCGTGGAACAGATGGTCAAGGTGGTGCAAAAGGAGACGTTTTCATCCCGTTTCTGCCCCTTTAGTAGAAATACTAAACTTCTTAGCAGAATTACTACAAGATATAGATCCGCAATATCAACAGGACATCTGCCCATTGAAGGAGTACCAGTAGGAGAGAACGTGGCAGTAAGTAGACTTCTAAAAGGGATACGATTAGATTTAGGAAGCCACCGCAACCAAGATACGAGTCCCTATGGGATGTAACATTCGTACTACAACTTTTAGCAGACTGGCCGAGCAATAGATACCTACCTCTAGACAGACTATTTGGGAAATTGGCGATGTTACTATGTATGGTATCATGTAGAAGAGTAGCAGATGTCAGAGTACTAGAAATAGACAGAATGGTTTATGGACCAGACGGAGTGACTTTCCATCTGGCCAGGAGAACGAAGACAGATTCCTCCATGATAACATACCCATATATGCAAGAACACCCAAAATGGTGTGTAGCCGCATGCATAAAAGAATATGCAAATAAGACAGCTGAGCTAAGACTGATGGTAACCACGCAATTGCTGATAGCATGCAGGAAGCCGCATAAAGGCGTAGCGACATACACCATAGCGAGATGGGTTAGAGAGGTTATGAGTCTAGCAGGAATAGACATGGCAAAGTTTGGAGCACACTCAGTGTGAGGCGCAATGGCATCAAAGGCACTGAGGCAGGGTGCAACGTTCCAAGATATCCTGAAAGCAGCTGATTGGGTGAGTGATAATACGTTCAGAACTTTTTATTTTAGACCAATTAATACGCTAGCAGAAGCTATAGTAAGAAGCTTTGAACAAGCATAATGCTCGCCTGCGTCTTGACAGAATAAAGATTCCCCTTCTAATAGCGCAGGGAGCTCTTGATTCTATTAAAGACAAGGAGGCGAGCATTACTTTCCCGCACTAGATACACGGGAGAGACAAAATGATAACAATAAATGTACTGTGATATGTATCAGAATAATTGACATGATTTCCTCTCAGAATAGGGCGTGTATCTGCCGTCCTAACATGTACTGTTGCTTCCGTCTTTTGGGGACGACCGGAAGAACAGCTGAAGACGTACGAGAAAGGAAGGAGATACGTTGACCAAGATCGCAAGTTAGAATGCAAAGGATCGACTCAGCAGAGCTCTACAGTTCAGAGACTTTATGGAACAAGTTGACAGTACAGTCATGGTTTAAGATTGCAGTTGGAAGCAGTCAAAGAAGAGGTTTACAGGAAGAGGAAGGACTAGGTCACATGACCAGGACACTGGAGTACAGGGACCTAAGACTGATGGGAAATGAAGTTTAAAAAAAAATGTTGTTTCAATGGAAGGATTGAAAAATGTTAATAAATTGTTGAAACTGCTGGACAGTAAAAAATAAGAAGATGAAGCATAATGCTCGCCTCCTTGTCTTTAATAGAATCAAGAGCTCCCTGCGCTATTAGCAGGGGGAATCTTCATTGTTCTAATTTGTCTGTATGTTTTAATTGACTTTCTACGTTGCACGTTGCACTTTTGAAATGTAGCAGTGGTGTCTGTTTAAATTATCTATCGCTTTTTTCTCTACATGAAATCATTTGTTTTTCTTTATATCGTACATTGATATCCTTTTTAAATGGATATGGTGTTTTTTTTCTATATGGAATTATGCAATGTGTGGCTGCTTTGTATATACCCAAGTATTCGATTATTAAATGTGTGATACACTTTAATATTTCTTGTACGGTAGGGTTTTAGGGAATGTATGATGGGTTGCAGAAGTTATTTTTTCAATACTTGACAGGGATGCAGCACGCGGCCACCCGTGCCTAACTGAGTATTCACGATCAAGTGCCCATGTTTCATGTTGGCTTGAAAATGGTTCTTTTAAATACATTCTTAAACTAGGCTTAGACACGAGGAGAATGTGTGTTCTAGTGGAGTATTTTCACTGCTCTGAGTTTCCAGGGTAACTGTGTATATTTGACCTATTCCCGGGAAAGATGGGTCCCTTTACCAAAGTAGAGGAGGCAGATACTATCCTGGAGCAGGCAGCGATCTCTTCATCCCAATGGGGGCAGGGTTTCTTCACCCCAGTAGGGGCAGAGACTCTTGATGTGGCAGGGGGCAGGGTCTCTTTTATTCCAGAAGAGACAGGGTCTCCAGTTGAAGGGTCTCTTTAACCTGCAGAGGCGGGGGTCTCTGTACTCTGGTAGAAGGGGAGGGGTTATCTTTATCCAGGGGGCAGGGTCTCTTTATCCTGGGGGCATGCTCTGGTAAAGGCGTGGGGAGGGAGGGTTCTCTTGATGCTGGAAGGGGAAGGATTTCTTTATCCAGGTAGGTAGATTGAGGGTCTCTTTAACCTGGGGGTAGGTGACTGGATCTCATTATCCAGGTACGTCAGGGCTTGAGATCCTGGCCGAGGCGTGGGTCTATTTACAGTGGTAGATCGGGTAGCGGGGCACTTGATGCTGGGAGGGAAAGGATCTCTTTATCCGGGTAGGTAGATTGAGGGTCTCTGTAACCTGGGTGTCTTTATCCAGGTAGGGGTAGAGGTCTCTAGTTCCTGGCCGAGGCATGGGTCTCTTTCTTGACAGAAGCGGCCTAGTTTAGGGCTGTGAGGGGCTGCAGTGTCTTGATGGTGCAGGGCGGGGGCTAAGTGTGGGAGGGGTGGATATTCCATTAAGGCTGCAAGTGCGGCATGGAACCTGCGTGCTCTGGGCCAAGCCGAGTTCAGTTCGAAATGTAACTGCCGCCTGCAGCTTGCGGAAGGGACGCACGCACTTAGGAGTTCAAGATCGTGTACTTCAAAATAGGTGAGGGGTGTTCTTTCAACTGTTGGATGAGGGCACGTTCCCACTAACCTGCTACTTACCGACTTCTCTGGTGAAGAGTGAGTGACGCGCACAGACACAATCGACTCACTTCAGAGAAAAAGACGACTTGGGGACAAACATCCCTCGCTGCCATCACAAACACTGCACTATATATTTAGTGTTCCACATTTCATGCAGTCCTTGCTCCGTTTTTTTTTTAAGTAGTCGAGTTGGTTGGGCGGGGTCTTGGAGAATGTGACGCCATTCTCTGGGTTTTGTGTTTGGGAATGTAGATTATGTAGGCAGCTATGTATGCCTTCATAGTACCTGTTTGAGGGTGAAGTTATGTTGGGTGATCCCATTGAAGTCGGTGGAGATTAATATATTTTGGGAGGTTGATAACTATTTGCTGGGAGGACTAACGTGCTTAATTCCCTGCGTGGCAGTTGGAATTTTTTGGGAGGTAGCCACTTCTGCATTACAAAGTGGATACAAGAAGACATTCAGGGGGAATGAGCAGAATAGAGATGGAGCAGGCGGGGCCGGGGCGACCAGAGAAAGCCCAGAGAGGTTGGCCAGGAATGTAGGTCAGAGACAGTTCAGCGGCGTGGTTTAAGGGAGATTGTGATTTGTACAGCGCCAATTCGGAACGGCACCGACTCTGGGCACGTGTGAATTTAGTACTAGTACCATGGCTTCTGGCGTCAAACTTACCACAGTAATGTCTCTACCTGCCTGTGTAGGAAAAAACCCACTCCGTTTAGTGTAAGGGTGAGCACAAGGTAAACTTAACACCGAGGCTGGTAGTCCAGTGGCGATTCTGGTTCTGTGCAGAGTTCCCAACTGCTACATGTCCTTTGGAGCAGAACATTTACCCTGTCATGCTGGCGAGTTTTCTTTTTGATGACCTGTATGGTCCTACGATCCAGCCTGTAGAGAGCTACTAGCAAAACAAACAGGACTGGATAGAGGCGCCTTTGATGGCCTGGCTCCGATTGGTAATTCTGCCTACATGCAAATCCATGTTTAGTCCCAGTAGAGTAGGAATCGCTTGTGGGCTGCTGTAATTTAGCTCTCACTGTGCAACATGAAGGCAATACAACGGGACCGTGGCCCTTTGTGGAACCCCCGGCCCACTGTCTAGATTGCTTCTCGCTAATGTGTTAAGGGCAGAGCCAGACCGAGGCCCTCAGTAAGTATGAGCTTGGCGAGAATCGTAAAACCAGAATCGGCAAAGCCAACCGTGTAAGGTGGTGTTTTTTTTGTTGTGTTTTTTTTTTAAGGCTTGGAATGGGTGGTCGCCAGGCACTGACAAAATGCTTACCTGGCCATAAAATGGCAACAGCTTAAAATTGTGATTTTTCTGCTGCAAGTGCCAGTGCCCGTCAAATGCCTATTTAATACCTATTCACAGGCCAAAACGGTTTGCTTTGCCAATGGTTGTTTTGAACATTCGGTGTAAGGAATGTATTTATTTATTGGACATTTGTATGGCGCCAAAGTGTTTCAAGGCGCTACAATACAAAAAGGGGTGGTATAGGGAGAAAAACAGCACTAATAATTATCCTACTAGGCCTTGTGACATTCGGACCATTGCAAGTGCAGTGACCATAAGGGCAGGGGGTAGATGTGAGGATGCACACATTGCTTATAAATCAAGTGGTAGAAGGCGCCCTTGGTTAAGACGTTTTCATTATAACAGGAGCTCATTGACGTGGCAGTTTAGCTTTGAACTCCCAGGAGACTGCTTTGAAATAACATTTGTAACCCACACCCCACCCCCCATCCAGCACAGTGTCATGTAGAGCTCCCATGATGGTGTGTTTTAGGTGGGCAAAGGCAGGTAGTGCATGGGAATGGCCAAAGGGATTAGTGTGGCCTATGGCCGGGTTAAGGGTCAATAACCAAACAACTGTGCCCCCCCCTACCCAATCTGCTTCTTATTCATACTCCAATGCAATAGTTTGGGCTTATAGGTGGCCCTAAAGTGTCATCTAATAGCCAAAGCTATTTGCAGACCCTGTCGGCCAAATAATAGGTGAGGGCTACTTGCTTAATGCTCCATCGCACATTTGTCTTAGGATTTCTGTGCATTCTGAGTTGAACAGTGCAGCCATTCTTGCTACCCTCAGGCCAGCTAAAAAGCTGAGGTCAAAGGGCGAAAGGAAACATCTCTGGAAGGTCACTCGACCCCACAGGAGCCATTTTATCCACCCATCTAAACCATTAAGCTACCCGATTCCAGATGTATGTATCGGGTTCCAGATGTGTGTTTCAGTGTCATTAACATTTTAATGTTGGGGTGCGTGTTGTGAAAAATGAAATGAGCTTTTAGCCCAGTGTACAATACGTACTCCGTGGTTCAATCCGACAACTCATTGATCAGACGTATTTGCCAAATCTAAAAATGCTCTTTGATTTTATTCAACCCAGGCTGGCCCCCCTCACTGGTGCTTTTTTATCCCTTTGCCTTAATGTATGTGGTTAGTCTAGGTTTTTGAGAATGTTTTTCTGCTCAGCAAGGCCAAGATAACATTCTTATCACTTCATTATATACTGGAAGTAATCATTTGAAATGAACATTGTAAACCTTTATGGAGTACCACAATAATGGCACAGAGTTTTTTAAATATTTGTTTTATTTTTAGTTAAAAAAAAAAATGAAATAGCTGCAAACCCCTCCCACAAGATCAGGGTTCACAATTGAGTGTAGCTGGTAGCTGTTGAGCTCCTGTTTTTAACCTGGAAGAGCCTGGTTAGCTTGATACCAACAGCTACCAGGAGCTACTTTTGAATCCCTGGGCGAATTAATGCAGATCAGATATACTTATGTGACATTAACACTGTTTGAGACAATCTATAAATGAGTTTCTGATGCTTGTGGATCTGCTTAGAATCACATGCTGTGCATATGGTCCGACATCTAGTAACATCTTTTTTTCGAAGATTGAAAGGTGCATCGACATGGCCGAGACTGTAACACTATCCCTACCCAAAATACTTCAGGCGTCGAGGTTCCACCAGATAGTTTTTTTCTGCCAACATAGTTGGTCGCTTATGCAGAGCGCATAAGAGTTTCATATTGCTTTGTTGTCTATAATCCCACTGCTTGCGGTGGTTCGATCTCCCTACTATCTTCTCGACCGCTGTATCGCTTGGTCCTTTCTGCCAGCATTTCGATCACACAACTGCTCAGCGACTGTTGACTGCGAGGCCTCGGCCCTCCGACCCGGCCTTCAGAGTAGGGAAAGTGGCGCTCCATTTCATCTTCTCTCTGAGAATGCCTTTCTTTTACCCTTTCTCCTTTTCTCTTGGTCTGGCTGTCGCCACCCTCTGCTAAGAAGAGGACTCCCTTTAAATTCTGTCCATCGCATAACGGCAAAATTCCCTGGAAGGACACCCATCGCAAGTGCAATAGGTGTCTTCCTCGTGACATGACGATCGCTCATGTAAGGCCTGTAAACTCTTCCGGCCTAAGACAATGAAAGACAGCCGAATTAAGCAGTGCACAGCCAATGCCCTTGAGGCCGAAAACCTCTCCCCCGCTGGTGCAGTCGCTTCAAACAAGGAAACTGTCGGCAGCCCCAGCTCCAATTTGAAGGACGTCTACCTTTGTGTGGAGCCCTCGCGCACCCACGTGTCTGTCCCCGACAAGCATGCCCCCGGCAGTGCCATGGCGAAGTCGATAAGGACACCCACACACCATGTGCTTCTAAACACACAACCCACAAGCCTCCTTCGGTGGGATCACCAAAGAAAGCCTCAAAGCGTCCAGGCCTATTGAAAGATTCAGGGCGGCCTTCCGAATCTCGCGGTTCGGTACCCTGCATGCAACCGCACCATGCACATGGGCATAAAATTCCTTCTGGAGCGAGCGGTCCCTTTTAAACATTCCACTCCCAACGTGTTACCGCCAAAAGGCACAGGTGCGCTGAAAGACTTGATAGTGCTGTTGATCACGGCATCACCTACAGACGCGGTGAAACCCCTTCGGCCCGCGATAACGCTCCTGAAACTTTGTGAGAAGCTTTCAGACACCATTCTGACTGCCCCAGACCCCAGGGGAGCTTCCTCTTCCCCGGGAGAGTATTCTCAGGCCTCCCAGCCTATTTTTAAAGCTCCACATCAGGATTTAGACCCTCTTGTGCAGCCTTTTCTTTTCCTCCTTCTGACCCTTCAGCTACCTCAGCATGGACCAGGGAGAAATGTGTAAGATGGCCAAGTTTATCAACTTCTCAGGTCAATATGACTCTATTGTAAAAAGACATAGGCAGACCCTCCAGTTCATAGCGATTTTGTGATCCCGCAAAATGCCGCAAAAATGGCCGTTTTGCGCAAAATGCTGCAAAAATGGCAGTTTTGTGCAAAAACAGCATCTTTAAAAAAAATATGTAGATATACTTTTTTTTACATTTTTTTTAAGTAATCCCCAAAAAAGTGCAGCCCAATCAACAAGGGACACATGAATGGGCACATTTTATATGCACGCCCATTTAGATGGCCTTTTTCACCTCCTTGATCAAATAAAGTGGCGTTTCTGTCAATTTAAAAGCACATCCCTCATTTCCAAGCAAGATGCACTTTTAAATATGCAGAAATTGTAGGCAACCCCATGCGCACGGGATGTGGGGCTGCCACTGCATGACAGGGTCTTTCCTGACCCTGTCATGCATTTCTTTTAAGGTATGAACCGCTGCTGTGTCGCTTGCATTTCTGTTCCTCAAACAGGATAAAAATGTTTTTGGGTCGCATTTTACAGCGGCAGGCACCTGGAGGGCCTGTCCCTGTGAAAGGCGCTGGGAGCTTGCAGAACACTGTCGGGAGAGCGATTCTATTCAAAGTACTGCCCATTTTGATGACAAAAATCTATCGAATGTTACAATTTGACTTATTTCGTCCAGTACTATTCGATAGATTTTTATAAATACTGAACATGTGTTGCGGGGGTGTCACCCGCTCCCCATGTTCAGTATTTTTGGTCTAGGGTGGTTGCAGAAGTGTTTTCCCCTTTTTCCTCAAAATTGGAGGCGGGAAGAAAATAACAACAAAGGGACCCTGCAGAGTCAGATCCGACCTGCGTTAGAGGGACGGATCTGGCACCGCAGGGTTGCAGGGGAAGCGGCAGCGACCAATCAGTTAAGTAGGGGAGGTGGTGGTGAAAGGTACATTTTGGGTTGTTTGGCTGAAGTGCAAATCAATTCGCAGCGAAATTGACTATGGTCAATTCCGCCGCAAATAATTACACTTCGGTCAAACAACCCAGAACACCATTCAAGGCAGCTGGCCAGCGCACAATTTGCGCTACAGCTCAAGCCTGTGGAAATGCGCCGGTCACCTTTGAGAATAAGGTGACCTGCTCATTTACAAAAATGGGTTGTCTAAAAATAGCATATCCTCCGTTCTTTTTTTAAATGCCCCATTATTTGAGGAACTGGGTCAAAATCTACATTTAAAAAAAATAAAAAAAATGGTTACACTATGAGAGAGAGGGAGAGTGATGGGTGAGATGTGAAGTGATAGGCAAGAAAGCAGAGGGAGAGCAGTGGGTCAGAGGAGGAAGCGCTGCACAAGAGAGCAGAGGAAGCAGTGATGCAGTGGGCCAGAAATCTGAGAGCAAGCAGAGCTACAGAAAGTAGAGGGAGCGCGTGGTCAGTGAGCCAGAAAGCAGAGAGAAAGCGGTTGGCCAGAAAGGCAGCGAGCTGCAGATTGGGAAAAAGGATGAGGGAAGAGTGCGATAGAATGGGAGAAAGGATGCAAGATGCAGATGCAGCACAAAAGAATGAAGGACTGTATATTGCGGTAGGAAATGTAGAGTTTAAGGTGTGAGTTGGGAGTATGATTTGGAGTGTGTCAGGGGCTGGGCAGTGCAAATTGTGACTTGACAGTGTGACATAGCACGTGAGTATTTGTATGACAGAGTGAGAGGGTTAAGGAATGTAAGTTGTGATGGAGAGTTGGTGAGATGTGTGTTGGTGAGAGAGGTGTGTGGGTGTTTGGGGGATTGGAGAACATAGAAGGGGAATATTTTCAGCATTACAATTGATAATGATCAATTTAGTTAATACTATTAAATAGGCATGAACATTAAACCAGAAATGTAGCCAAATCAAACACTGTTCTGCCAAGCCAGAGACATCTGGGACTCTTCCTATTAAATTAATACAAAAAATACACAATAATGATACCCTGCCTCTCTTGTAGCCTTGCACTCTGCCTATGTCCGGCAATGTGGCAATCTTACACCCTCCAGTTAATACAAAATGTCCCTCAAAAATGCTGCAATAAATAAAGGTTTGTGCCGCAAAATTTGCCATTTCATGCTGCAAAATCCTGGAAGGTCTGCATAGGGATGTAGACACATGCTCCATCCCCTCTAAGTCCCAAAGGCTCCTCTCCCCGTTGCTCAGCTTCCCTCTTTAGGGAAACCCCACCAGGAACCCCCAGTCGAAGTCTTTGGGGATGACCCTGATGATCCGTGCCAGGACGTTTATGGTGTTGATCAGGATTACCAGGATCTCTCCTACCAGGATCCAGACTGGAACCTGGTGGACGACCAGGGCACGAGGCTCCCCCCGCCACATTATACTGACCCAGATTGATCTTTCTGGATGGGTCTACTGCTCCTCTACAAAGAGACTTGTCACCCATTGACAACCAAATGTTGTTTAACTCCCTTCTAAAGAAGGCGGCTGACTATTTTAAGATTGTTACACACAAAGCCACCCCTGACTCTAACTTTGTGGAGAATATTCTGAAGGAGAAAGCAGTCGGCCAAGCCATCCCTCTGTTGAATTCAATAAAAAAGGCGCCTGGCCCCTTCCTTGCTCTCTCCATCCCTTACACGCATGATTAACCCCCGTGTGGAAAAGATGTTTCGCCCGTCCCCCTCAGACCGTCTCTACATCAGGGACTACGCTTCACAGGACTCCCTGGTTGTAACCACTACTTGCAAGCAGGCAGGGGTACTGCTATCTTTGGAAGAATCCCCTCCGGAAAAGGACTGTATGTCCTTGGAAAGCATGCCACCACTTCTGCAGCATATTCCACCAGGATAACCAACACCACCACACTCTTTGTGAGCTATAGTGATGTCCATTGGGGCTTAGTCCAAGACGTCCTTCGCGAGGTCTGTGAGCCTACCGGTGGTCGTTGCAGAAGGCAGACAGATTACCGAGAATATACTGAAGAACACTCTGGATTCTGCCAAAACTGCGGGGAGGCACCCTTGAATAAGGGGCACTCATCAAGCGACACGCCTGGTTAAAAAACTCCGGTTTCAAGCCTGAGACTCCGGCCTCTTTAATTAATAAGTTGATGGAGAAGGCCAACCTCTTCAGAAAAGCGGTTGACGCAGCTGTGGAAAAAGCAAAAAAGGAGCATGAGATGCTAAAGTCACTCAGCCAGATCTCAGCTAAGCTGTTTTCCCAGTGCGGCGGCTTCAGCGCCCACCGGTCCTTTCGCGGGCAGTCATTCTACCATTCTCCCCATGTTCAGTATGGCTCTGAGGGTTCCAACTGGTCTTTCGGACAGGGTTCCTCCGGTCTGTTCCTGTCCCAACAGACCGTTTCTGTCAGGGTAAGGGCGGAGGTAGAAACTCTGCTTCCAGAGGCTCAGTGGCCTCTACCTGCAATTGACCCGTCAGTACAGGTCCCCTCCCACGCTTCTCCAGTCGGGGGACGTCTGACTTCATTTATCCACACATGGGAGGGGATCACGTCAGATCATTGGGTACTGAAGATAGTCACCCGGGGGTACTGTATTGAGTTCCTCCGACCAACCTGCTACCATCCACCAAGAAGCACGCCAGAACACCTGTGCCTCCTGTTGGCAGAAGTTCAGATCCTGCTGGAAACGAGCGCTATTGAAGTCATCCCTGTACTCAAAAAGTATCTCACCATGCGCCCTGTTTTAAACCTGTGTCCTGCAAACAAATATGTCAAACCTCAAAAGTTCAGGATGACAACTCTTCAGGAAGCAATTCAGCTCCTGTGTCCTGCTTTTATATTAATTGCCTAGTCCCGGTTTTTTAATTTTTAAATCTGGTCACCCTATTTCTCCCGTCTGACATTTGGCTATATTGACTCGACCTGGCAGACCTACAGAGCCATGTCAGGACAGACTTTAAACCGTGCCTGGGCTTTGCTGTTAACAAAGGCCCTGCAATTACTAATGTAAAGTATTTCATTGTTGGCACCTACATTCATATGCATACATTGTTTATTGCCGCCCTCCCCCCGTCCCCCCCTCCCCCCCTCTCTGAAACCAGCGCCTCTTCTAACATTTGAAGGGATAGACACCCCGAAATTGTATCCTCGGTGCACCCCTGGCACTCTTCTTCTTCCTCACTGTGTTCAGTCCCCTGACGTTTTTCTTTAGTTCAGAGTTCTCAATCACCCCCACCCGCCCCCATACCCCCCGCGGACCGTTTGCAGGTGACAAAAACGGCTGCAACAGGGAATCACAGTGAGGGATTGCAGTGTGTGGGCGGGGGGCGGGGCGAGGTATGGGCGGCAGTGAGGCTAAAGGGAAGGGCCAGGAACAGAGGAGCCGCCTGACAGGCCGGGAGGAGTTATTGGGAGAGGCGCCATCGCACGAGTGATGTTTGGAAAGTGAAACTCAGGCTTGGAAGGGGGAACTCCACGGCTGATATATGTAAGGAAAGTGAGAACGAGCCCCTACAGACTGTGGCTTCAGAGAACTGCAGCGGGATCCGGGAGCAGAGTCTTCACCAGGCGCAGGCAGCAGCCGGTAAGGACTGGCCCAATTCTTGGCTTCCCACTCGCAAGTCGATTTATATGCACTATTACCCGCGTGTGCCCAGAACGCACACCCGTTTAGAGTTTCGTACTCTACCGGACCTATTGTCACTCTTTGAAAGCGCCCAGGTTGTCTACTCGCTGCAAACCTTCATCAAATTGACTTTTTGTATAGAAGGTGTGCCCTATTCCAACATTGCTTGCAACATTATTGGAATGTAATGCTCCTCTCATGGGTTATTTTCCAAGGGTTCACGATGACCCTTTGCTGAAAGGCACATTTTTTATTTTTGGTGCGTATAAAAAAAAATAAAAGGGATAATCTCCTGACACTCCCGCCCCCTCTGCAGTCGCTTGTGGGATCCCCAGTAAATGGGTGCAGCAGTGGCGGGGACTACCCCCCCCCCCCCCCCCCGCGTGCCCAACTCCCATAACTACCCTATGTGGTCCCATCGCCTCTACATCGCAGCTTCCACATCTTTACATAGATCGTTTTTGCTGATAAACACGTCTGGACATGCCCCTTCTAGTTGGTGCGACTCACGAGGATGATGTTTAGAAACCGTTCGATTAACACCACACACGTCTTCCTTTTCCATCTGGAAAGTTTAAAGACATTTACAGTCTATAGTGCATTAAACGCCGATAGCATTTACCAAAATGCTTCCATGCAACTGCCTTGACTTTAACTTGTCACCACATACCACCCCTTAAAATGCAACAATCTATTAACAGATTTCTTGAGATATAATTTGAGAGCAGACCTCTATTTGTGTGATGGTGCCTTTTCATGGTTTCTCTCTTTTATACATGCGTGAGCACGAGTCGGGAACGGGCGGGGGTGTCCTGTGGAATTACAGTGTGGGAATGGGGGCGAATAATCAGGATGGTACAGCCCCTGGTAAAAGGCATTATAGTCAATAGCATATGTACCCTAGGCCTACAAAAAAAACACGGAGAAGGGAAGGTGCGTTCGACGGTCCGTGAAGCTGACGGGGGAGTGGGGGGGGAGGCACGTACAGCTTTGGCATGTCGTGCGCGCGCCAGCTGGCAGGTGGATAAGGGCTTTGTGGAGAAATGTAGTAACTGGGCATGGCGCGAGGGTGACGGAAGGACTGGTGAAGGAAGGGTGGGGCAGGGCACTGGCTGTGCAACAGTCGAGGTGTGGTAGTGTCCAGCAGTGGTAAGTGGAGCCAGGAGGGAGCATAGCGGCAGGGGAGGTAATGTGGACATAACCTATGGATTTTGGGCTTGTTTCAGCAGATCATGCTTGCGTCCCTTGCATGGTGATTGGCCAGGGTGCTAATTGGGCAATAAGTGCATTGGTAAAGAGCTGTATCATGTGGCAAAGGTCTGTGGAACAGAGTTAAAGGCCATATTGAGGCAAGGGCATTGCAGCCGACACTAAACACACGGCACAGCCAAACCCCTGGAGGCTATTGTCTCAATTTGCTTCCAAAAATGAGTGGCAATGTGGATGGGCATGCGGCTGAAGGATGCATCGGCTTCTGAAACGAAGGACGACGAGTGGCCGGTTCAAGACAGGCTGGACATAAGGGGATTGGACAGTTGTAGAGGGGTGCCTGGTGAGGAGGAGATGAGTGGTTCGTAACAGGTAGGTTCTGAGCGAAAGGGGGTCGGGGAATGGAGTCTGATTTGGAATGCCAGAAAGTCCCAGGATATAATCCCCCTCATCCTGATGGGACGCCAGACATTCCAGCAGTGGCAGCGCTTTCACTTACCAGACATCTTGAAGTGTGGTGAGGGACCATCACCTTGGGCGGCAGAGCTGTGTCCAGTGATTTTAGGACAGGACCCATTAATAGGAGACTGTGAATGACAGGATTACAGCATCAATGACTGTGTGACATTGACAGTATTGCGTTTAGTGATGGCTGTGGGAGGAGGGAACTGGAGACAAGATCAGTTTGCTTCTTTTAAGCGGAAACTTAATATGTCCCACTTGACAAGAGCTCTCTGTATCGTGGAAGTACCTCAACCCCACCCCACAGGTACATCCTACCCACTTTGCCCGACATACAAAACATTGCTTGCTGCATTGTATGGTTTTCAGCCACCTGTGTAAATGCCACTCGAGAGCAAATGCTTGAGAAATAAATGATCCAGGTACAGCTCCGTGTGACAATGCTGGCGCCTGTGAGCTGGAAGTGATTGTTACACACAGCTCTACAGATAAGGGATGTATCTGATACTTAACTCCTTAAAAATAGGCAAATACTCCCCAAAAATAAAGCAAATACTCCAAAAAATAAAAATACGGAGTAAAAATACACCCAACAAAAAAACAGGGAACAGACTTGTAGAACCTTGTGCCCCTGCTCTCACCCACACAGCTCCAATGTTGTGTTTGGACCAGTAGTGCATGTAGTCCAACAGAAACACTATTATTGGTGCCTGATTCTAAGAAGTAAACCTGCATCGTTTAATGTGCATGAATAACTAGGTGCAAAGAAATAATTATTACTGGAAAGAAAATCAGTTTTCCAGTTCCAACATAATTTTGCATCCATTGGGAATTGGACTTATATTTTTACTCCTGTTTAAAAATCATTTTACTCCCTACTTTAAAAAATCGGGAGTAAAATACTCCCACTTCCAAACATTATCTGGAGCGCTCATTAGACAGACTTGAGTGGAAAAATAACAGGAGTATTGTGATACAAGTGGGTTGAGGTTCGTTAACCATATTTTGCCAGTAGGCAGTGTGCAGTAGTTTGTGTGTTGAGAGCATGAGGATCTACACCTCCAAACAAGGCCTCAGATTGGAAAGCCTCTCATTTCATGGTTGCTGCAGGGAAGCGTATCGCAGCTCAGTTAAGCTGCTACACCTGCTTGTTTATTTATCTGCCATTCTAGGATCCAGGGGGTTCCAGTGCCTTCTATGTTGACATGCACAGAGGGAAATGTGGGTGGTCCAATCAGAATCGACATTACAAGTCCCTAATATGGAGTTCTAGAACTCAATGTTCAGTAAGTTTCAGACACTATGTCCAATTGGAGCTTTAGGAGTGAGTTCAGATTTCAAAGATGTTCATATACTCCGATTTCATAGCTGCGCCCAAGACTGATAAAAGAAACAAAAATGAAGCACACTGTAAGCGCTGGCGCAAATCAGCAAATAGGATACTCGTTCTCTGCAAAAAACGGTATAATTAATCTCAAAAGTGCCTGTGCAAAATGCGCATGTTTATAAACGTTACAAATGTAATCAATAAACAATCATTAAGGTAATAAAAAGTTCATAGTATTTACTTTTATGCTAAAATACATTTCATAACCTTCAGTTCCTTTTACATTGAAACAATGTGTGTCTTCCATATGTTCTCACAGGGTTTTACAGCCGGTCCCTATATGTGACATGAGTTGTAGTAGCCATCAATAATTCTGGATCCTTTGTTTTATACCTGTGTTAAACTGATCCCTCGTAAAATAAACAGACTTGTAGATTTGACCTCTTTGTTGTGAACTCGTTGTGTGTAGGGTCGCCCTGTGATCTAATAAGTGGAGGCACTTTTCACTATACATATTTACAGTATGGTTTATGGATGCAATTGTGCTATTCCTTGAATTTCAGGCGACGTTTGTAGAGCCACTCCTAACTCGCCAATCAGTAGTTCCCAAAAGCTCTCATGTCCTGTGGGTGCAGTAAAAGTAACGTAAAAAGGGGCGACACTTTTTATATTGCAGGACTGGAATGTATACTGCGCACCAGTGCCATTTACATGGTCTCCATATGTGTTCTGAAATGGCCCAGCGTTCATTTTGAGGGCATAAACAAATTTCCCAATGAATAAGTGTCGTACCCCAGTGTTCTCCCCCTTTTCCTCTATGACTTTTAATGTGCA
This sequence comes from Ambystoma mexicanum, assembly GCF_040938575.1. Classification (NCBI taxonomy): domain Eukaryota; kingdom Metazoa; phylum Chordata; class Amphibia; order Caudata; family Ambystomatidae; genus Ambystoma; species Ambystoma mexicanum. The sequence goes on from NC_090932.1 coordinate 1,016,155,321, forward strand.
TTTGTGATCATTCTTGACATGCATCCTCGGCTCCTTTTGGTCTAACCATACAGTCCCACTCTGCTGGACTAGCCCCAGTGTATTGATGACTCGACTGGGCAGTTAAGATGTGGCAGCAACGATAATTCTTTTGAACCCATTTCATGTTCTTTGCGACACCCCCAAAGTATTCATCGTCCCAAGAATTTATCCACCATCACTCCTACATTTAACTATTGCAGAATTGCTCCTGGGAATTGTGTAGAAATCTTGGGATTCGTATTGAACACAAACCTTTTGTCATTCTGCACTTTAACAAAGGAGCCAGCAGCATTTTGTTGTTGGAATGACTACCCAAGCTCGAACACACTTGCTTCACTGCCCACTCAAGACTTGGGGATTCAGAAATGGGATTAATGGTGAACTGTGGTTTGGGAAATGCCTATTTGGTTAATGTCAATCTGTGTTGCAGGCTTCAAAGAGCCACACGTTCAGCTGCGGAGGAGGAAACGTGTTGGGCTGTTGTCCCCATACAAACATGTAATTGTTTTTTTTTCTTGCATCTTCATAGAACCGTATTCGCTTTCTCGATGTTTTGTGAACTACATAAGAATTCAGTAAGAAAATGGTAGTCCTATAAAGTTCGTGGTGCTGTCCTAATTTCCACCTACATTCTCAGAAGTTCCAATAAAAACACCTAGAACCATATTCTAAAGGGTCTACTAGCCCTTCCTTCTGACTGCATCAAACAAATGACAGTCCATGGCCAATAATACCCATTATTATTATGAAGTTTAGAAGTCGAGGTGCCCAGCATGTAGTAATATTCAACTGTAATAATATTGAAGAATGGATAATCCCCCACACTAACGTGAGATGGGGGTTTAGATTCTATTAAAGACAAGGAGGCAATTATGCATAACAATCTTTACACTGAAACCACAGCAGCAAAGAAAAAAAACTCTACAAACAAAAAAGTTGTAAAGAGCAGAACTAAATGGAGTTCAATGTCAATGTAAGGGAGCTCCCCAATCCATCATGGAGGACAGGTCATGCCCTGCAGGAGACCAATGAGCAGGGACCCTTCCTTATATAAGTCCATTACTCTAAACCTAACTCCTCTTTCTGTAGCTGTTTTGAACCAGATGTCCACTGCACAGATCAGATGATGAAGGTAAATCCAGCGAAGATCTCGTACCACGCACCCCACAACTTGTAACTGTGAGCCACACTCCTGATCAGAATCTCAACTCGTAGCTGTAAGAACAAGCAAGAAGGGTGGGTGGATGGGAAGAACAACAAACCAAAGAATGTTCTCTCTTGAAACACCTGTGTACATGCGTGTCATAACTATCATATCAAGGGTGGGTGGGTGATATAATAATCGCCTCCTTGTCTTTAATAGAATCTAAACCCCCATCTCACGTTAGCGTGGGGGATTAGCCATTCTATGACAAGACAGGAGGCTCATATTATGCAAGTTCGAAGCCCTTGCATCTCATTAGTACAACATGATCAAGACAATATAATAAAATAGGAGAAGAAAATGTTTTAAATGCTTTCATGAGATCAATCAGCTGACCGCAAGAGAATTGCCCAAGACTAGGCTACCTGAATACCTGTCTTATAAGGCATAGCGAAATGCACTGCAAGAAAAACAACTGGAAGATGTGCTAATTCCAGCGTTCCTTACAGCCCACCAAAACCAACTGGTTAAAAAAGAGGGGGGAAAACACTGAAAGTTTTCCTATAATAAAAGGTTAGGAAAAAAACCCATCGGAATAATAAACTCCTCTGTTGTCCAATCAAACATTTAAACACTTAAATTCATACCATCTTTGGGAACCTAGATAGCAAACCAAAGAAGATAAGCACTTAGCTCTCCTGGAGATAAAGAAAAATACCCCTTAGGGGTGAAAGCTTTGTAGGTTCCACCCCATGCGTTAAAGGAAGATATCGCATTAGAAACAGAGCATGTCGCAACTACACTCGGGAACAAGTGGGAAAGACAAATCTTCATAAAAGGTAAAATGGGAGTAAAAAGGTCGATTAATTAATCTGTAATAGCACGACTTATCCTGAGCGGAGCTGAAAAGCAATAGACTTAACACACAATTGTCTTCAGACATATGTGTATACTAAAGAAGGTATGTCATCTGGAGGCAGAAGCAGAATGGAAGAGAGGGGCCCCACCTGAAAAGCTAAACCTGCCAAACCGCCAAAACGGAGACCTTCAGACCTCCCGAGCTCTTGAAGAAGGACTCTGCTACCATGACAAAAGGCAGATATTTACAAAAACCTGACCCTTAAGAGACCAAACCTGGCAAGGAGAAAAAAATGTATCTTACATCCAATCGCTACCATTATAGTGATATCTGAACCCCTTGTAGATGTGCTTGAATCTTGTTCCCTCCTCCATGTTTGATAAATCCCCTAGAGGATCAAAAACTAACCGAAGGAGGACCCCTAAATTCCAAAATTTTAGCAAAGACGCTAAACTGCAAAGAACTGATCACTAAACAGTTAAAATGAAGTTGCTCACCAGAAGAGGACTAGCCTCTATCTTAGCCAATTTGAAGAACCTTGAAGCTCCCAGCACCCTGAGCTGGCACCTGTTGCAAAAAAAATCTCCTGTGAAAAACCCCAAAGGTCTACCTGCCATGCAGGTGACTAGGAGAATCAAGTCATTAACTAAATATATATCCCAGCCCTCTGGGAATCGCACTGACACCTTCTGATAGTTAATGTAGAGACGCTGGAACGCATTGTGAAAAGAGGGTTGTAATAACTTGGATGGGAGATTAGTAGCACTCCCAGACCCCTCTATCCCACCAAGGGATATTGAGCCTTCCCAGAGGAGGAGAACCCTCCCCCACTTATCCTAGGAAAACCTTGCAACCCAGAAGGCTACCCTGAGGACCACGCTAAAGCCCCGCTTTACACCTTTAAAATAAATACACTCTTGCACTTCTAACCAACCCCTTGACCGTGGAAGTGGCTCCGCTTAACTTATTGAAATACCAGGAATTAGCGCAAAGGAAAGTAAACTGATGGGAGGGAAATGCTCCTTGCGAGTCTGCACTGGTCACGAGTCAGAACTCCTGTAAAAGGAAAAACTGAAACCATTGGGTGTTACTCCAAGAGGTGTAATATTATGATGCAATCTCCCCCAAGGATGGCGGGAAGGGGAATGAAGGGTGAAAGTACTCTGGGGTAATTATAATGACCCATAAACGAAAGGTCGTGAAAGAATACTGGGGCCACTCCCCTCAAACCCTGAGGTCTGAGTCTCTGTATGCGTGTGAGGCTGACTGGCCACTAAGGGAATTGGGGGAAGGAAAATATTAAGCACATTGCCTATAGCAAAAATAGCACTTATATAGTGCTACGAGCCCTCAGGTATACTAGTGTTGCTCATCACTTCTACCAACGGTGTGTGGTGTGAGGGGTTCACTTATCGATTGCAGCAGGATAAAAGGCTGATTTAGACCTTTCCACCTGCATCGGTAGGCTCAGCACAGCTGTGAAAGCCAGCACTCTATTCGCCAGCTGTGAAAGCCAGCACTCTATTCGCTAAAGCTTCAGACAGGCCCGCACGCGTCGGGACTGAAAAGCGAAATGCTCGCTTCATAAAAGGAACCATACTGCAAGAAAAAAACTCGGGCGCTCGTGACACATTATTATTGTTAAAGTGGCAGTTAATACTGCAACAATAAATTAAAATAAGGAAACACAATTCCCAAGGTGAAAGCAGTAAAGCACATGTTATATATGCTACACAAATTCATATGGCAACCACTGACTAACATTCTAGGCACAACTAAAAGGAGTGACTTAGCTGTGGTGTCGGCAGCAAAGTAAGAGGAGTTGGTTTTAGAGTAATGGACTTATATAAGGAAGGGTCCCTGCTCATTCGTCTCCTGCAGGGCATGACCTGTCCTCCATGATGGATTTGAGCGCTCCCTTACATTGACATTGAAGTCTATTTAGTTCTGTTCTTTACAACTTTTTTGTTTGTAAAAGTTTTTTTTTCTTTGCTGCTGTGGTTTCAGAGTAAAGATTGTTATGCATAATATGAGCCTCTTGTCATAGAATTCAAAGATCACTGTATACGTTTTTTTAAAAATTTTTGTGCGACTACCCTTTCAATCAACACTTGCTGCTGTTAACCAGGAGTCCAGAATTGCGGTTAGTTGTTGTATGAAGTTTTGGATTTGGAAAATGGTGCCCCGTGGAAAAATCATCTGGTCGTCTAAGAATCCCACCTCTCCAGGCCCAGAGGCAACGCTCAGATTTCTGATTTCGAGGGATTTATTTGGGGTTATGGGGAGTCGCGTGTTAATCATCCGCGCTGATATTACGACTGCAGCCTCTTTAGAACAACAGTTAATAATAAAAACGACTTTATTTAGAATTGGTATTGGGCTCCTAAGCTTTGGTGGGGGCGTTGCCCTCGTTGGCACATGCAGTATGCATGCACGGCATTGCCACAGACGGGGAGCAGGAGTCGGGAGTCTTGGCCGGGCTTGTTTCAGATGGAAAGATGGCTGCCTCATCTCCTCTATTACAAACGGGTGAGGGGGCTGATAGGGCAATTAAAACAAAACTGTGAACCGCTTATTTCTTTAGGTAGGCCACAGATATTCTCCCTTTTTTTTCACTTCCTAAAACTACAGGTTAGATAAAACCTTCAGTTTAATGCACACATCATTGTATATTCTCCCCAAGTTTCAATAAAAACCAATTCTAGGGTAATATTGCCAGTGCATGAACATTGTAATTATATATGTGCACAAAATAATCTAATTAGGCGCCTACGTCCGCTATTAAGATGTACTCCATATTCTCGTTTGTTTTATGCTATGTTGCTGGCATTTTACCCTGCACCGCTGCCACTTGCATGGTCTCCAGGCACTCTGGAGGTTCTGAAGGCAGGTGGGTTTGGTTACTGGAGAGAGGGGAGAAATACAAGATTGCTTTGCTGCTGTGTTGATGCCTGCAGTTCAGAAGTACCCAATCTGTTTCTAGCTAGAATACCTGCCTAGTCTCTGGAAACTGTTTTTACGCTCTTCTCTGGGTCTCTGGGGAAGCGTGTAGAGCCTCTGGGATTTCCGGCCCTTTCAGTAACTCTGCCCACACCTCTGATTGGCTACAAACGTATAGTAGCCAATCTCATCGAGGTATGGGCAGATGAGCATAAATCTCGCTCAGGTTGGCGTCATTTGACGTTGTTTTTTGTATATTAAAAAAGTGGGTGGGCTGAGTCTTGGGGGAAGTGGGCGCAGGGCGTTGGATGTCCTCTGGGTTTTCTTAAGCAAATGTAGGCAGGTATGGCTTCTAGGTGGTCTGTATCAATGGCATGGAACAGTGGTGGGCATGCTGTAATCCCCCCAAGCCCCTCTCTCCCTCCTGACTATGTTGGCTAGGGATAAAATGAGCCACAGGCCAAAACCCCCATGCGGCCCACTGTCATAGAAGCGTTTTTTGTGTCTATGGGAGCATCATGTGCCCATGGTGCTAGGGGTGCACTCATCATTTGCAGTGGTTTGTATGTTTATTGTACAGATGTAGAGCTCTGTTTGACATCTGTAGGGAGCACATTTAAATTGCTGCGTGTTGCTGTTGGTCTGGGCATAGTGTGTTTGGGTGTGAAGTAGTTTGTTTGTGTTGAGGCAAATCATCATGAACTCTGAGACTTGTCATTCAAGTATTGGTCCATGGGTGTACTTAGTTTTCAAGGTGTGTGATTGGTGGGTTTCCCAAGCGTGTGATTGATTGCTTTTCAAGGTGTGTTATTGTGATACTGCCACCTGTGTAGGGCAGGAAAGCACAAGCTTTAGTAAACTTTTTTTATTGTTGTTTGTAGGCTTAATTAAAGCCCAGTGATATAACATATACAGTGTGGTTAACCAACACAAGCGCAAAATTCCTTGAAGTCCGATGATTTCAGTGCCACTCTTTATCTCGCTAACCAGTAGTGCCCAGAAACCCCCTTGTGTCCAGTGGGCACAATAAAAGTTGTTGCACGGCTGCTATATATACATTATCTCCAGCTGTGCTCTGGAATTTTTTTTTTAATTTTTGGTTGTTAAACGAGGCTTCAGCTATGACAGCTGATGTGTATTTAGTGTCGCACCTGGCTATCTCATAACTGCCATGTGGTACAATATCCTGGATGTTTCCCTTTCAACCTTCAGAAAGAAGGGTAACCCCTTCCTTCCAGGGTACAGTAACCCTTACTAGGAGTTCTCCAGGAAGTCGGTGCTTCAAAGGCAGCACCGACATGAAGCCACACTCGCACCAGGGTGCTGACCATTAGAGTCTCTTTGAAGTCAGAAACCTGGGAAAGGGGCTGAGTTAGGGTAGCCAGAGGGAGGTTGAGAAGGGGGTTCCACCATCTTAGTTTCTGTTAGGGCTCTGTGATAAATCCTATGTACTCCTCACTGAACGCCTGGTTAAAGTCTCCTTCCAGGTGGCCAGGGAAAAGAAGATGCTTCCTGACCTTGGGGGTCGGGGGGGTGGTCTCCGGGATAATCACCTGGGAGGAGAAAAGGCCCAGGGGAATGAGAGGACTTTGTGCGATGAGACAAAGTATTTGCCTTCCTCTATGGAGGATGTTCCCTCATTGCCAAAGTATGTAATTGCTTGCAATAATCATCCTTTAGTTCCACATGACATATATCTGAATAGGAGTGAAAAAAATCACAAACCCCTAGGCCTTGGGAGAAAGAAAAAGCCATTCAAGATCCTAGAGACGTGTAAAGCTAAAGATCTTCCTAACACCAAAAGGTATAGTGAAAGGAAATCTGTGAATGAGGCCTAAAAGAACTGCCTGCCCCTTTTCAATCAGACCTGGTAACTAATCCTCATGATATGCTTTTTAAGAATATTATAAATAACAGGTTTGGGCTTGAAGTAAAAATCAAACTCAAAGCGGACTTTCTAATAAGTACTTAGACAAGGAAGAGGGCTAAGAAGGTACAATGTTGCAGGAGTGTCCAGATAGTGAATTCAAATGACTCACAGCTGGCAAAGAAGAGGCTTAAAAGGCTCCCTCGGGTGCAGGACGGAGAAGAAGAGAAAGCCAGCAGAAGCAGCGTGATTTATGCAGGCAGTCCATACAGGGGCTGGAAGAGAGAAGACGCTGGAACCACTGTGTGACAGAAAATGGCTGCTGGTCCTGGGAGGGTCTGTCTCTCAAATCCTGAAGTGTAGAGGCTGCGCAGCGGGAAGCGAAGGTAAGGAAAACCTTAGTTCTCAGAAGGCCGTTTCAGGTGGCTGGCAAGCATCAGAGAGCCTCGGGGGCAAAAGGAGCTCCAATTGCAGGTGGTGGGCAAAGGCAGACTACACAAAGCAGTACATATTGCGGTGGTACTCAAATAAGTTAGTCACTCACAATAGTCTTTATGATTCAGTTTCTCACGGTTCCCTCTGCTTTTTGCAGGGGTATAAGTGCTTTGACTCCAGAAGAAGGCTTTTCTACACTATATGCCGAAACGTCCATGAACCACAGCGCAACCTTGCAGGTGCCCTTTGGGTTCTCCCCCTGCTCAGGGTTTGATTCAATGTCCAGACGTCGACTTTTTAAGGTCACCCTCTAGCCTGGCTGAAAATTGACTTTTGGTATAAAGTAAACCTCCTGAAGGTTGTACCACCTAGATGGAACACATTGAATAGATTTCCATCTAAGAAAGACACTAGAACATCTCTCTATTTGGAACATCCGTATGTCAAAGCCACACAAAGTAATGCATTTGATTTTGTTTGGAAACTCCATGTTCACCTGTGAAAGTAATGAACACTTCTGTGACTGCATTTAACATTTGTATGTTTTTCGAATTATGTGATAAGCTGCAAAGGCATGAAGCAATGCCTATGTCGAGTTTTGTTATGAAGATTAGCATGAAGTAAATGTCTGATGTTCATTAGCCTTACCTCACATATTATTTGTAAAATGTCCAGATCCAGGAGATATGTACTGCACTCTGTGAATTTCAAGCTGTGCTTTTTTTTCTCACATGTTACAAAGTGCATATATTTTAAAACATGAATATATTTTTAAAAAAGTGGGTCAGTCATTAGTAATAAACTGAGCACCAATCTTTTTGAGTTTTCCACTGTATTCTCAGTACACAGCAAGGCAGTGCTTGCCAGCTAATGATATGCTGCTAGACAGTCTTACAAGAAGCAATAACTGCATTTGAATGAAGTGCAATAGATTAGAAATTGTATAGGCAGGACCCCCCTCTTTGTTCATATCCTGTTTTTTTAGGTAGGGAAATCCTTGTCAGGGTAGGGATAGTGAGCCATTTATCCAACCTTCTAAGTTAATAAAATGGCATTTGCTGAGAGAACCGTACAAGGTTGTGCGACTCACATCTCTGACCCTTCACAGCTTCCTGCACCCCACCCCATTTATTGTCGTGGTATGTCGGAAGCAAAAGGACACTTGTTATAGCAGCCTGAATTGGACCCCTCTCAGCAGACTTGCTTTGGACCAATTCCCTGTGCCATTTTGCATTCATAAGGAAGGGGGAACCTTCTCCTGCTTTGATCATCTTTGGACTGGACCTCTGGAGTACTACTCAAAGGCCTGAGAGGTGAAGACAGAAGGCATTCAAGGTAGTCAAATTCTGCCACCGAACCATCCCCAGGGAAACGTAGGGGTGGCATGCTGTGTGCGAAAGCCTCTTTTGGCTGCAATGGAACCCTGGTCCATGGGTGTTTGTAGCAATCCTGGATTGTTTGAATGCAAGTTTTGTCTAGCGGGAAGCCATGCCAGCTGTTTCAACAGGTATGTGGGACTTTTCCCGAAGAGACATGAATGGGTGGTGCGCAGAGGACGTTACGGCTTCTGCTTTTTAATCTGAAGCCAATGTAGTGATCTTCTGTCCATGGATACATGGGCCGTTTTCCTAAGTGCAGTGACTACTCGAACCGCATTATTCTGGATGACCTGCAGGTGGTTGAGCTCTCATTTGCCTATGCCCTGCAGAAGGCTAGAGTAATAATCAAGGAGAGGGCCCATTCATGCCCGAGCTAATGGTGTGCAATCTGCGGAGTACAGAAATGGCCTGATTTGCGCCAACAGCTTGATGTAACAAGATGTGCAAGACACCAGATTGCTGTTATGCGCTTTCATTGTGCGCTCTTGGTCGATAACACCTGAAGTTTCTACCTTAGGAAGTGTTGCCCACTCGGACTGTGCAACTTGAAAAGTGCTGTAAGCGGAATAAATTTTTTGGATCTTTGGCACCTTTCCAACAATCAAGATCTCTGTATTTGTTTTAAGGGCTATGCCATTTTGATGAATTAGATTGTAGGTGTTTACTGTCAGTGAGTCTAACCCAAGATTCCCAGAAAATGGAATAAGGCATTGCATGCCATCTGCATAGTTTGCGTAAACAATGCCTTCAGAATCCAGGAGTTCAAAGAGAGGGAGGGGGAAGATATCAAACGATGTAGGGGAAATGCAGGCTCCCTGCGGTATCGTTCATGCCAACTCCTAGCCCTCTGCCATGATGTCGCCATGGTAGACTCTTGCTATCGACTTGATAAAAACAAAAGAACCCAACTAGAAGCTTCTTTGAAAAAGAAGGCTGAGTCTGGCAACCAGAATAGTATGATCCACCAGATCGAAGGCCACCGTAAGGTCCAGTTAAATCAAGAGAGCAGTTTTGCCCTTCTCAAAATGTTGAATGGTGGTTTTCAAATCCAAAAGGGTGAATTCTGTGTTATGGTTACTTTTAAAGCCTGATTGTGTGAGACCAAGGATGTTATGAAGAGCAAGAAAGTTTTGAATTTGGTTATATGCCGCCCTATCCAAGATCTTCAAAAGGAACAGGGAGTTTGTAATGGGTCGATAGTTACATGGCATGTTTTGATCGAGCGTAGGTTTTCAAAAAGGGGCAAAACCCATGCCTGTTGGAACCAGATTTTCCTTAAATGAGAGATTAACAAATTTGGTAATCAATGGCACGAGTAAGGCCGCACAGGACTTCACGATGGCTGCAGGGCAGACATTGCCTTTACAATATGTAGGTGTGATCTTTAACAAGAGGTCAAGCATCTCAGCTTCGGTTGTTTCAGAGAATAAGAAGAGGGGCAGAGTGACATCTGGCTTATCGATCCTATTGTGAGGGAGATTGCCTTGTATCAGACGTGGATTATTCATCCTAAATTCTATTAATCTGTTGTCTCTTGCAATTTTGAATATTTGTGCACCATTGTGTCCTACAGGACTGTGATGGTGGATGAGCATGGTTCTTCTGCTACCTTAAGATCAAACAGTTCCTTGGTGCTGCAAGCTGCCCCTTAATTATAAACCGATTTCTTGGCTAAGCAAATTGCATTTTTGGGTACCTTAGCTGCCACTGCATACATGTTTTTTATCCTCCAAAGACAACGTCCTCCATCTTTTTAAATGCTTTAGTTTAAAGGCATTTAGAGTTTTGAATTTCCGGAGTATACTAGATGTTTGGGAACTTTACTAGTCGTTGTTTGAGTAGGGCTAGGCTATTGACTGCACAAGTCATAATTTTCCTCGTAAGCCATGTCCACTTTAGCAGCTGTATTGTAACTGGAGAGGCTATTCAGTACTGGGTCAAAGAAGTGAGACATGGCAGCTGGGATAAGTTTTCGCAGATTGCGGCACAACACCTTTGTGGGTGGGTCCCTGTGAGTGGTCTGACCAAGGGCAGGGACTGACCGTAATGCTATCCAATGATAGCCCACGCATGGCCACCCAATCCAGGATCCTGCCTCCACTATGAGTGGCTTCGGTGATGTGTCATTGAAACCCCAGATCCTCGGAGGTGCCGTTGAGCAGCTGTGAGGAATGGCTGACTAGCTTCAGTGCGCCGCACCACGGCGCAGATATCCGGCAAAAAGGTGGCAAAATCCCATACTGCAGTGCACTACGACGGCAGTGGACGAACTGTATGCCTCTGGTGCGTGTCCGGTCTTGAGTTGTGCTTTAGGAGGACCGGGCTGCTGAGGTCCGCTGCCTGTGGGTCGTGGCTGACAGGCGTGTGCGGCATGAGTGGAACATTGGCAGGCCGCACACTGTCGGGCCCGTACTGTGGGGGCAGCCAGTGTCGTGGCCGAAGCGGCCTGCACATTAATAATCCAGCGACAGGTGAGTGCTGACTCTTTGCTATCCCAGCCCAGTCTCCTGCTCCCTTCTGTAGCAGTTGGGGCCGGGCTGCAGTGGCAGCTTACACTGCTGTTGTGGTGGCTGGCACATGAAGAACCTAGCGACAGACGAATGCCCGCGTGTCGTTTTGTCGACTTGGTCCCCTGCCACCAGCTGGAGGTCTCAGGGCCGTGCTGCAGGAGCAGCCAACACTGAGGAGGTGGCGCTTTATGTATAAGAACCTAACGGCGAGACAGTGCCGGCTCCTCGCTGTGCGGATCCGGTCTCCTGCTCACTGCTAGGGTTTCTTTGTCCCTGACTTTCTCGGGGTGATCCTTGCGGACCAGCGAGCCCCTCCTCCCATACCGTGATTGAGGCCTGCAGTGGGTTGTGTGCCCGCACTACAGCAACCCCCCTGTCCCCCATCAGAGAAAGGGGACTGTTTGTGTGGTGATTGCCCGGGCTGCGGGCGGTGATATGTTTGGACAGAGGAGGTAGGTGATGGTACCCATACGGACATAGCGAAGGTGGGGTGCACTCCGCCCCATGCCATATTTCTGGACACGTGTGACCACTGGGCCTTGTTGGATTCCCCCATGCCCGAGCCTAACTTGGAAGACCACTAGGTGGCACAGTGGGTCCCCGTGGTCAGGGGATCTGCTCAATTCCATCCCCACTATACAATTGCAGGAAGTAATAACAGGCTTCGAGTGCAAGTGCGGGGGTGCTTGAGGCCATTAAATTCGCACCACCCGATGACTTGCGAGTGGATCCTGACACTGTGGCCCCTGTGCACCGGGCTGCATTGGCCTGGACACTTGCACTGCCCCCCAAACACATGCTAAGGCCCCTAAGCATATGCTTGACCTGGGAAGGCAGGAGTCCCCCTGGTAGCGTACTGCTGGTACCAGGCAGCTTTACCCCGGATCCCACGAGACGCCACCCATGGCCCTGCGTCAACGGCCGCCAGTTGCTTGCGTGGGCCAGGGTCATAGGACTACAGCCCATGTACTGACTTGTGTCCGTTCCATACTGTCACCGGGCTTCCAAGACTAAGACCCCAGTGCTAATCATGACCAAGTGTGTTTGTGTTTGTCCAGAGCAATGGATGAATTCACAAGATCTGCGCCCAGGGCCGAACAGGGGCATTCGAGCAATGATCAGTTGGCAGCTTCCACACCAAACCCAGGTCCATTTCCCCTCTCCCCGCCACCCCCTCACCTAGGGAGGTGAGGCTGGGGTTCTACTCTGGGGAAATGCCCCAGGTGAGACGTGGTACTATACCAGAGAAAGAGACAAGGTTCCTTAAGCTTTTATGGGCTATAACAAATCGACATCCCTTCCACCCTATAAACTTCCCTTTCGAGAATCCACCATCCCCGCCACCTCTGATGAATCCATTACACACCCCGTTGTGTTCAGAAACCATCTTTCTCTGAATCCTTGCTTTCCTGTTCGCTATCCAAATACTGCCAATCATTCTTCTTCCCGTCCCTCTGATTATTTCCTGCACCCCCAACCTGCTTAAATAAAATACTACCGTTCCCACAGTCCCCCTTGTTTAATTCAAGATGGTAATTCCCGTCTGTCTCATAAATCCTATCAATCTCACCCTTCTAAGTACAAAATCTATAATTCCATATAACACCTTTTCCCCATCCTACCATGTAAAACATTTAGCAACTCTACCCCCTTTTCCGACACCAACACTTTCTCCTGATGTAGAAAATAACGGACTAACTCTAAACCTGTTTACTTGACTTGTCCCGACACAAGGGTCAGGCAAAGTCAGGCGATTAATCAGTCACACACACACACCTGACGGCCCTTTCCTTCCCCCGCAGGGATAAAAGGTGGAGCAAAAGAGCACAGTATGAGAAAGACAGACCGCACAGCTATCCAGATCCGGCAGTTCAAGAGGAGGAGAAAGGCTGCAAATACCGAGAGGCTGATGAGAGACGCAGCCTTGCCCATCAAAATAAAACCCTGCGAACCCTCCGCTGAAAAAAATCAGAAGACCGAGGACACCAGCAGATGTCAACGGTACACGGGGGAGACTCTTGCCTCCATCGTACCGACCTTGACTTCAGTAAAGAGGAACGCCAAGTGGTTCATCACAGCCGGTGAGTTGAGGGGAGAGCCGATAAGAACCAGGCTGTGGTGAATGAAATTGGCAAAGTGAGAGAAGCTTAAAAGAACTGTACCGTTATGAAGGGGAGACCAGTTGCAAAAGGGGACTGGTACCATGTGGGTGCTGCTCCGAGAAACCCTGGTCCATCCCCGTCTGAGTGAAACTACAGATACCAGAAGGCTGTAGGAGAGCTGCCAAGATAGGTCACAGTGGTCATACAGAAGGTCAAGCAAAATCCCAGTACAGTCGAAAGCCTTTGGCCAAAGAAATGCAACGAAAGTAAGGGAAGTGAATCCTGTGAACATTAAAAGTAGAAATGAATGTGAAGTTGGCAATGCTGATGAAAAGGGGGCAAGTCTAAAGTCCCAAGAAACAAGTGTGTTGACAAGAGTGAACCTGGCCGAGGGATGTCCACTGGAACTGTTTAAAAAGACATTAAGATTTGTGAAGGAAGGAAAAGCCATAGTGAACCCGGAGGAGAGGGGGTGAAGGCAAAGAGGGGTATGCGCCCGGAAGAGGGGGACCCAGGTGCCCAAGGGTGAATACATCACCCGAGAAAAGCCATAGTAAACCCGGTGGAGGGAGGCTGGGAGTGAAGAGGGGTCTGCACCCGGAAGAGGTGGACCCAGGGGGGAAGCCATCACACAAGAGATACATAGACCAGAACTTTGTTAGTAGTTTTGGGAATCGATCGGGCCCTCAAACAGGAGACAACCACCTAAGGCCTTGATATTGATAAGGACTGTTTTGGGATCTAAGCCTGGAAGAGGGAGATACACAGGTTGGAAAACTATCGCCCAACAATACGAGGAACAAGGGTCAGCACCCAGAAGAGGGGGCACCCAGGGGTGAAGAACCCTCACCCTGAGTAAAACCAAGAAAGAAACTTTTTAAAATGTTGTTTAAAGAACTTTTCTTAAGTTATTTGAGCACGTCAGGGCCTCAAAGGCAAGAGACTTTCAACGGAAATGAGACTTGGCCATCGAGGCTCCTGATAAACTGGAACAGAACTGTTGACGCGTGCTGAGGAAGCTTGAGTGTGTGCTGTGCTCCATGATCCCACCTTACCCTTGCTCAAAACGTGGGGAAGGGAGACCAAGATACCACATCCTGACATATTATTTGTGAACACTTCTTTTCTTGAAAACCATCCCACACATCCCTTTTAGTATTGTAAGGTTTAGCAATAGGTTTCTTAGTATAGGCCCTTTGACACAACGCCACTAGGACTGCCTTATTTTCATTTGATATTCGACGCTTGTTCCCATCTTAGATGTAGGTTTCGTGTAGGCATTTTCCCACTCTACAAACATTGCTCAATAAACACCCTTGAACTGTGAGACTGTGATACCCTGTCTGTCTTTACTGTTGCTACCTTGAGTTCCTTACAGAAGGAACCCACTTGGGGAAGATGAGGGCGACCCAACACTGCCAGCACAGTTAGGGCTAGGTTTGCAGAGAACTTGTAGCCATCAGGGATAAGGGAGTCGAAAGCAGTGACTGAGCTGGCAGTGGACCATGTTTCGGTAAGAGGGAGGATATCCATGTCAAGGCCTTCAAGGAGAAGGCAGGTGTTGGCAGAGTGTTTTGATAGCAGAGCGAGCATTGAGCGTGGCTAGATGCAAGAGGTTGCTGCCTTTTGAAGGTCTTCTGAGGAGGGGTTCAGGTGCGTGGTAGACCAGTTGGAGGGGGGGGGGGCAGAGAGGGGAAGGAAGGAGTAGCCGGTGTGGGAAGGAAGTTTGTTTGAGCGGGGGTGGGGGGGAGGAGGAGGAGGAGGAAGAGGACCCATCTAGTGCCACTATTAATGGGTGAAGATGTGAGAGGAGAGAAAGTAGAGATACGATGAGAGCCCATACATCTGGAGAGGGGACAGAAAAGAGAATAACTGTCGAATTGCCCATTTGACTTGGAGAAGTTCACAGCCAAACATCTCAACTGTGTTACATTGTCTTATTGAGCGTAGAGGGGGGAAATGAGTGACACCCCCTCCTTTCCCAGACACACAAATGGTGAATGGAAGTTTTATTTATTTTCATTGGCATTTTGCAGCATAGAACAAACATTACCCCAGCCCCTCCCTCCATCAGTCCCCCACGATCCGACCCCCCCCCCCCCCCCCCCCCGAGCTGTAACCCTTTCGACATACAAGTTGTACAAAAGCATTAGGTAATGTTCTAAATCCTTATGTTCTGCGGACTCATTTGAATTCGGTAACAATCATCCTTTAGGTATCTGAACAGTAGGCCCCAGTCTTCCCTGAAGTTTTGATCGTCTCCCTGTATGTTATAAGTGACCCATTCCATAGCCAATATATGCCGGATCCTGTTTAGCCACTCATGATGGGTAGTGGCAAAATTTTATTTTCCAATTCCGGGCAATCGCTATTAATGCTGCTAACAGCAAAACCATTCATGCCTTAGTGTGCTCTTCCCTGTGGTGGAGTTTCCTTCATCCAAAGGCCCAAAAGACATTCCCCTATCCCCATGGGTGGATTCACCCCTACCACTTCCTTTATTGTCCGGCACGCTTGTCCTCAAAATGGTTTCAGAGCCAGGCAAGCCTACCAAATGTGCACCCAGTCTCCCTGCTCCTACATCCTCGCTGGCAATCCGAGGATACCTCCGGGTACATGGGTCCAAACCGCTTCGGGGTACAATGCATTTGGGTGAGGTTTTTATACCAGATCTCCCTTAATTGGATGGACCGAGTTGGCCTCAGGATATTTCCCCATAAACTTCCCATTCCTCCTGATATTTGTCGGTCTAGGGTTCTCTCCCACTTGCCCATATATGTCCACGTCTCCCAAATTATTGCAGATAATAGTGCATAGAATGCTGGGATGAGATGTGTATCCCCTGAATGAGATGTGATGTATTTTTAAAATGTGATGAGTTGTCTGCCTGCCGCAAATCTATTGGCGGGGTGCATAGCCCAGTGCCGCAGCTGGTAATAGTGGAGCCTCTCCCCTTCCTTAAGGCCAAAGGACTGTTTACACTGCTCAAATGTTTTGACTTCGTGGCCATGCATCAATTTTTGCGACTAAAACATCCCGCCTTTTTCCATTCCCCTAAGGCTCTCCTCCATCCCTGGCGTGAACCGGGGAGGGGGGGGACTTCCCAAATACTGGTGTGAATGGGCTCGGAATCGTTGAGAGATATATACTCCTGCTTTATCACATCATCCCAGACCTCTTCCACGAGTAGTGATCCACGATGCCCGCATACTAGGAGGCAATCCTCCTTGGCTATCCGTAATACTTCATCCAAGGGAGCCCCCACCACTGCTCCATCCGATAGCCATTGTTTCAACACCTTCAATTGGGCCGCCCATTAGTACTGTCTGAATTTAGGACCAGTGAGCCCCCCCCCACTGCCCCCCATTCCTTGGGGCAATTAAGGTTTGCAGGGCCACCGTGTCTTTTATTATGCCACATAAATGCAGATGGGACTCAATTGAGTGACTTAAAGAATTTGGTAGGTAAGGGGACCGGTAGGGCCTGAAAGTAGTAAAGAAAACATGGGAGGCTCACCATTTTAATCGAGGACATCTGCCCCATCCACGATTGGTGTAGAGGGCTCTATTGTTGCAAATCAGCGTTAGGGTGCTGAGCAATTGGGGATACTTTGCATCATATAATGTTGTCATTGAATTCATAATGTGAATCCCTAACTATTTGATGTTCTCGTCCGCCCACTGAAACTAGGTGCACCGCTGTATCGCCAAACAATACTAGCTCTGAGGCTATTACCCTAAGGGACGCTGCCGGGTCTGTGAGAGCCAACATCATATCGGCAAATGCTGTTTATGTTCGCCCACCGCATCCTCCCAAAGTGGATACCTTTCACTCCTGGTGTTTCCCGTAGACGTTGAAGAAGGGGTTCCAAAAAGATTGCATAGAGCAGGTGAGGCGATGGACACCCCTGCTTGGTCCCCCTCCAAGCGGATGGTGCCAGAGAGCTGTCCATTAATGGACAGGCGCAAAGTGGGGGGGGGGGGTTTGATAGTTGGCTTGTATTCTCCAGAGGTAGCGGCTGCCACCCGCATGTATACCATAGTGTGAAAGAGAAACAACCACTCCACCCGGTGGAATGCCTTTTCGGCATTTAGGGTGAGGAGAACCGCCGGAATCCCACGCCCCTCAACCTTCTCTACTAGATGACTCACCCTTCTTGTATTATTTGCCGTTTAATTAATCCCACCTGGTCAGGGCCCATAAGAGTTGGGAGTCTGTCTTCCAATTTGGAAGCCAGAACCTTGGTATAAATGTTAGCATCGACTAATGGGTGCTTTTGGCCGATATGATCCGCACTGTCGGTTCTTTGCCCGGCTTCGGAAATACCACCAATTTGGCCTTGTCCATCGAAGCTATAAGGTTCTTTCAAATGAGTCAAAGGTCAGTCTGGTATTTTTTTAATAAAAAGTGGCTGTGAAGCCATCGGGGTCCGGAGCCTTGTGTGTGGCGAGTTTTCCAATAGCCACTCTACTTCCTCCCACGTGATATCCTCTTCAAAGTCTTCCCTATCTTCTGTTGGGAGTGTTACAGCCTCCAATAAGTGTTCTGCGACTCTCCCAGAGGCTTGTCGGAAAAATACAGGGCCCCATAGAAGCGCTCAAAACACCCTATGATTCCATCCGGGTCTACCACGTCGCCCTCTTTCGGATTCTTAAGATCGTATGGGCTGCGAATCTCTGTCTCAGTTGTTGCGCCAGGAGCTTCCCCGCTCTGTTCTCTTGCACATAGTTATGCTGTGTAGCTTTTAGAAGGCTCCTCTCTGCCTTTCTGGCCTTAGTAACTCGAGCTGCCCTAGAATTGCTCTATGGGTTTGCATCTGCGGCATGATATCTTTAAGTTGTGTCTCTAAGTTCTCTTCTAATGTCCTACTCTGCTTTTCCCTCAAGGCCTTAAATGCGACCAATTGCCCAGTCTAACTACCGCTTAAAAAGGCATCCCACCATATACCGAGGAGGTATCCGACATCTTATTTTAAATGGGTCTGAATCATCTCCTCTACTACCGCCAACAAGACGGTATCCGCTAGGATCCATTCAAATAATGCTCACTGCCAGAGCCCCGTCCGCCGTTAGTTCATGTGTAACATCGCGCCTAGCTGTTTGTGGTCGGAAAGCGCTATTGTGCCCAGCGATATCCATTGGGAGGACACCCAGATATAGTATATGCACTAATGTGTTCTGTGTACATGTGAATAGAATGTAAATCCTGCTTCCATACCCCTGCAAGTTCGCCAGACATCCACCAACCCCTATCACTTAAACTTCTCTAAGTCGCAGGGATGGTGTCCCATGGAGTGCATAGCCCACTCTGCTTCTATCTTGTCTCCAGATCCCAGGCTATTTTTACATCACCTGTTAGCATGACTTATCCCTCAGCTATATTTTCAAGTGCCGCCAGAGGAGCCTTGAGAAATCATCCTGTCCGGAGTTGGGTGCATACACTGTCGCTACAGTAAAGACATCTGCATTAGTGGCTAGCCTAACAAAGAGGTAACGTCCTAGCTTATCCTCAGTTGACCCCAGAACCACCATGTCAGTTGTTTTTGACCGCTATCAAGACCCCTACTTTTTAAAATCTTTCGCATTGGCCTGAAAGATCTGTGGGACCCCTGCGATCTAATTTGTGATGTTTATCCTCCTTGCATATGTGGGTTTCTTGGAGCGTGAGAGTCTGGTATCTCACAAGCTTGCATCGCTTTATCATGAGTTTAACCCTCTGATATTGTAAGTGGGGATTTTAAATCCCATGGTTGGTCCCTGTCCTGCCAGGTCCCACTGCCCCCCTATGGTCCCTTATTCCTGCCCCTATAGGGTTCCTCCCTGTGTTAGTGTAGAATGCGAGTGACTCTATTTCGAGTCTGTCCCTTTTTTCATCTTGCCCGCCTCACCCACCTTCAAATTGCATGCCCACAGCTCACCCACCACGTGTCGCCCCACCCACCCCTTGCAATAACCCAGGCCGGTCCATGGGTCCGGGAGACATCTTCTGGGGGAATCCTTCAGCTGCTTACGCCGATCCTTCAACGTGCGTGTCGAGAGTTCACGACCAAATGCACAATCTTCCTCCTTGTGCGTCGGGTACAGGCAGTAAATGCACTGGGAATGTTTGTCGTCCATGAAACCATTCTGCAAGCTGCAGTCGGTGAAGAAAAGAGGGGGAATCCTTCTCCGACATGATCCACGCGGCGTAGGCCTGACAAATCGTCTGGAAGCCGCCACGAAAAAACTCTATGAAATCCGCTCTTGAGGGGCTCTGAAGAATCCGAAAAAAGGGTCCCCATTGATCAGAGGGATGATCGATGGAGCACAAGGCTCGATTGACTGAAAAATAGAGTTAAACTCTTCCAAAAAGCAAAATACGCAACAAAAGCTCGAGAGCTAAGCACAAGGACTCCCAACACTGAAACGTATGGTAGAAATCTGAAGATGGCTGCCAGAGGAGGGGCTTAGGTGGAGGGCAGTCATTGTCTGGGGCAGTATGACCAAGAGCTCAGTGATTGGTTGTTAGGAGAAAGACAGTTCAGAAATGAAACTGATTTCTTTTCTTTACTGAGCATTCCCAGCTTGCCGACTGAATATTCATGAGCATGTGAATCCATGCTGGAGAACAGCTACAGGTAAGTAACCTGTTCCTTCTATGCCTTTTTTTTTTTTCTACAAGAACGTATTCTTGAACATTGGCGTTTATAGAAATCCTTGCCTGAACAACCCTACTCATCAAACAAGAGTGCCTGTTCACATCAAGTTCTGCATTCCCTGTGTTTCTTCTATAGGGGTGGGTTTTAAGTGTTTTTAATTTTGTATTTTGTTTGGTCAAAGTTCCCATATTTGTATAGAACCTTGATTAGTCCTAAAAGAAGCATTGGCTGTGTCCGTTTTACCTTTATGATTGGGAACGCTGCTGGTTTAATAGTGGTATGGGGCTGAGCAGGCAGTTTAGCCACTACTAATCCCTGTTCTCCGACAGGGCAGTCACCCTTTTGTGCCGGCTCCCTCACAGCTATTATAAGTGCTGCAATAATTACTTAACTCAGTGGCACAGAATTGATTTTGGAAGTAGGAAGGGCAGAGTTGGCCCAGCCAGAAGTTGAACTTGTTTATGTAGGATGAACAAATACCTGAATGGAGTGCTTTTTTCTGAGGTATCTTACCAACTTGGTATTCGCTTGACAAACAGTGATGGTTGGGTTATTGGCAGAACAAACCTCATACACCCCCTCTACCCCCTTATATCAATCTAGGTGGTGGTCTTTTGGTTTATAGTCTACTCGTGCTTCTCTGGTCGCCTTTTTCCTTTCAGCCACAAACCAGTCTGGTTTATACCGGGCAGGGCACACTGCCAATATCCTGCACCTTATGACAACTATGGTGGTGTTGGGCACAGTATAATAGCTTATCGTAGCCTAACGTACATCTGCCATTGGTATGACCTAGTACCACATTCCTTAAGGCTGGAAGTGCCTAACTGGGCATCTGGGGGGAAAAACCAATTGTTTGTGCTGTTGAAGAGGTGTACAGGCCATATGCATGTCAGGCTTTTTTCTGACTTTGCGGATGGGCCTTTAATCACCTTAACCCAAGCAGGCCCAACACTTAAGAAGCAAGTGTATGTTTGTGCGTAAAGCAAGTTTATTGTACAGTCGTCCTGTGAGGGGCGAGATGACGCTGTAGAGTCAAACTAACCTGAACCACACAAGTTAACACATACACATTTTTGCAACACTTAAAACCCTCCCATATATTTTACTACTGGTACCACCTGTCATTGTCCGGGTCTGTAGCTGATATGCACATGGGGGGGTGGGGGGGGGGGTCTGCTGTAACCTTGTGTATGTTACATTGTGTCCTAACTTCCTATTTTTGAAAAATTGCAAAGTCGGCAATCTCCTGAAATTGCCCATACTGATGGCACTGGGCCTGATCCTGTACGGTCTAGGGCAGATGGGTGGGGTTGGTCACATTTCAGTATCACCAGTACACCCCAGACTGGTATGCCGACCGTGGCCCAACATTTCAGCCCAACATTTCAGCCCACCAACTGTTAGGGGCTGGAGCCAACCCCGAACATACAAACCTTCCCAAATATATATATATTTCTGAGGCTTGTGGATCAGCTTAGATTACATGCTATGCATAGGCTGACATCTAGTGGTAGCCTTGGAGTATTACATTTTTTGTTTTCGAAAAGGGACCTCAAAAGGGTGTGCCAATAATACTATCCCTAGTGTGACGTCTCCTGTACCCATGGTCCTTCGCGCGTCGGTCTATCTGAATGTTTTTTTTCCGCAATCCTAGTCGGATGCAAGTTGCTGAGTTCCTGCTTCTGGCTAACACCTTTACTTATTCAAAGTTTACATTTAGACTTTCTTTCTATCCTTTAGACGGCCGTACACCGCAAGATGTCTGGCGACGGATTTCGAAGACGAGACCATTTGTGGACAACTACTACTCCTGTCTGGACAAACTTTAACTGCGGCCTACCTCGGCCCCAACGGGCCTCGTCCCTGGTCACAATTAATCTCATTTAGAGATTGCCTTTTACATCGCCGAGCTGCCATCTTTTGCTGTCATGGTGCATGCTCCAAAACACTTGGAGCTGGCGGGCCTTTCCCAGTCACTGACACCCATCGGGGCTTATAAAGCCCCAAAGGGTAGTCCAAGGACTTCCTGGACTCAGTCCTGGCGCCGTTGGCGCCAGGCTCATAATTTTCCATCTGGTAATGCACTACATGGGACTACATACAACCCAGTCAAAGGGGGCTGAATCATCTGGCTTATGCTGGGTGTGGCTGTAGGACTACTTTACCTGTGATTGCAGAATGTGGCTGGAGGGACTATTTTATTGGAACTACTTAAAAGGCTATTTAAACCACACCCTACCGACAGAACACACTTCGCGTTATTCTGCACTCCTGCAGCATAACGCTCACTGTGTCTGCTTAGCTCCAGTACCTGAATGCCAGCAGCCACGCCCGTTTCTGGAACTTCCATCCATCGGAACCTGAGAACAGAAGAAGAGAAGAAGGAAACGGGAATTAATACTGAGTTTTCGACCTTACCTGAAGGATTCCATCCGAGCGGCCGCTCCTTCAGCTGCTCTTCAGTACGCCGCACCTGCAGAAAAGAAAGCATCTGCAAGAACAGCTGATACTCACAGAGACCGCTTCCCTTGGGATTCCTCTGCAGCGGTTCCTCCGATCGCCGCTCCGGAGCCACGCTGCACCTGTTTGCAGGAAAGAAAAGAACACAGCAGGTTAGTCGCGCACGGGAAGAAACCATTATAGAGACATTCGGTGCCACTCACGAACGCTATACTCACCCGCATAGAATCTGCTCAGCGTTGAAGGACGAGTCAAATCTTCATTAAAAAACTGCTCAAGACTGCGCCTGAAAGAAAGGTGAATACAAGGTTAAAACCTGGGTAATAAAGACATTTAAGCAACTATTCCAAGCATCTATTGGTATAGAGACTTACCTGCTGAGTCAAGCAATTCAAGACTCCGCTACACCCCCACAGGATCAGTGAAGGAACTTGATCCAGGGAGAGACTGTCATATTGCGCCCCTGCAAGAGATCGCAGGACGGAGAGTCAACCACTAAACAAACCAAGGTGAGGCTGAAGCAGAGAGGGGGCATTAGGAGGTTACGGGAGGTGGGAACTCAACCCCGCTCCTCACGGTGCTAACATCCTATTTCAGGTGAGCGTGACATCTTTCCACACTATGGCAAACACACTGTTTGAATTTTGTCATTCCTGTAACAGGAAGTTTACTGGAAGGACTCGCACAGGGTGTGCAATCTTTGCTTCCTAGGGACCATTCCAGAAAACAGTGCATGTCATGCAAACTGTTTCTGCCCAAGACACTAAAGGACCGGAAAACTAAACGCTAAGCCATGCAGGCCAAGGCCGCTATGAGTCTCCAGAGATTGTCCTAAGTGACACGGAGTGCAATCGGGACACAACAGTTTCCCGAGTGCGAGCCCCCGACTCCAACAGGCAGGCTAGCAGTTCTGCTATGGAGACTACACCGACCGATGAGCCACATGCGGCGTCGCAGGCCAGATCTGAAAAGTCCCCGTCCTCTGCGCCATCGCGATCGCCACATGACAGTCCCCCAAAACATATGCTGAAGTCTTGTTTGCGACACCTCAAACAAATCAGACAAGTACTCTGGTTCCGACGACCATGCCTTCGAAAGACACGTCGATGACCCATTCTAAAAGTTCAAAAATGAGAGCAAGTCCCAGACACTCCTCAAATCCAAGACTTCGAAAAACTCAAAACCTTTGACGCCCCTATCCTCAAAGACCCTGGTTTCAAAGGAAAAATAACACTGTGCCCCGGAGAGGGTGTCACTAGGTGCAATGTACTACAAACAGACCCTTTCCCTTCCCCTGTTCCCACAGTTTTACCAAGCTCCATTAAATGGACCCCGGAACAATTTAGAGTAATGAGGAGAATCTAGTTTTTGTTTCTTTTTTGATCAACCCCCTGATCAACTGTCTAGCATCAAAGGGCCCCCTCCCAACGCCAAAAGGCCCCACCTAGACACAACACAGCCTAGTGCCACATCTCAAAACATACCTAACAACCTATACTATTTTGACACGTCCGGTTCGCAGGACCCTGGCTCAATAGCAGACCAAGGGGACATAGAGGATACAGAACAATATTATGATGATGTATACATCATTCAATCTCCAGACCATCTTGACCCACCTTTGACTGATTCCCCTGTGGAAAACCAGCTGCAGTATAATCTTCTTTTAAAAGCCACAGAACATTTTAAAATCGATACCCAGGAGGCACAAGTCGACAAGGACTTGGTAGAGGATATCCTCGGGTTTGAGAAATCTGCGGCACAGTTAATTCCACTGCTCCAATCTATCCAAAGGCGCATTCAGCCTTCTTTACTTACATCCAATGGACGGGGGCAGTCAACCCTTGCGTTAAGAAAATGTTTAAACCAGCCCAGCTAGACCCATTGTACATCAGGGGGGCAGCTGAAGCCCGCCACTCATTGTGACCACCACAAGAAGAGCGGGCACACCTTTAGCCTCTGCCGAAGCCCCTCCTGGAAAGGAGAGCAAAAAATTGTACATACTGGGCAGGAAAGTAGCTTCCTCTGCTGCTTACAAAGCAAGGATAGCCAACAACACTACACTATGCTCCTGGCGACTTATAATTGCCACACGTGGGATGAGATCTCGCAACAATAGACTCTGCCCCTGAATACCCTGCTATTAAAAACAGTAGCTGGAGGTGAACGGGTGGCAAACTACATCCTTAAAAATAACCTGCACACAGCAGATAATGCAGGCCGGATGTAGCAGAGGGTACCCTCATTAAGCGCCATGCACAACTACGCCTCTGGTTTCAAGCTGGAAACTCAAGCCACCCTTTTAAATGTGCCAATTGAGCCCAACGCCTTATTTGGAAAAGCAGTCAGGGTCGCAGTGAAAAGTACTAAAGAGAGAGTATGACACCCTCAAATCCCTGGGACCGCTCACAAACAAACCCTTTGTGCAGAGGGGTGCATTTAATACACGCCGATTTTAGAGGACAACTGCGGTGCTCCAATTACAACCAGGGTGGGCAGAATTCTTCAAAAGAGCCCAAAAATACTGCTGCAAATCCCTCAGTATCTGGCCGGTCACCAAATAACCGTACGCAAAGCAATGCGCTTTCTTGGGATGATGGCTTCATGCATTTACATGGGTCCGCACGCATGGTTGCGCATGCGGCCAATGTAAGAGTGGTTTGCAAAACAATGGTCTCCGGCAAGCAGTCAGTGGATCTAGTGGTTGTTTTTGCTAACCCTAGCACAAGCGCTACGCTGGTGTTCAAAGGAAAATCTGTTAAAAGGAAAACCCTTTCAGTCATCCAGTTTGAGTGATAGCAGATGCCTCACTCTCCAGATGGGGAACCCATTACCTTCACCACACAGCACATGACCTGTGGACACAGATCACATCCCAAAATCACATCAACCTTTTGGAGCTACTAGCTGTACTCCAAACCCTACAAGCCTTTCAGGCCAATCTAACCGGTCAAACAGTGCAAGACAGCACCACGCCCATACTTTACATAAACAAACTCTGTGGCACACACTCTCCAAGTCTGTCCAGTGGGCACTCGAGCAGAAACCTGTTCCTAGTATCTCAACACATTCCAGGGGATCTCCATTATCTAGCAGAGTCTCTAAGCGGAGATCCCCTACCCGAAGAACACGAGTGGCAAATCAACTGAGGAATTTCGGATTATATCTTTCCCTCTGGGGCTATCCTCCTTTTAGACTTGTTCGCCACAAACCAAAACGCACAATGCCCAGACTTCACATCCAGGTTTCCCCAACCCAGATCCAAGGGAAACGCCCTATGGATGAGCTTGTTAGGGAACTTTGCTTACACTTTTCCACCGACCCTGCTCCTGATCAGCATAGTACATGAAATGCACCAGGAACATGCAACTCTAATCTGGTTGGTGCAATGTGGGCAAGACAACCTTGGTTCCTGCATCTGCTCAAATTGGCGATGTGTGACCCAATCAAGCTCTCGTGTCCCTTCAACATGCTCACCCAACACGTGGAGACAAAGTTACACCCACATCCTCCATCAATTAACTTGGCAGCTTGGCTCCTGAAGTCCTAAGAGTTTGGTAATTTAAAACTACCTCAAAGGTGTATGGAAATCCTCAAGGAGGCATGTAAACCTAACACCAGACACTGTTACTTTAACAAATGGAAAAGATTTGTAATATGGTGCCAGTCAAAAAATGTAAACCCTAGTGAATGTACTCCTCGCACATTCTTCACTACATGCTCAACTTACTAGACTGGCCTAGTATTCAACTCGATCAAGGTTCACCTAGTGGCACTGTCGGCGTATACCACATCACAGAACAAACAAGGTGTCCTGGTGGAAAGTCCCTGTTCAAGCTTTCATGGCGGGAGTAAAGAGACTTTATTCCCCACCCCCTGTTTTCAACCTGCCTCCAGGGTGGGATCTCAATGTGGTACTCTCAAAGCTCATAGGTCCTCCCTTCGAGCCTATGCACAAATCCAGCCTTAAATTCCTAACCTACAAGACAGCTTTTCTGGTAGCCATCGCCTCCAGAAGACGGGTCAGTGAGCTAAAAGCTTTGTCAGTGCAAGACCCTTTCTTTGTTATCCACAAAGACAAGTTGATACTAAGAACGCACCCTAGATTTTCACTGAAGTTCATATCCAAGTTCCATATTGACCAATCCATTGAACTACCAGCTTTCTTTCAAAAATCCTTCTAACTCAGCTGAGAAAAACCTCCATGCACTAGATGTAAGGAGGGTGGTTCTTTACTATGTAAACAAGACGAAACCGATAAGAACAGACCCACAGTTTATCTCCATAGCACCAGGCAGAGAAGGTGATCCCGTTTCTAAAAACACCATCTTGCGATGGATAGTGAAATGCATACAGCTCTGGTGCTCCCTATCAAACAAAACTCTGCCTTTCGCACCAAGAGCTCACTCTGCCCGAAGGTACAGGAGCTACTTTGGCCTTTATTGCAAACGTCCGTCTTGACGCCATTTGCAAAGCAGCTAGGTGGAGTTCCATACATACTTTTACTTGGCATTACTGCATTGACACACATTCTAAAGCATATTCACAGGTGGGACAAGCTGTGCTAAAACACCTATTTGCTGCTGTTTCTTCTCACAACCCACCACCTTCTCCAGAGAGTGCTCGCTAGTCTATGCATAGCATGAGATCTAAGCAGATCCACAAGCCTCAGAAGGGCATACATTACTCCCCATAATCGTATTTCTGATGCTTGTATCTGGTTCATTCACATGCGCCCACCCTTCCTCCCCTGTCGATATACGGTGCATAGATGTTTCTGGCTTTATCTACTGTTATCTGCTTTGTTACATCTGTACTCCTGCTACACTTCATGCCACCTCATGTCCGAAACAAAACCATCTGATGGACCTCGACGCATGAAGGACCATGGGTACAGTAGATGTCACACTAAGGATAGTATTACTGGCATGCCATGTCGATGTCCCTTTTCGAGTTTCGAAAAACAAAGAGCAATACTGCGCGGCTACCACTAAATGTCGGCCTATGCATTGCATCTGAATCTAAGCATATGCAAGCATCGCAAATACGATTAGGGTGGGTAATGTATCATATATATTTTACAATACAGCCCCCGCACAAAGAAATCCAATCTTTCTCCCAATTCCCCCATTCCCATTGGTTGCCGTAATCTTAACTACCATCTGCAGCTCATGCATACAACACACTCCTTTTTTGGATTTGTCCGTACCAGGTCATGACATCACATAGTTATACATTTGCATACAAACCTAATCTGCGAGACCGCCTAACCCTAAAAGCAATTGCACATAGTTTGCACAAATACTTCAAATCGCATGAGGTGAAGAAGAATAAACCAGTTCCCTTTAACCTGATAACCATCTCACCCACCCTGACTTGCTGGTGTCTCCAGAACACTAATCTAAAGGACTACCAATTCAACACGTGTTGCTTCTGGTCACATTCTGAGAAAACAACCCATGAGTATCGGTCATTCTGGCCTCGAGCGTCACTTCACCCCAAGTTTGTTGGTCGAAATCAAGTGGCTTATCTCCCTGACCAATAAATAACAAACTTCCATGCACTTAAAAAGATGACGTCTTCCTTCACGATACTGCCAAGCCAGAGAAACTGTCTGGTTTGTTGGCTGACCATCTGCTCAATGTTGTGGCTAATCATTACCTCTCCTTCAGCCTTCAAACCGCAAAAACAGCTCAGTCACTTAAAAATCACACTGCGAACCCCTGACTGCAGAGTTTAACACATTTATAAAAAAGAGCCCACTGCATGCCTGTTTAATAACTACCAGCTCTTCTTCAGTGGGTTTTCTCTGACAAGTCCCCTTCCTCGCATGCGCATTATGAAGCGTCTCGTTCCCCAGATTCTAGGTACCTCGTAGCACACCATATCTAGATCGTGTTCATATTTCATTGGCAATTTTCACATTTATTTTGCTGCACGTGGGCAAATCTAAATGCATCAACTTGAACACAAAGTAAGCCTTTAAAGTAACCCATCCATTCACATTATGCTGGATACATACAACATTGTGCGAACTTGGATGCACCCCCAGTCACAACTCTGGCAATCTCAACATGAACCCCTCTTTCTCAGTGGGACCTTTCCTGTCCACCCCAACATGACCCAGGGAGGAGTTCAGCCTGGCCTGCTGGGCCATGTCCCCTCTGCACAGTAAGAGCAATGCCACCAAACGTGTTTTGGACAGTAGCGTTCAACTGCAGCTTCATTCCTTCCCCAAAGGGAGCCTGACCGGGGTTTCTCCAATGTGTGCAATTGAGTGGCCTGCTGGTTCGTTCGTTGATGCATTCTAGAGATGTGTGGTGTGTTGATTGAACACTTTTACAGGTGTTAGTCGTCGATTGGGTTTCCTGGAGGTCTGGTTGATTCTTTTCCCAGGTGTTTGTTTTCCAGATGTGTGCAGCTAAGGGTTGGGGTTGAGCAGACTTGTCTGGTAGCAGTGCCGGCCTTAGTGGCAGCAGCGCCCCGGGCAGAAACAATTTGTCGCCCCCCCTCCTGCCGCACCCCTGGTCAATTGAAGGGGTGGGCGGGTGCGCCAAATGTCTTTGTGGTGGGAGAAATGTTATTTTTAAATTAAATGCTCTCCCGGGAGCCGGCGCATTTAACAATAGGGTGCTGCAGCACCCTATAAAGATGATTATCGCCCGACTCCTGTGCCGGAGCAGGGTGGTAATTATCTCAAGGTGCTGCAGCACCCTATTGTTAAATGCGCCTGCTCCCGCGAGGGCATTTTATTTAAAAATTAAACTTATCCAACAACGCCAGCTTGCAGTAGCCCTTGAAAGGCTCCCCCGAGCTGGCGCCCTCGGGGCTAATGGTCCCCAGGGCGGTCCCCCGGCCTGCCCTCCCCTAAGGCTGGCTCTGTCTGGTAGATTGACCTGTTTCCCAGATGTATGTGGTTGGAACGATGTGTTTCCAGACGTATTCATTTATTTTGTATCCTGCTTTACCCCAAATTGCTGCTTCAGAGGAATGTGTGTGGTGAGTTGATTGTTGGGTTTCCCTAGGCGTTTATGGTTGATGGGTTTTACTAAATTAATTGTTTTTTTTTTTGTTTTTTTTTGTTTTCTCCAGATGGGATCATTTCTCCAGCATGGGGTCTGGCATGGATTCACATGCTCATGAATATTCCCCGTTGTCAGGCTGGGAATCCTCGGTAAAGAAAAATCAGTATCAGTTTCGTTTCTGATCTGTCTTTCGTAGTAGTAACCAATCACTGATCTCTGCGTCATACTGACCACAGCCAATGACTGCCATCTCCCTAAGCCCCGCCTCTGGCAGCCATCTTCAGATTTTTACCGCACGTTCAAGTGTTGGGATCCTCGTGCTATTGCTCTCGAGCGTTAGTGCTATTTTTTCACGTTTTTTCTCAAAAACTTCGTTTTTTGGTCAAAAGAGCCTCAAGCTCCACCGACTCTCCATCCGATCAATGGGGACCCGTGTCGGATTCGTCTGCGCCCCTCAAGGGTGAAGATTTCGTCGAGCTACGCTTTTGGAGGACTCCAGAAGTTTCTCAGGCCCGGACATGGCCCAGGAGAAGGGATGCTCGACCCCCGGAAAGCTGTTCAGGGTCTGCCCTGGATGCCAGCTGCAGAACGTCTTTAAGGAGGACGAACACTCCTTTTGTCTCTACTGCTTACATGAGGACAAGACGCACGTGGAGAAGGACTGTGCGTTTTGCGGCAACATGTCGGAGCGGACCATGAAGGACCGCCATCAACGTCTCGCCAACTGGCTGGAAGGGAAGAGCCCGTCAGGCGAGAAGAAGAGGAAGAAATCCGAGCGGTCTTCTAAGACCTTTGAGGACGCCCCGGCGACGGGGGTCCAACACAAGGCAAAGCACCGCGAGTCCGCTGGCACCGGGAGCGCCAAACGGTCGGGCTCTACGGGCGCCAGGCAGGGCGCACCCTCCCCGGCACCATCAACCACGAGCCAACGCTCTGGGTCGGGTAAGAGGAAGGCCAAGCACCCGGCGAAGCTCCTGGAGAGGCCCCGGTCGAGCTCGAAGGCCCCATCGGAGGGGGAGCGAGGCAGTGTCCCCCCCCTCAAGGATAAGGCGGTGAGCGCACCTAAGGTGGTGAAGGCCTTAATCCATCCGGCCAAGCCCTCTATCGAAACTGTCGCGGCGGCCCTGTCTCAGCCTGTCGGGGCTACACCAGTGGTGGCGACCTCGGGGCTCAGAGTCTCCCTGCCACCTCGGAGGGAGTCCTCTTTTGTGCCCATCGATAGGACCCCCGTGAAATCCCCCGTGGGGAAGAAAAAGGGGGGGCAGGGCGTCGTCGATTCGGCCTCAACCTCGGAGGAGGAGCTGGTCGAAGTCTTAAGCCACGGCCTCGGCGTGGAAGAAGACCGGCCCGTCGGGATGGATCCCGACGCAGGTGACGACGACATCATCGAGGGTACCGACGGGGCCCCTGATCGCCCGTCGGATTCCCCTCTGCCAGCGCCGCGAGACAACTCGGCGGCCATTTTGTTGGCTATACAGTCCTTATGCTCAGAGATAAGGACAAGACTACCGTTGCCGACGGAACCTCTCCCGTCGGGGGACCCAGAACCGGGACCTTCTGGTGTTCCCCCTACCAAGAAAAGAAGGATCCACCCTCCGCCTCCTTTTCAGCCGTCGCGCCCCTTCCAGCCCTCCTCCCCGTCCACCCGAGGGGATGATACGGGGACTGACACGGCAGCGACGAATACGGACGACGAGGTATACGACGAGGATGTACCGTCGTCGCCTCCCACCAGGGCTTCTCCGCCCGACGAGATTGGATCGTTCCACTCCATGATCACCAGGGCATCCGAGCTTTTCCAACTCTGCCCTGAGGAGAAGAAGAAGGAAGGTTTCCTTTATCAGCAGCGCGAGGCCAAGAGGAAGACGGTCCTCTCAGTGCCTCTATTGGACGACATTTGGGATGAGGGCCTCACCCTCCTCAAGAACCCTTCCACGACGCCAGCTAGAAGGGACCGGTACGAGAAGAAGTACCGGGTCCCGGACACGGCCCCCCTGTGCCTCCGGGCGCAGCCTACCCCGGACTCCGTCGTCTCCGCGGCGGCCAGGAAAAAAGCGGGGGGGGGTGCGGCCTCCACATCGACTTCCCCACCGGACGGCGAGGGAAAGAAATTGGACGCTATGGGACGCAGAGTCATCTCGTCTGCGGCGACGACGATTAAAGCGGCCAACGCCTTGGCTATCGTGGCCCGCTACGACAGGGAGCTCTGGTACAAACTGGCTCCCCTACTGGACTTCTTGCCGGACGACAAGAGGGCAGAGGCCCTGGAGATCCTGCAGGAAGGTGAGGTGGCTTCGGACCACGCCATTACCGTTGCGACGGACATCGCCGACACTGGGTTCCGCCAGTTGGGCAACGGCGTTTGCCTTAGGCGGCGTGGATGGCTCAAGGCTACGGACTTCCGTCAAGACGTTCAGACCAGAGTCCTGGACATGCCCTTCGATGGGAACAACCTGTTTGGGAAAACAGTGGACGATTCCCTTCAGGCCATTAAAGCGGACACCGAGACGGCCCGGGCCCTTGGAGTTCTGCAACAACGGCGGACGCCCTTTCGGAGCAGCGGAGGCAAGGGCGCCTCCAAAAGTTCAGGCGGCGGTTTCTCCACCTACCGTCAAGCGGCCCGCTCGTCGGCTCAGGAGGCCTACAGAGGACGAGGCAAGTCTGGCGGACCCCGCCGTCGTCGCCAAGGAGGTCAAGGCGGCAAAGCCTCGTCGAAGCAGGATTGAACCGACCGTGGGGTCGGGCCCCCACCGAAGCACCCCGGTGGGAGGCCGGCTGGCGAGCTTCGTCAGCGTGTGGGAGTCCATCTCCACCGACCATTGGGTGCTGGACGCCTTGGTCCGGGGCCACGCGCTCGAGTTTCAAAGAAGGTGTCCGCGCGTCCCCCCCGTGGCCAGGAAAGAACTTCACGTCCCTCAACTTCTCCTGGAAGTAAAGGCGATGCTGAGGAAGGGCGCCATCGAACTCGTCCCAAAGAGACTTCGGGGCTCCGGAGTTTACTCGAGATACTTCCTCGTGAAGAAGAAGACGGGGGGATGGCGCCCCATCCTGGACCTGCGACGTCTGAACAAGTTCATCAAGGCGCAAAAGTTCCGGATGGTCACCCTCCAGCACGTCCTGGGTCAGCTGGAGGAAGGAGACTTCCTGTCGTCGTTGGATTTGGAGGATGCCTACTTCCATATTCCCATCCTTAAGGGGCACCGAAAATTCCTCAGGTTTGTGGTCCAAGGGCGTCACTACCAGTTCAAAGCCCTCCCCTTCGGACTACGGTCGGCCCCCAGGGTATTCACCAAGTGCCTTGCACCGGTGGCGGCGCAGCTGCGCCGCGAGGGGATCCACGTCTACCCCTACCTGGACGACTGGCTCATCCGAGCCAAGACGAGGGAGCTCGCCCTGGATCACACGGCAAGGACCGTCCGACTTCTCACGGACCTGGGATTCTCCGTGAACTACGCCAAGTCTCACCTGGTACCCGCGCAAAACGCACTGTTTCTGGGAGCGAAGCTCGACACAGTGTCTCTTCTGGCCTCCCCGTCGGAGGAAAGGACCAGGTCCATCCTGGGCAAGGTACAGCGGATGTTGGTTTCCGACGCGGCCAAGGTGAGGTCCATCAAGTCCCTCCTCGGAATGATGTCTTCCTGCATCTACCTCATTCCCATGTGCAGGCTCCGGATGCGCCCGTTGCAGGAGTTCCTGGACGCGCGCTGGATCCAAACGACGGGCAGCTTCGAGGAGAGGATCACACTCGACGAGAGTTTCCGCCGAGCGGTCCGGTGGAGGGGCAACCGCACGCATCTGACGGCGGGCATGGACTTCCAGACCCCAGACCACCAGGAGACAGTGACCACCGATGCCTCCCTGGAAGGGTGGGGAGCGCACACCGAAAATCTGCACGCGAGAGGCCTTTGGCTCCCGACGGAGAAGTCCCTCCATATCAATGTCCTGGAGCTCTGTGCAGTGTTCTGGGCCCTCAGGTCCTTCCTTCCGTCCCTCAAGGGCAAGGTGGTGAGGATCTTCACCGACAACACCACCACCATGTTTTACATCAGGAAACGGGGCGGAACCAGGTCCCCAGCGCTGTCCAAGGAGGCGCAGGACCTGTGGCATTGGGCCGTCGCCCAAAGGATGTTTCTGGTGCCGTTTCATCTGGCAGGGATAAAAAACACCATCGCCGACTCACTCAGCAGGGAGCTGCGCTCGTGCCACGAGTGGGAACTACGGCAGGATCTAGTGGATCGCCTCTTCCGACGGTGGGGCACACCCCAGATCGACCTGTTCGCGACGGCGACGAACTCCAAGTGCCGGAGGTTCGCCAGCAGGTTTCCCCAGGCGAGGAGCATGGGCGATGCCTTCTCGTTCCCCTGGGAGGGCCTGTTCCTCTACGCGTTCCCTCCTTTGCCACTGCTAATCCGGCTCGTCAACCAGCTCAAGAGGTCACGGTGCAGGATGATCCTCGTCGCACCTGCGTGGCCGAGGCAGATATGGTTCCCGGACCTTCTGGACTTGTCAGCGTCCCCGCCAATCAAGCTGCCGGTGGACGCGGATCTTCTGTCCAGGGAAGGAGGCGCCATCCTCCACCACGACCCGAAATCGCTGAACTTGCAGGCCTAGCTCCTGCAGCGCTAGAGTTTGGAGGATACGATATACCGGCCGACTGCAGAGAGGTTCTTGCAAAGGCCAGGGCGTCCTCGACTCTTAAATGCTACGGACACAAATGGAAGAGGTTCTCTGTCTGGTGCCACGCACAGAAGATTAACCCTCTACGGATTACGGCTCCCCAGGTACTGCCGTACCTGCTGACGCTGGCCAAAGCTGGACTGGCACACGCATCCATCAAGATTCATCTTGCTGCGATCTCCCGATACACCAGAACCACGGGCCGGACGTCCTTGTGGTCTCATCGTCTGGTGAAAGAGTTCATGAAGGGCCTGTTCAGATCGTTCCCGCCGGTGAAGGCTCCGGCCCCGGCGTGGGAGCTCAACGTGGTGCTGACCAAGCTCATGGGACCTCCGTTCGAGCCTCTGCACTCGGCCCCGTTGAAGTTTCTGTCGTGGAAAGCAGCGTTTCTTGTGGCCATCACCTCCGCACGACGGGTGGGAGAGATCCAGGCCCTTTCATGCAAGGCCCCGTACTTGACTTTTCACGACACAAGGGTAGTGCTCAGGACGCACCCCTCCTTCATGCCCAAGGTACCGTCGGACTTCCATCTCAACGAACCCTTGGTGTTGCCTGTGTTCTTCCCGTCGCCTTCGTCGCCGGCTGAGAGGACTTTGCACTCGCTGGATGTGGCTAGAGCGCTGAAGTTCTACGTGGACCGCACGAAGTGTTTTCGGAAGACGTCACAACTCTTTGTGAACTTTGGACCTGTCGATCAGGGGAAGGCTCTCTCGAAGGCTTCCATTTCCAGATGGCTCTCCGGCTGTATCATGTACTGTCATCGGTTGGCAAACTGACCGCTGCCTGGCCGTCCGAGAGCCCATTCCACCAGAGCGATCGCAGCTACCACGGCGTTCCTTTCTGGTGTGCCCCTGCTGGACATATGCAGGGCTGCTACGTGGAGGTCGACGCACACCTTCACGAAATTCTACTGCGTCGACCGGGATTCCAGGGAGGAGTCCAGGGTCGGCCAAGCAGTGCTGCGCAACCTGTTCGCCTGAGGTGAGCCTGGTGAGGAGGTAAGATGCTTAATGTTGAGTTTGATGTAATGCTTAATGTTGAGCCTTTGCCACCTCCCGTGGTTGTGCATGTGTGTACTGCTATGTATTCTTTATTCATGAGCATGTGAATCCATGCCAGACCCCATTCTGGAGAAGGAACAAGTTACTTACCTGTAACTGTTGTTCTCCAGCATGGGTCTGGCATGGATTCACATGCGAACCCCCCCGCCTACCCCTCTGCGGCTCTTCACTTGGTCATACTGCCACTTCACGTGCTTCCAAATCTGAAGATGGCTGCCAGAGGCGGTGCTTAGGTAGAGGGCAGTCATTGGCTGTGGTCAGTATGACGCAGAGACCAGTGATTGGTTATTACTACGAAAGACAGATCAGAAACGAAACTGATACTGTTTTTTTCTTTACCGAGGATTCCCAGCCTGACGACGGGGAATATTCATGAGCATGTGAATCCATGCCAGACCCATGCTGGAGAACAACAGTTACAGGTAAGTAACTTGTTCCTTCTGGCATTGTCGTGCTGGCATCGGACAAAAGGGACGAGCGCGCTTGAGACACATGCAAGTTCTGGAGAATGCATGGCCAGTACATGTGGTGTTTTGCAGGTTCTGCATTGTTGAAAGAAAGTTACTTTGTGGTAATTTTACTTTGCTGCAATTACCTGGTGGGGTTTTATTTTAATGGGGGCATGCTCAATTTACCCCCCTACTGGCGCTACACCCACCTCCTACCCTTACCCCATAACCCTCTTGCATACCCATTTTACCACCACAAGGTAATTTCAGCAAAATAAAGTACCGTTTTTAAATTCTGATGAAATAGTACATGGATTTGGACGCTAGTTACTTGTCATTGTGCTAAGTTTTCAGGGCTTTACGTCAAAGCAAAATAACCTTTTGATTTCACAATTAATAGCATGCAGACGGAGAGAAGCGGCAGCCACAGGAAAAAATCCAATCCAGTAAAAGAGCTCTTCGAACTAGCCGAAGTTACCCCAACGGGGTAGCTAGCAAAAATGGCACAATGGGTCTTGTAGCAGGCCTTTGGTTAAGGGCTTTGTGTCCCTTGAGCTTCAATATCAGAAGCCAGTGGAGCGAAGAGAATGGGTTATATGGTCCTAGACTCTCCGTTTCAAATGCAACCTGGATGCAACATCTTCCATTTTCTCAAGTTTGTGTATGGCGAATTTCCGAAAAGCCAGAGTACTGAGCCATACAATCGTACAACCTTGAATATATGAAGCTGTTTACAATGATGACCAGTGCAGGACAAGTGAAAAAGTGAAGGCGCCATGTAAGAAGCCTGCAGAGTAAGATGGCTGAGTCTGGTCTGACACCAAGATTATTCATGACTGTGCCCCTACTTGGGCGATGGACTATGTAATCAAGCCAAGAGTTGCTACTCTACTATTGGTGTGGGGAAAAAAATAACGATTTGACCAGCGGCGTCTAAATGCAGCTCCTCTTGCATATTATTAGCCAGAGCGACATCTGCGGAACGAAACTAGTGTATGGCTACATAGGAAATCTAGCTCCACACGGCACATATGATCTATAACATTTTGTTTATTAAATAGGACTGCCGTGAAAGTCTTCTAGGTGCGTCTTAATGCTACTTTGATGCAAATCCCCAAACGCACAAGTGTTAATGTCACAAACAGTAAGTGAGCCTCAACATTTACTCTTGCCACTAGCAAGTAAGAATTTCGTCTGCATGTGATGAACTGAGGAGGCAAGCTACTTTTTATGTCTAATAACTTGCAACTTAAAATTTGGATCCAAGCTGTGGGTATATTTGCATAGTACCAGTAGGTTTGGGGAGTGCAAAGTAGTTGGTGTCGGGCGTAACTAGGCTTTTCTAAACCAGATGGAGCGATTTGCATCGAAGCAGAATTCAGCATTTTTTTTTTGTTTTTTTTGTTTTTTTTTAAAAGATGAATTTGGCCGTAAATATATGTGGGGGT
The DNA here is from genome assembly GCF_040938575.1 of Ambystoma mexicanum. Lineage (NCBI taxonomy): Eukaryota > Metazoa > Chordata > Amphibia > Caudata > Ambystomatidae > Ambystoma > Ambystoma mexicanum. Next base: position 1,016,192,338 of record NC_090932.1, read on the forward strand.
GGGTAATCGTGATAATAAATAAAGGAGGGTGGTCGGGTGGGTGGCTGCAGGGGTTGGGGGGGGGGTTGGGTTGAGGGGAACTTTCCTGCATATTTGCAGCCAAATGTAAAAAGAATAGAAGAAATTCGACAATCAAACTTGACCAAATCTCATTGAGATTCTCATTCTTGTGAACAGTGAGGAAAAAGAGTGGTTTTGTGCCTCTGTTTCACTAGCAATCGGGGCTTTATAGGGGGTGGGGGAGGGGGGAGGTTGTATTAAAACATGTTGCTATGACTAAGGCAGCAGAGAAATAAATAAACTGTGAGGTCCAGTATATGAATTGTCACTAGTAATATTTATGTGGAAATATCAGAAGTACGATTTTAAAAAAAAAAAATTTACTAAAAAAGAATAATTTAACTTTTTGGGGTGGTTGGGGGCGAGTAGTACAATGTGAGCTGAATACCTTAAATAGACTTTTTTAATTTTGGCAGAAAAATGATAAAAGGATTTGGCTGGAAGCTCACACTTTGGTTAAGTGGAGAAGCTGGGATGTGAGACATGTCTGCAATTCAGGAACTTGAACACATCTCTTCCCAGATGTAATTGGTAGAAATGTTTTTGTAAAAGGTCTCTTTTGAAAGTTTTGTTTGAAAACCCCATCTGACTGTGGGCGACATTGCAAAAATATGGTGATTGTATATTTCTAAGTGTTGTTCTTGCAGTAGTTTCCCATTTTCTTCTTTTTATTGTGGATATAGTTGGCCATATTGTCCAAACTAGCAATATGCTTTTATTTCAAAAGCTACAGATGAAGATTATTTGGGCTGTCAGAGGAAATAAACTCCAAGAAAGTTCCAAGGATGTTCTGTCAGGGCAGGGATTGGCCCTGGGGTAGTCTGGGGAGGGTTTGCATCTATTGCATGATTGTCTTGTACTGCGATGGAGCCTATTTACCTGGGAGGGCTTGAGGCAGGGATTTTTCAGGTCTTCAAGTGCTACCAGGCTCAAGTCCTTAAAACAATGAGTTGGGGCATGCATTGGCTCAATGTATGCATAGGGGCAGAGGACATAGGTGCACCCATTCTCCTTGCCATGCTCATCTAAATCGCTGGTTCTGGCAGTTGTCTCCTCTCCTGCTGGGGGCAGGCTTGGTGACGTGTTGGCATGCATCTTACAAAATTAGCAAGTGCTGCTCACTTAAAAATTGGGAAGGAGTCTCATTAATCAACCACCTGACCTTTTGATTGGAGGAGGGTGGGGGCAGGCCAAATCGCCTTGCGGGAGTATCGGGGGATTTTATAGCCAAATGCTGCAAAGACAAATCGGCAGGCAAGGTGACTGTTGGTGAGATGCAAGTCTTCCTCTAAATCATGGCTACTTCTATTCCTGCTGCAAAATATGCTGTAATGTGTTTCGACCTGGGGATCGGTACATTAATATATGCACAGTAATGTGAAATATACATATTTAGTTCAATTGACCTTTCCCTTTAGAAAGTGTACAAGACAAATGAGCATTTGCCTTTCAAAAAACTAATCAACACTGGAAAAATAACTTTAACATTTTCAATAACTATCCTGGCAAAGTATAAAAGGGGCCACCTTTTTTAAACTCAACAATTTAGAAGGTTTAAGTTACTCTAACTCTTGTTCTCCAGCATGGGTCTGCCATGGATTCACATGCTCATGAAGAAGATTCCCTGTCGTCTGCCTGAAAAAACAGTTTCACTTTCACACTGTATTTCTCCTTTAAACCAATCGCTGTCCTCTGGGTCATACTGCCCCCATCCAATGACAGTCCTCTCCCTAAGCCCCTCCTCTGGCAGCAATTTTCAGATTTGTTAAGCAATGAAAGTGGCAGTATGACCAAGAAGAGCCGCAGAAGGGCTGCAGGGACTTTGAATCCATGCCAAACCCATGCTGGCGAACAATAATTACAGGTAAGTAACTCAAACCTTCTCCAGCATGGGGTCTGGCATGGATTCACATGCTCATGAATAATGAATACATAGCAGTACAACATTACACAACCACGGGAGGTGGCAAGGCTCAACAGAAGCAATCAACTCTTACCTCGGTAACAGTGTCGCCTCAAGCGAACAGGTTGCGTAGCACTGCTTGGCCGACTCTGGACTCCTCCCTAGAATCTCTGACGCAGTAGAGCTTCGTGAAGGTGTGCGTGGACCTCTACGTAGAAGTCCTGCATATGTCCAGCAGGGGCACACCAGACAGGAACGCCGTCGTTTTGTTGATCGCTCTGGTGGAGTGGGCTCTCAGACAGAAGGGCAGTGGTCGGTTCGCCAACCGATGACGATGCGTGATGGTGCAGGAGAGCCACCTTGAAATGGAAGCCTTGGACAAGGCCTTCCCATGGTTCACAGGACCACGCAAACAGTTGTGAGGTCTTCCGAAAACTCTTTGTGCGTGTCACATAGAACTTCAGGGCATGAGCAACGTCCAGCGAGAGGAAGGCCCTTTACACTGGTGACCAAGGTTTTGGGAAATAAACAGGTAACGCCCAAGGCTCGTTGACGTGGAATTCTGACGGAACCTTCGGCATGAAAGAGGGGTGCATGCTCTGCACCACCCTCAATTTGTGGAAAGTCAGGTATGGTTGCTTGCAGGATAGGGCCTAGATCTCGCCTACCCTTCTGACAGAGGTGATGGCCACAAGGAAAGCCGTCTTCCATGAGAGGAACTTGAGAGGGATCTGATGCATAGGCTTAAAAGACACCCATCAGCCTCGTCAGAACCACGTTGAGTCCCCACGCCGGGGCTGAAGCCTTCACCAGCGGGAAAGATTGAATAAGTCCTTTGAGAAATTCATTTACGAGTCGTTGGGCCCATGTTCCTGGAGACCTGGTGTAGCGAGAGATAGCTGCCAGAGGTACCTTGATAGAAGTTTGCGCCAGTTCGGCCATGGCCAAGGATAGCAAGTATGGAAGGATCTGCTGGGCCGTGGCCCTCAGAGGGGTAATCTTCTGAGGCTGACACCACATAGCGAAACGCTTCCACTTGTGACCGTAGCACTTCAAAGTCGACAAAGCCCTGGTCTTGGCGAGGACCTCCCTGCAGTCCGCAGCCAACTCATATCCTCCAAATTCTAGGGCTGCAGGAGCCAAGCCCTTAGGTTCAGCGATCCAGCGTCGTGATCAAGGATTGCTCTTCCTTCTCTTGTGAGAAGATCCGGAATCACTGGCAGCTTGACCGGAGGTGATGCTGAGAAAATATGGATGCCAAATTTGCGTTGGCCACGCCTGGGCGATGAGTATCATCTTGTATGGACACTAAGTGTGTTGATGACTCGTAGCAGGAGTGGGAACAGAGGAAGCGCTTACAGGAACAGTCCTTCCCACAGGAAGGAGAACGCATCCCCCAGGTTCCTCAGCTGGTGGAATCTGCTGGCACACCTCTGGCATTTGGAGTTATCCGCTGTCGCAAACAGATCGATCTGGGGCCTGCCCCATCTGACGAATAGGCGGTTCGCTTGATCCGGACTAAGCTCCCACCCGTGGCAGGAGCGCAGTTCCCTGCTGCTGGAGTCTGCGATGGTGTTTTTGACTTTCGCCAGGTGGAGAGGGACGAGGAATATCCCCTGTCCGACGGACCAGTGCCACAAGTCCTGCCCTCCCTTGGAGAACGCCGGGGATCAAATGCCCCCCTGCTTCCTGATGTAAAACATGGTGGTGGTGGTGGTGTTGTCAGTGAAGGTCCTCACCAATTTGTTTTTCGGAGACGGGAGGAATGACTTGAGGGCCCAGAACACTGCCCATAGCTCCAGGATGTTGATATGGAGATCCTTCTCTGGCAGCCACAGGCCTCTGGCGTGCAGACGTCTGGTGTGCGCTCCAGGGAGGTGTCAGTGGTGACTGTCTCCTGGAATGGGGGGGTTTGAAACCCTGTGCCTTGGGTGATGTTTGAGCAGACGCCCCACCATCCTGTCACCTGACGGAACTCTTCATTGAGAGACATTTTGTCCATGAAACTTTCAGGCACCTGTATCCAGCGGGCATCCAGGAATTCCTGAAAGGGTCGCATCTGCAACCTGCAGAGACTGACGAGGTAGATGCAGGATGACATCATGCTCAGTAACGACTTGATGACCTGCACCGTGGCCATCGTTGTCGACTGCAGCCATTGCACCGTTCCTTGAATGGCTGCTATCCTCTCCTCTGAGGGCGAAGCCAGGCAAGACACCGTATTGAGTCTGGCGCCTAGGAACAGCACGTTCTGTGATGGCGTTATGCAGGACTTTGGATAGTTGACCGAGAATCCCACATCCGTCAGTAGCCGGACGGTCGTCGCCATGTGTCTGACGGCCAGCTCCTACGCATGAACCAACCAGTCTAGCTACGGGTATATGTATATGCCCTGTAGACGTAGATGGGCCGTCACTGTAGCCAGGCATTTCGTGAACACCCTGGAGTCCGACTTCAAGCTGAACGGTAGATTCTTGAATTGGTAGTGCTGTCCCTGAACGACGAAACAAGAAACTTTCAAACATTCTTGTGAATGGGGATGGTGAAGTAGGTAGCCTCCAGGTCTAACAACGTCTCCTTTTTCCAGTTGGCCGAGCACGTGTTGCAACGTGACCATTCTGAATTTTTGGGACTTTAGGTATTAGTTGAGACATCGTAGGTCTAAGATGGGCCTCCAGCCCCCTGTCTTCTTTCTGACCAGAAAGCATCTGGAATAGACTCCTGAGTCATTGGGGAACTAGCTCTATCTCCCCTTTTCACTGCATGCCCCATACCTTTCCAGGAGCTGAGGGATCCGCGGACACCTGCATTGAAACTCCACGGTGTGTCATTAGGTGAGAGCGTCCAGCATCCATCTGGCAGTGTTGATCTTTCTCCACTCGCTGGCGAACCTCGTCAACTGGCATGCACAAGTGGGGGCCTGATGTCCCGGTCTGTTCAGGAAAAGGAACGAAACAGACTGACTACCCCTCTCTCTAAGGTCTATCGACAACACAGATTGAGGTGCTTAGAAACTGTTGCATGAATCTGCAATGGGTACTTATTAAGGACGCTAATTATTAGACTGAGAGCGTGAAATTACAAAAGTATAAATCATTTTAATAATTTGGTAAAAAAAAAACAAAACTACATTTATTGGCTTTTTCATACACCACTCATACCTTTCATACTAATTCATTCGTGCTGTAACATAAGGGTTCGGCAATTTACATTTTCTTTTTGCATATTAGTTGTTAATAGTATGCATGACATCAGAAAAAACTGTTTTTTCTAAAAAGTCGACATATGTTTCGGCCCCTTTATAATAGTGCCATCGTTGTCTACAGTGGTCTACAGAATTGTTATTGGTCCATCTTCAGGACAGTGATGATTTTATTGGAAGCATAAAGTTTTCACCCTTTTCTCATACGAAAAGCCATCTGTGGTCGAAATGTTTTGTCTAGGACCACAGAGTTAAAGTTGAAGGAAATCTTCTATATTACCCTTTATCAGGAATTGGTAAACACCTCGGTGTAGGTTGATCTTCAGAATTCTGTACTCCAGAGCCGCATAATTTACTGTCAACTAGAGGGAGCTGTTTATGTCGGCAGCATCAGAAGTGGTGCCTCTTATGTTTGTTTAGGAGGAACACAGCGTGTCAATCACTGTTCAGGCCCGCTTCAGCGCCTCCATCCTGCCCTGCAGGTGACAGCGACTTGGTCATCTGCTACCCTAGGTCTGGGAACGGCCTTTGTAGGCTTCCTGCGTTGAGGACCTGGAAGACTGTTGGCGCGATGTCGAGAAACCTTTTGAAGACCTGCTCGAGTTTCCCCTGGAGGAGTGAAAAGACGAGCAGTACTGCTGGAGAGTGCCCACGGAACGGGCCGTCTACGGGTCTGTTTTGATGGCCTGGAGGGACTCGTCAACGACATTCCCAAACAGATTCTCTCAGTTGAAGGGCATGTCCAGCACCTTCGCTTGGACTGCCTGATAGAAATTCGTGGCTTTCATCCAACCTTGGCAACAAGGCAGACGTAGTTCTCCATCTGCTGGAACCGTGTTTCAGCAACGTCCAATGCCACTGTGATGGTGTGATCTGATGCCACTTCCCCTTCCTGGAAGAGAGCGATTGTCTCCATCTTCTTATCGTCTGGGAGGAACTCCAAGATCGGCCTCCGCTTGTACCACAACTCCCTGTCGTACCTGGCCAGGATCGCCAGTGTGCTGGCCGCCATGATAGTGGACGCGGTGGTGTAAATCGCCTTCTTTCCCATGGCGCCCATCCTTTTCCCCTCGGTGTCCGGAGGGACTGAAGACTAGGAGGATGGGTTGGCTGACCGTAACCTTGCGGCCGCCAATACCAACAAATAGGGTGATGGCTGAGAGCTCGGGCACTTGGGTGCGAGTCTGGCACTCTATATTTCTTCTCCAGCCTATTCCACTTGGCTGGAGCTGTGCAAGGGTTCTTCAAGAGGGCCAGCAGGCCCTCTTCCCAAACATAGTTCACGAAGGGCATCACCATGATGGTCTTCCTCTTGGCCTTGCGCCTTTGATACAAGAAGCCCTCCTTCTTGGTTTCCTTGGGCACCATCTGGAATAGCTCTGAAGTCCTGGCGATCAAGTAGTGGAACAATCCCACCTCATCCAGTGGGGACACCCTGTGCGGAGCATCCAAATGTGGCGATTCACTTTCTGCTGCGACGATATCTTCGTCATCAGTCGTCGTGGCCATATCCATACCCATGTCTGGGTCTGCTGGGGGAGAAGGGACCCGACGTGGTGGAGGAGGTTGAAATGGGGGCATCGGATGAAGCTTGAGCTGGGGGACATCAGGTACCAGAGCCGGAGGCATCCTCATCTGGATATCCGACACTGAGGTGTGTAGAGTTGACAGAATATCCAAGGAAATGTCCCTCGTCTTAGAAGGCAGAACAGGAAAACTAGGCCCTGTGTCATCGTCGCCCTCCTCTTCAACGTCCTCGTGGACTCTATGCAAGGACTTCTGATCTTCGTCGTCCGTGGACGAGACCTCCATGGTTTGGGCGATGGCCTGGGAGGGCTGTTTGGGGGCCTCCTCGACCCTCCTCTTTTTCCATCCCCCCTGACCCCTCCCCTCCTCTAAGGGTCTTCAACCCTGGCCTGAGCCAGTTTCACCCCTTCTCGTGTGCCTGCAGACTTTGCCAAAGTCACTGCAGCGGTGTCGCGCCTTGGGGGTAGGGACACCACCTGAGCCGTGGGAGCTACCCTTGAAGGATCAGCGCCCTTAGCTGTCGTGGCAGTAGCAGTCGTCGACTGAGTCGCTGAGGTCTTGGCCTGTGCTGGTTGAGCCTGGCCTTCTTCTCTTCCATCTGCGGCCTGGCCTCTCTGATTTCTCATGTAGTTTAGCTGGGGTAGAGGACTTCCTCTTCGAAAGGAGCTTGACTGTCGGTTGGCAATGGAGGTGGAAGGTGATGCTGATTGCGCCCTATCCACTTTGGGACCCACTTCAGTGGCAAACCCAGTGGCCTTGCGGCTCTTGGCCTTTTCTTGGGCCCCCACGGGTGAGGTACCCTCAAAAGGACTTGGAAGACCACTCCTCGGACCGGCCTGTCGTGGGTGAGGCATGACCCTGCTCTGAGCACGGGTCAGAGGCCTTGCCGTTAAGCCATGCCGCCAGCCTACTATGCCTGTCTTTCGTGGTTTTCTTGGAGAAAGCAAGGCATATCTCGCACTCCACCTCCTTGTGGTCCGGGTGCAGGCAGTCGAGGCATTGAAGGTGCTTGTCCTCCACAAACGCGTTCCGTAGCCCGCATTTGGTACAGGGCCTGTACAGACTTTCCCATCTCCTCCGTCATGGTCGTAGGGCTTAAAGTAGGCCCAAAGGTCTTGTAGAATATTCAATGACCTTTTGACTTTGAGGGGTGTAGAACTACACCGACAACAGGTCCCTGCTGTCGGCAGATGAAGAAAAGCACATGGGATTCTTTGAAACAAAAATTGAACTTTTTCCGTCAAAAACACCAAATAGCTTGGAGAGCAAACTCGAGGACTCGGGTGTGCGGTAAAAATCTGAAGATGATTGCCAGAGGAGGGGCTTAGGGAGGACTGTCATTGGATGGGGCAGTATGACCCAGAGGACAGTGATTGGTTACAGAGAAATACAGTTTTTAAATGAAAGTGTTTTTCTTTTACAGAGGATTCCCAGCCTGACGACGTGGAATATTAAAGAGCATGTGAAACCATACCAGACCCCATGCTGAAGAAGGAAAAATTCCAAGGAAAATAAAATCCAAACGGACGTGTGCTTTGACACTTTTATGTGGTCTCGTGGTTAAGTGTCTGCACTGGAAACATGACAACCTGGGGTGAAATCCAAGTAGGCGAACACTTGAACGAGCACCATTATTTTTTTTAATTATTATTTATTTATTTATTTATTTATTTATTTATTTTTGCTTGCCTCAAAACCAGTTTACAGGGTGTGGGCTGGTGGTTTTGCTGCCCCCTGAAAAGAGGGCAGCCTCTGTCCACCAACATTTACCTGTTTGTGTTTCAATGTTTCACAAAGGCATGCTTCATGTAAAATGTGAGGGAAATGTTACATTCAAACTCTTTTTGGCCGTGGTAAACATGAACACATAATGGCAGATCCTTTAAAAAAGGTTGTGTGATATCTTTAATTGTCCTTGAGGAAGGCATAGATTTTTGGCAGCTAACTGGTGCTTTGCATACTCTTTCAAAACAAAAATGTGCCTTTGTAGTTATTAACAAGGAAACGTTAACAGCTTGTCCAAAACAATGGTCTCTTAAATGGGCCATCACTGCCCGCTCCCGGACTCCGGATGATCTGATTCAACAGGCGAAGAAACGGGCCTTTTCAGTGAGGGCCTTCTCGGGTGGCGGGCCGGCTTCCGCCTGCTGGTGGGGGGGGGTTCTGGGCAAAAAGCTTGGCGTTGCTCGGCAACTGGCACAACAGCCTCGTTTTCATGCCGATCGGGCGGCCATCTTAGAAGCAGGCGCACGGGGGAACGAAGGCTTCCCAGCTGATCCGGCGCTCCGCCTGGATGCGGGGAGCACCGGGGCTCGTTTATGCTGCTGGCCGAGAAATGCTGCAGATAGGGATCCGTGATGGGGCATCTGCTTCAGTGTGCAAGCAGGGTGATCCTCGTGTTAGTCTGTGTGCACGAGAGTGCAGCTGGAGAGAAGCCCCTCACTGAAAAGGCCTGTTTCTTCGCCTGTTTGGCGCATGTGAGCGCTACACCCAACCTACATCACTGACCAGAACTGAATCTGCTGAGCCGGAGCCCTCACACTTGGAAGCAATTCCGGCTGCACCAGGGAGGAGTAGGAGCTCCCTCCTCCCACCACAGAAGCAGCAGGCGATAGGATCGAGACCCATGTGCCGTGCCAAATACAAGGTAGGCCAGATGCCTCTCCCAGTTCCACTCTAGTTCTTGGCAACATGATTGTTTTCTCTACCACAGTCAATTGCACCTTAGCATTCTAACCTGCCAGCTTGTGCCTATAGATCTGCGCTCTGGCACCCTATTTCCGTCCTCGCACATGACACTTTCAATTCAGCTGCTGCCTTACGGCTCTATTGGCTTAAGTGTCCTACCTGAACCCAGGCGCTACCCAATTCAGCCTACTGTCCTACTCTGGACTCAGACCTTGCCACACTGCATCATGTGCTGCACCTAGGGTCGCCAATAGACCACACTTGACTTGTGTTGTGCCTTATGGTCGCCAATAGACTACACTTGATTTGTGCCTCTGATTTGTGTTGTGCCTCATAGTCGCTAATAGACCACATTTGATTTGTGTCATGCCTTCTGATTTGTGCTGTGCCTTATGGTCATCAATAGGTGAAACACTGCCCTAGGTACTTTATGTATCCCAATGTGTTTTTGGCTGCTGTGTGACTCTCGCACTTAGGTGATACACTGCCCTAGTTAGCTCATCTGTACTTGCCTAGTTTGCCACCACTTGTACTGGCCAGTTTGCCTGCCCATCTAGGTCTTAGCCTATTTGTACTTGCCTAGATTACCTAACTACCAATATACGGTCTCTTTAGAGATTGCTTAGACTTCCCTGCTACCGAATTGCTATATTTATATAGTTGCACGCCTTTGCACGTAGCACCAGCCTACACCTATAGCCCGAAATTGGACTTGCCTATCATCAACTCCTTGCCCACGACCATAATTAAAATCACCCAATACCAAACTTTACACCTTGTACTGAGCCTCCTCACCACCATGGCACTTGCATCCGCTGCCTCATACCCTGCTAAGGACAGAAACATGAGACTGAGGGCAAGATTGTCCCGTCTTCATGAACCATCATCCCACCACAACTATAGAGGCTATATCGATCTAGCAAACAAACGTTCGCAATACTTCAAATCTGCCACTCTCCACCCTGCCCCCATAACTACTAACCAGTCACCTCCACAAAGAGTCACCCCTAGTAAAAATAAACAACTGCCCTCGACTAAACCAACCAGTACCCTATCACTAACTGGATCTCTCATCGATGCCAGATCTATGGTAGCCCACGCTACAGAGATCTCGGACACCTTAACCAATGAGAATTTAGATCTACTAGTCATAACCGAAACATGGCTCCATGAGGCAGCTGACCCTGCCATCATGCTAGCTATACCTGACGGCTACCAAATACTAAGAGCTGATAGACCCAACACCAAAGGAGGTGGCCTAGCTATCATCCATAAATCTACCTTACCTATTAGATTAGCTATTACCTTGCTATTTCCATCATGTGAACTCCTTACTGCTAAACTTCACCTTTCTTGTAACCGCACCCTCACCATGTATGTCATCTACAGACCACCTGGACCATTAGGAACCTTTGAAGATGACCTAACAAGTATCCTAACTAATAATACTAAAGACCACGCTCAAATACTATTACTGGGAGACTTTAACTTGGGCTTTAATGACTGTAATGACAAACACGCCCTATCTGTTGCCTCACTTCTGAATTACTATGCCCCAACACAAAAAGTCTCCTCCCCTACTTCTGCCAAAGGCAGGACCCTAGACTGGGTTGCTGATCGGAATTGTAACCTTAGCATTACCAACATAATGCCACAATCCTGGACTGACCATTATTTAATTGTGTTCAATGCCTCACTTGACCTTATCCGACCCAAACCTATACTTATGGCCCCGCCACTCCCCACCAGAAGTAAAAAAGACATCACAGCAGAACAACTCTTACCCCACCTCCTCCCCCACTCTCGACAATCTAGATAACATCACAGACCCCACGTCGCTTGTGGAAGCCTATAACAACACGATGATCAAGGCACTTGACTTGATTGCCCCTACCAAAACACGCAAAAGCAAACAACTTTGTCACCTAAACAACTGGTTCACACCACACTTGAAAGACCTTAGAATTCAAAAAAAGAAAGCTGCAGTCAATTTGGCAACACTCGCCCACTGAGGAGAATAAAATTAAATTAGCCACTCTCGCCAAACAGTATAAAAAGGAAATCATAAGCACTAAAAGAAATAACTTTTAATGATAGAATATCTAAGGCCAAATCAGATACCAAGGAGCTATTCTCCATCCTCCGTGAAATGGAATCACCCATACCCCCGACTGACAACATTCCTAAAAATAAGCTCTGGTGCACTAATATACAAAATGCCCTGGCGGGCAAAATTAGCTTGCTCCAAACCAAAATTGCCAATAAAAAAAAGCTTCCCTTCTCCTGCCAACGGAACCTACACTTCAGCCACAGCTCCCTCCAAACCAACCTAACACCCCTCACCCATTTAGCTTCAGACAAATATCTATATTGGAGATAGTATGATTTTTTTCTATCTCTAAAGCCATCCAACTGCAAAGGAGACAATTGCCCGGCTCAAATTATAAAAGATGCAGCTAGAGACCTTGCCCCCTTCATCTCTAAACTCATCAATGCATCCTTTAAGTCTAACCTAGTGCCCAATAACCTCAAACAATCCTGGGTGCTTCCCTTGCTAAAAAAAAAATCACTTAACCCCTCAATACCGACAAATTACAGACACATCACCACCGTCCCATTTCTGCTTAAAATTATTGACCGAGTAGCGTACCTGCAAATTCAGGACTTCTTAGAAACTAACAATCTACTAGGCTCGCGGCAATCTGGCTTCCGTCCCCTTCATGGTACTGAAACAGCCCTGATTGACCTCAAGACCCAAATTGACGAGTTGAAGGACAATGGTAAATCAGCTATGCTACTCCTCCTTGACCGATCTGCGGCCTTCGACTTGGTAGATCACGCAATCTTATGCAATCACCTAAGTTCTGCCGCTCATTTTTCAAGTGATGCCATAACCTGGGTACAATCCTTCCTTGCAAACCGGACAATGAGTCTTCTCCCCCCTAGCAGCCGCTGATCCCACACAAGTTTCATGCGGTGTCCCTCAAGGATCATGTGTATCTCCGACGATGTATGACATCTTTACTAAGCCCCTGTTTGACAAGTTGGACAGACTGGGTATCATCTACACTAATTACGCAGATGACACTCCGATCCTAATCCCCCTTTCGGGCAACTTCTTGGAAGACACAGCCTTAGTGAATAAGATATATCTCCTCATTCAGGCATGGATGGCATCTCACAGCCTCTGCCTGAATGACGACAAGACTGAGTTACTGATCCTCAGCTCAGAGCTGGCCATCAAAAAACTTGACCCAAACTATGCCTCATTCAACATCGACAATAATGTCATCAAAGTGATGCCTGCAGTCAAAACCCTTGGGGTCTATCTCGACTCAGCGCTCACCTTCAAGAAACAAACTAACTCACTAGCATCTTCTACTGCATACACTTGCAAATTGATCCGAGCATGTAGACCATTTCTGAGACTAGCTGCATCACACTAGCTAGTGCACTCATCATATCCAAGTTGGATTACTGTAATGCTCTTTATGCAGGATCTAACAAGTATATCCTTGATAAACTCCAAACTCTCCAAAATAACGCTATTAGAGTAGCTTTAAATATTCCTAATAGAGCTCATATCTCCACCTCTAGGAAAAATATCCACTGGCTAAAAATCAAAGACAGGATTGCCCTCAAAACACTCTCCCTCACCTCCAAATCTCTTAACAATATAGCCCCCCCTTACCTGGTAAACAGAGTCCACAAGAGAACTTCAAACCGTCCCACTAGAATGACTAACGCCTATACCTTAGTGGTCCCTAGATACAAAAAGAGTACAGCTGGCGGTTCTAGTTTTCCGGTCATAGCTGTGCAAACTTGGAACAAACTCCCTCTGGATCTCAGAATGGACCAACCTTACCCTAGCTTCAGGCGAAGTCCTCACTTGGATACGCTCCAATGACACTTAGCTTGACCATCCCATTGCCACGTCCTCTAGAGACACTAGATGACTGTAACTAGATGAATTGATTTCTGGTTAACTAGCTTGAACTGTAGTTTCGCATTTTCTTGTACACGCACCTTTGTTACTAATGTGAACTGTATAAACTGTATTTTTCCTGTAACCAAGTTCCCAAGTATCCTTGTATTGTCTGCACCCAGCTACCCCTTCGGGTTTGGTTTTGCGCTATACCAAATAAACAAACAAACTTGTAAATCACTCCCCCCCCCCCTTTAAATGCTCTGCTTTAAGAAGGAAAGTGATGAGCAGTGCTTATGAGACCTGCAGCATCTAGTGGGCCGCGGGATGGGGGCATTTTGTCTCCAGAGTGTCGCATCATGAGGTTGAAAGGTGACTCTTTGCCTCCTCAGGACAAACGGAAAGGGAGCTGCGCCGCTTACATGGAGATGGAACAGCCACTTTAAAAAAAAAAAATATTCCTTTCTATGCTGGAAGCAGGCAACTGGTGAATGCGGGGCCCCTATGATGGCCACGTGGCACTGGTCGCGGCACAGAGTGGCTATGCGCGGACCGGCCCTTCTAGGAATCCTATTAACACTGAAGAGGTCTGTGTAACGCTCACCTGACTCCCACGGAGACGCTGACCAGGTCTGGGCTGCTGCAGCCTCTTCTAAGGTGATGCGCAGGACTCGGAACACCGACTGGGCCGGACCCCCAAACCTCGCCTGTCTGATGCGTAGGAAGATCTTTCTTAAGATTTGAAATGACAAGCTCTCCATCCTGCTTCTGGTGCAGGGGTGCGGTAGAATCCAGTTACTTCACTGGTTATCAGACGGGCATTCAGGTCCAGTTGCTTCACTGGTTTTTTGGATGAATAAGGCGCTTTCGTAAGTATGACTTATCAAGTTCAAGGGTTGTTCTCCCTTCCTGTTTGGCCTTTATTTTCAATGGACTGCTTTTAGTCTTTTAGCGCAGGTGCTGAGCGAAGATTCCACGTAGAGAAGACAATTCGCTGTGGATAATTAAGGTGAGCTTATGTTGGGGTGGTTTTTCTAATGTCTGTATGTTCACCCACTAATGCGCGTGTTCTTTTTTCCCCATAGGGGCCGGGGCGCGGTACTGCCAAAAGGCGTGCCGACCCGAGATGAGGAAGGATTCTCCCCCACCAATCGCCAGGTAAGCCTTCTGGCAAATCAGTTTTTTCCCAATGTTTTCTCTGGCTCACCTTTTGTTCTTCTCTTTTCCTTCCTAGGTGCTGGAATGCAGCGGAACGTGCGGATGGTCGCAGGAGTACGAAATTCCTTGTGGACAGGTCAGTTGAGCGCAGCGCTGCAACGAGCAACGCGAGGAATCCAAAAATAATGTCTTTCCCTTTAGGATCGTCGGCGTGTTGGCTCCGGATCCCATGCAATATCAGGTAATGTCCTTTATTCACCTTCTCTTCCTCTCTTCTTCCTTTTAGGTGTTCCAGGACTGAAGCGGGCGTGGCTGGAGTCAGGATGCAGGAGCAGACACGGTGAGCGTCCAGCTGCTAGGAGCAGAGCAACGCGAAGCGTGAGCTGCTGTCTGGCCGTGGCTTAAATAGCCTCCAAAGAAGTCCCAGGTATGTATCCTTTCCCAACCAGGTATGTATCCTTCCCTGACCACGCCCGAGTGGCAAAATAGTCCCACAGGTAAAGTAGTTCCTTTCAGGCCTCAAAGAGGTCTGGATCTGGCAGCATGGTCTGCATCAGGTAAGTCCACCAAAAGCACTCCCTTTATGAGCCTGACGCCTACGGCGCCAGGACTGATGTCCAAAATGAGCCTGGCGCCATGACTGTGTCCAAAGGGCCCCTATTTGGGGTTGCTGGGCCTTCCCTTGGGTACCTGATGTGTGCTTCCGGGGCTGCCGGTCTTGGACTGGCTCTCCGGGAGTATGCATCATGATAGCCTGTACATTTATCACATATTTAATGTAATCTCAGGTAAGAAAAAAATCACTGTTTAAGTTTGTGTCACTTCAGTGAAATTAACCAGGCATTCTGCATGTCTGTTTTCTGTGTCTTATGTTAATGTTAATGTTAATGTTAAAGGTCATTTGTACCGCGCACTATCACCACCGGAGTGGTCCCCTGGCGCTCTGGCGGCTCTGAAAGAGGGGGGATGGTGGGTTAGTGGGCGGAGGCTGGAAAAGTGCAAGATTGCAGTGATGTGCTGTTGGCAGCCTCAGCCCGGTGGTTCCGTCGGCTGGGCCTGGGGTGCATGCGGCCGGCAGTCGTCGTGTGCTGATGTGCGAGTCTATGTGTTTTTTTGTTTTGTTGTTGCAGTGTAGTGAAGTTCGTGCGGTTTGCTGCGCTAGAGGTTTGTGGTTGTGTTTGGTTTGGAGTTTGAGAGGTGTATGCAGAGAAGGAAATTGTTAATGGTATTCGTTAGTCATCTCTATCCTGGACTGAAACCGGTTGGGCTCGTGTAATCTTACCCGACGGGATGCTTGTACACCCTGAGCCTCAGGAGGTAGGTGCCCGATTTTCCATTCGAGGCCGTTTGAGGATCTAGCTGTCCCCTCCGCCCGCTCCCTTGATAACTTTGCATGCTCCTCCCCCCCTCCACATGACTAGCGCCGCTGCTATTGTCCATGCACCCGGTTGTGTGGTGATTGGTGGTATCTTGTCTGTTCCACAGCCTCGTGGGACCTAGTTGTGGCTGTGAGGGCGGTGGGGGATGGTAAGGGTTGGCTGGAGTAGTTGTATCCGTTTCTCCGGGTCTCGCGGGTGGACCCCTGTGTCCAGCGTCAGTCCTGCTGGTGCCCAGGGTACTTCTGTCGGTTCTAGCGGTTTGTCACTGTCCTTTTTTGATGATTCGTTTGTCTTATTGTTGTTTCGGTTTTAGTCTCCGGTGTTGAAGAGGTAGGTTTTTAGTAATTTTCTGAATTTAAGGTGGTCTTTGGTGTTCCTTATCAATTTTGGGATGTTGTTCCAGGTTTTCGCGGCTAAGTGATAGAAAGCGGTGCCTCCGAGTTTCTTCTTGATGTAAGGTTTTTGTTCCAGTCGGATTTCGTTGGTTGACCTGAGTGGTCTCGTTGGCTTGTAGATTGTTATTTTTTTTGTAGGAATTCGGCTCCTTGTCCGCTGATTGCCCTGTGCGTTATGCACATTGTTTTGAAGATGATACGCTGTTTTACTGGGAGCCAGTGTAGTGTTTTTAGGGCCGGGGTGATGTGGTCTCTTCTGGATAGTTTGAGGAGTAGTCTGGCTGCAGTGTTTTGGATCCGTTGTAGCTTCTTCAGTAGGTATTCCGGTATACCGAGGTAGAGGCTGTTTGCATAGTCGATACTTGACATGATGAGGCCGAGGATGGTGAGTGTTTTGTGTGTGAAGGAGAGGAAAGGTAGTATTTTTCTTGCCGTGTGGAGGAGGAAGAAGCATTTCTTGACTGTTGCGTTTATTTGCGGTTCTAAGGTTAGGGTGTTGTCCATCAGGACTCCCAGATTTTTTACTACCTTAGATGGTGATGGTATAGATCCCATTTCTTTTGGCCACGGGATGGCGATTTCCTTCTCTTGGTCTTTGGATATGATCATGATTTCTGTTTTTCCTGGGTTGATTTTCAGGTTGTTGGCATTCATCCAGTTGAAGACTTCTTTTAGACAGTCGGTTAGGTTTGAATGATCGGCTTGGGTGTCTTCGATCTTGTAGATGATTTGAGTGTCGTCTGCATAGTTGTAGCATTTGATGTTGCGTTTCTTGAAGATTCTGATTACAGGGGTTTGGTAGATGTTGAAGTACAATGGAGATAGTGAGGATCCTTGTGGTACTCCACAGTCGTTGACTCGTGGGGTGGATTTGAAGGGTTTGATCCAGACGGTTTCAGTTCTGTCTGCTAGGAATGATTTAGTCCAGCGTAGCGCTGTGTCTGTTATGCCTATGTCTTCTAGTCTTTTGGTTAGGGTGTCATGGCTAACTGTGTCGAAGGCTGCTGAGAGGTCGAGCAGGATAAGGGCAGATGTTGTGTTGGAGTCTGCGTTTGTTTTTAGGTCATCCCAGATGGATAGTAGTGCTGTTTCTGTACCTCTTGTGGGTCTGAAGCCGACTTGAGCTTGGTCTAGCAGGTGGTGTTCTTCAACGTATTCTTGGGTTAGTTTGTATACGTAGGTTTCGAGGAGTTTGGCTGGGTAGGGGATGTTGGAGATTGGTCTGTAGTTGGAGAGGTCATCTACGTCCCCGCTTGTGTTTTTCAGAAGTGGTTTGATGTAAGCCGATTTGAAGATCCTTGGTACTGTCCCTGTTGCCAGTGATAGATTTAGAAGGTTTCTGAAGTATTCTGCTGGTGTTCCTTGTCCGAGGATTGATTTGTAGATGTCTGCGGGGCAGGGATCCATCGGTGAGCCCGCTTTCTTGCTGTGTTTTATTAGCATTGCGAATGCCTCTGCTGATATTTGAGGGTAGTTATTGAGTTTGTGCTGCGGTTCTGATTTGGGTCCGTTTGGTTGTAAGTCGCTGCTGGTTGGTCTCTGTTGGATGGTTTGTCGGATGTCATTGATCTTCTTTTTGAAGTGGTCTGCAAGGTTGTTGCATAGTTTCTCCGAGGGGGTTGGGGTGTTGTCACAGCCTGGTGGGTTTCTCATTTCTTTAATGATACGGAACATTTCTTTTTGTGTGTTGGTGGCATTTGTGATTCTGTCATCATAATGCTTTCTCTTTGCCTTTTGAATTTCCTTCTTGTATGCGCGAATGTGCTTCTGGAACATTGTTTTTTTGTCTGGATTGTAATCTTTCCTCCATTCAGTTTCCATCTTTTTGTTTTCCTTTTTCATGGTGCTTAGTAGTGGGGTAAACCATTTTGCCATTGCTCTTTTTTTTGATGGTGTGAATGGTTTTTCTGGGGCCATCTTGTCGATTGTATCTGCAATCCATTTGTGTAGTATCTCCGCTTTCCCGTCTAGGTCAGCTAGGTCTAGTTCTGTTGTTGAGGGCTTGGTTAACTCCAGTTGCTCGAATAGGTTGCCTTTTTTGACGCCTTTCCAGTTTCTTTTTGTGGTGGCTGTGAGTTTGGGAGGTTGGATGTAGACTTGAGTAGGCAGAGTGATTACGAATGGGATGATGAGATGGTCACTCCACAGTATTTGTATCGGCGGTGCCATGGTGATGAGTTTTTCCTCTGCGAATATTGCGTCCAAGGTGTGTCCTGCCGAGTGAGTTGCCCCTTTTACTAGTTGTCGTAGTTTCATGGTGGCGAGTTGTTCAATCAGTGAGTTTTGGGAGTTGGCATGACTGTCTTCGAACCAGATGTTGAAATCCCCCAGTATGATTAGGTGTTCGTGGTTGATGGCTATGTTGGTTATGGCTTCTATGAAGTTGTCGACGAAGGATGCATCATAAGTTGGGGGTCTGTACACCAGGATGAATGTTATGTTGGTTTTTGGGCTAGTTGTTAGGTGTATGACCATGGACTCGCAGTTGGGGATGTTGAGTGGTTTGTCTGTTCTTATTGTTAGCTGCTCTTTAAATGCTATTGCGATGCCTCCTCCTTTTCTGTTTTTTCTGTTTATTTGAAGGCATTTAAAGTTTGCTGGGAGGCAGCTTTGGAGTGTGATTTTGTAGTTGTCGTCTAGCCAAGTTTCTGTGATGAAGAGGATGTCGATGCCGTTGTCGTCGAGTAGGTCGAAGATCTCTGTAGAGTGTTTTGACATGGATCTTGCATTTATTAGATTGCAGTGGAGTTTAGAGGTGTAGCTTGGTTTGCCTTTTTTTGTTAGGGTCGTTTTCTGATCTTGTTCAGGAGCAGGTTTCGGGTTGTCAGCGTTCTCAAGTAGTACTTCTAGGTTTAGCCTAGGGTTTTTGTTTTCATCTGGTTCGTCTTCCAGGGGACATGGTTGTGGGTTGGGGGTTCTTCTTGCTTTGGTGATGTATGGTGTTATCGCTTCAGTTGTGCGCATGTTGTATCTGGTGGAGTTTGTCATTCTTCGTGATGTTGGTAGGTTGTTCAGTGTAGTTGGTTTTGGCGTCGCGTTGTTTCGATCTGGTGAGTAGGTCTCAGTGAGGTATGGAGTTAGGTAAAGGGATTTGTCTCTTCTTTCAGTGTTGGTCCGATCTTTGAACCTGTCTGTGGGGGTGTGTTCTGTTGTTACGGTTCTTAGTTGGAGTTTCGGGGTGTTTGTTCTTTCTTCTCTTCTTTCCCTCTGGGTGGGACGTTTGCGCGGCATTGTACGATTCTGAGTTGTTTTAGTTTAGTTGTTGTCTTGGTCGGGGTGTAAGGGTGGAGTTAAGGGTTGTATAGTTATGTAGTTGGGTTCTAACAGTGGCTCTCTTTTTAGTCTCCGTCTCCCTTAGCGACAATGCAGATTTGGGCACGGCGGCCCTGCTAAGTTTGAGACAACTGTATAGAGGGAGAGGGGCCTATCAATGCAGTTTGGGGGACAGACAATGTAATTTGGGCGCAGTGGCCCTGCTAAGTTTGAGACACCTGTATAGTGTGGGGTGGCCTATCAGTGCAGTTTGGAGAACAGAAAAATACACTTTGGGCACGGCCGCCCTGCTAAGTTTGAGACATCTGTACGGTGTGGGAGAGGCCTATCAGTGCAGTTTGGAGAACAGACAATACACTTTGGGCACGGCGGCCCAGCTAAATTTGAGACAACTGTATAGAAGGAGAGAGGCCTATCAATGCAGTTTGGAGAACAAACAATGCAATTTGGGCACGGTGGCCCTGCTAAGTTTGCGACACCTGTATAGTGGGAGAAAGGCCTATCAGTGCAGTTTGGAGAACAGGCAATGCAATTTGGGCACGGCGGCCCTTTTATCTGCTAAGTTTGAGAGACACCTGTATAGTGGGAGAGAGGCCCGTCAATGGAGCTTGGCGAACAGACCGTGCAATTTGGGCAAGGCGGCCTTCTATCTGTTACGTTTGAGAGACACCTGTATAGTGTGGGAGTGGCCTATCAGTGCAGTTTGGAGAACAGACGATACACTTTGGGCACGGCGGCCCTGCTAAGTTTGGGACACCTGTATAGTGGGAGAAAAGCCTATCAGTGCAGTTTGGAGAGCAGGCAATGCAAATTGGGCACGGCGGCCCTTTTATCTGTTACGTTTGAGTGACACCTGTATAGTGGGAGAGAGGCCTATCAATGCAGTTTGGAGAAACAGACAATACACTTTGGGCACGGCGGCCCTTCAGTTTCTTGGCCAGGCCCCACAGTACACACATCATGACACAGTGTGCTATTTATGTTGCGTGCTTTAGGCAGACCAGAATCAAAGGAACAAATGAGCTGGCTGAGGGTTTCAGAGCTTTTCGTCTACTTCAGCACAATTACATACATCTTTTCTAGTGAAAAGGAGTGTGGGAGCCCTCTATCGAGAACTAACATGGGTCAAATATCCTGTTCTATGGAATTTCTTCCACTCAAGAAGGTCTACAGCCACGTTTCAGGTCACTGCACCCTTCACAGAGGTGAATCTCCATTTGCATATTGGCCGTTGTCCCACCCACAAAGGCAGCCCAGCACTGAAATGCTAGGCAGTTCTCCTCTGAACAAGAGTACCGTTAGCAATCCCAGACAAGTGTTTTGGCTTTATTGGGCCTCCTCCTAGGCACAGTGAGCAAGCGAGGTCCACGCCTGGATTACCCTTGGTTACGTAGGTGACCACGTTTTACAAAATTGAAAAGGAATTTGGGAGCCCCTTTATTGAGAACGAACATGCATCAAATACCCTTGGAGAGTCTCAGCTTCACCTCAGTGAGAAGGCCCAACAAGGCCAAACATGTCTGGGGTTGCCGATTGTACTCTTGTTCAGAGAAGAATTGCCTAGCATTTCGGTGCTGGACTGCCCTTGTGGGTGGGGACAAAGATATGCAAATGGATATTTTTATCCTCTGTGAAGGGTGCAGTGAGCTAAAACGTAGTTATAGACCCTCACGAGTGTAAGAAATTCCATAGAACAGGGTATTTGATCCCTGTTCCTTCTCAGTGGAGGGACTCTCGCACTCCTTTACTTTACAAGTGACTGGTTGGATTGCTGGATTTTACCACTTGACAACATATGCTGAATCCATGTTTGGTACAGCAGAAGAACTGCAATCAAACACCCAGTGGCTCAGTGTCTTTTGAAAACGAGATAGTTATTTATTTATGTTTAATGAATCGATTTTCCTCATGAAAATACATTGTCAAGTGGAACCATTTAGCAGTATTTGCTTGGAAAGGCTTGTAATTGTCCTGAAGTTGATGGTGAATCTCTGTCACTCGTTAATTTGGGTTGCACTTAAACCGAAAATATTGTATTGGAGGACAGGTAGGAGGGACATTGCATGTGACGAGGGCACACAGCTTGTGTGTATTTTATTTACACACCCATTGACTGCCTGTGGCTATGCTAACCCCTATAGCCATTCCCACCCACTACCTGCCCCTCCCAAAACACATCCTCTTGAGCTCTCTTTCAACTCGCTCTATCAAGAAGTAACATCAAACTCTAGCATGCAAGTGTTTTTTAAGCAGTCTGCTGAGAGTTAATGGCTTGATTGCAGCTGTAAACGTCTACTGGTGTAAAAAAAAAAAAGTCTTCACTAAGTGTTCCTTCCGCCACTTGATTTATACATATGCCCCTTGCACTGAAGTCCTGTTAAAAGCAAGCCATCAAAAAGTTTTGGCTTCAGTTATTGGGTTTTGCCAGGTACTGAAATCCTATGACCAGGTAATCCCTCCATTTTCCAGCTGTTGCAATCTTATGGCCAGTTAGTGCCTTTTGCATCAGTGCCTAGCAAATGCCTATCTCATTCCCATACCCCCACAAAAGCCCAAACCTTTGGTTTTGCCAGTACTTGTTTCATTTCAATCTGCAGACACCACGTTTCGTAAATCTCACAGATAAGCTTGCCTGTCGTTATTGCCTAGTGATCATTAAATCTGGATGAGTAAGAAATGGGTGTGCTGTGTGCATCTGAAGAACTGAGGGGGTGAGTGATTTTTTTTTTTTAGTAGTTATTTTTTTTATTTTTTTTATGCGTGGCTAATAGTTCACCATTTGCCATTTTAACCATTGCAAAAATAGCTAGCTAGCAGTGTGAAGTGGCCCAAGTCTAAGTTATTCCCTGTCACCTGGTCACCTTACCCCAGACCTGGGCTTCACATTTCTACATCAGTTGAAGTTTGGGAGTTGTAAGGTTGGACATGTCAACTGAATTACGAGGCAAAGCCCAATATTGTAATGACATGGCTTCATCTGGTAATCTTACTGGCATTTAAATTTAATAAAAAGAGTGGAAAAGCGAAACCTTTTGGAGCCCCCACGAGTCAGTGAGCTCCTATGGAATTTATATAGCGGTAACGATACAGCTTGATCTATCCGTTGCAGGCTCCACCCTCTGCAAGGTCAGGCCTTGAGTAAACCGGAGACAGTAGAGCAGTAGCGGCTGGTTGCCAATATCTAATCTGTGTCCTTTCACGACCACCATTGCTCACTCTAGAATGTCTCCAAAAATCCTCCCCACCATATCTCCGTCCCCTATGCCGGATTCTAACCCCTGCTTCTCTGTGGTAGACTCTGCAAACTTCTGGAGCTGATCATCTACTGGTCTTTCACAAGTAAGGACCCTGAGTAATTGATATACAGCTTGAGTCGAGAGGTGTCACATGATGGCTTTTGTAATAGAGATGTACCCAGATCTGCCCTTGCCACAGATGCAATCATCTTGGCCAGGTAGGGGTCCTCTGGGGTTCCAGAAATGTTGATGGCTAATGCCACTTGAGAAACCTAGTGTCTCTTAATAGCGGATCAAAATAAAGGGGATACACTTGCCTCTAGTTTGTCCACTAGGCTGCTTTAACACAGGCTATGATATGACCTCGTACTACTTTCGATTCCAAGACTACTGATGCTTTGTAAACATAACCATGCGACATTTCATCTGGGTTGGCTGTTTGGGAATGTCATAAATATGCCTTTCATCACATTTCTAAATAAGCAATACCGTGACATTTCGAGCAATGTTACTGGGAGTAATGGCCCGAGAAGGGGAGTGTTATTGCCTTAGTATCTTCCACCTAATGAGGGTAGAATCTTGTATTTTAAAACGTGATGCTGCATGTGATGTGCCAAGTCAAAATGAAAGGCCCCCAAGGAAGCAGTGAAGGAGGGAGGGAGGGGGTCGGAGGGGAATTTGTGCGAGCCCCTTTACACTTCATGATAGCTGACCGAGGGAAGAGAAGGGAGTGCTGAGGCTGATCAAGGTGAAGGAAAGTCAAGGGTTTGTGTTTTGGTGTGGATGGATCAGCAAGAGCAGGGACGGGCCAGAAGCAGCAGCTCAACAATCTGCGTGCGAGGGAACGTGTGCCTGTACAGTCTTATTTCTCTTAGACCTGTTTGGCTAAGCACCTTGCCGTGACTACTAATGTCCAATTTTAAACTATGGAAAATTATGCCATATGCTTAGCAAGGCACACCTTATGTAGTTTTTGCTATTCGCCTGAAATGAGTATATGCCCATTCAATCCTTTGTTTTGAAAGGTGCCTGATTTTAAGAATTGAGAAATCTTCCCCCTTTTATTTTAAAACTATATTTGAAATCCTCCCAGCATGTACGTAAAACATGTGACATTAATGTGGACATAATTGATGGAAAATTGACGTTGTTTGAATATCATGTTGAAGTTGGATTCACTGCACTACAGTTCCATGACAAAGTACTTGTTCTCCAGAAGTAATTCCTGCTTCCTGAGTGATAACCTGTGCCCAGGAGCTATTCTTTCTTGTTGTAAACCTTTATTCGGTGTAAGCCGATTAGGTACATCGAAGTACAAATAAATAAACTTGTATTAATAAATAAAGCATAAAAACATTGTTACACGTATTACATAAAAAAAAACAATCTTCACTACCAGTCAAATAAATACAATTATTAGTCGATTAAATCACCAACCCACAGGCCAGTTTCTCAAGTGGATCTCTGAAATGAGCACTCTGGAATCACTTTTGGTCCCATTGAAATGGCTAGACTGGCTAGGCTCACATTAACATATGCTAAGCATCGATCTTATTGTTTAAATCTTTTATCGTCCCATGCTGATGCAATACATCAGTTTTCTTCAGCCATGCCCTGTGGATAAACTTGGAGACCAAATAGACACGTTCAGATCTGTGGTCTTTTTACAAAGTTGCAATGCATGCCTAGTTGTAGAGATGCAAAATGCCGGTACAGGGGTTCTTTCGGGTTGGTGAGAAATAGTTGGCAATACTTTCTGCCCCATCACCACATTGGGGAAAATAGGGCTCCCACTCCCATCCCACCTCCTATAGTATTATTGAATTTGTAGGCAGCCCAACTGCAGCCTCATAAACTGGGCCCGTGCATATGCTGGTTCAATAACATTCATATAGTTTTCAAACCCCTAATTCTGCTTCAATTTTAGGTAGGCCCAGAGGGTAGGGCTGCAGAAGTTATCATTGCACTAGTCCGTTTATATCTGTGAAAAGCTACCTTCACTCTACCCTTCATATCTCCCTCCATAGATTGGGGGTTGTACCAGTATGTGGATAGCCCTAATACTACAAGCCACTTTTTGTTATTCACTAACCAACAAATCCTGTACCAGCCCAAATTCTGTACCAGCCCCCCCATTGATTATACATGCTCTAGGGCCCCACAATATTTCACAAGCTCCTTACTGCTCCGAGCCCAATAATATACTAGTCTGAGCCCTATTTCTTCACCAATACCAGGGAGATCACACTCCATATGGATGGTGGCGGTTGGAGATTTTCTTCTTTATACTGTTAAAGATGATGTATCGGTGTAGCCCCAGATCTCCGCTCCATACATCACTGTCGCCTTAACCTATGCTTGATACTATTTAACAGCTGTCCTATTGGGCCCCTGCCATGTCTGGGGTGATATATCTTTATCACCCCACTATTTTTCTGTAGGACAGTATTAGCCTTGTCAGTCTGATTTCCTCATCGTCCGCCCCCCCCCCCCCACTTTAAAACCGTAGTCCTACCAGGCTGCCTGTTCCAAAACTTTCCCATGCACCTCCAACTTCAGGGGTTTGGTCCCAGTCCTCTTTGGGGAGAAAACCATGATCTTTGTTTTGATGGCGTTGATCTCCATCTCCAATCCAAACTTATTGCATTCAATGGACAAGGCGGAATACGGTCCCATATGTATTGCAGATAAAAGAACTGTCCTCCGCAAAAAACAAAACTATTCTTTCTCTCCCAATTATCAACCCTTTGATGCCTGTAATTCGATGTTTGTATTCTTTTAAGAATACACTGAGCATGGTAGCGTCTCGCAAGGTGAAAGTCTGATCCCAACTAGTCATCTCTGTTCCACGTTCAAAGATCTTATCCTAGAGGTATTCTGTTAGTCATTCAAATTTGGGAAGATGGAATAATATTTAGGTCTGTGGCGCAAACTTTTTGAACAATCGTGCAGACATTCTTGGATGAATTGGTAGCTTAGAGTTGGGTAGAAATACAGAATTGGCAAAGAATGCCATCCCTGGAGCGTCCTACTGGGTGTAAACTATCTGCCAAACCAGTTGATGAGCCTCAGTGAAGCAAGGGCAACTGAACATTACCATTCCGTTAGCGGCGCTCCTGGGAAAGTGTTACTGTCACTATGGTGGTGGAGATGGACAGACCGCTCGCAAGGACCACATTAGCAGTTACTTTTTCCTGTAAAACATGCAGTGAAGATAGCCACCATGGAGATTTGGGGGTGAGGGGAGCCGCCCCTTTTCCATCTCTATAGCCAACCTTGAGCGTTGCGCAAGACGGATTGGTGAGCGGAGCCAATAAAGTGCAAAATTAAAGTTTTGGCATGGACATTGGGAAGTGGGTGCAGGAGAAGGCTTGAGAGAGACCAGGGAGCAGCTGAGCAGTCAACGGCTTGTCAGGGTTGTGCACCATTGCATGAGGTTGCAGTGCAGGTTCAATGAAACTTGATTTGCTGGTCCCAAGTGGTAACGTGCAATGATTTTAAACCTTGTACTAATTGAGCATTTGGCAAACTGTATTCCTGTTGCTGCTTGCTCACACCTTTTATGCCCATGGTATGACACTCTACTTGGAAATTTCCAGAAAATAAGAAATACTGACATTAAAAAAAGGAATACCGTAAAGATCTGACCTCCCAGCAGGATAAAGCAGCAAGTTAAAATATGAATTTAACAAGAAAAAACCTGTTGTGGCAAAGGAAGCCATGTTTGCTGCTACCTTTTTGGCCATGAGATGTTCCAATATGTCAAACCTGCATGCTCATGTACCCAGTGTAGTTCAATCAAATTACACATTCCGAGGTTGACATTAAAAATGACAAGTGGGACCCATGGGAAACATGTTAAAGGCCACTCCTGAATGTCTCCCAAGAAAATCACCAAAAATCTGCTTGCAGGTTTTTGGTCATTTTTGAAAAGGTTTTGGCACGTTTTCATAAATAGTAATTGCGCCCAAACTATGTCAATGAAGAAGTTCCTCTTGAAAGGGGCTTTCATGCAAATACAAAAAATACATTTTACTCATAAATAACTTGCTACCATAGTCTTGAATTCTCTTGGGTCTTGGGTTCTGATATCTGATACCTTTGTCTTATTTTAGTGAAATGGTAGTATAGAAGTATTGGTTCGTGAATGGCGCACAGAAGTACTGGTAATGGGTCACTTACAGTTCCAAAGATTTCTCCAATATTAATGGCTTGCTTTGTTTAGTGCAGGTGGTGGATCCAATTCACTGGGATCGTCAATGACCTTTTCATCGTTGACTGTGGCTACGTTAGAGTTGCAGTCAATAGTCCACATATGGGCTGTTGCTACATCCAAAACCCTTCTACTGACCGCATATAAGGAAGGGAGCCTTTAAGTCCGCTTCTTTCGCACTCATAATTCCTTTCACACCTGTTCTTGCAGGTATGTTTCAGAAGGTTATAAGTTACAGCTTTTTGTAGTGTTGGAACTGAAAGTAGTTCATCAATGTGGCGTTTACAGCCCCAGTGTCAAGGTCTCCACATATCTCCCTTGCTACATTTGTAAATACAGGCATAACGAAAGCTGACTTGCTGCGGCCGAGGGGATTGGGAGGGGGTACGGTTGGGCTGATACTACTGCGACTTTCTGCTTGGTTATAGTCTTGATAAAAATGTGATCTATTGCTATGTCAAGATTTGGCTGCCCTTTTTATGCCATATATGGTCAGGAGGACCTACACTCCTGCAACTACATAGGACGAAGACAAAACACTATTAAAGACAATCTGTTTGGTGTTCAAGTATTTTTTTTTTTTTGGGTTCCCCTTACTGAAAGAAGAGGTGGCCATCCTGTTAATGTGTGAAGGAATGACCTATTCTCCAGCATGGGGTCTGGCATGGATTCACATGCTCCTGAATATTCCCTGTCGTAAGGCTGGGAATCCTTGGTAAAGAAAAAATCAGTTTCCGTTTCACTTCTGAACTGTCTTTTTCCTAACAACCAATCACTGGTCTCTGGGTCATACTGCCCCCAGCCAATGACTGCCCTCTACCTAAGCCCCTCCTCTGGCAGATATCTTCAGATTTTTACTGCATGTTCGAGTGTTGGGAGTCCCCGTGCTATAGCTCTTGAGCATTTACCGCGTTTTGCGATTATTCTAAGAGTTTTACTCAATTCTTTTCGTTCAATCGAGCCTCAAGCTCCACCGATTAACGGGGACCAGTTTTCGGATTCTTCAGCGCCCGCTCGAGCGGATTTTCTATGAGTTTCTTCTGGGAGGATTCCAGAAGCTTCTTTGAGGCCTACACCGCTTGGATATGGCGGAGGAGAAGGAGGACTCAGCGCCTCTCTTCAAGGTTTGTCCTGGCTGCAACCTAAGGAACGTCTTTTTGGACGATGGGCATTCCCTGTGCCTCTACTGCCTGCATTCCGACCAGACGCATGTGGAGGACGACTGTGTAGCTTGTTGGGAGATGGTGCTGCGCACAAGGGCCGACCGACGCAAGCGCCTCAACGAGTGGCTGCAGGCCTAAGGCCCCTTGCTCTGGCTGAGTCCCGGCAGCATGCCTCCCCTGTCCTGAAGAAGAAACAGAGCGGTGTTCTAAGACCTTTTCAGGACGCCCCTCCCGCGGGGGCCTAACATAAAGCTAAGCACTGCAAGTACACTGCCTCCAGAAGCGCCATTGTGATGGGCTTCTCGGCGGCCAGCGTGAGCTCAGTGTCTCCAGCACCTTCAACCATGAGCCAGGGCTCCAGTTCTTCAAAGAAAAGGAAGTCGGACCATCCGGGCAAGCTTTTGGAGAAGACCCAAGCTGGACCGACGAAGGCCAAGGGGGAGCAGGGTCACGACCCTCCCCCTAAGGTGAAGGCTGCGGTCAAGACCGTGAAGGCCCAGGTGCATCAAACAAAGGCCCACACTTCCATCGAAGTAGTGGCGGCGTCCCTCGCGAAGGCCGCTGGGGCAGATTTGCAGGGCATGGCCCCTAAGGTTAGGGTATCCCTGCCTGCCAGGAGGGAGTCTTCTTTCCAGCCCATCGAGAAGACCCCGGGAAAGGTGATACCCATCATTTCACCGAAACCATCTACCCTGGTCACAGAGAAGGGGGGGGCACGGTTGTCCCCCAGGGCACATATCTTTCCTCAGAGGAAGACCTCACCAAGCTCCCTGTCCTCCAGGAGGGGAGATGTGTTGAGAGCAGGCCCTACGGGAAGGATCCCGATGAGACAGATGAGGAGCAACTGGGCGGTGACGACAGAGCGGATCAGCTTAAGCCTCAAACGCCCCGGTCCCTGTCACCTCCACCCAGCAGCCGCCTGGGAACATCTCAGTAGACATTCTGGTGGCCCTGGATACCCTGTGTTCCAAAATCCAAAGGTGGATGCCTCTTGGGCTGGCGGCCCCGAGGCCATCGGAGGAACCACCACCCAAGAGGAGGAGAGTTCATCCGCTGAGGGATGACCGAGCCGGACACAGCGACGACGGCAGCCTGGCGGATCTCCCGTCTCCGCCGCCCAGATCTTCACCGCCCGACGAGATTGGCTCATTCCATGCCATGATCTCCAGGGCCTCGGAGCTGGTCCAGCTTGTCCCAGAGGAGAAGAAGAAAGAGGGTTTCCTTTACCAACACCGGGAGGCGAAGAGGAAGACTGTGCTTTCGATCCCGTTATTGGATGACATTTGGGACAAGGGTTCATGAAGAACTCTTCGGCTCCGGCGAAGAGGGATCACTACGAGAAAAAGTACAGAGTGCTGGGCTCTGCGCCCAAGTGTTTACAGTCCCATCCGGCGCCAGACTTTGTGGCTTCGGCAGCGGCCAAGAAGTAGTCTTCGGGCTCATCCTAGCCGGCGGCCTTACGACAGGGAACTTTGGTTCAAGATGCGGGATTCAGCAAGATGTGCAACAGCGTTTGCCTTTCTTCGGTGAGGCTGGCTGAGGGCCACGAACTTCCGCCAGGATGTTCAGTTGAAGGCGTTGGACATGCCCTTCAACAGGGACAATTTGTTTGGAAAGACTGTGGACGATGCCATCAAAGCTGACACGGAGACAGCACGCACGCTTCAGCAACGGTGGCCGTCCTTTCGGACTTCTGGACGGAAATCCCAAAGTTTCTCGAAAGGATTTGGAGGAGGTGTCTCGTTCTAGACAACCCCCCCAACTCCCCCCACACCCCAGGCTCATCGGACCAGGAGACCTAAAGGGACCGCGCCAAGTCTGGAGGTGGACGTTGTCTCCAAGGCGGCGCTTCGCCATCGAAACAAGATTGAACCGGCTGTGGAGTCGGGCCCCCACCCATGCACCCCGGTGGGAGGCCGGCTGGCGAACTTAGTCAGCGTGTAGAAGACCATCTACACCAACCATTTGGTGCTGAACGCTCTCGCCCACGGACACACCCTAGAGTTCCAACAGAAGTGTCCAAAGATACCACCAGTCACTTGTCGGGAAAACCACATACCTCCGCTGCGGTTGGAGGTATGGGCCATGTTCAGAAAGGGGGCGATCTAGCTCGTCCCAAAGAAACTCCGGGGCTCTGTCTCGTTACTGCCTCATCAGAAAGAACACCGGCGGTTGGAGGCCCATTCTGGACCTCCGCCGGCTGAACAAGTACATCAAGTCCCAAAAGTTTCAAATGGTGACTCTTCAGCCCATGCTAGGACAGCTAGAAGAGGGGGATTTTCAATCGTCGCTGGACTTGGAAGATGGCCATTTTCACATCCCCATACACAAGGGACACCGCAAGTATCTGCGCTTCGAAGTTCAAGGACATTATCAGTTCAAGGCCCTCTCCTTCGGGTTGAAGTCGGCGCCACAAGTGTTCTCGAAGTGCCTGGCCCTGGTGGTGGCGCAGCTACGTCTAAGAGTGATCCACGTGTACCCTACCTGGACGCCTGGCTCATCCGGGTGAACTTGAGGGACATCGCTGCCGACCACACGGCGAAGACAGTCCAACTCCTGTCGGAAATAGGGTTCTCGATAAACTTTGCGAAGTCCTGCTTGACTCCATCGCAGGATGCACTGTTTCTGGGAGCCCGACTCAACAGTTTCGTGGCTGACGTCTCCGTCGGAGGAAAGGACCACGGCCATCTTGGGCAATGTACAACGGCTGTTGGCCCTGAAGGTCGCAAGGGTAAGATCCATCAAGTCCTTACTCGGCATGATGTCGTCATGCATTTACCTCATTCGGCTGTGCAGGCTGCGGATGCGTCCGCTGCAGGAGTTCGTCGACGCCCGCTGGATACAAGTGGGAGGGAGGTTCGAGGACAAGATCACCACACTTGACGAGAGTTTCCATCGAGCGATATGGTGGTGGGGAGTGCGTGCTCATCTGTCCGCAGGCGCAGATTTCCAGATCCCACCTTGTCAGGAGACGATCACGAAGGATGCCTCCCTGGAAGGATGGGGAGCGCATTCCGGATGTCTTCATGCAAGAGGCCTGTGGCTGCCGGAGAAGTCGTTGCACATGAACGTGTGGAGCTGCGGGCATTGTTCTGGGCCCTCAAGGCCTTCCTTCTGTCCCTCAAGGGCAACGTGGTAAGGGTCTTCACAGACAACACCACCACGATGTTCTACATCCAGAAGCAGGGAGGAACCAGGTTCCCAGCCCTATCCAAGGAGGCCCAGGATCTGTGGGTTGGGCCGTTGCCCCGGGGATGTTTCTGGTGCCCTTCCATCTAGCAGGAATAAAGAACACCATTTCCGACTCACTCAGCAGGGAGCTGCGCTCGTGCCACGAGTGGGAACTGCGTCTGGACCAAGTGGATCAACTTTTCCGACTATGGGGCAAACCCCAGATCGACCTGTTCACGACGGCGGCGAAATCCAAGTGCCAGAGGTTCGTCAACAGGATTCCCCAGCCTAGGAGCATGGGCGATGCTTTCTCGTTCCTCTGGGACTGCCTGTTCCTGTATGCGTCCCCCCCCCCCCGTTGCCATTGCTACTGCGACTCGTCAACCAACTCAAGAGGTCCCGGTGCAGGATGATCCTCGTCGCACTGGCGTGGCCGAGACAGATCTGGTTCCCGGACCTTCTGGAATTGTGGGCGCCCCCCCCAGTCAAACTATCGACGGACGCAGATCTTCTCTCCAGAGAAGGAGGTGCCATCCTCCATCACGACCGGGGTCTCTGAACTTGCAGGCCTGGCTCCTGCGACACTAGAGTTTGGAGGGTACGATATCCCGGCAGACTGCAAGGAGGTGCTTGCAAAGGCCAGGGCGTCCTCAACTCTCGTGCTATGGACACAAATGGAAGAGGTTCTGTCTGGTGCCGTGCACAGAAGATTAACCCTCTGCGAATTACGGCCCCTCAAGTGCTGCTGTACCTGCTGTCGCTGGCCAAGGCGGGGCTGGCTCATGCCTCCATCAAAATACATCTAGCGGCGATTTCCCGCTACACCAGAACTACGGGACGATCATCTCTGTGGTCTCATCGCCTGGTGAAGGAGTTTATGAAGGGACTGTTCAGTTCATTCCCGCCGGTGAAGGCTCCGGCCCGGTGTGGGAGCTCAACGTGGTGCTGACCAGGCTCATGGGGGCACCTTTCGAGCCTCTGCATTTGGCACCGTTGAAGTTCCTGTCGTGGAAAACAGCTTTTCTTGTGGCCATCACCTCCGCACGACGAGTGGGAGAGATCCAGGCCCTATCCTGCAAGCCTCCATACTTGACTTTTCACGAGACGAGGGTGGTGCTGAGGACGCACCCCTCCTTCATGCCCCAGGTGCCGCCGGACTGCCATCTCAATGAGCCCTTGGTGTTACCAGTTTTCTTCCCTTCGCCTTCGTGCCGGCCGAGAGAACTTTGCACTCGCTGGATGTAGCTAAAGCGCTGAAGTTCTACGTGGACCGCACAAAGAGTTTTTTCTGAAGACATCACAACTGTTTGTGAACTTTGGACCTGTGAACCAAGGGAAGGCCCTCTCGAAGGCTTCCATTTGCAGATGGCTCTCCGGCTGCATCATACACTGTCACCGGTTGGCAAACCGACAGTTGCCCGGGCATTGGCAGGTCTATTGCAGCTGTAGTATGGGTGATGAAACAAGACCAGGAGGTCGGTAAGTTTGGCCACAAACCTAGACGGACCTGATGATGCTAGCATGGTGGCTTTTGATATGATTAATGCAGGGATCAAAATTAAGATTGGATAAGCAGGAGCTAAAGCAGCTCCTGTGTTTCCAGCATTAACCAGTGACCAGGAGCTACCACCGGGGAAGGAGGAGCTAGTACCTAGCATTCCGCAAATGTACTTCCATAATTTATGTTGTATAGATGTGTCCTTATGTTTATTTTGCACAGAGTCATATTCACGTAGGAGTGCTTGTTTGGCATCAGATGTGGTGAGGAGCGAAATGTAGCTCCTGGTTAAGCTCTGCTAGACCCCAAGCAGGAGCTAAAGAGCTAACATCTCCCCTCAATTTCGACCCTTTAGTGCCATGCTAGGCCCTGATTGTGTGAATGAAGCTGGCTAATGTGGAGTTCCATTGAAATATAAGTCAGTACAAAACATTGTTTTCCGATGTAAGGCCTAGTGAATGAACAAAAATGCCCCCCACATCACACAAGCTAGTTTCAATCTCTTGCTGGTCCCAAGGGAGCAGGAGGCCATGGTATCGTCCCCACGGGGGCAGGTGGTGACGTGGTCGGACTATGAGATGGTCACGACGGTATGGTGAATAGAAGGGAGGAAGGGACGGCCACATTGTCCTCCGAGACCCACTATTTCTGGACTTTCTGCAGATAGAGATCACTCAATATTTTAATAATAAACACAGGGGGGGGTGCAGCTGAAGATTGTGTGGGAGGCAGCCAAGGCGACGGTGCAAGTCATTCCGATAGCGGAAGAGGCCTGTAAAAAGAGGGAAAGAACGCTGATAGGGAGGGTGCGGGAGGAATTGAGACATGAGGACAAGGCTAACAAGACCGGGAGTGGCCGGAGAGGGATTATTTGAGACTGTGGGATAAGAGAACGGAACTACACTCACTCTTGATGTGGCAAAGAAGATGCGCTATACAAAGATTCTACGAGGGAGGTGATCGAGTAGGGACACTGTTGACAAACCGGGTCAGAGAATGCAGGGTGACGGGTGAGTCCACCGGCTGAAGAACGAGAACAGGGAGGTAATTGGACCCAGGGGAACCACCCCAGAGCACTTTGTGGACTACTTCGAAACATTGTATTCCCAACCAAATAAACTGGGGGAGAGAGAGGTCAAGGAGTATTTGGGTAAACTCTCCATCCCGCAGCTGACGGAGGAAAAAACTCAGCTGGAGACCGATATTACAAGGAAGGAGGTTAAGAGGGCGATAGGCCAGCTAAAGTCAGGAACGATGCCAGGGGGGGACAGCTATACAGCTGGCTTCTAGAAGCAGTTCCAAGAATTTCTGGCAGGGCCCCTAGTGAGAGTTTCTAACTCCATAAGACAAGCAGAGGATACGACCCCTACATTTTGGGAAGCACTCATAAAAGTGATCCCTAAGCAGGGTAAGGACCAGACGAGCTGTGCCTCCTATAGGCCTCTATCCTTGCTCAACGTAGATGCGAAGATCATCACAAGAAACTTGCCGTCTCGCATAAAGATGAATCTCCCCTGCCTGATACACCCAGACCAGACTTGATTCACCCAAAACAGATGATTCTATATGCCATGACGTTCCCGGCCAAGCTCAGAATGCAACATGCAGGTAGAGCCAACTTCTTAGAAACCTGGGGGACGCCACTGCTTACATCGAACAGAATATCCTGATTCCGTCTGGCAATGATTGACGTTGACATTGTTCATTTGATCATACTTCACGTCCACCAGGTTACTACCTTTTTTAAGGCATATTTTCAAAAGGCCCTCGATGTTCTATCTTACTCCGTAGTGCAGATCGTGACATTTCATCGTTCAGATGTTCTTGGTTGGGTGCGCATGTTGCCTCCCACTGCTTAAGAATGGGTTATTCAAGCAAGGCACTCTCAAGTTTGGGGGGTGGTGAGGGTGAGGGTGAGGGTGAGGGTGAGGGTGGGAGTTTGAGGGAAGGAATTGGGTGTTTGAAAAGGGAAAAAAACAACGGTCGGTTTTGGGAAACTACACTTTTTTGGTTCTTGCATGGACCAAGTGGGAATTATGGGATTTGCATGGATTAGACTGCTCACATGGAACGTTCTTGGACTGAGCAACCCCACCAAGGCACGGAAAATATTATCTTATGTCAAAAGGCAAGGCATAACATCCAGATCCTAATGCTACAAGAGACCCATGCCCTAGCCAAAGTGGTTGACTCATTCGCCCGTTGCTGGGGACCTCAAAGACTTAGTACGGACTACTCGTCACAATAGTGGGGGTTATTCCTCTTGTCCATTATGCCCTTGGCTTCCAGATGTCTAAATCAACTGTTGATCCACTGGGAAGGTATGTTATTATGTGGGGGAATCTGAGGGGACATCCTATTGTCCTTATCGATACATATGGGCCGAACATCGACGGCCCCGACTTTTACCTCAAGATAGTCAAGCTAATATCCCCTTGGACAAAACTAGGGTACTGTGTGGTGGGGAAACCCTATACTTAACCCGTTGATGGTCAGAAACTCTAGGAATTTCGCACACCAGAGAACTGCATACTATCCTTCGGTGCATGAATCACCTACCCCTCATTGATGCCTGGAGGTAGCTACACCCCCAACTAGAGGAATATACCTTCTACTCTTCGGTCCATGATTCCGGCTCACGCATAGATTACTGGCTATACTCCCCAGGCTGTGTCCCATTCACAACGGACTGCTCCATCTTCCCTTGCACCATCTCGGACCACTTGCCAGTACTACTCGAGAGCCAATTGACTTGGCAGGACCCCAGCCTCTGGCTATGGAGGATGCCCCCACTCTACTGCACTACACCACAGTAATTGACCCACTGAGTGGAGATACTGGAATTCTTCAACTGTAATAAGGGATCTGTGAGGTCCCTATCAGTGGTATGGGAATCCTTCAAGGTCTGGATGAGGGGCCATATATTGGCTCTACATGGTTCCCTAAGACTCGTACGCCAAGAAATGCACCGGACTGAGATCCAGCTACGGACATTAGAGAAGACATGCCCCATCACCGAAGGAGAGGACACTTGCCCTACTTCATGCCCAACTGGACTAATTCCACAGACGAGCAGATTGTGAGATCCTGTACATCACCGCTCCTGCCAGTATATATGGGGAGGGGGACAAAGCTAGCAGATCTCTAGCTAGACTGATTAAATCCAAAAACCATATGCAACCAATTGCCAGTGTGTGTGTGTGGGCGGGTGGGGAGACGTTTGGGGGGGAAAACGCAATCAACAAGGTGTTCACAGAATTTTACTCAACATTGTATGCTAATGCTGACAGTTTCGGCTAGTGATCGCACCAGATCTATTGATTCGGTCCCACTTCCCAGGCTTTCTCCCGAGTCATGTGCTGTAATGTAATCCCGTTTGACCCTTGAAGAGATGGGGCAAGCGATCAGAGACTTTGCAGCTGGGAAGGACCTGGGCCCGGATAGTCTCCGTATTGATCTCTACTAAACTTACTTACAAAAACTTGCCCACTAAACGGCTTGCACTATGGGAGGAGGCCATCGTTGCTGGGACACTCCTCCTGTCATTAAGGGAGGCAGTCATCTCAGTCTTGCTCAAACCTAACATACCCCTGCAGGAGGCTTCATCATGTCGCCCGCTCTCCCTAATCAATTTGGACACAAAAATGTATGCCAAGGCCATAGCAAATTGTTTAATGTCCCATATGAATCACCTGATCAGTTGGGAGTTATCCCTTCCAGATCCACTTCCCTGAACTTACGTAGACTATTTGCCATCATCTCCCAACTAGACCCTAAGGCCAAAGTAATTGCAGCCTCGCTTGACGCCGAGAAAGCATTTGATTCGGTGTGCTGGAAGTATGTTTGCTGTCCTTGGTCGGTTTGGGTTCGGCCCCCAATCCCTGAGCTGCATTCAACTACTGTACAACGACCCATGGTCAGAACAAATCGCACCCTCTCGCCCAGGTTCCTCCTCTGTAGAGGCACACGGCAGGGATTCCCCTGCTACCCCCTTATAATCACCTTCACTATTGAATTAATGGCGGCACTGATTTGACAATAACACTCCGACCGGGGTGTACAGATAAGGGGCCCTCCCCAACTCATATCATTATAAGCTGATGACACCCTATTATGCATCAGAGACCCCGAGACCAACCTCACCCCAGTCATGGAAGACGCTAACGAATTCTCCAGGTACTTGGGATACGAGGTCAACGCTTCTATCAGAAATTATACCACTCACCCGTGGAGTGACTCACATGGGGGCAATACTGTGTTTCCGTTGGTCCCCTATTTCAGCCCCATACCTTGGGGTGGTAGTAGCCACCAACTGCCAAACCCTGTACTCTGCTAACTATGAGCCGTACATACTACAACTGGAAGCCAAGCTT
The DNA here is from genome assembly GCF_040938575.1 of Ambystoma mexicanum. Lineage (NCBI taxonomy): Eukaryota > Metazoa > Chordata > Amphibia > Caudata > Ambystomatidae > Ambystoma > Ambystoma mexicanum. Next base: position 1,016,229,502 of record NC_090932.1, read on the forward strand.
AAACTCTGGTACAACCTTCCGGTATCAACCTGTGGCCACGTAGCATTACTGAAAATGATTGTGCTGCCTAAACTTTATATTTATTCAGCAACTTACTGCTTTGGCCGGGGAGGGCCTTCTTTACCAGATTACGATCAATGGTATGGCATTTTTCTGGAATAATGGTGCAAACAGAATGAGCTGGGTGAAAACGGCAGAGCAATACGACACTGGAGTGCTAGCGGCACCAGATTTCACACACTATTACAATGCGGCACAAGCCCAATTTGTGGGTTACTGGTTCGCTGGCACCGAGAACCATGCATATCTGTGTCGAAAAATATGCTTCCTCCCCCACCGATCTTCGATATTTGCAAAATCCTACAGTGATGGCACATCTATTGACCCGGTGGGAAGTACTGTAAAAGCCTGCTCTATAACATTCAGGAGAGTTGATATTACTATCCCTTATTGCAGCACACCCTCCCCCCCTCCCCCCCTTGTGGAATTATCTTGTGTTGCCCCCACGCATGACCCAGCATTACAAAGAGCATGGGATCCCCAAGGACAACTAACACTGGGGGCGGGGGGAGGGGGGAGACATGTTTCCTGATGGAACATTCGTACCACTTGCCGACTTCCTAGCCAAGTTAGGGCAAGGCCCCTCTAAGGCCCTGCAATACCACTGGATGAGAGCGGCATTCTGCCAACGGTGGCCCTCTTTCCCGACTGAACAGATAGTCCATCCATTCATACATGCCGTTATGACGCCATACAGGGTTAGTTGTGGCACCTCTAAATTATATAGAATCATACAAATCCATACCCAAAATGTAATAAAATGAAGGCCATATGGGAAAGAGTTGGGCATAACATTGGAAGACACACAATGGGTATGTCACTGCCATCTTACCAAATCAGTGTCCCTCAACGCAAATTTGAGGCTAATACAATTCAAGATCCTAAATCATCTACATTTTACCCCCCAAAAATGGCGATATTCTCCCCTGGTCAAGCGGCTAGCTGCCCCAAATGCCATACGACTGAGGCCGACTCATTCCATATGTACTGGACATGCTCACTTATTCTCAAGTTCAGGGTAGGGATAGAAACACCTTGACAGACATGCTAGACATTCCCATCCATCCCAAACCAATAACCAATAAATTACTTACTCAGCGATATCGGGAAGGTGCACATCAAGACACAAAGGCTATTTAATGTGGCCTGTGCCGGGGCAAAATGAAACCTGATTGTATTCTGGAAATCTAGGACAGCTCCCACCTTGCAATCGTGGCTTAAAGACCTGACCTATAGTAAGGAGTGTGAGGAGGGCTTTATTACTCTTTTGTCCCCCATGAGCAGACCCAAAGATATATGGGCCCTGTTTTACTCTTACTTGGCTGAACACGACAACGCCCCCAGGCATACTGTGATGATTGCGATCTCTGATGCATGTAAAGGTAACAATTTTAAATCATGTATTTACAGAAACCGAAATAGGTGCTATGTGACATGCAAATGTGCTCTAGCCTTGTGACTTGTGACTGTAATTTTAAATCGTTTATGCTTATTTTTTACTACAAAAATAAAAAAAAGTTAATGAACAAGGGAACCACATCTTAAATCAAGCTATCATCCATTCTTCCCTTACGGTCCAGTGCTTAAATTTGTGGGGGTGTTTGCTCAGCCCTGCCATTTACTTCTGAGCCCCAGCAGTTATTGTCTCAGACTCAGTTTGATTATGATGTGGCGATTTGGCAACTTTATTATTTTAACTCTGTGAAGGCATCATGAAGCAAAGCACAGACAAAAGACTTAAAGTTCAAAATAAGATTTATTAAAGTAAATGTCAGGATGGCTGAATGCTTAACTTGCCCCATGCTAAGGTGGGATTTCCCGACCTGAACAAAGCTAAGGAAAGTGTGAGCCAGAGTTTAATTTAAGACCGCATTTGTAGTTCATCAGGAATACGTTGGAGGAACATCCAGTCGAAAGAACGTTACCAGTTTGGTAACCAACTTGTTCTTCGAATAGATTGTGTCCTCCAACGTATTCCTCATCTATGACATGTAATGTCCAAAGATGTGCTGCTTCGGATGACCCTCGACGGAGGCCTTGAAGGGACATCAACTCGACGCAAGGGCGCCTTCTGCCGAAAAGATTTCCGCAGCAGCACAGTTGAAAGACCGTTACCAGTTTGGTAAGTAACATTCTTCTCTGTCCCCTCTCCAGATCTATGGACTTCTCATCTCTACTCTCTCTTCTTTCACTTCCTCTCCCATTAGTAGTGGCACCAAGTGGGAAGACCTCTTGGGTGGCTTTTCATCCTCACATTGCATCGTTAATCTCTAAGGCACTGGCAGTATACTAGTTCATGGTACCCAACCTCCTTCTCTTTGACTGGATCCTGCCATCCCTCATTAATTTCCTTCCTTCTGCTGCCTCACTCCCCCTCTGACCGGAGTACCACGCCCCTGTACTCCTCCTCAGAAAACCTTCAAAGGCAGATACCTCCTCCACCTGGCGACTCAACGCCCGCTCAGCCAACAAACGCTCTGCTGACGTCTGCCTCCTTTTTGAAGACACTGACTTTGACATTCTCACTCTCACAGACTTGGTTAAATGCCAGCTCAGTCATTGCTTTTGACTCCATCCTCCCTGATGGCTTCAAGATCATTTCCAAGCCTCGACCTCACTGTGCTTGCGGTGCGGTCGCCTTAATCTATCCGGAGTGGGTTCCTTCTTCCATTGTACCCACCCAACCCTATCCCTTTTAAAGCCTGGTTTGCAAGTTGGTCATCTCTCTTCTCCACTCTGACCATTGCTACCATTTACTAGCCTCCAGGCACTACCACCATGTTCATCTCTGAAAGGCTGATTTCTGCTCCCCCTTACTTTCAATCACGTCCAACCGCCTCCTCTTGGGTGACCAACATGGACTCCCCTATTTCAGCATCCACTCTTTTCATTGTCCTCTGCGCCTCTTTCCCTCTCTATTCTCCCCTCCGGTCCAACCCACTCGGTTGGACACACTGACCTCTCTCGTTTTTTTTTTTATTTTTTTTTTTTTATTTTCTCCTCTCATCCCACCTGGGTCCCTTCAGCCATCCTACCACACACTGAAAAGCCCTGCCAACCTCGTTCTTAAACATCTGCCCGATGAAACGAGTGTCAGCTGCTGCCTTTGCTTCTACCATCATCCCCTCTACCCCCTACCACCGACTCTGCTCTCAGCAACCTTCACTCAGCCATCCCCAATGCTCTTGACATCCTTGCCCCAGTCATGAGAATCAGCCTTAAGCCCGCCTCTAAGCTTAACACCCGGTATGACTCCGAACTGACATCCCTGAAACGAGAGTGCGGAAGGAAGTGGCAAACCTCAGGTTCACCCTCTGACAAACTGGCCCGCCGCCTTCTCCAAAGGCAACACAGACTCCACGCGTGCCAAGAAAAGGGCCCACATTCAGGCATGGGTATCTGGTCCATCCAATAACATGGCTGAACTTTTCAGAATCTGCAGGGAGCTAGCCAACCCTTCCAGTCTCCCCCTACCCTCTTCATTCACAGGCCCTGTGCAACGCACTGGCCACGCACGTTGCCACCAAAACTCAGGACATCCTGAACACCCTTGTCCCTCAACTGCCAAACCCATCCCACACCCCCTTGCCTCCCTTGGCCACTCACTCTCCTCCTTCACCCCTGTCAAGTTACCAGAGTTGTCCACTCTTTGAAGGTTTCTTCCAACCGGTTTCCCCCTGCTCGTCCATAACCATCAAGGACAACATTGGCTCTCTTGCACCCGCACTCGCAGATTTCTGCATCCACTCTTTCGCCACTGGTTGTTTCCCCTGCCCTCTCAAGCACGCCCGTGTGCACCTGCTCCTGGAAAAACCTTCAGCTGACCCTACCTGTCCATCTAACTACTGCCCTGCCCAATCACCCCCTTCCTGAAGAAACTGCTGGAGAAGCTGGCCTTGCCCCAACTCGCACACTGAACTTGGCAGTTGTCTCCACAACCACCAATCTGGATCCCGAGCATCCAGAGGCACGGAAACTGCTCTTCTGACCACCCGTGAAGAAATGCTTGCATCCCTGGACTCCGACTCCCCAGCTGTCGTCCTCCTACTTGATCCCTCCTCTGCCTTGGACACTGTCAACCATTTCATCCTCATACAATGGATCCACAATACCCTTGGTATCTCGGAAAAGGGCACTGCAATAGCTGACCTCTTTCCTAACGGACCGCTCTTCCCAAATCATCTTGGGCACCTTTTCCTCCTACTTCCTTCTTCACCTGTGGTGTCCCCCAGGGATCTATCCTCTCCCCCTGGCTCTTTAACATCTACCTTGCTCAGCTGGCACTCCTCATCTCCTCCTCCTACCCCAACATACAGTGTTATGCAGATGACACTCGACTCTTTTTTAGACTTCCTGCTGACTCACTCACACCTGGTGCACTTCCAATGATATGTGCCTCAATGCCAGCAAAACGGAGATCCTTCAGATTGGGACGTCTGCTCCCTCCTTCTTCCCTTCTCTCTGGCCTCCCACCCTGAGCTCTCCCCCTGCTCCTTTTTCTGAAGCCAGAAACATTGGTCATATTTGACTCCTCTCTCCTTCCTCCCTCACACTCGGGACATTGCTAAGAAGTCCCACTTACAACTCTTCCTTCTCAAAGGAATTCTCCCTTTTCTCACTTTCCACCAGAAGCTCAGTTTCCCGAGCTTTGCTTCTCTCGGCTGGACTATTGCAACAGCCTCCTCCTCAATCTCTTCCACTCTGTGACCCCTTCAGCTAATCCAGAATAGAGCAGCAAGACCTATCCTTAGGGACCGCATCATTCCTTCCCTACAAAGTCTCCACTGGCTCCCGGTTGCTGCACGGTTCAAATTCAAATCCTTCTGCATCATCCACAAAGCTTTCTGTGGCCGTGGACAAAACTATCTGAAACTCTCCTTCTAGACCTCTGTTCCTCTGGCACCAACTCCCTGTATGTAAAGTGTTTCACTAAACTGGGAGCAGGAGGGTGTTCGATTTCCTCAGCTGGATCCCTCCTATGGAACAGCCTCCCCACCCCTCTGCACCCCTCCAATACTTTCCTCTTTTGCTCCTCCTTCCCTCCCTTGCTAATCTCACAGTTGCTGTGATTGGTGTCTTGGACACTTATGCATCCTCAGGGCCCCTGACCACTCGCATCCAATCTCCCCAGCTTCTGTCTACCTCCTTCAGCACTTGCCTCGGCACAATCTCTGCACTGGAGACTTGGTTTTTTCCACCCAACGCGACTCCTTGCTGCATAGCACTTGCCACTCCGTGCACTTCATCTGGGACTCGCCCTCGAGCACGGACATCCCAGCACCTACCCCACTGCCCTCTTCCTTGTTGCACTTGCATGTTCTGAATACTCACAAGGCGTAGTAGGTCTAGCCGTCACTTCCCCCACTGTATTTTTTGTAAATTTGAATTGTACTGCAATCCCACGTTCCCTCCCTGTTGCCCTGTGGGCGCTTTGCAACAGAATGTCTGCTGTATAAGCACCTTACAAGCAAATAAATGTCTTTGACTTCCACACTTCGAGATTCCCTGGTCTAGGTGCAGTTGTCGGACCACACGGTCCACCCATTGCATCTAGTTCTTCTGTTTTGCCCCTGTGTACAGATTCACCTTCATTTGTCAGCCTTTTGACTTTGCCATCATGTGTTACACACCTATGTGCCAGTCTTTGGCCTTTTAGCACTGTACTCATTCAGAAGGTTCCCTGTATTGTTGTGGTTTGGTTCATGCCCCACCGTTCTGTGACACTCGTTCACACTTGCTCTCTTCTATGAAGATTGCATTTAATTGGGCACTTTCCCCCGCTATAAGTTTTGGCCATATTCAATATGCATAGCTTGTTCTTGTTTCACGTTTTCATTCAGCTGGATGTTTAAGATCCATATTTTATTCTTTGGTTCGAGTTTTCATTCTGTTCGGTATTCGATCACCATTATGCAGCAGTTCATTGTTTTTGCGCAGCCTTCCGAGGGGCCCCGTCATCGAGTGACCTGCCTGACACTCACCGGCTTCTGGTGTCCTCTCTGGCGGCTCCTACTGCTTTCGGTCTGCTTATCCTGTTGGCAGACCGCCTCCTGCGAGCCTTGCTTGCACTCCTGTGTGTTCGCCTGCACACTCCGGGGTCTCTGGTTCCCCGACAGGCACGTGGGCGGTGTCCCGCCTGCCTGAAGAATCAGCAACACGCTTCCCAGTATTGAGGCTCCCATAATCTGTGATGGCCCTAAGGCTAAACTGGCTTTGGGCTCCACAGCTCCTCTGGGCATCGGCCGGTGTCCTGGGATCCTCGCAGGCCCCACTTTGGCCTTCTCTTCACGGGGCTCCTGCTGGTCAGTGGGACAGGGGTAACAATATCCCATGAGTGCGTTTGGGATGGGGGATTCTTCGAGAGAAGGGAATGTGGAATGCCATGTCTCGGACATCTCGGCCCCAATCGCCAAGGACCCTCCACCCAGGTGATCCTCCCTTGCTTCTCCACCCCCAGGATCAAGATCCAAAAGTGATGGCCTTTCCCTGGTCACCTGCAAAGAGAATCCAAGGGGAATAGATGCAAGAACATCCTCGGGTTTCTCACAACTGCGATTCACATAATAAACACCTATAAAATCATGTAAATGATTGTGTTTAAAGACACACTTAAACATTTGGCTCATGTCAAGACACAATGAGCATGTTTTTTTTATGTGTATGTTGGCTGGTAGTTGTAAATCGCACATTTGCCGAAGTGGGTACATCCATCAACCACACTAAGCTGGCGGGAGTTGCCGCCTTAACCCCATATGTTGCCAGCATGGGGGACAGCCATGGGTGGTGGCAAAAGTGAGCAGGGAGCTGCCCATCCTGACATGTCATGGGCGTGTTGGAAAATATTTGAGACCTGGCACTTATTTCTTTACAAATTATGCACTGCTTACGGATAACGCCATTTCAGTGTAATGATACAGCATGTGTTGCGTATTCCCATTAGGAAAAGTTAACCAATAAGACCAGACTACCTTGACCTGTCTGATTGCTCTAGCACATAAACATGACAGTTATGGAGATGTATTGTTCTAATAGACAGAATAAGATGGCATGCATCACATCTTCCTTAGTCATGCACAAGCATTGTTCATTAACCAGCATCCTCTCCTATTACACACAGTGCCAGCTAAAGATAACATATTAGTTCTTAAGCTAAATAGACTTCCCTAATGTCCATATTTTTCACACTAGGTCAAGTACTCTTCAAAAGAATGTTCGAATTTAGTGGGAGCTAATTAATGTAATTAATCATTTATAGCGCGCTGTGACAAATTGAGGGATTCAGTCACTTTCCCTAAATGGGGGTGGGAAATCCCCTTCCTGTGAGGATAGGGAGGTGAGCCTGCTATGTTACTGTTAAAGGTATTTTTACCACGCATCGTCATCACTGGAGTGGTCCCCAGGCACTCTGGTGGATCTGAAATGGAGAGTGTGAAGAAATGAGGGAGGTGGATGTGGGGTGGGGATTAGTAGGGTGTAGTGGGAATAGGAAAGTGAGAGTTGTGATGTCCCGTAGGCAGCTTCAGTTCGGTTTGCACCGTTAGCTGAGCTTAAGTGCAGTTTTCGGGTCTGTGCTGTTGTGCCAGGTTATGTGTTAGTCTGTTTTTCCCCCAATTCCCTAGGGGTGGCGGTAAGCGGGACCTCACAGGGAGCGAGGCTCCTCTTGGGGATAGGGACTCCCTTTCCAATGAGCCTCACATACTCAATACAATCCCATCAGCTGACGGACAGTGAGACTCACCTTATGTATGATATTGCAATGTAGATAAAGAAGAAAAGCATCAGTCTGTGCCTAAGAACATAGGAGGGATGAAGAATGCCTGTCTCATCATTCATTTGAGATGAAGAAACCTAATGGAGTTATAAGGAACACAACTGCAATACAAAAGGACTATTCTAAGAAGCCCCTGCATTTGGTGATCAAAATGGGAGGACCAAGTGAACCAGGGAGAGAGAACCGGGGGTTTCAGACTGGCAGGAGGAGGGAAGCTGGTATCTCTGGGAGAATGCTGGTTTGTGAGTTGGCAATCAACAGGAGAGAAGCAGTGCCCGGGGTGCACTATGTTGAGAACAGCATACCGAGAGGATGTTCAGATGCTGGTGGCCCTGAATAGGGCTGATGGCGAGCTGCACCTTGATGTGTCTGGAGTACAGCACGCTAAGAAAGGACCGCGACGGGTCTGCCAAACTGAAGAGAATTCCAGGAGGGAGCAGAGCTTGAGAGGCGGTGGCAGGAAAGGGGAGAGACTGGAGAACCCTGACATTGCCGACACCACACAGAAACCGAAGAATGTCCATGTAGACAACAGAAAAAGGGCTGTCCTGACTAACAGAATCGAATCAAGGAAGAACGCTGACCCAGTTATGCAGCCCCATTACACCCTAGGTAAAGGTCAGAGCTGGGAATGGGGAGTGAAAGTAAAAGGGGACAATGATATTAATGAATGCTGGGAAATGGAATATAGATAATTGAGTAATCCTACTCGTCACAGTGGACATCAAAAGTATAAAAAGAGTGAGAACCAGACTAGATGTATTTGGAGCCTGACTACACTCTGGGGAAGGGGGGGAGGGGGAATTGCTTCACCCATTTAGAAAGAACCAGTTTAAGGAAGAGCTTGTGGTACGGTAAGGAGGTGAACAATCGTACCCTTTCCCCTTGTGGGAACTGGAGGCTCCAGGGTATTTGACCTCCACCAGCAATTCCAAGGTAGACCCTCTTCCACGTGGCAGGAGGATAAATCAAACCATTTTGGTAGCCTAAAAAGAACTTTGAGGAGGTGGGAGGAGACTGAGGAGGAGGGAGGTGGCTGGTGGTCTTAACCTGCTAGTGTCAGAAGAGGTCCAGGTGAGACCTAGTGGATTTAAGAAGAGCAACAAACCAGAATTCCTGGGGAGAAGCCTGTAACCTAAGGTCTAACAAGAGGGTGGTTTATCTGGCAACCCAAGGTCTAGTGAGAGACCGGTTCAGAAAGCCTGCAACCCAAGGTCCAGCACAAGCTCAGTTTGGAAGCATGAGGTCAGCAAAATACCCATAGAAAAGTCTGAAACCCAAGGTGAAGAGAAGAACTGTTGTGAAACCATAATCCATAGACTTGACAAGATATCTCTGGGAGAATCGTGAAATCTACAACCCTCAGAGGAGGCCTCAGGAGGATCCTAAATCTAGGATCTCAAGAATAACTGGTGAGAGTCCAAGGTTCCACAAACACTCTTTTGAAACGAACTTCTCAGTGATGAAAGGACTACGACCACGTTGGATGCAACCAGATCAATGTCCAAGTGAGGAACTTGGTGATATGGGAAGCACCACCGGCCTGTCCAACAGCCTGACAAAGGACAGAGTCCTAAATCCAGGAGGAGAACCCTGCGAAGGAGCACCAGGTGAACCCAGAGAGGGGGCCCAGTGTGAGTAACCTGCACAATAAATTGATGCATTTTAGGGAAGTACAGGGATAAACTTATAAAGAGTAGGTTTTGAGCTATTGATATGGTTAATCCTTACAACTTTTTATAGAGTACGGTAGCCAGAAGGCTAAGGAATTCTCAAGAATAGGTTTGTTGTATTTGTGTGGACCATTGTTGACTTCTTTTTTTAATGTATTGTTTCTTCTTAGATGATGGTGTCTCTGCTGGAGACAAGCACTTATTAAGATGAGAAATCTGACAGGGGGAAGAAACCGTCCCCCAAACAAACGCCGCCTTATAGTTTACCCCAGGGGGAAACATTTAAAGTTGCAAGCTACTAGCCAGCCATAAATGCCACCTTGATTCTACACACAAACGCAGCACATCATTTCTTACTCGCCAGACGTCCATTCTCACTAGCCAATGACTAGTGTAAGTTTTGAGCGCCGTAAACCCTTGCACATTTTCTAGTATAGGTTTTAGTTTCTAGAAATACTGAGGGGACCTATAGTCATTAACCTTATCTTTCCTGTGTGTTCTGTTGTAGAAAAAAGGTCTGCAGATTATTCCGGTGGATTGGTGAACAATTTATTAGTAAAAGCAAACAACAAAAACAGACCGACAACCAGGGACTTCGGTGCAATTGAGATCCTCCCACCACTCTTTCCGTGCACCGTTCTTGTACCAAAAGGAACACATGCATTTCAGTGGAAGAGGTGGTCCAGACTGGGCACGGAATCGTACTGAAACAATGTTGCAAGCAGAGAACAGGGGCTTTGATACCAGCTGCGTTCTGTTGGGACAGACCGCATAACATGATATATTTGGTTGACCTGATTTTGCTAATCCAAGATTCACAAGGTCTGATGCATGGGAGCACGCTTTCAATATGATGACTTCCGTCTACTAAAGCTGATTTTCTAAAGGAAGCTGAAGGCTAAAAGACACTTGCATATGCCAAAAGGGAAACGCGTCAGAAGTGAGGAATATGAAAGCGAGCATTCCTTCACAGTAGGCGAAGAGCCTTCATTGCAAGGACTTCCGCAGTAAAGCCTAGAGCCTCGCTCCGCACCAGCAGAAAGCCATGCTTAAACATGGCACGTTATAGTGTCTATTCAGTAGTATAATGCAGCAGTATACTTGCATGTATATAAAATGATACATTCCAGATTTTGCCACAGAGTCCTAAATCGTGTTTGAAATACTAAATGTTGCGTCTCACTGCTCAGCCTATCAGATTTTGTCAGAACATTTAAGCACATTTATTCTTTCCACCCTCAAACGTGAAGGGAAAGTCTGCAACATAGCTTTCACATTAGTTTCTGACACTAATGGGGTCCTGATGTAAATGGCCACAGTCAAATTTTGAATGATCTTGGTTAATTTATAGCAGTCAAATGCTACATAGACCCACATCTGAGTTTATCCAATCATGGACAATAGTGTTTATTTTATTTCCATATATGCATCCAGTATCTTAAGGGCCTCTGATTAATCGGGTGAGAGACCAAAGTTAAGCCACCTTCCAGGTACATCGAAAGCACTGGGGCTAACCAAGCAATACTTGAAGTAATTGATATTCCTTGACCTGGTTAGTGTTTCCCTGGGCAGGCCTGACTCTTCTGCACCACAAGTGGCATCTGGAATAGATATTGCATTATAGATGCGATGGGAAGGTTTCATCAGAAGACCCATGTTTCCCAAATGTAATTATTACGCTATTGGCCAGTTATCTGTTTTCAATGTGAGCAGCCCACTTCAAATTAAAGGTAAATATTACACCAAGATACGAGAACAGCTTAACCCCCTCCGCAGCTGGCACTATTCGTGGAGTCTACCACCTGAATTACCAATTAATATATTCCCCTGCGGAAAATTCTCACCTATAACACATTCTCCATGTGTCTAAGCCTACTTTAAGAATGTATTTAAAAGAACAATTGTTTTAACCACGAGGTTCTTGGAACATAGTCACTTGACCCAGAATACAGAGGTACGAAGGCATGGGGTCTTGGGTTGCATCCCTGCTAAAAATGAATTTAAAAAAAATCAAATTGTACAACCCATCATACATTACCCAAACTTAAAACCCTACTATACAGGAATTTAAAAACGTTCATCGCACATTTTAATAATCTAATACTTACTAAAGCAGCCACAAATAAACGTCATACCAACAGCCATTTTGTGTGTGTCTGCAGAGATTTTACTTTCTGGCCGCCATTTTGGGTTGCGTCAGATTGCGCAGACAACAGCTACTGTACCACTCCAATTGTGTAGGCTGGAGAGATGTCGTTTGTTGTTAGTTTGTGCTGTCGCCTATTACTGCATAATAGGCGTGGGCGACGAAATGTGATGTGTAATTTGTGCATTTATTGTTTAATATGTCTACATAGGTTTTAGTTGACTGTCTACATTGTATGTTGCATTATTGATATGGAGCATTGGTGTCTGTTTAAATGAGCTATTGCTGTTTTCTCTACATGAAATCATGTTTTTCTTTATGATACATTGTTTCCTTTTTAAATCAAACCATACGATATGGTGTTTTTTTTTTTAAACGAAATTATACAATGTGTGGCTGCTTTGTATATACCCAAGTATTAGGTTATTAAATGTGTGAATTTTTTTTGTTTCTTGTACGTTGGGGGGTTTAGGTCATGTATGATGGCATGCAGCAGGCGGCCACCCGTGCCTTTGTACCGGAATATTCAGGATCAGGTGCCCATGGTCCATGTTGGCTTAAAAATGGTTCTTTTCAAAAATCTTGGAGAATGTGTGTTTTCCCTGCTCTCCCTGAGTTTCCAGGGTTCTCCAGCATGGAATAGTCAGGCTGGGAATCCTCGGTAAAGAAAAAATCAGTATCAGTTTCGTTTCTGATCTGTCTTTCTTAGTAGTAACCAATCACTGATCTCTGGGTCATACTGCCACCAGCCAATGACTGCCCTCTCTCTAAGCCCCGCCTCTGGCAGCCATCCTCAGATTTTTACCGCACGCTCAAGTGTTGGGAGTCCTCGTGCTTTAGCTCTCGAGTTTTTGCTGCGTTTTCGCGCTTTTTCTGGAGATTTTCTCATTTTTCGGTTTAATCGAGCCTCAAGCTCCACCGTTTCTACTTCCGATAACTGGGACCCGTTTCGGAATTCTTCTACGCCCCTCCAGGGTGAAGTTTTCGTCGAGTTTACGCTTCTTGGAGGATTCCGGAAGATCTGCGGCCTACCTCAAAGGACATGGCCCAGGACCAGGGAAGCTCTACGCCCCGATCCAAGCTGTTCAGGTGCTGCCCTGGATGCGGATTACAAAACGTTTTCAAGGAGGGCGAGCATTTGCGATGTGTCTACTGCCTTCATGAGGACAAGACGCACATGGAGAAGGACTGTGCGTTCTGCAAGAACCTTTCGGAACGGACCAAACAAGTTTGTTGTTCCCGCCTCGCCGCCTGGCTGGAGAAGGGCACAGCAGGTGAGAAGGCGAAGAAAAAGTCTGAGCGGGCTTCTAAATCCTGTGAGGGCGCCCTGGCGATGGGGGCCCAACAGAAGGCCAAGCACCGCGAGTCCGCGGGCACCGGAAGGTCGAGCTCTTCGGCTGCCAGGTAGGGCGTGACTTCCCCGTCATGTTCAACCACGAGCCAGCGCTCTGGTTCGGGGAAGAGGAAGTCCGAGAACCCGGGTAAGCTGCTGGAGCGGCCCCGGTCGATCTCGAAGGGGGAGCGAGGCGCTGACCCTCCCCCCATGGCAAAGGCCCAGGACGCACCTAAGGTGGTGAGGGCTTTGATCCAGCCGGCAAAGGCCTCTATCGAAGTGGTCGCTGCGACCCTGGCGAAGCCGGCTGAGACTACGCCAGTGGAAACGGCCTCTGGGCCCAGAGTATCCCTGCCACTGCGGAGGAAATCCTCTTTCCAGCTCATCGTTAAGACCCCCATGAAGTCCCCCGGCGGAAAAGGGGGAGGGGGCGGTGGCCATTACAGACTCGGAATCAGCCTCTGAGGAGGAGCAGGTGGAAACCGAGAAGGGCCTCAACGAGAGGTTCATAGGCCTCAACGAGAGGTTCAAGAAGGTTCGATCCCAGGGGACGGTTCCCGCTGACATGATCGAAGAGGGCCCAGTGGAGCGGCCATCCCGTCCGTCGCAGCCATTACCCGAGCCCCAGGATAGCCCGGCGGGCAATTTTGTTGGCGATCCAATCCTTATGTACCGAGATAAGGACGAGATTACCACGGACCCCGACGGAGGATCCAGAACCAGGCCCGTCGGGAAACCCTCCGAACAAGCGGAGGAGAGTCCACCCCTCTCCGCCCTTCGTGCCTGCGAGGCCGGTGGACCCCTCGCCCCCCTCGCCGGACCCTAGAGAGGATACAGCGACAGATACAGCAATGGGGACGGACGACGACGGCAGCGATGACACAGCGGACATCCTGTCATCAACCCCCCCCCCGCCTCATCGGGCTTCTCCAGCCGACGAAATTGGCTCCTTTCACACCATGATAACCAGGGCATCCGAGCTCTTCCAGCTCTGCCCTGAAGAACAAAAAAAGGAAGGATTTCTTTACCAACGACGAGAGGCCAAGAGGAAGACGGTCCTCGGGGTGCCTTTGCTCGACATCTGGGACGAGGGGCTTGCTGTCCTCAAGAACCCTTCCACGACACCCGCCAAGAGGGACAGGTACGAGAAGAAGTACTGAGTCCCCGATGCCGCCCTCTTGTGCCTCAGGGTCCAGCCCACACTGGACTCTGTCGTCTCGGCAGCGGCTAAGAAGAAGCAGCGGGTGCGGCGGCTTCAACTTCCACTTCCCGCCGAACAGCGAGGGCAAGAAGTTGGACTCCATGGGACGACGAGTCATCTCGTCAGCGGCGACGACGATTAAGGCGGCCAATGCCTTAGCGATCGTGGCCCACTACGACAGGGAGCTCTGGTTCAAGATGGCTCCCCTGCTAGACTTCCTACCTGACGACAAGAGGGCAGAGGCCCTACAAATTCTGCAGGAAGGCGAGGTGGCGTCGGATCAGGCCATAACTGTGGCAACGGACATTGCCGATACCGGATTTCGCCAACCGGCAACGGAGTTTGCCTCCGACGACGAGGATGGCTCAAGGCGACGACAGACCTTCGCCAGGACATCCAGACCAGAGTGTTGGATATGCCGTTCGACGGCAACAACCTTTTTGGTAAGGCGATGGACGAGTCTCTCCAGGCCATCAAGACCGACTCGGAGGCGGCCCGGGCCCAAGGGGTACTTCAACAACGACGGCCCTTTCGAAGCTCCAGAGGCAGACAGGGTGCCTCCAAAGGATCCAGCGGTGGCTCTTCCACTTACCGCCAGGTGGCCCGCTCCTCTTCCCAGGAGGCCTACAGAGGTCGCGGCAAGCAAGGGGGATCCCGCCATCGCCGCCAAGGCAGCAAGGCCGCCTCCAAGCAAGACTGACCCAGCCGTGTCGTCGGGGCCCCCACCGAAGCACCCCGGTGGGAGGCCGGCTGACGAAGTTCGCCAGCGTGTGGGAGTCCATCTCCACCGACCGTTGGATGCTGGACACCCTGGCCAACGGGCACTCGCTGGAATTCCAAAAGAAGTGCCCTTGCATTCCTCCCGTGGCCAGGAAGGAGAATCACGTCCCTCAACTGCTGTTGGAGGTAAGGGCGATGTTCAAGAAAGGTGCCATCGAGCTCGTCCCCAGGAGGCTCCGGGGCTCCGGAGTGTACTCAAGGTACTTCCTCGTCAGAAAGAAGACAGGCGGTTGGCGCCCCATCCCGGACCTGCGTCGGCTAAACAAATACATCAAGGCGCAGAAATTCAGGATGATCACCCTCCAGCACGTGCTGGGACAGCTGGAGGAGGGCGACTTCCTATAGTCGTTGGACCTGGAGGATGCTTACTTCCACATCCCCATTCTAAAAGGGCACAGGGTTCGTGGTTCAGGGACGCCACTACCAATTCAGAGCCCTACCGTTCGGATTAAAGTCGGCACCCAGGGTATTCACCAAGTGCCTGGCACCAGTGGCGGCGCGGCTGCGCCTGCAGGGGATCCACGTCTACCCTTACCTGGACGACTGGCTAATCCGGGCAAGGACAAGAGAACTCGCCGTCGAACACACAGCGAGGACCGTCCGGCTACTCGCGGAACTGGGGTTCGCCAGCAACTACCCCAAATCCCACCTGGTTCCGTCGCAAGTAGCACTGTTTCTGGGAGCGAAGCTAGATACAGTGGGGCAATTGGCCTCCCCGTTAGAGGAGAGGACGAAGACCATCCTGGGCAAGGTGCAGCGCCTGCCAGCCATGGACGTGACCAGGGTGAGGTCCAAGTCCCTCCTCGGGATGATGTCCTCATGCATCTATCTTGTACCCCTTTGCAGACTTCGAATGCGTCCGCTACAGGAGTGCCTCGACGCCCACTGTTTTCAGGCGAGGGGCTACTTCGAGGACAGGATCCCTCTCGGCGAGGAGTTCCGTCGGGCGATCCTATGGTGGGGTACCCGTGCTCACCTCACTACAGGCACGGACTTTCAAACCCAGCGTTTCAGGAGACGGTGACGACGGACGCCTCTCTGGAGGGTTGGGGGGCCCACACCGGAGTTCTCCACGCAAGAGGCCTTTGGCTCCCGGAGGAGAGGTCTCTCCACATCAACATTCTGGAGCTCCGAGCAGTGTTCTGGGCGCTCAAGTCGTTCCTTCCGTCCCTCAAGGACAAAGTGGTGAGGATCTTCACCACCACAATGTTCTACATACGGAAGCAGGGGGGCACCAGATCCCCAGCCCTATCCAAGGAGGCCCAGGATCTGTGGCACTGGGCCGTCGCCCGGGGGATGTTTCTGGTTCCCTTCCACTACACCATTGCCGACTTACTCAGCAGGGAACTGCGCTCGTGCCACGAGTGGGAACTACATCGGGACCAGGTAGATCGGCTCTTTTGACGATGGGGCAAACCCGGATCGACCTTTTCCCGACGGCGACGAACTCCAAGTGCCAGAGGTTCGCCCCGCAGCTGAGGAGCATGGGCGATGCTTTCTCGTTCCCCTGGGACGGCCTGTTTCTTTACGCGTTCCCTCCGTTGCCATTGCTGCTCCGCCTCATCAACCAGCTCAAGAAATCCAGGTGCAGAATGATCCTCGTCGCACCGGCGTGGCCGAGGCAGATCTGGTTCCCGGACTTTCTGGACTTGTCAACGTCCCCATCCCCACCACAAGCTGCCGGCGGACGCGGATCTTCTCTCCAGAGAAGGGGGCGCCATTCTCCATCACGACCCACAGTCGCTGAATTTGCTGGCCTGGCTCCTGCAGCACTAGTTTGGAGGGTACGATATCCCAGCTGACTGCAGAGAGGTTCTTGCCAAAGCCAGGGCATCCTCAACTCTTAAGTGTTATGGTCATAAGTGGAAGAGGTTCTCTGTCTGGTGCCGTGCACAGAAGATTAACCCTCTGCGGATTACGGCCCCTCAAGTACTGCCGTACCTACTGTCGCTGGCCAAAGCTGGACTAGCTCACGCCTCCATCAAAATACATCTGGCTGCCATCTCCCGATATACCAGGACTACAGGACGGGCGTCCTTGTGGTCTCATCGCCTGGTGAAGGAGTTTATGTAGGGACTATTCCGATCGTTCCCACTGGTGCTGACCAGGCTCATGGGGGGGGGGGGGGGCCATTCGAGCCTATGCATTCGGCGCCTTTGAAGTTCCTGTCATGGAAGACGGCGTTCCTTGTGGCCATCACCTCCGCACGACGAGTGGGAGAGATCCAGGCCCTATCTTGCAAGCCTCCATACTTGACTTTTCATGACACGAGGGTGGTGCTGAGGACGCACCCCTCCTTCATGCCCAAGGTGCCATTGGACTTCCACCTCAACGAGCCCTTGGTGTTACCAGTTTTCTTTTCAACGCTGGCTGAGAGGACTTTGCACTCGCTGGATGTAGCTAGAGCGCTGAGGTTCTACATGGACTGCACAAACAGTTTTCGGAAGACGTCACAACTGTTTGAACTTTGGGTCTGTGAATCAAGGGAAGGCTCTCTCGAAGACTTCCATTTCCAGATGGCTCTCCGGCTGCATCATGCACTGTCACCGGTTGGCATACCGACCGCTGCCTGGCCGTCCGAGAGCCCATTCAACCAGAGCGATCGCTGCTACTACGGCGTTCCTGTCTGGTGTACCCATGCTGGACATCTGCAGGGCTGCTACGTGGAGGTCGACGCACACCTTCACAAGATTCTACTGCGTCGATCGGGAGTCCAGGGTCGGCTTAATATTGAGTTTTGGATGTAATGCTTAATGTTGAGCCTTTGCCACCTCCCGTGGTTGTGCATGTGTATACTGCTATGTATTTTATTCATGAGCATGTGAATCCATGCCAGACCCCATGCTGGAGAAGGAACAAGTTACTTACCTGTAACTGTTGTTCTCCAGCATGGGTCTGGCATGGATTCACATGCTAACCCTCCCACCTGCCCCTCTGCGGCTCTTCACTTGGTCATACTGCCACTTTGCGTGCTACCAAATCTGAGGATGGCTGCCAGAGGAGGGGCTTAGGGAGAGAGCAGTCATTGGCTAGGGGCATTGATTGGTTTATAGGAGAAAGACAGTTTGTAAATGAAAGTGAAGCTGTTTTTTCTTTTACTGAGGATGCCGAGCCTGACGACGGGGAATATTCATGAGCATGTCAATCCATGCTGGATAACAATAGTTACAGGTAAACTTGTTCCTTCTCTTGTACTCCTGAGTTGGTTGGTTGGTGTTTATACAAGCCAGTCTGGGATTGGTTTTCTTCCTGAGCAGGCTGTGTCCTGTCTTGCGCTTGGCTGGGTTTCTTTTGAAGTTTCAAGTTTACTAGTTGCACTAATATGCTTTTTTGTATTGGTCCGATTGCAAATGGTCTAAATGCCTATGACTGGCTGCAAGGGTTTATCTGACCAAGGGCTGTCTGTCATTTAGGAGTTGTTGGCTATCGCTGTGCTCCTGGTTGGCATTTATTTTCCCCACAATCTGGGTTGGGTTCCTGGGTGGTCCACAAGGGAACTGAACCTTGTCACCAGGCCGGAGGCAAGACGTGCTTCATGTATCTGCAAGCTGTTATTCACATGGATATTGTTTACCTCACTCTTGTGAGTGTAACATGCTTTGTGTCTGTAATCTGTATAATAGTTTGAATTTTCTGTTATGCCTGCGGGTCTATCATATCTGGAAAGCTGAATGTTTCTCTGTTATCACGGTCCACAACTTTCCAGGCATGCTGGTACTTGGGAGTCCCTTAAGTGATTGTTGATTTACAGGAAATGTATTTACTGGAAATGAATAGCGAGCCTATGGGATCTCTCCCTGCACTCTCTGGGAGACCCCTACCACATACGAAGACACTACCTGCACATGCATTGTTAAAAGCATCCAGAATGAGTGGTCACGCTTGCATAGTCGACGCTGGATTAAGCGCTGGGTTAAATATGGATGATAAAGCTTGGGTTTTTATGTTGGAAAAAGCTGTGCTATGCCTTTGTCTAAAGGATAATGTGCTTGACAGCTTCCATTCCATTTTTTTTTTTGTTTGAATCCTGGCTGTGCTATTATGGAAGTGGACCAACCATATACATATCAGCCTAGGTTCTGCCACGAATATGACCAGTCATGCATCAATTGGTGACGAGAGAAAGGCTGATTTCTGTTTGATGGGCTTTTGGATAGTCGCCCAAGCAATCCAGAAGCACAGGTTTATCTTGATCATTGGCCCCTACCGTTTAAACTTAGTTATGTTATTGGGATTTAGATCACACTGCTGCCTGGTCTCTCTGCAAGAAAGATGGGTTGTACTGTTTTGTGTTGATGAGGGCAACCTAGCGAATTAGACACCATGCACTCCAAATGTATGGTATGATTATTATAGTAAAACAATTCAAGAAAATATAAAATGGGTTTTAAGGTGCAGAGGAGAAAAGAAACAGCCCTGGCATATGGGTTGTCAATACAATAGAACAAGAGTATGTTCCCTGTTAGGGAACTCCCATCCCCTGCACACTATCTATGGCTAGAGTAGCCCAGTAATTTTCGAATAGTAGAAATAAGTATTTCAATTCAAGTGACTGTTTTCTCTGTGGATCTGTTTATGCAAATAAGACCAAAAGTAGTCCATTCACAAAGTCCTTTTTCTTTAACAGTGATTTATTCCAAATGTATATGCCCAACGCGTTTGTATTGACGAGGGAACAGTCCAAGGTTGCTTTGCTGTTGTGTTGATGTGTACAGACCAGAAGTAACCGGGCTCTGTGTGCTCGTATGTTTAAAGATTCACTGGATATTTCTGCGTTCCCCTTCAAGAACCCATCACTAGTTTCCCTAGTCACTTAATTGGCTACCAGTTCAATGCTGGATCACTTTCAAAGTTCTCTCACCCAGCCCTACAGATAAGGGGTGTATCAGCAACTGTTACTCCCTAAAAATAGGCAAATAGTCCCCAAAATAGGAAACGGACACATAGGATCTTGTTCCCCTGTTTTCACCCACACAGCTCCATTGATATATATGGACCCGTCGTGCACTTAGTTTCAAAGGCCGGATTTACTATTACTACTGCCTAATCCGAAGAGGTAAACCTGTATCTTTTAATGTCCATGAATAACTAGATGCAAAGAAATAAATTTCTGTTTTCCAGTTAAACATTTTCACTTACTTATAAAATACTCCCATTGAGAATGGGACTTACTTTTTTACTCGCTTAAAAAATTATTTTACTCCCAACTTTCACAAATGGGGAGTAAAATACTCCCTTCCATATCTTATCTGGAGCACTGGTCTCACCTTTTAGTGTCTTCAGGGACTAGCTCTCCTAACCTTCAAAATAAAATCCAACTCTCTAGATCCTCGCTTCCGTGAAAGGATCAGAACTTACTACTTGTCCCTAAATCTCAGTTTCTCCACAAAGGTGACCATAGAGTCTTTGTGGCTGCACCTCAACTTTGGAACCCTCTCCCTCTAGAGATTCAATCCACCGACCACTTTCTTCAATTTCACAAAGCCGTAAAGACCTGGCTGCTAAGCTTATTCTTTGTATTTCACTTCTATATAATGATCAACAATGCATTGTGTTGATAGTTAATTCTCTCTGTGGTGCGTTGCAAATAAAAATCAAGGTAATTTGTGATTGTGGCACTTAAGGTTTGTGTATTCAGAATGGAGCATCATGTGCCTCTAGAACAAGTGGGACCTGCTGTATACCGGGTTCTGTAATTCAAGCTGGTGGGAGAGCTGTAGAGTTCTGATAGTGTTGGTGGTGCTAGTTGGGATTTATTTGCCATGTGTAAGTAGCTTAGTCATTGTGTATGGTATATGGTGGAAAACAGAAGGTTGAGCAAGTTAAATGTATGGATATGCGAGATCCCAACAGACACTCTAGGTAGGACAGCAAATGGCGCAGTGGGCCCCCTTTATTTCAGATATTACTGTGGTGATATTGCAGTGGACACTCTTCTACCCCTAGAGTAGACCCTATATATGCCCCGACCCAGGAGCAAGTGTTAGAATACAGATACCACACCAGAGTCCATGTTGAAACAAATATCGCACTTGGTCAATATGGTGGGTTGCCACTGGGACCAAGCACACCAGGAACAGTCTCCCACGCAGTCATTCATTTGTCGGTCCGCCTCCTCCATTAGTTATGAGAAACTAAATCCTGGTTGAGCCAGTAAAATTCTTATGCTACCTGTCAAACTTGGTAGCTAAAGTTCCGGGCTGGAATCTCTTTTTATTCAGGTCTTATGCAAAGTTCACCTTACTACAATGCCATGAATATCCACTCTTCCATCCCTCCCGCCTGCCTCTCCCAAAAACCCCACAACATCCGGTGCAAATACGTGCGTGATACTCTCGTATAGCACAAGCCAAAGGTTCGACCGTCAGTACGAATAGAATGGGGGAGAAGAGGGGCACCCTTGTCTCATGCCTCTGGAGGGG
Organism: Ambystoma mexicanum; assembly: GCF_040938575.1. Taxonomy (NCBI): domain Eukaryota; kingdom Metazoa; phylum Chordata; class Amphibia; order Caudata; family Ambystomatidae; genus Ambystoma; species Ambystoma mexicanum. Next base: position 1,016,250,888 of record NC_090932.1, read on the forward strand.
AGAATATTTTCAGAGCTTAGTTGATTTGTCAATATTGTGGCCTGGGGGGGCGTATATAGTTGATTGATACGTTCAATATAGTGGAGACCAAGTCCAGATCTATGCAGAACCTCGAACAGGAAGGGCCCCTCGAACAAGTCGACTGCATTCTCTGCATCAAGTGCTGCCACTACCATACGAACATCCTCTTTGACGTTCTGTAACATGGAGAAGAGTCGCCAGATGTTGTTCTGTGTGGATCTTCCTGGGATAAAACCTGCCTGATCATTTATTATCCGCGTTTGAGGGACAGGAGTCTGTATGACTTGCAGTGTCGGGTATCTTTGTTTGGTTTGAGTAAGTGTAACGACTGCTGTCCTGGTGGACTCAGGAAGTAGTCCAGCAGACATGGAGAATTCATACATGCCACCTAGATGTAGGACAAGGATAGTGGCGCATTCTTGTAGAATTCTGCTGAGATGGCGTCTTGGCTTTGCCATTTGGGAGGTCACAAATAACCGTACAAATCTCCGCGGTGGGTGGTGAATTTACAGGTCCGCAACAGAGGGTCCAGCCAGCCCAGGGCAACCCGTTTGAGGTACAAGTGAATTTCCTCGAGTGAGCATGTTAGTTGGGATGAATACAATGTATTGTAAGTCCCCCCCATAATAGTTTATTGATGTCTTTGGTGTCACGCACTGGGTTACCGTTCGGGTTGGCAACCTCCAATGTCCCACCCTGTCCTTTATCTTTACGGATTGCCCAGGCTAGAGTATGGCTTGGCCTACCACCCTGAGCCTATTTGGTTGCCAGGCTAAGGTCCCCCAGACATCTGTCCTATCTGTCCTAGATTTCAAGGTGTGCCTGTCTCGTCAGTGTCTTTTCAACCTGTGGGTTCCTTCCCAGCATGTTTACGTTCCAGGTCTTTAATTTCTACTTCTAGACAACGTAAGGCCATCCTTGGGGACTTGAGAAGACCCCCGCCCCCTCTCTCTGCAGATACAGCAGCCTCTTACAACCACTTTGAAGGCTTCCCAAACCGTTCTTTAGTCGGGTACTGAGTCGTTGTTGGTGAGGAAATATTCAAGAATATCTTCCTGGATATCCACCCGAAATACTGCATTTTGAAGGTCGCAGGGGTTAAAGCGCCATCGAGGGAGTTGTGGTGTGTTGGAGATGGAGGGCAGTACCGGAGAGTGGTTGGAGAGTTTCCTTGGGAGCATTCTAGTGCATTGTCGCTCCGGCTAGGGGGATCGTCAACATGTTGTACATTCTGGAAGCACTATCATGGGTGCTTGAATGGAACGAGAATTCCCTTGTGTCTGGGTGCATATGTCTCCAAATATCTACCAGTTCGAGTGAATCAGTTATATCCTTCCATGTATTGGCAGCTTTAGGTAGCATTGTTTGTGTTGTTGACGGATCTAAATCTAGGGACAGTGCCACATTAAAATCACCCGCACATGTCGCTTCATATGTGGGGAATATGTGAAGCAAGGCTGCACAGTTCTGGAAAAATTGTGGTGAGTCGACATTAGGAGCATAAATATTAATAAAGAGCATTTTCAATCCAAGGCATTCACCTGCTAGAAATGCATAGCAGCCCTCGGAATCACTTGTTATTTCATGTAAGTGGAATTTCAAGGATTGATGTGTATAGATTGCCACTCCACGAGATTGTGATGAAAAGGAGGACCCATATCTATATTCCATCTTTTGGGATGTGCGTTTCTTTGTAGATGTAACACGTTCACTTTGTGATTTAGCTTGGTTAATCCCCATTCAGAAAAACATGTTACTTTCTTACCTGGTAACGTTCTTTCGATGGGATAGTCCGACGACGTATTCCATATCTATGACAGGTAATGTCCACAGCTGTGCTGCTTCAAAAAATCTTTGGCGTCCTGCGTCGATGCGCCGCCCCCGAGGACCTCCTCCGACGGCCGACATCACCCGATGTGATAAGTAGGACGCAAGACGCCCATAGCCTCAGTTATAGTTTTTTCCCAGAACATGTGCCACCAGTTTTCTGCCAGTCAGACACAAGGCCTTGCGGAACGCAAGCTGCAATCGCAAAAGAAATTCTGCAGCGGGGAAGGCAGGGAGGGAGCGATATGGAATACGTCGTCGGACCATCCCATCGAAAGAACGTTACCAGGTAAGAAAGTAGCTTGTTCTTCGAGGGGATTGGGTCCTCCGACGTATTCCACATCTATGACAGACTCCCAAAGCAGTACCAAGCAAGGAGGTGGGAAAGAATTTAGAATACAAATTTAGCATGCCCAATCAAATTGCGGAATAGAGAACTGCCTTGCCAAAGGCCAGATCTTGCTCTCTGATGGAATCGAGGGAGTAGTGACATACAAGTATGTACTGAAGCCCAGGTGGCTGCATCACAGATGTGACAAATAGGAACTCCCCTCTGCAGAGCAGTAGACGCAGCCACTCCCTTGATAGAATGGGCCCGCAAGCCAGCCGGAGGATCCTTACCCGCCAAGCGGTAACACTCAGAGATGGCTAAAATAATCCGAGACAAAGTCTGTTTCGTCACAGCTTGTCCAAAATGCTTTCCAGCGTAACCAATGAAAAGTTGATCGTCCACTCTGACCCGGGACATGCGCGAAATATAAAAGCTCAATGCTCTCCTAGGATCAAGCCTATGGAGCCTCTCCTCTTCCTTACCAGGATGTGGAGGAGGATAGAACGCCGGAAGAACAACCTTCTGGCTCAAATGAAATTCCGAAACCACCTTAGGAAGAAAAGAAGGACTAACTCTAAGGACAACCCTGTCCTTATGAAACACAGTGAAGGGTGGCTTAACTGAAAGTGCCTGTAACTCGCTCACTCTGCGAGCGGAAGTAACCGCAACCAAAAACAGTTTTCAGAGTTAACAGCCTCAAACGGAGCACCCATAAGAAGCTTAAGAACAAGGTTCAAATCCGAACCTGGCACCAGAAAAGGTGACGGAGGGAACACATTAGTGAGCCCTTTCAAAAACTGCGAAATTAAAGGAATTTTAAAATAGGAACACTCTTCAGACGAGCGCTTAAATATGGACAGCGCCACCAGGTAACCTTTAATGGTCCCCACTTGCAAGCCCCTGTGGGCCAAAGAAAGCAAAAAAGACAGAACCATGGGAATATCACATTCAAAAGGATCCACATTCTGAACTCTGCACCAGTCGCAGAACTTTCTCCAACAGCAACGGTACAGAGACTTTGTTGCCGGGCCGCCTGGCCGAGAGCAACACCTCCATCACGTCTTCAGGGAGGTCCCAATCCTTATACCTCAACCTTTCAGAAGCCAAGCGTGAAGATTGAGGGATCTGACCTCTGGACGGAGAACCTGACCCAACTCCTGTGAGAGCAGATTGTCTCGGTAGGGAAGTCGACGTGGAGGGCAGATGGACAAGTCGAGAAGGTCCGGGTACCACGTCCTCCGGGCCCACGCCGGAGCAATGAGGATCATCCGGGAACTGAACCTCCGTAACCTCCGCAGCACTTGCGGGATGACAGGGACTGGAGGAAACGCGTACAGCAGTGGGAATGACCACTCCACCACGAACGCGTCTCCTAAGGCTCCTTTTGGAGGAAATTCCCACGAGCAAAACCTTTCGCACTTCCGGTTGACACTGGAGGCGAAGAGATCCACTTGAGGGGTCCCCCAATGGGTGAGGATCTCCAGGAGAATCTCCTGAGCCAGCTCCCACTCGTGAGAGATCGAGCTCTGCCTGCTCAGAGCGTCCGTCGTCTCCGGCCAGATGAACAGCCGAGATCGACACTTCCTGCTGGATGGCCCAAAATTCGAGCTGCATTGCCTCCCTGCACAGCGGAAGTGATCCTGCCCCCCCCATTTTGTTAAGGTAGTGCATGGCCACCGTGTTGTCTGTTAGAATCAGGACACTCTTTCCGCGCACAGTCGGCAGAAAAGCCTTCAGGGCTAGCCTGACGGCCCTCCGCTCCAACAGATTGATATGGAGTCTGGACTCCGACGGAGACCAACGACCGCTGACTGTCAACTCGTTGGCATGAGCTCCCCATCCCGTGAGGGATGCGTCCGTCATGATTGTCACTTCCGGCCAGGGCAGCCAAAATGGGGCCCCCCTTCATCAGATTGCCCTCGACGGCCCACCACAGAAGGTCCCGGGCCACCGAGGGCGGCACCTGAACAGGGTCCGACAGCCTGCCGGAGGACTGAGACCACTGGAGCTTGAGTGCCCACTGCAAAGATCTCATCCGCAGACGAGCCTCTGGCACCAGAAGAATGCAGGATGCCATGAGGCCGAGCAGTCTCAAGAACTCAGACGCTGGGAGATCCTGGGCAAAATGAAACTTGTGCACCATCTGCTGAATGTGAAGAGCCCTCACCTGAGGAGGAAAACACTGCCCCAGGGACATGTCGAGCACTGCTCCGATGTACTGGAGCTGTGGCAGGAGGGGGCTAATCCTGACGAGCAAATTGGTCCATTTTGGCTTGTCTTTTATTGTTTCTCATCTCTTTGAGCTGTAGGCGAGCAGTGGGAACCTGTCACTGGGGCCTCAGAGCCAGGAGGTACCCCTGGGGTGTGGGGGGGCTGGTTGTACCAAGCAATAAGGGGTTATCCAAGATGGTTTGAGGTCTGGCCAGGATTTTCCTTGACGAGTGTAGCACCAGCTGTAGCCGTGGCCAATCCCCAGAGGAGTTTGGGTGTCACCCACAACGAGAGGGAGGTAGTAGGTGCTTATGGCTTTCTCCAACAAGTTGGGGTGAGATGCACCCGTGGGGGCCCCCTGGTAAGGGCGCCTAGTCTCCGCTATGTAATATTTCTGCCCATGGGTGGGGCTACCTCCCAGGAAGGCCAGTGTGTGGCCGGGGTCAAGTTTGAGGAGGAGGTGAGTAGGTGGTGAAATGCACCTGATGATGTTGTGGCGCACCACGGTGGTGATGTCCCATTTACCCTCTGGGCACTACTGAGCTCAGAGCGGGGGGGGTGAGGCGCTCAGGAGTCAGCCGGAGATTGAGCAAATGTGTTAAGCTCCTTTTTTGTCCCTTGTTACACAGTGCGGGCTGCTGAGGAGCACTGCAGGAAATCCGGCAGGTGATCTGGCGGGGAGGGGGCCGCTGCTGACACCCATTTGGGCAGCAAGGCACAGCCCACAGAGGCACAGTCTCCGTAATGGTGGCATCCCCCCGAACTGCTCCTCCGATTGGATGTGCCCCTCCCTCCATGTCCCTCCGCGTCTGTGTTGCAGCCGTTGTTACCAGGCTGTCGCGTGAGGCAGTGAGCAGGAGACTCTGCAGGAGTCTGTTTCTCAGCTGCTACTGTGCTGCGGGTGGGCTCGATCAATGCTGCCTGACATATTTTACGACTTTGTTGTTGTCGGCCGCACAGCAGCACCACATCCCCCCCTCCCCCCCGTCCAGGCTGACATTTGATTTTGTGGTTTACCCTGACCAGTATGGTCAAGACCTAAGACTACTCAGACTTTCTCAACCCAAATTGTTATCTGTAACATGCATCAACAGGTTTATTTGACTATTAAGGTAAGTGTGACTGGGTCAGTGGCTTGACCCTGTCTCGGGGTGGGGGGGTGCATTGAAAGAATGAGTGTAGGAGGGTGGAAAGGGGCACCCGGACACCCCAGGGGCATTATGGCGCTGTTACTTGCAGCAAACTTAGTTACATATGCATAAGTTACAACATTGGAGCGCAGAGATGTAGTACATGTTATACATAGGTGTAGTGTAGAAGTCTTCAAAGTGTGAGCCGCCTCCCCCGAGAGTGGTGCGGCCGCATCCCGGAGGGGGTGCGAAAGCCCAGCATTTTATTTATTTAAATATTGGAGGAAATGGTCAGGGACGGCTCACCTGGTCGAACTGGACCATAAAACTGTCTCAGACACCAATGAAAAAGCATCCCGCAGTTGCAAATGGATATTCATTCCTTTAGTCAGACTGTTTGAATAGTACCCAAGGGGGTGTTTTTTTGTTAAATGTAAGCAAATTGTGATATTTAAAGAATATTTATTCAGCAACAATCAAAACTACTAGCTGCATAGTGAAATAACTCATCAACCTGGCCCATGTTGGCCAAAAAAGTGGCCCATTTTGACTGGCCTACCCTAGCATTTTGCATTTTTGTTACAGGCATTGCACAATAGGCCAGTCTGAGCCTGGTGGCTCATCCATAATGGCCGAGAAGGGGAGGGGGGCACCCAGTGGCCCCATCACCCATTATGGAGGAGCCAGCCCAGTGAAGTACTGAGCACTCCCTCGGCTGCTTCTTCCAGCTGAGGGAGTGCTCCTGGGCTGGCTGAACTGTCAAAGGGAAACACGGCTTCCCTTTTGACAGTTCAGTTCCCCAGTCGCACATGCTCACTGAGCCAAGCAAGGCTGGGGATGTTTTGCTTCCCCAGCCTTCATGGTTCATTGGAAATGCTGTCTGTGGCACTGCATATCTGTATGTGCGGGGGTGAGCTCCTGCACCTCCTCGCACAAACGGACAGAGCAACCCGGAGCCGGGCATTTCAGCACCCACAAGCAGGCTCCTGCAGAAGGTATATTTATGTTAAATACAAAATACATTTTGTGTGTGCGTTTTTTGGTCCGTTGAGCTGATTTTAGGGAGTGAGGGTTACGGGGGGGGGGAGGAGGGTTGTACAACAAAGGCATTTTAAAAATGTCTTTGTTGCACAATCCCCTACCCACCTGCCAAAATCAGCTCTCCTGCCAAAGCGCTGTGTATCCCAGTATGCTCTAACATGCAGCATTTTGACCCATTATTTAAAAAAAATAAATAAATAAAATAACAAACCTGCCTTGATTGGTTCCAGCTCCCTCGCTGCGCTTGATCACTATGGCATTTTTGTGGGAAATATGTATGCCCCTCCACTTAAAAAAATTCACCAGCACCTACTGGCCCTCGGACTGTGTTGGGAACGGGGTGGGGGGAGCCCAGGGACTGTGATGGGAGCAGGAAGGGCGGGAGCACTGGGATAGTGGTGGGGGAGCAGGGTGGGCAGAGCCCAGGGACTGGGTAGGAGTGGGATGAGGGAGCCCAGCGACTGTGATGGGAGTTGGTGGGGGAGCCCAGGGACTTATACTGGGAGTAGGGTGTGGTGATGGCGTGCAATTGTGCATAGCCATTTGTACAGACTGTCCATTTGGCCTTTTCAGGGGGGGTCCGGCGTGCCCACATTTTGCTTAGTGGGGGCCCAGGCCAAACAAGTTTGAAGACCACTGTGTGTAGTGGGAGGAGGTTGCAGAAAAGATGGGAGGGGGAGGGTTGGGGGTGCAGTGGCGGAGTGCGGCAATTGGCGGGACATTGATGTTTCATAGACAGGGCTGTAACTTTGCACATCACAATGTCCTGAGTGGGGAAAGGGACCACAGGAACTGTGGGTTATTCTAGTGAGGTTAGAGGAGGTGGTGGAAGACCAAGAGACCAGCAGGAGGGAGAAGCAGCAGAGTGTTGATGTGATTGCTGGAGAAGGTGAAGTATTGGCTAGTAAATGAGTGGTACTACATTGTGAGTGTGCATGAAAGCGTGGTTAGGAAAAGGAAAATGGGGAGTGAGAGTGGGTGTGGGTTAGAGGTGGGTTGAGTGCGGGTAGTCCAGCGGAAGTAGTAGTAGTCTAGAGTGGGGAGGAGCAGTAGAGTGGAGGAAGGAGTTGTAGCAACATCAAAGTGGGGAGGCAAGGCCTAGAATGCATGAGATATTGAGGGAACAGAGGAGGAAGTGAGTGGAACTGGGAGGAGTGTAGTAGAGTGAAAGAGAAAGTGATCAGGAGTGGAAAAGACTGAATCAGTGTCTGCAAGCAACACATCCCATATCCCTTTAGAGCACGAACAACTGGCAAGAGTAGGGAAAGGTAGGAGGTCCCCAAGGGGCTCTAGTGAAATAGCCAAGGGCCTTTCGGCCAACATCCCAGTGTATTTAGCAATTCACATGATAAGGGTGAAACCATAGCTATATGCTAACCTGGGGCTAAGGATGCCTGGGTTGAGTAGGAGGTGCAGTGAGATTCTATTTCAATAAAAACCCTTGAACCGCCTCTGACATTTGGAGTGATTCTTGTGCCATCTGTAACATTAGAGAATGGGAGGGAGAACATTCCCAGAGCAAGTACAATGGGTAAGGAGTCTGCCTTTAGGCCCTCCCCATCAGAATATGATTGCCTAGACAGTAGGTGTTAACTATCACTAGTTTTCATAGCACCCCACTGCAGGTCTAGGAAAGCATGGGCTACACCTACCTGCATTCTGCCAAATCAGTTCAAGTAATTTATGATCTGGGGCAAACATTTTTGAACTAACCTCTGGAGTTGATAGTCATCTGTGAGAGAAGTATGTCTTAATAATGCCAATCTGTGGCCATCCCTTCATTCCAAGGGATGTTGTTAATCTGTATCCTTGTTGACCTCACTCACCTCTTGGCCCTGATTTGCTCAACTGGCCAGTAGGTGAGCTAATGAAATCCGATATCCTGTTGGCCTAGGTCTGGAACATGAATTTTTCGACCTGTAGTTCTCCACCTGTTTTGCACTATGACTCCCAGGATCCTGCACCTATCGACTGCGCAGGCTAGGACTAATTGGCATTGTAGTCCAAACCATTTGGAAAGCCAAAGGCTGAAGAATCCTTCTCTAGAAAGTGCCCTCCATGCCCTGAACATAGCATTGGGAGAATCTTCATAAGAGTAAGCACTTGCACTGCCATTTAATTCTATATTCAAACGTACTGCAAAATAAGACCCTTTTCAGATGGGCTCTATGGTGGCATGGAATGAGGAGTCTGACCAAATGGTGGCATAGTGATTGCTATAAACCTTTATTCATGTGATAATCAAATCTACCTATCCCGAACTAGAGGTGGGTCGCCTACCTCAAACTCTGCCAGTCATGAAGTCTGTGTATTCCAAAACAAAAGTTCACCGTCCTAGTCCAAACTCTTATTCTATCCCTGTGACTTCAACACAAATCCTAATCTAAGAAAAATAGTTTTGTACAACCCTGGAGAATGACTCCCTTCTCCTGGGTATGAGTCTCTCAAAGCTCATTGTTCTCAAAACATTCAGGAAATGTTACCAAAAAAACGGAGAGGTTCCAATGTTCACAACCAACAGAAACAAAGCTCCAATTATTGAGTAACTGTTGTGTCGCAAAAGGTATCGTCTGGCTCACATGCACGTGCCCTGGAGGCTGGCAGTTTCTGGGCTGTACACCAGGAGGATACCTTTCTCGCCAATGATGCAAGACCCCTGCATCCGGGAGTTCATCTTCTCGATGACAACTTCCAAAGGATCTGTGTCTTCAATTTTTGGAGGCAAATGTTTGAGCAGAAGCCCAGGGTTTAAGGTAAATCTCAACCTTTTCCACTTTCCTGCAGTACGGAGTTATCACTCTGCCTTTTATATAAATTTATTTTTTTACTCCATATGTGTTTTGACTTTCACTTGCATATCCCACGGCTCCCTCATGGACTTTCTCCCACTCCTCTTACCTGCTCTGGGCGGGGAACATTCCACCGGTTCTGCCTGGGGCTGTTCCGTGCTAAGTTTCTTCCCTCTTCTTTCATTTGGGCCCGGCTTGGTTTTGCAGACCTCGGCTATAGGCAGTTCGGGCGTTGGGTGTAGACCCGACCGCCCAGCCTTTCCATGTATCATGATGTTCTCACTTCTGGATGTTTCTCGTGTAATCGCTGTGATGCTGGAAATTCATTGGAGGGACAGGGCCTCCCTGTCCTTGTCCTGTACTCCCTTATGTGTGTTCTGTATTATTTTCTGTACAGGGGTCCAGTTGGGACCCCTGACAGTGCAGCACTTCTTTTTGGTTGTGGTGAACCAAGACCCTTGGGATACCATTATGGAACCCATGGGTGGGGGTACAACCCTGTACCTCTAGTTTGTTTTTGGGCACCCGTTTGTTGCCCACAGAGCAGTGTATGGGCTGGTGGCAGCTGTATGCTGATATGACTGGAGCTCTGAGTATCCTGCATTTTGGGATATCCAGGCCCTCCAATAGGAATCAGTGGATTCCTGATAGAAGGCAAAATGGCCCCTGGGGCCTCTTGGTTTCTATTGTCTGTTACCTTGTTTTCCAAAAGTCGTGGGAAGCCCTAACTGTCCCTTCCTCTAACTGGGGTGGAAGAACCATATATGGTATTGTGGGGGAAGTCCATGCCAGACTGGTTGGAGCCTTCCCAGTGACTGTATGTTGTGGGTACACCCCTGGGGGGTGGGACTTGTGTAAATAGTGTGTGACAAATATGCATTCTGTGTTATGGTTGTCTGGTTTCTCTGTGTGTGTGACACAACAAATGAGACAGCCCTGCCTGAAACAGACATGAATGCAGTGTGGTGTGCTGAAAGGCTGGATGCTTGCCACAATCCACATTCCTTGTTATGGGTGTATGAGTGGAAGTGAATGGCCGGAATGCCTGTGAGCCTGATTGGCTGCCTACCTGCCTGCATGAATGCACTTCTGTGTGATTGGCTGACCGAGCCTGGCTCAGCCAGAGTGAATGAAGGACAGATGTGTATATCTGGGGACATCTCACTTACTGATTTGTTCAGAAGCTGAAGTTGAAACTTGAAGCTCATCCTTGAAGCCCAGCTGGAAGAAGATTGCTGCTGCATTTCATTTGAAGTAATCTAAAAGCTGTTGAGTCTGTTGGACTGATCCTAGAGAGGACCTGTCTAGGGGACCTGTCCCTGAGCTACGAGGGACCATCGTGAAAAAACTGCTGTTCATTGAGGCACCCTGGAAGCCAGTTCTGTGAGTTTGACATCTGGAGAAGGGACAGCCGATAATCCTGAAGAGTGCCTGGACATCGAGGTCATCTAAGTCCATTGACGTCGACCGGAGTTCGGAAGATTTCCGTGACCGATGGAAGCCAATCGAATCGTGTCATCTAGAAGCGGGGACACCTCAACACCATCCTGCTTGACGCCCAGAGCCGAGATAGCTCCACTCTTGCCTAAGAACCTTTGACAGAAGGCTCCCTTGCCATCACCGTCGACCACTTTGTCCTGCTAGAGAAAGTCAAGGCCGCTGGCCACCGAGGAAAGTCAGCCGGTGGGTTTCCCGCCACCAGAAGCCTACAAAGACGTCCGAGGACACTGGCGGGGTGAAGATCCGAGGTGCAGCCCGTGTTAGAGTCCCAGTTGCCGAATCTATCCCGAGGTATGTGCTGCAGCTGCAGCACTGACAGCCCAGAGGACTGCCACTCCCGACTCCTCCTGCTGGGCCTGCATCCATCAGAGTCTTATTTGCGGCAACAAACACTTTGCATCGAGGTTTACCGCATGCCTCATCTTCCCAGGATGATCAATCGTCAAAGAGCACTGCAAAGGTCGAAGCTGCAGCATCACTGCAAGTGTTCCGTTTTTCCTCGAGGCTCTGGACACCCCGGAGCTCCTGCTTGAAAAGGAGTAGCGGCCCCTCCATCATCCACCGAAGGATCCTGTCGACGAACCGTCGGAAGAAACTCTTCCACTTCAGGTACATTGGGGGTGGTTTAACTTTTTAACCAAAAAGCAAGGCCTATTGAACATTTACGGAATGGGCTTGTTTACTCTTTATTACTGGTTGCCCAGGTGGGGGCGGGGGGGGAGATTTTTCCAATCGGAATTGTGCATCCATATCCACAGAAAGCATTCTGCCATTGTTTAACTTTAATCTGCCTTCTTTCCTTATTGTCTGTTGATGCACCTTACTGAAATATTTGTGTGCTCTATTATAACTGCCAGCAGTTGATGCATTTTAAACGAATCTAAAGTCCAAGTGTGGTACCACATAGCATTGTATAGATTTGCCATTATAGAATTACCAGAGTACAAACTGTGTTATTGAATTGTGTATAAATCTCTGAACCTTAGCTTTATAAAAAAAATAAAAATAAACTGTTAGCACATAACCTAGCATGTGAACATTCCTTTGTGGGGCTTGGGGACTCACTGTATTTAAAAACCAGCCTGCATCCCCTCCTGAGAGCTTAAGTGGTGTTTGTTCGTCCATAGCTACCATATAGAGAACCTTGGCTTTGGTGCTCTGTGCCTCTGCTCTACCATATAGAGCAGACGTACAGGTACCCCCTCCAGTCTTTACACTGGTGGCAGCAGTGGGATGCTAATGGTTTTAAGACTGTGTGTGTAACCTTGCCACCTACAAAATATCCACATTTTGTTAATTTGAGGTTTAGTTGTGTATGCTAGTATAACTACATTACAAGCAATGGAATCTATTGCAAATGGCAGATTGACTAGGATGCGCTTAGAGGCTCTCAAGAGTGCATGTCAAAGAGAAATCGATTTTACTGATAAGTCTAGGGCAGAGTTTATAGCTTCCCTTGTGGATTACCAGGCAGATTGGGACACGCATGATGTAAATGGGGTTGGCTCTGATGAGATCCTTACCACTGGTGAAGTCACAGATGTTGCCACTGGGATTGCCACCTCTCCTGTCACTTCTATTCCGAACCCCAGCATTGTTTCTTCAGGAAATACCCTGGAACTGAGCTAAAAAGTTGGAAACGGAAGCTGAATTGAAGAAAGAGGAGTTGGCACAGCAAGTAATACTCGAAGATAGGGATCTGAACTCAAAGACACAGTCACTGAATGTCAGAGAATCCAGCTAGAGAAAGCTAGAGTGGAGACTTCAGCCAAACTAGTTGAGTGTTGGGTGCCCTGCCAGATTTGGTTGGTGTGTATGTGGAGGGTTTGCATATCCTCCTATGGATCGAAGCATTTGAAATGGCTTGCGGTATTCATGATGTTGATAAAAGAGATTGGGCTAAGTGTTTGTTAAGGGGGGCGTGGCTACGAGGCCATGGACGAGGCTGCAGGATTCGTGGACTCCAGAGATCTGACGCAGATCCGTGACATAACAGACTCGAAATATGCAGCTCTGGCAGTAAAAGAAACATACTCCTGGGTCCATGAATGTGCCGAGCACACTCTGAGCGCGATGCACAAGCAGAGAAAGACTCCTCTTAGAAACTATGGACACGGAGATGCGAGACTCACATGACGGGAAAATGGCACCGGTGAGGAGCCAGAACACAGGGCATTGAGACAGAGGTGCCCCAGCGGATTAGAGAGCTGGAGGAAGGCTGAAAGGGCTGGCGCTGCGTTACGTGTACACAGGGCACAGTGGCCCAGTACATTGTTGCAGCCTACTGACGCGCCCAGAAAGAAGCTGCTGGAACATTGTTGCAGCCAAGGTGCTTCGGTGTGGAGGAACGAAGCCTGCTGCTACATCACAGCAGCCGCGGTACTTTGGAGCGGACAAGCGAACCGGCTGACGCATTGTAACTGCTACAGTGCTTCAATGTGAAAGAGCATGCAATGAAAACAGCTGATGTCGGGAGGAACTTGACAGGCAGTGTAGCGGGCCATGAGATTGTTGCAAAATCTTAACAATAGTGGCCTCTCACACACACACACGGAAGTAGTTGAACAAAATGGGTAATACTGAAATAGGCGGCGCACAAGATGGCGTGTGATTATGTGAACAAAGGATCCGTGAGAACCTGACGAACACATGGTGTCCCCTTGCTGGTGACACATTGCGGACAAGGGAGTGCAGTGGAAAAGCAAGAGCTACTGCAGGACAGATGGGGGGGGGGCGGACAGCAGTGCAAGCATCTGCCTTGAGAGAAGTGATTGGGAGCGGAGACCCCCTCTATCGGCACAGGGTCATTGGTGGCCCTGGAATAAGACATGGGCTTGGGCTGCATGACCCGAGTTGATGGTGCCCGGAACTGACAACGACAGACCCTCGTCAGAAGGCGAACAGCAGCCCGGACAGAGAAAACACCCCCCAGTGACATATGTGAGGCAGTCGGCTACCTCCACAGGTGCAAAGTGAAGAGTGACTCCCATTGAGGAGCCACCAAGACTGGCCACACGCAAGCAAGACTAGAAGACACAAGGTGGAGGTGAATGCTGAGGAGAGAGAACAACCTTTGTGAAGCTCATAACACCAACGCAAGTGGTACAAAGACCTACAGTCGGCCAGAGTGGCGTAAAAATTGAGAACGAGTCAGTATACTGGATAAGGAGCGCCCAGCCTTGATACACGGTCCAGGCAACTGGAAGCCTGCCACGGGTCAGGGGACCCCAGTACCAACGAGGGCAGACATGGCGGCCAAAGGAGCCAAGCCAAAAGGGAAACCAGCAACGATGGAGGACTTCACCAAAGCATCCCCAGGGAGAGAGGGGGTAAGACTCAAGAAATCAGAGGCACAGGGAGAGACAGCCCACTTGAGGTGATCAACAGATCCTTGACGCCATCGCTGAGCTCAAGATGTCGTGGGAAAGCAAACTCGAAATGCCCATGGCGGAAATGAGGACTTCGCTCAAAGCGGAAAACCGATACGATCAGCATAGATGTCAAACTCTTGCGGCAAGATGTCAGGAAGATAGGGAAGCGCACAAGTGGGCTGGAAGTGGACGTGAAAACTAACACAAAGGTTGGCACCGTGAATGCTGAGGAGGTTGCTATCCTGAAGCAACAAGTGTGCAACTTAGAAAACAGGGCCGAAGAAGCGGAAGGGTGTGCATGGAGAAACATCCGCATTGTGGGACTTCCAGAAGGAGAGGAGGGCTCGGACCCGACCAATTATGTGGAAAAAAAATGCCGCTGCAGAAGATAAGCGGAGGAGCACTTACCCAAGGATTCCCAGTGGAAAGAGTGCACAGAGCTCAAACTAGGTGGCCGCGTCCAGGTGCCTCTCCTAGACCACCAATTGCAAAAATATTGAATTACAGAAGATCCTAGAGCATTTCCCTAAAGGGTGGGGACCATAAACAGTGGAATGGCGAAGGTCACGGCATACCCGGACTACGCCTTTTTGGTGCAACTGCAGCGACTGCATTATGTATCCTTCAAGGGGAGGCTGCGTGAAGCCGGATACGAATACATGCTACTCTACCCAGCGAAGCTGAAAGTGTTACACAATGGGAAAGTATACTTCTTTGATACCCCGGAGGAAGCGGAGACATGGCTGGACCAGCAAAATTGCCCAGCAGGAACAACAGATCAGACGGGAGACGGAATGGAGAAGTGAACAAAGCCTCCACAGAGAAGTAATGGGACCGGAGGGAGGGGGTAATGATTGTTTGGTTAATTGGACTACGGACTAGATTGCATTCTCTAGCTCCTCACAGAGATCACTATAGACATTGAGCCTACTGTTGCCTAGAAGTTAAATAAGGAGTTGACGAAGGAATGCGCTAGCAACCCCAGTAGTTAGTTTAGTTAGATACTGCTGGGTCGGTATCTTCCCCGCGGAGTTCCGAGTATCGGCTAGACCCGAGGAAAGGACTAGATGGGAGGGAAGGGGGGGGGCTGAGATCCAGGGATGGAGCTGGGCAAAAGTTTGGGGGTAGGGGAGTAACTGGGGGATGGGACAGTTGGGGAACAACAGTTTGGGGAAGTTGAGGGGGTGAAGGGGGAGGGCGACAGTTGGGAGTTGGGGAGTTTGAGTTTGGGCTGGGTCGGGTTGGGGGTGGGAAGGGAGTTGGTGGGATAACCATCTTACACCTACACACTATTGTGCATGGAACGGATGACAAAGGAGGAAAAGGGTGGGGACTGGCTATGGATAAGATGGGTGATCTGAAGATGGTTACCTGGAATGTCAGAGGGCTCAATAGTTACTTGAAAAGAAATAAGGTAATGATGTATTTAAAACGACAGAGGATTGATATCGCCCTGTTAACAGGAGACTCGCCTAACGAAGGAGGAGGAAATGGAGAGGCACCACCATAGGAGCGGCATACTCCGCATACACCAGGGGCTATCACATGGATAGCACCACATGTCCCCTTTAAGCTGTACAGACCACCATAGTACCGGATGGGAGGATGGTATTGATAAGGGGCCTGGTGGAAAATAGAGAACGGCGTATCAACACGTATACCCTGAACCAGGACACAGTCGGTTATATCAAGACCTTATATAGCCAGATTAGCCCATACATGGGAGGGGCAGTCCTATGGGGCGGGGGGAGACTTCAATTGCACGTTGGATCCCAAGGTGGATAGATCAGATAGGAAGGTATTGAAGCCCGCCCCAGCAGCCAAGGCCCTGCAAACCCTACTAGGAGATTTTCACCTAGTTGACATATGGAGGATGCACCACCCACAGGACAGGCAAAATTCCCACTACGTGGCACCACAGGACCTGTATACACGGTTGTACTATGTTTGCCACTTCGGAGCTGACGGAAGAGCTAGGGCACTCGGAATACAAGGTAAGAGTCCTGTCGGACCACTCGCCATCGATCGTGGAGTGGCATTATTCTCCACTCAGGGCACAGATCCCGACATGGAGACTTAGAGCGGAGGCCTTGAAAGATGAAATGTTTAGAGAGGACCTGAAGGAAGAGATAGTAGAATACGTTGAATACAATACCGGGAGTGTGGATTCAGCTGGCACGTTATGGGAGGCATTCAAGGTAGTGGTGAGGGGAGCAGCAATATCTAAATCTAAAGGGCTGCAGGGTGAGATCACCAGAGAAATAAATGAAGCTGCGAAGAAATTAAATTAAATGATGCACAAGGAAGGGCACTCCCCGGAGGAGGTGGGACTATTAGACGGTTGCAACAAGATTGCGAGGGATACTGGGGGAGATTTTGTAACTTGAACTACAGAAAGTATGTAGAAGGACAGCATGCATGGGGGGGGGATAAGCCAGGCAGGCTGCTGGCTTGGTTATACAAATGTGAGACACCCAGACAAACAATTAGAGCCATATGGGACAAAATGGGCAAACAGTCGATAATCAACGGGAGGTGAACAATAGATTTGTAGACTTTTACCAGCAACTGTATGCAGATACTGGCGGGGAGACAGAGGTAGATACAATTGACACACTGGAAGACATCGGCCTTCCCAAACTGGAGACATCGGAATGGGAGAACCTAGAGGTCCCAATTACCTTAGAGGAACTGGAAGCAGTGATCAAACTTTTAGCCACCAGTAAGGCCCCGGGGGCAGACTGACTCCCTAGTGAGTTTTATAAAACGTACAGGGTGGAACAGTTATCCACCCCCCCCCTCCCCCGATGCTGGCAATGTTGAATGAAGTGAAGGGGGTATTGCCGGAATCTCTGAGGGAGGCTATTATCATCCTGCTCCTTAAGCCGGATAAGCCAAGCATGGATTGCTGGTCGTACAGACCGCTATCCATGCTTAACCAAGACAGCAAGATACTTACTGCAGTGTTGCCGAACAGGTTGAGATCGGTCATTAGCCTCATACATCCTGATCAGACGGGGTATGTCCCACACAGGAACATATCTGATAAACTTAGCAGACGCCATCACATTATTGACTGTTAAGTGGCCTGGGTTGATGGAGGCCTTAAAGGATACGGGATGGGGTCGGTGTATTTGAGGTGGGTGCAGCTGCTATATAGCGCGCCGCTGGCTCGAGTTAAGACGGGGGCGAACATTTCTGACAGGTGGCGGCTTGGTAGGGGCACCAGGCAGGGATGCCTGTGGTCTCCGATGTTGTTTGTTCCGGCCCTGGAGCCCCTGGTGATTTATTTGAGGCATCATTTTGGAGAAGTGGGAATTTCTACAAAGGGAGGGCTACATCTGATATCAATGTATGCGGATGATATGCTGTTATATCTGAGATACCCTGAGGAGAATCTAGAATACGTATTAGAAGTGATGGATAGATACGCTGCTTTTTGTGCAATAACAGTGAACCCCAAGAAGTCATGTATATTTCCCCTGGGCAGGTACAAAGGGGTGTGAGGAGCTTCCGGTACTCCAAATACATTAGGAGAATGTGAGATTTAGATACCTGGGTATTGATGTATACCATACGACCAAGGTCGAATATAAACATAACACAGACGTCTGTGACAAACATCGAACGCAGTATAAAGTTCTGGGCCAAGCTCCCCTTGACCATGATAGGGAGTGGCATTGTTAAAAATGGTGGCATTACCTAGGTTGTTACAATTCTTCGGGAACATACCTCACATGATATCCAAGCGATTCTTTGACTCTATGCAGGGGATTTATATGGCACAATACTAGAAATAGGATTGCTCTGTGGAAATTGAAAAACACATATGACAGGGGGGGCATTAAGTTGCCAACCTTTTGAGATTTATTTCCTAGCCAGTCAATTGCAGTATGGGGCCAGGTGGTTATTGCATGAAACATTGGAGTCCATATTATTGAAGGCGGAATGTACCCCGTACTTTCTGAAAGAATGGATTTGGTTGCCAAAGCCACATCAAGAGGGTGCACGAGAATGCTAGAATTGGGTGGAAGAGTATGGCAGAGAGCTTGCCAGGCTATGGAGAACCCTGCCCCGTGCTCCCCACAGATGCCGTTAGTGGCACTGTCTGGGGTGGATGAGCAACTGAGGAAGACAATCTGGAAACATTGGGAACCGAATGGCATTGCAACGCTAGGGGATATATGGCAGGATGGGACGGCAGTGGAATTCGACACGCTAGTAGAAAACACCGGCCTGTACCAGGGACAATATATCACTTACACACGATTGGTGTGGATGGTAAAAGATACATGGCCAGATACAGTGCTGGAGGGTCCGCCTGGCACGGTCATAGAAACAATGACGTGTCAGACGGAGGCTACGAGGGCTCCCTTATTTATGAACTACTCATGTCCAGGGTGGGTAAAGAAGTACTCCTGTTGAGGCGGGACTGGGAAGAGGAAGCCGGGGAACCTATGGGTGAGACTAGTTGTGGGTGAGAGCCCAAAGGTATCACAAAAAGGTGTCTAGAAATGCGAGACTGCAGCAAATTCAATTGTAGATTACTCATAGGGCGTAGGGAGGACTGCACGATTCATGAATGCTGGGATACAATCATGTGCTAAATGTGGAGAGGTGAATGCGGGCATGATACACATGTTCTGGGCATGCCCTGAAATACTGAGATTCTGGAGGGAGGTGGCCCACTGACTGAATGCGAAAGGGATCAAACTGGAAGTGGAATCATTGTGGGCATGCATGGTGGGGGGTGGTTTCCCGGGCCGTGAAAGATGAAATATGTAAGTAAACTGAAGGATTTGACCTATATACTGGCCAAGCGCAGAATTGCCATGGGCTGGAAAGCTAACAATAGACCGAGGATCGAAACGTGGTGGCGCGACCTTCAGAAATGGGTGGATGCTGAAACGGCAGTGTGGGGCGAAGCAGTTAACAGCGGAGGAGAGGACATAGGTGAGACATTGAAGACCTGGAGGCTCTTGGTGGCTGCACTATTTGAGTCAGGCCAGACCGACTCTGGAGAGGATGATTCCTTGACAGGCGCATAAGGGTTTACACCATTAGAGGATACAGTGGTGAAGTGAATAAGCTTGGATGGTGGGGGGGGTTGTGAGAAACGAACATATCATGCGATTGTTATACTGATGCTTGTTAATCTTAGAATCACATGCTGTGCATATGGTCCGACATCCAGTGGTAACCGCGGAGTATTGCATCTTGTCTTTCGGGGGACCGAAAGGGGACGTCGGCATAGGCGTGTCTGAAACACTATCCCTATCGTGACGTGTGTAGTACCCAAAATCCCTCACGCGCCGAGGTCCCTCAGATTGTGTTTTTCCACCCAGATAACTGGTCGCCCTATAGCGGAGCTCTTCATGAGACATTGTTTATCTTACCGAATTGTCGGTTTAATCCCCGTTAAGTCACTTCGTCTATCAAGAACATCTTCGACGAAGACTACGGGGGAACCGTCTACGGCTGTGGATTCCGGCACCTAAGATCCGGCGTTCGGACCTCCACGTGGTCGGGTCTTCTGGTCGGCCTACACAGTAGGGAGAGTGGGCTCGGGGTTTGCCATACTGCTATGTCTTTCCTCTTTTCCACTTCTTTCCTTTTTGGTCTGGTCACCCTTCCCTTCTACTATGGAAAGGACTCCATTTAGATTCTGGCCTCTGTGAAGGGTCAGATATCCGTGGAAAGACTAGCACACTTTGTGTACGCTTGTCTCCCCCTAGAGCACTAAAGCAGTGTTCGGCGTATAAACTCCTAAACCAAATCCCTTAAGGAGCGCCGGTTGAAGCGGTGGGCCGCATACGGTATGTCACGCGTGGAGCCTCCCTCCCCTGCCGCGACACCAGCCGAGAGTGACGGGGGTACATCGGATGACCAAACGTCCAACGCGGACGTTGTAGACCTTGAGGCGGGCGATTCTAGAGCCGCCACGCCCGTCCCCGACCCTTCCAGGCTCGACTCCGGTCTTGCTACAGGGACCACACCCGGTGACAGGGGCGTAAAATCGCACCACACAACGCACAACCCAAGCGCCCTCCTCGACGACGTCGAAGAAGGCGCAAGCGCCATCGGATCGATCTGATCTGAAGCATTCCCCGCATCCGCAGCAGCGCATGACTGGGTTTAATAAACTTAACAAACGCGCTACTCCCCAAACTACACACGGCGAAGTTTCTGAACAAGAAACTTCAACGACTTTCAAGGTTTCCAAGGCCCGTGCAGGCCCGAAAACTACAAGTAGGCCTCTACCCGGGAAGCCATCATTGGAGGCGTTGTCCCCCGAAGATTCGGTAACTATCAGTAAGAGCATCAACAGGATTGCTACGGCGGTGGGCCTAGTACCGGTTTCGCCCACAGTTATGGGCCAATCTGCTGAAAGGTTTTTCACGGTTTAGGAAGACGATCCTGAGGACTCTTACGAAGAGAGCCAGGTACCCCTCTCAAGCACCCTGAGGAGATCCTCTGAACGCCTTAGGGCGGAGGACCCGGTTCCTGCTCAGCTGGGTCCATTTGGGTCATCCAAGTGGACGACGGAGCAATTTGAGGGGTATATGGATCGGCTGCAGCAGGGTTTCGGGACTTCTGATCAACCTCTGCCGAAAAAAGCTCGGGTAGACCCTAACCTTCATACATAAGTTGCCCAACACCTAGATGTTCAACACTATGTTGATTATCAAGAAGATGTCCAGAAGGACACGTATAGAGACATCTATACAGAAGAAGAGGAGACTTCTTTTCTGGACAATTATGGGGAAGATCAAGGCGCAAAGGACAACTGGGAGGACACCCAGCAGGACGATCACAATTCTGATATCGTTTGCCTCGACTCTCCCCCATCCACACTGGTTAGACAGTCTCCCCCGGTGGATGATCAAATGGCTTTCAACAACACGTTGAAAAAAGCAGCGGAATTCTTTAAAATTGCCACGATTGAGGCATTGCCTGAACAGGATTTCGCGGAAAACATTATTAATGACAAGCCTCTGGCTAGCCAATCTATCCCTCTCTTGAGCTCTGTAAAGAGACGGCTGGCCCCTTTTTTACTCACACCCGCTCAGACGAGGGCTGTGAACCCAAGGGTCAAAAAACACTTCCGGCCCTCCCCCACCGACCCGCTTTACATCAAAGGGCACGCAATCCCAGACTCGCTGGTGGTGACCAACACTCGCAAGAGAGCAGGGTTCCCCTTGCCACGGCAGAGTCACCCCCGGACAAGGAGTCCAAAAGGTTGTATGCCTTAGGCAAACGGGTCACGTCGGCGGCTGCTTATACCGTCCGGATTGCCAATAACACAACGTTACTGGCAAGATACGTCGACGCCCAATTGAACCTATTCCAGGAAGGCCTCCATGAGGTTCCAGAACCAACCAGAGCCAAGCTTCTCGCCATTGTCTCGGAGGGTAAACTTGCCAATCAAAATGTTGTAAAGAATACCCTGGACTCTGCAGAGACAGCAGGCAGGTCTCTCGCACAGGGTACTCTCCTAAAGAGACACGCGTGGCTGCGCATGTCGGGTTTCAGGCCTGAGACCCAGGCATCCATCATCAATAAACCCATAGAAGAGGCCAACCTCTTCGGGAATGCGGTAGACGATGCGTTGGAGACAGCCAAGAAGGAGCATGAGACTATTAAGTCGCTGCACCAGATTTCCCAAAAACCCTCTTTACAGAGGGGCAGCAATTCTCTGCGGTCCTTTCGAGGACAAGCCTGCGCCGCTCAAAATTTCGGCACGGGCAACTTCAACGCAAGTCAACCGGCTGCAAGCCCCACTTACTACCCCCAGAGGGGTCAGAAGCACGGAAAGAATAGAGGCAGAGGCTCCAATTCCAGAGGTGCGTCAACCTCAGGTCAGAAATGACCACCAAGTTCAGGTCCCCTCCCATGTCTCCCCGGTCGGGGGGCGATTAACATCTTTCCTCAAGGCATGGGAGGGGATAACTTCAGACCAGTGGGTATTAAAGACGGTCGCCCACGGTTATTGCGTGGAATTCGCCCGAACAACCCCACAGTTCAGACCGCCGAAACATTGATGCCTTTCACCGGAACATCTGCAGATCCTGGTCCAAGAGGTGGAGGCGCTGCTGGGAAAGGACGCCATAGAAGCTGTCCCGATTCTTCAGGTAAACAAGGGTATTTATTCAATACACTTCCTTGTACCCAAAAAGGATCTCGCCATGCGTCCGGTTCTAGACCTGCACCCAGCGAACAAGTTCATAAAGCCCCAGAAGTTTTGCATGGTAACACTTCAAGAGGTGATCCCATTGCCAAAACAAGGGGACTTCATGACAACATTGGATATGAAAATGCATACTTTCATATTTCAATGCTGCCAGCGCACAGAAAATTCCTAAGGTTCGTGATTCAGGACAAACACTACCAGTTCAAGGTACTCCCCTTCGGCATAGCCTTGGCGCCACAGGTGTTTACCAAGGTCCTGGCAGTGGCAGCAGCACACCTGCGCTGACTTTCAGTTCCAGTTTACCCTTACCTCGACGATTGGCTCATCACGGGGGACTCGTTCGACATTTGTTTTTCGAACACCCAAAAGTCAGTAGACCTTCTGTTCAGCCTGGGATTTTCTATCAACGAAAAGAAATCCAGCTTAGTCCCCAGCCAAGTAAAACAGTTCCTGGGGGCTCTAATTCACACGGAAGACGGTCTAGTCTTACCTTCCAGCGAGAGGGTTCAGAACATGCTCTCTCAAGTTCCTCAGTATGTAGCCAGTCGAGAGGCAACGGTACGCAAAGCTATGCGTTTGCTAGGGATGATGCCTTCATGCATATACTTGGTACCCCACGCGCGGCTGCGCATGCGTCCCATGCAAGAGTGGCTCAACAGCCAGTGGTGCCAGGCCAGCGGACAATGGGAAGATCTGTTAGTTGTCTCGTTCTCTCTCTGCAGTGGTGGTCGAGGGAGAACCTCTTGAAGGGGAAAACCTTCACCACCCCTGCAGTGGAAGCCACTCTTACGACAGACTCATCTCTCACAGGGTGGGCCCCCCCCCCCTCCTCATCCTCACCTGCTTCAACAGACAGCGCACAGAGTGTGGTCCCCTCAGGTAGCGTCCAACCATATAAATCTACTGGAGCTACTAGCAGTGTTCAACGCATTTGAAAGCCTTTCAGGAGCAACTGCAAGGGAAGACAGTGCTGGTCCTAACCGACAACACAACAGCAATGTATTATCTGAACAAGCAGGGGGCCACTCACTCTCCAGGGCTATCCAAGCTGTCCCAAAACATCTGGATATGGGCTCTCAAACACAAGATGTTTCTGATATCCCAACATGTTCCAGGGGAACTCAATCTTCTGGCAGACATACTCAGCAGAGATTTTCCTCTGCCAGAAGAATACAAATGGCATCTGCACGAAGACATTGTATCCAACATCTTCGCAGAATGGGGGTTTCCACAGATCGACCTATTCGCTACTCAGGAGAACGCCCAATGCCCAGATTATGCCTCCAGGTACCCCCAGAACCGATCCAAGGGGAACGATCTCTGGATAACTTGGTCGGGGAAATTTGTTTACGCTTTTCCCCCGACTCCGCTTCGGAACAAGATGGTGCACAATATGCACCAGGATCCAGTCAACATGATTCTGGTGGCTCCCATGTGGGCCCGCCAACCCTGGTTCGCGCACCTGATGGAATTGTCCCTCTCCCCACCAGTCAAGCTGCCCTGCCCGTACAACATGTTGTGTCAGGACAGGGGGGAGACTCTGCACCCATGCCCACAAACTCTGAACTTAGCAGCCTGGCTCCTGAAGTCATAGAGTTTGGACATTTGCAACTCCCTCAAAGATGCATGGACATACTGAGGGAGGCAAGAAAGCCTAACGCACGTTATTGCTATGCCAGCAAATGGAAACGTTTTGTCATTTGGTGCAGTTCCAAAGGCGTCAATCCCACCGATTGCTCGCCTTCACACATTGTGTTATATCTAACCCATCTGTTGGACTCTGGGTTAGTCTTCAATTCCTTAAAGGTTCACCTAGCGGCGTTGTCAGCCTACACCACGTCAAAGCAAAAGGTGTCGTGGTGGAAAATACCTGTGATTAAAGCCTTTATGGAAGGGGTTAAAAATGTATTCCCCCATCACTCACCCAGCCCCTGGGTGGGGATCTAAACGTGGTTTTAACTAGGCTCATGGGGACCCCCTTTTGAGCCTATGCATAAAGCTACTCTGAAAGACCTGACTTACAAGACAGCCTTTCTAGTAGCTATCACTTCTATCAGAAGAGTTGGCGAACTACAGGCCCTCTCAGTCTTGGACCCCTTTGTTACAGTCCACAAAGATAAAGTAGTTCTGCGCACTCATCCCAGATTTGCGCCAAAATGTATTTCAAAGTTCCATGTGAACCAGTCAATCGAACTACCCACGTTCTTCCAGAGACCTACTAACATGGCCGAAAGAAGCCTTCACACACTGGATGTGTGCAGGGCAGTCATGTTCTACATGGATAGAATTAAACCACTGAGGAAAACCATTCTTTGTTTCAGTTGCCGCTGGTAGAGAAAGGGACCCTGTCTCTAAATCAGCAATATCAAGGTGGATTGTCAAATGCATCGCACCATGTTACACTCTTGCAAAGAGAGAACTGCCCTTCAAGCCTAGAGCACATTCTACTCGAGGCACTGGGGCATCCATAGCATTCATTGCAAATGTTCCCCTAGAGTCCATTTGCAAAGCGGCAACCTGGAGTTCTGTACACACCTTTACAAAACACTATTGCCTAGACACTCATTCTAGGTCGGATTCTCAGGTGGGACAAGCAGTACTAAGACATCTTTTTTCTACTGTTCCTTTGCACAGCCCACCTCCAACTCCGGGTACTGCTCGCTAGTCTATGCACAGCATGTGATTCTAAGCAGATTAACAAGCATCAGAAGACATGCATTACTTACCGTAAAAGCATTTCTGATGATTGTATCTGCTTAGATTCACATGCGCCCTTCCTGCCTCCCCGCTCGGGGTGGTAGGAACATAGACTTCTTACTACTTTCTCTCCATGTACTCACTCACTATAGCCTTGGGCTCCCTCATGGCAGAAAAAATACAATCGGAGGGACCTCGGCGCGTGAGGGATTTTGGGTACTACTACACGTCACGATAGGGATAGTGTTTCAGACACGCCTATGCCGACGTCCCCTTTCGGTCCCCCGAAAGACCAGATGCAATACTCCGCAGTTACCACTGGATGTCAGACCTATGCACAGCATGTGAATCTAAGCAGATACCATCATCAGAAATGCTTTTACGGTAAGTAATGCATGTCTTATTGTTTGGTTATTTTGGTTGTTTCTGTTTACGTCAATAAAACTTTTTTTTTTTTTTAAGTATTTGTTAAGCAGAGTCCCTCAGACTGATTATCACTGTATTCTGAAACTGAGTGTGGAAGAACGGAGCCAGTAGGAATGCATGAAAGCTGCTTTGATTGCTAAGTTTGTCAAGACACCTACCCAATACCTTTTAAAAGGTTCAGGGAATATAAGAGAGAATGTCTTGGGTTGATTGGGTGAGTGCTGCGCATATGAACATGATTGGGTGGATTGATGTATACAAGGTAAACACATTTGTTGAATTAACCCACCCTTTTTTTTATTTATTTATTTTAGCATTTTTCTGAAGCCTGTTCACCAGAGCGGTCAGTACATGGCTGACCAGATGCATTTGGATCCCTTTAAGCTGGTCCAGCTGGCTGACAAGTGGGTCTCCCACCGGGTATCCCCTAAGGATTCTAGTGGGAAGGACAAAGAGAAAGGGACCTCTCAGAAGCCTGAGGAGTCCCATAAGCAATCAGTGGAGTAGACTTAAACCTTCCTCTCATAAAACCCCCAAATCCAGGGGGGGGATAAGTGTCATGGGGGTGGGAGCAAGAGTAGCAGGTCTTCTCTGTAAAGCGGGCTCCCAGTGGATCCAGTATGGTACCCCGCATTCCTGGCACTTGTTGAGACAGTGGGGCTCTGGATCACAAGAAGGGTGACCCCAAGTGTAAAGGTAAGGCACTTGGAGTCCAGGCTGTCAGCCTGACCTAACCTTGCTTCATGCCTGAGGTGGAGGCCACTGTCCTCCCCTCCAGGAATCAACTTTGGTGCTCCCCCAGGGATTTCCCTAGTGTCATTTGTGCCGTGGGACTAGTTTGCAGAAGTAGTGGCTACCATCCAACAGAACATCCGCCGATTTATGCGATGTGTCCTCTTAGACGGCCAGCCTTCTTCTGGTTTGAGACACTGGCGCAAGCATGACAGTGGTGGACAGGACCCTGCTCATGCCAGAGGACTATGTAGGTGCTCCTCTGAGAACTACCAAATTATCTCCTGTAGCCCTAGTCACCATCAAGATTGAGGACAAGACGAAGCTTCCCATCCTTGTTCAGGACAATATACCTGCACGCATATTGTTGGGGAGCGACTTAGTCCATCAGAGATAAACCTCAACCCACTAACCCTCACTGCTGCGGCAATCGCTAGTCAGTTACCCACGCCAAAAGGGAGACCCAAGGCAAAACGGAAGAGCAAGAGGACCACCTCTGTGAAGGAGACTCCTTCTCTTCCTGTTGTTTCTGCAACGCCCACTGGGGATCCAAGCTTTGGATGGGCTATGCCCAGTAACCCGAGACCCAACTCCTGAGGGAGAAGAGCCAAAAGACCCTGCTCAGGGAGAGGTACTCAACCTTGAGGATCACCCTGACCTTCACTGCCTAGTGGGCCCTCTAGTGGCGACTTCTGTAAGGGTCAAAGAGTGCCACTCTCTAGAGAGTCTGAGAAAACTGGCCCGCGCACAAGGTGAAGTGCCTAGGTCATTCAAGATTTGTTGGGAGGGTGAGCTCCTTTGTAGTGAGCCCACTAAGCCTGAACCTGGTGCCCTCAGGAGGTTGGTGGTACCCAAGTGTTACAGGCCCTTCCTTCTGCATTTGGCGCATCAGCTGCCCTTAGATGGTCATCTTGGCACTAACAAAACAAAGCAGAGGCTCTCTGCACATTTCTACTGGCCCAGGATGGGAGTGGAAGTGGAGTCCCACTGCCAGACGGTCCCACTTGTCAGTTGTCTGGCAAGACTGGAGGCAAGTGTCATTGCCCCACTGTAGCCTTTGCCAGTGGTTGGCACACCATTTAAGAGGGTCGGCATCAACTTTGTCTGTCCCTTGGACCCCCCCCCATTCTTTTTTTTTTTAGGCTTTTATAAAATCTTTTGCCCATCATCAAAAATATATCCTCATAAGCCATATCAGTTGTTCCCATCTAAACATAATGTCTTATTGAACTGTCCATTGATATCCTGTGAATTCGATCAAAAAGAAACTCCACCCCCTCCTCCTAGGTCCTTTCCAAGGCCACTAATTGATCTTTACTGGTTTCAAATTTCTCAAAGATAGCTATCAGCAGCTTGACCAATGCTAAAGTTATGGGAGTCATTTCTCCTACGGTGAGCACTCTCCATCGTCATCGATCCATATTTGTTAATCTTCTTCCCTAGAGTTTTGTTTCTTACTTCTCTCAAGGCTGGGCAAAATAGTGTCAGATGTGTTAACGTTTCGTTAGTCTTTTAATAGACATAATCTGCATGTTACGTCCGTTCCACTCGTTCTTTTTCTTGGTCTCGGGACTTCTCTAGTCGGAAACAGATGTAAGTGGAATCTCATGAATTGCGCTCTAGGATACCAATTCGAGAAGAGCTTTAAGTATTTTGGATGTGTATTTAGCACAATTTATATGCTTGCCTCTCTTCCTGAGTTGTTATCCAGTCCTGCATGTAGAGCTTTTTCTGATCCTGTCTGGGTTCTCCGCCAAGCTGTTATCTGATTCTCCCAAATCGGTTATAATTGCTTGGCAGATGACCTTCCATTTTTCCAGGGTTCTTTCGGTGTTTCCCCTCCATTGCTTTCTTTAGCACCCCAAATGCTCCCCTGAGGTTTGCTCCAATACATTTCCGATAGGAGATTTCCAGATCACCACTGCGTTCATAGATGTTAAGCCGAGCTCCATCCCAGCTGTTTCAATTGGTGTACTTTTTCGGCAGTCGGAAAACTTTTTCCAGAAAATTCCTTCCAGTTTTGGCCAGTTGTCTGCTGGAAACGAGAAAGATGTTTTGGGTCCTTATGTTAGGATTGGCAATACCTTCATGCGGTAGAAGGAGACTAATGGCACCAATGAGAAGCCACAATATCTGTTAAGTAGTAGCCTACCCTGAGCCGCCAGACTTTTTGCTTTTTGTCTTTTTTCCTCTCTTGGGGCGTCTCTGCTACTGGTGTTGAAGCAGACGCCTAGGTAAGTGAAAGAACTTAACTCTGGAATTTTTTCGCCCCTTAGGTTCCATGAGTGGCATTTCTTTTGCGTCCCCAAACATCATGATCCTCTGATCCTTGATTTATTATAATATTTCTGGGGGTGGGGGGGGCTATTTGAAGTAGGCTGCCCAGGTTTTGGCTGATATGGGGTTTGTTGTTAAGGCATCTAGTGGGGCGTTTATCTCATTTATTGTTAGCCATATTTCTGCAGAATATTTGGAACTGATCTTGCGCAGCATTGCTTCAGAGTCCCGTTTCAACAGCCTCTTCTTATGCAAGCACACGCAGTTACGGAATTAAGGGTTTTCCTCTTTCTAGCCACCTCCTTGTCATAAGTGTGATGATTGACGCATGCGTTTCCCCGCCCCCCCTGTGGCTTTCTTTGTCATGAATTCTTGCAGCATGTTAGAATACCTTCCTTGTTGTTTAATTGTAGTATTGTCGATCTTAGTTTGTTCGTGAGCCAACCAATTTTATCTGGGCCAATTCTCAGCCTGTTTCTACCATGGGTTACTCCCATTACCCCCTGGCACAGGGCCCATTCACGTGTCAACCTTAGAAGATTGTGGTCACTTGCTGACATTTCTTCGACTACCATTGTCTGAGCAACCAAAGTCATGTTGTGAGACATGCATATATAGTCTAGAAGTTGACCACCCTTTTTTTTATTTGTTATTTTTGCTGGGATGTCTCCCTGGATGTTACCATTCCGAATGTCAATATTTTTAGAGAGCAGAACTTTTCTCCAGGATTGACCTCTTTCAGCTGGGCTAGTCGGTGACACCTCATCCTCAATGAGTACTCTGTTTTTATCAAACCAGATGCAGTTCCGATCGCTGCATATGATGATCCATGGATCTTGACACTTTTCCATTTGCTCGTCCACCAGATCTGAGATCTGTTCAGGAAGATCCCGTATTTTTGTAATTGCCAGATTCCAGTACAAATTACCAATAATCAATGTCCTTTGGACATTTTATGCCCCTTTTGATATCTCCAAGACTAACATTTGAATGTATGTTTGGTGTGTAGCACTTGCATTGATATAAATTGGGCCCTGTTTTATGGCAGTCAGTAATCCTGACATAGGTCTTCCTTTTAACCCCTTCAAGGCCGGGTTCCGGAAAATACTGCAACCTTCTAAAATCGGGGTCTCCCTAAGTCATGTTTCTTGAAGACTTATCAAGTCGAAGGAATCAAACTACAGTTCCCCTCTAACAAACAAGTGGGCAAATCCCTGGGTGTTTCAAATACCAAATGTGAAGTCTTTCTGGTGGGTGGGTTTCTTGGCATTATGATTTAGTGATGTTCTCTGCAAGAAAACCCGCCAACCACTTCCAATTTTCTTAGTTTCCCTCCTTTTTTGCTGTTGGGTTAACAACCCCAGGATCTTTTCTGTCCTCAGACTCTCCACCATATTTTTCATTCTCAAGTGCCCTCCTCTTAATCTCCTTCCAATTGTGGTTTTGGATCGATAGACTCTCCTACGTGAAATATTTTACGTCCTTCTTTCCCTGATATTTGGGATTCTTGTTCCATCAAATCGAAGCCCATTGCCCGCAGACGATATGCCTCCTCCTTTAAAAGTTGTCTTATTATAGCCGAGGAGGTGTACAAGATCACCTTGTCCAGCCTTTCTTTCTCTGTGAATTCAATAATATCCGATTTTAAGTCTTAGATTAGGGAAAAAATCTCAAGGCTCTGCAGTCCGGACCGGTCATCATGCCTCTTGGATATTGACCACTGGATGACTACCAACCACCTCATCCTCCACCCGGGGGAACCTGAAATCCTAATCTGCGGGAAAACTGCCCTCCTCCCCCAACCAATTCCGTGGCCTCAACCCCTAGGACAAGCATTGGCAATATCAAATGTGGTAAAACACTTGGGATGCACATTGGACTCAGACCTATCCCTCACCCAACACACCACTACTGTATCTAAACCTGTTTCTTCCATCTACAGATTCTCAGACTTATCTTGCCTTGCCTATCCCCACCACTTCTCGGCCATCAACTCCATCCGATCACACCTAGATTATGCAAACAGCCTCTCGACTAAGGAAACACCAAGGAATCCAAAACGCGGCAGCACGCCTGCTCATTAACCTACCCGCCAGAGAACACATCAGCCCAACACTAAAAGTCCTCCACTGGCTCCCGATTTGTCAACGCACTAACTTTTTAAAGCCATGTGCATCATCCACAAGTCCAGAATGGATTTCCTTCGAGACAAAGTCGTGCCCTACCAGCCCTCAAGGAATCTCAGATCTCGCACAGCATTTCACCTAGTGGTCCCAACTCGCAACTCTTAGAGACTGAGCGAATCCTCCTACTCCGTCCAAGCACCGTCATCTGGAACTCCCTACCCCTACACATTCGTAACACTGAAATTCAGAAAGGCCCTAAAATCTTGGCTCTTCCCATAACCCACCTGCCCCCATCCCTACACTGCCGAACCCAGCCAGCCAGGCCTGCCAATCAGGAGAAGACACCATTTACAACACAGAGGACGGCAGCATTTGCAGTGGCTCACCTGACATACTGTTCCCCCTTAGACAACAACCTTAATTACCTAACTAATACACCAGGGAAGCCAGCAGCCTTCGCTGGGGCACACCGCAATAAACTCGCCCTCACCGCCCATGCCCTCAAGCTTGAGAGACCTGTCCGACAGAGCGCCAATCATCTGGAACTCCATAACGCCACGTTTTCGCAACACTGGAAACCATCAATCTCAAAGGCCCACAAAAAATCCTTGCTCCTCCCAATATCCCCCTGAACCCTCGTTCTTCAAAACTACACTGCTGAACCCAACATCCCCTTACACCAATTAAAACAATGACCGGCAGCATTCGCAGCGACTCACCTGACCCACTTTCACCCCATGCACAGCGGCATTCCTACTTGACAAATACACCACTGAAGCCAGCAGCCTTTGCTGTGGCACACCGCAATATACGCTCCCGCCTTCTCAGACTAGAGAGACCATGGAAAATGAGACCACGCCATCCACATTGGACAAAGATTGCTCCAGCGGAACAACTCTGAAGACTACGGTACGTATAACCTTGAAGGCTACGGTACATATAATTTACACCACATCTGTGGACAGAGGCGCAGGCACGGCCAGCCATCCACCATTCATGCACCATAGAATGCAGCTATGGCTATGCTTTCCGGTCTAGCAGCACACTTAGCCGTCCACACTGAAACACCTGACGTACCTCAACATCGCTGCCACTAGCATATAACGCCTACCAACGAAAAATTTGGTATAGCTGGCCACACATCGACTCTCCCAACAAAAGCACTCTATCGCAAACCACCAACAGCGCCCACCCATGTGCCTGATCTCTTTTGGGCTGCTTAGACGAGCCTAGCCAGCCACCCAAGTCCTAGACCGGCGAAAATGCACATATGCATCTCCTAATCTAAAGTCCTTCGAATTGTCCAGCACATTGACGGCGATCACTGAGGGCGTTCCAACCACAAAGCACATTGAGGCCATACAAATGGGGAAAGAGCGTTATATAAATAACTAAATACAATACATGATGAAGACAACTTCAGGATTAGTCCATTGTTCAGATATAGTATTCTTTCCAATACCAAGCCATCACTGCGCGGTAGGTGGCTTCTTTGCGAGGCCTTCTTTAGGCCATTACTTGATCGCTGGTTATACTTCTCCTGATTATTTGCCACTCTCTGTCCTCTGTGCCATTTCTCTCCTTTTCTCCATTATTTTAGGGCGGGGAGAGTGATTGCGTTCGGTTGGATGTTTAGACTGCTTCTTTCCTTTTATTTTCGGTACGCAATTCCCTCCCCCCACCCCACCTACTGTTTTCCTTCAGCCCTGTTTTGGGTTGTTTTGCCTCTTGCCACTTCACGCGGGGGGCTAAGCCAGAATTCTCATTCTCTGGTTCTCTTCTCGAGGGTGGTTCCTTTTTGATTTTCAAATCTCTCTGCGAGCTTGTTTCCCCTCAGGCCTTTTCCTCAGCCCGTTGCCCACTTCCTCTGTCACTCTTCTCACTCTCTGTAGTATCCAGATTGACATTACTTAGCTCTTTCTCTGGTCTGATGGTTTCTTCCGACACTGTATATGTTGAGAGCTCCATCAGATCAGTATCATCCCCCTCGTCCACTTGATCGGACCTCTCCAGTTGAGCGCTCGTTAATTGTATTTGTTTTTCTCATCTTTTTTTCTGAGACTTTAGTTTGCTCACAATAGGAGTTTTGGAAGATCCTTGTTCTGTGGTATGGTTAGGTTACTAATGTCGTCCTGGCTTCCATTAGATTTCTTTGGTAACTTACCTCTATTTTTAGACTTTTTGGAAATCTTTAACTTGAGCACCATTTGAGGGATTTTTCTGAATTCAATATAGTTTGTACTGAAGCTTCTTTTGGTCCTTCGGATGTTTCTTAATGTTAAAGACCTTCTGCGGCACATTACTCTTATGCTCCGATTCGCCTTTTTTGGGCGGTCTATTTTGGTTTCTCGTCTTGATATATTGTCTGATGGTCTTTCAACATCTTCTGTTAGTGCTGATGTACTACTCAATTTATCTCCTGTCTCTTGCTGTTCCTGCAACTTTTCCAAGTTATGGTCCTCAGCTGCCCTCGTTTGCATCTGTACCATGGCCAAACTCGGTCAATGGGGCCCCTTCCATATTCTATCCAGTTCATTGAGTGTCGATAATAATTTCCAATGGGGGCACCATATCCACTTGAACTATGCTGTCATTAACTGATTTTTTAGCCAGAAGATCTAATGAAGGATTGGCCGTCACTTCTGAGGCTCTGGGGATCCTCTTCCTCTTCTTGCCTTTGATAATGGGCTCCAATGTCTTGTGTAGAAGATTAGAAAGCCGGGCTGAGCTATTATCAAGGTCCTTCAACAAACGCCATTTTAGAGTGCATCATGGTGGTCTGATCCTTTGATTGGTCCTCTGTTCTCATGTTTCATAAAGGGAGGGGCCATTGTAGCAACTAGAGTGGTGAGTGTTGAGAAATCTTTTTCCTTTAGCCCCTCTGGATTCACCTCCTATAAGTTCTCGAACAGGTGCGTTAAGTGCTCCGAATTCCGTCCTCCCTCTTTTTGAAACTCTATTTTCTTTTGGAATATGAGGTATTGTTTTTATTGATTCTTCTCCTGCCCTCCCCCCCCCACCCATTGGAAAGGTGGTTGGTGTAATTAAGTAGGATTTCTTACTGGATTTTTGATCCGCCTTGGCCAGCTCTGCCACCCAGGTCCCTAAGGCTTCCTTTAGAGGCATCAGCCCCCATTGGCAACAAGATGAATGCTCTTTTGTTTACATCCTCGCCCCCTGACTCCATCTTCTCACGTGTAGTTATTAAGGTTGATATTTGTTGTGTGTATAGCCTCTCCCCTGGTTCCTTCTAGAAGAAGCGGTGGTTTGCGGACAAACTCACAGGCGCCAGCCTTGGTAACTTCCATATGTTTTTCTCTGGTGCCAGATGTTAATTTATCTTCTTCCGAGTTAAGTTAATGATCCTCTCCCCGAGAGGTTTTCATTAGAAGCTGTTATTAGCAATATTTGTGGGTGGCATCTCAATATGCCAGTTCGAGTACCTGAGCGAGTCAAACTGTCTGCAGGAGCTGACTCAAAGAATCATTGTTGATTCTATTTGCTGAATTAAATAAATACAGCATGGACGATTCGCATGTTCATCATGGTTTCCGTTCTGTCAGGCCTCCCACTTGGGCGAGGTGGGCACATCTCCACTACTTCCAATACTTCTATTTCCCCCTACATTTGTGCTTAATGCTGTTATTCCCGGCCCCAACTCCTGTGGTCCCACCCTCTGCAGGCTGGCCACCTGCCCCGTGGTCATTGCAAGCCGCTGCTTCAAAGCAACTCGTTTTAGCTCCAGTGGCCTAAGGCTAGCATCTTCCTCTGGCTGCCTCTCAATGTCAAAGTCAGTACTCCTTAAGGCTGTGGATACCGGGGACCCGTTTGGCGGGTGATTGTCTGTGAATAGTGGCATACTAGCACCAATAGAGACTTCCACTTTGAAGGGGCAAGAGATCAGTCCCCTCGCCCCTGTGTCCCTTGAGTGGGCAACCCCCTCCCTCTTCGGGGGCACTCACCTCCGGGCGTGTTGGGGTTAGCCACTGGTGAATCAACATGGTGCGTTGGGACGTCTCGATCATGTCTGCATCGAGAGTAGGGAGTCGATGAGGACACATCCATCCATTGTAAAAGTCGCTTCTACAGCGACCCACTGCACAGGCTTAGCGCAGACGTAGCCAAGACTGCCTTCACCTCTGCTACAGCTCCGCGAATGCTCCTCGTTGCGGGCTTGTTTTTAAAGCGGGCTCCTCCTCGAAAATGGTCTACATGAAGGATCCACATGACCACTGTATTTACTGCTTATACCCACATGACATCAACAAATGTGACATTTGCAGGACTTTCTCCTCCAAAACCCTGCAAGGCAGACACAGGAGGCTTCTTTTACACCTAGAAGCCAAAGGTCTATCCTCTGACGAGAAGTCTGCCAAGACAGCTCCTGTTTCGTCTACTAAACCATCTAAGAGGCAAACTTCCAAGAGAAGGGCCTCTTCAGTGGAAAGTAGTTCCTCTCCCCCTCATAAGACTAAAAGAAAGTTGGAAGCCACTTCTTCTATGCCTTCCTTGGACTCGGGACACCACAAGGCACGTCATCGTGAAGAAAAAACGACCTCCAAAGGTTAAGGAGGTGTTTTTTAAAAAAAAAAACAGGGGGTTTGGGGGGGTAGGGGGAGTACGTCCACAGAGAAGCTGTCCACGAGCGGAAGCAAGGTCAGGGACTCGCCGACGACGAAGCCACTATCATCTACGACAACACTCCAAGCCTCATCGTCCACAACCAAATCCTCGTCGGAGGAAGCTCATCACGTGTCCACGGAGCTCTCGTCGACGGATCAACCATCTCCAAAGTCTTTGTCCACAAAACCACCGTCGGCAAAGCCATCGTCTGCAAAACCACCATCGACGAAAATACCGTCAACGACTCCAAAAAATTTGGTGACGTCACATCCAATGTCAGCAGTCTCCACAAGTCTTTGGGAGCAACGGCTCCCATTTCAGATACACCTGAACCAGTTGGAGCGCAACTGTCCCCGTTAAAAGAGATGACGGAACTCCCGGATATCATTCTTCAGGAGGAGTTCTCAGACATGGAAATTCTTGGTGAGAAACCTTTCCCTATTCCTAAGGAAAACAGCCCTCCTTGGCAACCGGATTCAGAGGACATGGCTGATCCTTATGACCCGGGGCTCATGGCATCGATTCAAAGAATCATTGAGGAATTTAACAGGCGCCAAGAGCAAAAGAATGGGTCTTCTGTACTGAAAGAGCCAAGAACCCCCCCCCCCCCGCCCCCCCCCCGTCCCACCTCAGGGATACCTCACCTCAGCAAAGCACACCCAGACACTCCCCTTCCAGGAGTAGGCTACAGAAAAGCGCACGATCACCTGAGCCTCCACGTAGGTCCAGGAGCAGAACACTTAGTGCTTCACTGACAAGAGTCCCCTCTCCAGCATCACCGCACAGACCTCAATCACCAGTCTGAGATCCAACTACGGTACTGTTGTCAGTGTCTGATTGGCAAGAGGACCCCGTTCAGGGATTTTTTCAGACCCTGAGAAAGGGGAGATTACACAGGAACCTGATGCTCCCAGTGAATGGGATGATTACATTGAGAAGCCCAGGAAGAAAGACTCCCCAAATGATTCGTCACCTCCAGACGTTTTGTTATCATTTCATACTATAATTGGTAAAGCTGCGGACTTGTTCAAAATACAAGTTTCTTCGGAAGAGAAGAAGTCGGTGCTTTATGAGCACAGAGACAAACGTGCAGAAGAACGGTTACCACCATTCCTCTTCTCAACACCATTTGGGAGTCTGGGTCGAAGATACTAGCCACGCCCTTATCCACACCTGCATTAGTGTCAAGACCTGAAAAGAAGTACAAGGCGCCTGATTCAGCACCGCTTTGTTTAAGGGGTCATACTAAGCCAGACTCAGTCATCACAGTAGCGGATAGAAAGAAGTTAGCCAATCCATCATCATCACCACCATTGTCGGCACCACCAGACAAGGACGTTCGTAACTTGAAAGCCATGGGTAGAAAGGTGTCTTCCTCAGCCTCTCTCACTATTAGAGCGGGCAACGCATTAGCCATGGCAGCCAGGTTTGATTGCGAACTTTGGCTTCGCATGTCCAAACTGACCAAACATCTGCAAGCAGATTTACAGGAAGAAGCCAGGTCCATCATTGCGGACGGAGAAGCTACTTCAGACCACATGATTGACACTGCTGTTGATGTGTCGGAATCAGGTTTCAGACAAATGGCCCACGGCACGGTGCTAAGGAGACAGGTATGGATGAAGGCCACGAATTTCAGGCCTGAAGTGCAGACACAAATTTTGGACATGCCTTTCGATGGGCAAGAATTATTTGGCAAAAAAGTAGATTAACATCTAAAAGGAATTCAAACGGACACAGCCCGAGCCATTAGTTCCCTAAAGGATAAATATAAAGACTGCAGGTCTTTTTGGCCCTTTCGAAGGTTCAACGTCAAAAGACAGAGGATATTCACATTCCTCCTATGGTCAAAAGTCACAAGGTAACACATTCCAAGGCAACAGATATCAATCCGCCAACAGGTATTCCTAGAGAGCAAGGCACAGCTCTTCCCAAGGTAAAGCCCAGAACAAACTAAATGGACCATTCGTTTCTTCCCCCTCTGTCGAACACCCGTTGGGGGAAAGGGTAAGCCAATTTTTTTTCAACGCTGGAATTCGATCACATCGGATCAAGTGGGTATTACAGATGGTCCGCAGGGGTCACACCATAGAATTCCTAGATCGCCCTCCATCCCTTGCCCCCACCCGTCTGCGGAATGTCATGGCAGAAGTTCAAAAATGACTGTACAAAGCAGCTATAGAGCCAGTTCCTTATTCCCAGAAAGGACAAGGTTTCTATTTCTGCTTCTTTCTAATCAAAAAGAAAAACGGTCAATCGAGGCCCATATTGGACGTAAGGGCACTCAACAAATACATCAAATTCAAAATGATATCCCTGCAAGGCGTCTTACCGTGGCTGAACAGAAACGACTTTCTAGCCACTCTGGACTTAGAAGACGCATATTTCCACATTCCAATTCATCCTGCCCACAGACAGTTCCTCAGGTTCGCTATAGGAGACCTACATTTCCATTTCAGGGTACTCCCGTTCGGGCTGAATCCGCACTAAGGGTATTTACCAAATGTCTGGCACCCGTAGCAGCAAGCCTCAGAAGGTTGGGAACGGAGGTCTTTAGATATTTGGATGACTGGTTGATAAGGGCAAGCTCCTACAGTCAAGCTCAATTGGCATGTATCTAAGATGATAAAACTACTAAAAGGGTTTGTTTTTTCGATAAACATAAAATCTTGCCCAGTACCCAGCAAAACGGTTCTCTTTCTGGGGGCCGAGTTCGACACCACCATTCCCAGGGTAAGACCATCAGTGGACAGTCACAGCCATCCTCCGCTCGACATCATTGTTCCTAGAAAAAGACGACTATGGTACGCTCTTTCAAATCCCTCCTGGGCATGATGTCCTCATGTATATTTCTCATACCAAACTGCAGACTCTGCATGAAACCAACACAGGAGGCCCTGGACCACCAAAGGAAACAAGCCATGGGTTCATGGGAAGATGTAGTCCAGATACCGACGGCAGTGCACCAGGCGCTTCAATGGTGGAATACTCCACAGAACCTGAACCAAGGGATGCCATTCCAGGCACCAACATCTACTCTTCTCTTAAGGACAGATGCGTCCCTTTCGGAATGGGGAGCGCATTTAGCGGACCTCCAGACAAAAAGGGGCTTGGTCAGACGAGGAATCCCAGCTCCACATCAATGTCCTAGATCTCAGGGCGATACGTTGGGCTCTAAAAGCTTTCCTTCCAGTAGTGGCAGGTCAAGTCTTGACCATCCAGACAGACAATACAACATCCATGCATTACACAAACAAGCAAGGGGGCACGAAATCAGAGATATCTATCAAAGGAAGCTCAACTTTTATGGTCATGGGCCTTTCACCACAAAGTCCAGATCAGGGTGGAACATCTCCCGGGAGTGGACAATGTCTTAGCAGACAAACTGAGCAGCGAGTACGCGTCTTCCCTCGAATGGGAGTTAAACTAAGAGGAAGTTCAACAGATTTTCTCTGTATGGGGCCATCACAGATCAACCTCTTTGCCACCAAAGTCAACAGAAAATGTCAAGCATTCGCCTCAAGGTACCTGGAACATCAGTCAGCAGGAGATGCATTCTCGGTGGACAGGACAGAGAAGCTCCTTTATGCATTCCCACCCCCCCCCCATTCCACTCCTATCCAGAGTTCTGCGCAGAAAGAAGGAACAGGATTTCTCCATGAACCTAATAGCACCGGACTGGGCACGACAGATCTGGTATCTGACTCTGCAGCATCTATCCTGGTGGCCTCCAATTCGCCTCCAGGCACATCAATACCTCTTGGCTCAACAGAACCACAAAGTCCTCCACCACGACCCAGCGAGCCTCTCCCTCGAGGCTTGGTTCCTGAGCAGCGCAACCTCATGAACTTGAACCTTCCGGCGTACTGCTGGGACATAATCGGGGCCTCTAGAGCCCTCTCGACAAGGATCACCAATGTGCGGAAATGGACCCACTTCTCTAAGTGGTGTGAAACATCTGCTATTGACCCACTGACCGCTTTGGTAGAACAGATATGCCCTTATTACATTTGGCTAAGTCAGGTCTCTCCCTATCCTCCATCAAAGTTCACCTGTCGGCCATATCGACATACACAACGACTCCAGAAACGCAGTCATTGCTCTCCCTTCCGGCCATCAAGATCTTCCTGAAGGGGTTGATGTGTACTTACCCTCCTACGCCCTCATCAGGTCCATCCTGGAGCCTAAACACTGCGCTAACGGCCCTTATAGAACCCCCTTTCGAACCCATTTGCAGATGTGAAATAAAATTCTTATCTTGGAAAACGGCTTTTTTGATAGCCATGACTTCGGCCAGGAGAATCAGTGAATTACAAGCCTTGTCTTCAGAACCTCCTTTTACTTTGTTTCACCAAGACCGCGTCATTTTGAGGACCCACCCAAAGTTTCTACCCAAGGTCTTATTGGAAATGACACTCACAGAGTGCATTGAGCTACCATCTTTCTTCCAGAACCAGACTTTGGTGGCGGAAAGAGCTTTACACTCCCTAGATGTGACTAGGGTTTTGAAATTCTATTTGCAGAGAACTAAGGAGTTCTGCTTATCTAACAGACTGTTTATTGCTTTTACTGATCGTACAAAAGGGCAACATATCTCCAAACAAAGTCTGGCAAGATGGGTCTCGTTATGCATCACCCATTGTCATCAATTGAAGGGCGACCCTCCCCCCCCCCCCCACCCCTCTCCAGACCGCCTTCAGCACACTCCACCAGAGGGAGAGCGGCATCAGTAGCGTTTCATGCAGGGGTACCCTTGAAGGACCTCTGCAGAGCCGCTACCTGGAGCACTCTGCACACGTTCGCCAAACATTACTGCCTAGCAGAAGATGCCAACAAGGAATCGGCAGTTGGACAGGCAGTGCTCCGCCACCTCTTTCCATAAGATAGGACCAGCCTCCTTTCCCGCCTTTCCCTGAGTAGGTAACAGTTGTGTTGCTGCATGGTAAAGATTTGTCAGAAATAACTTTCTGCATCTATGCTTATATATGTATACATGGATATGATGGTGGCATGCTTTAACGGCTTGCTATTCTAATCAAGCATCTGAATATATGAAAGAGCCAATGCTGGAGAAGTCTTAGTTACTTACCTATAACTGTATGTATTTCTCCAGCATTGGTATCTTTCATAGATTCACATGCGCCTACCCGCCTCCCCTGAGAGGATGCTCCTACACTCAGCACCCATCATACTGTAGTTTCTACAGTTCAAAATCTGAAGATGGCTGACTGGGGCCGAGCTTAAATCCTGTCACCTCATTGGTTGGGACCATAAAGGACCAAAGTGAGGTGGAGTGACTACACAATGGAATGGCTCATAGGCCACAATGGAGTATTTACATGCATTCTCTAGGGGAGAAGGGATGTATATTACATTTTTATAATTATTTTTATCACCCAGTATTCCCAGTCTGACGACTGGGAATATTCAAGCATCTGAGTCTATGAAAGATACCAATGCTGGAGAAATGCAGTTACAGGTAAGTAACTAAGACTTCTCTTTGGACATCCCGTGAGGGGGCGCCTTGTGTCAGGAACTGTGGTTGGAAGCTGTGGGAGCGCTGGAGACATTAGCTTAAGCCACTCCACCGCTCTAGTCCTCATCCAATATGGCGGCGTCTAGTATTTAACCAGACTCCACCCCCCACCCCCGTTAATTGCGTTGTATCTGTGTTCTTTGGTCAACGCTCTGTGCAACTCTGTTTTTTGCCCACTTTTGAAACCTCAGTTTCGCCCTGACTAATCCTTTGTAGTTTCTGTGTTTATCTGTCCTAACCTTCTACCTAACGTTTGCTCAACCTAGCATTTCTATCGCCTTTTGTCTTTCCCTACGTTTCCTTTCCTTCGGCGTGCTTGCCAGTGTTCCGGCTTACCCGCTTCCTTTTTTGTATCGGGTTTCTTCCGCTGCCCTTCAAGGTTCATTTCTACTACTCCTCTCATTGTGGCTTCTACTTGCCGTTCATATCTATACTCCTCTTTCGGTTCTGGCATCTAAGCTACTCCCCCTACTCACATATCGCCACCTTTCCTTTAGCGGCTCTCCGCCCTTTTCACTCTTGGATCAACTCTTGCTTCAGGAGCTCTTCCGCAGATTTCCACATTGTTGGCTTAGGTTCTTATTGGGTCTTAGCTACCTTATTTACCTTTTTCCTCTTTCAGCTCTCTGTTTATCCTCTTTTCTTTTCTATTTACCTCTTTCCGTGGCAATCATTCCTATTTCGGAGTTTCTGACTACCGATCCTTGTGATTAGCAGCTTGACTCTTCGGGCTGCAGAATCCAGTCCACCGTACTCCATATTCTGCTCAGCACCCCAGAACTTTGATATCCTACCAGAACTCTTGGTCATCAGGGTTTTTTCTGCCACTTGGCTTTTTCCCTGTAACTGGGGCTGGTTTCCCGGGGTCCCCCGAGGGCAGATTCCCATCTCTGTCAAGGTGGCCTCTGGGGGAGCCACACCCTATTTGCACGAACGGAAGGACCACAAGCCTAAGGACAAGTCGTCTCCCGACAAGAAGAAAAAACGCAAACCTTCAGGTACTGTTATCAAGGACCTAACTTCAGAAGAATCAGGTGAGGAGGATTGGGAGGGTATGCAGGAGTCTGACAGCATACAACGCCCAGATATACCCATGGCGGCCCTCGAACAGTATCAAGAGTTGGTGGCTGCCATGCAGAACCTTACTGTAGAGGTACAGGCTTTGCGGAATGAGAATATCGCACTCGGACAGCAAGTCGTGTTACACCGCGATGATCAGGGTGACTTACCACCCATGGCCTTATCCTTTGGCAAATACAATGGATGCCCTGGGAGGTCTTAAGGATTTCCTCGATGCCTGTCATGTTCACTTCACTTTTAGACCTCATGCCTATGAAACTGCACGACCCAGGGTCGGATTCATCATCGCTAACCTTATGGGAAATGCGTTATCCTGGGCCACTCCTTTGGTCACTGGGAATGATCCCTCCTTAAATGACTGACCGCTTTTTGGAAACACTTAGTGATTCGACCGACCAGAAGTGCTGTACTTTTCTCTGGAAGCAATATTAGATGTGCGGCAGGGAACCACAGACGTACATCTCCCGTTTTTTGAGACTGGCCGCTAAATCCGATTGGCCTGACTCAGCTAAACAGACCATTTTTCGTTGGGGGCTCCAAGATGAAATTAAGGAAGAACTAGCCAGAGTGGCCAGATCTGCTTCCTTTCAGGATTTAATTAGCTTGTCCCTACAAATCGAGTTTTGGATGCAAGAACGCCGTCAGGAAAGAAGTCGCAGCACCGCTCAGGCTTCCAATCCACCTTCCCAATCTCCATCACTTAGGAAGACTCATTCTACTGAAGAGCCAATGCAAATCTGAGCCACGCAAGGACCGTTAACCCAGGAAGAGAGAAGACGACGTTGTGAAGCTGGGTTATGCATGTATTGTGGTTCTTCCAAGCATCTCTTGAGGAATTGTCCAGAAGTTCCACCCAGGAGGAAGGAAAACTCCAGCTCCCGTTCTTATGCAAGGGAAGTATCGGAGGAGCCACCTGCAAACCTTGCAACTATTCCCGATCAATAGAGAAGTCAGATGACAATCAACTAATGGTATTCAGAGTACACCTTTGGCTGACCCATTTCAGAACCTACAGAAGTACTGGCAATGCTGAATTGTGGTGCAGCGGGTAACTATCGACATAAATGGGGCCAGAGAGAAGATGGTACCCTCAAGACCCAAGCCAAGACCCATACCAGTCGAAGGAGTGGATGGTACACCATTGTCTTCTGGTCCCATTATTAATGAGACTATGACTTTGAGGATGAAGTTGGGAGAACATCAATATCTGGTTTTTGATCTCATCAGAGCAGCTCACTTCCCCCTGTTTATCGGAATACCTTGGTTGAGAAGGCATAATCCTGCCATCGACTGGACATCCAACAGAGTGAGCTTTAACTCACCATATTGCGAATCAAACTGTATGAGCCTTCCTGTCAAGAACTCAAATGAAGAAGAGACCAACATCGTCAGAACAGTGACCATATCTTCAGTTCCGTTCCAATACCAGGAATATTCTGAGGTGTTCCAGGATACCCTACCTAGACTCTTAGAAGATTGTTCCATAGACCTAATACCGGAATCGGTGGTGCCTTTTGGTCGCATGTACCCATTATCAATGCCTGAAAAAACGTGCACTAAAAGACTACCTGGGCGCTAATTTACAGAACGGTCCCATTCAGGGGTCCGATTCTTCTTGTGGTGCATCCTTGTTCTTTATCCCAAAAAAGGACTCCTCTGAACTGCGACCATGCATGGATTACAGGGGTCTCAAACAAATCACCA
Source organism: Ambystoma mexicanum (assembly GCF_040938575.1). Taxonomy (NCBI): domain Eukaryota; kingdom Metazoa; phylum Chordata; class Amphibia; order Caudata; family Ambystomatidae; genus Ambystoma; species Ambystoma mexicanum. The sequence goes on from NC_090932.1 coordinate 1,016,294,501, forward strand.
TCAGCGATCGATACCCAATGCCGTTGATGAGAGAAGTCCTGGAGGCGGTTCAGGGGGTTGTTTATTTGACCAAGCTTGATCTAAGAGGTGCATACCATCTTTTGAGGATATGGAAGTGCGACGAATGGAAGATGGCCTTTTCGGACCCCTTTGGGTCTGTTATAATACAAGGTGATGCCCTTTGGGCTGGTAAATGCGCCTGCCATATTCCAGCAGTTTTTTCGGACATGCTGTTTCTGTCGGTGGTAGTCTACCTGGACGACAATCTGATATTTTCCCAAACTTTACAAGACCACCGCCGACTCGTAAGAGAGGTACTACATGGTCTACAAACCCAATTGCTGGTTAAGCCAGAAAAATGTCAGTTCGAGGTAACTACTATATCCTACCTAGGTTTCATCCTGTCGAAGGAGAAGATGAAGGCAATAGTGGAATGGAAGGAACCCTCGAACATCAAAGAAGTACAAAGGTTTCTCAGGTTGGCAACATTTTATAGACTATACCTAATTTTTCCAACGTAGTGTTACCTATCACTTCTTAAAAAGGGAGTCAAATACTCCTTTGACGAGGAACCCAGAGAAAGCCTTTCAACAACTAAAAGGATTGTTCACTTCTGCTTCCATCCTTGTACAACCGGATCAGACTAAACAGTTTATCCTGGAGACTGACGCTTCTATAGAAGCAGTAGGAGCCATTCTACTCCAGAAGACTCTTGATGGGGAAGAACATCCAGTTGCCTACTATTCTAAAACGTTAACCAGCAGTGAACGTAACTATTCAGTCCTCGAGAGAGAACTGTTAGCTATTAAGTTAGCCTGCCAAGAGTGGCGTCATCTTCTGCAAGGTGCGGGCCACAGTTTCATCATCCGCACAGACCATCGCAACCTACAAGTCCTGCAACAAATGGAATGTACTAATGCCCGTCATGCCAGATGGGCCTACTTCTTCTTACAATTCGACTTTATAATCACTCATATTCCAGGTTCAGAAAATCAGAAGGCGGATGCTTTGTGCCGCAGTCACGGAGAGGACTCTGGAAACTATCAAGGTCACAAACTGGTTTTTCCAGCCCTCAAAATAGTTGCATCTGCCACCCCTTTTCTTCAGTATCTAATTCCACAGTATCTGGAGCAAGCCGGAATTCCCTCTGTTACTCAAGGTAGTGATGGTCTCTATTATCATGATACAGCCCTCTTTATTCCCGCCAAGTGGTTACAGAAACGGGTGCTTTCCTGGTGTCGCGATGCACCTCTGGTTGGTCACCCTGGTATCAGGAAGACATACGAACTACTCAGTAGAGGATTCTGGTGGCCTACCCTCTGGAAGGACGTACATGAGTACGTATCGTCTTGTCCTGTTTGTGCTTCCAGCAAATACCAAACGGGTAAACCGATCGGTTTATTACAACAGCCACAATTGCCGGGACGTTCGTGGGAGCATATTTCCAGACTTCATTGTGGACCTCCCCAGATCGTATGGCAAGACAGTGATTATGGTTACTGTAGATTAATACAGTAAACTAGCCCATTTCTCAGCCTTCTCAATAATAGCCTCAGCACCTGAAACCGCAGCCACATTTCTCTGTGATGTGGTTCATCTTCATGGTTTGCCCAGGACCATTGTATCAGATCGAGGCTCCCAATTTACATCCAGGTTCTGGTCAGCATTCTGTCAATATTTGGGTATTCACAGGGCTCTTTCTTCAGGGTACCATTCCCAGAGTAACAGGCAAACTGAAAGGCTCAATTCAAGCCTCGAACAGTACCTGAGATACTTTTGTAGTCCCCAGCAGGACGAGTGGTTTTGATTCCTTCCACAGGCGGAATTCGCCTATAACAATTCCATACATACTACCATCCAGATGAGCCCATTCTATTGTACTTATGGCTACCATCCTCACCACTTACCTTGGTCTAACATACCATCGACCAGTGTTCCTGCCCTAGACGGTGTTTTGAAGGACCTTCATGAAGTGCATGCCTTGGCCAAGAAGGCACATGAGACCAGTCAACAGTCACAAAAAAGATGGGCCGATAAGGGCAGACGCAACAACCCTGACTGGAAGACAGGTCAGTTAGTCTAGCTATCTACCACATTCCTGCCTAAATGGGTCCACACTGGTAAATTCTCCTCACGATATTTGGGTCCCTTCCCATTTTATCCAGAATCAATCCGGTGGCTTATAGGTTTAAGCTACCCAAATACCTCCAGAGGGTACATCCAGTATGCCACACCTCCCTCCTGAAGATGCACAAGGAAGACCCATTTCAGAGACCGTTTCATAGAGTACAGACCTCGGTTACCCCAGTTCCTGATGAGTATGAGGTGTCCTACCTAGTGGATTCCAGATATTGCAAGGGTAAGGTACAATACCCGGTACATTTGAAGGGATACCCTGTAGAAGAGAGATCCTGGGAACCATGCTCCCACATTCATGGCCCCCCGATTGCTAAGAAGATTTCACCAATTACATCTCGGAAAGCCGGGGGGGATTCCGAGGAGACGGGGGGTGGGGGGGTTATACTGTCAGGAACTTTGGTTAGAAGTTGTGGGAGCACTGGAGACATTAGCTTAAGCCGCTCTAGTCCTCATCCAATATGGCGGCGTCTAGTATTTAACCAGACTCCGTCCCCCCCGTTCATTGCATTGTATCTGTGTTCTTTGGTCAACGCTCTGTGCTACTCTCTTGAGTTTTTTGCCCACTTTTGAAACCTGTCAGTTTCGCCCTTACTCATCCTTTGTAGTTTCTGTGTTTGTTTATCTGTCCTAACTTTTGCCCAACCTAGCATTTTTATCGCCTTTTGTCTTTTCCTACGTTTCCTTTCCTTCGGCGTGCTTGCCAGTGTTCAGGCTTACCCGCTTCCTTTTTTGTATCTGGTTTCTTCCGCTGCCCTTCGTGGTTCATTTCACTACTCCTCTCATTGTGGCTTCTACTTGCCGTTCATATCTATACTCCTCTTTCGGTTCTGGCGTCTGCGCTACTCCCTCTAGTCACATATCGCCACCTTTCCTTTAGCGTCTCTCCGCCCTTTTCACTCTTGGATCAACTCTTGCTTCAGGAGCCCTTCCGCGGATCTCCGCATTGTTGGTTTAGGTTCTTATTGGATCTTAGCTACCTTGTTTACCTTTTCCTCTTTCAGCTCTCTGTTTATCCTCTTTTCTTTTCTGTTTACCTCTTTCCGTGGCAATCATTCCTATTTCGGAGTTTCTGACTACCGATCCTTGTGATTAGCAGCTTGACTCTTCGGGCTGCAGAATCCAGTCCACCGTACTCCCTATTCTGCTCAGCACCCCTATCAGAGTTTTTTCTGCTACTTGGCTTTTTTCCCTGTAACTGGGGCTGGCTCCCCGGGGTCCCCCGAGGGCAGATTCCCATCTCTCAAGTTGGCCTCCGGGGAAGCCAGACCCTATTTGCACGAACGGAATGACCACAAGCCTAAGGAAAAGTAGTCTCCCGACAAGAAGAAAAAACGCAAACCTTTAGGTACTGTTATCAAGGACCTAACTTCAGAAGAATCAGGTGAGGAGGATTGGGAGGGTACGCAGGAGTCCGACGCCTTGACTTAATCAGAGAAGGCTTGGAAGCCACCCCTTCAGGTCCTACCAAGCAACTGAGGGACTATGTGTTAGGCCTCAGAAGGAGGATGGCACAGGTGATGTGCCAGGCATCGGCAGATCTTAAGGCAAGCCAAGAATTTAAGTGTTGGCATGATTTTAAGGCCTCACAAGTGGATTGGACTCCAGGACAGGAGATCCTTTTGATGGAGCCTACCAAGCCTCAAGCTTTGGCATATAAGTGGACAGGACCCTTCAGGATAAACCCCAAGATGGGTGAGGTCAACTATCTGGTTGACATGGGAGTCCCTGCGGTAGCCCCTCAGGTATTCCATGTTAACAGGCTCGAGCCTTTTCACAGAAGAGGCAGTCTCATGTCTCCTGCTAGTTTCAGAGCAAGAGGAAGATGAGCGAGCCCCTTCCTGATTTTCCGTATAGCAATCCTCAGGATGACTCAGTGGAGGCAGTACACCTCTCTCTCCCAATTTGACACCAGAGCAGCAGAGGGCTTGCAGGGCTTTGCTCCGGCAGTATGCCCCTCTGTTCTCACCGACACCATGCCTCACCCTGTGGTGTAGGCACGAAATTGACACTGATGATACCTGTCAAAAGCAGATGCTATCGGATGTCAGACACTGTTAAGAACCACATACAGGCAAAGGTCGCCAAGATGTTGGACCTAGGTGTAATTGAACCCTCAACCAGACCCTGGTCCAGCCCTGTGGTCCTCGTCCCCAAGGGGAGTTCCCAGGCAAGTACATAAGATTGGAGGTTCTGTGTGGACTACAGAGGAGTCAATGCAGTCACCAAGACTGATGCTCACCCTTTGCCCAGGGCTGATTAGCTTGTGGACACCATAGGTGCTGCCAAGTTTGTAAGCACCTTTTGACCTCGCCTCAGGCAATTTGTAAATAGCTCTGATGGACCAGGCCAAGGAAAAAAACTGCTTTATCAACACCTGAGGGCCTCTACCAGTTTAGAGTCCTGCCTTTTGGGTTGAAGAATGCACCTGCCACCTCCCAAAGGTTTGTCAATCATGTACTCAGTGGGCTGGAGGCCATTTGTGTGGCCTATCTAGATGACATTGCTGTCTACACTTCCACCGGGGGGAGCATTTGACTCATTTGGATACGGTGTTGCAAGCCTTGAAAAGGGCTAACCTCACTATCAAGGCCACCAAGTGCCAGATAGCTCAGGGGAAGGTCCAAACTCTCCCCAGTAAGGTACAGTATGCACCCGACTGTGAGACGACTACTACTGAAACCCAGGTGAGCACTTTTTTGGCCTTCACTGGGTACTACCGAAACTTCATGGCATACTATGGCACCATAGCTGCCCCTATGACAGCTCTGACATTGCCCAAGCAAACAAGGAAGGCTAATTGGACTGACGATTGTCAGAGGGCCTTTGTTGGCTCGAAGGAAAGTCTGTGTAGGATACTGTGTTGTGTGCTCCTGATAGCAGCAAACCCTTTATTGTTCAAACTGATGCCTGTGACGTTGGAATTGGGGCGGTCTTGTCCCAGTTGGATGACAAAGGGAGGAAACATCCCATTATCCTCATCAGTAGACCACTCAAAGGTAGAGAACTTAGGTGGGCTACTGTTGAAAAGGAATATTTCAGTATAGTTTGGAACCTTAGGTGTTTTAGGCCTAGGGTCTACCTTCAAGGTTCAAACTGACCCTAAGCCCTTAAAGTGCCTTATGCAGATGAAGGGGGGGGACCCGAAACTGCTAGGTGGTTCATTGCTGCAAGGGCTAGACTTCACTACTGCGCATAGACCAGGGAAGAGCCCTGATGATGCAGACAGCCTTTCCATAAGGTATGTTGACTGTCTGGATGAGGGTGTCCGTCTCATGGGAGATTAGACCACCCTTACCCCAGTCTGGGGAAGGGGGGGACGTGGACTGTGATGCTGGAAATTCATTGGAGGGACAGGGCCTCTCTGTCCTTGTGATGTACTCCCTTATCATGTGTTTTCTGTATTGTGTGCTGTACAGGAGTCCAGTTGGGACCCATGGTAGTGCAGCTCTTCCTCTTTTTGGTTGTGGTGAGCCAAGATCCTTGGGATACCCTTATGGCACCCATGTGTGGGAGTGCAACCCTGTACCCCTAGTGTATGTTTCTGGGCACCTTCATGCTGATATGACAGGAGCTCTGAGTAGCCTTCATTTCGGGATACCCAGACCCTGCCATAGGAATCAGTGGATTCCTGATAAAAGGCAAGATGGCCCCTGGGGCCTCTTGGTTTCTATTGCCTGTTACCTTGTTTTCCCAAAGTCCTGGAAAGCCCCAACACTGTCCCTTCCGTGGACTGGCTGTTGGGTGGAAGAACCATATATGGTATTGTGGGTAAGTCCAGGCCAGACTGGCTGGAGCCTTCCCAGTGACTGTATGTTGTGGGTATGCCCCTGGGGTGGACCTTTGTAAATGGTGTGTGACGAATATGCATTCTATTTTATGGGTGTCTGGTTTCTGTGTGCGCGACACAATGAATGAGAGCCCTGCCTGAAACTGACATAAATGCAGTGTGGTGTGCTGAAAGGCTGGGTGCTTGCCCCGATCCACATTCCTTGTTATGGGTGTCTGGCTGGAAGTGAATGGCCTGAATGCCTGTGAGCCTGATTAGCTGCCTGCACAAATGCCCTTCTGTGTGATTGGCTGACTGAGCCTGGCTCAGCCAGAGTGAATGAGGAACAGATTTGTATATCTGGGGACTTCTCACCAATTTGTTCAGAAGCTGAAGTTGAAACTTGCAGCTCGTTCTTGAAGCCCCACTGGAAGAAGATTGCCGCTGCATTTCCTTCGAAGAAATTTAAAAGCTGTCGAGGACTGATCAGAGACAGGACCTGGCTAGGAGACCTCTCCCCGAACTACGAGGAACCATTGTGAAAAAACAGCTATTCATCGAGGCACCCTGGAAGCCAGTTCTGCGAGTCTGACGTCCGGAGAAGGGATCGCTGAGAATCCTGAAGAGAGCGTCTGGACATCGAGGTTATCGAAGTCCATTGATGTTAACCGAAGTTCGGAAGATTTCGGTGACTGGTGGAGGCCAGTCGAATCTTGTCGGCCAGTAGCGGGGTCACCAAGACGCTGTGTTGCTTGATGCCCGGAGCCGAGAAAGCTCCACTCTTGCCTCAGAACATTTGACAGAGGGCTCCCTTGCCATCACTGTCGACCACTTTGTCCCGCCAGAGAAAGTCGAGGCCGCCGGTTACCAGGGGAAAGTCAGCCGATGGGTTTCCCGCTGACAGAAGTCCCACGGACACTGACGGAGTGAAGATCCAAGGTGCAGCCCGTGGTCAAGTCCCAATCGCCAAAGCTAACCGGAGGTACGTGCTGCAGCACAGACCACGCAGACGACCGGCCAACGTGACTCCCGCTGCCGGGCCTGCAGCCATCACCAAGTCTTTTTTGCGGCACCAAACACTTTGCATCGAGGTTTACCGCACGCCTCATCTTCCCAAGACCTCACGATCGATCGTCGAAGAGCACTGCGAAGGTCAAAGCTGCAGCATCACTGCAAGTGTTAAGGGTCTCCTGCTTGAAAGGGAGTACCCACCGCCCCTTCCTCCGAAGGATCTGCCAACAAACCGTCATAACTCTTCCACTTCAGGTACATTGGGGGTGGTTTAAATTTTTAACCAAGAAACAAGGCTTATTGAACATTTATGTACTGGGCTTGTTAACTCTTTATTACAGGTTGCCCAGGTCTTGGTGGGGGGGGGGGGGTATCCTCATTCAGATTGTGCATCTATATCCACAGAAAGCATTCTACCATTGTTTAACTTTAACCTGCCTTCTTTCCTTATTGTCTGTTTAAACACCTTACTGAAAGATTTGGAAACTCAATTATTATTTATAGGAATCGAAAGTCCAAGTGTGGTTTCTTGCAAACATTCAATGCTCTGGTTTCTAGGGCTGCCATAAACCTTCTTGTCGGTCTGGTTTTGCTCTACTCCCTTCACCTTGGTCAACCTTGGTACCTTCTCTGCCTTTGGGATCGCTCCAGCAGGATGGTGTCCCAGTGGGGATTTTGCCGTTCACCCTTCCCCACGGCGCGACCGGCATGTAAGCTTCTGCCCAACTCAGCAGTCTGTGTTCCAAATGGAGGATTTGTTCCTCAGTTCTGGCCTTTGTGTAGTTTTCCGGGTCCCAGACCCACCACGACTGCAGTGTGGTCACACGACCAGTTAAGGAGTTCCTGCTGTCCCCATCTTTCTTGGCTGTATCGCCTTTCTCTGCGCTGGCCTTCCTGCCTTCTCCTTGGCTCTGCGGTGTAGCACGACTCCTCCCCTCCAGGACGTCTGTACTTCAGAGGCTCGCCTCTGCCTAGGAGTCTTCCACCTCCATTCATGGTTCCTCATCCCTTTTAATTCTCGCTGTCATACTTCAAAGGGGCGTGGTGCATTTTTGTCAATTGCTGAGTTCAAGGTAATGCCAATATTCACTTAAGCCAATGATATAAAAGCTATGTCAGTATTTGTTGGATGCAAAACAGAAATAACATCAGTCTTCTATTCCCATATACGCCGACTGAGTATTCTTCATAGGGAGTTCCTTGTCGGAATGGGAGTCCTTGTGCAATAGAGGGGAGTCTCTCCCAGTGAGGTCCTGCTTTCCCTGATCCCTAGGGAGGGTTTTGCTTAGTGGACTCACCTCCCTGGCCTCAAAGGTGGTGGCTCCCTTTTGGGAAGAAGGGACATATTGTCCAGGTTCGTGTCAATTCATACTTCGGAGAAGATTTACACATCTGAATAGGCAGAGGTGGCAGCTGTGAAATACTGAAGGTCTATGAAACTGTCGGCATGGTGTGACCAAAGTGGACTGCAGATCTGGAGTCAACATCAAATATGTTAAGATTAGAAACAGCATGGGACGTCGCCCAGACGAAGATGTGCTGCCGGAAGGCCCCCAAAGCTACGTTGGGTCTGGTCTGAGAAGCATAGATTGTGCCAGGTGGAGGAATTCTCAGACCCAAGTAAGCCTGTAGAATGCGCAAGACAGTCCATCGTACTGTAAACAGTTTGGAGATTACTCCGACAGGTGTCTGGGTTATTGAACATACAAATCTTGAGGAACAGAAAGGCATTGTTTGATCCAAGTAGAGTCTTGTGTCCCTTCTTGAATTGAAACAGTCCAAGCAAAGTAAGAATGAATACAACTCACTGTTTATAGAAATTGTCTGTTCTCTAAACACCACTGGCTGGAAGACTGTATGGGGTGCATCCAAAGTGCCATTTTATTAAAGACTCCACATGTTGGGTAAGGTCTACAGCTTGTCGATCCTGTTAGCTTGTTAAACATCCTTGTAACTGGCCTCATGTCTTTGAGGACCCATGGGTTTTAAATGATTCTGGTCTAAGGATTTATCTTGGGAACAATGTTGAAACGAAATGGCAGATGAGGTCTATGGGCAAGTAGGATCATATGTAAAGGCCAATCAAAATGCCTGCTGATCACCTTGTTTTAACGAGTAAGACTGTGGGCGGTATTCTAAGCATCCATAGCAAATGGGTAATGGAAAGGACAAAAGAATGTTGGTGGTGTGAGAAGATGAGGACTCAAATGGGTCTTGGGCGGGGGAGGGGGGCCTTGAGCTCCATAAACCTAATGGCAGGCGGGTGGCCACTTGTCCATAAGCTACTTTCTGGTGAAGTCTGGTTAGGTTGTCTGGATAATTGTCGAATTTAGTGCAGAAAACGCAGCAGTTCTTCATTCATCCTAACCAGAATTAATCACGTAAAGCGGAGATACCTATAGCGTTTTGCAGTACTAAAAAACAATGGCATGGGTAAGAGGGTCCGACTCCTCCTGCATCCATCTTTTACTATTGAGGCAATGTGTCTTCCCTCTTGGAAAGATGATGGCACTGCCCGGAGCCAGAGGTCTGTCAGCAAAGATATATTCTCTTCGGCCTACATGGTTTCACAGTGACCATGATGCATGGAGAGGTTTTCCCCTGACAATTTGAGCTGGAGGCACGTGGTAAGACAAGCCTTTGCTTCAAGAGTACATTCTCTCTGTAGTACCCCCCCCCCCCACCCCCCCAGTGAATCTGCCCCATTCCAATTCCCAAAGGGTGGCACTTGCAGGAAGGAAATATATCTGCATGGAAAACCCCTACATGAAATTCAGGGCATTATGTGCATAGCATATTGGGACCAACTGAGGCTGTCGACATTAATGTTTTGCAATTCTGACATGCTTAGAGCATGTGCTTCCCTAATTGTTCATGTAGAAAGGAAACCAGTGACGAGGCCTGACCTCCAAGTACTTGTTTGTCCTTGAGAGATCAAAGGTTATGTACTCAAATGGTACCTTAAGTTATTTTGGTATACCAAGAGCCCTTTATTGAGGAAACCTTTGTTTTGGAGGTCAACAAGGTACCCCCACTTTAGATTTTACTGTCGTCCTGTTCCAATTCCTTCCCAACTAATTTTGAATTCTTCAAATAAGTCAATCAGTGAAATATTTAAATGGGGTTTGGCACATGCATAACCATCTGCATGGATGGCCACCACCACCCTACCTCTAATGTAATCATTTTCTGGTTAAGATTTGTGGTGATACCATCTGTTAATGGCATTTCCATCTATTGGCATAGCCCGAAATGTACCTTCTCTGTCAAATGTCAAATTTTTGTTTGGTTGTCCCTTTTTGCTGGACTCCCGTATTTTGACAGCAGCTATTTTGATCGCTTTCGTTCTTCCAATGGATTTGTATAGTTAGGATTTCTATGGTACCAGGTGTGCTGTTAAAATGGTAGCTTGGTTATGGGGGTCAGATACACTGCCATTTCCATGAGGCTTAGCCGCACTTAGATTCTTGACTGTACATCTTGATTCTGCTGTACTGAAAGCTCTTTGTGACCCTGAAATGTTTGTGGCACAGTGGGGAGGTGTTCCTACACTGATTTGAAAACCTGTGGTCACTCATGTGGTCACTCTGGGATAGTTCAGGCCGCAGCTAAAGCTCTAACAGGTGGAGCTTGGTTTCCTCTTGGATTACGGCGCTATGTCCTCCATAGCAATACCTTCGGTGGTGTGTTCTTTGGTGCCCATTCTCTGGGTTTCCCTGGTCCACTTAAGGGCAGGGGGCCAGAGTAGGACTTCCTCGCACTCTTTGGTACTATAAGAGACCACGCAGGTGTGGTATAAGAAACGTTAACCAAACATAGTCAAGTCACCATTCTTCTTTCTAGTCTCACTGCCTCAAGGACCATATAAAAGAGAACCCAGCCGCCTCTATATGATCTTGTAAACTTATTGGGTGCAGTGTCAGCTACACGTCATGATCCTTGTGCAGGGCTCGAAATTATAGGAGTAGTGCGCTCAGAAATGTTATTGTCCCGAGCATTCGGGCATGTGGTTTTAAGCAAACTTTGAACGATCGTAAAAACAATTCCTATGCACCGTACCATAGTTTTCCCCACTTTTACACATGCAAAATCGGGCAGCGAGCTCTTGTGCTAATCTTATCTCTTGCCGCATCGCCCTAAGTTGAACTGCCCCTGCGGCACCAATTCATATCATCCACCCCTGAAGCGGACACTATTCCTAGCGATATTCTCCACCTATTTTCATGATGTTAGTGGGCAACGTAGCCAAACACGCCCAGTCATCACCTACGTCTTAACGTTAGTTGACGCAGAACCCAGAATATCAACACACACATCCTCTCAAAGCACAGCGCGTCTCAAATCTGAATAGAAAACACTATTTTTAAAGGTAAAACTAATACTCTGCATTTTATAATGTGCTTTTATTTCACAATAAACGCTCCAAGACCATCAGCCAATTTCCATATTCAACCACATTTTTTAATTTCTTTGTTTTCGAACGTCAATTGTTTATCATGAGGCACACAGTGTTCATTTCGGTAGAAGAAGCGCATTGGTCGCACCATGAATCGCAGGGCTGTGGTATGAGGTTCTTTCTAGACCACCGTATACTATCTCAGGTTGCTCCTGGTCATTGGTACCGCGAAAGGGCCTATCGGCCCACAACAGCGTGATGGTAAACCAGCCATTTAGGTGTATCTGCCACTGCCTGCTGAAGAAGCCATCAATTGGTATCGGGAAACGATTACATTCGCAGAATGGTAGGATGTATCTATGTAAAAAACATAACAGAAATGTCTCTCAATAACCGTTCTTTATGCTAATTTATCCATTTAACCATTAGTTCTACAAAGTGTGAAAACTAATGATGAACACAAACCAGAAGCAATGGAAACGCAGAGAAAACATTGTGGAAAGTTGGAGTACACAATGTGCTTGAGGTTAGTGCTGTGGAGTATGTTTAGCTCACAATGGGATGGGGATGGGGAAGGTGACGGAAGAATTAGAATAACACAGACAGCATTTTAACTGAATATTAGCAGCGAACTTGGCGTTGGTGCAACTTGGGGGAACCCAGACGTTGACTACATGCATTTCGGGGCTGGACTGCCCATGTGTCCCGGACAAAGACAAATGCATACAGGTTGTGTTTGCGGGTCATCACAATCTGCAACAACCCATTACAATGTAATCCAGCAATAATGGTCAGAAAATGGAAACTTAACTCGTTCGTCTATGAACTCGTCTACAGTAAAACGTACATTATATTTGGCATTTCCATACTCTTGGCGTAACGCAGGGTGTCCGCTCAGATAAACAGTTTTCATAAAATGAAATGACATGTTACTTTTTCCAGTTTTGAAATGGTGAACGTTATTGTTGCGGGTATTGCAAGCCTCCCGTCATTCATTCCAAAGCGAATATTCCCTTTCTTCCAAGGACGAACAACAATTGAACCTTCATAGGAGCGCCCATGCTAACTTTCCTTTTGGTGATGGAAAGCCACAAATCAAAAACATACTGTACATGATGCGTCGGTGTGATCAGGCCACAAGCAACTTACCTTCACTCCCATGGGAGCGATTAACCCTGCCTGCCGACTAACATGGAATTTGAAATATTTCCGAAAAACAAATTGTTTGCTGGTATCCACCAATTCTGCGCTACCGTGAATACTATTTTACTCTTCTACATTGAAAGTGATTTTAGTTATTTTCTGACAACAGTTCCACCTATTTTCCTTTCCATTGTCACATCTGCGTGCGCCCTGTTTTCGCAGGGGAATGTTCTCTGCGTATAACGTGAGACACTGACAAGTCATAAATCCAAGTGCCCTTCCATCTCCACTGAACTTCCCCTACACTAACAAATGTTGGAGGAGAGGCGGTATATCCCGCTCCCCCAGCTCCATTCCTGGTATGGCAAATGATGTATAAGCTAAGGTGAAAGACATCTCCACCCCTCAAACACCTATTTGCAACACTCATGTTTCATATAAGTGTATTAACGCTGTGCTAATGTGTATAATTCTTAACGCCTTCTTTTTCCTCTGCCACTCTGGCAAACTGTTCACTCTCCCTGTCCCAGCGCTGTGCACAGCCAGCCCCCACCACCGCTGTCATCTCTGCGTGTCCAGTTCTCACCGAAATGCAGCTGTTCATTTTTTTTAAGTAGTGATTATCGAGCCCTGACAAACTGTGCTCATCCAAGAATATGACACCAAGGCCCGCTTCAACCTTAGTACCCCATCCATCTCTACTAACTTAATCCTCCCATCTCCAACCCCTCCCTGCCAGGCCACGGTCCCCAGAACCCATGACCACTATTTCCATTGAACGCATCTGGTCAGCAGACCCTACCCCTGCACCACCTCAAATTCACTGACCATATACCTAATCTAGAGTGGTCATATCATTTGTTAACAGTAACACCTGTCCCCACTGTTTGAAAATGTAAGACGCCAAAAGTCGCAAATCAAAGATCAGCCCTTCTGATAAGGCATCCGAAAGCAATGCCCCCATAAAAATATCTGTCGTAATGCACCTATTTCACACCAATAGCACCCTTTCATGCAGTGTTTTGCTTAAAGTCCTTAGTTCTTGCATGGCAAGTTTGTTATTTTGCATAGGTCTCATTCCTTAGTGGGAGTCTTATTTGTTCTATCTATTTGGGCACGTGCATGCTAAGTCAACTGCAGACCAAGCGGTTGCTTTCATGCTGATATCCATCTGACCCTCCTGTGCCTTGATCAGTGAAGGACCCACGAGCGGGCCGAAAGCAGGACGTGGGAATACAGAGTGCTGTATGGCATCGCCCAACAGGCACTTCTTGCAAAAAAATAAAAAAACAAAGGATACATTTGAAAAAGCAATTTGGAAGTTTTATTAGCTTTGAAATTCAAGTTAAATAGATTTCAAGTGGTCAGGTACATTGTACAAACATTGTGGAAGATGCAAATTGTTGGTAATAATTTAAAACTGGAAATCAACTGTTCAACAAGGTCCTCTTTTGGTGGACAGGGCACGTTTGCAATGTTTTGTGGCAATGTATGAGTCCTAGGAATGAAATCATGATTGATTCCATGAGTGTGCATGTCCAACACAGTCAAAGTGAGATCTTTCACAAAATGGAATTCCATTTCCTGGTATATCGGCTTGACCACCCATTTTTTTTTTGCTTCTTTTTGCAAAGGCCATTGTGTAACGAAGCATCCCAAAGTTTCCTGCAGTTATCTACCTATGTTCTCGTTATGCGCTAATAGCGCTACTAATGTTCGATATTGCATACAGTCTATGCCGAAATGCAACCTCTTGGGCCTGTACTTGAGACACATATTGTGGAACACCTCCAAATCTCCGGTATGACAGAATTCTGTGAGTCCCTTCAGGTCTCTTGAAAGAGTTTTATCAAACACGATCTTCTCAAGAGCTTTGTGTGGAGGTGAAGATGGAACTAACCACTTCTTCTTGTGTTCCTGTTGTTCTGATAAACCGTGTGCACATTGGTGAAAATGTTGGTTTTCTGTCCACAAATGAACGTTGGAACAGTGGTGCATCAAAGAGTGCCATTTTTCAAGCACAATTTCAACAGACCATCACAAGTTTTGGAGCTCCACCAAAGATGGTTGCTGAAAGACTGGGACCACTGTCAAATATTTTCAGAACCCTTTTTTTGTTTTTATTTACCTGCAGCTGTGATATTTTTATTTTTTTGGATTGATTTGCCAACGTGCCATACATCAAATTGATGGTGAATGTTTGGAAACTGCTCTCGCATGGCCTTGGCTATCAAAACATGTCTGTCAATGGCTATGAGGTCTATTTGCATTCCCCTCGATTGAAGATGTTCGACAGATTTTATGATACCATGTTTCTCCACGGCCACTGAGGATGTACATTCGGACACTTGCACGACCTCCAAACTAACCATTTTTTTAGTTTCCATGTCCTGAAAGTGGTATATGCAGTACGTTGCTTAAAATCCAGGGCTGTCGCACTGTCCATCGCCAGCTAGCCTGTATCGCTTCCCAGAGAATGTCCTTTCGATTGACATTTGTTCAATTTTCCAGGCTGGACTAATAGCGGGAAATACAAATTCTCTTTGATATTTGTAGTACTATGTTTTAGCAAGGAACTGAAGTCCCACAAATTCTCAGAAACTGGCCACTGAAAAGTAGAGCTTCTGAACACAGTTGATTTCCATCTGGCACTTTGCCCAGCATCAGTTGAGCGGACCATGAAAATGTATGATGGAGGTGGGCACAGGTGGCTTGGATTTTCAGGTTAGTGCCTTGTACTACACAAGTCACAATTGCCAATGGCTCCCCGCATATTTTGCCCCTCACTGCATGCACACATTTCAGCATCAGTATAATCTCCACCAGGCAGCTGTCGAATACAATGTATTTATTCTCCTTTTATTAACGAATCGTCCTGCATGATTGTGGATTGTGACTCCAACTGTGGTGGACATTTCGACCGAACTAGGCAAACTGAAGTGGAGATCTTTGGCACATACATCGGACAACTGCGTTGACGCTTCAGTCTGTGTTAGTTCAGCTGGTGTTATTTGCACACAAATTGGAGAAACCGTCAACAACAAATGTTTATTGGGTGGACCTGTTTTGCTGGTGTTGATTGTGTCAAGTGGTCCTCGAGGAATTGCAATGAATCTTCATTATATTTAATTTCATCATCATCTTGGAGAGCTCTCACATTGTAGCAGTGGTCCAACAACACTTTGCTGGCTTCGCCGGTCACATTCAATTAATTTTCTGGCCATTCAACATAAGCATCTCGAGTCTGCTTATTGACTAGACCACTCTGCGCCACAAATAGTAGTTGCTCCATGGTGAAATCTGTTTGGCAAGCTGCATCTTTGGTTTCATTTGTTGTCTATCTTTATACTTCTTTTCATTCTGGGACTCTAGTAGATGGGTTGTAAAAACATGTTCAATGTGAATCACACATAGAGTAGGTAGTACTTGAAATCAAAAAAAATATTATGGAGAAAACACCGGGCCAAAACACTTTGAGAAAACGAAGTTTATTTACCCTTGTTTTCTTGATTTTCTGTGAAACTGTGGTCCTCTCTGCAATGACCGCACCAGCAAGCTGGTCCACCACCTCTGATCAATGTGCCTCCTCTTCTAATTCCCGACCTTGTACACGTTCCTTGAATAGAACATAGATTTAAAAAAATTTTTTAAAAAATCTAACTTTTGAAATTAATATCTTTCATTGCACACATCGCTTGCATACATAACCTCGTAAACCGTGTACGCCATTTAGTCAAAATATACATTTCGATTTTCACCTGATTGATGGCAAGTGTACTCGATCGGAGATCACTGTGCCAAACATTGTGTTTCTAATGTTGCCCTCAAACATTTTGTAATGTATTCAGCATTGGGGAGAATTAGTAACGTTGGGAGTGACATGATAAAAGTATGAAAGAACGCACGTTTATATGAATGTCACTGTCTGATGGTATTCTATGTAGGATTTACTTTCTTTCATTCTTGGTAACTGTCAGTACGCATACCTCATACTCTGGACCAGCGCCAAAGGATGATGAGATTGTAGTCGAGGTACCAGCAGCCCCCTGTAACACAGTACTTGTTTCAGTATGGATGAAAACCGCGAAATGGAACAGAGACAATGGGATTCAGACAATGGGACATATAAAAGAGAACCACTTCAATGACACATAGTGTAAAGAACCAACCGGATACATAAACAATTTCAGATTATTTGAAATGCAAAGGCTAATGCATTGTCGTAATTGAAAAGTTAAAAAAAATATATATACCTGGTAGACGCTAGAAGCTGTTGTTGACTCAGGAAAAGAAAAGGATGCAGTTTCTTGAGCCTTCATTTTCAGTGCATTGTCACAAATTCGCAAAAGGGAAAATTTGATTTGCATTAGACATGTGGGAAGATCCAACTCTTCATAATATGATCTCCTGCAAATCTGTAGGCCTCACCATTGGGATACTAGACGTGTCAGTGTTGTCGTCACTTCGAGGGTCTGTGCTCCAGTCAGTATGCTCTCGAAAATAAAAAGGACATGTCAGGCATGCGATTACGAAAAGATTATGCTTCTTTTGAAGGGCACTATGGCATTGTTTTCAATGGTCATAATACATTTTTATAATGATCCATAAACCCTGGACAGATGTGTAGTAAAATGTGGTATAGTTACAAAGTAGTACAATATGGTAAATATGCAATTAATCATCAGGGACTCACCTGAGGCAGCGTGTGCACGAATAGAGTTGGAATTGCATTGAGTCGAAGCTTTTTTGTGTACTGCGATTGGTCGTACATATCCAGGGTAAAATACAGGCTGCAGATGCGGAATCGATTGGCGGTCTTGTCTCCCAAAACAGCCATGACTCTACTTTCAAGCTCGTCCACTGGAAATACACAACGTCGAACCCATTCTTTTATTAAAATCGATATTTGTCAGGAATTTATGCATGATAGTGCCCATAATTTTGACATGGCTCCTAGAACTGCAACCGAAAACCATATAAGCAGGCATTATTGGAAACTCTCTATGAAAAAAGTACAGAATACAGGAGATTGATGGGATTATATCAAACATTTCTATAGACCTGTTTCGAGAAAGATGCTATTCTATCACTATTGACACTGATGAAATGAAATTTGCTATATATCGAGATCACAACACTTTAAACAGTAGACAATGGTAGTCATTGAGATGAATGAACATTACACTACTAGGTACATTTGTTCAAAATAGATAAAAAATTATGAGATCAGAAAGAGCTGATTAGGTGACCTGCCCTTAACTTGACTAACAAACAATTGGATTTAGCAAGCTGGTTAGTTAGTAGCAGTAGAACAGGTAACACGATCTTGAGTTGAATTCCCGTGCTCACATATGTTCTCAGGATAACTATTAAGAGATTTATAAAGAATTAGAAAAGTAGGTGTGTATGTGATGCAGAAAAGGGCCGGAACACTGCTGAATGGAGACACACTTATGTGGATTGCAGGGGCGCAGACTGCTTCATGGGAGCCTGCCCGGAGACACTAGGTCTGGGGAGGCCATGTGTACAATGGCCCCTGTGCGGAAGATACCTTTTGAAGTGCACATGGTGTTTGGCACCTTGGCCGTTCTCACCCTGCCAGCCCCCTTGGGAGGGCACGGCCACTGGTGTGAACTGCCATTGATAGTGGATGGGGGAGGGATGGGCAAGAGGTGTGCAGACAAGGTACGGAACACTGCTGAAGGGGGACACACTTATGTGGATTTCAGGGGCGCGGGCTGCTTCAGGGGATCCTGGAGACACTAGGTCTGGCGAGGCCATGTGAGAAAAGGCCCCTGTGCGGAATATACCTTTTGAAGTGTGCATGGTGTTTGCCACCTTGGCCGTTCTCGCCCTGCCAGGACAAGTGAGCGTGTCCTTGATTCAATGGAAAAATTGAAACAACTATTCATAAAATGATTTTTTTAAATTTTATTTTGTTGCTGATATTGATGGCACAAATGTACTACAAATTGTATACTTCGGGTTGCAGCACAGTGTGGGAAAATTCCCTGTACTGACCACTGTCAGTGGGGAATTTGGCTCGAATGGCACCAACGACACAGGCTCGTCGAACGCAGTATCCAAGCCTCCCATGAAGCCACCATATAAACTCACGATAGACCACCAGCCTGTACCACCTGTGGAAGAGAAACATACAAACTGTGAACATAAGTGTACAAACCTTAGTTGAAACCGCAATCTTGTATCCTATGGCATAGTTGCCAATACAAATGGGACTTCATGGATCAATCAACTTGGGCTTAAAAATGTAGACACATTACAAAAGTGTACATCCATGCAATCCATTTTGTTTGGAGGACGGAGAAATATTGTTTCATGGTTGTACGTGAAAGACACATAAGATGACCAGTATGATTAACCAAATTGCGAGAGATGTATTGAGTGGCCAGACTACATTCATTTATGTATGTATGTATTTTGGTTTTGTATAGCGCCGGTAGCCCACGGGCATCAGGGCGCTTTGGGACAAAACACAGTGAACATAACATAAACGCAGCCTAGCCTAACCCAAGTGTAAAATGCACCCTTGGCATCCTTACACGCTGTGAGAGAGGAAGTCCGAAGGATTCCTACTGAAAGATAAGTGTCTTAAGGCGTTTCCTAAAGGCCACATGGTTTTCCTCCATTCTCAAGGTCTCAGGAAGTCTGTTCCACATTTGAGGAGCCAGTACCACAAAGGCTCTGCCCAGACCTGATTTTCGTCTGTGTTTGGGAATGACCAGCAGTCCTGTACCCATTGATCTCAGACTTCTTTGTGGCGTGTATGGAACTATACAGTTCTTTAGATAACCTGGGGCCTTACCATATATGCACTTATGAATGAGCGCAAGAGATTTAAAACTTATCCGCTCGCCCATTTTTAGCCAATGCAGTGACCTTCTCTGGTCTGTGACATGGTTCCCTCTTTTCAAATTTTTGATCAGTCTGACCACGTCATTCTGAATCACTTGGCATCTCGCCAGTTCTTTCGCGGTAGCACCAATCATCAGAGCATTCCCGTAGTCCAGCCTGGACAGAATGATGGCTCTGGTGGCCAGGTTTGTTTCATTCAGGAATGGTTTTACTGCTCTTATTAACTTGAGGTTGAGGCTGTGTTTTTTATGAGATAATTGGTCTGTGCTTCAGAATTAACCTCTGCATTAACCATCATTCCCAAAGTTTTGACCTGTGCCGAAACTTTTATAATGGCGTCCTTTATCTTAAAAAACTTATTTTCGCCTCCTAGATTGGATATCTGCCGATTTGAGCCGAAAGTCATCAGTTCAGTTTTTTGCGTTATTTAGGCACATCCAATTGGATTGCATCCATTCATCAATCATGCCATATATCTTCCCTATTAATGCACTACCTTCCTCATGGTTTCCACTCAGCTCAACAATGAGCTGTGTGTCGTCTGCGTAGTTTGTAAAAAAAAAAAAAAAAAACACCCCGGCCTTGACCAGGATGCTACACAGTGCCCACATGGATATATTGAAGAGCATGGGGGACAGGATTGTCCCCTGTGGGACCCCGAAGAGTATAGGGCAGGAGTCTGAGAACGTATTACCCCAGTGAATCCGCGCCTGGCGGTCTGAGAGAAAAGAAATCAGCCACCTTATAGCTTCTTCTGAGCAACCAACGTTTTCTTTAAGGGCTTTGATGAGAAGCTGGTGATCGACTAGATCAAAAGCTGCGCTCAAGTCAAGCAGCATTAGCATCCCTATTTTGTTGCCGTCGATCATCCCCAGCATGTGGTTTTGGAGATCTAACATCGCCGTTTCGGTGCTGTGGGATGCTCTAAAACCCGATTGCTGTTGGTGAAGGGCATTTTGTTCTTCCACATACAATTGCAGTTGTTGCGTGGCTAATTTATCTAGAACTTTGAGTACAAAGTTTGAGTTGGTTATAGGGCGAAGATTGGCCGGGTCTTTAGGGTCTAAACCCGCCTTCTTTATTCCATTAATAATGGGGTGATGGTGACCTTTTTTAAATCCTTCGGAACCACGCCTTCCCTGAAAGAGGCATTAACCAGTTCTAGTAGGATAATACTAGAGGGCAGAATATTTTCTGCGCACAGTGTGGGGTTCATTTGAGAGAGAGCTTCCAGCAATTTGGCTTCCGACACTTTCTCAAAAGTGAAGAGAGCCCCACTCGGCCTGGAGATGTCCTCCATTGGTGTAGTTGACCGCGGTGCCGCTTCTCTGGCTTTCATTATGTTGCACCTAGCTTTGTCAATTTTGGCTGTGAAAGCAGGTTACAGTCAATTTTGGCTGTGAAAGCAGGTTACAGTCCTCCTCAGTCGGTTGAAAAGGCGGTGTAAGGTTTTCTGGTTTTTCAATATTCTTCAGGATGTTAAAAAGTTTTTGTTTTGTTAGCGGCTTTTTCAATTTCTTCATTGAAGAAATTCTTTTTGGCCATCCTTATCCTATCTCTATATATTTTATCCTTTTGTTTCCAGTTGTTTTTGTTTTCCTCCCTTTTATCCCCTTGCCACTTCCTTTCCAGGGTCCTTTTCTCTCTTTTCAGAGTTGCCAACTCAGCCGAGAACCATTTTTGGTTATTATTTTTCCTAACAAGCTGAGCTCTACCATGTCTGCTATACACGTAGTGTATTTTTCTAGGAGTGTAGTGCAGTTATCTTGTTCCTGGAAGGATAACCTGATTTTCTTAAGGCATACCTGAATTTGTTCTTTACCCAAGTTCTTAAAGTTCCTTCTGCTCAGTTGAACATGCGGATTCTGTTGTGGAGCTTGCGTGTGAAGTGTCACAGTTGATGACACCAAATGATGGTCGCTCCAGACACACTGCGTGGTTTTACAATCCGTGGTCTGGGTATTAAAAGCACACAGCCAATCCAGCTGGTTCCCCTGTGGGGTGGTCGCCTCGTCATTGACTAGGAAATCAAGATTGAGTTTTTTTTCTAGGGTAATGGCGCCCTTATCATTTTTATTGCCCCGCCAGTAGTTAAAATCACTGACTACCATGGTCGATGCATTCTTTGTTCTCAGGGTGGCTAGCTGAGAGCATAGTTCACTTCCAAAGTCCGAGACCAAAGCCGGTGGTCTGTAGACCACCACTAAGTTGAAACAATAGTTATGGCCGAAAATTAGTTTCAGGTGGATGGATTCGCACCCATTACAACTGAAATTGGCTTTGAAAATTTTTAAATTGTCTTTGGCAATTATTGCAACCCCCCCCGCCCCGTCCTTCCTGTCTATTTACATTGTAAATTATGTATCCATCCGGGATTGCCTGCTCACAGGTAGGCCCAATAGGGTCTTTCTTCCAGGTTTCCGTGATGCATAGAATGTCGAAATCGTCCGTAATCAGGTCTCTAACATTAGATGCATGCTTGGTCATGGATCGGGCGTTCAGGAGGCCCACTTTTAGGCTAATACCTTTGTCCTGAGGGCTACCTTGCAGACTTGTATTTATCTGGCTTATTAATGGGTGCCCCGGGTCTATTGGGCCCTCCATCCTTGTATCCCTATAATAGAGGTAGTGAATGCGACTGAATTAGTGGTTGTTAGCCTCTTACCTAATTATCTCGAGATGCTCCTGACAAGAGGGGTGGCTGAGCCGAGCACTCCAGAGCAAACCAGAGATAACCGCCCCCTACGCGCCGGCGCTTACATGCCTGACGTGATATTAAGTAGTTCCTAGGACTACAAAAATGCTAGTAAATGTAGTCCTTCCACACCCGGTCTCCACAGTGACAGAAAACAGCTGTCAAGCGAATCGAGCGTGTGCATACAGCACGAGGGAGGAAACAAACTTCAAAAATTTCAAATTTAGCCTAAGCTACAGGCAAAATAACGAAAAATAAGCCCTTAACTAACGAATTTCTCTAAAATTAAAACGGAAAGATTTCCAAGCTGACTGGACTGACAATTCACTAAAATAACCTAAACAGCAACCTAAATTGTTTAAAAGCTAAATAAAATACAGTTTCAATTATAAACAGTGATAGATCATTTGGCAGTGATAGATCAAAGTTACAACAATATAGGAGACAAACATGAAATGTTAGTGGCCTAAGTGACATCACATCTAGAGTACACTTACTCGTTACTTGGATTGCGACGGTGAACTGTTGTGCGAAGTTCGTTCATAAGCACCATCATAATCCTCAAGACGGACCTTGTGAGGCAGGCTGCCCTGAAGTCATGCAGCTGGGTAACACATAGCAGCCGTGTCTCGTCTTCCGATATGTAGGCCAAGCATCCAGAGTTTTCTCGGCAGCAGCAGTTCTCCTCGGTAGGCATGACCTTGCACCGATTGCAGGTACACCAGGTGGAGACGTCGTCCATGCGACTAGGCTCAGGCTCATGATCTGGGGATTCGTCCTCCCAACTGTCCTCCGATGCCCCATCGTTTCCGCATCTTTCTCTTTCAACTAATTCCGCCTCAGAATACTCTGGCTCATACTGGTAGGGCTGTATTGTTGCCATTATACGACAAAATTAAAATCGATACTAGTGCTGGTATCGGTTCGCACAGGCTACGAGCAACGAAGAGAGCTGAACAGAGCAGAAACAAGTCACAGGATATACAAAAAAAAAGACAGTGAAACGATTGAAAAAGTAACTCTGTTGTCTGATGAGAAGCGGCCTGTTTATACTTATTGAGGAAAGAGGCGTCCTGCCATTTCCATGAAGACATGTCATTAGCTGGCGCACAGAGAACGTTGACGCGAATCGTGCATTCGCATTGTGAAATGGGCCGTACGTGTCTAGTGATGTCAGCTTCGGGGGGGGGGGAGTTTGATTTAGTGCTATGAGGGCAGTGCAGCAATGGATAAGATTGGCACAAGATGGCCACGTCCGCTGCATGATTTTGCATGTGTCAAAGTGCGGAAAACTATGGTAAGGTGCATAGGAAATGTTTTTAGATCGTTGACAGTTTGCTTAAAACCACATGCCCGAACGCTCCGGACAATAACATTTTTGAGTGCACTATTCCTTTAAGATTGGATAAGTAGAATCTTAAAGCAGCTCCTGGGTATCCAGCATTAAGCAGTGACCAGGAGCTCCCTTTGGGCAACGAGAAGCAAACAAAGTGTTCCACAAATCCACATAAGATGCAACCATATCTTTTTGTCTGTTGTATAAGACCTCTTATGCTTGAAATGTCGCATAAATGTGTCCTAATGCTTATTTAGCGATGTTCCAAATGCATAGTTACATTCACGTGTGTGTATGTTTGGTATCCATTGGCCTGGGGAGCCCAAAGTAGCTCCTCGTAGCTGTTGGTGTCAAGCTAAACATGCTCTTCTAAGCTTTACCCAGGAGTTAAATAGCTCCCAGCTCCCCTCCGGTTCAAACCCTGATTGTTTTCCTGTAGATTTTGGCAGCCAGTCCAGATGTCCTGTTCCTTCGGTAGGTATCTCCACCATGCACCCTCCACCTCCTTTTTCACAAATGCACAGTAAATGGATAAGGGCATGTCATTGGGATCTTCAACACAAGATCCAAGTCTATTTAGCAAGTTCATGGTATCCTCTCTAATCTAGATTAAATAAAAGATCGTTTTAGAACCTTTTTACACGCTCTGGTAGATTCTCACCTAATTGTTAAAGGATATTTATACCGCGCACTGTCACCACCGGAGGGGTCCCCCGGCTGGACAGTGTTCCCCCTCACTGCCATCCTATTGCACACCAGTTGTTCTCCCCTCTTGGTTTGTTCCACTCACCGCTGCACACCATATATTGGGAACTAAGACATTTGAACACATCTCCCCCATACCAAGTGACTCACTCTGGCCCATCCTGGCCAGGATACACTTCAAAACTGCCTACATCCCATTATTGGCAATGTCTGGCCAACACCTAGCCACAAAACCTCTGCGCTCCGGTGGGACATGCTCTTCTAGGAGCTAGATCACTACAAAGCTTCCGGCTAAGCAGACATGCAAAGAGAAAACCTAGGAAACAAGTCTTCCCTTTCTACGCCACAGTCTACTGGAACACCACCCCTGTCGCAATTGGAACGGCTTCAACACTCCTGCAGTTCAGGAAGGAACTTTAAAACCTTGCTTTTCAGAGAATACATCGGGGTCACACAGGACCTGCTACTTAAGGTACACCTCACCTTTAATATTGGATATTGAAGCTACTATAACTTGTAACCTGCTCTTCCACCAAACTCTGTTAACCCCATATTAGATGTGTTGCTTCCTAGCTAGGTGTGCGCTATGTAAATCCAAATACATTCCTACATTGTGTCCCATTTCAACAGGCCCAAGAAATGTTGCTTCAGAAAATCAAAAGGTTACCCAATGCCTCCCTATTTACATTACTGCCCTCCCCTTGCGAGGGTCCCTGAATTATTTTTCGCAGACATTTGAATTTGTACAGCCCTTTCCTTCGTCTTTAATGATCGGAGTCTAAACCAGTCTGTTGAAGAGATTTTATCGCCAGAGTCTGCAACCTTTGGCTTGCTAGAGGTTTTGGACTACAATTCCCATCGGGCCCAGCTAACCTGGTGAATCATGAGGGATCCTGGGAGCTTTAGTCCAAAAAACAGGAGCCTCTGGTTGCAAACACTGTCTTGTGGCAAGGCTCCAAAACGTCACTTCCAAAGTTCAAGCGCCCATGAGGACATCAGACCATCTTTCTGTCACTTGCGGTGGACTGCTAGAATGAAGGTGTACAGTTGCTAGTATACCTTGGAGTTGAGTCTGGGTCCTGAAATACGTCTTACTCTTTCTAGCAAAGCAGCATCCGCAGTCCTCCAAACGCATTTTGGAAGTTTGCGAGAACACCACATGGACTCCACCTCTGGATATTCAGTTCTCTTTCAGAAAGGAAAAGCTTCTCTTGCCAAGGAAGGTCTTTACAACCATTTTGCTTGAAGCCTGGTCAATCTGTGCTTTCTCCCCTTTGAAACTTCCCTTCACTTTACAGTCTGTTCCCTACCAGTGGCTAACAAGAGAGGGGGAAATTACCTTTTTATGAGTATTCTTGTACATTTAGTCCTAGCTTTTCCATCTTCCTGACACCCAGCACAACCTCGCCCCTGCGCATGTACTGTTCTGTCGCCGTACACGGGCAAAAAAGAAATTTGGCACAGCATACGGAAGATTGATGCCACTGGGATGGGCTGAGCATGTGGAGTCATGCACAGGGCCCAATGCTAAAGTTTTAATGTGGCAGCACCTTTTGGAGAAGCTTTTCTAAACTGAAGTGCAGCTGTAAGCATTCCTAACCAGTTGCAAAGGAGGTAAGCAAGATTAACAATGCCAGGATCTACAAGAAGGTTAATTTCCCTGTATCTGGCGTCCACCAGAGGACGTCCTGGTGCAATGCAAAGTAATTAATGCACACTAGGTGAGTTGATTCATTCCCCTGATACCACAATGTTTCCAATAGGAATTGCATCTTTAATGTGCAATCTGCTTGAAGGCATGACGTCTAATGCTCTCTGAAACCACCAAACGGAGTGAAGCGATACCTGGAACAAAACCGGGGATCAAATTAGCTGGGAGTTATTTTGCTCCAGCTTGTAGCATAGAGCCTGGTTAGCAAACCACTATTGGCCTCATCACGACTTTGGCGGTAACCCTTAAATCCGGCGGTAGCACTATTACAGTCGGATTTAAGGGTCTGCCAAATCAGGACTTAGGCGGATTTTGCCCCAGCTCTGAACTGGGGGGAAATCCGCCGACAATTCGAGCTCATACTGCCGGTGGGAAATCCGCCGGCGGCATTAGCGTGAAATTTCCCCATTGAGCTCAATGGGGAATGGGGCATTCCCGAAAGGGCTCAATGGGGATTAACATTACCACCGAACTTGTGATCCGGCGCTATTAGCGCCGGGGAGTTCGGCGGTAGGGCAGATAGTGCCGCCGCTAATAGCGCCGGCGTTACAGCCCAAGTCGTGATGAGGCCCCATATCTAGAGCTACTTCAACTCTGACCGCTACTGCCATGCAAACCTATGCATGTGGCATTACACCTATTTTCTCGATTGAAGGTTCCTTGTACAAGCCAGGTACACCTCTTTGATATCAGAAGTTTAAACGATTGAGATGGGGGTGGTATGTGGTTCTTGAACCAGGTTGCCCGGTTCTGCAATGATGTTATGTTTTCTCTCTGGATTATCAGTGATGATAGGTTGTCCAGAAATTAATTTGAAAACACTTTCTTCCCAAAGTAATTATTGTTCGTCCAAATGTTTACTATCCTTTGACTCTTGGGGTCACAAATTACCCCACCTGCATCTTATAAACAGTGATGCCCTTTGGCAGATTGTTCACGCTCTAAAAGACATGCAAAAGATATAATTCTCCAGCATGGGGGTCTAGCGTGGATTCACATGCTCACGAATATTCGTTGTTGTCAGGCTGGGAATTCTCAGTAAAATAAAAAAGTTTCACTTTCACTTACAAACTGTATCTCTCTTTTAAACGAATCACTGTCCTCTGGGTCATACTGCCCCGATCCAATGACAGTCCTCTCCCTAAGCCCCTCCTCTGGCAGCCATCTTCAGATCGTGTTTTCGACGAAAAAGGGTTCTATTTTAGTTCCAAAAGAGCTTGTGTGCTCTTTTCTCCATCTGCCAACAGTGGAGATCCTTTGTCAGTGAATTTCGGCGCCCCTCAGAGGCGAAGATCATCAACGTTTCCAGAAGCCATCTAACCTACTTTAACACCCTCGACTATGACGCAAGAGAAGGATGGATGGAAGGAAGGTCCCTCCTTAAAGTCCTGCACCAAGTGCGCGCTACGGAATGTGTTGAAAACTAGCACCTGCAATGCCTCTACTACCGGCATCCAGACCACAAGGAAAGAGAATGCGAGATATGCCTCGGTTTCTCCAAGAAGACTACGAAGGATAGGCACAGTTGACCCGCAGCGTGGGTGAATGCCAAGGCCTCTCCGAGCAGGGTCATGACACACCCATCACCATCCGGTCTGAGGAGGGATCTCTAAGTCCTTTGAGGGCCCTCATCCGTGTGGGCCCAAGACAAGGCCCAGAACCTCAAGTCTGGTTCCACCGGGGTCGCCGCAGAAGTAGGTTCCACGGTGGACAGGGCACGATTGACGTCACCCTCTGCCTCCATTGCTAGCCCAGCAATCTAGCACCTCCTCCTCCTCGAAAAGGAAATCGTCCAATCCAGCTAAACTGCAGGAGAAGACACAACGGAGGAGAAGGCGGACAAATTGACCAAGAAGGCCCAATTAGCACAGGCTAAGTCTTCGTCAGCGATAGAGTTGGTGGCGGCTGCTCTCACGAAGCTACAGGTGCTGACCCGGTGAAGGAAGCCTTCGGAACACAGAAGGTATCCCTGCCCCCGCTGCAGTGACTATGGCAAAGTCTGCTGGCATGCCAGGGAAGGGCACACTGTCTCAGAACCTGATTCCGGCCGCTCAGGGTGGAAAAAAATGGAGCGGCAAAGGAGGCCCGGATCAGTCCCAGGCCGTGGCCCAAACCCTGGAAGTTTTGTCCACGGACAACGAGCACATGGAGTCCTTACACACTGTTCCCTGGGGATGTGAATGAGGAGGATGACGACGGCACGGGCCTAGTGTTCTGATCACGCCAGCTCAGCCGCGGAATGTGTCTCTGGACATCCTGTCGACCCTCCACACCTTGGTGTCAGAGATCCAGAAGAGGATGCCACAGGGTCCGGCTCCAGTGGTCCCCCCAGGCCCCGGATCAGCCGACCAGCGAGGAAGCGTCATCCAACACCCCCATTTCAACATCCGGGTCGGCCCCTCTCTTCACCCAGCAGACACGGGGACGGATACGGCTACGACAACGATGCCTTTGTAGCGAGTGGCAGGTCCCTGCAGCCTAGGGCGTCCCCACTGGATGGGCTGGGCTCATTCCTTTCCATGATCACCAGAGCCTCTGAGCTATTCCAGCTTGTTCCCAAAGAAACTAGGAAGGAGGGTTTCTTGTACCAGAGGTGCAAGGCCAAGGGGAGACCATCATGGCGGTGTCATGATGCCTACCTCCAAGGAGCCAGGTCCGACCCAGCAACCCCAGAGGCAGGCATCATTTCCCCCAGGGAAGTGCCAGCGGGCCCAAGCTGGGGCCCTTTGGACACAGTCCTGGCTCCTTAGGCGCCGTGCTCATGTTGGACCCCTGTCCTGGCGCCTTAAGCGCCAGGCTCGTAAAGCTAGACATGTGTTCAAGTGTTTTAAGGTGCACTTACCTGATGCAGACCATGCTGCTACATCCAGGCCCTCTTGAGGCCTGAATGGAACTACTTTACCTGTGGACCTACTTTCCCCTGGGTGTGGTCTGGGAAGGATACATACCTGATCGGTGGAAGGATACATACCTGGAACTTCTTCCAAAGCTATTTAAACCACGCCCGATCAGCAACTCGCGCTTCGCGTTCTGCTCCTCGCAGCTGGACGCTCACCGTGTCAGCTCCTGCATCTGGACTTCAGCCACGCCTGTCAGCATCCTGGGTCACCTGCTAAGAGAGAATTGGAGAGAAAGAAGACCTTACCTGATAAAGCTGCATCACGGAGACTTCACACCGACGATCCTGAAAGGGAAGACATCATTTTAAAAGCATTTCGCTTCGATCGCTGCAGCGCTGCATTTCACTCACCTTTCCTGGGCACCTCCATCTTCAGCAGCGATCATCCGGATCCGCAGCCACTTACCAGAGCCTAGAGAGAAAAAGACAAGAACACAAGGTGAGAGAAGGAAGGGAATAGGAAAAGCTCAGTTTCCTTCTAAGACTTACCTGTTGGGTCATTCCCATTTCATTTCGGGTCCTGCCGCTTCCTGGCATTCCGGACCCCGGCCCCTATGGGGAAAAAAGACAGACATTGAATGAGCGAATGCAAAGACATTACCCGAACGCTCATCCAGAACTTACCTGTCATTTACTGTAACTGCACGTTTCACTTCGGGTCGGCGCCATATCTCCGGCATTCCGAACCCCGGCCCCTAAGGGGGAAAAAAGACATAAGCGATTAGCGCTTGCTGCAATAAGACAATGAACATTATTATAAGGCTTGAACTTGCTACAGAACTCTTACAGCGCCTTACCTGAATAGTCAAGCTTATTTGAACTTCCGTCAAACCTCAATCCAGTGAAGTAACTGGGTTTCAACGCGCCCCTGCATCAGAAGCAGGAAGGAGAACTCATCCTTCCAGACCCTAAGGTGAGACTTCACGGGGAATCGAGGAAGGGTATCGTGGAGGGCTGGAAGGGAGTGGGAGGCTTGAGCATTATTCCGTCAGTAGGTAATACTCCCTTTTCACGCACAGGGGAATATTCCTGCGAGCCAGTGAGTCCATCTTCAGAGTCCTGCGTTTCACCATAGAAGAAGCATCAGCACTTGAAGCCATACCTGCGCCTCCGTGGGAATCAAGTGAGCGTGACA
This sequence comes from Ambystoma mexicanum, assembly GCF_040938575.1. Classification (NCBI taxonomy): domain Eukaryota; kingdom Metazoa; phylum Chordata; class Amphibia; order Caudata; family Ambystomatidae; genus Ambystoma; species Ambystoma mexicanum. The sequence goes on from NC_090932.1 coordinate 1,016,324,313, forward strand.
GGCGGTGCCCCTTCTGGACGATGTGTAGGAGGAGGGCCTGCCCCTCTTGAAGAACCCTTGCACAGCTCTGGCAAAACTGGGTAGGCTGGAGAAGAAGTACCAAGTGCCAGAATCTGCACCTAAGGGCCTGAGGTTGCAACCATAGCCGGATTCAGTGGTTTCAGCGGCTGCGAGGAAACGGCCGGCTAACCCATCCTCGTCATCTTAACTCTCTCCGGACAGCGAGGGGAAGATGGATGCCATGGGAAGGAAGGTGATTTACCCTGCAGTGTCCACCATCAAGGTGGCCAACGCACTGGCAATCCTAGCCAGGTACGACAGGGAGCTGTTGTACAAACTGGGGCCGATTTTGAGGTTTGTCCCGATGACAAGAAGATGGAGGCAATCGCTCTCTTCCAGGACGGGGAGGTAGTGTCGGATCATGGCAATGTTGCCGACACAGGGTTCTGGCAGATGGGGAACGTTTCTGCCTTCATTGGCAAGGCTGGATGAAGGCCACATTTCCGGCAGGAGGCCCAGGTGAAGGTACTAGACATGCCTTGCGACAGAGTTCCTTTTTCGTGAAGGTCGTTGATGAGTCCCTGCAGGCCATCAAGGTGGATACAGAGATGGCCCGTTCCCTGGCCACCCTCCTGCAGCACTGCTCTTCCAGGGGAAAGAAGAGCAGGTAGTCAAAAGGTTTCTCCTCATTGTACCGTCCGCTTTCCAGATCCATGACTCGGGAAGCCTATAGAGGCCATTCCCAGGCCTACGGTGGAGAAGGACAGCGTCGCCAACAAGGCAGGATGCTGGGACCGGAACAAGCCTGAACGGGCCAGGACGTCAGGGGGGATGGGGGGGGGGTTCCGCCACCAGTGCACCCCGGTGGGAGGCCAACTGACGAGGTTTGTCAGCGAGTGGGAAAAGATCACCACCGACAGATGGGTGCTGGACGCTCTTGCCCAAGGGCATACCCTGAAGTTTTAGCGCATGTGTCGGCAGATCCCTCCTGTGGCCAGTCAGGATCAACACATCCCTAAGCTCTTGGAGGAGGTATGGGCCATGTTGCGAAAAGGGGTGCTAGAGCTAGTTCTCCAGGTACTTTGCAGTCTATTCCAGATACTTTTTGGTCAGAAAGACAACTGGGGGCTGGAGACCCATTCTAGACCTGCGACGTCTGAAAAAATACCTTCGTCCCAAAAATTCAGGATTGTCACGTTGCTCTGCCAACTGGAAAAAGGAGACTTCCTGACGTTGCTGGACCTGGAGGACACAGACTTCCAAGTCCCCATTCACAGGAAACACTGAAGGTTTCTACGCTTCGTAGTGCAGGGGCAGCACTACCAGTTCAAGGCTCTACCTTTCGAATTGAATTCGCCCCCCAGAGTGTTCACAAGGTGTCTGGCACTGGTGTCAGCCCATCTGCGTCTACGTGGGATACACGTATACCCGTACCTCAATGACTGGCTAATCCGGACCTGCTCGCGAGAGTTGGCATAAGACACACGGAGGCGACGTCCAACTGCTGATGGATATGGGATTCTCCAACTGTCCAAAGTCCTGCTTGACTATCGCAGAACGCGCTGTCTATGGGAGCCAGACAGTGCCCTGCCTGGCATCACCCTTGGAGGAGAGGGTAGCGGCCATTCAAGGTAAGGTGCAGCAGTTGTACATGAATACGACCACAGTGCGAACCATCAAGTCGTTGCTCTGGATGATGTCGTCCTCCATATCCGGCTCTTCTGGTTACAGATGCAACTTCTTCAGGAGTTCCTTGGACGCTCATTGGATACAGGTGTCCGGAAGCTTCGCAGGCAAGATCCTGCTTGACGAGGAGTTCCGTTGAGCGATAAGGTGGTGGGGGAGTCCACTCCAACATTGCCCGGGGCACAGGGTTTCAAAACCCCCATACCTGGTGACGGTCACCAGAGACGCTTCACTGGAAGGTTGGGGGAGCCCACAGAGGTCTGTGGCTGCTGGAGAAGGATCTCCATGTCCACATCCTGGAGCTACGGGCGGTGTTCTGGACCCTCAAGTAATTCCTTCCGTCTCTGAAGGGCAAGGTGGTGAGGATCTTCACGGCTAACACCAACACAATGTTAGCAAGGGGGCACTTAATCCCTAGTGCTCTCCAAGGAATTGCAGGACTTGTGGCGTTGGTCCGCCGGACATGAGATGTTCCTTGTTCCTCTTCACCTAGCAGGAGTCGAGAACACCATGGCAGACTCCCTCAGCGGGGAAATGCGCTCCTGCCACGAGTAGGAGCTTCGACAGGACCAGGTGGGGCAGCCCCCAGAGCGATCTGTTTGCGACGGTGGTCAACTCCAAATGCCAGAATTTTACCAGCAGATTCTGCCAACTGAGGAGGCTGGGGTACGCGTTCTCCTGCCCATGGGAAGGCCTGATTCTGTACATGTTTTCTCTGGTGCTTCTCCTGCTCAGACAGTGCCGATGCAGTATGATACTCATCGCCCTGGTGTGGCTGAGGCAGATTTTGTACCCAGACTTTCTCAGCATGTCAGCGTCGCCTCAAGTCCAGCTGCCAGTGGTTTCGGACATTCTCACCAGAGAAGGAGGTGCAATCCTTCACCACAACCCAGGATTGCTGAACCTGAGGGCTTGGCTCCTGCAGCCCTAGAGTTTGGAGGATATGAGTTGCCTGCGGACTGTAGGGGGGTCCTCGCCAAGGCATTGTCGACTTTGAAGTGCTACGGTCACAAGTGGAAGCGTTTCACTTAGTGCTGACGTTCTCGGAAGATTACCCCTCTGAAGGTCACGGCCCCACAGATCTTCCATACTTTCTGTCCTTGGCCAAGGCTAGACTGGTGCACGCCTCCAAGGTACATCTGGCAGCTGTCTCCCGCTACACTAGGTCTCCAGGAAGATCTTCACTTTGGTCTCACCGACTCGTCAAGGAGTTCCTCAAAGGACTGTTTGTGGGAACTCAACGTGGTGCTGACGATGCTCTTTGGGGGGGTGGGGCATTTAAGCCTATGCATCAGGCCCCTCTCAAGTTCCGCTTGTGGAAAACTGCTTTCCTTGTGGCCATCACTTCTGCCAGGAGGGTAGGTGAGATCCAGGCCCTATCCTGTCCACGAATCGAGGGTGGTGCTGCACACGCACCCCGCTTCCATGCTGAAGGTTCCATCGGAATTCCACTTCAGACGTGCCTTTGGTGTTAACTGTTTTTTTTTTCCCCAAAGTCTTTGTCACCGGCTGAAAGGGCCTTGCACTGACTGGACCGTTGCTCATGCCCTGAAGTTCTACGTGACACGAGAAGTCGTTTTTGGAAGACTTCTCAACTGTTCATGAAATGTGGTCCTGTGAACCAGTGGAAGGCCTGGTCCAAGGCTTCCATCTCAAGGTGGCTCTCCGTCTGCATCATGCACTGTCATCGGTTGGCAAACCGACTGCTGCCTGGCCGTACGAGAGCACACTCCACCAGAGCGATCGCTCCGACAATGGCGTTCCTGTCTGGTGCGCCCCTGCTGGATATCTGCAGGGTAGCTACATGGAGGTCCACGCACACCTTCACGAAATTCAACTGCATCGACAGGGATTCCTGGGAGGAGTTCAGAGTCGGCCAAGCAGTGCTACGCAACCGGTTTACTTGAGGTGCGTCCATTCCAGAGGTAAGAGTTGATTGCTTCTGTCGAGCCTTGCCACCTCTCATGGTTTTAATGTTATACTGCTAGTTATTCATGAGCATGGGAATCCATGGCAGACCCCATGCTGCAGAAGAACAAGTTACTTACCTGTAACTTGTTCTCCAGCATGGGTCTGGATTGGATTCACATGTGAACCCTCCCTCATTCCCTCTGTGGCTCTTCTTGGTCATACGGCCTCTTTACGTGCTTACCAAATCTGAAGATAGCTGCCAGAGGAGGGGGCTTGGGGAGAGGACTGTCATTGGATGGGGGCAGTGTGACCCAGAGGACCGTGATTTGGTTTAAAGGAGAAATACAGTTTGAAAGTGAAACTGTTTTTTCTTTTATCGAGGATTCCCAACCTGACAACAGGGAATATTCATGAGCATGTGAATCCATTCCAGACCCATGCTGGAGAGCAATAGTTACTGGGCAGGTACCTGTTAATTCACTTTCTTTTTACATGCTCTTAAGAAATGGCTTAAAACGTTTTGTTTTTTACATCCCAACATTAGTCTTCTAAAATGCACTCCCAACGTAATCTCAGTAACATTGTTTTTTCAATATTAAGGGCGCTGAAGGGTGTAGGATGTTTTAATCGGGTGACCTCTAATTCAGCAGAACTTTCCACCCACCCTAAACCAGGTGCACACAATTATACTTTATTGAATCAAGTTTTTTGTAAAGAATCTGGGACCCCCAATTTAACCAAATTGATTACATACAGACTCCCTTCTCTTTTGGGACAAGAACTACACAGGTTTGCACAGAAGATATATTTATTAACCAAATGGAAATAATTGAATCAATTTAAAGTTAAGTAAGTTATGTCCATGTAATTCCAATGATGACAAATAATTGAAAGCAACTCATGGTAAGACCGACAAAAGTGATCACAGTTCAAGGGTGTTTATTGAACAATGAACGTTGTTTGCAGGTTGGAAACATGCCTAATCTAAACCTAAATCTAAGATGGGAGCAAGAGTCCACCATCAAATTAAAAATAAGACAGTCCTAGTGGCGTTGTCAAAATAAAAGGACCTATACTAAGAAACCTATTGCCCAACCTTACAACTAATACAAAAAGGGGCATGGAATAGTTCTCAAGAAAAGAAAGAAGTGTCTCAAATATTACGACGGGATGCGGTAGCCTAGGTCTCCCTTCCTCACGTTTTGAGCACGGGTAAGGTGGGATCGTGGAGCAGAGCACACTCTCAAGCTTTCCCAGCACAAGATGACAGTTCAGATTTCAGCTAGCTGGACCATTGATGGCGAAGTCTCCAAAGTCCCTTGCTTTCGAGGACCTGATGTCTTAAACTCATTTGATGAAGGAACTTTTTGCTTTAATATTTTGGTTTCACTTAGCGTGAGGATTCTCCACCCTTGGGTCCCCCTCTTCCGGGCGCTGACCCCTCTTTAATCTTAGCCTCCCTCGGGTTCACTATGGCCTTTCCTTCTTTACAAAACTTAATGTCTAAACAGTTCCAGCAGACATCGCTTGTCCGGGTTCACTTTTGTCAACACTGTTTCTTGGGACTTTGCCCCTCTTGGGATTTGCTTCCCTTGTTTTCTCTCACTGCAGGATTCACTTCCCTTCCCTCAAAGTTTGTAGATCAGTCTTTAAATTGTACAGGGATTTTGTTTGACCCTCCGTAGGATCACTTGGACCTATTTCAGTGGCTCCTACGGCCTTCTGGTATCTAGTTTCGCTTAGATGTTCATCGGCCAGAGTCTTTGGAGTAAACACCCACACGGTGCTGTTGTCCCCTCTGAAGCTGGTCTCCCCTTAACACTTTTCATTGAACTTGGTTCAAACTTGCCACTTTGCGATTCTCAATTAACAGAGCCCGGTTCATATTGGTTCTCCCCTCGACTCACCAGCTGGGATGAACGGCTTGGCCTCTCTTCTCCGGAGTCAAGGCCGGTACCACGTGTGTGGGAGCTTCCCTGCTTCTGCTTATCGGCATAGGCTTGCCCTGTGTACCATGGCTATCTGCTACAAGACACTTGTATTTGTATTGTATTTGTTTATTTATAACGCGCAGACCATCAGGCCCGGGGGCATCAGGGCGCAATTTGTACAAGGTTGCAAGAAAAGAACATACAGGGAAATAAATTACAATAAAAGTATACCAGTACAGCATAATACAATCTTAATAATTACAAATATTACACAGGGTACAGTATCCCTAGGCTCCACAGAGGGAGTATCCCTGAGGTAGTTGGGAGGGTAGCAGACCGGAAATCATGTAAGGGAACAGGCGGGCTGGGTAAGTAGGACAGATGTCTAACACAACTATTGCTGGTCAAAGAGCCAAGATTTGGTTTTATTCTTGAAGGTGTTGAAGGAGTCTTCAGCTCTGATGGCAGCGGGGAGGGTATTCCAAAGTTTGGAGGCTAGGACAGGGAAGCTAGTGCCTCCCGCTAGTGCCTCCCCCTGTGCTATTGTGCACGGTCTTAGGAGGCTCTTTTCCACGAACGTTCCATGGCTCTAGGACAAAAAGGCAAGGTCACTTCTCTCCTCACCACCCTCTCGATTCCTGCCGCCTTTCTCCTTATCTTGAACTGCTGCGCTTTTAGCAGTCTCTTCGTGCTGTCTTCCGTGCTTGTACTGTGTTCTCGGGCTCCACCTTTTATCCCTGTGGGGAAGGGCCGTCCGGTGTGTGATTCTGATCATTTGCCTGACCCAGGTAAATGGCTCTGGTGTTAGTCCATAGTCCATTGTGTTGTGCGAAAGTGTTTGTGTTGGAAACGGGGGGGTAGGGGGACAGTGGTTTTGAATGTCCTACGTGAGAGGATGGGGAAAATGTGTCAAAGGAAGGGGGATACTGCGTCTCACCCATCGGTCTCAGACTACCTGAGGACCCCCCATCCAGGTGATCCTCATTCACTGGTCCACCCACAGGAACTGGATCCAATAGCGATGGCCATGTACTGGCCACCTGGATGACCGATCCCTGGGGACTAGCTAGAGAGACACCTTCAGGTTTCTCACATAATAAACCCACCATTCATCTCAGTTTTCAATGCTACATTCATAGAAATAGAAGTGGTGATGTGCGGGTTACAAAAGTCTGTTTTGTTTATCCCATGTGCGTATGCACCATTGATTTAAAATGCATGAAGGGCCAGGAAAGGGCTTTCATTTGTTAAAACAAAAGAAATCAATTTATAACATCCCGCCAATCCAATTGTCTTTACTTCCGCTTTATTGGAAATGGATGCCACCTGCCTTACTCAATAGGCATTTCAGAATTTCAACCGCGTTCTAAAAAAACATTTGCAACAAACCACTGGACACTTCATGTGTTTGAATGACTTGTAGAAAAGGAAAATCTATGGTCAACATCTATGCAGGCTGTAAAAGTGTACCTTTGTCACTTTTAATGGGCAACTTAAAAGGAAAAATGTAGCAAATAATCACCCTCTTTTATCTTGGGCAACAATTACTTTATCTGTCTAGGTATGCACACAGTGAGATGTCCTATGCTCTACGCTCTTCTGTGCTTGTACATTTCACATAATAGGAGTCAAGGGATTTCCCTGTAGACGCACACAATAGGATCTTTTCGCCAAAAATTCCAGAAGCACATACGCTTATGAAATATTTACTACTTTACCAGGATTTACAGTAAATTGATTTCTGATGTTTGTTAATCTGCTTAGAATCACATGCTGTGCATAGGTCCGACATCCAGTGGTCACTGCGGAGTATTGCATTTTGTTTTTCGTAGTCGAAAATGGGACGTCGATAAGGCGTGTCTGTAACACTATCCCTATAGTGACATGCGTTGTACCCACAATCCCTCGCGCGTCGAGGTCCCTCAGATTGTTTTTTTCCGCCCAGCTTATGGTCGCCTTACGCGGAGCTCCTAGAGAGACATTGCAAAACAATTACTACGGACCTCGGTCCTTAATATATACTTATTGTAAAGATCCCTCCCCTCGACGTTAGCTGTGAAGCTGTTTCTCCGCCGTGCAAGTTTTCGACGGAGGAGAAGAGACGGAGGAGATCCCTCGGCGCTGCCGAACACGTGGCCAGGCCTCGCCGGCCAACATACAGTAGGGAGAGTGGGGGTTGGAACTTTTATCTTCTCGTCTAGAATGTCTTTCTTTCTCCCCTATCTTTCCCTTGGGGTTGTTATCACCAGTTTTTATTGCCTCAGCTATGGAGAGGACACCTTTTAAGTTTTGCCCACGCTGTAGGGGCAAATACACTTGGAAGGACAAACACAAGCTCTGTAATCGTTGCTTGCCCCTCGATCATAAAGAGGACAGCTGCGCGGCCTGTAAGCTCTTGAAACCAAGAACACTTAAAGAACGGAAAGTTAAGAAGTGGGCGGACTACGCTATGTCGAAGTCAGTTTCCTCTGCCGCTGTTACAGAAAGTGACGAGGAGGGTGATAACTCGACGTCCGTTACGGAAGTCATTAACCCCCAGAAGGAGCGCTCGCGCTCCTCGACGTCCGTCCCCGGCCCCGACGGGCTCGGCTCACGCCCTGCTTATGGGGATGAACACCCCGGCGACAAGGACGCACACAACCCACGGCTCTTCTTCGTCGAGGGCGAAGGATCCACCAGCGCCGAAGGGGACGCAGGGCACTCCGGCGTCGACCTCAGACCGCAAGGGTCTCAAGCCCCATCCGCAAACGCAGCCGCGACCAGCGATTGGGCTTTCATCTAACACGGGCGCTACCTCAAAAACATCCGACGTAACGCTCCATAGAGCGGCCGTCGAAAAACAACGCGCAGCGCAGGCAAAGCCGACTCCAGAACCCTCGACTGACTAACTCGTCGTCGAGAGTCTGGCGAGAATTGTTTCCGAGGATAAACGTAAGCGGACGACGAAACAGACGTCGAATACCGCACCCAAGGAAATAGAAACGGCGAAAAAGCACAAGAGTAGCCAGGAACTGCCCCATTCATCTAAAGGCACTTCTGAACTACCGGAGGGCTTTTCTGAGGGCGACGGAAACCTTTCGTCGACGTTGTGGGAGCGTTCAAAGCGTTTTGAAGGTGATAACACTGATTTCCCCCCTCTAGACTATTCAGGGGTTCCCCATGAGACCATGGAAAGACTCCATTCTTGTATGGAAAAGATGGAGAGGTTTTTGGGTAGCCAAAACCCACCCACACCCAAAAGACCAAGAGAATGGACCCAGGATGACCCTAGGGTCAAGATTCCTAGGCTGTTTCCCCCTTCTACAGATGCATATGACCTCACTGAAGAGGAGCAATACCTCCAGGAAGATGAGGAGTGTTTAGGTGGAGAGGAAGAAAATGAGGAGGAGAGGTTTGAGGAAGACCCTTACACTAGCGCAGGAGCTTTTGAGGAAGATGCAGCTACCTCACAGCCCTGGCACTCCCCATCAGTGCAGCCTTGGCAATCCCCATCAGTGCACTCAGACCCTGATGTCTTTCACCCTTCTCCTCCCAAGGACTCGCCTATTGGGAACACCTCCCCCATAGATGACCAGCCTTCACTTAATGCACTATTGCGCAAGGCAGCAGCGCATTTTGAAATAGACACAGGGGAGACTCTTCCGGACATAGACTTTGTAGAAAAAGTTATTAAAGAAAAAGCCCCGGTCAGTCAGTCCATTCCGCTCCTGGCTTCTATAAGGAGAAGAATAACTCCTTCCCTTTCCAATCCGGCCTTAGTCAGAGGGGTCAACCCTCGGATAGAAAAGCTCTTCAGCCCTTCGTCTTCTGACCCTTTGTACATCAGGGGACATTCTATTCCGGACTCTCTGGTAGTTACTAACGCAAGAAAGAGAGCGGGGGTACCACTATCTACTAGTGAGGCACCACCTGACAAAGAGGGCAAGAAGCTCTATGCACTTGGGAAGAGAATCACGACCTCCGCCGCCTTCTCAACTAGGATTGCGAATAACAATTCCCTATTAGCTAGCTACGCAGATGCACAGTGGAGCAAGCTGCGCAGCGAAGCAGAGGACGCACCAGAACCCCTGCGTTCACGCCTGTTGGCTACTATATCAGAGGGAACTCTTGTAAACCAGGGCATCGTAAAGAACTCCTTGGATGCCGCAGAGACAGCTGGACGTTCCCTGGTTCAGGGAATACTTCTCAAACGCCATGTCTGGCTGCGCAATTCCGGATTTAAGCCAGAAACCCAGGCTTCCCTAATAAGTAAGCCCATAGAGCAAACACATCTGTTTGGAAAAGCAGTTGATGAGGCCCTAGAACATGCGAAGAAGGCGTTTGATACCATCAAGACTCTTGACCAAATTTCTAGGCCACTTAACAGACGCAGCTATGGCAATAGACGTTCCTTTCGTGGCCAACGCCAGCAGCAAAGCCAACAACAATTTTACTCTGCTACCAACTGGCCCTCTAACCAAAGCACCCAGTTCAGTCAAAGAGGCCAACGTCGTGGCAAAGGAAGAGGGCGCGGCTCCAGTCCAAAAGGCCCCACGCCCAATACCAACAAATGACCCAAAGATCCGGGTCCCCTCCCATGCATCACCGGTCAGGGGCCGGCTAACATCGTTCCTTTCAGCATGGGAGGGAATAACGTCAGACCGCTGGGTATTATCCACCATAGCCCACGGATACTGCATCGAATTCAACGGTTCCCCAAAATACAGACCCCCACGGAACCGGCGCATGACACCGGAACACCTCACTATTCTTCTTCAAGAAGTAGAAGAGCTACTGAAAAAAGAAGCTATAGAGGCTGTCCCCCTATCGCAGGTAACAGAAGGTATTTATTCAGTGTACTTCCTTGTACCCAAAAAGGATTTAACCATGCGCCCTGTATTAGATCTGCGTCCAGCGAACAATTTTGTCAAACCCCAAAAGTTTCGTATGGTAACCTTGCAGGATGTAATCCCACTGTTATCACAGGGGGATTTCATGACAACACTAGACATTAAAGATGCATACTTTCATATTTTAATGTTGCCAGCGCACAGAAAATACCTCAGGTTCAAGATAGAGAACAAACACTACCAGTTCAGAGTACTACCCTTCGGGATAGCATCTGCACCAAGGGTATTCACGAAAGTACTGGCAGTGGCAGCGGCCCACCTGCGCAGATTATCCATCCCGGTTTACCCGTACCTCGACGACTGGCTCATAACAGGGGATTCTTACGAAACATGCTTCTCCAATACCCAAAGGACCGTAGACCTTTTGTCCCAACTGGGCTTCTCCATCAACGAAAAGAAGTCCAGCTTAGACCCCAGCCAAATCAAACAATTCCTAGGGGCTCTAATTCGAACAAAGGACGGCCTCGTCTTCCCCTCCAACGAGAGGGTCCAAAACATGCTGTTTCAGATCCCCCATTATGTGGCAGGTCGAGAGGTTACGGTACGCAAAGCAATGCGTTTGCTAGGGATGATGGCATCATGTATTTATTTGGTACCTCGCGCGCCTGCGCATGCGCCCAATGCAAGAGTGGCTCTACAGCCAGTGGTGTCAGGCCAGCGGACAATGGGACGATCTAGTGGTGGTCTCGCAGGCCTTGGTTCTCTCGCTACGGTGGTGGACAAAGGAAAACCTGTTATTAGGGAAAACTTTTGCCACAACCGCAGTGGAAGCCACTCTAACCACAGACGCATCCCTTACAGGATGGGGGGCTCACCTATCCCATCAGACTGCTCACGGAGTGTGGACTCCGAGCTTAGCATCCAAACATATAAACCTGCTGGAACTATTAGCAGTGTTCAAAGCACTGAAAGCCTTTCAGGAACACTTACAAGGAAAGACAGTGATGGTCCTCACAGACAGCACCACAGCCATGTACTATCTCAACAAGCAAGGGGGCACTCACTCTCCAGGACTGTCCAAGCTGTCCCAGAATATATGGAAGTGGGCTCTCAAACACAACATGTTCCTACTATCACAACATGTACCAGGGGAACTCAATCTGCTAGCAGACAAACTCAGCAGAGTCTTCCCCCTACCCAAAGAGTACGAATTGCAAGAAGACATCGTCTTAAACGTCTTCACGCAATGGGGTTTCCCGGAAATAGACCTGTTCGCAACCCTGGAGAACTCACAATGCCAAAGTTACGCCTCCAGGTACCCCCAGAACCAGTCCAAGGGGAACGGTCTGTTGATTCAATGGTCAGGGAAATTTGTTTACGCCTTTCCCCCGACTCCCCTCCTCAACAAGGTGGTGCACAAGATGCACCAAGAGCAGGTGACCATGATACTAGTGGCCCCAATGTGGGCCCGGCAGCCATGGTTCGCTCACTTGATGGAGATGTCCCTATCTCCCCCAATGAAACTTCCTTGCCCGTACAACATGCTGTCACAAGACAAGGGCAGGACACTGCATCCATGCCCTCAGACCATGAACTTAGCAGCCTGGCTCCTGAGATCATAGAATCTGGACATTTACATCTCCCTCAGAGATGTATGGACATCCTCAGGGAAGCCAGAAAACCTAATACTCGCCACTGCTATTCTAGCAAGTGGAAAAGATTTGTCATCTGGTGTAGAAGTAAGAACATCAACCCGGTTGACTGCTCTGCCACTAACATTATTCTGTACTTGACCCATTTACTGGATTCAGGTCTAGTGTTTAATTCAATTAAAGTCCACCTAGCGGCACTTTCTGCATACACCACTTCCCAACTTAAAGTGTCGTGGTGGAAGATACCAGTTATAAAGGCCTTCATGGAAGGGGTAAAGAGAATACACCCCCCAATAGCTAGCCCAGCTCCCGGATGGGACTTAAACGTGGTACTTTCTAGACTCATGGGCACTCCTTTCGAACCCATGCACAAGGCAACTCTTAAATACCTCACTCTTAAGACTGCTTTCCTAATAGCTATCACCTCCATTAGGAGAGTAAGTGAACTACAGGCTCTTTCTGTATTAGACCCCTTCGTATCAGTTCACAAGGATAAGGTGGTTCTTCGCATTCACCCAAGGTTTGCACCAAAATTCATCTCTAAATTTCATGTAAACCAATCTATAGAACTACCAACGTTCTTTCAAAACCCTTCCAACTTGGGAGAAAAAAGTCTGCATACACTAGATGTACGCAGAGCTGTCATGTTCTACATGGAAAGAACCAGATCACTGAGAAAGACTAATCATTTCTTTGTCTCGGTGGCAGCAGGAAGAGAAGGAGATGCAGTCTCTAAGTCCACTATATCTAGATGGATTGTACAATGCATCACTCTCTGTTACACTCTTGCTAAGAGAGAACTACCCTTCAAGCCAAGAGCACATTCCACTCGAGGCACTGGGGCATCCATAGCATTCATTGCAAATGTTCCCCTTGAGTCCATCTGCAAAGAGGCTACCTGGAGTTCTGTGCACACCTTTACAAAACACTACTGTCTAGATGCACACTCAAGATCTGACTCCCAGGTGGGACAGGCAGTATTAAGACATCTTTTCTCTACTGTTCCTTCTCATAACCCACCGCCAACTCCGGGTACTGCTCGCTAGTCTATGCACAGCATGTGATTCTAAGCAGATTAACAAACATCAGAAGACAATGCATTACTTACCGTAAAAGCATTTCTGATGGTTGTCTGCTTAGATTCACATGCGCCCACCCTTCCTCCCCGCTCGGATGGAAGGAACATAGACTTCCTTTTATATCTCTCTTTTCTGTACTCACTCACGTCTAGAAGGCTCCCTCAGGGCAGAAGAATACAAACAGAGGGACCTCGACGCGTGAGGGATTGTGGGTACAACGCACGTCACTATAGGGATAGTGTTACAGACACGCCTTGTCGACGTCCCCTTTTCGACTACGAAAAACAAAATGCAATACTCCGCAGTGACCACTGGATGTCGGACCTATGCACAGCATGTGAATCTAAGCAGATACAACCATCAGAAATGCTTTTATGGTAAGTAATGCATTGTCATACTCCTGCCCCTCATATTCAATCCTGGTCCTGTTATTGGGAAGTACTAATTCCCTTTTATAGTATCTCTCTTCTCTGGATTATTTCCCCTTTTTATATTCTGCTCGCATATTAATTTCTTTTGGCAGTCTCACAAACAGGTGGGCACCCTCATATTATATACAGACCACCAGGGTCACCTACGGAGTTCAAAGGGCACCTCCTCCAAGCCTTAAGCAGCAAACTAAAAAACTCAACAAAATCCCTTCTACTCTGAAACCTTAATTTAGGCCTCACCGACCCTAAAGATAAAGCTGCTGCAACCCTTGCAAAAGACCTCAAAGATCTAAGATATTTGCGCAAAAAAAATCATTGACCCCACACATTCAAAAGGCTGCACCCTTGACTGGGTGGCAGATCATATTGTTCTGCCACCATAACGTCCAACCTTGCCTATCCCTGGACCGACCACAACTGCATCCACCTATCCATTCCCACCAAAACCACCAAAAAAAAAAACCTCTCCTATGCACCCCTGGCCATGGTCAGAGGTTCCAAAAAAGTCACAGCAGACAATCTACGGCCCCTTCTATACACCAGGAACTTAAACCACCATTCTCCAACGACCCTAGGTTTTGGCTGACATCTACTTGCGCACCCTTACTACAGCCATCAACTCCATTGCCCCCTTTGAAGCCAAAAAAGAAAAGAAATCTATGAAAACCAACTCTTGGTTCACTGAGGATCAAATGGCCCTCCGCGCCAAAAAACGGACCGCCCTTTCCAAGGGGCAATCCATAGCCCCTGTGAGACCGCCAGAGGGGACTAGAACCTCATCAATATATAAAAAAGAAATATTCACTCTCAAATCCAACAACATGAATTCCTGCATATCTAAGGCAAACTCTAAATCTGGGGAATTATTCACCATCTTCAAAGACCTCACCCTTCCGCCCACTAGCCCTGATGAAATTACTAAAGACCAAGCATGGTGTAATAGTATTGAAAAAGCTCTTCTTAACAAAATCTCACTTTTCCAAGATAAAATTTGAACCCAACACTCTCTCTTGCCCAACTCAGACACAGCTGACCTCCCTCCTGTCACCACACAGAAGCCTACCCCTCCTCTCTTCACATTCAGAAATGTTTCTGAATCAGAACTCATTGCAATCCTACAACACATCAAACCTTCCACATGCAAAGGTGACATCTGCCCACCCAACATCATTAAAGATAGCACTGACTCCCTAGTCCCAATTATCACAGCTTTCATGAATGCATCATTCGCCTCAGGCATTGTCCCTGCTAATCTCAAGGAAACCTGGGTACGTCCCCTTTTCAAGAAACCATCCTTAGACCCATCCTCCCTTAGCAACTACCGTCCCATCACCACCGTCCCCTTCCTCCTAAAAATCCTAGACCAGGCCGCCCACAACCAAATCCAGCTCTTAATAGAAACCCACTCAACTCAATTTTAGGAGAAAGGCAATCAGGATTCCGCAAAGACCATGGCACGGAATCGGCCCTCCTACTTCTACTAGACCTATCTGCTGCATTCAACCTCGTAGATAATAAAACTCTCACCTCCCACCTCTCTAGCGCAGCTCATTTCTCCAACCATGCCACCTCTTGGATAACCTCATTCTTAGAAGGCAGAACTATGAAAGTATTCTCAGATACAGCTAACCCCACCCCACCACCGTTCACTGCGGTGTTCCACAGGGTTCCTGCACTGCCCCCACACTCTACAATCTGTTTACAAGCACCCTTTTTGGCAAACTTGACTCACTCTGCATAGCTTATACAAACTATGCTGATGACACTCAAGTCCTCCTCCCCCTCACTGGCTCCTACGATCACGACTCAGCAGCCCTCTTTGAAATCTACTCCACCATTCAGGCGTGGATGGTCACAAACGGTTTATGTCTCAGTGGAGACAAAACTGAGATCATCATCATTGGCCCACAAGAAATTATGAACTCCCACCGCCCCCACCCCCCCAATATTCTAACTTCTCCATTCAGAACACTATGATCCCAGTCTCCACATCCGTAAAGACTTTAGGAGTTCACTTAGATGCCACTCTATCTATGAACAAACAGGTCAATGCTATTGCTTCTGCTTCCACTCACACCACCAAGCTAATAAGTGCTGTCAAACTATACCTAACCAAACAGAACTGCCTTTCCATAGCTAGAGCTACTATAGGCGCCAAACTGGACTATTGTAATGCCCTCCTAGTAGGCACCTCTGAAAAAAACCTGATCCAGCTACAGACTCTGCAGAATAACGCGCTCGGAGCGACCCTCAATATCCCAAAGAGGGACCACATTACCCAAGCTAGGAGAGATGCTCATTGGATTCCAGTTAAGGAACGAATTACATTCAAAACTCTGACCTTAACCCACAAATGCCTTAGCCTCTCTGCCCGTCCCCCCACCCCCCAATCTCTCCGAAATCATAAACCGCGACACTTCCACACGCCCAAGAAGGAGACACCATACCAACTTATTATACATACCTGGAGTCAAAAAAGCGAAAGCTGGAGGTACAGGCTTTCCTCATCAAGACCCCAAACTCTGGAATGCCTGCCCTCTGTGCCAAAACCTCCCTCTCCACCTTCCTCAAGACCACAGTATTCAATTAACATAGCCTTGCCCGAGACAGATGTAACTAAGTATACACTGTACTCGTAAATGTAACTAAGTATGCTCTTCTTTCATAATGTACCTACAATTCTTATGTATGTGTGTAACTGCTCCGTCAATCCACTGTAACCAGCAATGATGCCACTCACTGCTATCTGCATCACACTCAATGTAACATCGCCACAATGCCTTAGGGTGTATGCACGCTTTAAAAATCCAAATAAATAAGGACCGGTTTAATTCCCCCTAGGAACAGGTGGGCATTAATCAGCAAGATGGGATTCCAATTTCTTCCACAGCATGTCTGCCGTCTCTCAGGCGGAGGCCTGGGATGCTGTCTCTCTCAGACGGAGGCCTGGAACTTTAACTCCTACTACGCCTCGCTTACTGGACTCTGTTCTCCTTTTGGACCATTTTGGATTATTACCAATCTGTTCGTTCTCCTTCCGGTTATCAATTCTTCACCACTCAGTGAACAAACGAGTGATACTCATCCTAGTGCGCGTGTGTTGATTCTTTTATAGAACAAAAAACAGCCTTTTGAGCTGTGTATAATTTCTCCAACCTAATTGGTCAATGTATGGGATTTGACGTTGTTCCAAAAGTGACAACACAGTAGACCTACCTCTCTGTGGTCAATGAGCATATTAATGATGTGGGCAGTCTGATGGGAGTAACTTCTACACTGAGTTTCCCTCCAATTTAATGTGATGTCATCTCAGATTTCTTATTGCAATATACTAAAATCGTAAGTCTCACACATATGACACTTCATTAATCGGCACACCAAATGTCTCTGGTGTGAATCCAACCACGCAATTTTCATCATGATGGCACAAATGGTTAATGACTTGTGGATTTTTGCTTATAGCCTATTTATACTGCCCCCATCTGCACGCCCTCAACCCCCAAATTATGTTTTCATCTCAAAACAACGGACTCATCATTGCGAATGCTAGGATTTATGGATCTCTGGTGTGCACCGTTTGTGTGACAGAATGCAAATTCAACTAATTTGTATAATTACAAACCATATTTAAAAAATCGCTTTTTGGTCCATGTAATAGACATTTTCAAATTGAATGTTTACAAAAAAAAGGCTTGCTATGACATTCCATGGGATATATCACCAGAAATATTAATCCAATATAGCATTTTTTCTTTATACAAAATATATAGGGCATCTGTATTTAGGTCTGTCAATTAGAGCATCTGGTGTCTTTAGCTGTTAGCTCAGGTCAAGAAGTATTTTATTTATGACCCAGAGGCCTGGCATTGATCTGGTCATTAGAAGTTCTTGGGGGTTTATGACTAACTCCTAACCTCTTGGATGAGTTCTCGGGTCTTGCAGATTCTAAATATACCCTTTGTTTTTCCAGGTATCTTTTCTGTCCTTGAGGAGAAGCCTGGGAGATTGAAAAAGCTGATTGGAGAAAACAGATCCACTGGTCAAGCTGAACTCCTATTTTTTTTTTTTTTATTTTTTTTTTTAAAGAGGTTAAGGCCACTACCCAGATGCAGCCCATTAAAATGCACCCTTAGAATTAGTTGCAAATTCGGCCTCGCTGTGACCAAAGGGGGCGCAAGGCAAATCAATTATTTTTTTGGTTTTGGTGGTGGGTTGGTGGATGGAGCAGAAGTTCAGTCCAGGCTTAATTTGAATTGGATCTCGTATACATTTTACCTGTTCCCCCTTGATTTTACATTTTACGTGAATACAGCAGTTTATAGATTGTATTGGCTTATCAAACTCCAAGGACCACATTTTCAACATCTGTAGGATTCCTAATCCTGGCTTCATTTCTGTAAAGGAAAATAAAACCAACAGCAGGAGAAAATGCAAATTAGTTTGACTTACTGTCACTGTAAATTGCTAATCATTTTTCTGTTCTCAGATTTAGCAGTTCCCTCTTGTTTAAAAAAAAAAGTTGCATAGTGCTTTCTGATACTTGGAAATCTTTCTCTGTCTTGTTACTATATTGTGGTTTATGGGAGTGTGAACATTTTAGTGAGCTTTTTTCCAAATGTTGTACGCAGGCCACAGTTTACATGTTTGTTTTTTTACATGCGCCTTGCTCTGCTTCTTTACTTTGCATTAGATTTCCCTAAAGGGGTGGCCTTGGTTGAGTCTAATGTTTGAATTTAGATTTTCTGACTGATATCTGGGTTAAAATTGCATGCACATGACCACCAATGTGGCACTTCAGTGCTGGTTGATCTCCTGCATGCAATTTTTACCTCCTACAAATCTGAGTGGAAAATGAAATCTTAAAAAAGGAGAAATCACCTTTTGCTCGATCAATATTTTAATTTATCTTTTGTAAAAAATGTAAGCGACTCCTTTTCTCCTCCTTCAAATGCACTGAAAAGCCCCTGGAGTGTAACAGTAAGGTGTAAACCACTTACACCTTGCGTTTACGCTTTACTTTTGCACTTCACCTCTTCATAAAATGAACCCCTAAATCGCCTATAAGCCTCCAGAAGTACCTCACGCACACTAGTGATGTCCTATTCCCAGGAACTACTTTGAGCTTCTGCTTATATTACTTGTTGTTTCAATGCCTGAATAGTGCGTAACTGTTTCCCATTTGGTCAGGTCTCCTCCGAAGGAGGCCTATCCTCCCCAGCATTGACCAGGAGGACATCAGCTAACTGCATCCTTTCAGCAGTTGACTCAGCAGCAGAACTGGCATGATAGCTGGCATGGTGGGGAGAGGTTATGTTATGCTATGCTATGTTAGCGGTACTTGTATAGCGAACCGTCACCAACGGAATTGTTCCCCAGGCGCTCTGGCGGATCTGCAAACAGGAAGGGTGGGTAGGGTTAGTTGGGAAGAGGGGAGAAGGAGAGTGGTAGAGGTGGTGTGCTATTGGCAGCTTCAGCTCGGTATACACCGAGTGCTGGGCTTTGGTGCTAGTATCGGATCAGGCGAAGGTCTCGAGTGCTGTGGGTGAAGTTTGTGTTGTTGATGCGGTGTGGTAAAGTGTGTGTGGATTGCTGGGAGAAAGGTGGTTGTGTGGGTGAGTATGTAGAAGATTGAGGGTTAGGTTAGTGGGGTCTGCATCCTGATTCAGGTGCTTATGGTTCCATTACAGTTGTATACCTGTGGATTGGGATGTTGCTGGTTCCTCGTGGGCCGACTCGCTTTGGTAATGTTGCGCTGATCCAACTGTATCCTATTGAGTATAGTTTGGATTGGTAGGTGCGTCTGAACCTAATCTTCCTGTGGGACTGGGTGGGTAATAACTATTTTTAGGTTATCTAGTGTGACCCTGGTCAGTTAAGGCTTTGAATGGGTCAGGGTCGTGTTGGTGTGTTGTCCTGGTGGATCCGTATTGGTGAGCCTGTGTATTCAGACGTTCGTATCCTTGTATCCTGACTGGTTCTTTGGTTTCCGTGGGGTGAACATCCTTGGGACTATTGTTTAGTTGTAGTTTTGTGTGATGGGGCGTTGTGCTTCCTGCTTTGTATTTGTGGACAGTGTGTAGTGATGAAACATTCTGTTTCTCACCCATTGCATTGGGGCCCGTGGTGCAGTGCTTCCTTACCCCCTCTGTATTTTGTCCTAAGGGCTGTTGGGGAAGGTAATAGTTAAGGTCATGGTCATCTTGATAATTCGTTCTAGTCTTTCTGTCTTAGTTTGCTATCTTAACTGTCTTTGGTCGTATTGTGGCTGTCTCCCGTTTGGACCTTTTAGTACGCTGTGGGATGTTTACCTTCGCTTTTCCCAGTGATTGATCGGTGTGTATAGCGGTCGCTCTACGTTCATTGATGATTTTTTTGTTTTGTTATGTTGGTGCCCCTGTGGCCAGTCTTTCTAGTTATGACGTGAAGAGCCAGGTTTTGAGTAATTTCCTGAATGAGAGGTGGTTTCTTGTGTTAAGTATGTACTTTGGAAGGTCGTTCCAGGTTTTCGGGGCTTGTTGAGAGGAGGATCCTCCAAGTTTTCTTTTGTTGTAGGGCTTCCCTTCCAGGCGGATGTCCACGCTTGATCTGAGCGTTCTTGTTGGTTGATGTAGGTGCAGTTTGTCTCTTGGGAACGCAGCGCCTTCGTTGTTTACTGCTCTGTGCAGAATGCACATTGTTTTGAATTTTATTTGTTGTTTTATTGATAGCCAATGTAGTGTTGTCAGCGCTGGTGCGGTGTGTTCTCTTCGGGGTAGTGTCAGAAGTAGTCTGGCTGCTGCGTTTTGAATGTGTTGTAGTTTTTTTAGGAGTTGTTCAGGCATGCCTAGGTATAGGCTATTGGTGTAGTCTACCTTGGACATGACGAGTGCAATGATGGTGATTTTGTTGAAGAACAATAGGAACGTTAAGATTCTCTTTGCTGCTCGCAGGAGGAAAAAGCATTTCTTGACGAGAGCGTTTACTTGTGGCTCTAGCGTGAGATTATTGTCCCTCAGAACCCCCAGGTTTTTTACATCTGCGATGGTGCTGGGGTTGTCCCGAGTTCCCTTGGCCAAGGGATGAATTGGTTTTCTCCTAAATTTTTTTTTTTTTTTTTTTTTTGTGACGATCATTATTTCAGTTTTGCCTGGGTTGATTTTGAGGGAGTTGGGAGTTCATCCAGAAGAATGCATTGTGGAGGCAGTTTTCCAGCATTGAATTTCTTTCCGGGTTGTCTTGTATTTTGAAGATTTGTGTATCGTCAGCGTAGTTGTAGCCGGTGAGTCCGTGGCTTTTGATGACTCTGATAATTAGATACAGGTAGATGTTGAATAGTAGCGGGGTGAAGGATGATCCTTGTGGTACTCCACAGGTGGAATCTCTCGGGCTGGATTTGAAGGGTTTCATCCATACGGTTTCCGTTCTGTTTGTTAGGAAAGATTTGATCCATAGTAGGGCGGTGTCTGTTATTCCAAGTCCTTCTAATCTTGTTATGAGGGTGTCATGGTCGACTGTGTCAAATGCTGCCGATAGGTCTAGGAGTATCAAGGCAGTGCTGTTGTCCGAGTCTGCGTTGAATTTTAGATCATCCCATATTGAGAGTAGAGCTGATTCTGTTCCTCTCATTGGTCTGAGGCCAACTTCTGCCTGGTCTAGTAGGCCGTGCTCTTCTATAAACTCTTGGGTTTTGTACATGTACGCTTCGAGCAGCTTGGCTGTATATGGTATGTTGGAGATGGGTCTGTAGTTGGAAAGGGCCTCTACATTTCCCGCTGTATCTTTGAGTAGTGGCCTGGTATGCGGTTTTGAAGGCTTGTGGCAATGTCCCAGTTGCTATGGAATGGTTGAGGAAGTTCCTGTGCTATTCCATGGGCGTTCCTTGTTTAAGAATCGATTTGTATATGTCTGGTGGTCAGGGGTCTTCAGGGGACCGTGAGTTATTGCTTTAATTCACCAGTTTGACGAATGTCTCCACTGTTATTTCCGGAAAGCTTCGTAGTTTGTTTGGGTGCTCCTCCCCGGTGTAGGTTGGGGTTGGGGTTGTCAGATCAGGCGGCCTGCTTTGTATGGTTTGTTGGATGTTGGTGATTTTGTTTTTGAAGTGGTCTGCAAGGTTGTTGCAGAGTTTCGCGGATGGGGTTGGTGTGTTAAATCCCGGAGGGTTTTTGATTTCGTTTATGATTTGGAAGAGCTCTTTTTGGGTGTTTGGTGCTTCGAAGATTCGGTTGTTGTAGTGTTTCCTCTTAGCTTTTTGTATTTCCTTTTTATAAGCCCGGTTGTGTTGTAGGTATTTCAGTTTGTTCGCCGCGTCCTTTTATTTTCTCCAATCAAGTTCTAGTCTTCGTTTTTTTTCTTTTCATGATGCTAAGTAGTGGGGAGAACCATTTTGCCATTGAGCATTTATTAGAAGCAAAGGCTTTTTCTTTGGCGATGTTGTCTATAGTAGTTATAATCCAGGAATGCAGCAGGGCTACCTTTTTGTCCAGGTCATCATCTTCCATGAGTGTTGGGTCTGGTTTGTTTAGCTCCAACAGTTCGTTCAGGTTGGAGTTTTTGATGGTTCTCCAATTTCTTTTCATGGTTTTCAACGTTTTGTCCGGTGGACTGTTTGTTAGCGTGGTCATTTTGATTACGAAGGGGATGATAAGGTGGTCGCTCCAGGGTATTTGGATTGGGGGTGCCGTGGCGAGGAGTAGTTTGTTCGCGAAGATTGCGTCAAGTGTATGCCCTGCCGAGTGGGTTGCTCCTTTGACTAGTTGTTATAGGTTCATTGCTGCTAGTTGGCTGGTTAGCGATTTTTGTATGGTCGTGCTTTCTCCTTCAAACCAGATGTTGAAATCTCCTAGGACTATTAGGTGATTGTGTTTGATGGCTAGGACGGTGATTGCTTCTGTGAAGGATTCTACGAAGGTTGCATTGTAGGTTGGTGGTCTATATATTAGTACGAATTTCAAGTTTGTTTTGGGTGTTACTGCTAGACATATGATTAGGGATTCGCATTTATCGATGATTAGTGGGTCTTCAGGTTTGATATCCAGGTGTTCCTTGTGAATGATTGCCAGCCCTCCCCCTCTTTTGGTTTTTCTGTTTGATTGGACGCATTTGAAGTATTCAGACAAGCAGTTGTTGAGGGTGATCTTGTAATTGTTGTATAGCCAAGTTTGTTACAAATAAGAGGTCGATCCCTCCGTCGCAGAGCACATCGTATATCTCGGTGGCATGTTTGTATATTGACCTTGCATTGATGAGGTTGCAGTGTATCTTTTTGGTATAGTTTTGTTGTTGGTTGTTCCTTGTTTTGGTTTGTGGTTGTTTGGTTGCGGTGTATCGTTGTTGGCGTTGATTGGGGGTGGATGAGGATCAGCAGAAGCTGCATCTTCATTCGAGCGGTCTGCTAGATTGAAAGCTTGGGTGTTCAGTGGTGTTGCTTCTCTGTTTGTGCTGGTTAGGTGAAGGCTGCTTCTTTGTTGAATTGGTCAGTTAGGTTCATGTTTGGGTTGTTGGTTATGAGATCGTCGTCGTTATGTCCGGTATGGCGCGGGTGTCCTTCTGTTCTTGTGATGTATGGGGTCGGACTCTAGCCACATTCTTCTTGGGTGTTCCCGTCTTTTTCCTGGTTGTCCCGGGATGTTCTTTGTGTGTCTTGATGTCTCTGTGTCGTTGGGGTATCCTGGTTCTGGGGTTGTTGCGAGGTATGGTGTGAGATATAAGGAATTTTCCCTTTGGAATTTTGTTCTGGTCGTTTTGGTTTTTGGCGTTGTTTCCTATATTCGAGGTTGTTGCTTCAGTGGTAGGTTGGATTTGTGTGCCTGTGTCCAGTGCGGCCTTGTCTTGTGCCCTTTCTCGGCGTCCCTTTCTGGTCCAGGGCATTTTGGTGCGGAGGTGCCGGTTGAGTAGTTGGCTGCTGTGTCTTGCGATGGGAGTGCTGGTATTTCTTCTTGTGTTGGTAGGATTGGGTGCTTTTTTGCCGTCTATTCTTCCGGTGGGTCGGTTTGTGTATCCTCCAAGTGCTTTCCAGTGGGATTTTGATGCTGGGCGTACTGTTGTCAGGGTTGTAGGTCAAAGTACAGTGCTGTCTATGTAGGTCTCGCGGAGCGGGTGAGGGCGGTAGAACTATTCTATCATGGTCTGGTCCTTACTAGGAGTATGTTAAGATGGTTAAGCTAGGTTTGTGCTTGAGACTAATTCTGACTATGTGCTGGAGTCTCGTATGGTAGGAGGGGCCCTAAGGAATATTGTAACCCTTATGAATCCAAATTTTGGGAGCCGAGTCTTTGCTAAATTTGGGAGACCTGTATAGTGGGAGAAAGGCCTATCGATGCAATCTGAACATCCTACAAAACAACTATCAAAGTGGTCTGAATGTCATACAATGCATTTTTGGAATGGAACCCCTAATAGTTTTGGGAGACCTGTATAGTGGGAGGGAGGCCTGTCAATGCCCTCTGAACATCACCCAATACAACTTGGGGACAGAGCCCCCGATGAATTTGGGTGACCTGTAGAGTGGGAGAGAGGCCTAACAATGCAATCTGAATATCACACAATGCAATTTTGGGGATAGAACCCCCTACTAAATTCGGGAGACCTGCACAGTGGGAGAGAAGCCATTCAATGCAGTCCGAACATTGTAGAATGCAATTTTGGGCACAGAACCCCCGCCAAATTTGGGAGACTTGTAGAGTGGGAAGAGAGGCCTATTAATGCAATCAGAATGTCATACTATACAATTTGGAAATGGAACCCCTGATAAGTTTGGGAGACCTGTATAGTGGGAGTGAGACCTATCAATGTGATCAGAATATCATGCAATTAAATTTCGGAGTGGAAACCCTCCTAGATGTGGGAAACCTGTTTATTGGGGAGGCGGGGGAGGCCTATCAGTGTAATCTGGATATCATACAATACAGTTTGGGAACAGAAACCCTGCCAAATTTGGGAGACCTGTGTGTTGGGAGAAAGGCTCATCTATGCAATCTGAACATCATAGAATACAATTTGGGAGAGCGGCTTATTATGCAATCTGAATATCATACAATACAATTTGGGAACAGGAACCCTGATAAATTTGGGAGACCTGTATAGTGTCTACTAGTGTCTATAGCTAATAACACTGTTTTATATTGGTTTGTTGAGTGGCTAGGATTATGGGGTAGAGTGGTTGATCTACTCATAGCCCAGGCCTCTCCTACCTTATTGGTCCTTGTAGTTGATGGTTGACGGCTGGCACCTGACTTCCCCTGTGGACTCCTGCCAACACTTCCTGGACCCTCCTCTATTGGAAGCAGGGGGTAGGGGAAAGGAGTAGTGGGCAGCAACAGCGCTGGAATGGGCACAGAAGGTAAATGCTATGGGCCCAGGGGGCTCTCTGGAAGCGGCCGCACTTACCTGCCTCTGGGGTGGGTAGGGAGGCGAGACGGAAGGGAAAAAAAGGAAGGAAGGGGGTGCGGGTGCGGAAGGACTATAGCGGGTTAGGAAGGGGCCTCGAGGCCAACACAGATGTTGCTGAGGGATGGTTGAATGAGGGCTGGACACTCGCTGTGCTTCTGGACCAAATCCAGGTGTCACACGGAGCTAAGCTCCAGGCAGGGCTCGGGAGCGGGATGGGAGGCGGGAGGGCTGGGATGCAGGAAGGGGAGCTGGGAGGGTGGTGGCGAGCGGGGAGAGAAGCGGGCCTGGCTGCGGGTGTTTCTTGTTGGGGTGCTGGGGGGCCTAGGGGCTGTGGGAGCCTTACCTGGGCTTGCGGGAGCGGAATGAGCCAAGTGGCTCTCGTAGGTCTATGGACCTAGAAACACACGGAGCAAAGCTCCAATCAGGGCTCGGGGGCGGGAGGGCTGGGGTGCAGGAAGGTGAGCTGGGAGGGTGGTGGCGAGCTGGGGAGAGAAGCGGGCCTGGCCGCAGGTGTATCTTTCCTTGTTGGGGGCTGGGGGGGGGGGCTGGTGGGAGCTTTACCTGGGCTTGCGGGACAAACTTCTAAAAAAGGCAGCTACCTCTCATAGCTCTCATAAACCTGTGGAGCACAGAGTGAAGGGGAGCACACTAAAGTCACTAATCTTCCTCATGGTAAAAACTAATAGACCTGTCAATCCAACTAAACTCCATGCCCTTGCTTGGGCGTAAGAAGGAAGGTCTTCAACTACCACATCTTCAAATGGTGGTATGCCGCATGAAAATGCCTTTAAAATAACACGCATCCTGAAGATATGCTAAATGTTTGTTGGGCAACATTCCTACCCTGTGCTGGAACTTCTTGCCTAATTTCCTAGTAAGGTAATTCTGCCCCCAACCCCTGCATCCCCCCATTTGGAAGCAAAACCATACTGGATTTGCCCTGGCATTCACTCGGTTGAGGCACGATGTATGTATATCTGCTTATTGAGGGTGAAACGAGAGGAGGTGGCAGCTTCTGGTCCCTTAGCCCCCCAGTGTTCCAGATAAGATTTGGAAGTATGTTACTCCCTACTTTTTAAAGTTGGGAGTAAAATGATTTTTCAGGGAGAAAAAAATGTAAGTCCAATGCCCAATGGGAGTATTTTATAAGCGGGTAAAAATGTTTTAACTGCAAAACGGAAATGTTTTTCTACTATTTATTTGTAACGATTTATTCATGCACACTAAAAAGATGCATGTTTACTTCTTCCAATCAGGCAGTTACAGTAGTAGTCTTTTCCTGTGGTACTACATGCACTACTGGTCCAAACATATCCATGGTACTGTGAGGGTGGAAGCATGGGCACAAGATTCTACATGTCTTTTTCCAATTATTTTGTTGGGAGTATGTTGAGTCCCTATTTAAATTTTTTGGGAGTATTTGCCACTTTTTAGGGAGTAAAATTGGCTGATACACCCCTTATCTGTAGGGCTGCTTGGCCCCTCCGCTTCCAAAGCCAAACAGTTTGGCTGTTGGGGTTAGAGAGTCGACACATATGCTCGCCTGAAGGGGTTCAGAGCTTGTTTTCATTGGCCTTAGGGCATTGCTGCAGAAAAGGTACATTTCAGACCTGTTCCGTTTAAGTTGTATGATGTCCTGAATGGGAATGCAAGGTAATTGCCCATCTGGTTGTCTGCAACGCTACCTGCAACTGATATGAGGGCTGCACTTCTTTGTAGCAAAATTTCTCAATTGCTTTCCTGATTAGTGCATCTTCAAACTTTGTTAGATCCTTCTGTCTTGTGTCTTTCAGTTCTTCTGCTGAATGAAAATCCCCATTGGAATCCTGGCGGATCATGCTCCCAGACCAATATGTCCAGGGAGGCCCACAGCATGTAGATTTTGTAGGACGAGAAATATCCTGAGGAGAGGGCATTGGCCCCACCTTAGCAAAGAGTACCCCTTATAAATGAAGCTAACACTGGAAAAGCCAACATGGTTTGGCTGTAATGTGAGGTACAGTCTCAAATGCTCCAATAAACTCCAAGCCATCACTTAACTGTGATAAGGCTTGCACCATGTGCCACCAGTCTTTAAAGCACCTAACTAGAAAGCAAGGCTCACCTTTCAAACAAATAGAATTGAGCAATAATATGTTATCGGTCCTAGACAAATGCGGGCCCGTTTCCATTAAATAGCCTGCAGGGCCAAGCAATTGAGAACTTCAGGGCACACCGGGTGGTCATTGTTTTTTAAAAAAAATGTTATTCCTCTCCCCCGCTGCAAATCACAATGCAATAAACATATAAGACAGGGAATAACAGTGCATTAAGAAGATGGAGTGTATGCATGTTTAAGAGCTATGTGCCTCTGGGATTAATGGGGAAAACCCTATGCAGAAATTGAGCAAACTTCTAAGTAGTAACCAGAGAGGGGTCAGGGCAGAGGAGAAGAACTCTAGGCACAACCCTTACCGCACCGGAGTGCGAATACAAGAGTCGGGGGACACCCTGTATGACCATAAGCCTACACCTGGGTACTATGGCTGTGTTGAAGCAGACCCCACCAGGAGCACGTTTCTAGGGCAGGAAAGCTATGCATAAACTTGATACCATCTGCCATACATGGGCAATGCATTGCATAAAATATCTGGTACTTTGAGACCCTTAGATTTCAGCCTTCCTGTCCAGACCGTACTTTACATGTTAAATAGACGGGATAATGTCAAGGGCCGTAATACCAAAGGACAACCTAGGCTGTTTATGGATTTTCCACTCCCTTGTTCTCCTTAACAGATATGGTTGACCTTTGCTCTAAATGGGACTCAGAGTATATCAAACCTAAGGGTAGCTGCAGTCTACCACATTACCACCAATACACAGTACCACACCGACACAAAACAAACATTAACCCCTTGCTTGGCACAACTCTCCAGGCCGGGTTGCCCAGTTCTGACTGGAAAGGAGAAGAAGTTTAATGGGGTAACAATGTTAAAGCACCTGCCGGGTCCAAGTCTGCACTAGACGAGTGTATATCGACACAGGGTGGGGACCCTGAGCCTGTTGAGAATGTAGGTACTGTTTGGTGATGGGTAACGTTTAGCCCACGGTAGGCCACATCATGTGAGCTGGGAAAGAACACACGCGTAAGAACAGAGATTTGTACATAAACATTAGGAAGACCAGTGAAGGCTCCAAGCAATAACCAGGCTCCCCCACACTAACTTTTTCTTCTGTCTCAAACCAGAGGTGAACGAACCCTTGGCATAATTAGGGTAACAGCAGCTAAACTGCTGGACACCAGCGTAACACTCGAGCGTAATGGACTTCCGCCGGCGCCTAAGGGAAGGGGGAATGTGTGGTGACAACACCTCTGTTCATAGAACACATTTCTGCCAACGCCTCCTGCTCTCAGATAGGAGATTCTTGAACTCCCTTGTCCGCAGAAGGCAATCTATTGCGGGGCTCCAAACAAATAGCCTCGCCCATCTGCTTGCTATTCACCTATGGGGTATGGGTGTACAACCTCTGGTAGCATTTGCCAAAAGCTGCATCAAAAATAGGAACCAGACACTTCATTCACTCACACAGCTCCATGGATATGTTTGGACCAGTAGTGCACATAATATTCCCCAAACCCCTGCAAGTTTTGCAAGCTTATGGATAACAAATGTGTTATGTAAAATCTTATCCGAAACCTTGGGTGTAGATGTTGGGGCCCTGTACCGTCCCAGTTATTATATTTAACTTGCCCATCTGTGTGTACCACCTGCTCTTTAGTTCACTGTCTCGAGCCGTGCATGGTAGAAAGTAACACCCTTTCACTCCCATCAACTCCTCCCTACCCCCACAATTATATTGCATCGCAACTATGGTCCAAAACATGTCTTTTGGTTTGCCCCTGTGACCTTTAAAAGGAAACCAGATCCAAAACGCAACCGTGAATACAACACTGTATACGTATCTGCACTGTCCTGTACCGTATTCTCTGCTTACCACGCCCCTCCCCATACTCCTATTCCAACCGAAATTAAAGTCTTCCTCTTGTGCAAAACGTCCATGAGGATGTCTGTGCGGCATACCTTATCCAGCTGAAGGGCCACTTGGGAAGGCATAACTATGCAGTTACCCTTATGCTGTCCTCTACCAACCAATCCAGATACGCTAATAGGAAATTGTTTAATTTATTAATCTCCAAGATTGATGAAGAAATACCCTTCCTAGGTGGCTTTTGAATCTTGGGCTTGTTATTCGGTTTCTTCGTATTAGTTGGGATTTAATTACTGGCTAAAGTGCTTAATGGTCCAACCCATGACTTTAAATGGGGACGGAGCCCTCATCTTCATTTTGGATTCAAACCAGAGTGGGTGCACCTCTACTGCTTTCCAACAGTTAAGAGGACTTGAAGCAAGTGGTGCCTGTTTTTTCAAGTGAATGCGGGCAATTCTGCCTCCTGCTTGGACTGTAATCTCTTTGTATGAGTTCCCTGCGTTTTGATTTCGTTCCGTGGTCTTTGTTCCGTGAATTTCCACGGTTCAATCTTTCTTTTAATTTGAAGCTGGTTGCAGTATTACAGCAGGGATCTAGTACCAAAAAAGTCATTTGGTGCTTTTAAGGACATTGGGCTATTCAAGACTCATTTACATCGGTGTCCACATTCTCGATAATGAGTGACTTTCATAGAGCATGCTGGAACATGTAGTTCCAAATCCTCTTGAATATGTCTGCTTCAAAAGGATGCTGCGTCCCAGGGAAAGTCTAGTCCAGGGAATCCCCCTCCATCAACATTGTGAGGCACATTGGGTAGCAGCTGACTAATCCAGTCCCCTGTGACCCACCCCACTCACATAAAAGAATGGAGAGTTTCTCTAACTTGCCACCGGTGCAATCGAGATTGGAAGTACCCGAAGCCTAGATTCATTGGTGGTCTTGGGTATCTGAAGACTTAATTATAGTAACACTAGTTTTAGAAGTGGCTGGTTGCATCTCAGAAATCGTCAAACTGGAGCAGTTAAGATTCACAGTGTAGAGATGGATAAATGTAATGCTGCTACATTGGTTAATAACTCCTATCATTATTATAGCACTCTGAAGCAGGAGGAATCTGGCATTAGGCACTACATCAAAACAATACATTCCTACAATTATTTTTTTTATCAACTTCCTGTGTCTAGCCAACATTGTAGGGGAAAATTGGATCAGGTTGTTATATATTCTGGAAGCCCAGAAACACAGATTTGAGTAGCCACTCCACCAAATTGATCAGACGAGCCACCCTTTGAAACGCTACTCTGGAGTTGCAACCTTTCTAGATTGGGTCAAGCTTGATGCATTGTCGCTGGCCTTACGTAGCTGAATGCCTTGATCCCTAAGAAACAGGACCTGTAGGAACATCAGAGCTACTGGCCAGGACCACTGGCATTTTCCCTCGGGTCCCTTTATGGGCCTCTGGAGGCTCTGCCCTGTTGGATAATAGGTTGTCTTCCGAGTCTGCAGTACTGTGTCTGTCAGCACTTGAAGCCCATTATCTACCACCTGTATGGCGCACTGTGACATCGCTCTTGCTTGCACACACCTGATGCAACCTTTCTGTGGTAAAGTGGAGCACAATGGTGGGGTGGAGTTGTGTTGAGGGCTAACTTGGGCTTCAGCTCTTCCAGACCCAGATCAATACTCAAAGGGAGAGTCCTTACAAGAACATCAGTATTGCTTCCAGTCATCTTCTACGAAGCTGGTGCTTGGCATGGTCTGTCTGAACCACTTTCCAGGTGACCTACAAAGGCCTTGCTCCCAAAGTATTTTGGATCAGAATAGTTTATTTTTCGAGCAATTCAGGTGGATATAAAGAGAATCAAACCTGGAATGCTGCTTGTGATCAAGACTAAGGCTCAAAGTCTGAAGAAAGAACCCCAGAGAACCTTCAACATGAATTTGTGTGGGAGGTCGTCAGATAGTTGTAGCAGTGGGAAACTATCAAGATTGGAGAAACCTAAAGAAGCCAAGCAAAAGGGCACACTAAGAAATGTTCGCCTGCGAAAGTAGGCAGATAATTAATCCACGTGTGTCAAAAAAATTGTTGTCTGAACTAGGTGTGTGGGAACAGATGTAGTTGCAGCCGTAGAGGCGCTTGTGCCTCTGGTACGATCTGTAAGGGTGCGGGTGGTATCTATGAGCATGAATGATTAAGAATAAAGAGTTCCAGGTGGAATCTGTAAAATGTATATACTTAACTTGCTAATTGTGTGCCACTCAAACCTACAGAAACCTTAAGAAAACCAGATTGATGAGATGTGTTCTTTTCTGGTTTGACTGTTTTTAAACTGATGATGCAAGGATCCTTACCCTTCCAAAACTTCAATTTGTGTAAATATATGTGCTTCCTCTTTGTCTGCTCTTAATAGTTCTCAAAGTGTTGCTGTTATAGAATTATAATCTTCCACTTTTCTGTCTTGTTGTCAGGATTCACTGAGAAATGGGAAGACCTAGAAAAGATGCCTCCAGCGGGGGGAACTTAACCTCATTGGGGAGTACCAGCGCCCCTGCATCCAAGCCGGCAGCCTCCAGATCTGCCTCATCCAGGGCAAACACTGCAACCACCACAGGCTCGTCCTCAACCAGGACAAAGACTGCAACTACAGGAGCCTCAACAGCTGTGCGCACAACCCAGAGTGCCCCCTCTGCAAGGGTAGAAGCCGTGGATGTTAGTGAGACCATCAGATCAACGAGTAGCCAAGGTTCCAGGAAGACTACTCCACGATCTTGCACAGCAAAGCCCAACATCAGCCAAGGTGACATGAACAACAATCGGGAAGCGGGAGCCAGATCATCAACTAGCGAAAGTGGAACGTGCAGAAGCAGAGTACCCAGTGCTTCCAAGGCTGCCAGCAGTGCCCGATCTGATTCAAGAGGCCATGCCACTCAGCCAACATCTGGGATAATTGTATCAAGAGATGGTGGCCAAGGGGAAGTGATCCACACCCCCAACCGTGGCTTAGGAAAGGCTGTTAAAGATATAGAGATTGAAACACGAGGCCAGCGGGAGAACCCCAAATGGCATGATTGGCGCGAGAACCGTATCACAGCCTCAATGGCTCACCAGATTGCCAACAGCAAGTATGTGAATGGAAGAAGTTCAGAGGTGCCACAGTCTTATCTCAAAGCAGTGGTGACTAAGAGCTCTGGCATACAAACCCCAGCCATGACTTGGGGGATAAAGAATGAAAGCAACGCAGTCCGGGAATACCAGCAGCTCAAGACCAAGAATGGAAATGGGCATGTCAAAGTGGAAGATTGTGGCCTCTACATCCACCCAGAGAAGACCTGGCTGGCTGCCAGCCCCGATGGCATAGTCAAGGATTCCTCAACTGGGAAACCTATTGGCCTTGTGGAGGTCAAGTGCCCTTACAAGCACAAAGACCACACAATAAGAGATGCCTGCAAAGATGACAAATTCTGCCTGACTCCAGTTGGTGATACATACACTCTGAAGAAGGACCATCCCTATTACACGCAGGTGCAGACCCAGTTGGCAGCCACAGGATTAAAAACGGCAGACTTCGTGGTTTACACCAAAAAGGAGACCGCCATTGCCCCGGTGGAGTTTGATTCCAAGTTCTGGAAGGCAACTGAGCCCAAGCTGGAAAAGTTCTACAATGAAGCAGTGGTCCCGCATTTGGAGAAGAGTAGAAACCCAGTGTGGGCAAAGGAGGAATAGAGCTGGAGGGCGTATTGGGCTTAACCCATGCATGAGTCTTCATGATTTTTAAGTCTACGTCATTGCTTGCATGATTATATTATAATTCTTAATTTTTATAATTGCATTCATTTCCAGCAGATTTGGATGTTTGCGATACATTGACGTGGGGTATGCAGAATATTTGAAGAAGCTTTGGGGTTAAGTTTCTGGCACACTTACATTTTTCTTAGAGGTTTCTTTTTTTCATCCTTCTTGTGCTTGCCCTAGTAGTGTTCTGTACAGTGAGTGTCGTCAAAGAAGGCATTTGTCACGGATGACCTCTGATAATTAAAGGCACAAATTAGCCAGGTCCTTTGCACATCAAGGGAGGCACCTGCCTCTGACCACAGTATTGCATCCCTGGAAACTGACATCTCCCGGAAACCACCTATCAATTCGAAGCACAACAATCTCTGGCAGACATTTATTCTTGTTGCCTACCCATGCCTGTGCGGTGTCATGTAGAGGCTGGCTTATACGCTATTGTAGCAGCACGCGGTAGTGTAATCCTGGTTGCAGGAGGTTTGATATAGGTCGGCAGTGCAGGTAGGGAGCTGTAGAAGTTACAAACGGAACATCCAAAAATGTTATTCTGTGTAGCAATGGTATGTGTTAAGAAATGGGGGAGGTGAGGGTCATTTGAAATGAGATGTATATAACAGCAGAGACTGCTAATACATGGTGGCCACATTGTTTTTGTGAAGGCCTCTAATTAAAGCAAGGACTTCTGTGCTGATTTATACCCCTTCCCAATCTTGATTGCTGGCTGACATGTACATGCACGGTGGGTGGCCTTACCAAGAATCCCTATGGAGGCTGCCTGATTTTCTGCAGGTTCAGAAAACAGGCAGAATCCATAGGGAATTCTATATTTTCCGTGCACTTGAAAATTAATTACTGTTGATGATGCATGCAGATCTTATGGATGGAGTAGCGGAATAAGGTGAAGGCAGACTTCATGCTCTGGCCCCCAGCTCGGTTCCCTGAATCTGCAATAATTGCAACGATCAGAATTGACTGGCGTGGATTAGTCTCTACCAGCAAATTACAGTGCCTCCCCACATCAAAATGAGACCCGCAGTTTAAAGAAAGTATGGTGTTGTACAGTACAAAGTTGTAATGCACTTCTTGAATGGAAATGTGTGCAAGTTGCAACTTCCAGCTAGATCAGAAGATGTGTGAAGGTGAATGAGGACCTTCAACTCTCTCCCAGTGAAAATTGCTCATCCATTTTTGGAAGAGTTGTTGCACCTAAAGGCCTGCCCTGGGTTCCCTTGAAGGAAGGGGAATATTGAGTATTGTAGAAAGTGTCAATTTAAAAGGTCTGAGGTCTTGTTTAGACTGCGAAAGACTTGACTTAAGCCTGCTACATACACTCAGACTTTGGCTGGGATTCAGCCATATGGTCAATTAGTTGGGAACATATCAACTGCAATTTTAATTCAGATCCAAACTAACAGGCCAGGTGAACTTCAAACCCATTGATGAATGGACACCATGTGCTATTTTCATTACTGTCAAAAAAATTGCCTAGTTCAGCCTCTTGGTTTAACCCTTTGTTCAAATGTAGTTACTCTCCAGCTGCGGAAAACACATGTTCACTGCTGGAATTCTTTCAGATGAGGTCTTATTCTGCCAGAGAATCCAGTTTGAGCAACCTTTGTTAACCAGCTCAGTTACATTTAAAAATGTATATGTAGGTTAGAATTAAACCTTGTTGGATAAAACAAAAACTGCATATTGTGTGTATTTCTGTCCTACAAATATAATTTCTTTTACAGTTTGTTTATCCTTTCAGGAGTCTGGATCTGAAAATCCTTTGCTGTCACACAAATGAGATCCGCTTTGACAAATTATAGCCTGCCAAAATAGTAAGGGCTGCCATATCCTCCAATCCTAGTAGACTTGCAAACCTGCTTTACTGAGGTCGCCTTCTTCACCACAATGCTCTTTGCAACTTTCATCCCTCTGTGCTCCTAAAATGGTCCAGTGCTGTGCTCTCTATCATAATGTGTTATGCAGTCTGGTGTGCAGTTTATGTGGGGGAGCCATGAGAATTTGTTTGAAGCATGAATGTGTAAGTGCTGTACATAAAATAGCACTTTGAGGGAAGGCATTTTTAGATCTGGCTCTCCTGGATGCTGAGCAGAGATTGAAATAAAGATTTGATTTGCAGGAGGAGCTAAACGCAGCTTCTGGGTATCTGCATCATGTAGTAAGCAGGTGCTACCTCTTTGGAAGGAGGGGCTAGTACAAAGCATGCCGCAAACCTCTACATCAGAAGCAAACCATTGTGTGTTGTCACATTTATCAGCCATTCTGCTTAAAATGTCCTTTTATACCCATTTCCCCCACACAAAAACTCTGCCCAGGTGGGAAGTTGCTTAGGTTTGCACCTGCTGTTTTCATGCATACTAATGCACTTGCGCACACAAATTTCTACAGTTGTGTATTGCTATCACTTTCTTTGCTTGTAGCATCCTTCCATGCATCTTGTGACTGGTCATTGGCAGGCACTGCACATACCACACTTTCACTACAAAATATAAATCAAGTAGCAATCGCGCACAGTGAGCGTATTTGCCAGGTTTTTTATGCTGAGACTGGCTCTGCCCTGCTAGAAGTGCTTAGGTAGAATACTATGGAAAACTGCAGCATAAAATCCTGACTCCAATGGTCCATGGCAAGGCTGCATATTAGCACCCACCCCATATAGTTCAAATGTACCCAGACCACTAAAACAGTTGGAGCCTTCCCCAGAAAAAACGCTGTAATCAACACGATGGGTGCTAATGGGGTTCTCCATTTGGGAGAACATATAGACCCATTTGTAGTCTCATACATTTTCTACTTTATTCATCGGCACATTGAGGTCTTCCTTGTGTTTAATTTACTTATCAGAGATGGAAATTCTGTCCTCTGTATCTGAAATTTATGTTGAAAAGGAGATGGATAATGTAGCATCTCATGTTTGTCTTCATATCACTAATCAGTGTCTACAACCAGTGACATTGAAACGTAATGTTTCTTTCTTTTTTGTCTCCATGTGTGTTTTGTTAAGTGTGATTATACTCTATCAGGTGTGGTCCTTGACGAAGGACTTTTATAGGTCTGAAATGCTTGTTTTTCAAGCCAGAGGTTATTCGGCTTTCACAATTAAAATTACATAAACATCAGACTTTAAAAACATCTAAATTTGATCCGTCTTCAATTGATAAAAGGACTGTTCCTAATTATGTTAATCTTTTCAAAAAATATGTAACTCCCACCCCACTGATTCCTTTACAAATAAGAAAATATCAAATATAAAATCTTCATCTGTTGAATACATTATTAGGGACATGGCCTCCACACAACGTCTAATATTGTTCTTTGAAAAGGGTGTCCTCCTACCTCTTTGCCTCATTAAATTTGCAGATCAATACAAAAATGTACGAGATGTGCATGGTTTCTTAGCCCACAAGGGCATACCTTATCCAATCCCAGCCATGGGGTTCCTGTGCGTACCGGAAAAACATTCCGCCTAATCATTAGAATAATTTTTCTATGAATTAATATTTGTGATGAAATTACAGGGGGCTTCTATGACACAATACTCCATATACATTTTCATGGATGGAAGTCTCAAGATGCCTTCCTAATATTAATCCGTTCCTCTTTACTAGCCTGCTCTGAGATAAACCTTTTATGTTGCCCATTGAACAATCCTCTTACGTACTCTTGATTGCTCGGCCCCCACTTTTCTGACAATGCCACTCCTGAGAAGCAGCGATATTTGCCCCTCACGATTTTTTAAAACACATACAGATGGTTCTAGAAGTTTGTCTATAGTTGTAATCCGGATTTCATGACTTTGAATGTGTGTTCTAAACCAACAGCATTTTTTTTTGCAAAGGACCATATGGCACCCAGGGGGTTCTACGCCTTGGTCCCAATTGTACATATTTATCTCCCAGTGTCTGCGACGGTGGTTGCAGTCTTGTCCAAATATTGTACATATTCATTGTATTACTATATCTTACTGTCAGGTGGTGCCCACTTCCTCAGTGGCTTACTGTATGAAAGATGACCATTTGATCATTCCTTTTATTTGCCACCCCCACAGCTAAAGTGCCACATAAGGCAGCCTCCAGTGAAACAGCAGTTTAGCCCTGCATAGGACTGTTGCAGGGATTTATGCTGCATAAGTGAACTGGCGTTTTCTGCCACTCCCTGTCATTGAAACCTAGTGTTATTGTTTTTAGGGCAATATGCTGCTCCTCTGCTGGTTGCACCCTAGGCAGAGGCTTGTTATTGCAATATTGTAGCACCATCCTCAGACACAATTCTTAGGCAAGGTATACGATGGGGCTAAATGCATTAACCGTCTTGCAGCATCTGTGTGCTAACAAAGGACAACCAGCATGGTGGCAGCCATCTTGTACTGCCAGGGACTGTTTACCAAAAAAGAACTGAGGTTGCGACTGCTTCACTCTGAATAGGCAAATGAAATCATAAATGAAAGGAAGGGAGAAAATGAGAATCCCTTGCAACATAACCAGGAAGGAGTGGAAAAGCAGAGGCCTGATAATTGTGCTGGTGCCAGAGTCTGAGAGGCAGAGGAGGGTGCATTGCCAGGCCCACTGATCGAGGTCTTCTCAAATGGCTTTGCCTGGCCTGAATTGGGTGCAGATGCAATAAGATTTTCCAGATGCCTTTCTAAAGCCAGCGTTTTTATAAGCGAACTGAAGAAGTAAACCCTGATTTTAACACTGGTAAATATGTTCAAACATGTCCTGTGATCCACCTAAAAGGCTTGCTTTATCTGAATATCGGACCCAGCCATATAATGCGACTGGTCCCAGGGAATACAATGTAGCCCAGTTTCAATAGTATACAAATTTGAGCATAGACCTGATACACAATTTGGATAGGGAAGTAGTCTCCTCCATCCGCCCCCAAAGCGAAGGCCATGAACAATGTATGTGAATGGGGGCGTGGCTTGAGGTGCTGGCAATGCGGTCACCTCTGAGAGCTCTGTGGGACGCCTGAGGACTTTGCTGTTATAAGCTGGCAATAGATACTTATATACGGCATGGAGACAACTAGCAGCAGGTGGAGCCCCCCTGGACCAGCTGGCCGGGACCTGGGGCTGAATCAGAGCCTGGCGACCACAGAACGCTGCTCCCGAGACAGCACCCGGTAGACTTGCAGTGTCAAGATGGTGGCACCCCAGGAGCAAGGGAAGAGCTGTTTGCCCTGCTGCTGAGACTCCCTCACCACAACGCCTCAACTTCCCCGCAACAGCAGCGGGATACCCCAAACACTCCGCCTGACAAGTAGGCACCTGGGGACTGGGCCCCGAAGCTTAGGCGACCCTCAGCTGTCCAGCGGTAAGCGCCCACAAACCTGTTCTGGAAGCCTGGGCAGGAACGACACACAGTGCCAGCCGTAAGCTCGCCAATGCAACACCCCTCCCCTCATCCCCCCGGCAGGCCAGCAGAGGCCCACGACACGGCACCTGAGGCCAGGGGGTGAAAAGGTGCACACACACAGCAGCACAGCATCACTGGCTAAGGGTGCATCGCTGGTCGGCAGGAGCCCTCCCAGGCATTGTAGCCCGGCAAGAGAATGGACAGCACGCTACAAAATACTGCGTAGCACAGCAAAGGTCCATACGGCGTCAAGAACCGGCAGAGGCCCCACGCACAGAGTAGAACCCTGTAGGTGGTCACCTAGAAGGCAAACCAGAACTCCTTTCCCCCCATCCCCAGAATGCAGCGCAGGGCAGCCTCTGCAACATTTTGGCTACAGCTACGCCGGAGGACACTGAAGCCCCACATTGCCCTGCTGCAAGATACTTTCGCCGCCTTGACCCTGGGGAAGAAAACAGCGGCCCGTCCTAGGGGCAGATAGACTGGAAGCCACATAAGGCCAACGCACAGCCAGGTAACCCTAAGAGCCTTGTAACTTTCCACACCATATGGCATCTGAGGCCTGGGGGGCATGAGCAACACGGTAACATCAGCAAAGGTTGGGGGAAATGGCACCGGTCGGCTAGAGCCCTCCCAGGCATCATAACCGGGCCAGAAACCATGGGTGGCACACTATAAGGTACCACACAACATGGCACAGGCCCACACGGCAGCAGGAACTGGTGGAGGCCCCACACATAGCGGAGATCTCTCCAGGCGTTCGGTTGGGTGGAGCCCACAGCCAGAACTCTTCCCCCATCCCCAACGCACAGCACAGGGGGGCCTGGGCAGCGTTTTTAGTACAGCTCCACCGTAGAACGCTTGTGCCCCATACTGCTCTACCACACCCCAGCTGCCTAGAATTTGGGGAGGAAGATGGCATGATTTGGGACGTCTTGCAGTCGAAGGGATACTATTAAGAGAAGAGAGCATTGGAGCATCAGCTGAATTTGTGGTAAAGTCATTGCAAATGTTTGCGGAGAATTCTTACTACTCTCAGATAAGTGGAACCGCAATGGGGGCGACTAGGGCACCAGCATATGCCAATGTATTCGTGCTTAAATTTGAAGATCACATCTGTAAACATCCGGTATGGCACGAATACATTAAACATTGGGACAGATACATCGATGATATTTTTATGATCTGGAGCAGGACACAAGAAAATCTGACCTCCTTTTTGTCATATGTCAATAGTATTGATTCAAGAATTCAGTTTACTTTCAAAATTGGTAACCCAGGTGTACATTTTTTAGATGTTGAAGTTACACCAACAGCTTCAAATCTGGTTACGAACATTTACCACAAACCTACTGACAGAAATAATCTTTTACACAGTTTTCATCCACCATCAACTATCAAGAGCCTACCATACAGTCAGCTTTTGCGAGTAAAACGGATTCTCCAGCATGGGGTCTGGCATGGATTCACATGCTCATGAGTATTCCCCGTCGTCAGGCTGGGAATCCTCGGTAAAGAAAAAATCTGTATCAGTTTCGTTTCTGATCTGTCTTTCTTAGTAGTAACCAATCACTGATCTCTGGGTCATACTGCCTCCAGCCAATGACTGCCCTCTCCCTAAGCCCCGCCTCTGGCAGCCATCCTCAGATTTTTACCGCACGCTCAAGTGTTGGGAGTCCTCGTGCTTTAGCTCTCGAGTTTTTGCTGCTTTTTCAGGAGATTTTCTAATTTTCCGGTTTAATCGAGCCTCAAGCTCCACCGTTTCTACTTCCGATAACAGGGACCTGTTTCGGAATTCTTTTACGCCCCTCAAGGGTGAAGTTTTCGTTGAGTTTACGCTTCTTGGAGGATTCCGGAAGATCTGCGGCCTACCTCAAAGGACATGGCCCAGGACAAGGGAAGCTCGACGCCCGGATCCAAGCTGTTCAGGTGCTGCCCTGGATGCGGATTACAAAACGTTTTCAAGGAGGACGAGCATTTGCGATGTCTCTACTGCCTTCATGAGGACAAGACGCACGTGGAGAAGGACTGTGCGTTCTGCAAGAACCTTTCGGAACGGACCAAACAAGATCGTCGTTCCCGCCTGGCTGGAGAAGGGCACAGCAGGTGAGAAGGCGAAGAAAAAGTCTGAGCGGGCTTCTAAGTCCTGTGAGGTCGCCCCAGCGACGGGGGCCCAACAGAAGGCCAAGCACCGCGAGTCTGCGGGCACCGGGAGCGCCGAAAGGTCGGGCTCTTCGGCTGCCAGGCAGGGCGCGACTTCCCCGGCACGTTCAACCACGAGCCAGCGCTCTGGTTCGGGGAAGAGGAAGTCCGAGAACTCGGGTAAACTGCTGGAGCGGCCCCGGTTGATCTCGAAGGGGGAGCGAGGCGCTGACCCTCCCCCCAAGGCGAAGGCCCAGGACGCACCTAAGGTGGTGAGGACCTTGATCCAGCCGGCAAAGGCCTCTATCGAAGTGGTTGCTGCGACCCTGGCGAAGTCGGCTGAGACTACGCCAGTGGAAACGGACTCTGGGCCCAGAGTATCCTTGCCACCGCGGAGGGAATCCTCTTTCCAGCCCATCGTTAAGACCCCCGTGAAGTCCCCGGCAGAAAAAGAGGGGGGGGGGCGGTGGCCATTACAGACTCGGAATCAGCCTCTGAGGAGGAGCTGGTGGAAACCGAGAAGGGCCTCAACGAGAGGTTCATAGGCCTCAACGAGAGGTTCGAGAACGTTCGATCCCAGCGGACGGTTCCCGCTGACGTGATCGAAGAGGGCATCCCGTCCGTCGCAGCCATTACCCGAGCCCCAGGATAGCTCGGTGGCCATTTTGTTGGCGATCCAATCCTTATGTACCGAGATAAGGACAAGATTACCACGGACCCCGACGGAGGATCCAGAACCAGGCCCGTCGCGAAACCCTCCGAACAAGCGGAGGAGAGTCCACCCCTCTCTGTCCTTCGTGCCCGCGAGGCCGGTGGACCCCTCATCCCCCTCGCCGGACCCTAGAGAGGATACAGCGACGGGGACAGACGACGACGGCGGTGATGACACAGCAGACATCCCGTCATCACCCTCCCTTCCCCCTCGGGCTTCTCCAGCTGACGAAATTGGCTCCTTTCACGCCATGAAAACCAGGGCATCCGGGCCCTTCCAGCTCTGCCCTGAAGAACAAAAAAAGGAAGGATTTCTTTACCAACGACGAGAGGCCAAGAGGAAGACGGTCCTCGCGGTGCCTTTGCTCAACGGCATCTGGGCCGAGGGGCTTGCTGTCCTCAAGAACCCTTCCACGACACCCGCCAAGAGGGACAGGTACGAGAAGAAGTACCGAGTCCCCGATGCACCCCCTTGTGCCTCAGGGCCCAGCCCACGCCGGACTCTGTCGTCTCGGCAGCGGCTAAGAAGAAAGCAGCGGGAACGGCGGCTTCAGCTTCCACTTCCCCGCTGGACAGCGCGGGAAAGAAGTTGGACTCCATGGGACGTCGAATCATCTCGTCGGCGGCGACAATGATTAAGGTGGCCAATGCCTTACCGATCGTGGCCCGCTACGACAGGGAGCTCTGGTTCAAGATAGCTCCCCTGCTAGACTTCCTACCTGACGTCAAGAGGGCGGAGGCCCTACAAATTCTGCAGGAAGGCGAGGTGGCGTCTGATCATGCCATAACGGTGGCAACGGACATTGCCGATACCGGATTTCGCCAACTGGGCAACGGAGTTTGCCTCCGACGAGATTGGCTCAAGGCGACAGACTTTCGCCAGGACGTCCAGACCAGAGTGTCGGCTATGCCGTTCGACAGCAACAACCTTTTTGGTAAGGCGGTGGACGAGTCTCTCCAGGCCATCAAGACCGACTCGGAGACGGCCCGGGCCCTAGGGGTACTTCAACAACGACGGCCCTTTCGGAGCTCTGGATGCAGACAGGGTGCCTCCAAAGGATCCAGCGGTGGCTCTTCCACTTACCGCCAGGCGGCCCGCTCCTCTTCCCAGGAGGCCGAAAAGAGGTCGCGGCAAGCAAGGGGGATCCCGCCGTCGTCGCCAAGGCCGCCTCCAAGCAAGACTGACCCAGCCGTGTCGTCGGGACCCCACCAAAGCACCCCGGTGGGAGGCCGGCTGACGAAGTTAGTCAGCGTGTGGGAGTCCATCTCCACCGACCATTGGGTGCTGGACACCCTGGCCAACGGGCACTCGCTGTAATTCCAAAAGAAGTGCCCTCGCATTCCTACCGTGGCCAGGAAGGAGAATTACGTCCCTCAACTGTTGTTGGAGGTAAGGGCGATGCTCAAGAAAGGTGCCATCGAGCTCGTCCCCAGGAGGCTCCGGGGCTCCAGAGTGTACTCAAGGTACTTCATAGTCAGAAAGAAGAGAGGCGGTTGGCGCCCCATCCTGGACCTGCGTCGGTTAAACAAATACATCAAGTCGCAGAAATTCAGGATGGTCACCCTCCAGCACGTGCTGGGACAGCTGGAGGAGGGCGACTTCCTATCGTCGTTGGACCTGGAGGATGCTTACTTCCACATCCCCATTCTAAAAGGGCACAGGAAGTTTCTCAGGTTCGTGGTTCAGGGACGCCACTACCAATCCAGAGCCCTACCGTTTGGATTAAAGTCGGCACCCAGGGTATTCACCAAGTGCCTGGCACCAGTGGCGGCACGGCTGCGCCTGCAGGGGATCCACGTCTACCCCTACCTGGACGACTGGCTAATCCGGGCAAGGAAAAGAGAACTTTCCGTCTAACACAAAGCGAGGACCGTCCTGCTGCTCACGGAACTGGGGTTCGCCATCAACTACCCCAAATCCCACCTGGTTCCGTCGCAAGTAGCACTGTTTCTGGGAGCAAAGCTCGATACAGTGGGGCAATTGGCCTCCCCGTCAGAGGAGAGGACGAAGACCATCCTGGGCAAGGTGCGGTGCCTGCTAGCCACGGACATGGCCAGGGTGTGGTCCATCAAGTCCCTCCTCGAGATGATGTCCTCGTGCATCTATCTTGTACCCCTTTGCAGACTTCGGATGCGTCCGCTACAGGAGTTCCTCGACGCCCGCTGGTTTCAGGCGAGGGGGCTGCTTCGAGGACAGGATCCCTCTCGACGAGGAGTTCCGTCGGGTGATCCTATGGTGGGGTACCCATGCTCACCTCACTACAGGCACGGACTTTCAAACCCCGGCGTTTCAGGAGACGGTGACGACGGACGCCTCTCTGGAGGGTTGGGTGGCCCACACCGGAGTTCTCCACGCAAGAGGCCTTTGGCTCCCGGAGGAGAGGTCTCTCCAAATCAACATTCTGGAGCTCTGAGCAGTGTTCTGGGCGCACAAGTCGTTCCTTCCGTCCCTCAAAGACAAAGTGGTGAGGATCTTCACCGACAACACCACCACGATGTTCTACATATGGAAGCAGGGGGGCACCAGATCCCCAGCCCTATCCAAGGAGGCCCAGGATCTGTGGCACTGGGCCGTTGCCCAGGGGATGTTTCTGGTTCCCTTCCACTTGGCAGGAATAAAAAAACACCATCACCGACTCACTCAGCAGGGAGCTGCGCTCGTGCCACGAGTGGGAACTACGTCAGGACCAGGTGGATCGGCTCTTTCGACGATGGGGCAAACCCCGGATTGACCTTTTCGCGACGGTGACTAACTCCAAGTGCGAGAGGTTCGCCAGCAGGTTCCCGCAGCCGAGGAGCATGGGCGATGCTTTCTCGTTCCCCTGGGACGGCCTGTTTCTTTACGCGTTCCCTCCGTTGCCGTTGCTGCTCCGTCTCATCAACCAGCTCAAGAAGTCCAGGTGCAGAATGATCCTTGTCGCACCGGCGTGGCCGAGGCAGATCTGGTTCCCGGACCTTCTGGACTTGTCAACGTCCCCACCAGTCAAGCTGCCGACAGACGCGGATCTTCTCTCCAGAGAAGGGGGTGCCATTCTCCATCACGACCCACAGTCGCTGAACTTGCAGGCCTTGCTCCTGCAGCACTAGAGTTTGGAGGGTACGATATCCCTATCAGACAGGTTC
This sequence comes from Ambystoma mexicanum, assembly GCF_040938575.1. NCBI lineage: Eukaryota > Metazoa > Chordata > Amphibia > Caudata > Ambystomatidae > Ambystoma > Ambystoma mexicanum. The sequence continues at coordinate 1,016,368,306 of NC_090932.1, forward strand.
TTGCAAAAGCCAGGGCATCCTCAACTCTTAACTGTTACGGTCATAAGTGGAAGAGGTTCTCTGTCTGGTACCGTCCACAGAAGATTAACCCTCTGCGGATTACGGCCCCTAAAGTACTGCCGTACCTACTGTCACTGGCCAAAGCTGGACTGGCTCACGCCTCCATCAAAATACATCTGGCTGCCATCTCCGATATACGAGGACTACTGGACGGGCGTCCTTGTGGTCTCATCGCCTGGTGAAGGAATTTATGAAGGGACTATTCCCATCGTTCCCGCCGGTGAAGGCTCCTGTCCCGGCGTGGGAGCTTAATGTGGTGCTGACCAGGCTCATGGGGGCCCCATTCGAGCCTATGCATTCGGCACCTTTGAAGTTCCTGTCATGGAAGACTGCGTTCCTTGTGGCCATCACCTCTGCACGACGAGTGGGAGAGATCCAGGCCCTATCTTGCAAGCCTCCATACTTGACTTTTCATGACACGAGGGTGGTGCTGAGGACGCACCCCTCCTTCATGCCCAAGGTGCCATCGGACTTCCACCTCAACGTTACCAGTTTTCTTCCCGTCGCCTTCAACGCCGGCTGAGAGGACTTTGCACTCGCTGGATGTAGCTAGAGCGCTGATGTTCTACGTGGACCGCACGAAGAGTTTTCGGAAGACGTCACAACTGTTTGTGAACTTTGGGTCTGTGAATCAAGGGAAGGCTCTCTCGAAGACTTCCATTTCCAGATGGCTCTCCGGCTGCATCATGCACTGTCACCGGTTGGCAAACCGACCACTGCCCGGCCGTCCGAGAGCCCATTCGACCAGAGCGATCGCTGCTACTAAGGCGTTCCTGTCTGGTGTGCCCCTGCTGGACATCTGCAGGGCTGCTATGTGAAGGTCGACGCACACCTTCACGAAATTCTACTGCGTCGATCGGGACTCGAGGGAGGAGTCCAGGGTCGGCCAAGCAGTGCTACGCAACCTGTTCGCCTAAGGTGAGCCTGGTGAGGAGGTAAGAATTGCTTCATGTTGAGTTTTGGATGTAATGCTTAATGTTGAGCCTTTGCCACCTCCCGTGGTTGTGCATGTGTATACTGCTATGTATTCTTTTATTCATGAGCATGTGAATCCATGCCAGACCCCATGCTGGAGAAGGAACAAGTTACTTACCTGTAACTGTTGTTCTCCAGCATGGGTCTGGCATGGATTCACATGCGAACCCTCCCACCTGCCCCTCTGCGGCTCTTCACTTGGTCATACTGCCACTTTGTGTGCTACCAAATCTGAGGATGGGTGCCAGAGGCGGGGCTTGGGGAGAGGGCAGTCATTGGCTGGGGGCAGTATGACCCAGAGATCGGTTGCTACTAAGAAAGACAGATCAGAAACGAAACTGATACTGATTTTTTTTCTTTACCGAGGATTTCCAGCCTGACGACGGGGAATATTCATGAGCATGTGAATCCATGCCAGACCCATGCTGGAGAACAACAGTTACAGGTAAGTCAATTGTTCCATCCCTCACACGGCGAGGTCCCTCAGATTTTTTTTTCCACCCAGATTACTGGTCGCCCTATAGCGGAGCTCTTACATAAGAGACATTGTTTATACTAAACCGACTTATCGGTTATTTCCCCTCAAGTCATTTCGACGGCAAGAACAACTTCGACGAAGGCTACGGGGGACTTGTCTATGGCGGTGGATTTCGGCGCCTAAGATCCGGCGGCTGAAGCATCCACGTGGCTGGGCCCTCTGGCCGGCCTTTACAGTAGGCAGAGTGGGGTCGGGGTGGCCATATTTCCGTTATGTCTTTCCTCTTTCCCCCCCTTTACCCTCTAGGTCTGGTCATCTTTCCCTTTTGCTATAGAAAGCACTCCTTTTAGGTTCTGCCCTAAGTGTAAGGTCAGATACCCGTGGAAGGACGAGCACAGGACGTGCAACTCCGGTCTCCCCTTAGATCATGACGATAAGCAGTGTGCGGCTTGTAAACTCCTTCGGCCTAAAACCCTCAAGGAGCGCAGTTTAAAGCGGCGGGCCGCGTACGATATGTCGTGGGCGGAACCCTACTGCCATACCCGCCGAAAGTGACAGGGGTACCTCCGATGACCAAACATCCGTTGTGGATGTGATAGACCTCAAGGCGGACACTTCTAGGTCCGCCACCCCCATCCCTGACCCTTCAAGGACTGACTCTGGTCTCGCTTCAGGGACATCACCCGCCGACAGAGGCGTACAAAGTCATTACACTAAACGCACAACCCCTCTACCTATTTCGACGGGTACGTGGAAAAAGGTGAAAGCGCCAGCAGGGCCATCGAAAATTTCGGCAGATTCCTCGTATCGTTCAGATCCAAAGCCTTCCCCGCATCTGCAGCAGCGGTTGACGACTGGGCACCCCAAAACAAACAAGGGTGCTACCCCTAAATCAAGTTTACACGAAGCACTGAATTTCGATGCTCCGACGGTCCCGAAAGGCCCAGTAGGCCCAAAAACTACGACTAGGCCTCAAGGCGAAAAACCTACCGCTAGGCCCTCTAACGCCGCGGTAGGCGGTAAATCTACCGATAGACCTTCGGAACCACTATCTCACGCCTAGTCGGCGGAAATCGAACACAGTATCGCTAGAATTACTTCGGCGGTTGGGCTTTTACCTATTCCATCGAAAAACATGGGGCAGGCCGCGGACAAATCTATAGATGCACCATGGTGCCCCGATTCTCGTGATAACTACGAGGACAGTCAAGAGCCTCTTTCCAACACCGAGTGACAAATTTCGGTGTCAAGTGACGGAAGACGTTTTTCCACCCATAGGTCCTTCTAGTTCCTCTAAGTGGACAAGGGAGAAATTTGAAGGGTGCATGGATCGTCTTGAGAAAATTCTTTTTCTGAACATCCTTCCCTGAAAAGATCTCGTGGAGAGCCTAATCTTAAATCTGCTTCACAGTTACAAGAGGATCAGCCCTCAGTCCCCGTCCATCATGAAGACATCATTCAAATGGATACTTATCAGGACATTTACAGTGAAGATGAAGAACCTTCCTTCCTGCAGGGCTATAATAAGGACCAGGCGGATGCCATGGACAATTGGGAAGAAACACACCAAGAGGGGGCGGACCCATGGACGCTCCCCCAAACAAGATCAGGACACTGATGTTCTGTGCCTGGATTCTCGTCCGTCCACCTCGGCTCGCCAGGCCTCACCTGTAGACGACCAAATGGCCTTCAATGCCATGTTAAGGAAGGCAGCAGAACACTTTCAAATCACTACTCAAGAGGCGGTGCCTGAGCAGGACTTTGTAAGACATTCTTAAGGAGAAACCCCCTTCTAGCCAGGCCATGCCCCTCCTTAATTGTATTAAGAGAAGATTGCCCCCCTCCCTGGTGTCACCAGCTCAAACCTGGGCAGTGAACCCAAGAGTAGAAAAGTTATTTCGGCCAGCTCCTTCGGACCCTCAATACATTAAAGGGCACACCACCCCCGATTCCCTGGTAGTGACTACCACACGGAAACGGGCAGGAGTACCCCTTGGTAAGGGGGAGGCGCCTCCAGAAAGAGAATCCAAGAGGTTATATGCCTTAGGTAAGCTGGTTACCTCGGTTGCCGCATATACCACGCGCATAGCGAATAAAACTACGCTGCTGGCAAGTTATACTGACGCTCAATAGAACCTAGTACAGGAAGGTCTCAGGAGGTCCCAGAGCCCATCAGGTCCAAGCTTCTCACTATTGTGGTCGAAGACAGGCAAGTGTACCAGAATGTGATAAAGAACACTCTGGACACAGCTGAAACAGCAGGCAGGTCTCTGGCACAGGAAACCTTACTTAAAAGACATGCTTGGCTTTGTACCTCAGGGTTTAAGCTTGAGACACAGGCCGCTCTCATCAATAAACCCATTAAATAAACTAACCTCTTCGGAAAGGCAGTCGATGAGGCCCTAGAAACAGCCAAAAAAGAGCATGAGACTCTTAGTCCCTGCAACAAATTACTCACAGACCTTCACCCCCCCCCCCCCTGGAGAGGAGGTAATGCTAGTCTGTCCTTTTGAGAGCAGTCCCGTGCTAGTCAGAACAAGTATGGCACAGGAAACTTTAATACTGGACAAACATCAGGAAGCCCTGCATACTACCCACCAAGGGGTCAGCGACGCGGCAAAGCCAGAAGTAGAGGCCCGATCCTAGAGGAGCCGCAGCCTCTGGTCAGAAATTACCATCAGATCCAAGTCCCCTCCCATGTCACCCCGGTCGAGGGGCGCTTAACATCTTTCCTCATGGCATGGGTGGGGATAACTTCAGACCAGTGGGTCATAAAGACGGTCGCCCACGGGTACTGTGTGGAATTTGCCCAACCTCCACAATTCAGACCACCGCGCTCACAGCGCCTCTCACCGGAGCATCTGGAGATCCTGAATCAAGAGGTGGAAGCACTGCTGGGAAAGGACACCATAGAAGCCGTCCCTATTCTTCAGGTAAACCAGGGTATTTATTCAGTGTACTTCCTTGTACCCAAAAAGGACCTCACCATGCACCCTGTGCTAGATCTGCGCCCAGCGAACAAATTCATAAAACCTCAAAAGTTTTGCATTGTAACACTACAGGAGGTGATCCCACTGTTGAAACAGGGAGACTACATGGCAACATTGGACATGAAAGATGCATACTTTCATATTTCAATGTTGCCAGCGCACTGGAAATATCTAAGGTTCATGATAGAGGACAGGCATTACCAATTCAAAGTACTCCCCTTCGGCATTGCCTCAGCGCCAAGGGTGTTTACCAAGGTACTGGCAGTAGCAGCAGCACACGTGCGCAGACTATCTGTCCCGGTTTACCCGTACCTCGACGACTGGCTCATAACAGGGGACTCGTATGACACATGTTTTTTTTAACACCCAAAGGACCGTAGACCTTCTGTTCAGTCTGGGATTCTCCATCAATGAGAATAAATCCAGTCTAGTCCCCAGTCAAGTAAAACAATTTCTGGGGGCTCTAATCCGGACGAAAGACGGCCTCGTCTTCCCCTCCAACGAGAGAGTTCAGAACATGCTTTTTCAGATCCCTCAATATGTAGCCAGTCGGGAGGTGATGGTGCTCAAAGCCATGCGCTTCCTAGGGAAGATGGCATCTTGCATATACTTGGTTCCCCACGCGCGGCTGCGCATGCATCCCATGCAAGAGTGGCTCAACAGCCAGTGGTGTCAGGCCAGCGGACAATGGGAAGATCTGGTAATTGTCTCGCCAGCCCTCATTCTCTCTCTGCAGTGGTGGTCAAAGGAAAACCTTCTGAAGGGGAAAACCTTCACCACCTCTGCAGTGGAAGCCACTCTCGCGACAGACTCATCTCTCACGGGTTGGGGGGCTCACCTGCTTCAGCAAACATCGCGTGGAGTGTGGTCCCCACAAGTAGCGTCCAACCATATAAGCTTACTGGAGCTATTAGCAGTGTTCAAGGCATTAAAGGCTTTTCAGATGCAACTACAGGGGAAGACACTGCTGATTCTAACAGACAGCACTACAGCCATGTATTACCTGAACAAACGGGGGCACTCACTCTCCTGGGCTATCCAAGCTGTCCCAAAACATTTGGATATGGGATCTAAACACAAGATGTTTCTGTTGTCCCAACATGTTCCAGGGGAATTCAATCTTCTGGCAGACGTGCTCAGCAGAGATTTTCCTCTGCCCATAGAATACGAAAGGCGTCTGCACGAAGACATTGTGTCCAACATCTTCGCAGAATGGGGCTTCCCAGAGATCGATCTGTTAACAACTCAGGAGAACGCCCAATGCCAAGACTATGCCTCCAGGTACCCGCAGAACCGCTCCAAGGGGGAACAGTCTCTGGATAACATGGTCAGGGAAATTTGTCTACGCTCCCCCCACCCCGACTCCCGTTCTCAACAATATAGTGCACAAGATGCACCAGGAACCAGTTACCATGATACTGGTGGCCCCCATGTGGGCCCGCCAACCCTGGTTTGCTCATCTGATGGAAATGTCCCTCTCCCCACCAGTAAAACTACCCTGTCCGTACAACATGTTGTCTCAGGACAGGGGAGAGACCCTACATCCATGCCCACAAACTCTGAACTTGGCAGCCTGGCTCCTGAGGTCATAGAGTTTGGACACCTACAGCTCCCTCAGAGGTGCATGGACATTCTCGGGGAAGCTAGGAAACCTAACACCCGTTATTGCTATGCCAGCAAATGGAAACGTTTTGTTATCTGGTGTAATACCAAGGGCGTCAATCCCATCGATTGCTCACCCACACGCATTGTACTTTACCTAACCCATTTGTTGGACACAGGGGTTGGTCTTCAATTCCCTAAACGTTCATCTGGCTGCTCTTTCAGCCTACACCAGGTCACAACAAAAGGTTTTGTGGTGGAAGATACCGGTGATTAAGGCCTTTATGGAAGGGGTTAAAATAATTTATCCTCCCATTTCTCACCCAGCTCCTGGATGGGATCTTAATGTGGTTTTAACCAGGCTCATGGGTCCCCCCCCTTTGAGCCAATGCATAAAGCAAGTCTCAAATACCTTACTTATAAGACGGCCTGCCTAGTTCTATCAGAAGGGTTAGTGAACTACAGGCCCTTTCTGTTCTAGACCCCTTTGTTCCAGTCCACAGGGATAAGGTAGTTCTGCGCACGCATCCCAGATTTGCGCTTAAATTCATCTCGAAGTTCCATGTGAACCAATCGATTGAACTTCCTACTTTTTTCCAGAATCCCACTAGCATGGCCGAAAGAAGCCTACACACTAGATGTGCGCAGGGCAGTCATGTTCTACCTGGAAAGAACGAAACCACTGAGGAAAGCCAACCAATTTTTCGTTACAGTGGCAGCTGATAGAGAAGGGATTCTGTCTCTAAATCAGCTATCTCAAGGTGGATTGTCAAATGCATCACACTATGTTATGCTGTTGCTAAGAGAGAACTGCCCTTCAAGCCTAGAGCACACTCTACTCGGGGCACTTGGGCTTCCATAGCATTTATTATAAATGTTCTCTAGAGTCCATTTGCAAAGCGGCAACCTGGAGTTCTGTACACACCTTTACAAAACACTATTGCCTAGACACTCATTCTCGGTCTGATTCTCAAGTGGGACAAGCAGTACTAAGACATCTTTTTCTCTACTGTTCCTTCTCACAACCCACTTCCAACTCCGGGTACTGCTCGCTAGTCTATGCACAGCATGTGATTCTAAGCAGATTAATAAGCATCAGAAGACATGCATTACTTACCGTAATAGCATTTCTGATGATTGTATCTGCTTAGATTCACATGTACCCTCCCTACCTCCCCGCTCGGGGTGGAAGGAACATAGACATCTTACTACTTTCTCTCTTCTTCATGTACTCACTCACAATAGCCTTGGGCTCCCTCATTGCAGAAAAAATGCAATCGGAGGTACCTTGGCGCGTGAGGGATTTTGGGTACACTACATGTCACGATAGGGATAGTGTTGCAGACACGCCTATGCCGACGTCCCCTTTCGGTCCCCGAAAGACACGATGCAAGGCTCCGCGGTTACCACTGGATGTCGGACCATATGCACAGCATGTGAATCTAAGCAGATACAATCATCAGAAATGCTATCATGGTAAGTAATGCGTGTCTTATAACAATCTTGCACTAAATGGAGCAAACAATGGTGCAGAAAAGCCACTTGAACAACATGTCCATGTGGCTGCTCTTATCCATTGCGAGCCCAATATAGTGAACGTATTACAGAACCTAGAAATTCAGAATAATGCAGAATGTATTACCATTTCCGTAATAAACATGGTGAGGTCTAATAACATAGTAAACACAATGGACATCTCAAACTCCCCAAGACCAGTTCTCAAACTTCCGATTACCATTCCATCATCTGACACTTCTCCCCCTCATCACTGCACTCCCAGTTTATCGCAGTCCCCAATCATCATGTTTGATCAATCGTCTCACACACCCCACACCGGAAAAACAGGTGCAGATGCCACTAAACCAACTAATTCATTCAAGAGTTAGTTTAGATCCAGTTGTAGAATTGACCCTTAAGGCGATGAACACCGCCCTTTTATCACTCACCAAGCTATTCGAAACATTGGACAGTAAAATAAATGTGCAAACCGTCTTGATTAATCAGCTGCTACTTCGCGACACAACGTGACGCTTGCATGCTGAATTTGACTCAATCTCCTTAAAACAGCTGCAAAGAAATACTCTACTGGTCACAGATTGCGATCAAAATACTAATCTGAAGTTGTAACTGAAGACATCAATTTGATAGATACTGCCTTTACCAAAGTAACCCCACTGTGACTGAAACCATTCTACCACTCATTAAAGAATACAAGTAAGCCAGCCTATATTATCTTTGCTAAAACAAAGAAAACACTCACCCCAACGCAACCTAAGAAAAAAACAAAGAATATAAAAACTGCTGGGTTGCAAACTTGCGCCAATTATTGAGATCTCTATCACAGCCTAAAAAGCAAGTTGAGATTGCTAAAACAGTTATCGCCAAGCATTATGTGACCATCGCTGGGAATACGAAAATTAAAGTAAAAAAAAAAAAAGACCCAAATTGAGTTAACCCATGAACCACTTGATGACTTACTATTAGAACTAGAGACCCACTGTGATTAAAAATGCCACCAACCAACTTCATCCTCCTTTTGCTACTAATTCTTCTCCCACTGAGCCTGGTGTTCAGTCCGTCCAAAAAGGCAGTTCTAATGTTAGAACAAAGAAGAAACAAAATAGCCAAGTCAGTAGGCCAATATATCAACAGTCGAGAAGACCAGCTGATAAACAGAAGTTCAACATTCTTCCCTCATCAAGCATGTCAGGATGCCCTGTCGAATACAACTAGAAATGATTTTAGTGTCCCCGGACAACCGAAGTCGCACGGGCTGATAATCCCTTTGGAAAGAACCAAAAACATTGGGTGTGCACACTTTCATCTAATAATTCAGTGTAGACCCAGTCCATACGCAACCTATGACTTAAATAGAACACGTGTTCTGAACATCTTCAGCGATGTTCCCAATCTTGACGATGTGGCATCATCGGACACAGAGTAGAATTTCTAAGAGATGATGACTTATCGATAGAGCGCTTATGGTTACAATCTGGTATAGTCATGAACACCATATGGCAGGGGCACGACATTCACTGTTTGAACTGGGCTTCACCCATACTCACTAATCGCCGACCAATACAAACATCCATTCCAAACAGACAGTGAACTTCTGTTACTCCAATAAGATAACACTCTCTTCCATGCAAATCACCTGTACTCACGATCCGTCAGTTATCACGAGAAGCAGAACCTAGTGGAAGCGAACGCTTCTATTCTCAGTCATGATCTGGAATACCCAGTTAACAATCAAAGTTAGAGACTTATACCAACTTGCAAGTTGGAATACCAGAGGTTATAAACACCAAGAGATTACACCAAGAAGCCATCATAGACTATACTTATGTTGACCGCACTTTGTTTGCAACTGTCGAAATTTTTTAAATGAATCCACAAAAGCAATAGTGTTCATGATCTGGCAAGTGACCCGACTAACTAGAGGAACTTAACAACTATGAGGATGAACTCCTCATCACCGGAAGCTGAAATAGGTTCTGATGGCCACCTCCGTGTTTAGCAGCACTGCACAATCGTATTTCAGTTAAATCAAACTATTTATCGTCTCAGATAAAAGACAGATGGTCATTATGTTGCAGCTCTACAAACTTAAACAGACTTCTATCATATCGAGACCTATACACAAACATAAGCATTTTTATGATGTTGAGCTTCAAGTCAGAATGGCTGCTCATCGCAAATTGAAGAGAATGGCCGCTTTTCTGCCACCAGAGGTCCAACTTTGAACATTAACTCACTTGAACACCCAATATAAAAATTGGATAAATGCCCGTAAAGCGCTAATGGCCCAAAGAGATGGAGAAGAGCTGCTACGGACCATGACAGCCAAAGGCTCGGCTCAAATTTGGAGCTTACTGAATAAGGCAACCCATACCAACCAAATTCCACTGCAGATTAATGCGGTATTTGAACAGAAATGAATTCAGTACTTTAGTGCGTTGTACGCACCCGTTAACGCTGGTACATCTAATTTCGAGTTTTTCAAAAGCGATATTCTGACAATTGATCGGGATGAAATTTTATATTACATAAACAAACAGAGCTCATTGCGAGCCCCTGGACCCGATGGTCTCAGTAACGCCATGTTCAAGTCTAATCCTGAACAGCGGGCCAAGATTCTACACCTGATATTTCAACACAGTCCCAAAATATTCCGCCGCCTTGGCGCAAATCAGTCATACCAATATTGAAAAAGGGAGACCGACGATTACCATGCAACTATCAACCGATAGCTTTACTAGATGCACCAGGCAAATTATTTACCTTGTTAGTTAAAAAAGATTTTAACAATTGGCCTACTTCCAATGACTTGCGAGATCCCCATGAGTATTCATTGCTAGTATAGGAACGTAAATTAATCTAACAATCCATGCCAACAAGATGCATGGTTTACAAACCAGACAGACAATTTACATTGCATTTATCGATTTTAAAACCGCATTCGACTGTCACGAGAAATGCTAATGGCCAAACTAACGGAGACTGTCGAATGCCATCCAAAATTTTATTCACCAGTAACATAGTCACACCACAGTACAAGTGCGGTTGTCATTAGACGGCAAACTATTTAACCCGATTTCCACTTTTCGAGGCCTTAAACAGGGATGCGTACTTGCCTCTGCACTGTTTACTTTCTTCATCTCAGATATTGGGAACATTTTAATTCAGTCGTCTCAGATCCCCCAAAATCAGAAGGCATCCCAATAGCATTGTTGTTTTATGCAGACAACCTGGTCCTCATATTAAAAACTCCTAAGGGCCTGCAAAATCTTCTAACTGCTCTACAAATCTGTCACAGATAATTTGTTAACAGTCAACATAGACAAGACAAAGATCAAGGTATAGACTTTTAACTATTTAGTGCTGTGCAACATTGCATTTGGTGTATTTACGCTTTATTCTTGTTTGAGTGATTGCGTGACACAGGCGAAAGGCTGTGTTTACATACTTTACTTTCAGTTCTTACCAGCGAGCGAATCTCATGCACAGTGTTTACTGTGTTCTGGCTACTAGATTTGAAACATTTTGGCAGAGAGAAAAAACACTCACTAGTGTAATTTCATGTATTTGTATTGTGACCTAATATCCGGGCTTTCTGGACACTGTTAGTGTATCAGTGTTAAAACATGCTTCAGAATTACATTACCCAGGTGGGCCAGGGCTGCATTTACTGAAACGTCAGGTGCTTCAGCAACTAGCCGGTCCTCATCGGACTTGGAAGCGAGATGGAAGCTCCAACCTTGCCTCTTACACTTGAAACACAAGGTAATCTGAAACATGTGTTTCCCCAAAAACTAACCCCTCTCGCTGGCGGCTCTTTGTCTGAATAGATTGGCCCTCATTGAGAAACTTAACAATACCATACTAGACAGCCCCACCATCTCCCTCAAGGGTGTTGGATCCCAAGGAGGCCTTCCAGTGGTACCCCCAACGGTGGCAGAGCCCAACACTGTGTTGGGCTGGAAGACACTGGCCACCCCGACCACAGCTGTTCCCACAGGCCCTATTCCCCAGTCAGTTTTCCTGCCTCAGTCCAACCGCTGTTCCCGTCTATCCCTCAGCCCACAGGACGCAGCATATCAGCGTCTGCTGAGACTAAGATCGATGTGCTCAAACACATTCCTTAGTAAAAAAACACACAGGACTTAAAAGATCTCATCCCGAGCAGTGTGGCTGACATTCTTTGCGTTACGGAAACGTGGATTCAAGATACAAGTGGCCCCTCTATTTCCCTGGCTTCCCCACCTGGATACACGTTTTTCAGTGCAGACCATATGGGGGGCGGGGGGCCCATCATTGCCAAATTCAACCCAGGATTGTTTCCAGTAACCATTTCTTGCACCGACTGAAGTTTTACATCTCAAAATGACGCCATCTCAGTGTCAACCTAATTATCTATTCCCCCATCCCCCGTAATATGCCCGATTTCAACAAAGACCTAGTTATTTTTCTCAACGACATAATTCAGCGACCCTATTTTTGGGGGATCTTAATCGCTGGAGAGGCGATCCCCAGACTAGGGAGGCAGTTGACCTAGAAGCAGCTCTTTCACACAGCGGCCATGAATTTTGATCCTACTATGACCAATTATGATATGATGGGTTATTTATAACGTGCTTAATACCCAGGGGTTTCGATGTGCGGACCAGCGGATCGAACCTGTGGTGCTCCGTGTTGTCTTGCTTCCAAGGCGAGCATGTTGCCCCTGAGCTATCCTCCCGTAATCACATTCTGGATTGGGTCACGACTAGGAATATCAAAGCGGATAATGTAGTCCCATCCCCATGCATTTGGTCAGATCACTCCATTATCAGCTTCTTGCTACACCTCTCTAAACCTCTGCCTATACCCACTAATACTGTGGAATCTGTTACTAGATGGAACTTAAAAAAGGTGTGCCACTCTGATGTCCAGCATTGTTTAGAGTCCATCCTGTCCAACTCATCCTCAGTGGATCATGTGGACCAATTTCGTTGACATGTTCAGCAAAATGCTGGATAACATTTTCCCAGTAAAAACCAAACTAGTTGGAGACAATCCGAGGCACCAAAAATGGTTCACACCTGAGCTTGAGGTCTTGAAAAAGAAGAAAAAGGCGCTGGCAACACTGGTTACAGCACCCCTCCGATGCCACCAGACGGGAGTGGAAACATTGGGACAAAACATATACATTACTAATTGTTGAGACGACAAAAAATGTCTTCAACTCTTAGATCCAGCTAGCCTCCAACTCAATGGGTAAACTTTTTGAGATACTCAAAGCCCTAGAAAAACGCAAAGCCTCTGATGCCCCGTTTATTGCCACAGATTGATACTGTTCTCGAACTGATGAGGCCTTTAAGGAGAAAATCTTGGTGGCAAGGGACTGAATTCTACTAGCTTAGGGCCAAGAGAGCCCGGTAGCAGGAAATTCTACCTGTCCGAGAGAAAAAGTCAGGAACATGGAGGGGTTCTCGTTTTCACCAATGTCCTTGGAAGATCTGACCAATATGCTTTCATCCATGCATCCGACCTCTTGTGCTTTCAATCTTCTGCCTCCTAAATTAATTCTGGAGCACAAAGATCTGTTTGCACCCTTCCTCACCCAACTTGTAAACGCATCTTTCAGAGACAATCAAGTCCCCACAGGACTAAAAAGTAACCATTATGCCGATTGTTAAGAAACTGAACTTGGACCCTACTGACCCATGCAATGTCAGGCCTATTACCAATAGCCAATTTTTATTGAAAATCTTGGACAAGGCGGCCACTGCTCAATTACAAGCTTTCACGGAACTCAATAAAAATCTCCACAGCCGACAATCGGGTTTTCGTCCTTCATTTAGCACATAAACCGCCCTCGTGGATCTCTAATCCCACCTATAGTCAATCTTGGAGAAGGGAAGGCCGGTATGTTGATCCTTTTAGATCTCTCCACGGCCTTCGACCTCGTGGACCACAAATCACCTGCTCCTATGCCTACGCTATCTTGGTGCTTGTTCTTCTGATGCAGTGAATTGGATTCAGTCCTTTCTGTCCAATCGCAAATTCAAGATCCATTGGCCCTCATCTTTTTCCTCCACTTCCCCTATTGAGTGCAGTGTTCCTCAAGGAGCTTCCATTTCTCCCCTTCTTTTCAATCTGTACGTACGATCTTTCTGTACACTATTGGAAGAGTTGGGAGTAGGTTTTACTAACTATGCTGATGACGCGCAGCTTGTCATAGAGTTGTCCAGGGATTACTCCATGGACTCGGGGATTCTGAATAACATCTATAATGCCATCGAGAGGTGGATGTCCACAAATTGGCTGTGTGTCAACGGCAATAAAACAGAGCTTCTGGTCTTTGACTCTCCACTGTCAAAGATTGTACTGAAAATCTCCAGAAAGTCACATATATCCAACTTCAGGAAATATGTACACCGACCTTTGGCGCAGGAGCGCATCCAGTTTAAAATTGGCATGTTAATTCATCATCTTCTCTTTGGTAAAGCTCCTGAATACCTCAAAGCTTTGGTCCCACTCTATCAACCTATGAGGACCTTGCGATCTTCCTCTTACACAGCTTCAAGGAGTGAGTCTCTCAAGATCTAGGGGTCTTGGCAGGTCCTTCCCTGCCATTTCGGCCTCTTTCTGGAACACACTACCGGTTGCCATTAGAGCTTTGGCCAACCTACGGTTATTCAAAAAAGCTCTGAAAACATATCTTTTCAGATAATCTCATGACCTCCTGTCTCCTTAACCCAAAGTTAAATTGCTGAGCTAGTGAACTTGATGCTTCTGTCCCGTTTTATCTGTTGTCTTTGTGTGTTCATTTGGTGCCCTGATGCCTGCAGGCTGTTGGCGCTGTATAGATATTTAAAATAATCTTAGTGTGGTTGACTCAAACAGCAACGAAAGACCTCTTTCAGATGGTCTCTGCACAGTATTAGACTAAGTATAGTCAATGAATATCGATATCTTGAATTAAATCTCAATCATAACACAGATCATCCCTTTTTGGTGGAAATCCAAACAGATTTCCCAAGCCTGAATTATACATGCTAAATACGTGAACTTTTTGTGCTCTCTACTATTAGCTTTTTATAACCAAAAAATAGTCCTGATAGTCTTGTACGGTGCAGAGACGAAAACTTTCAAAACGCAGGCATATTGGATATGTTGTGAGGGGACATTCTGGAAGAGGGTACTTTCCTTGCCTCAATCCCAACCAATGTGCATAATTAGACATGAGCTGGGTTTAATTGTATAGTATGTATACATGTAAACTGTGTACCCTTTACAGAAAAGGTCTTTTAAATGACAGTTACAGACATCAAACTATTTGAAGCTCTCAGCATCGTCCTGTAATAGAATGGAGAAAACAAAATGTCACTATCATGGCTGCAGCTGATAACTCCATAGAATTGTTAACATCCAATCCAACAAGAGCCAAACAAAAATTATGGCACCATGTCTGGATTCACACTAGTCAACTATGTCTAGCCTAGAAGACTGTCAGAATGGTCAGTAATATCTTCTTCCTCCACCGAGGACTCCGTTTCGCCCACCTCCCCTTCCTCCTCACCTCTGTCTTTCCACCGAAGTGCGGGCTTTTGTCTTCCCTTGGGTCTGGTCTTCTCCTTTTTTTTTATGTAGATAGGGGCGACCGTGGAAGGACGCCACAGTGTCACCTAAAAGGTAACCTGTGGCTATCCTCCGCGGCCGCCTGAATGTGGGGAAAAAGCCGGTGGCACAAAAAACCCCAATGAAGTTCACAAGAAGCGGAGTTGAAAAATGTGATCCGGGAGATCTTGAAGCAGTTCTGTAAGGTGTATACTACAGTCCGTCCAATAGTAGAACAGGATGGAGAGTGGGACGGGAACTCTCGTAATAGGTAAGTAGTAGTATGAAATCTCAACGAGGACAGATTCGAGGCAGCACAGGGATGAAGAAAGGCAGTCCGCGTACAGGCGAGGGTTAGCAACTTGGAAGCCAATACAAGACACTGGGCGATAACAAGCAATCCAAAAGCAGGCAAAGTCGGTACACGGGAATACACATGAAGAAACAGGCGAAAGGAGGGAGAAAACAAGAAGGCGAAAAGAGCGAGCAGAAGAAAACGGGAGACGGGCAGAAAGGGAGGTAGAAGAAGAGAAGGAACGGTACAAGCAAGGATAGGGGCTGAGGAAAGGGCAAGGAAGGAAACGGTCGAGAAGGACCGAAAAAGGAAGCAAAGGAGTGAAAAACTAGGAGCACTGGGAAGAAGTGAAACGCAGGCTAACGCAGACGAACTGGAACTCAGGACGTTGCAATGCACCTGAATGCCGGAAGTGCAGAAAGAAAACTACTGCGTCGGACGTGCTGCAACAAAAGACTAGACCGGCACTCTGCGTTGTACAGAACGTGATGGCAACTGTAATGGAGGACGCCGTTTCCAACGGTTCCACAGCCGCCAGATACCAAAAAGGTGTGACAAAGACATTCAAAAAACACCCCATAAAAAACAAGCACCAGAATCATATTTAATAAAAGTTCCTTCACCTGCCTATAGAAATGCATTTATCTGGTTTCGATTTAACTTATGGCAAACTAAAGAGATTCTGGTTAACCGAAGACTTGTGTCTAAATGTGATAACGTGTAGATCCGGCTGCAGCCCCAGTCAATGTGTGACTTTGAAGCACTTAATTACAGAATGCCCCATGCTAAGGCACACACGAGATATTTTAAACCATATTTCAAAGATCTTAGAATTATGTGAAGTGATTTTATGGAATCAAGTATTTCAGACCAAATTTACAGCTATCAGAATTGCAATTGTTAAATTTCTCATGTCACTGGATTTAGGATGAATAGTTGCGCGCACCGCGAAGAGTACCGTAGAGTACCAGACTGCAGACGCCTGGACTGTTTCTGTTTGCCTACTCGTGGATCTCTAATTGGACTTATTTGGATTTCAATTTGCTTCCAGGTTGGATTTATGTTAATTAATTCATATAGATACTCTGATTATTATATACTGAGTTAGTATATCTAAAACCAATATTTTTTAACTCTTTTCTTTAGTAATCACCAAAACACACCCATTTGTGCCCAATAGCCTACAAAAACAACCGGCTGCGCGCGCGCGCACCGCGAAGAGTACCGTAGAGTAGCAGTCTGCAGTCTGGACGCTACGCTCTTCTGACCAGTTATAGTTACAAAGCCACTGTACTTTATTTATATGCGGTAAGGAACTGCGCTGCCAACAAAACAATTTGCTTTATTTCTCCTTTTATCCTCTCCACTGTTAATTACCTTTAAGAGCACGAAGAAATGTCTGTTTATAAATTGACCTCAGACATGCCCCATCCTGTAAATTTACCCAAATCCGTATTAGCGGGTCTGGGCTTACCAGAAGATGAATGTTACTTAGTTTCACGCTCGCAGTCTGAAACGCTAATAAGCAAAGACCGCCAATGTGCTGCAGTTCACTTTGACTCCTTTGGTAAAAGCTCAACTGTGCGAGCAGATTCTGTAACCGGAGCGGAGCCCCTGGCAACGGAAATGAGTACAGCAGAGCCTTTTTCCAATAAAATCAAAAAACAAATCTTGTCCTATGCCCCCTCAGATCTCACAATGCAAAAATGCAACATGCTAAAGGGGATAAATGATGCCGCAGACACTTTTTATACTCCGCCAATGAACGAGGGAGAGATTAGAACCACTGCACATTTCCATCAACCTGACTTGAATAGTAACCCTCCCTTGTACTCTCAAATTACAGCACAAAGTTTCTCTCCTTCAGCCCCCCTAACAGAGCCTCCTTTAATGATGATCTGAATCTGTGACTCAGTCTAGTGCCAACTCTGATATTAGTGCAGAGTCTATACCAAGGCTATCGGGCTCACCAGTCCTATTCTCTACCGATCAAGGAAATATCCAAGATCTACCACTTGACTCTTCATTTGTAGCTTCCTACAACAAACCTACTCTACGCCCTTCCTTTTTGATTTCCATCCGTGAATGTAACTAACTTGGATGCAGCTTTAGTAGCCATCAATACAAGTATTTTTACTTTAACTAAATTGTATGAAGAAGTGGAAAACAAGATAGCTACGCATTTAAATAATACTGTAATTTTAATGAATAAAGTTGATTGGTTGGTATGGAATCTTCCATTGATGTTAACATCTGTCTCTGTTAACACAACTACTGAACCACCCGAGGCAACATCGGTTGAGGGACATGGCGAGGAAATAGAACTGGATCCTAACTATTCGCACTCCATCTAATCAGACAGTCTGAGCTACCTACTTCACTTGTTCATTCACCTCCTGAAGTAATTATAGTGGAGGATTCAATTTTAACCCCTCCCCTCCCCCTATATGAGATCTTTTGTCCAGGAGGAAATATTACTAAAAAAGGCAATAAGAAAAATAGAAAATGTACCTCACATCCTTTAGAACAAACAAATTCAAAGAAAAATAATAATAAGAAAAACAAAAAATATGTCTACAATTAAGAAAAACAATCAAAATTCTAAAAACAATTCTACTACCTCGAATGATGAAAAATGAAAATCTACACTGGAGATCCCTGATGAGTCAATTTCTCCAGCATGGGGTCTGGCATGGATTCACATGCTCATGAATATTCCCCGTCGTCAGGCAGGGAATCCTCGGTATACAAAAAATCAGTATCAGTTTCGTTCCTGATCTGTCTTTCTTAGTAGTAACCAATCGCTGGTCTCTGGTTCATACTGCCGCCAGCCAATGACTGCCCTCTCCCTAAGCCCCGCCTCTGGCAGCCATCCTCAGGTTTTTACCACGCGTTGAAGTGTTGGGAGTCCTCGTGCTGTAGCTCTCGAGCTTTTGCTGCGTTTTCGCACTTTTTCAGGAGATTTTTTCCCATTTTTCGATTAAAAAGAGCCTCAAGCTCCACCGTTTCTACATCCAATCAACGGGTACCCGTTTCGGAGTTTTATACGCCCCTCAAGGGTGAAGATTTCGTCGAGTTACGCTTTTGGAGGATTCCAGAAGTTCCAAGGCCTACCCAGGACATGGCCCAGGAGCAAGGAAGCTCGACGCCCGGGATGCCAGCTTCAGAATGTGTTCAAGGATGACGAGCATTCGTTATGCCTCCACTGTCTCCATGAGGACAAGGCGCACGTGGAGAATGACTGCGTTTTGTGGGAACATGTCGGAGCGGACCATGAAGGATCGCCACCTCCATCTCGCCAACTGGCTGGAAGGTAGGAGCCCGTCCGGCGCGTAGAAGAAGAAGTCCGAGCAGTCTTCTAAGTCCTGTGAGGGCGCCCCGGCGACGGGGGCCCAACAAAAGGCCAAGCACCGCGAGTCCAGGAGCGCCGAACGGTTGGGCTCCTTGGCTGCCAAGCAGGGCGCATCCTCCCCGGCGCCATCAACCACGAGCCAACGCTCTGGCTCGGGTAAGAGGCAGTCCGAGAACCCGTCAAAGCTTCTGGAGAGGCCCCGGTCGATCTCGAAGATTCCGGCAGAGGGGGAGCGAGGCTCGGACCCTCCCCCCCCAAGGTGAAGGCCCCAGGTGTACAGAAGGTGACGATGGCCTTAATTCACCCTGCTAAGACCTTGATTGAGGATGTCGCAGCGGCCCTGGCTCAGCCTGTGGAGGCTACGCTAGTGGAAGCGACCTCGGAATCCAGAGTCTCTGTGCCACCGCGGAGGGAGTCCTCTTTCAGGCCCATCGAGAAGACCCCCACAAAGTCCCTGCTGGAAAAGGAGGGGCAGGGGCAGGTGGCCATCGTGGATACGGAAACGCGCTCTGAAGAAGAGCTCATCGAAGTCGTGGAGGAGGCCCAGCCCATCGGGAGGTATCCCGACTAGGGCGACGACGAGAGCAACAGTGTCGCCGACGAGGTTCCTCAAGAGCCCTTGCGCCCGTCGTTTCCGGTGCTGCAGGATACTTCGGTGGCCATTTTGTCAGCAAATCGGTCCTAATGCTCGGAGATAAGGACAAGGTTGCACCTCTCCCCGACAGAGGTACCTGAGCCAAACCCGAAGGGGGAACCGGAGCCGGGACCTTCGGAAAGTCCACCGCATAAGAAGAGGACACATCCTCCGCCACCTCTCTCACCTCTGCGGCCCGCTCTGCCTTCCCCCCGGTCCACTACCCACGGGGTTGATACAGGCACGGACACGGCTACGACAGGTACAGATGACGACTGAGGCGACGACGGGACATGTCGCCCCCTGCTCGGGCTTCCCCGCCCGACGAGATTTGATCCTTCCATGCCATGATTTCCAGGGCATCCGAGCTCTTCCAGCTCTGCCCCGAAGAGAAGAAAAAAGAAGGGTTCCTTTACCAACGGTGCAAGGCTAAAAGGAAGACGGTCCTCGCCGTACCGCTTCTGGATGACATCTGGGATGAGGGGCTCTCCCTCCTCAAGAACCCTGCCACGGCGCCTGCAAAGAGGGGCCGGTACGAGAAGAAGTACCGGGTCCCCGACGCTGCCCCCTTGTGCCTTCGGGCACAACCTACCCCGGATTCGGTCATCTCGGCAGCAGCAAAGAAGAAAGCTGAGGGGGTATCGGCCTCGACATCAACTTCCCCCGGACGGCGAGGGCAGGAAGCTGGACACGATGGGACGACGGGTCATCTCATCTGCAGCAACGACTATCAAGGCGGCCAACGCCCTGGCTATCATAGCCCGCTACGACAGGGAGTTGTGGTTCAAAATTGCCCCTCTATTGGACTTGCTTCCGGACGCCAAAAGGACTGAGGCCCTTGAAATCTTACAGGAAGGTGAGTTTGCTTCGGACCACGCCATCACGGTGGCAACGGACATCGCCGACATCGGTTTCCGTCAGTTGGGCAACAGCGTCGAGGATGGCTCAAAGCGACGGATTTCCGCCAGGACGTACAAACCAAAGCTTTGGACATGCCCTTCGACGGGAACAACCTGTTTGGAAAGGCAGTTGATGAGTCCTTTCAGGCTATCAAGACAGACACAGAGACTGCCCGGGCACTGGGAGTGCTCCAACGACGACGGCCGTCCTTTCGGAGCGCCGGAGGCAGACAAGGTGCCTCCAAGGGATCCGGCAGTGGCTCCTCGACGTACCGCCAAGCGGCAAGATCTTCGTCTCAGGAGGCCTACAGAGGACGCGGCAAGTCAGGTGGTGCCCATCGTCGTCGACAGGGAGGTCAAGGAGGCAAGGTGGCCTCCAAACAGGATTGAACCGACCGTGGGGGCGGGCCCCCGCCAAAGCACCCCGGTGGGAGGCCGGCTGACGAGGTTCATCAGCGTGTGGGAGTCCATCTCCACCGACCGTTGGGTGCTGAACGCCCTGGCCCAAGGGCACGCCCTCGAGTTCCAGAAGAAGTACCCTCGCGTTCCACCCGGGCCAGGAAGGAAAATCAAGTCCCTCAACTACTGTTGGAAGTAAGGGCGATGCTCAAGAAAGGTGCCATCGAGCTCGTCCCAAAGAGGCTTTGGGGCTCCGGAGTTTACTCAAGGTACTTCCTCGTAAAGAAGACAGGAGGATGGCGTCCCATCCTGGACCTGCGAGACTGAACAAGTACATCAAGGCTCAGAAGTTCCGGATGGTCACCCTCCATCACGTGCTGGGACAGCTGGAGGAGGGCGATTTCCTGTCGTCGTTGGACTTGGAGGATGCGTACTTCCACATCCCCATTCTAAAAAGACACCGAAAGTTCCTCAGGTTCGTGGTCCAAGGGCGGCACTACTAGTTCAAGGCCCTCCCGTTCGGATTGAAGTCGGCACCCAGGGTGTTCACCAAGTGCCTCGCACCAGTGGCGGCGCAGCTGGGCCTGCAGGGGATCCACATCTACACCTACCTGGACGACTGGCTCATCTGGGCAAAGACAAGGGAGCTTGCCTTGGAGCACACTGCGAAGACCGTCCAGCTGCTCACAGACCTGGGGTTCTCCATCAACTTTCCAAAATCCCACCTGGTCCCGTCGCAAGTCACCCTGTTTCTGGGAGCCAAGCTCGACACAGTGGCACGGCTGGCCTCGCCGTCGGAGGAAAGGACCAGGACCATCCTGGGCAAGGTGCAGCGTCTGCTGGCCGCGTACATGGCCAGGGTAAGATCTATCAAGTCCCTCCTCGGGATGATGTCCTCCTGCATTTATCTGGTGTGCCTTTGCAGGCTTCGGATGCGCCCCTTACAAGAATTCCTCGACACCCGCTGGGTCCAGCCTACGGCCAGCTTCGAGGACAGGATCCCACTCAACGAGACGTTCCGTCAGGCGATCCGGTGGTGGGGTACCTGCTCTCATCTGTCGGCGGGCACAGACTTTCAGACCCCAGCTCACCAGGTGACAGTGATGACGGATGCCTCCCTGGAAGTTTGGGGAGCGCACTCCGGAGATCTTCACGCGAGAGGCCTTTGGCTCCCGGAGGAGTAGTCACTCCACATCAACATCTTGGAGCTCCGCGCATTGTTTTGGGCCCTCAGGTCTTTCCTTCCGTCCCTCAAGGTCAAGGTGGTGAGGATCTTCACCGACAACACCACCACTATGTTCTACATCTTGAAGCAGGGCGGAACCAGATCCCCTGCCCTATCCAAGGAAGCCCAGGATCTGTGGCATTGGGCCGTCGCCCAAGGGATGTTTCTGGTGCCTTTTCATCTGGCAGGAATAAAAAACACCATCGCCGACTCACTCAGCAGGGAGCTGCGCTCATGCCACGAGTGGGAACTACGCCAGGATCAAGTGGATCGACTCTTCCGTCGATGGGGCGAACCCCAGATCCAAGTGCCGGAGGTTCGCCAGCAGGTTCCCCCAGCCGAGGAGCATGGGCGATGCTTTCTCGTTCCCCTGGGACGGCCTATTTCTTTATGCGTTCCCTCCGTTGCCGTTGCTGCCCCGGCTCATCAACCAGCTCAAGAGGTCCCGTTGCAGGATGATCCTCGTCGCACCGGCGTGGTCGAGACAGATCTGGTTCCCGGACCTTCTGGACTTGTCAGCGTCCACACCAGTCAAGCTGCCGACGGACGCGGATCTTCTCTCCAGAGACGGAGGCGCCATTCTTCATCACAACCCAGAGTCGCTGAACTTACAGGCCTGGCTCCTGCAGCACTAGACCAGGGCTTCCTCAACTCTCAAGTGCTACGGATATAAATGGAAGAGGTTCTCTGTCTAGTGCCGTGCACAGAAGATTAACCCTCTGCAGATTATGGCCCCTCAAGTACTGCCATACCTACTGTCATTGGCCAAGGCTGGACTAGCTCACGCTTCCATCAAAATACATCTGGCCGCCATCTCACGATACACCAGGACTACGGGACGGGCGTCCTTGTGGTCTCATCGGCTGGTGAAGGAATTCATGAGAGGATTGGTCCGATCATTCCCGCCGGTGAAGGCCCCTGCCCCGGCGTGGGAGCTCAACGTGGTGCTGACCAGGCTCATGGGGGGCCCCATTTGAGCCTATGCATTCGGCACCGTTGAAGTTTCTGTCGTGGAAGACAGCTTTTCTCGTGGCCATCACCTCCGCACGACGAGTGGGAGAGATCCATGCCCTATCGTGCAAGCCACCATACTCGACTTTTCACAACACGAGGGTGGTGCTGAGGACGCACCCCTCCTTCATGCCCAAGGTGCCGTCGGACTTCCACCTCAACGAACCCTTGGTGTTGCCAGTTTTCTTCCCATCGCCTTCGTCGCCGGCTGAGAGGACTCTGCACTCGCTGGACGTAGCTAGAGCGCTGACGTTCTACGTGGATCGCACGAAGAGTTTTCGGAAGGCATCACAGCTGTTTGTAAACCTTGGACCTGTGAATCAAGGGAAGGCTCTCTCGAAGGCTTCCATTTCCAGATGGTTCTCCGACTGCATCATGCACTGTCACCGGTTGGCAAACCGGCCGCTGCCCGGCCGTCCGAGAGCCCACTCGACCAGAGCGATCGCTGCTACCACGGTGTTACTTTCTGGTGTGCCCCTGCTCGACATCTGCAGGGCTGCGACGTGGAGGTCGACACACACCTTCATGAGATTCTACTGCGTCGATCGGGACTCCAGGGAGGAGTCCAGGGTCGGCCAAGCAGTGCTGCGCAACCTGTTCGCTTAAGGTGAGCCTGGTGAGGAGGTAAGAGATGCTTAATGTTGAGTGTTTTGGTATTGCTTAATGTTGAGCCTGTTGCCACCTCCCGTGGTTGTGCATGTGTATACTGCTATGTATTCTTATATTCATGAGCATGTGAATCCATGCCAGACCCCATGCTGGAGTAGAAACAAGTTACTTACCTGTAACTGTTGTTCTCCAGCATGGATCTGGCATGGATTCACATGCGAACCCTCCCGCCTACCCCTCTGCGCTCTTCACTTGGTCATACTGCCACTTTACGTGCTATCAAATCTGAGGATGGCTGCCAGAGGCGGGGCTTAGGGAGAGGGCAGTCCTTGGCTGGGGGCAGTATGACGCAGAGACCAGTGATTGGTTACTACTAGGAAAGACCGATCAGGAACGAAACTGATACTGATTTTTCCTATACCGAGGATTCCCGGCCTGACTGGGAATATTCATGAGCATGTGAATCCATGCCAGACCCATGCTGGAGAACAACAGTTACAGGTAAGTAACTTGTTCCTTCTCCCACTTCTGATGACCATCAATCCAGTGAAAAAGATAATGATCCAATATTACCTGTTCGATCAAATCTGATGTTGCTGAAGGATACATTGGTTCAAGGAGATACATCGTTACATGTGTGGTCCGGGAAAACTAGTTGGAAATGTGTCGAATTTAGAATCTGATCTAATGAATTTGTCTGTCTATTCGACCCACTCGCTACCTAATACTGATGTCATTCATCATAGTCTTCACCATGCTCAACAAGATAAACCTAGATACAAACAAACAATGTTTGTTAAATTTAATAAGGAGGATCAGATTTTTAAAACATGGACCAAAAATGTCTTGAGCTAACCACCGCCAATCAGATTATTGAATCTATTGGGTTCAAAAATCTTCTGCATGTTGAACCTAAATCAATTAAATCCTCCCAGGTTGATAACGTAAGAAGTCTGTCTCCACAGATGAATATTCAATCCCACACATATGGAAATGAGGCAAAAAGATGTGAAGATCTAGAGAAATTAGGTACTGCTTCTCCTCTAGATGATGAAACTCTAATAGCAACAATGATAGTCTACAAAGACCCGTTCCCAAATAGGAATACAATCTTAATATTGCACTCTATATCCTCTCTTCAGTTAATTGAATCAAATGATATAGACCGGATAAAATATCCAATTCCTTCGAATCAAGATATAGTTGAGATCGTAATTCCACCTAAGATGATAAAAAATCTAATATGGCTTGAGCGCTTTGCATTATATAGAATAGGACTTAAATTGGAAGTTAAAGCTCCACCACCTGTTCAGGAACAGAAAATGACAAATCACTTGACCTCAGCTAGTGGGTCAAATGAGAAAGACCCTCAATGCTGCTACAAATGTAATATAATTAACCCGAAATCGAGATGGTTATGGGTCTCCAAAGCGTGAGACTCTTCTGACCAGAGAGACAAATAGCATCTAACCCCAGAACCAACTCACTAATGCTCATTAATCTGTTCGAACACAAGAGGATTTAGCCACCTTCTTAGTAAACTACCCACGGCAGTTCACAATGCAGAATATAGTTCTATTTCAAGAAGTGTGGCTAACTTAAAATCCTATATGGATAGATCATCAAGTTTCATCTGTCCTAGCAATTAAACCAACTAAAGGTCGCCCAATGGCTGGCTTTTTAGTAGCTATTCGAATCGATTCCCAATTTAACCTCATTCCTTGGCTAACCCCGGATCCGGGAATCCAAGTAGTTAGAATCACGACTAACAATTGTTTTCATCCTTTATAGCCTGAGTCTGTGATTATTAACATATACTGGAACCCTTTGGCTTCAAATGAGGAGACTTTTATGTCCAAAGTTGAAACAATACTCGACTGTATAGCCCTAGATACCTGTATTAAAACAACAATAATTGCTGGTGACCTTAATATGAAATGTCTAGCTAACACTACAAAAAGTCTTGAGTGTAGAACATTGACGTGGCAGTCACTAATGAAGACCAGAGGAATGAAGATGCTCAATGGTTCATCAATCTACGATTCTCCTCCGGCTCCTACATGGTTGCGAGGTATTTCTAAGTCAGTCATTGACTATGTCTATATATCGGAAGATGCTAATAAACGGATAGCTAGTTTTGAAGTTATCCCATCAGCTGACAGTGATCGCAATCAGTTATTAACTAGATGGATACCTCACCAACTTAACAAATCACTCTGCTATTCACATGAAATTCAATCAAATAATAATATGAATAGACTTAAGTGGTTCCCGTCAAAGATAAAAAAGTTAGAAACTATGATCACTAAAAAACCTCATTCATCTACTTCAGTAGAAGGAGAACACTACTCCGATTATATTCAGTTAATAGCTCAGTCATAAATGAACACCTCGTATACGAAAACACACTATAAAACCAGATTTAATAGTGAAATTGTAGAAGCAAAAAAGAAATATCGAAAAAAGATACGCAAGCTCTCTAAACTGAATGATAACATTGAAAGAACAAACCTTAAAATAAAATATAGAAATTTGATAAGAGCTATTAAAAATAAAGTCAGTCAAGAGAATGCAGAAATTATGCTGAAAGCAGTAATGACAAAATCCACTAGAGAAATCTGGCAACTGATTAATGAGTCCCCAAATGAAATAAGTCCTCTGATCTAAATTCAATTGATGAAGTAAAATGGACTACTCATTTTTCTGAACTATTAAAAAGTTCCCC
The DNA here is from genome assembly GCF_040938575.1 of Ambystoma mexicanum. Classification (NCBI taxonomy): domain Eukaryota; kingdom Metazoa; phylum Chordata; class Amphibia; order Caudata; family Ambystomatidae; genus Ambystoma; species Ambystoma mexicanum. Next base: position 1,016,394,662 of record NC_090932.1, read on the forward strand.
AATGCACAAACAAACTACTTTAAATGAACCTCCAGATCTGAAACCTTTTATTTTTGACAAATTAGATATTGTGTAGATTATTAAAAAAAGTCAGTAACTCAAGGGCCCCCGGCCCTGATAATTTATGTAATGCAACTATTAAAGGCTATCCAGAACAATGGGCGCAACTTCTATTAATACTATTCAAGCAAATTATTGATTAAAAAATAATAACTCCCTCGTGGCAGAAGGCCATAGTGATTCCAATTTATAAAAAAAAAAAACTATTGCCTATTGCATTATTAGATGTACCGGGGAAAATTATGGCAAAATTAATACTTCGAGATTTTATAAAAATGGACAGTGGAAAACAATTGGTGAAATATCAGTCTGGTTTTTTACCAGGAACTGGCACTGTTCTAAATTTAATGATTTTAGCAGCGATTAAAACTCAAGCGATTTTAAAGAAACAACCAGTTTTTATTGCGCTAATCGATTAAACAAGCTTTCGACTCTGTTTCGAGAGATGTTCTATGGCTAAAACTTCAATCTTCCTCATGTCCTCCATATCTTATATATCTGATCCAACAATTCTATTCTAATAACTCTATTAGTGTTAAATTAACTACAGATGGCCTTTTAACTGATCCTATATCAGTTGATATGGGTTTGAAGCAAGGCTGTCCCTTTGCGTCATTTCTTTTTAATTTTTATATAAGTGATATTTTTGAAGATTTAATTAACACTCGTTCCTTTCCACCAAAACTACAAAACACACCAGTGCCATATTTAATCTATGCTGATGACTTAGTTCTATTAGATAGGACTCAAACAGGTTTACAAAGAAAATTGACAGCTTTAGGCACTTATGCCAATGCTAAGAACCTAAGAGTGAATTCCAACAAATTGAATATTCTAATCTTCCACCATAGTCTACCAAAAAATAGATAACGTTTCAATTGGTCTATTCTATTTCTCCCAATTGCCCAGAAGTTCCATTATACCTACTTAGGTGTAAATATCAATAACAGTCGATCTGATTACCCATATAAGGTGGAGATAATCAATAGGATGAAACTATTCGCTATCCAAGGTAAATGTCTTTTTTTTTAAAAAATGGGAGATTCTCACTTAAACCGGTTGTTTTGTTTTATAACCAAAAAGTGATACCGAAGATAATATACGGTAGTGAAGCAAAAGTACTTACTGAATCTCCGAAATGGGAATTCTTAGAGGGCATTTTTTGGAAATCAGTCCTACCATTACCACAATCTACGCCAATACAGATGATAAGCTATGAACTGGGCCTCATATCACTCAGAGCTATAGCAGCATGGTGTCTGTTAGCCACTTTTAGGAAATGTAAACTAGCGTAACTTGAAGCGAACAACCTATTTCCTGTGCTAAATATGCTCTTATTATCTTCTGAATCTGGCCCTTTTGGAGTTTTGGAAACAAACTTGTCTAGCAATAATGAACCAAACTGACACCTCAATAGAATTGTTACTTGACAACCTTGTAAGAGCTAAGGTAAAATTATATGCTTGGGATTGGAGAACTACGAGAGAAGAATGTATGAAATATTCTGTCTACAAATATGGTGCGTTTTTGATAAAAATCTGTTTACGAGCTCCTAGATTATTTAAAAATATTTCCTAGCAGAGACTATGCTGATAAAATTAGGAGAATGTGATTTAATTTATGTCTTACAAAAGTGAAGATTGCGTCGTATTCATCTGTTTCTAACCAAGATATTACATGTCGCTTCTGTCAAGTTGGATGTAACGAAACCTTGAAACATATTATTACTGAATGTCCAGGTCTATTATCTGAAAGAATATTTTATTTTCAAAGATTCTTCAAAAACAATATCTTCCTAACATAGGATGCTATGTGAATTGAGATATTTAATGCTTCTCGGGTTTCATTGAATATATCTACTATCCAATTTCTGACGAAACTTAATCTATTCAATATGATTAAGATAAGAGACGATAGATTGGTGGTTCTGTTGATTTAAGAATCTTATAAATATGACGATTATATGATAACTGTTAATGGAAAATTGAAACCCATAATTATTTACATAATGGAAAGAGGGATATATGAATTTTAACTATATGAAATGAAGAAATGATTCATACTAGTTCTTTTAGATATGTGTTTATGTATATACATTCTGAAAAAACTGAAAGCTGATGAAATGTTATTTATATTGATAAAGTTGTAAAAATCAACTAAAACAATAAAAAAAGTTTACAAAAAAAAAGATGAATAGTTGTGACCTAATCTAGTTAACAGACTGTACATCATTATAACTATAAGAGTCAATTTCCATCAACTTCCTCTTAATTTATTATATAAGTAGATGTTTGGTTGCCTGTGAAATGTAGATAATTCATTCTGTTTATCTTTATATATATTTCTCCAGCATGGGGTCTGGCATGGATTCACATGCTCCATGAATATTCCCCGTCGTCAGGCTGGGAATCCTCAGTAAAGAAAAAATCAGTTTCAGTTTTGTTTCTGAACTGTCTTTCTACTAGTAACCAATCACTGGTCTCTGGGTCATACTGCCCCCAGCCAATGACTGCCCTCTAGCTAAGCCCCTCCTCTGGCAGCCATCTTCAGATTTTTACTGCACATTGAGTGTTGGGAGTCCTTGTGCTATAGTTCTCGAGCTTTTACTGCGTTTTGAGATTTTTCAAAGAGTTTACTTTCTATTTTCGGCCAATCGAGCCTTATGCTCCACCGATTCGACTTCCGATCAACAGGGACCCGTTTCGGAATTTTCTATGCCCCTCAAGGGCAAATTTTCATCGAGATTTTGCTTCTTGGAGGATTCCGGAAGATCTTTTAGGCCTACGCGTGTGGACATGGCCCAGGACAAAGGAAACACAACGCATGGATCCAAGCTGTTCAGGAGCTGCCTTGGATCCGGATTACAGAATGTCTTCCAGGAAGATGAGCACTCTCGGTGCCTCTACTGCCTTCACGATGACAAATCGCATGTATAGAAGGACTGTGCATTTCGTAAGCTCATGTCCGAGCAGACAATGAGGGATCGTCGTACCCGACTCGCCAACTGGCTGGAAGGGAAAAACCCAGAAGAAGAAGTCCGAGCGGTCTTCTAAGACCTTTGAGGGTGCTCTGGCGACGGTGGCCCAAGAAAAGGCAAAGCAGTGCGTGTCCACGGGCACCGGGAGCGCCGATGGTTCAGGCTCCTTGGCTGCCAGGCAGGGCGCAATGTCACCGATGCCATCAACCATGAGACAACACTCTGGTTCGGTGAAGAGGAAGTCTGAGAACCAGGGTAAGCTTCGGGAGAAGCCCTGGTCGATCCCGACGGCGGCAGACGAGGGGGAGCGAGGCAGCAACCCTCCCCCCAAGGTGAAGGCCTCAGGCGCACCCAAAGTCACAAAGGCCCTGATTCACCCAGCTAAGGCCTTGATCAAAGGAGTCGTGGCGGCCCTGGCGAAGCCTGTAGAGGCTCCCCAGTGGAGACTACTTCCGGGCCTAGAGTTTCCCTGCCACCCCAGAGGGAATCCTCTTTTCAGCCTATTGATAAGACCCCGTGAAACTCCGCGGGGGGGTACGGTAGCCATAACGGACACAGATACCACCTCTGAAGATGAGCTGGCTGGCGTCGCAAAGATCCTGGACAAGAAGTTCGAGGAAGTCTGGTCCTACAGGAGGGATCCCCGACGAGGTGGACATAGAAAGCGACGGTGGAGCCGACGAGGAGCCGCAGACCGTGGAGGAGACGGAGGACCCTACTCCCCAGCCGTCGCTCCCGTCGCAACCGGTGCCTATGCCACAGGACAACTCGGGAGCAATCTTGATGGCTATCCAGGCCCTGTGTATGGAAATAAGTACAAGGTTGCCCTTAACCCCAGTAGACAATCCAGTGGCGCCTGGACTGTCTGGAAGCCCAACGAACAAGCAGAGGCAAATCCATCCTCCCCCTCCTTTCCAACCTTCACCTCCTTCCCCTCCACCGAGGGATGAGACGGGAATGGGACGGCGACGACGGGGACGTACGACGACGGTGGTGACGACGGGACGGATCTCCCATCACCTCCTGCCCGGGCCTCCCCTCCCGACGAAATTGGCTCTTTCCACGCCATGATTGCCAGGGCTTCGGAGCTCTTCCAACTTTGTCCTGAAGAACAGAAGGAGGGTTTCCTCTACCAGCGACAGGAGGCCAAGAGGAAGACCGTCCCCTCAGTACCGTTATTAGACGACATCTGGGACGGAGGACTGTCGCTACTCAAGAACCCACCCACGGCTCCTGCGAAAAGGGACCGGTATGAGAAGAAGTACCGGGTCCCAGATTTTGCCCCGATGTGCCTCAGAGCTAAGCCGTCCCTGGATTCGGTGGACTCCACAGCGGCCAAGAAGAAATCCGCAGGGGTGACGGGATCAACTTCCACTTCCCCACTGGACGGCGAGGGGAAGAAGCTGGACGCCATGGGGTGACGAGTCATCTCGTCGGCGGTGACAACCATAAAAGCGGCCAACGCCCTCGCGATCGTGTTGCGCGCTACGACAGGGAGCTGTGGTTCAAGATCGCTCCCCTCCTGGACTTCCTTCCAGACAAGAGGGCAGAAGCCCTTGAAATCCTGCAGGAAGGCGAGATGGCTTCGGACCATGCCCGCACGGTGGCCACAGACTTCGCCGACACTGGCTTTCGCAGAGATGGGCAACAGCGTTTTCCTTCGCCTGCGCTGTTTGCTTAAGGCCACCGATTTCCGTCAGGACGTGCAGACCAGGGTGCTGGACATGCCCTTCGACGGGAACAACCTGTTCGCAAAGGCAGTGGACGAGTCACTGCAGGCCATCAAGGCGGACACCGAGATGGCTCAGGTCTTGGGTTCTCTCCATCAACGACGGCCGCCCTTTCGGACCTCCGGAGGCAAGTCTCAAGGTGCCTCCAAAGGATTTGGTGGCGGTTCCTCGTTGTACCACCACGCGGCCCGTTCATCGTCGCAGGAGGCCTACAGAAGCCGCAGCAAGGCCGGAGGACGTCGTCGTCGCCAAGGAGGCCAAGGCCTTGGCGAAGCAGGATTGAACCGGCCGCGGCATCGGGCTCCCACCGAAGCACTCCAGTGGGAGGCTGGCTGGCAAAATTAGTCAGCGTGTGCGAGTCCATCTCCACTGGCCGTTGGGTGCTGGACGCACTGCCCCACGGGCACACTCTGGAATTCCAAAGAAAGTGTCCCCGTCTACCACCTGTGGCCAGTAAGGAAAACCACGTACCACAGCTACTTCTGGAGGTACGAGCAATGCTGAAAAAGGACGCAATAGAGCTCATCCTGAAGAGGCTCTGGGGTGTACAGAAATTCCGGATGGTCACCCTCCAGCACGTGCTGGGACAGCTGGAGGAAGGAGACTTCCTAACGTCGCTGGACTTGGAGGATGCCTACTTCCACATCCCCATTCTCAAAGGACATCGCAAATTCCTACGATTTGTGGTTCAAGGGTGACACTATCAGTTCAAGGCCCTTCTCTTCGGATTGAAGTCAGAGCCCAGGGTCTTCAAGTGCCTAGCAAAAGTGGCGGCGCGGTTGCGTCTGCAGGGGATCCACGTCTACCCCTACTTGGACGATTGGCTCATCCGAGCAAAGTCAAGGGAGCTCGCCGTCGATCACACAGCGAAGACCGTCCAACTGCTCACAGATCTGGGATTCTCGATCAACTTCGCAAAATCCCACTTGGTTCCGTCGCAAGACGCCCTGTTCCTGGCAGCCAGACTCGACACAGTGGCATAATTGGCTTCGCCGTCGGAGGAAAGGACGAAGGCCATCCTGGGCAAGGTACAACGGCTGTTGACCATGGACGTGGCCAGGGTGAGGTCCATCAAGTCCCTACTCAGCATGATGTCCTTGTGCATCTACCTTGGGCGCCTATGCAGGTTTCCTCGACGCCCGTTGGATGCAAGCGGCGGGCAGCTTCAAAGACAGGATCTCCCTCAATGCGACTTTCCACCAAGCGATCCGGTGGTGGGGCACCCGCGCACATCTAGCGGCGGGTATGGACTTCCAGACCCCGGCACATTAGGAAACGGTGATGACGGATGCCTCCCTGGAAGGATGGGGAGCACACACCGGAGATCTCCACGCAAGAGCCATTTGGCTCCCGGAGGAGAGGTCACTACACATCAACGTCCTGGAGCTCCGAGCTGTGTTCTGGGCCCTCAGGTCGTTCCTTCCGTCCCTCAAGGGCAAGTTGGTAAGGGTCTTCACCGACAACACCACCACGATGTTCTACATCAGGAAGCAGGGGGGTACCAGATCCCTAGCCCTATCCAAGGAAGCACAGGATCTGTGGCACTTGGCTGTTGCCCAAGGGATGTTCCTGGTGTCTTACCATCGCCAACTCACTCAGCAGGGAGCTGTGCTCGATCCTGCCGAAGTTCCCACTCGTGGCACAAGTGGATCTCCTATTCCGACGATGGGGCAATCCCCAGATCGACCTATTCACGACGGCGACGAACGCCAAGTGCCGGAGGTTCGCCAGAAGGTTTCCCCAGCCAGGGAGCCAGGGAGCATGGGTGATGCCTTCTCATTCCCCTGGGACGGCCTGTTCCTGTATGAGTTCCCCCCGTTGCCGTTGCTGCTGTGACTCAGTCAACTCAGACGGTCCCGGTGCAGGATGATCCCCATCGCACCGGCGTGGCCGAGGCAGATCTGGTTCCCGGACCTTCTGGGCATGCCAGCATCCCCCCGGTCAAACTACCGACGGACGCCGATCTTCTTGCCAGGGAAGGAGGCGCCATCCTCCATGACCCAGGATCGCTGAACCTGCAGGCCTGGCTCCTGCAGCACTAGAGTTCGGAGGGTATGATATCCTGGCGGACTGCAAGGAGGTGCTTGCAAAGGCCATGGCGTCCTCGACTCTCGTGTTATGGACACAAATGGAAGAGGTTCTCTGTCTGGTGCCGTGGACAGAAGATTAACCCTCTATGGATTAGATTACAGCCCCTCGAGTGCTGCTGTACTTGCTATCGCTGGCCAAGGCGGGGCTGGCACATGCCTCCATCAAGATCCATCTGGCGGCTATCTCCCGCTTCACCAGAACTCTGGGGCTGTCATCTCTATGGTCTCATCGCCTGGTGAAGGAGTTCATGAAGGGACTGTTCCGATCGTTCCCGCCGGTGAAGGCTCCGGTCCCGGCGTGGGAGCTCAACGTGGTGCTGACCAGGCTCATGGGGCCACCATTCGAGCCTCTGCATTTAGCACTGTTGAAGTTCCTGTCGTGGAAGACTGTGTTTCTTGTGGCCATCACCTCCGCATGACGAGTGCGAAAGATCCAAGCCCTCTCCTGTAAACCTCCATACCTGACATTCCACGAGACGAGGGTGGTGCTGAGGACACACCCCTCCTTCATGCCCAAGGTGCCGTCAGACTTCCATCTCTTGGTGTTACCTGTTTTCTTCCCGTCGCCTTCAACGCCGGCTGAGCGGACTTTGCACTCGCCAGATGTGGCTAGAGTGCTGAAGTTCTACGTGGACCGCACAAAGAGTCCGAAGAGTCTTCGGAAGACATCACAGCTGTTTGTAAACTTTGGACCTGTGAACCAAGGGAAGGCCCTCTTGAAGGCTTCCATTTCCAGACTGCTCTCAGGCTGCATCATGCACTGTTACCGGTTGCCAAACCGACCTTTGCCCGGCCGTCCGAAAGCCCATTCAACTAGAGTGATCGCTGCTACCACGGCGTTCTTGTCTGGTGTGCCCCTGCTGGACATCTGCAGGGCAGCTATGTGGAGGTCGACGCACACCTTCACGAGATTCTACTACGTCGACCGGGATTCCAGGGAGGAGTCCAGAGTCGGCCATGCAGTGCTGCGCAACCTGTTCGTTTGAAGGTGAGCCTGGTGAGGAGGTAAGAGATGCTTAATGTTGAGTTGTTGAAATGCTTAATGTTGAGCCTTGCCACCTCCCGTGGTTGTGCATGTGTATACTGCTATTTATTCTTGTATTCATGAGCATATGAATCCATGCCAGACCCCATGCTGGAGAAGGAACAAGTTACTTACCTGTAACTGTTGTTCTCCAGAATGGGTCTGGCATGGATTCACATGCATACCCTCCCTCCTACACCTCTGCTGCTCTTCTCTTGGTCCTACTGCCACTTTACATGCTCCCAAATCTGAAGATGGCTGCCAGAGGAGGGGCTTAGGTAGAGGGCAGTCATTGGCTGGGGGCAGTATGACCCAGCGACCAGTGATTGGTTACTAGTAGAAAGAGAGTTCAGAAACAAAAAAACTGATTTTTTCTTTACCGAGGATTCCCAGCCTGACAACAGGGAATATTCATGAGCATGTGAATCCATGCCAGACCCATGCTGGAGAACAACAGTTACAGGTAAGTAACTTGTTCTTATATTGAATTCTTTTAAATTGAAAGGTTGATAATGAAAAGTATTTCCACCATATCAATAAAATAATAATTCCTCCTTAGAGCCACTAAAATCACTGTCTTCTACGATCTGGTCTGTTAGAAAAGATTTCCCTTCGTTGCAATTTTCCCTCCATTTGTGAACACCCCAAAAGAACAAGTTACTTACCAACTGTAACCTTCTTTCAATTGGATGTCCCTCCCACGTATTCCTCATTTTAGATATATAGCCTTACCTTCAGCTTTTCTGCTTCAGAAAATGTTTCTCTCTCTCCACCAGAGGGCGCTCCACTCGAGGCTGCAGCGTCGATGTCCCTCAACGGTCTCCGTCGAGCGTGGACGTCATCTGCTGTATAACTGCCTTGAGCGCCCGTTAGCCTCAGTTCTGTTTTTTCGTATATTTTAGCCACTGTATTGTAGTTAATGGCATGCCTCTTTTCACCCAAGCCTTAAAAGAATTTAGAGTGTAAACCACGTAAACTGTACAGTGGGGTAGGCTGGGAGGGTCGATGAGGAATATGTGGGAGGAACATCCAATCAAAAGAAGGTTACAGTTGGTAAGTAACTTGTTCTTCGAATGGATTGTGTCCTCCCACGTATTCCTCATTTTAGGACTCCCAAAGCAGTTTTGTATTGGAGGTGGGAGTACAGAAATTTTAGTCCTGTACAGAATGAAGTACTGATTTAGCGAACAGACCTTGTGAAGAAGTCGAATCTAGAGCATAATGTTTTATAAAAGTATGCATGGAAGACCATGTGGCTGCTGCGCAAATATCTTGCACAGAGACACCCCTTTGAAGTGCTGTTGAAGTTGCCATGCCCCTGGTTGAATGAGCCCTCAGCCCATCTGGAGGATCTTTCCCACCCAATCTATAACATTCAGTTATAGCCAATATTATACATCTAGATAATGTTTGTTTGGTCACGGCTAGTCCCGATTTGCAGCCAGTGTATCCCACAAAAAGTTGGTCACACTGACTTAGTTTTGCCAATCTTGAAATATAGAAGCTAAGACCACTTCTAGGATCTAATCTATATAGCCGTTCCTCTTCCTTACTTGCGTGAGGAGGAGGGTAGAATGTAGGCAGTGTTATTTTTTTGTGACAGCTGAAAATCTGAGACTATTTTTGGCAAGAAAGAGGGTTTTACTCTAAGGACCACTTTATCTTCATAAAAGATGGTGTGAGGAGGCCCGCTAGAAAGTGCCTGCAACTTACTTACCCTGCGGTCTGATGTAATTGCCACAAGAAGTATTGTTTTAAAAGTAAGGAGCCTTAACGGACAAGAATGCAAAGGTTCAAATGGAATGCACGCAAGGAACTTTAGTACCAAGTTCAAGTCCCACACAGGAACTTGAAAAGGTATTGGAGGAAACCCATTATTTAGACCTTTTAAGAATTGTTATTAAAAGGTATCTTAAAGTAAGATTCTTCTTCTCGGGAGCGCTTATAAATGGATAGCGCTGCTAAATAACCTTTTACCGTGCCAAACTGGAGCCCCAGATTAGTGTAATAGAAAAGATAATATTGTGGGAATATTACACTGAAACGGGTCCACATTCTTATCTCTGCACCAGTTACTGAACTTAATTCCAACGACACTGATACAGAGATTTTGTTGCTGGCCTTCTGGACGAAAGCAAGATCTCCATGACGTCAGCCGGAAGGTCACAATCCTTATATCTCAACCTCTCAGAAGCCATGCGTGAAGGTTGAATGTGTTGACCTCTCAATGGAGAACGTGACCTTCCTCTTGCGAGAGAAGATCCTCTCTTTTTGGAAGGCTTATTGGAAGGCAGATGGACATATCCAGAAAGTCTGGGTACCACTTTCTCCTAGCCCAATCCGGGGCAATTGGGATTATGGTTTTCCTGAACTTTCTCAACCTCCCGATTACCTGAGGGATCACCAGGACTGGAGGAAACACATACAGAAGTGGAAACTCCCATTCCACTACAAATGTGTCCCCTAGAGCTCCTCTCGGGGGGGAAATTCCCTTGAGCAGTACAGTTTGCATTTCCTTTTGACACTGGTCGTTAGCAGAACCACTTGCAGGGTTCCCCAAAGGGCGAAGATCTCTTGAAGGACTACCTGAGCTATTTCCCACTCGTGGGAAACTGTGCTCTGCCTGCTCAGAGTGTCCGCTGCTGTGCTTTGCTCTACGGCTAGATGAACTGCCGACAGAGAGATCCCTTCTTGTATTGCCCAGAAGCAGAGCTGCATTGCTTCTCTGCACAGTGGTAGTGACCCTACTCCTCCTCTCTTGTTGAGGTAGTACATGGCCACTGTGTTGTCCGTCATTATCAGAACATTCTTTCCCCGTACAGAGGGCAGGAAGGCCTTCAGTGCTAGCCTGATTGCCCTCGGCTCCAATATGTTGATGTGTAGTTGGGACACCGTTGGAGACCAACGACCACTGATTGTCAACTCGTTGGTGTGAGCTCCCCACCCTGTGAGTGAGGCGTCTGTCACTACTGTTATCTCCGGCCATGGTTGCCAAAAAGATTCTCCATTGAGGATATGTTCCCTGCAAGCCCACCATTGTAGATCCTGTGCAACTCCTGACTGGAACTTGCAACAGATGTGACATTTCTCCAGAAACTTGGGACCATTGAGTCCTGAGGGCCCATTGAAGGGATCTCATCCTCAATCTGGCTTGTGGCACCAGAAAAATGCAGGATGCCATAAGGCCGAGCAACCTGAGAAAATCGAAGGCCGGTAGATACTGGGCATTCTGGAATTTTATTACCATCTGCAGAATGTGGTGATCTCACTCACTCTCACTTTCTCTCTCCGGGAGGCGAGGCTTTGTCCGAACAAGTATCCAGGACTGCTCCAATAAACTGGAGTTTCTGAGATGGTATCATGTTTGACTTTTTTAAATCCGAGAAAACCCTAGTTTGTGAAGGAAGTGGCAAGTTTTGGACAGATGTTCCTGGGCTTGTTCTGGAGAATGTGCCCTGATCATCCAATCGTCCAGGTAGGGGTAGACGTGAATCCCCCCCTCTCCCGAGACTCGCTGCCACCACCGCCATCAACTTGGTGAAAACTCTCGGGCGGAGGTCAACCCGAATGACAGAACTCGAAACTGATAGTGAGAATTGCCAATTGCGAACCTCAGGTTCTTTCTGTGCTTGAGATGTATTGGCACATGAAAGTAAGCATCCTGAAGGGCCAATGATACCAACCAGTCTTGGAGTTGGAGAGCCTGAAGGATCTGAGAAAGTGTGACCATCTTGAACTTGTCCTTCCTGAGGAACTTGTTCAAGCTTCTCAAGTCCAAGATGGCTCTCAGTCCTCTGTCCATCTTTGGTATGAAGAAATATGGGGAATACCAACCCTTGTTCCTCTACGCTACAGGTACATGTTCTATTGCACCTTTCTGTAGCAGGGTTAAGTCTTCCTGCAAAAGGAGAGGATCTGGATTTTTGACACAGTTGTATCCCGGTGGGTGATTCTGAGGTTCCTTTTGAAAAGGAAGGCAGTAACCTTGGGAAACTGTTTCCAGTGCCCAAGCATCTGAAGTAATGCCCCGCCATTCTTCCAGATGCTGCGAGATCCTGCCTCCCACTGAGGTCTTGTGGTTCAAAACCTCTGAGTGGTTTTGCGGCAGCTGCAACAGCGGCTGAAGGAACAGAAGCCACTGCTGGGGCAGTTCTAGCACCTTTTCCTCACCCCGAGGAAATTTCCTTTGCCCTCTCTGACTGGCCCGTCACCTTCCTTTCCCAAATGAGGAATAAAATCAAAACGGACGACCCCTCCAGGAAGATGAGCCTGTGTTGGGGCGTTGTTGAGGTTGTTTGGAGGTCTGCAGCTTCTACAAACTTTCATCTGCCTTGCTGCCAAACAACCTCGAGCTGTCAAATGGCATATTAAGAAGCCTGGATTGCACATCCGGTGCAAAACCTGACTTTCTTAGCCACGCAAATCTCTGTAGCACTGTACTAGATGCCATGGACCTACTGATACTGTCAGCTGTGTCCAAACCTGATTGAAGGTATTCCCCTGAAGCCTCCTTTCCATCCCTTACTAAAGATAGGAAGCCTTCACATTCCTCACCTTCTGGGATGTGTTCAGCTGCCGCTGACATGCAGTCCCACAGGGTATATGTAAATCTTGCTAGGGTGCAATTTACATTTGTGGATTTTAAAGAAATACTCCCTGACGTAAAGATCTTTCTGGACCATGCATCAACTTTTTTATCATCCCTATCCAGTGGAATTGTAGGGTATGCAGCATTTCTAGTAGAGGTAGCTGCTTGAACTACCAGACTTTCAGGGTGTTTACTTAAGTATTCGGGATCTGAGGGACAGGGTCTATATTTTGACACATACTTCTTATTTACTGCGGGAATAGTTTCTGGGTTTTCCCTTGCAGTGTTAACCTTCCTTTCATAAGGCTACATGAAAAGGAGGTATGGGGTCTTGCAGAGGTCCTCCTGAAAGGATGTCAGTCATGTCATCATCCTGATAGGTGAATTTCTACTCCATCCCATGAATTCAGTTACCCTGTTCATCAATTTTCTATAACTTGCATCCGCATGTTCAGCTGGGTCAGGCTTTTCAAATTCATATTCTGGAGATGTATCCAGACCACTTGCTGACTGCAAGCACTCATACAAGTCTTGCATCTTAGATTGAGGGTCAATTAACTCCTCAGGGACTTGTTTTGCACCGAATTTAACACCAGAAGGTGAAACCTTCTTCTACTGATGAATCCCCTTCATATATGGAGGACATGGTTCTAAAAAAAGTTCTGGATGAAACACCTTTTCGGGTGGCATAGACTTTAACACTGGTGTCCATTTTGCCAATGGAATGGCCGAAGACGTCGAAAAAAGCATTGATGGCGTTGATGTTGTAGGCATTATTTTCGATATTGTCGATGTAGTTTTCGACACCCTTGAAGGAATCGTCGACCCCGTCGAAGGAGTTGTCGAGTCCATCAACACCGTCAAAGGAGCTTTCGATCCGGTCTACTGTGCACTCGACATAACCTTTTCAGGTTGGGTCATCAACACCTTGTGCTCGACCGCCTTCGATAGAGGCTTTGATGAGGTATGAGAATCTGCTGCCATTTTCTTAAGTTCTGCCTCCGATTTATGCACCGGTAGGCTTTTTCTATGAGGTGTCTGGGAAGATTCCCTGGACGACACCCTCTATTTTCTTTTTTTGTCAGATTTTCTCATCTTAGATCTTCCCCTGTCACTTTTTTTGTGAGCAGGGACATGGTCTTTTTATTAGACTTTTTTGAGGGGGTCTGGGCTGCATTCTCAAAAATGTTTAACATAGATGTTCTGAAAGCTTCCCACTTTCTTGGGGAGTCATGTCTCGACGGAAATGTTATGACGTAGTCTGAGGGAGACCGGTGTTGTCTTTTCTTCACCTTTTTAGAGGAAGAAGAAGAGGACTTCCTGGATCTGCTCCTCGACCTAGATTTTTTATGATGTTTTGTTGAAGACTCAGCCGAGTCTTTTCTCCCTCTCGAAGAAAACATCGAGGATTCCTCCCCCACCGCCAGTTTACCTCTTCATTCTTTTAAGGCCTTATGGGTCATCGACTGACAGGAACCGCATTCATCTATACGGTGGTCTGAACCGAGGCACCAGAGGCAATTAGGGGATCAGTTAGTGACATCTTTCTCCCACATTTCTGGCATTTCTTGAATCCAGTCTTCGGTGTGGAAGGATTAGATGAAGAAGACATTCGTACGAACTGAAGCGCTGTTTTATCGATCCGAAGCGAAGCTAACGGAAAAACTGAACTGAGGCCAACGGGCGCGCTCGAAGCATTTATACAGCAGATGACGCCGATTCTCGACTGAGGCCGCCGTGGGACACTGACGCCGCAGCCTCGAGTGGAGCACCCTCTGGTGGAGAGAGAAAAATTTCCGAAGCAGCAAAGCTGAAGGTAAGGATATATATATATATCATCTAAGATGAGGAATACGTGGGAGGACACAATCCATTCGAATGTGTGCTTTTGTTTGGCTTACCTAACCTGACTTTTTCCAGTGCAGCACAGCCTGAAGCTGCACTCCTGACCTTTCGCTCATTTGTTATGGGGAAACTGACCCCTCCTTCAGGCTGTCAGTACTGGGAAACTGTTTCCCTTAGCCTTAGACTATGTTGCCATTTCTTGGTAACTTTTTATCTATGTGGCAAGTACCTTACAGCCCCGTCCATAGGGGTCCTTTTGCTTTATTGCCCTACCAACCCGCTAAGGATTTTTTGGTGTGTACACAAGTGTGCATAGGATGTACTGGTGGCAGCAGTTTGCTTTTAAGTATTTTTACTTCGTTTTCATGGGCAATTCTGCGTTTGGCCAAGACTGTGGCCAGAGTCGAAAATGGTGGTGCCACATTCTTTTTGCCTTCCCCCAGGTCGAAAGACTCAGGTATTCCTTATTTGGGTATGCAGCCTCCCGCAAAAACCACATCTTTCGTGGGCTTCTGCATGTCATGTGTGCTAGTGCCCAGGAAGATGGTTGGGAATGTCTGTTGCCAATCCACACTACTGGTGCCTGTATGTCTGGTAGCCATGAATGACTGGAACCATCGTGGGCCACGATTGTCCAACACCTGGCATGCATGCAAGAGAGCAGATCTTCTATTGAATATGAGATTTGAGCGCAAACCGAATCTTGGATAAGAGGGGCTCGGCATCCATTCCAGGTCGATCTACTGAGGTTCACACCGAACTTCATAAGGAGCCAAGTATCCTTAACAAGAAAGCAGACTCAAGGAATCACTGGTGACGTGCTAGGAAGGTTTGGCACCCTGAAACCACTGGTGCGCCTTCGGACCCCTGTTTCTTCATTGAACCAAGAAGGCCTGAAAGGGTGCTAAAGCCCCTTTGGAGTAGTGGGAGCAACTACTCTCGGCTTCTCCTACTTACCCTCTCAAAGAGACTCTTCAGAAGTGTTCCTGGGCCATCCAGTGAACTGTCCAGCTCGAACCCAGGGTATTGCACAGGAACGCCACCGTCCCGAGTCGAGTCTTTGGTAATCGCTAGCTTGTGGTGCCGGGCCCTCTCACGCCAAAACTCATTGTCTCCTCTGGGTCGCGATTTACAAGAGGGCACCATGCTGCAAGCATTTGCGGTCCCTGTGTCGCCCCAGTTCTTGCATACCGTGTCCTGAGACGTGCTGCACCAGAGCTTTCCTTCTTCCTTCGAGGGCTGAGAAAAAGCAAACGTCCCGCCACAAATGATCGTCCCATACCACACCTACTGAGAGCCGGAGTGTTCTGAAACTGCAGGATTAACACCTACAGGGGAAGTGGGCTAGACCTGCAAAGTTTGGTCTGAACTGTGTTGAGGGTCGGTGAGTACTTTCTAACTTACCAGTGGCCCCCTGACACATCCATTCATTTTTACGCACAAGTGTCCCTCAAAAGATACTCGCCTTGGCTGGGATAGCCTGCGCTCCCCAGCTATTCCCCAACACCGAAAGTCGCTCTGTCCACAAGGGTACACCCTCTTCTAGGAATAGAAACATATTCTTCATCGCCTCAATCCCCTTCCTGAGCAGCTACAGCCACTTGAAGAGAACTCAATTCCCGCTTTAAGCACGCTCCCGTGTTAATGCACATCAGTACTCCTCAATTCGTAGGGCTGGACTACATAAATTAGGGATTGTTGACAAAGGACTGCCCAAACTAATATATGTGCCGAACTAACCCCTTTCTGTTACAGGTTGTGGTTATTTTCCTCCCTCATGATTATTGGGCTATTCGCAGAATTGTATATATGTTGGCTAGTGAATGATCGTGTGTGGTATTGTTTCTTCATAACTGGTTTAATTGTGTTTTGATTTATAAAGGCCTATAATAAATGTATTTTTGATATAAATCTGTCTAAGAGTAATCTGTGGAGTTTTACTGTGTGCAACCATTGCGGGCTTCCGATCGCTCACCCCTCCTGAGACTTAGTCTTGACTGCCTGCCAATCTACCGTAGATTGGTCTGGTTTGTCTGGAAGGTTCCCCTGTTTCACTAAACTAGGGTGGCCTCCTAAACTTCTGCCCACCAGGTCAGAGTTTAGAACTCCATCTTGACAAATTGGTTGTAGCGGTGGGATAAGATCGGAGGTACCCAGTGTTACACACTGGTGAAATACCCAGGTTTTACACAGAAAACACAGTGACCTTAGTTTAAATCATCTGTAAGCCACCTGTCTCACTTATAACGTGGAAGCAATTTCAAACATAACTTTGAGTGCTTCCAAATCAGAAACTGTGAGAAAGATATTTTCTGAAAGAGGCTTGTCAGCCTCTGGAACAAAAGCTGAAATTATCCAAAAGATCATGGAATGCAGGAAAGCCAGATCTCAGCTGGTCCCTCCGATGACAGTGCAGAAGGTGCTGGGGCTGCTCCCAGTAACAGTGCTGACAGGACTGTTGCTGCCTTCATCGAGGTGATAGATGATCGGGATGATTTAGAGTCTCATGCTCCTTTTGCTGGCTCTGAGGCCGAGGCCATGCTGGAATTCAGAAAACAGCTGCTGTTTAAGCAGAAGGAGCTTGAATTCCGCAGGGATAAGTTAGAACTGGAGAAAACCGAGAAACGGTAGGACAGGGATCACCTGTTGGAGCTTGCTAGGGTACAAGGTGCCAATGGCTCCTCTAGAGGATCTGGTAATGGGTCCAGCTCTTCCTCTCATCCAAGGTTCCCTAAAGATCTGCTCAGTATGTATGAAGATAAGAATGACATCAGAGTGGTTAACTGCATTTGAGTATGCATGTGAAGTGTAAGAAGTTGTGGATGCTGATAAAATTGCATGGTTGCTCAGTCAACTACCCCATTCCGGCTTCAGTGCCATTATGGAAATGTCTAAAGCTGATAGAAAAGGCTTTGCGAACCCTGGTCTTAAAGTTTGGGAAGACTCCTGCCTAATACTTAAAAAGATTCAGGGATTACAAAAAGAAAGAAGGTAATACTTGGGTCTCATATGTAACTGATAACTAAAGACAACTTGTCTGGTGGAAGGTTACAAGGTCACCACCTTTTGAAGGTATGATTTGTTCAGTCATGCTTGAACATATTTTTCTTGTTCACCAGAGCTGAAGCAGCACTTAGCTGATTCTAAGGAGATAGATCCTAAGATGTTAGCAAGTGCAGCAGAGTTCTGGGTGTTACAGAGTGTCCCATAAGGACATGCCTGTTCCCAGTAAGCAGGAGGAGGGAAAAAGCACAAAGATGAGGAGGGTGGGGGACCTGATAAAACGTCCTCCCACAAGAGCCACAAAAAGCATAACGAGAGTAAGCCACGAGAATTTTCAGAATAGTGTGAGTCATCCTGCCAAGCATAGCTCTGGTTACAGTAAGTCTCCCTATGTCCCAAGACCCAGTGTGGCTTGTGGAGCAAGTAATCACGTAAAGGGGGACCCCAGATGGAAGGTCAAAACCTTGGTGGTCCACTCCGAGTCTGGCCTTCCCCCTCATACGAGGAGGAAGAAATTATCACAGGGACATCCTTCTGTTCAGAATCCTTCCCCAGCGAAATATAATCTAAAGTAGTTTTAGTATCCTGGGTTCCTGGGAGCCTATGGTCTCAGAGGCTTATGCTAGTATTCCGGATAATACCAAGCACTACTTGAAGGACAGTGTGCTGATCAATGGAGTAGACACTCCTGCCCTTAGAGATAGTGTGGCCAGAAGAACTGTGGTGGATTCCACATTGGTAAACCAAGAAGAGCTTGCCAGAGCTCTCTTGATGCCCACAAAGTTAGCTGATGGCCCCCCTCTCAAGTTGCAAAAAACAAGGGGGGTCCTGGGAGTCCCACTGCCAGACATCAGTCCCGGTTATGAGAGCCTTACCCAGATTCTTTAGCTCACTATCTTTCACAGAGGAGAAATATCCGAAAGTTATCAGTCTTTGTCCTGCCCTGGGGCAGTCCAGCACCGAAATGCTAGGCAATTCTAATCTGAACAAGAGTACCAACAGCAACCCCAGACACGTGTTTCGGCCTCAAGTTTCCAGTAATGCTTGTAAATCTAACCATCAATGGTACAGTAATAAGGATACCTATGAGGGGGAGCACATGGCGTCCAAAATAAACAAAGCCAAAGGGAAGCAACCGCTGATGGATATATTCGCGAAATCGCCACATGCAGGAGAGACAAAATCTCTTGAACGCAATAAGCCGGAGGAAAACACCTCAGTGAGAGACGACCGACAGATCCTAGAAGCAATTGCAGACCTGAAAGTGACATGGGAAACCAGGCTGTGATCTGTCATCGCAGACTTAAAAACATCACTGGAAAGTAAAATAGATGCAGTCAGCATAGACGTCAACCTATTGAGACAGGACGTGAGAGGCCTAGCTGAACACACAGGCAAACTAGAAGCAGAAGTGAAGACGAACACTAATAACTGTACCACCAGCGCTAAGGAGATCGCAATGCTCCAACAGCAATTGTGTAATCTGGAGAACAGAGCAGAGGAAGCAGGGGGAAGGACATGCAGGAACAATGTCCGTATCATTGGTCTGCCAGAGGGAACAGAGAGCCCAGACCCAATGAATTGCGTCAAATCTACTACTACAAGAGATCAGAGCGGGTTCGCTCCCACAGAGATTCACGGTCGAAAGAGCACACAGAGCCCAAACGAGGAAACCACCACCTGGAGCCCCCCCGCTAGACCGATCATTGCCAAGATTCAAAACTATAAAGACAGAGAAAATCCTGGAATACTTCCGCAAAGGAGGCACCATCAGCCGGGCGTCGGCAACCATAACAGCATACTTAACAACTGTTAAGCTATGTAGCAATCAAGAGACGGCTACGTGAGTCCGGCCTGAAATATATGCTGATGTACCAGGCCAGATTGAAAATGCTACATGGAAACAAGACTCTTTTCTTAGAATCTCCAGAGGACGCACCGAATTGGATGGACACACAGAATTGCCCAGCCACAGCAGATGACCAGACGGAAGGTGATGGGGATAAGTGAACTTGCGTTTCGTTTATAGTAACTACGTTATGTACAGGGCTCGATTTTATGAATAAGTGGGGGTAGAAAGAGTAAACTAGACGAGCTTCTGAAATATGGACTTTCACTAAGCAAGGGCTGGGGATACCGCACATGACTGAGATCCAAACTTTTGAGACTATATATTTAAAGGTAATGTGGGTTATCCAGGAAGCAAAATGAAGCAGTACTCAAGATATGAGTGGATAACATAATGTGGCAGTAATGCAGGAGCATGAAGGATACGTGTCCTCACCCCCAGTAGTTAGTTTAGTTAGGATATTAGTAGTGTAGTATCCCCCTACTGGGTTCTGAATATCGGCCGAGGAAACGGACTAGATGCGGGGTAGCCTGAGAGCCAGGGATGGAGCTCGGCAATTGTTGGAGGGGCTGGGAGGGATGGGGGTAAGGGTAGTTGGGAAGTGTAAAAGGAGAGAGGGAAGGGGAGTTGGGAATAATGGGAAGGGTAGAGCCTGCGAGCACAAGCCAGTACACAATAAGAGAAGGACAGGAGCAGTGTCGGGAGGAGTGGGGTATGGCTGATATGGGGGACTTGAAGATAGTGACCTGGAATGTGAGGGGGTTAAACAGTTATATCAAACGAAATAAGGTCATGATGTACTTAAGGAGGCAGGGAATAGACATTGCATTGCTAAAAGAAACCCACCTAACTAAGGATAAACTAGAACTGCTGAGGATGAAATGGAGTGGGACTACAATAGGCGCAACGTATTCGAGATATGCCAGAGGGGTCATCACATGGATAGCACCACAGGTCCCGTTCAAATTGTTACAGCAAGAGATAGATACAGATGGCCGAAAGGGTATTACTAAAGGGCCTGGTGGGGAATAAGGAGGTGAATATTATTAACATACATGCCCCGAATAATGACACTATGGTATATTTCAGGGACCTATATGCCAAGATCAGCTCATATATAGATGGAGCGGTCATAATGGGAGGGGATTTCAACTGCACAATGGACCCCAAACTTGACAGATCGTATGAGAAGGTAGCCCAGCCCCGTGGCAAAGGCCCTGGGAGCGCTTGTGAAGGATTTCCACATGATTGACGTGTGGAGGAGACTTCACCCACAACACAGGGAGTACTCGCATTACTCTGCTCCACACAACCTACATACCAGGCTGGAATACATATTTGCATTATTTATGTCTTCAATGACTGTGCTGGCTGCAGAGTACAAAGCAGCGGTCCTCTCGGACCACGCGCCATTGATGGTGACATGGCAGATCTCTCCTCCCAGGCCCAGAATTCCGACATGGAAGCTCAGGACCGAAGCGCTGAGAGACATAATATTCAGAAAGGACTTGAGGAAGGCTATAAAAGAATACTTCGTAAACAATACGGGGAGTGTGAAGTCAGCCGGCACACTGTGGGAAGTGTTCAAGGTGGTGGTGGGGGGAGGAGCGATCTTAAAATCTAAAGGATTACAGGGTGGTATAGTACAGGAACTGCAAGACACTGAAAAGGAAATAGGAGCTAAAATGCAAAGAGGGGAGAATTCCCTGGGGGAGGCAGAGGCCAAGGCCATACACCAACTACAAGAGAAATGCAGAACCCACTGGGGAAGACTAAGTAATTTAAATTATAGGAAATACATAGAAAGACAGCATGCGGAAGGCAATAAACCGGAAGACTGCTAGCCTGTTGTGTAAGATTGAGACCGCCAGACAGGCAATCAGAGAAATACACAGGGTGGATGGGTCGGTGGAAGATACACAAGAAGGGGTGAATAAATGCTTCCATGAATATTACCAAGAATTATACGCAAACAAGATTGAGGAAGAGGAAATTTACATATTTGGCACACTGGTGGAGATCAATTTACCTAAACTCTGAGAAACTGATGGGGAGAAATTAGAGGCCCCACTCACCGTAGAAAAACTGGAGCACGTGATCCAGACACTACCGACCAATAAGGCCCGGGGGCGGATGGTCTCCCAAGTGAGTTCTATAAAGCGTACAAGGCTGACTTGCTCCCGCCGATGTTGGCCATGCTGAACGAAGCGTTTGACAGGGGTAGGCTGCCAGAGACCCTGAGGAAAGCGAGAATTATCCCGCTCCTCAAGCCAGATAAAGCGGGCACGGACTGTGGGTCTTACAGACCTCTGTCAATGCTCAACCAAGATAGCAAGATACTCACTGCAGTGATGGCAAATAGACTGAAACCAATGATAAACAAACTTGTACATCATGACCAGACAGGGTATGTCCCACGTAGGTGTATTTCCGATAATCTCAGGAGACTACACCACGTTGTAGACTAGACGGAGAGGAGCCTCCAACGAATAGCAATAGTCTCAATAGACGTAGTAAAATCCTTTGACTCAGTCGAATGGCCGTGATTAATGGCAGTTCTGAAGGAGTGTAGGATTAGGATAGGGCCAGTATATCTGAAATCGGTACAATTGTTGTACAGTGAACCAGTAGCACGAGTCCGAACAGGACCGATCATCTCAGAATGTTGGACTCTAAGTAGAGGCACCAGGCAGGGGTGCCCCTGGTCCCCGATGCTTTTCATCTTGGCACTGGAGCCTCTGGCTGTATACCTAAAACAACAATACAGCGAAGTGGGAATCAGTACGAAAGGGGGACAACATCTGATATCACTATACGCAGATGACATGTTGCTATATCTGCAATACCCAGAGGAAAACCTGCAATATATTCTGGAGGTAAAGAAACGATATGCAATACTTTCCAGCATAACAATCAATCCTAAAAGGTCCACCATATTCCCTCTGGGAAGCTATGTAGGAATATTACAGCATGAGCTGCCAGTGCTACAGATAGGATGGACAACGGACACTTTTAGGTATCTGGGAGTAGATTTATATCACAAAGCCGAAAATGAACACAAACATAACACGGAAAAGGCGGTGGGTAAAATTGAACAAAGCTTAATATTCTGGGCCCGGTTACCTCTTACCATGATGGGAAGAGCAGCACTACTGAAAATGATAGTGCTGCCTAGGCTACTGCGCTACTTTGCGAATATACCATATATGATACCCAAGCAGTTCTTCACCAGGATGCAGAGCATATGCAGAGGGCTCATCTGGCCCAACTCCAGGAATAGGATAGCATTGTGGAAACTGCAGAACCCATATGATCAAGGGGGGGGATTAGGCTGCCGATTTTTGAGGTGTATTACCAGCCATAAGAGTGATTATGCTGTGTTTTTTCCATACTCACAGCACATCACTCTGAACACCGTCTCTTACATGGACTACCATACCTGTCATTGGTATTCTGCCTACTAGCATACTTAACACGGAACACACCCACTGCAGCCGGAAAGGTCAGTACACGGCGTGCAGTATTTTCAAACCTTAATGTGTGGCCTTTTCTTTGTTATTTGAGTGTGTGTGCTTAGAGTTCTGAAAAACAGTAAACCACAATGCTCAATCACTTGTGACTACAAACATAACCATAGACATCACTGTTTGGTTCCCGGATGTAGTATCTTACGCCATCTGAATTCGAATTTTTATGTATCTCTAATGTGCACAATGGATTGTTTTGAGTTTCCTCGACCTGTATAAGGAGACGCAGATACTTGGTGTGCTGTCTCCTAGCATCAGAGCGCATGGCAGTGCTTGGGGAGTGACCATGGTTTATCGTTTTGTTTTTTCATAGGTTCTCCTCTTGAACTTCCCTGCATTGGCGCTAAGAAACTGGGTAAAGTATGAACCCTGTGGCAGAAACACGGTGACTGAATATAGAGTATCACCATAGTATTCTTCCCCCTTGTTTTAGAAGACTGTCCTGATGAAAGTGGTTACACCCAAAATACCCCACTGAAACCCGTAGACAGCGGTTGTTACATAGTGGAGAATTAAAATACACTCTACCTTTAAAAGACATATAAAGGGTTGTTCATGGTATTGTGGCCTCACGTCCTGTGCTACCATTTAATACTCTGTTGGAAGGGTTAACGTGGGCTACATGTTTGTCTTCATTTGTAATTTGGCTCATCCCCACCAGGGAGTACTTGCTGTCAAAAACTTTGAACCACAGAAGTACAACAACACTGTTTCGAGTCTCCTTCTTAGATTTTAATTGTAGAGTTATCCTGGGAAGTCTCGACCTGTCTATGGGATAGTAAAGCATAGTGTACCCACAATAGACAGTCTGGACCTGTTATTTGTTTTCTCAGTCCTAGGTGTAAACTTTACTTTTATACCCTTTTGCCTATATTCCCCTGTGATGTTTAACAGTGACCTGGGACATACAGGAGTCTAACAACCTTTATGTTGTTATCGTTCTTCAAAAATGGATTCTCTGACTTCTTTTACTGTCCCCTTTTTTGTAAGCGGCACATCAGCGCTCCCTAAGGAAAGTTTTCCCTAATTTCAGGGACAGGACAGGGACAGGTAGTTATTTCCCATCTATCCTTCTGTCTTTAAAACCGACCCTCTATCTCCTTGGTCACTGTTCTGTAGCGCTATTGTCTTGCGTAAATGGGATTTTCCCACTGCTTATTTTTAACTACATACAGTTGTGTTGCCCTCCTCTTTCTTGTTACAGTATTACCTAGCTGGCCAGCTTCGTTATGTAGCACGATGGTTATCCGAAGACCCCACACCAGAGTCTAGATTACTGAGGGCGGAATGTACACCCTGTTTCCTAAATAAATGGATGTGGTTGGCAGAGCCCCCGAAGGGAAGGAGAGCGGCATTACTGGACCTGGGTGTTATGCTCACCTGATCTCTACGGAGGCGTTAGGAAACTATTGCTGCCCTCCCGGGGAAGAGGTCGCTCGGGTCAGACTTCGCCCTTTACGCTTATGTGGTGACTGGTGGTAATAAGTGATGCTGCTCGGGACTGCTCCTGCGTGGAGAATAGGGGGCGCGAGTATGCCAGCTTATGCACCTGATCCTCTTCCAGACCCCTTCTCCCAAACCGTGGGATGTGCGGTCCCTGGAAAGCTCACCTATTGATTAGTTTAGGCGAGCACTCCGTACTGCTGCTTCTGGCAGGGGCGCTCAGTGCTTTAAGTGGGGTAAGAAATTGAGGGGGGGCCCTCGTTTGGGGGCGTGGCTTTCATTGTGGGTGTGGCCTACAAGTCCACAAATCATAGTAAGGTGCGCAAACAAATATATAAATGTATGTGAGCATTTATATGTTTGTATGCATACTACTATGGTGTGTGTACTTTTCAAGCCATATTTTATAAACATAGCAATGTTACATATTTCTATGTTTATAAAAGGTGGCTTGAAAAGTGCACAAACCATAGTAAGTTATGCACACTTGTGTGCTTACCTTACTATGGTTTGTGTACTTTTCAAGCCACCTTTTATAAACATAGATATTTGTAACATGTTTCTATGTTTCTAAAAGATGGCTTGACACGTAAACAAATCAAGGCACCTTTTATAAAGCGTTGATGACGGACAAAACAAACCGCAAGGTGGCTTTGTCCGTCGACAAAGCTTTATAAAAGATGCCTTGAATTGTGCACGTTTCAAGCCGTCTTTTATAAACATAGAAATATTTCTACCTTTATTAAAGATGGCTTGAAACGTACACAGTTCAAGGCATCTTTTATAAAGCTTTGCCGACGGAGAAAGGCACCTCGGGCTCTGTGATCTATCTGCTATGAGCAGATAGATCACTGAGCCCGAGGCACCTTTCACCCTCTGCGAACCCGCGGGCTCCTTGATTTAATCTGCATATTAGATCATGGAGCCCACGGGGTCAGTGACCTGGGGAGGGGAAAACAAAGGGACAGTAACTTCCTCTGATGACCCTGATGAGGGGTCATCAGAGGGAGTTACACTAACTGAGAGAAGTGCCGCCAGCCTCAGCGTCGCTGTGGCTGGCTGGCACTTCTGTCAGCTTGGCCGACATAATGACGGGCGCATCTCCCGTCGCGGCTGCGAGCCGCGGCGGGATAATGCATCCCGCCAATGTTGTGTGGGACGGGGGGCCCCGGCTCAGCCCCACTTTCTGGAGACTGCCAGGGCCCGGCCCCGGCAGGCCCCGGCCCACTTAAAGCACTGGGGGCGCTTGTTGTAACGCTCACCTGACTCCCACGGAGGCGCTTGCCTGGTTTGCGCTGCTGTGACCTATTCTAAGGTGATGCGCAGGGTTCGGAAGACGGACTGGACCGGGCCCCCAAATCTGGCTTGTCTGGCTCGCAGAAGTATCCTTCTGTAGGCGAAAATAGGGGATTAACTGTCTGCGGGGTAATGCAATCGGCCTCTAACTTTCCCCTCTCACCCTCCTCGAAACTCTTCTGTGATTACTCGTAGCGTCTCACCTTAGGGTCTGGAAGGACGAGCTCTCCATCCTGCTTCTGATGCAGGGGCGTGTTGGTATCCAGTTACTTCACTGGATTTTCGGATTGGTGAGAACCAAACTTGCTTGGCTTCCAGGTAAGTTTTTTGATAAGAGGTTCCCCTTGTGTCCATGCATTAATGTACTAATGCTAGTGTCTTTTTTCCCCATAGGGGCCGGGGTACGGAATGCCGGGGAACAGGCACCGACCCGAGATGAGAGGTGAAATCCTTGTAGAAATCAGGTAAGTCTTTAATGAGCGTTTTTTGGTAATGTCTTTTCATTCGCTCATTAACGCTGATGTCTCTTTTTCCCCTTAGGGGCCGGGGTCCGGATATGCCAGGATGAGGCGCGGACCCGAAATGGAGAGGGAATGAATCAGCAGGTAAGTCTTAACATGGAGATTTAGCTTTCCTTATTCCCTTCTCTCTCTCACCTTTTGTTCTGGTCTTTTTCTCCCTAGGCGCTGGGGCGTGACTGCGAATCCGGATGATCGCTGCTGAACATGGAGGCGCCCTGTAAAGGTGAGTGGAATGCGGCGCTGCAGCGATCGACGCGATGAACTTTTAAATAAAAGTCTTCCTTTTCAGGATTGTCGGCGAGATGTCTCTGGGATGCGGTTTTAGCAGGTAAGGACCTTTCCTTCTTCTGTTCTCTTCTTCTCTTCCTTTGCAGGTGATTCAGGATGCTGGCAGGCGTGGCAGAAGTCAGGATGCAGGAGCAGACACGGTGAGCGTCCAGCTGCTAGATGCAGAACAACGCGAAGCACGTGTGGCTGTTCGGGAGGGGTTTAAATAGCCTTGGAAGAAGTTCTAGGTATGTATCCTTCCTCCAATCAGGTATGTATCCTTCCCCGACCACACCTGGATGGTAAATTAGTCCCACAGGTAAAGTAGTTCCTTTCAGGCCTCAAGGAGGCCGGGATCCTGCAGCATGGTCTGCATCAGGTAAGTGCACCCAAGCACTCCCATAATGAGCCTGGCGCCTATGGCGCCAGGACCCTGTCCAAAGGGCCCCTATATGGGGTTGCTGGGTCCTTCCTTGGGGACTGGATGTCCGCTTTCGGGGACGCAGGGCTTGAACCGGCTCCCCGGAAGCGGGCATCATGACACTTGTATGATCTGGACCGAGTTCCTTCACTGGTCCCTTGCACGTGGTAGTCCAGTCCTGCTGCGACTAAGCCACTTTACTTCAGGTAAGTGTTCCAGTTTGCCTTTGTCTTTCCTCGTCTGTTTTTGTTGTACTGTAGAGTTTGTTGTCTTGTATTGCTGTCCGTTCCACTTTTGATGTTTGCTCTTTTGCTTACTTCCCTTGCAGGTGATGTTGCTGGCCCGGCAGAAGCTGTCATAATCACTGCTTCCAAGGAGCCAGGACCAGCCCAACGTAATTTGGGAACCTCCTCAGAAGAGATCGCCGCCAGTGAAACATCAGGCCGAGGATAACAAGTGGTAAAACATCCTGGAAACTGAACCGTCTTTGCTCGCCAGTTGATCTGAGGATTGTGCTTCTCTAACCAAGGCATTCCCAGAATGATCTGGAACTGAGGGGCCTTGATCACATCGAACACGATTTTCTCCCGGTGTCCATCTTGGCTCACTAGCGTCACTTCTTGGGTGGCGTGCGTTACTGGTCCGGAGGCCATCTCCGTGCCATCCACTGTAGTAATGACATCTTTTACTGCCTTAGGGACAAGGGGTAGATTCATCCTTGATGCCATTTCACGGTCCACATAATTGCCGATTGCTCCGCTGTCGATGTAAGCTTCAATTGCATGCATACGATCCGGATGTGCAGGACTAATGAGGACCATGGGCACCACGAAGTGCGAGGTCACGGGACAGATCTTAACGCTCGGCAAGAGGACCTCTACACTTGCCGGGCTAGGTCGTTTCCCTGCTCAGAATTTGAGGTACTGGAATCTGCAGCTCCTACAGCCTTCTTAGCTGGTTTCACTGGACAGTCTCGAAGAAAGTGCTCCGAGTTCCCGCAATAGAGGCATAATTGCAGCTGTCTTCTTTCCCGCTCCTTTTGGGTTAAAGGACCTTTCATCCCCCCTATTTGCATGGGTTCCACAGTGTCAGCTCCCTTAGTAGAAGTCTGTGGTTTAGAAAACACTCGGGTATCAAATTTAGAACGATCAGCCTTCCTGTTCTGTAATCTGTGGTCCAATTGGACGACTAAGTCAATATAGTCTGAACATTCTTGTGGAGGGTTCACAACTTGAGCTAACACATCCTTGAGCTCTCCACGCAGGCCTCTGTAGAAAAGCGTAATTCTCTTATCCTCGGGCCATTGAGTTTCCACTATGAGTCTGTTGAATGAGGCTATATAGGTCAAGAGGTCTTGATTACCCCGTCGTAATGAAAGAAGTTCATTGTCCAAGGCCTGCCCTTGTGCATGTCTTGCAAACAGTTTCTCCATGCTGGACTGGAAGGCCTGGAAATCATGTAAAACCGGATCATCCTGGGTGACTAAAGGGATCGACCAATCTGCGGCGCTGCCACTGAGATAAGAAAGCACGAAAGCCACTTTGGTCTGGTCTGTTGGGAATGCAGCTGGTCGACATAAGAAATGTAAGCGGCACTGGTTGAGGAACACTGCAAATTTCTTTGGGTCACCAGAAAAACGTTCGGGCGGAGCCAAGGGCACATTACCAGGTAGATTGATTTGCACTGGATTTACAGATGATGCAGAAGGATAGCTTCCTCCTGGAGTGGGCAGGGGTGTCTGTCCTGCCTGCGTTTGTAGCAATTGCCTAGCGAGGTCCTCTGTTCGCTCCTTGGAAACTATCAGTTCTCTTCTTAGAGAGCTTGTTTCCTGACGAGCTGCATGTACTTCTGCTCTTAATTCCCCGAGCAACTGGGCTAAGTGATCAGTGTCTGAGGTTTCCATTGCGCCTGGGTAGGAGTTTTGCGGTGGGCTTCGCGTTCTGTAACGCTCACCTGATTCCCACAGAGGCGCTGATCTTGGCAGGAAGGTGTCTGACTCGAAAGGTGATGTGCAGAACCCGATGGGCTTCGGGGGTCGAACCTCTTCGCACTGTGTGTCGAACTCGTAGGGTGAGGTTTCTTAGATAGGTGAATGCTGGGCTCTCCATCTGCGTCGGGCGCAGGGCGCTGTTGCCAGTTCCTTCACTGGTGAAACATAGGCCTCTTGGACTCAGAAGACCATTACCGTCGTTAACTGCACGAGCGGTGAGTTTCCAGACACCTTTTTAGTCTTTATAGTCTTTAGGTGCAAGGCACGTTAACATTGAACAGGACTTCGTATAATGCTTTTCTCCCTTTTGTCTTGCAGGACTCTTGAGGAAGATGGAGTGAAGCGCCTGGAAATGCGTGAGTAAATGCAAGCGCTCTAACTGTCTTTTCCCTTGCAGCGTAGTTCGTGCCGAAGAGACGCCGGAGTATTGCAGGCGTTCTATTGCGAAGAGCGGGATGGGCGTAATTAAATACCTGTCTAATGTCTCTTCTTTTGTCTTTCAGAAGTTGGGTTGCAGCGCCGGAGTCCGCGGAATGTCCGTAAGTAGATACAATGCTTTTATCTCCGCAGGCGGCGATGCAGTGTGAAGAAATCCAGAATTCACAGAGTGCCGGTGAGTAGTGCCAATGTTTTTATCTTTGCAGGCGGAGGTGCAGCGTGCCGAAAATGACCGTAGCCGATGGATCAGGTGAGTAGCACTGTGAGTTAAGGCTGCCTTGCTAACCTGCTGTTTCTTGTCTCTGCAGGTGCTGCTCTCGACTGGATGCGGGAATGGTGAGTATGCTTCTTGCAGATTCAGGATGCAGGAATGGTGAGTATGATTCTTGCAGATTCAGGATCGTAAGAAGAAAGGCTGGAACAGACTCGGTGAGCGTTCTGCTGCAGATGCAGAATAACGCGAAGCACGTTTCGTCTATCGGGTGTGGTTTAAATAGCCTTGGAGTGATGAGGCGTCTTCCTCCACGGCCCAGCCTAGGTAAGAAAAGAGTTCCAGTTCCAGAAGCTTTCCAGTGCTGAATCCAGGGAGTGGAGCTTGCCCCACCCAGGTAAGGAAGTAGTTCCTGTTCACAGAGGACTTCTAATAGGCTGGTAAGTAAGCAGCATGGTCTGCTGCAGGTAAGTCCACCCAAGCATCTGCACACATATTATGAGCCCGGCGCTTCCAGTGCCGGGACCGATGATTCTGATGAGCCTGGTGCCACCGGCGCCAGGACAAGGTCCAAAAGGTTCCCGTGGGGACCGGCTGGTGCCTAGGATTAGGGTTAGGGGCCTGCTTCCAAGGACGTTGGGCTGGTCCTGGCTCCTTGGAAGCAGTGATCATGACAGTACCCCCCCCTCAAGGCCCCTCCTAAGCGTGTCTTCTCCGGGGGTTTTGGCTTGTCGGGATGATTCAGATGGAATCTCTTGACCAGACGAGGTGCGTGGACATATTCTGAGGGTTCCCAAGACCTTTCCTGGGGCCGTATCCTTTCCAATCAACCAGATAATATAACTTAGATTTGGAGATCTTGGAGTCTAGAATGTTCTTTACTTCAAATTTGAGTTCTCCGTCTACCAAAACAGGTTCTGGGAGTTCAGTCAATCGGGTTTCTGGTTGTACTGGTTTTAATAAGGAGACATGGAATACTGGATGTATTTTCATATGCGCAGGTAATTCCAATTTGACCGCCACCGGATTAACTATGGTAGAGATGGGGTAAGGTCCAAGGTATCTCGGGTTGAATGTGCGGGGTCCTTTTAGAGGCAGGTGCTTAGTGGATAACCAGACCTGATCTCCTACTGCGTAGTGAGGGGCCTCTTTACGGTGTCGATCTGCTCCCTTTTTGACTTGAGCTTTAGCTCTTTGCAGATGGGCAGTGGCTTCTTTAAAAGCACGGGTAATCTCAGAGTGCAAATAATCCACGGCAGGTGTTTCGAATTCTTGGGGAGGATCCAGATTAGAGGATCTAGGATGATGTCCATATAATAGGAAGAAGGGAGTCTTCCCGGTTCCAGAATGAGTCGAATTGTTGTAAGCGTATTCAACGATCCAAAGAATATCCTTCCAAGGGTTTTCAGTTTGTTGGAGCATGCAACGCAGATATTACTCTAGAGTCTGATTTGTCCTCTCGGTTTGTCCGTCAGTTTGGGGTTGGTGACTGGTTGAAAGTCTTACATCAATTTGGGCTAGACGACAGCAACTTCGCCAAAAGTGGGAGATGAATTGACTTCCCCTATCGGAGATTAAAACCGAGGGAAAACCGTGTAACCGAACAATGTTTTCTAAGAATTCTCGGGCCAATACCGAAGCCGAAGGTAGGCCCTTCAGGGGAATGAAGTGAGCCATCTTGGAGAATAGATCCACGACTACTAAAATGGTATTATACCCTGAGCATGGAGGTAAGTCCGTGATGAAATCCATGGACAGGGTATGCCATGGACAGGGAGGAATATCCAGAGGGTGTAAAAGGCCGGCTGGTTTCTCCCTCTGACTTTTATTCTGGGCACACACACCGCAGGAGATTACAAAGTCTCTAATATCCTTCTTCCCTGATGGCCACCAGAAATGTCTCTTGATCTTTTCCATGGTTTTGGTAATGCCAGGGTGACCCTCCATTAGAGAGTCGTGATAACCGGAGATTACTTGTTTTTGTATTTTCTCACAGGGCAAGTACAATCGCCTTTGGAAATATGGTAGGTCTTGATCCACTGAGAATTCTTTTCCCTTTAATTGCCAGTCCTGCAAATCGGCCGGAGTTAGGAGTGACTTGACTGTAGTCTTGATGTCTTCAAAGGATTGAGCGCTGACCAACCCCAAAATCCTTTGTTCTGGGATTATGGGTATTGGTTCCGGATTGGTCAAATGTTCATCTACTCCCAAAAGGCTACTGGATGTAATTGGTGCGTGACCGGATCTCTTTGTGATAACACTGCCCCCATAGCAAGACTAGAAGCATCCGTTTCCACGATGTAGGGGAGTTCTGGGCGAGGATGTTTTAGAACAGGTGCAGAAATGAATTTAGCTTTTAAGTCTTGAAAAGCTTGTTCTGCTTCTGAAGACCACTCAAAACGTTTGTTCTTTTTCAACAGAGCGGTGATGGGCTGGACTATCCGAGAAAATTCAGGAATGAATCTGCGGTAAAAGTTAGCGAATCCTAACATGCTTTGAACTCCTTTTACAGAGGTTGGTGATGGCCACTTGATGATTGCGTCGACCTTCTTTGAATCCATATGGACTCCGTTAGGTGACAATATGAATCCCAGGAACTCGACTTCCATTACGTTGAAAACGCATTTCTCAAGCTTAGCAAAAAGATTATGTTGACGCAATCTCTCGATAACCTTTTTAACGTGTCTCTGATGTTCTTCTTCAGATGATGAATAGACAAGGATGTCGTCAATGTAGACAACAACACACACACACCAACTACATCCTGTTGCCTTTTGGTCCCGCAAGTTTTCGCCTCCCGAGATCAACTATTCAATTACAGACAAGGAACTTTTGGCCATCAGATCGGCTTTTAAAGCCTGGCGGCATTATCTTCTAGGAGCCAGACACACAGTCACCGTAATGACTGACCACCGCAATTTACAATATCTA
Source organism: Ambystoma mexicanum (assembly GCF_040938575.1). Classification (NCBI taxonomy): domain Eukaryota; kingdom Metazoa; phylum Chordata; class Amphibia; order Caudata; family Ambystomatidae; genus Ambystoma; species Ambystoma mexicanum. Next base: position 1,016,426,873 of record NC_090932.1, read on the forward strand.
AAGACATCCAAAGCTCAGTCTTCCAGACAGCTTCGCTGGGCTCTGTTTCTAGCAGAATTTGACTTTATAATTACTTATCGACCAGGCAGTAAGAACGGAAAAGCGGATGCCCTCTCCCGGATGGGAGTAGATGAACATTTGATCAATCCAGATCCAATACCCATAATCCCAGAACAAAGGATTTTGGGTTTGGTCAGCACTCAATCTTTTGAAGACATCAAGACCACGGTTAAATCACTCCTAACTCCGGCCGATTTGCAGGACTGGCAATTAAAGGGAAAAGAATTCTCAGTAGATCAAGACCTACCATATTTCCGAGGACGATTCCACTTGCCCTGTGAGAAACTACAAGAACAAGTAATCTCCTGTTATCACGATTCACTAATGGAGGGGCACCGGGGCATTACCAAAACCATGGAAAAGATTAAAAGACATTTCTGGTGGCCATCGTGGAAAAAGGATATTAGAGACTTTGTGGTCTCCTGCGGTGTGTGCGCCCAGAATAAAAGTCAAAAGCAGAAACCAGCCGGCCTATTACAGCCACTTGACATCCCTCCCTGTCCATGGCATACCCTGTCCTTGGATTTTATCACTGACTTACCTCCATGCTTGGGGTATACTACCATCTTAGTAGTTGTGGATCTATTCTCCAAGATGGCTCACTTCATACCCCTGAAGGGTCTACCTTCAGCCTCAGTATTGGCCCGAGAATTCTTGGCAAACATCGTTCGCTTGCACGGTTTTCCTTCGGTTTTAGTCTCCGATAGGGGAAGTCAATTCATCTCCCACTTCTGGCGCAGTTGCTGTCGTCTAGCCCAAGTTGATGTAAGACTTTCGACCAGTCACCATCCCCAAACTGACGGACAAACCGAAAGGACAAATCAGACACTAGAACAATACCTACGTTGCATGCTCCAACAAACAGAAAACCCCTGGAAGGACATTCTTTGGATCGCAGAATACGCTTACAACAATTCGACTCATTCTGGAACCGGGAAGACTCCTTTTTTCCTATTATACGGACACCATCCTAGAACCTCCAACCTGTATCCTCCCCAAGAAATTGAAGCACCTGCTGTGGATCACTTGCATTCGGAGATCACCTGTGCTTTTAAAGAAGCCACTGCCCATCTGCAAAGAGCTAAAGCTCAATTCAAAAAGGCAGCCGATCGGCACCGTAAAGAGGCCCCTCACTACGCTGTAGGAGATCAGGTCTGGTTATCCACTAAGCACCTGCCTTTAAAAGGACCCCGCACCTTCATCCCGAGATACCTTGGACCCTACCTCATATCTGCCATAATTAATCCGGTGGCTGTCAAATTGGAATTACCTACGCATATGAAAATACACCCAGTATTCCATGTCTCCTTATTAAAACCAGTACAACCAGAAACCCGATTGACTGAACTCCCAGAACCCGTTTTGGTAGACGGAGAACTCGAATTCGAAGTAAAGAACATCCTAGACTCCAAAATCTCCAGATCTAAATTATACTATCTGGTTGATTGGAAAGGATACGGTCCCCAGGAAAGGTCTTGGGAACCCTCAGAACATGTCCACGCACCTCGCCTGGTCAAGAGATTCCATCTGAATCACCCCGACAAGCCAAAGCCCCGGAGAAGACACGCTTAGGAGGGGCCTTGAGGGGGGGTACTGTCATGATCACTGCTTCCAAGGAGCCAGGACCAGCGCAACGTCCTTGGAAGCAGGCCCCTAACCCTAATCCTAGGCACGAGCCGGTCCCCACAGGGACCTTTTGGACCTTGTCCTGGCGCCGGTGGCACCAGGCTCATCATCATCGGTCCCGGCACTGGAAGCGCCGGGCTCATCATTGGTGTGAAAGTGCTTGGGTGGACTTACCTGCGGCAGACCATGCTGCTCACTTACCAGCCTCTTAGAAGCCCTCTGTGAACAGGGACTACTTTCTTACCTGGGTGGGGCAGCTCCACTCCCTGGATACAGCACTGGAACTCTTCTGGAAGCAGGAACTCTTTTCTTACCTAGGCGGGGCCGTGGAAGAAGACGCCTCATCACTCCAAGGCTATTTAAACCACACCCGATTGATGAAACGTGCTTCGCGTTATTCTGCATCTGCAGCAGAACGCTCACTGAGTCTGTACCAGCCTTTCTTCTTTTTGATCCTGAACCTGCAAGAATTACTTACCATTCCTGTACCCGACCAACATCAGCACCTGCAAAAGACCAGAAACAACAGGTTAGCAAGACGAACTTTACATGCAGTGCTTACTCACCTGATCCATCGGCAGCGGCCGTGTCTCACGCTGCACCTTCGCCTGCAAAGACAACAGCATTGTTACACTTACCGGCACGCGGCGAATTCCGGATTTCTTCATTCTGCATCGTCGCCTGTAAAGACAAAGAAAAAGACATTAAGCAGGTACTTACTCACGCCCATCACGCTCGTCGCAATCAAACGCCTGCTAATACTCCGGCCTCTCTTAAACACGAACTAATCTGCAAGGAAAGAGACAGTTAGAGCGCTTGCCATACTTACGAATCTCCAGGCGCTTCACTGCCACGCATTAAAAGACTATAAAGACAAAAGGTGTCCAGAAACTTACCGGTCGTGCAGACAACGACGGTAACCATCCTCTGAAGTCAAGAGGCCAATGTTTCACCAGTGAAGGAACTGGCAACGGCACCCTGCACTAGACGCAGATGGAGAGCCCAGCATTCACCTATCTAAGGTGAGCACGTTGACCTGGGAGGGGGGCTCTACAGACAAGCTGGGAAGAGAGAGAGAGAGAGATAGGGACATTCAACAACCCAGACCTTTAATCCCCATATTCTTTCACCTGCAGAAACCTCACCCTTCGAGTTCGACACACAGTGCGAAGAGGTTCGACCCCAGAAGCCAGTCGAGTCCTGCACATCACTTTTCGAGTCACAGATACCTTCCTGCCAAGACCCGCGCCTTCGTGGGAATCAGGTGAGCGTTACAGCATCGCCGCCTGCGGAGATAAAAGCATTGTATCTACTTACGGACATTCCGCGGACTCCGGCGCTGCAACCCAACTTCTGAAAGACAAAAGAAGAGACATTAGACAGGTATTTACTTACGCCCATCGCGCTCTTCGCAATAGAATGCCTGCAATACTCTGGCGTGTCTTCGGCACGAACTACGCTGCAAGGGAAAAGACAGTTAGAGCGCTTGCATTTACTCACGCATTTCCAGGCGCTTCACTCCATCTTCCTCAAGAGTCCTGCAAGACAAAAGGGAGAAAAGCATTATACGAAGTCCTGTTCAATGTTAACGTGCCTTGCACCTAAAGACTATAAAGACTAAAAAGGTGTCTGGAAACTCACCGCTCATGCAGTTAACGACGGTAATGGTCTTCTGAGTCCAAGAGGCCTATGTTTCACCAGTGAAGGAACTGGCAACAGCGCCCTGCACTAGACGCAGATGGAGAGCCCAGCATTCACCTATCTAAGGTGAGCACGTTGACCTGGGGGTTCTACGGAGAGGGAGAGAGAGGAATAGGGACATTGAACAACCCAGACCATTAACCCCCCCCATATTCTTTCACCTGCAGAAACCTCACCCTACGAGTTCGACACACAGTGCAAAGAGGTTCGACCCCAGAAGCCCATCGGGTTCTGCACATCACCTTTCGAGTCACAGACACCTTCCTGCCAAGATCAGCGCCTCCGTGGGATTCAGGTGAGCGTTAAAGAACGCGAAGCCCACCGCAAAACTCCTACCCAGGCGCAATGGAAACCTCAGACACTGATCACTTAGCCCAGTTGCTCGGGGAATTAAGAGCAGAGGTACATGCAGCTCGTCAGGAAACAAGCTCTCTAAGAAGAGAACTGATAGTTTCCAAGGAGCGAACAGAGGACCTCGCTAGGCAATTGCTACAAACGCAGGCAGGACAGACACCCCTGCCCACTCCAGGAGGAAGCTATCCTTCTGCATCATCTGTAAATCCTGTGCAAATCAATCTACCTGGTAATGTGCCCTTGGCTCCGCCCGAACGTTTTTCTGGTGACCCAAAGAAATTTGCAGTGTTCCTCAACCAGTGCCGCTTACATTTCTTATGTCGACCAGCTGCATTCCCAACAGACCAGACCAAAGTGGCTTTCGTGCTTTCTTATCTCAGTGGCAGCGCCACAGATTAGTCGATCCCTTTAGTCACCCAGGATGATCCGGTTTTACATGATTTCCAGGCCTTCCAGTCCAGCATGGAGAAACTGTTTGCAAGACATGCACAAGGGCAGGCCTTGGACAATGAACTTCTTTCATTACGACGGGGTAATCAAGACCTCTTGACCTATATAGCCTCATTCAACAGACTCATAGTGGAAACTCAATGGCCCGAGGATAAGAGAATTACGCTTTTCTACAGAGGCCTGCGTGGAGAGCTCAAGGATGTGTTAGCTCAAGTTGTGAACCCTCCACAAGAATGTTCAGACTATATTGACTTAGTCGTCCAATTGGACCACAGATTACAGAACAGGAAGGCTGATCGTTCTAAATTTGATACCCGAGTGTTTTCTAAACCACAGACTTCTACTAAGGGAGCTGACACTGTGGAACCCATGCAAATAGGGGGGATGAAACCCAAAAGGAGCGGGAAAGAAGAAGACAGCTGCAATTATGCCTCTATTGCGGGAACTCGGGGCACTTTCTTCGAGACTGTCCAGTGAAACCAGCTAAGAAGGCTGTAGGAGCCGCAGATTCCAGTACCTCAAGTTCTGAGCAGGGAAACGACCTAGCCGGACAAGTGTAGAGGTCCTCTTGCCGAGCGTTAAGATCTGTCTCGTGACCTCGCACTTCGTGGTGCCCATGGTCCTCATTAGTCCTGCACGTCCGGATCGTTTGCATGCAATTGAAGCTTACATCGACAGCGGAGCAATCGGCAATTATGTGGACCGTGAAATGGCATCAAGGATGAATCTACCCCTTGTCCCTAAGGCAGTAAAAGACGTCATTACTACAGTGGATGGCACAGAGATAGCCTCCGGACCAGTAACGCACGCCACCCAAGAAGTGACGCTAGTGAGTCAAGATGGACACCGGGAGAGAATCGTGTTCGATGTAATCAAGGCCCCTCAGTTCCAGATCATTCTGGGAATCCCTTGGTTAGAGAAGCACAATCCTCAGATCGATTGGCGAGCAAAGACGGTTCAGTTTCCAGAGTGTTTTACCACTTGTTATTCTCAGCCTGATGTTTCACTGGCGGCAATCTCTTCTGAGGAGGTTCCCAAATTACCTCCCGAATACCAGGAATTCCAAGACGTCTTCCGGAATGATCAAGCTAACACCCTGCCTCCTCATAGGTCTTACGACTGTCAAATAGATCTGATACCCGGAACAACTCCTCCTTGCAGCAGGATCTATGCCCTCACCGAGCCAGAGAACCTTCACCTCAGACAGTACCTGGACCAATACCTAGCTAACGGGTTTATCCGTCCTTCAAAATCTCCAGCTTCATCGGCTTTGTTCTTCGTTCCGAAAAAAGGAGACCTTAGGACTTGCATAGATTACCGCGCCCTGAATCAGATCACTGTTAAAAACAGATACCCGTTACCTTTGATCCCTGAACTCCTGGACCAAGTCAAAGATGCATGTATATACACAAAGCTGGATCTCAGAGGAGCCTACCACTCGGTACGGATAAAAGAGGGCGATGAATGGAAAACGGCCTTCCGCACCAAGTACAGGCTATTCGAATAGCAAGTGATGCCCTTTGGACTGTGTAATGCTCCTGCAGCTTTCCAATATTTTATGAACGATGTCCTTAGAGAACTCATAGACGTGTGTGTTGTTGTCTACATTGACGACATCCTTGTCTATTCATCATCTGAAGAAGAACATCAGAGACACGTTAAAAAGGTTCTCGAGAGATTGCGTCAACATAATCTTTTTGCTAAGCTTGAGAAATGCGTTTTCAACGTAACGGAAGTCGAGTTCCTGGGATTCATATTGTCACCTAACGGAGTCCATATGGATTCAAAGAAAGTTGATGCAATTATCAAGTGGCCATCACCAACCTCTGTAAAAGGAGTTCAAAGCATGTTAGGATTCGCTAACTTTTACCGCAGATTAATTCCTGAATTTTCTCGGATAGTCCAGCCCATCACCGCTCTGTTGAAAAAGAACAAACGTTTTGAGTGGTCTTCAGAAGCAGAACAAGCTTTTCAAGACTTAAAAGCTAAATTCATTTCTGCACCTGTTTTAAAACATCCTCGCCCAGAACTTCCTTACATCATGGAAACGGATGCTTCTAGTCTTGCTATGGGGGCAGTGTTATCACAAAGAGATCCGGTCACACACCAACTACATCCTGTTGCCTTTTGGTCCCGCAAGTTTTCGCCTCCCGAGATCAACTATTCAATTACAGACAAGGAACTTTTGGCCATCAGATCGGCTTTTAAAGCCTGGCGGCATTATCTTCTAGGAGCCAGACACACAGTCACCGTAATGACTGACCACCGCAATTTACAATATCTAAAGACAGCCAAAGCTCAGTCTTCCAGACAGCTTCGCTGGGCTCTGTTTCTAGCAGAATTTGACTTTATAATTACTTATCGACCAGGCAGTAAGAACGGAAAAGCGGATGCCCTCTCCCGGATGGGAGTAGATGAACATTTGATCAATCCAGATCCAATACCCATAATCCCAGAACAGAGGATTTTGGGTTTGGTCAGCACTCAATCTTTTGAAGACATCAAGACCACGGTTAAATCACTCCTAACTCCGGCCGATTTGCAGGACTGGCAATTAAAGGGAAAAGAATTCTCAGTAGATCAAGACCTACCATATTTCCGAGGACGATTCCACTTGCCCTGTGAGAAACTACAAGAACAAGTAATCTCCTGTTATCACGATTCACTAATGGAGGGGCACCCGGGCATTACCAAAACCATGGAAAAGATTAAAAGACATTTCTGGTGGCCATCGTGGAAAAAGGATATTAGAGACTTTGTGGTCTCCTGCGGTGTGTGCGCCCAGAATAAAAGTCAAAAGCAGAAACCAGCCGGCCTATTACAGCCACTTGACATCCCTCCCTGTCCATGGCATACCCTGTCCTTGGATTTTATCACGGACTTACCTCCATGCTTGGGGTATACTACCATCTTAGTAGTTGTGGATCTATTCTCCAAGATGGCTCACTTCATACCCCTGAAGGGTCTACCTTCAGCCTCAGTATTGGCCCGAGAATTCTTGGCAAACATCGTTCGCTTACACGGTTTTCCTTCGGTTTTAGTCTCCGATAGGGGAAGTCAATTCATCTCCCACTTCTGGCGCAGTTGCTGTCGTCTAGCCCAAGTTGATGTAAGACTTTCGACCAGTCACCATCCCCAAACTGACGGACAAACCGAAAGGACAAATCAGACACTAGAACAATACCTACGTTGCATGCTCCAACAAACAGAAAACCCCTGGAAGGACATTCTTTGGATCGCAGAATACGCTTACAACAATTCGACTCATTCTGGAACCGGGAAGACTCCTTTTTTCCTATTATACGGACACCATCCTAGAACCTCCAACCTGGATCCTCCCCAAGAAATTGAAGCACCTGCTGTGGATCACTTGCATTCGGAGATCACCTGTGCTTTTAAAGAAGCCACTGCCCATCTGCAAAGAGCTAAAGCTCAATTCAAAAAGGCAGCCGATCGGCACCGTAAAGAGGCCCCTCACTACGCTGTAGGAGATCAGGTCTGGTTATCCACTAAGCACCTGCCTTTAAAAGGACCCCGCACCTTCATCCCGAGATACCTTGGACCCTACCTCATATCTGCCATAATTAATCCGGTGGCTGTCAAATTGGAATTACCTACGCATATGAAAATACACCCAGTATTCCATGTCTCCTTATTAAAACCAGTACAACCAGAAACCCGATTGACTGAACTCCCAGAACCCGTTTTGGTAGACGGAGAACTCGAATTCGAAGTAAAGAACATCCTAGACTCCAAAATCTCCAGATCTAAATTATACTATCTGGTTGATTGGAAAGGATACGGTCCCCAGGAAAGGTCTTGGGAACCCTCAGAACATGTCCACGCACCTCGCCTGGTCAAGAGATTCCATCTGAATCACCCCGACAAGCCAAAGCCCCGGAGAAGACACGCTTAGGAGGGGCCTTGAGGGGGGGTACTGTCATGATCACTGCTTCCAAGGAGCCAGGACCAGCCCAACGTCCTTGGAAGCAGGCCCCTAACCCTAATCCTAGGCACCAGCCGGTCCCCACAGGGACCTTTTGGACCTTGTCCTGGCGCCGGTGGCACCAGGCTCATCATCATCGGTCCCGGCACTGGAAGCGCCGGGCTCATCATTGGTGTGAAAGTGCTTGGGTGGACTTACCTGCGGCAGACCATGCTGCTCACTTACCAGCCTCTTAGAAGCCCTCTGTGAACAGGGACTACTTTCTTACCTGGGTGGGGCAGCTCCACTCCCTGGATAGAGCACTGGAACTCTTCTGGAAGCAGGAACTCTTTTCTTACCTAGGCGGGGCCGTGGAAGAAGACGCCTCATCACTCCAAGGCTATTTAAACCACACCCGATTGATGAAACGTGCTTCGCGTTATTCTGCATCTGCAGCAGAACGCTCACTGAGTCTGTACCAGCCTTTCTTCTTTTTGATCCTGAACCTGCAAGAATTACTTACCATTCCTGTACCCGACCAACATCAGCACCTGCAAAAGACCAGAAACAACAGGTTAGCAAGACAAACTTTACATGCAGTGCTTACTCACCTGATCCATCGGCAGCGGCCGTGTCTCACGCTGCACCTTCGCCTGCAAAGACCAACAGCATTGTTACACTTACCGGCACGCTGTGCATTCCGGATTCTTCACGCTGCATCTTCACCTGCAAAGACAACAGCATTGTTACACTTACCGGCACGCGGCGAATTCCGGATTTCTTCATTCTGCATCGTCGCCTGTAAAGACAAAGAAAAAGACATTAAGCAGGTACTTACTCACGCCCATCACGCTCGTCGCAATCAAACGCCTGCTAATACTCCGGCCTCTCTTAAACACGAACTAATCTGCAAGGAAAGAAACAGTTAGAGCGCTTGCCATACTTACGAATCTCCAGGCGCTTCACTGCCACGCATTAAAAGACTATAAAGACAAAAGGTGTCCAGAAACTTACCGGTCGTGCAGACAACGACGGTAACCATCCTCTGAAGTCAAGAGGCCAATGTTTCACCAGTGAAGGAACTGGCAACGGCACCCCGCACTAGACGCAGATGGAGAGCCCAGCATTCACCTATCTAAGGTGAGCACGTTGACCTGGGAGGGGGGCTCTACAGACAAGCTGGGAAGAGAGAGAGAGATAGGGACATTCAACAACCCAGACCTTTAATCCCCATATTCTTTCACCTGCAGAAACCTCACCCTTCGAGTTCGACACACAGTGCGAAGAGGTTCGACCCCAGAAGCCAGTCGAGTCCTGCACATCACTTTTCGAGTCACAGATACCTTCCTGCCAAGACCCGCGCCTCCGTGGGAATCAGGTGAGCGTTACAGCATCGCCGCCTGCGGAGATAAAAGCATTGTATCTACTTACAGACATTCGGCGGACTCCGGCGCTGCAACCCAACTTCTGAAAGACAAAAGAAGAGACATTAGACAGGTATTTACTTACGCCCATCGCGCTCTTCGCAATAGAACGCCTGCAATACTCCGGCGTGTCTTCGGCACGAACTACGCTGCAAGGGAAAAGACAGTTAGAGCGCTTGCATTTACTCACGCATTTCCAGGCGCTTCACTCCATCTTCCTCAAGAGTCCTGCAAGACAAAAGGGAGAAAAGCATTATACGAAGTCCTGTTCAATGTTAACGTGCCTTGCACCTAAAGACTAAAAAGGTGTCTGGAAACTCACCGCTCATGCAGTTAACGACGGTAATGGTCTTCTGAGTCCAAGAGGCCTATGTTTCACCAGTGAAGGAACTGGCAACAGCACCCTGCACTAGACGCAGATGGAGAGCCCAGCATTCACCTATCTAAGGTGAGCACGTTGACCTGGGGGTTCTACGGAGAGGGAGAGAGAGGAATAGGGACATTGAACAACCCAGACCATTAACCCCCCATATTCTTTCACCTGCAGAAACCTCACCCTACGAGTTCGACACACAGTGCAAAGAGGTTCGACCCCAGAAGCCCATCGGGTTCTGCACATCACCTTTCGAGTCACAGACACCTTCCAGCCAAGATCAGCGCCTCCGTGGGATTCAGGTGAGCGTTAAAGAACGCGAAGCCCACCACAAAACTCCTACCCAGGTGCAATGGAAACCTCAGACACTGATCACTTAGCCCAGTTGCTCGGGGAATTAAGAGCAGAAGTACATGCAGCTCGTCAGGAAACAAGCTCTCTAAGAAGAGAACTGATAGTTTCCAAGGAGCGAACAGAGGACCTCGCTAGGCAATTGCTACAAACGCAGGCAGGACAGACACCCCTGCCCACTCCAGGAGGAAGCTATCCTTCTGCATCATCTGTAAATCCAGTGCAAATCAATCTACCTGGTAATGTGCCCTTGGCTCCGCCCGAACGTTTTTCTGGTGACCCAAAGAAATTTGCAGTGTTCCTCAACCAGTGCCGCTTACATTTCTTATGTCGACCAGCTGCATTCCCAACAGACCAGACCAAAGTGGCTTTCGTGCTTTCTTATCTCAGTGGCAGCGCCGCAGATTGGTCGATCCCTTTAGTCACCCAGGATGATCCGGTTTTACATGATTTCCAGGCCTTCCAGTCCAGCATGGAGAAACTGTTTGCAAGACATGCACAAGGGCAGGCCTTGGACAATGAACTTCTTTCTTTACGACAGGGTAATCAAGACCTCTTGACCTATATAGCCTCATTCAACAGACTCATAGTGGAAACTCAATGGCCCGAGGATAAGAGAATTACGCTTTTCTACAGAGGCCTGCGTGGAGAGCTCAAGGATGTGTTAGCTCAAGTTGTGAACCCTCCACAAGAATGTTCAGACTATATTGACTTAGTCGTCCAATTGGACCACAGATTACAGAACAGGAAGGCTGATCGTTCTAAATTTGATACCCGAGTGTTTTCTAAACCACAGACTTCTACTAAGGGAGCTGACACTGTGGAACCCATGCAAATAGGGGGGATGAAAGGTCCTTTAACCCAAAAGGAGCGGGAAAGAAGAAGGCAGCTGCAATTATGCCTCTATTGCGGGAACTCGGGGCACTTTCTTCGAGACTGTCCAGTGAAACCAGCTAAGAAGGCTGTAGGAGCCGCAGATTCCAGTACCTCAAGTTCTGAGCAGGGAAACGACCTAGCCCGACAAGTGTAGAGGTCCTCTTGCCGAGCGTTAAGATCTGTCCCGTGACCTCGCACTTCGTGGTGCCCATGGTCCTCATTAGTCCTGCACGTCCGGATCGTTTGCATGCAATTGAAGCTTACATCGACAGCGGAGCAATCGGCAATTATGTGGACCGTGAAATGGCATCAAGGATGAATCTACCCCTTGTCCCTAAGGCAGTAAAAGACGTCATTACTACAGTGGATGGCACAGAGATAGCCTCCGGACCAGTAACGCACGCCACCCAAGAAGTGACGCTAGTGAGCCAAGATGCACACCGGGAGAAAATCGTGTTCGATGTGATCAAGGCCCCTCAGTTCCAGATCATTCTGGGAATGCCTTGGCTAGAGAAGCACAATCCTCAGATCAACTGGCGAGCAAAGACGGTTCAGTTTCCAGGATGTTTTACCACTTGTTATCCTCGGCCTGAAGTTTCAGTGGCGGCAATCTCTTCTGAGGTTCCCACATTACCTCCCGACTACCAAGAATTCCAAGATGTCTTTCGGAAGGATCAAGCTAACACCCTGCCTCCTCATAGGTCTTACGACTGTCAAATAGGCCTGATACCCGGAACAACTCCTCCTTGCAGTAGGATTTATGCCCTCACCGAGCCAGAGAATCTTCACCTCAGGCAATATCTGGACCAATACCTAGCTAACGGGTTTATCCGTCCTTCTAAATCTCCAGCTTCCTCGGCTTTGTTCTTCGTTCCGAAAAAGGAAGGAGACCTTAGAACTTGTATAGATTACCGCGCCCTGAATCAAATCACCGTTAAAAACAGATACCCGTTACCTTTGATCCCTGAACTCCTGGACCAAGTCAAAGAAGCATGTATATATACAAAGTTGGATCTCAGAGGAGCCTACCACTTGGTGCGAAAGGCTGTCTTCCACTCATCGCCTTCTTTTATTCGTACCAAGTATGGGCTATTCGAATATCAAGTGATGCCCTTTGGACTTTGTAACGCTCCTGCCGCTTTCCAGTATTTTATGAACGATGTCCTTAGAGAACTCATAGATGTGTGTGTTGTTGTCTACATTGATGACATCCTTGTCTATTCATCATCTGAAGAGGAACATCAGAGACACGTTAAAAAGGTTCTCGAGAGACTGCTTCAACATAACCTTTTTGCCAAGCTTGAAAAATGCGTTTTCAACGTAACTGAAGTTGAGTTCCTGGGATTCATATTGTCACCTAATGGGGTTCATATGGATTCAAAGAAGGTCGACGCAATCATCAAGTGGCCATCACCAACCTCGGTAAAAGGAGTTCAAAGCATGTTAGGCTTCGCTAACTTTTACCGCAGATTCATTCCTGAATTCTCTCGGATAGTCCAGCCCATCACCGCTCTGTTAAAGAAGAACAACCATTTTGAATGGTCTACTGAAGCAGAACAAGCTTTTCAGGACTTAAAAGCTAAATTAATTTCTGCACCTGTTCTAAAACATCCTCGCCCAGAACTCCCCTACATCGTGGAAACGGATGCTTCTAGTCTTGCTATGGGGGCAGTGTTATCACAAAGAGATCCGGTCACACACCAATTACATCCAGTAGCCTTTTGGTCCCGCAAATTCTCGGCTTCCGAGATCAACTATTCAATTACAGACAAGGAACTTTTAGCTATCAGATCGGCCTTTAAAGCCTGGCGGCATTATCTTTTGGGAACCAGACACACAGTCAACGTAATGACTGACCACCGCAATCTACAATATCTGAAGACGGCCAAAGCTCAGTCTTCCAGACAGCTTCGCTGGGCTTTGTTTCTGGCTGAGTTTGACTTTCTAATTACTTATCGACCCGGCAGTAAAAACGGAAAAGCAGAGGCCCTCTCTCGGATGGGAGTAGATGAACATTTGACCAATCCGGAACCAATACCCATAATCCCAGAACAAAGGATTTTGGGGTTGGTCAGCGCTCAATCCTTTGAAGACATCAAGACTACAGTCAAGTCACTCCTAACTCCGGCCGATTTGCAGGACTGGCAATTAAAGGGAAAAGAATTCTCAGTAGATCAATACCTACCATATTTCCAAAGGCGATTGTACTTGCCCTGTGAGAAAACACAAAAACAAGTAATCTCCGGTTATCACGACTCTCTAATGGAGGGTCACCCTGGCATTACCAAAACCACGGAAAAGATCAAGAGACATTTCTGGTGGCCATCATGGAAGAAGGATATTAGAGACTTTGTAATCTCCTGCGGTGTGTGTGCCCAGAATAAAAGTCAGAGGGAGAAACAGCCGGCCTTTTGCACCCTCTGGATATTCCTCCCTGTCCATGGCATACCCTGTCCATGGATTTCATCACGGACTTACCTCCATGCTCAGGGTATAATACCATTTTAGTAATCGTGGATCTATTCTCCAAGATGGCTCACTTCATTCCCCTGAAGGGCCTACCTTCGGCTTCGGTATTGGCCTGAGAATTCTTAGAAAACATTGTTCGGTTACACGGTTTTCCCTCGGTTTTAATCTCCGATAGGGGAAGTCAATTCATCTCCCACTTTTGGCGAAGTTGCTGTCGTCTAGCCCAAATTGATGTAAGACTTTCAACCAGTCACCATCCCCAAACTGACGGACAAACCGAGAGGACAAATCAGACTCTAGAGCAATATCTGCATTGCATGCTCCAACAAACTGAAAACCCTTGGAAGGATATTCTTTGGATCGTTGAATACGCTTACAACAATTCGACTCATTCTGGAACCGGGAAGACTCCCTTCTTCCTATTATATGGACATCATCCTAGAAACTCTAATCTGGATCCTCCCCAAGAATTCGAAACACCTGCTGTGGATTATTTGCACTCTGAGATTACCCGTGCTTTTAAAGAAGCCACTGCCCATCTGCAAAGAGCTAAAGCTCAAGTCAAAAAGGGAGCAGATCGACACCGTAAAGAGGCCCCTCACTACGCAGTAGGAGATCAGGTCTGGTTATCCACTAAGCACCTGCCTCTAAAAGGACCCCGCACCTTCAACCCGAGATACCTTGGACCTTACCCCATCTCTACCATAGTTAATCCGGTGGCGGTCAAATTGGAATTACCTGCGCATATGAAAATACATCCAGTATTCCATGTCTCCTTATTAAAACCAGTACAACCAGAAACCCGATTGACTGAACTCCCAGAACCTGTTTTGGTAGACGGAGAACTCGAATTTGAAGTAAAGAACATTCTAGACTCCAAGATCTCCAAATCTAAGTTATATTATCTAGTTGATTGGAAAGGATACGGCCCCCAGGAAAGGTCTTGGGAACCCTCAGAATATGTCCACGCACCTCGTCTGGTCAAGAGATTCCATCTGAATCTTCCCAACAAGCCAAAACCCCCGGAGAAGACACGCTTAGGAGGGGCCTTGAGGGGGGTACTGTCATGATCACTGCTTCCAAGGAGCCAGGACCAGCCCAACGTCCTTGGAAGCAGGCCCCTAACCCTAATCCTAGGCACCAGCCGGTACCCACGGGAACCTTTTGGACCTTGTCCTGGCGCCGGTGGCACCAGGCTCATCAGAATCATCGGTCCCGGCACTGGAAGCGCCGGGCTCATAATGTGTGCAGATGCTTGGGTGGACTTACCTGCAGCAGACCATGCTGCTTACTTACCAGCCTATTAGAAGTCCTCTGTGAACAGGAACTACTTCCTTACCTGGGTGGGGCAAGCTCCACTCCCTGGATTCAGCACTGGAAAGCTTCTGGAACTGGAACTCTTTTCTTACCTAGGCGGGGCCGTGGAGGAAGATGCCTCATCACTCCAAGGCTATTTAAACCACACCCGATAGACGAAACGTGCTTCGCGTTATTCTGCATCTGCAGCAGAACGCTCACCGAGTCTGTTCCAGCCTTTCTTCTTACGATCCTGAATCTGCAAGAATCATACTCACCATTCCTGCATCCTGAATCTGCAAGAAGCATACTCACCATTCCGGCATCCTGAATCTGCAAAAAGCATACTCACCATTCCCGCATCCAGTCGAGAGCAGCACCTGCAGAGACAAGAAACAGCAGGTTAGCAAGGCAGCCTTAACTCGCAGTGCTACTCACCTGATCCATCGGCTGCGGTCATTTTCGGCACGCTGCACCTCCGCCTGCAAAGGTAAAGACATTGTCACTACTCACCGGCACTCCGTGAATTCTGGATTTCTTCACACTGCATCGCCGCCTGCGGAGATAAAAGCATTGTATCTACTTACGGACATTCCGCGGTCTCCGGCGCTGCAACCCAACTTCTGAAAGACAAAAGAGGAGACATTAGACAGGTATTTACTTACGCCCATCGCGCTCTTCGCAATAGAACGCCTGCAATACTCCGGCGTCTCTTCGGCACGAACTACGCTGCAAGGGAAAAGACAGTTAGAGCGCTTGCATTTACTCACGCATTTCCAGGCGCTTCACTCCATCTTCCTCAAGAGTCCTGCAAGACAAAAGGGAGAAAAGCATTATACGAAGTCCTGTTCATTGTTAACGTGCCTTGCACCTAAAGACTATAAAGACTAAAAAGGTGTCTGGAAACTCACCGCTCGTGCAGTTAACGACGGTAATGGTATTTCTGAATCCAAGAGGCCTATGTTTCACCAGTGAAGGAACTGGCAACAGCGCCCTGCGCCCGACGCAGATGGAGAGCCCAGCATTCACCTATCTAAGAAACCTCACCCTACGAGTTCGACACACAGTGCGAAGAGGTTCGACCCCCGAAGCCCATCGGGTTCTGCACATCACCTTTCGAGTCACAGGCACCTTCCTGCCAAGATCAGCGCCTCCGTGGGAATCAGGTGAGCGTTACAGAAGCTGCGGAGGTCGAGGCGACAGCCGGAGGGAATGAGGAACGAAGCTGCAGTGGTACAGTAGCTGGTAAATTGTTAACGAAGGGGCGCGCAGGGTTCACATACAGCGCGGCCCGATGACGGATGTTCTAACCTGGTCTTTATTCTTCTTCACTGGGTCAGAGTTCGTGGATGCAGAGTGCGGTGCTGCGGCGTCGGGATCAGGATCACTGGATGTCAGGAGATGAGTCTGCAGATGAAGGGATGAAGCACCGGTTTCCTGGAGGTGAGTATGCAGGAGAATGCCTGGTTTCCAAAAGGTAAGTAAACTGGTCCAAGCGGCGGTGAGCGTCACGTTGCACGCGAGTGCACAGTAACGTTAAGCACCGGCCTTAAGGATGGAGCAGCTTATATAGCTGAGCTTCTGAAACCACGCCCACCAGGTTCAGCCTGTCTGCCACACCCGATGAGTCAGCACATGAGTCCAGCCAGGGCCCATGTGTTTATAGGTCCCAAAGGGACATATGTGAGTCAAGTGACCCATTGCCCCCATCACTAGATGGTGTGGTTTTTGTGTTCTGGGGCCTGTTGCCATGACAGCACACCCGCTCAAGGCCCCTCTCATGGGTGGTTCCCCCCTGGCCCTGGTTTAGTGGGGTTATTGCAGTGGAACTGCCTGATTAAGCGTGGACATGCTCACTGGGTTCCCAGGTCCGATCTTGGGGTCCATAACCTTTCCAGTCTATAAAGGTAGTATAACTTGGACCGGACCATCTTAGAGTCAGGATCCTTTTAACTTCGTATTCTGGTTCTCCAACTATTTCAGGATCCAGTGGAGTATCGATCCGCATACTTGGTCTCAATGGTTTTAGGAGGGAGACATGAAACACCAGGTGGATCCGCATGTGGGCCGGTAATTCAAATTTGATGGCCGCAGGGCTGATCACAGCCTTGATAGTGCAGGGTCCCAGATATCTTGGACGGAACGCCCGTGGTCCTTTCATGGGGTTGTTTTTGGATGCTAAACAAACCTTGTCTCTAACTTGGTAGATGGGAGCTTCCCTTCGTTGTCGATCCGCAAACGTTTCTCTTTGGCTCTGGCAAGATGCTCTGCTGCTTTCTTAAAAACCCGGGTGATGGTTTTGTGTAAGGTCGTTACAACGGGCATTTCTAATGATTCGAGAGGGTTGAAGATGGATGTCCGTGAATGTCGACCGTACCCTATGTAGAATGGGCTTTGTCCCGTACTGGTGTGAATGGAGTTGTTATATGCGTATTCTGCTAACCAAAGTATGTCCTTCCAGGTATACTCGGTTTGTTGCAGCATACACCTTATGTATTGCTCGAGGGTCTGGTTAGTCCGTTCAGTCTGGCCGTCTGTTTGGGGGTGATGGCTTGTAGATAACCGGAGGTCGATTTTGGCAATTTTACAACACCTTTTCCTGAATGCAGAGACAAACTGAGTTCCTCAGTTTGATATAAATATTGATGGGAACCCGTATAGCCGGACAATCTGTACCAAAAACACGGTAGCCAGAGTAGAAACAATTGGGAGACCTTTCGGGGGAATAAAGTGGGCCATTTTGGAAAACACGACTAAGATGGTATTGTATCCGTTACAGGAGGGAAGGTCTGTAATAATATCCATTGATAGCGTATGCCAAGGTGCTGGGGGTACTTCTAAAGGACGTAGCAGACCTGCAGGATTTTGTTTTTGGGACTTGTGTTGTGCACAGGTGCCACAGGTTGTGATGAACTGGACAATGTCTTTTCGCCAAGTTGCCCACCAGTAATTTTTCTTTATTTTAGCATGGCTTTTAGCTATTCCCGTATGCCCTTCTACTAATGAATCGTGATAGTTTGCGATGATTTGATTCTGTTATTTCTTATCTGGGATGTCGAATCATCCTTGGTAGTATGGTAGGTTTTCCATGATCGTATACCGGTCGCCCTTCCAAAGCCATTCCTGTTGCGCTGGTGGACTCACCAGGTGTTGCAGGTCAGATTTTAAGTTGTCTAGAGTGGTGGTTGCGGAAATCATGCCTTGGATTCGTCCTTCAGGGATGATGGCCACAGGGTCTGGTGTAGTGAATGCCTCTTCTCCCTCACTCATGCGAGACAGGGCGTCCGCTTTTCCATTGCGTACTCCGGGTATATAGGTGATGACAAAGTTGTATTCTGCAAAGAAGAGAGCCCAGTGGAGTTGACGTGATGATTGCGCTTTAGCGGTCTTCAGATATTGTAGAATGCGATGATCCGTGACGACTGTGACTGTATGTCTTGCTCCAAGAAGATAATGTCTCCAGGCTTTGAACGCTGCCTTAATTGCTAGCAGTTCTTTATCAGTGATTGCATAATTCAATTCAGGGGCTGAAAACTTGCGAGACCAGAATGCCACGGGATGCAACTGACCTGTTTCGGGGGTCTCGTTCTGATATGACTGCTCCCATTGCTATGTTGGAAGCATCAGTTTCAACCACGTATGATAGTTATGGTCGAGGAGATCGTAGAATTGGTGCTGTGGTAAATGCTTGTTTTAGCTCCTGGAAGGCTTTCTCTGTCTCTGCGGACCAATGAAATTGATTATTTTTCCGTAGTAAAGAGGTGATTGGGTGGACGATCTGGGAGAACCTGGGAATGAACCGGTGATAAAAGTTGGCGAACCCGAGTACACTCTGTACTCCCTTTATGGATGTTGGTGAGGGCCAGTTAAGGATAGCGTCTACCTTGAGTGTGTCCATGCGTACGCCCCGTGGTGTGAGAATAAAGCTGAGGAATTCTATCTCTGTTACATGAAAGAAGCATTTTTCCACTTTGGCATATAGCTGGTGTTGCCGCAGTTTCTCCAAAACTGCCCGGACATGATTGACGTGGTCCTCCTTAGTGGTCGAATAGATAAGAATGTCATCAATATAGACCAGAGCGCCGACGTCCAACAGTTCGCGGAGCACGTCATTCATGAAAAATTGGAACGCTGCCGGGGCATTACATAGTCCAAAGGGCATAACCTGATATTCATAAAGGCAATATTTTGTGCAAAAGGACATCTGCCACTCGTCTCCTTTTTTTACTCTTACTAGATGGTAGGCTGCTCGTAAATCTAGTTTTGTATAAATCTGAGCGTTTTTGACTTGATCCAAGAGCTCGGGGATAAGTGGTAACGGGTACCAATGTTTTACCGTGATCTGGTTAAGTGCTCTGTATTCAATGTAAGTTCTCAGGTCTCCCTCCTTTTTAGGCACAAAAAAGAGGGGCGAGGATGCAGGGGACTTTGACGGACGAATGAAGCCATTTGCCAGATACTGATCGATGTAGGTTTTTAGATGCTGGTTTTACTGTACTGTTAGGGTGTAAATCCGGCTGCAGGGAACTTGAGCTCCAGGTACCAGATCAATTTGGCAGTCATACGGTCTGTGCGGAGGTAGGATGTTCGCTTGCTCTTTTTGAAAGACATCTTGATAATCCAGGTATTCAGGTGGTAGTGAACTGGTAAGGCACAGTATGGTTTGTTTCTTCGAGAAACCTGGGTTGGTAAGACCTTTTAATGAGAATCCCTTGCTATATCAGGTGTCGGCGCAGTCTTGGGGGAAAGGTCAGAACTTGTTTACGCCAGTCAATCCTGGGATTGTGGGTCTCCAGCCAGGGCATTCCCAATATCATCTGGAACTGAGGAGCGCCAATGAGATCAAAGGTGATGTCCTCTTGGTGACCGCCCTGACACAGAAGCGTGACCTTCTCGGTGTAATGTGTCACTGGGCCGGATGATAGCTGAAATCCATCAACTGCTGTGACGTTTTCCGA
The DNA here is from genome assembly GCF_040938575.1 of Ambystoma mexicanum. Classification (NCBI taxonomy): domain Eukaryota; kingdom Metazoa; phylum Chordata; class Amphibia; order Caudata; family Ambystomatidae; genus Ambystoma; species Ambystoma mexicanum. Next base: position 1,016,446,736 of record NC_090932.1, read on the forward strand.
AACCTGCTTCCGTTGCGGAGGAAGGCCTATCCGGGTAGCCAGATCTTGGTCCATGTAATTTCCCACAGCCTCACTGTCAATGTATGCCTCCAAGGCATGTATTTTCGACGGTTGCTTGTGGTTTACAAGGAGCACAGGGATGACTAGATGTGAGGTCTGTATAGGTTCCTTTTCACCGCTCGACAAGTGGACCCATACGCTTGCCGGGTGTTGGATTTTCCCTGAGTCCTGTTGTTCTTCTCCACCCTTGTCAGTTGCTCCAACTGCTTTCCTGGGTGGTTTCACCGGGCATTCTCGGAGATAGTGACCTGCCTTACCACAGCACAAACAAAGTTGCTGCTGTCTCCTTTTCTCCCTTTTTGCCTTGGTGAGTGGGCTCCGCAAACCTCCGATTTGCATTGACTCGCACTGATCGTGTGATTTGGTTTGATTCTCACGGGCTCGCACGTAGACCGACCGCCCCTTGGCCTTGGCCCGATCCATCTTCCGATCCTGCAATCTGTGATCGAGCTGCACTGTCTGGTCGATGTAGTCAGCACATCTTTCTCTGGGATTTACTACTTGGGCTAATATGTCCTTAAGTTCCCCTCGCAAGCCTCGGTAAAAGAGCGTAGTTCTTTTGTCCTCCTGCCAGTTAGTTTGTGCTATCAGACGATTGAAGGAAGCGATATATGTTAGTAGGTCTTGATTACCCTGCCGTAGTGATAACAGTTCATTGTCCAGAGCCCGCCCTTGAGTATGCGTGCAAATAGTTTCTCCATTTCACACTGGAAACCTCTGAAGTCTCGAAGCAAAGGATCATCCTGGTTTACCAAGGGTATTGACCAGTTATGTTATGTTAATTAGATTTGTAACGCGCCAAAGCCCGCAGGCATTCAGGCGCCGAGAGACAGATATAGGGCAAGAAGCTGAGCGAATCATTCTAATAGAACAGCATTGTCTTCAGCTGTTTGCGAAAGACGAGATGGTCCTCTGTCTTTCGTAGCTGTGGTGGGAGAGCATTCCATGGCCGAGCACCCTGAACATGGAAAGCGTGACCTAAGCCACGAGATCTTTTTATCCGCGGCAGTATCGGCAGGGAGACTTTGATGGATCTTAGAAATCTCTTAGGTCGGTAAATGCTGATCTTCTCCTTCAAATATAGGGAGGCATTTCCAAAGATACATTTATGACACGTCGTGAGCAATTCAAATTGGATGTGTGCTGCCAGTGGAGTTTTTTTCTGGCAGCGCTAGTGGGGTCTGAGTGTTTCATCTGAAAGATGATTCTCACAGCAGTGTTCTGTATCTTCTCTAACTGTTGGATGTCAGCCTTATTGGCACCTCCCAATAAGGCATTACAGTAGTCCACATGTGGCAAAATCACTGCCCTTACAAGCTTTATACGATTTTCTACCGAGATTAATGGGGCCAGTTGTCTGAGTACCTTGAGATGGTAGTTAATGTTGGTGGAAATTACTGTGACGTGTGCCTCGCAGTCCAGACTTTCCTCCATGTGTGTACCTAAAGTCTTGACTTTCTGCACTATTTTAATTTGATTGCCCTCGATGGTGAAATGGGCATACCTGTGATCTAATTTAGATTGGGCATGTTGGGGGCCGAAGAGCATTAGTTCAGTTTTTGCAGCATTTAGACAAAGCCAATTCAGGGACATCCATTGCTTTATAACATGATAGGCTGCTGCTATAGTTTGTTGGTCAACGTCATGATTCCCAGTAATGTTCAACACCAATTGGAAATCATCAGTGTAGTTACAAAAGAAAATCCCCAAGGATTTTAGTTCAACACACATTGGAAAAATGTAAATGTTGAACAGCAAAGGGGAAAGACATGCCCCCTGCGGGACTCCACATGTCGTGGTCTGTGACTTAGAAGCACAGTCGCCCCAATATACACGTGACTGACGACCCTCCAAGAAAGATCTGAGCCAGATGATGGCACTTTTGGAGAGTCTGCCGACACTGGACATCCAGTCAAGCAGGATTTTATGGTCCAGCAAGTCGAAAGCTGCTGATAGATCTAACAACATCAGCAGGCCGGACTTGCTATGTTCCAATTTAGAAAGCATAAACGTTTGCAGGTTTAACAATGCAGTCTCTGTGCCATGAAAACTCCGGGAGCCAGATTTCTTCATGTGCAGTTTACTGGTATCCAGTACATAAGATTGCAATTGTATGCTAGCTGCCTTATCAATAAGTTTAAGAAAAAACAAGTTATTGGTGATGGGTCTTAAATTTGCTGCATCCAGATGGTCCAAACACGCTTTTTTAGGCAGGGGGGGTAACCGCCACATTTTTGATGGTGTGAGGAATAATGCCGGTACGAAAAGAGGAATTAACAAACCGACAAAGAAAGGGCGCAAACAGATCCCAATGCTCCAGTATGTATTTGGAAGGGAAAATTTCCCCCGGGCAATTTGTGGGATGCATATTTTGAAGTAAACCCAACATTTCAGCTAGAGTGGGTTCTTTAAAATCAAAACTGGCTAACGAGTTGATACAGGTAGCTGTTTTAGACTGGTTAGGTTTAGCTGGGAGATCTAACAGTGGGAGTGTTTGTGTCACCTGTTTGATTTTATTTTGAGCCTTCAGAAGCTTCTCAGCAAAAGCCTTTTGGACTCTGTTACAGTCGTCAGCTGTTGGTTTAATAGAGGGATTACAGGCGATAGGTTTCCTCCATGTTCTAAAGAGCCGGAAAAGTTCCTTTGTCTTGTCTCCAGATTGATTTATTTGATCATCGTAAAAGCTTTTCTTGGCCTCAGTAATCATCCTCTTGGCATTCCATGCCAACAGGTTCTCATTTGATTTGTCTTTGTGCCAGGTGTGTTCTGCCTGTCTTTTACTGATTTTGAGCTCAGTTAATGCAGGAGAGAACCATTTGTTGCGGTTAGGCAGATCTTTAACAGTTTTGTCCTTCATGGGCTATAATTATCTTAACATTTCCAGCATTACTCCATTGTAAGTACTTATGAGGCTCTCTGGGCCATCAAGACTGTCCGCTGCACTACCTCCCAAATATGAGAGTACAAATGCCACTCTCGCTTGATCGTTGGGGGAATGCCCCAGGTCTGCACAAGAAATGTAGGCGACATTGATTCATAAAGATGGCATACTTATTCGGATCGCCTGTGAAGCGTTCTGGTGGGGCCAGGGGACCCCCCCCCCAGAAGAACCACCTGTACTGGCGTGGGCTGTGGAGGCGCGGCAGGAGGGGCATACCTCGGCAGTAGGAACTGCCTGCCTGTTCCTGTAGCATTTGCCTTGCTAGTTCATCTGTCTGCTCCCAGTTCACAATTAGATCCACCCCCTTAAGGCATTGGTTTCCTGTCTTGAGGCATGAACTTCAGCCCGTAACTCTCCCAGTAATCGGGCCAACTGGTCCGTTTCAGAAGTTTCCATAATGCCCAGGCAGAGATTCGGAGAGGCTTTGCATTCTGTTATGCTCACCTGGTCTCTGTGGAGGCGTTTGGGCACGGTTGCAGCCCTCCCGGGGGTAAGGTTGCTCGGGTCCAACTTCGCCCTCTGCGCTTATGTGGTGACTGGTGGTAATAGGTGATGCTGCTTGGGACTGCTCCTGCGTGGAGAATAGGGGGCGTGAGTATGCCAGCTTGTGTGCCTGATCCCCTTCCAGACCCCTTCTCCCAAACCGTGGTACCTGTGGGATGCCCTGTCCCTGGAGAGCTCACCTGTTGATTAGTTTTGGCGAGCACTCCTTCCTGCTGCTTCTGGCAGGGGCGCTTGTATGATCTGGACCAAGTTCCTTCACTGGTCCCTTGCACGTGGTAGTCCAGTCCTGCTGCGAGTAAGCCACTATACTTCAGGTAAGTGTTCCTATTTGCCTTTGTCTTTCCTCGTCTCTTTTTGTTGTATTGTAAAGTTCGTTGTCTTGTATTGCTGTCCGTTCCACTTTTGATGTTTGCTTTTTTGCTTTCTTCCCTTTCAGGTGATGTTGCCGGCCCGGCAGAAGCTGCGGAGCTCGAGGCGACAGCCAGAGGGAATGAGGAACGAAGCTGCATCAGTACAGTAGTTGGTAAATTGTTAACTAGGGGGCGCGTGGGGTTCAAATGCAGTGCGGCCCTATGACAGATGTTCTAACCTTGTCTTTCTTATTCACAGGTTCCGAGTTCGTGGATGCGGAGTGCAGTGCTGCGGCGTCGGGAATGATCAAGATCACTGGATGTCAGGAAATGAGTCTGCAGATGAAGCGATGAAGCACCGGTTTCCTGGAGGTGAATAAGCAGGGGAATTCCTGGTTTCCAAAAGGTAAGTAAACTGGTCCAAGTGGCGGTGAGTGTCACGTTGCACACGAGTGCACAGTAACACGAAGCACCGGCCTTAAGGATGGAGCAGCTTATATAGCTGAGCTTCTGAAGCCACGACCAACAGATTCAGCCTGCCTGCCACACCCGATGAGTCAGCACATGAGGACCAGGCCTAGGAAGCCACACCAGATGAGTCGGCACATGGCGTTGTTCTCTGGAATAAAGGCTTTCAGCTCCTGGAAAGTTCTTGTAAAATAAAAGCACTCCTGCACTGAAATAAAGTGCTCCTGCTCACATCTCTATTTGAGCCTGGCGTGACTGAGTCCAGCCAGGGCCTGTGTGTTTATAGGTCCCAAAGGGACACAAGTGAGTCAAGTGACCCATTACTAGATGGTGTGGTTTTTGTGTTCTGGGGCCTCTGGCCATGACACTGGGGAGGAGGGTCTGGCATAGAGCTTGCCAGGTGATGAGGAGTCCTCTTCCGTGCTCCCCACAGGTCCCTTTGGTGGCACTGGGAGGGGTGGATGAGCAATTAAGGAGGACTATCAGAGAGCACTGGGAACCGGTGGGGGTAACAACTGTGGGAGCTGTATGGCAAGACGGAGACAGGATAGAATTTGGCACAGGGTTGCATAGTGGGAAGTATATCACTTAGGCTAGGCTGGTGAAACTGATAGAGAAAACATGGTCTGAGGGGGAACTAACCCAGCAACCAGATGCTGCCATAGAAACATTTCAGGCGGTATCTGAGTGATGTCCAAAGTTGGGAAGGAGGAAGCTCAGATGAGAAGGGACTGGGAAGAAGACAGTGGGGAAACAATAGATGACGAGCTGTGGGTGAGAATGCAAAGATATAAGAAGGTGTCAAGGAATGTGAGACTACAACAAATTCAGCTATATGTCTCCCAGAGAGCATATATGACCCCAAAGAAGATCGCTAGGTTCACAAACACCAATATACAGAAATGCACGAGATGTGGAGAGGTAGATTATGGGATGCTACATATGTTCTGGGCATGCCCGGAAATAGCTAGATATTGGGAGGAGGTAGCACACCTCCTAGCAGGTAAAGGGATAAAACTGGAAGTAGACTCTCTATGGGCATGCATGGTGGGTGGATTCCCAAGACCAAGTAAACTAAAACATGTAAAACTAATAAAGTATGTTTAAAAAAAGAAACAAAAGGATACCTGTGAGTGTACAGAGGCAAGTCCCTGCAAAAGTTCTGCTGGGAAATTACCTCAGAGTCTTAAGTCTTGTAGGGGCCACAGTAGAACGACCATGGGGACACAGAATTACCATGCACAAGGTCACAAACAAAGTCTGCTCTGGCCAAGTCCAAGGCTGAGCCAAAGGGGAAACACAGAAGATGGAAAGAGAATATTCCCCCTAACGCACCCACCACTGAGGTGGAGGTAGTTGGCCAAGCACCTGACGAGGAAGAGGTGCTGCCTGAAATTCTTAACCCACATGACCATCTTGAACTCCAAAGTTTATTGGTTGAAGGTGGTCCGGATAGGGAAGAGTTTAGTAAGGGCCAACATCAGTGCCCATCTTTAGAAGGCCTAAGGAGACCGGCCTGTTCCCAGCCTAAGGGTGAAACCCCTGGGAAACATAAGATTTATTGGGAAGGTGGGCTCCTGTACAGTGAGCCCACAGAGTCTACTGAAGGTGACCATAGGAGGTTACTGGTCCCCCTTCAAGTAAGACCCCTCCTACAATTGGCGCATGAGGTTCCTCTAGCTGGTCACCTTGGAATCAAGAGAACCAAGCACAGGCTATCCATGCATTTCTTCTGGCCCAAGATGGGTTCCAGGTGGAAGGCCATTGTAGGAGTTGTGCCACGTGCCAGATTTCTGGTAAAAGTGGTTCAACAATCCAAGCTCCCTTGGCGCCACTCCCTGTGGTGGGGGTGCCATTTGAAAGGGTGGGGATTGTTATTGTTGGTCCCCTTGACCCTCGGACATCCTCTGCAATAGGTTTATATTGGTGCTGGTTAATCATGCCACTAGATATCCTGAAGCCATCCCATTGAAGACAGTGACTGCCAAGTCAGTTGCAAAGGCATTACTAGGCATTTTTACTAGGGTTGGCATCCCTAAAGAAGTGGTGTTGGTCAAAGGCAGCAACTTTGTCTTGGTACGTGCAAGCTATGTGGAACGAGTGTGGGGTTACTTATACATTTTCATCAGGTTATCACCCACAAACTAATGGCTTAGTTGAGAGGTTTAATATAACTCTCAAGAGCATGACTGGGGCTCTGGAAGAACCTCAGCAGAAAATGGGATGATCTGTTGTGATGCTTACTGTTTGCTTACAGAGAGGTACCTCAGGAGGGTGTGGGTTTCAGCCCCTTTGAACTTCTTTTTGGTCACCCTGTTAAGGGACCACTAGCCATAGTCAAGGAACTCCTATCACTATCAATGTGGTGGACTGTGTGTTTGGGCTAAGAAATAAAATGGTCCTTCTGGTGGCTCAGGCCAGTGACAAGTTGAAGGCAGGTCAGGCTCTGGTGAAACGTTGGTATGGTTGGTATGACCAGAAGGCTTAATTTATTCACTGTACCTCAGGCCAGGAAGTCCCGATTATGAATCCTATAAGACATAGAGCCCTACAGGACAATTGGTCAGGCCCTTACACAGTTGTAGAGCAGCAGGGTGAGGAACTATTTAGTGGACCTTAGGAAACCTGGCAGGCCCCCCAAAGTGTTCCACATAAATAGGGTGAAGGCTTTCATCCCTGGAGTTGAAATAGCAGCACTTCTCTTGGCATCAGACAGAGAAAAAGAGGAATCAGAACCTCTGCCTGACTTATTCCAAGGTAGCCCTTCAGATGGCTCCAATGAGGGTGTCCATGTGGCCCCTCACCTGACTCCTACCCAACAAGAGGAAGTAAAGACTTTGCATAGGCAGTTCTCCCCCGTGTTCTCCATGACTCCTGGTTTGACACCTCAAAACAAACACGAAATTGACACAGGAGAAAGTGTACCTACCAAAGGTAGGGGGTACAGGATTTCAGATAAGGTAAGATCTTGCATCAAGATGGAGGTCAACAAGAGGTTAGATCTTGGCGTGATTGAGCCCTCTAGTAGTCCATGGTCCAGACATGCAGTTCTGGTGCCAAAGCCAGGTACCTCTGAGCTGAGGTTCTGTGTGGATTATAGAGCTCTGAATGCTGTCACCAGGACAGATGCTCACCCCTTGCTTAGAACCGAGGAGCTGGTGGATACCTTGCGTGCCTCCAAGTACCTCAGCACATTTGACCTCACTGTAGGGTATTGGTCTCCTTGCAGAACATGCCAAGGAGAAGACGGAATTCTCAACCCCAGAGGGACTTTACCAGTTCAGGGTAATACCCTTGGGATTAAAGAATGCACCTGCTATTTTATAAAGGCTCAAGAATCATGTCCTAAATGGGTTGGATGAATTCTGCCTAGCATATCTGGATGATGTAGCAGTCTTCAGTGCCATCTGGGAAGAACATGTGAAACACCTGGTAATAGTATTACAGGCTCTTGAGAAAGCCCACTTAACCATAAAGGCCAGCAAGTGCCAGATTGGACAAGGATATGTGGTCTACCTTGGATTGAAGTAGGTGGAGGGAGGATTCCGCCTCTACCCAGTAAAGTACAAGACTGGCCTACCCCGAATACACAAAATCAAGTGAGAACCTTCTTAGGTCTCACTGGGTACTATTGAAATGTCATGGCAGACTATGGCACCATAGCTGCCCCTCTGACTGTTCTCACCACTACAAAGAAGGTCTCTTGGTCTGAGGAGTGAGAGGCCTTCAATGAATTAAAAGGCTCCCTGTGCCAGGCCAGTGTCCTCAGGGGCCCTGACTACAAATGTGCTTTTATTGTGCAAACAGATGCCTGACACTGGGATAGATGCTGAACTATCCCATGTAGATGAGAAAGACAAGGAACACCCTGATTCGATTTATTAGTAGCCAGTTTAAGGACACAGAGCTCAGGTGTTCCACTGTAGAGAAATGTTTCTCTGTTGTGTGGGCCCTAAGGAAGATGAGGCCCTACCTCTATGGGACCCACTTCACTGTGCAAACTGACCAGAAGCCTTCAAAGTGGCAAATGAAAATGAAGGGAGATAATTCAAAGTTGCTTAGGTGGTCCATGAGCCTGCAAGGGTTTAACTTCACCATTGAGCACAGACCAGGTGTCCAACATGGCAACGCTGATGAGTTGTCCAGAATGTTTAGTCAACCTGAACATGAGACTCGTCCAGGGGTGGATTAAGTCCCCCTGTTCTTAGGTCTGGGAGGGCCGAGTGTTAGGAAAGATTTCCCTTAGGCACAATTTTCCCTCCATTTGTGAACCGCCCCAAACTTTTAGCTTTTCTTTGGCTTACCTAGCCTGACTTTTTCCAGTGGAGCACAGCGTGAAGCTGCACTCCTGTGGCCTTTCGCTCATTTGTTATGGGGAAACTGACATGTCCTTCAGGCTGTCAGTACTGGGAAACTATGTTTCCCTTAGCCTTTGACTATGTTGCCATTTCTTGGTAACTTTTTATCTATGTGCCAAGTACCTTACAGTCCCGCGCATAGGGGTCCTTTTGTTTTATGGCCCTAGCCACCCTCTAGGGATTTTTTGATGTGTACACAAGTGTACCTAGGATGTACTGGTGGCAGCAGTTTACTTTTAAGTATTTTTACTTCATTTTTATGGACCATACCGCATTTACCGCAAGACTGTGGCCAGTGTCGAAAATGGCCGTGCCACAAAGTCTTTTGTTCTGTCCTTTGCCCATTTTGTCCCTTTGCCTTCCCCTAGGTCGAGAGATCCAGGTATTCCTTATTTGGGCATGCAGCCTCCCGCGAAAACCACATCCTTCGTGGGCTCCTGCATGTCATGTGTGCTAGTGCCCAGTAAGAGGGTTAGGACTGTGGTCTCAATCCACACTACTGGTGCCATTATGTCTGGTAGCGAAGAATGACTGGAACCACTGTGAGCAAAGAATGGCCAACGCCTGGCATGCATGTAAGAGAGCAGATCTTCTGTTTGCTATCTGAGATTTGAGTTCAAACCGAATCTTGGATAAGAGAAGGGGCTCTGCATCCATTCCAGGTCGATCTACTGAGGGTCACACCAAACTTGATAAGGAGCCAAGTATCCTTAACAAGAAAGCAGACTCAAGGACTCGCCAGTGACGTAGGAAGGTTTGGCTCCCTCACCCCGCTGTTGTCCCGTCGAACCCCTGTTTCTTCATCGAACCAAGAAGGCCTGCAAGGGAGCTTCGCCACTTTGGAGTAGTGGGAACGACTTCTCTCGGCTTCTTCTACTTACCCTTGCAAAGAGCCTCTTTGTTCCTGGGCCATCCAGTGAACTGTCCAGCTCAAACCCAGGTTATCGCACAGGACCGCTGCCGTCCTGAGTTGAGATTCGAGAATTGGGGAATCGCCTTCGTTGTCCTAGTTCCTCTGGGTTGTGAGTAACAAGAGTGTGCCAGGCCATAAGCACTTGCACTTCCTTTGTCGCCCTGCTGTTGTGACCATCGCTGAAAGTGCCTGCAGTTCTTACGTACTGTGTCCCGAGACATACTGCACCGAAACTATCCTCCTTCCTTTGAGGGCTGGGAAAAAGAAAACGTCACGCCACAGACTATTGTCCCGTACCGCAGCGGCTGAGAGCTGGAGCGTCTTGAAACTGCAGGGTTTACTACAGGCGAAATGGGCTAGATGGCCAAAGTTTTGTCCGAACTGTGTCAAGGGTTGGTGAGTACTTTCATAGCTTACCAGTGGCCCCCTGGAACATCCATTCATTTTTACGCACGAGTGTCCCTCAGAAGATACTCACCTTGGCTGGGATAGCCTGTGCTCCTAGCTATTCCCAAGCTCTGAAAGTCACTCTGTCCGCAAGGGTAGACCCTCTTCTACGAATAGGAATGTATTTTTCATTGTCTCAAGTCCCTTCCTGAGCAGCCACAGCCCCCTAAAGAGAACTCCTCCTGCTTTACGCACGACCGCGCATTAACACACAGCAGTACTTTGAGCGCTAGGCTTCTCACTTCATAGGGCTGGTCTACATAAGTTAGGGATTGTTGACAAAGGACTGCCTAAACTGATATATGTGCCAAACTAACCCCTTTCTGTTACAGGTTGTGGTTATTTTCCTCCCCCATCATCGGTATTATGCTATCCGCAGAATTGTATATATGTTAGCTAGTGAATACTCGTGTGTGTGTGGTATTTGTGGAGTTTTACTCCGTGTGCTCATCGTGTGCTCATTGTGGGGTTTCGATCACTCTTACCTCTCCTGAGACTTAGTCTTCACCGCCTACCAAGCTACCGTAGATTGGTCTGGTTTGTTTAGAAGGTTCCCCTGTTCCACTAAACTAGGGTGGCCTCCTAAACTTCTGCCCACCAGGTCAGAGTCAATTGCCTGACTTTGACTGACCCTTGGGTTGGGATATGTCAGGTAAACAGTTTTGGTATTAGTCAGTTGTATTTCATAGGGTAAGAAAGTGTTTGTGTCGGAAAGGGGGCGAGGGGTGGGTTAGAGTGTCTGAGTGTCCTACGTGGTAGGATGGGGAACATGTGTTATGAATTACAACCCTAGGATGGTTGATAAACTCATAAGGATGAGATTGATAGGGTCTGTGAAACAAACAGAAGTGACCAGGATTATTATCGTGAAATTAAACAGGGGCATTGTGGGAATGGTAGTGTTTTGTTAAAGTAGACTGGGTGTTCGGGAAAGAATAAATCAGAGGGACGTGGAGAACAACAACTGGGAGCATTTGGGTAGGAAACAGGAAAACTGATTCTAGGAGAGATAGTTTCTGGGTGCAACAGGGTTTGGGATTCTAGGGGATTTGTTATATACGGAGGGTTCAGATCTGGGTAAGAGCGATTCAATGGGAGGAAGGAAGACAGATGTAGTACAGCCTACAAAGGGCTTAGGGATCTCCTCCCCTTCTTCCCCGGTATGATACCGCATCTCACCTGGGGTATTTCCCCAAGCACAACCCTGGTTTCCCCCATCCAGATGATCCTTTCTCACTCGTATGCCCCTAGGGTTGGGGGTCTGAGAGCGTCGGCCCTTCCTAGGCCACCTGAATCGTCTCGGAGGATAGCTCAGGGTTAACGTGCTCGCCTTGGAAGCAAGACGACGCAGAGCAGCACCGATTCAGTCTCCGGGTTCGTGCTTAGAAACCTCTGGATATTAAGCGTGTTATAAATAACCAATTACAAATAAGGGATTCTCAAGGTTTGCTTGGGAGAATACCCTCCGGTTTCTCACAGGCGTTCCCGAAACAAGGGTGCCGGTAAGCTTACCAGCACCCTTGTTTCTGGACCACCACACTCGGAATGAGGCCTGTACTCTCCCTATATGCAGTTGATCTGCTGCTGTATGTGGGAAACCCGTTGGAAAACTTGCCAATGTTCCTGGAGGTTTTGGACAATTTCCGGAAGCTATCTGGCTTCCGTATCAATAAGGAAAAGTCATTACTGTTCCCGCTGGGGGGCCTTCGCAGACACAATCTTACTGTCCTCCTAGATTAGGGGATCAGGTGGGAGGGGGAATCATTTAGATACTTGGGCATCCAAATCTTTCATAGCGTTGAGGACACATTTGTGTATAATACGGGTAGAGCACTGTCGGGAATAGATGATTCGGTCAGATTTTGGAAGAAGTTATCGATATCTTTGATGGGGGAGAGTAGCGTAGTGCAAAATGGTCATCTTCCCAAGACTCCTCTACTATTTTACCAATATCCCCTATGGCATCACAAAGATTTTTTTCAGGGGGAATTGCTATGGAATACAGAGAGAAGGGTCTCGCTGGCAACTTTGATACCCGTGCCTTAATTTGCAAAATTATTAATGGTACTTCATGGCAGCACAATTTCAAGCGGTGTTAGCATAGGCAGATAAAAAGAGCAAACTGTTGTCAGGTTTATTGAGGGGGGGCCTCCTAGCCCATCTCAAGGGATGGGAACTACTGTGGGGCACATTGGGGGGGAAGGGGCCACTAATATATTTCAGGTGGTGTGGGAGATCTGGAAGAAACTTCTAGGGAGAATACAGGTGCCAGGGCTATGCAGTGCTGATTTGCTGTGGAGCATGGACCTGGGTCTCTGGTCGGCAATACAGCGAATGGGGTTCTCGGATCTTGTGGATAAGGGATGGCGATCAGTGGGGAATTTGTTTGAGGGAAAGAAGTTGATGCTGTTTGAAAAGTGGAGAATGGGATATGGGGTCTCTAGAGGAAAGTTCCTTACTTACAGGTCAGTGACTAGGCGACTGACCGCTATGTGGGCGGATATCCCAGAGGAACCTACCACAAACCCACTGATACAGGTGCTGCTCACACAGGGGGAGGGAGAGGCTAGAATGACTCCAATCTATCAGGCAATACATGGCTGTTTCCCCCTGTAGGAGCTGGCGGTTAAGGCCAGGTAGGAAAGGGATGTGGGGGACCAGAATTCGGAGGCAGATTGGGGAACAATGTGGGAGCAGGTCAGGAAAGTTTCAAGAAATGCCAGATTTCAACTTATCCAGTTTAATGTTCTACATAGAGTATATGTGACCCCAACTAAATGACACACAATGAAAAACATGCTGAGTAAGGATTGTCCAAGATGTGCGTCTGGACCGGCGGGGATCTGGCATATATTGTGGGGATGCTCAGTGATTGTACGCTATTGGCAGGCAGTAATATCCAAGATTAATGGACTGCTGAATTCCAGTTTTGAATGCAGCCCAGGATTGTGCCTGTGGGGCCTGATACCGGGTGGGAACCGGTATAAAGCAAGGAAACAGCTGGCTCAGTTTATGCGGATACTAGTGAAAAGGAGGGTAGGCATTGCCTGGAAGAAACCCCATGGCCCGTCCTTGGTTCGGTGGATGGTAGACATCTGTAGGTGGGTGATGGCAGAACTAGACATTTTGTAACAAACCCGGACCCGAAGCTGGAAGAAGGGGTGGTGGTAGATTGGAGCCAGCTCGTAAATGAACTATACGCCTCGACAGACTTGAAACCTCCCTGAATGGCAGTAATGATCTGTTACCAGGTTCAAGAAAGGAGGTATTGATGGGTTGGGGGAAGTAGGGGGGGGGGGAATAATAGGCAGTTGCAGTATTGCTGGAAGGGACCGATGTCGATAGGTTGGATATGTTCTACTATTTACATTTTTTGTTTCTTTTTCTTTCCTTGGTTTCATGAAAAGATATGTCATCAACACTGTATTGTGATTTCTATGCATATTAAAAACCTGAACAAACAGATGTTAAAAACAAAGGGAAGACACAGCATGTGTCTAGCTCCCGTCTCACCCGATATGAAATGTTGCTTATTTGTGCTGCCAATGTAACTTTGGACCGATGTTCAGTGATGAACCCTGCTTCTTTGCTGCCAACTCCACATGGAGCATGTCAGGCTGTAGTGGAGAAGCCCATGTCCCCTTGAGCTGATTTGTCAGATATGCCCCTGTTGAACCCCGATCTGATCCTCTTTGAGGACGATCTTGCATCCGTGTTCCAGAAATTGGGGAACTGGTCTCTGGTTATTCTGTATGTACCCCCTGTGCTGTCCTAGAAGCATACCGATTACCTATGGCAAAATCAGCACAGGTTGATGAACTCGTGGCTCCCACCCGTACCTGTGCCTTGACCCGGGATAGATCAACTACGACATACAGATTCTAGGTGCGGCCACAGGCTGGTCCACGACTTCGGACTTCTTGGAAGCAGCATGGGTTTTGAACATCCATCTGCACCCCAATATTGAATGGAACAGATGTGTCCACTTTATTGAATGAATTGTTACTTCCTGCAATGGTAGCTATTGTTAAATGTAAGGGACATGATCCCTCTCAGTCATTCACAGCACAAGGAAATACACTAGTAGATGGTGCAGCTCCTTCAGTGGCCTTTAATGGGACCCTGGCTCCTAATGAATTTCTGTTTGTGTTGCAGTCCAATGGTCACCAATCGCTTTCCTGTGCATTCTGGCAATCCTCCAAGACCAAGTCCCCTAAAGCTGAAAAAGGTGACCTGGACCAAATGGTATTGTAAACTGGGAGTAGATTCCCTGTGGTGTTCCCCAGACGGCTGCCTGGTGACAAACAAGGTACTCCTCCCCTTTGTGGTCCATGAAGCTACCAGCTTAGCCCATTCAGATAAAAATGCTACAATTACTCTATTGCATCGAGATTGGATAGCCCCTGGTTAAGCCTCCATGGCTCAAAGTTATTGTGAGAATTGTGTTACATGTTTGACACATAATGTTGGGAGAGCAGTACCTACGAAGCTATCTGCATGTCCAGTACCGGAAGGGTCCTTTCTACAGACAGACTTCACGTAGCTCCCCACCAGCATGAACTTTACACATTGCTTGGTCCTAATGGATGTGTTCTCGGGGTAGGTAGAAGAAACGCAAGTAGAAAGGCAGAAGCTGTTATGCTGGCTAAAACATTGTTGGCAAAGTTCAAACCCAGATTTGGATTCCGCTTAGTAAAGACAGTGACCAAGGCACCCATTTTACTGGTCAGGTTCTTAAAGTAGTGTGCCAAGCTTTAGGAATAGTTCGACAGTTCCATTGTGCTTACAACCCTCAGTCCAGCTCGTATTTAGAACTACGCAACAGGGATCTTAAGTTCAGGCTGTTTGAAGTATGTAAAGAGACAGGGTTGAAATGGCTCTAAGCATTGCCTTTAGACCTGTTTACCATGCGTAATAATCCCCAGCATAAACACAAACTGCCCATGAAATCCTCAAAGGTCGTCCTATGAGAATGGGAACTGCACCCCCCAGCAGTCCCTCATATACAGAGTTGGCCTTTGGAGGATGATTCATTACTCCAATAATGTCCCATGTTGATTAAAACTGTTCAATCTCTCCATGCTCAGGTCTGTGAAGCCCTGTCTGAACCAGTTATTGAGCCCTGTCACTCTCTACAGCCAGAACACTGGGTCCGGGTGAAGGGCCATCAATGGAAATCGGCACTCCAGCCCAGGTGGCACGGCCCATTTCACCCAACTACAAACACTGCATTAAAGTGTGCTGGGATCCCGGCTTGGATTCCTGCACTGCCGCAAAATCTGCAGCCTAGCCAATGACAACATTTGTGGTAACATCTGCTGGTCATTCTTTTCGTTATAATGACCCTCATATGCACGTGGCTCTGGTACTTTGCTACTTGTAGTTTGAACGTGTAGCTGGAACTTTCGAGTATGAATTGTGAAGCTAGGAATCCTTTGCTCAGTACCCAATTTCTGTTAGAAGCTTTGAACAATTACCTTTACTTTGCTACAACTTAAAAGAGCATATACAACTTTGAACAGCAGATTTTGGCATGGCAAACCTATGCCTCACACATCACTTGCTCTGATGAACTAACCCAAACATTTCCTAGTCACAAACGTTATGCTGGAGCAACAATTTCTAAAACTGGATATTTGAAGATTGGCTCTAGTGTACACAATGTCTGGCTATATTTCTGTTGTTATTATTGTCAAAATACTGATAAATAATTATTTCACTGTGACTGCTGCTTTACGCACTACTTGTCATGAAAACAATGGTCCCTCTGCACATCCCTGGGTTCACAGTGAAAACACTTATCTGCACCTCTCCTGACAGTATGCCTGCATTTTCAATCTTACTGACTGCTGGGTTTGTGCACACCTGCATAAGTTTCCTATTGTGCTCATTCACGTCCAGCGGGGCGGATGTCTGTCTGGATCTTAAGTTGGTATCCCAGTCCCAAGACCCTGCAGGGATGCTCATTCTCACTTGGGTTTTTACTGCTCCTCCAAAATGTCCTACCCCAAATCAAGTACGCATTAAGCCAGCAGAACCCATCTTTCCTCCCCAGCAACTGGTTTAGTATGTTATACTAATCTGGTACTGTGTTTATGGGAACTAGCAAATGCCATTATTGCTTGTCCACCAACACCAGTGTAGTGATTAATAATTTCACATTTGCCCTTGACCCCGATTTTTCATTTTCCCAGTCCTGGTATGCTATGTATTCCGGAACTTATTTCATTTGTAGGAACAAAGCTTATCCCTGGCTGCCCATTAATTGTGGAGGGCGTTTTTACATGGGGTATGTCCTGATAAATAGGGACCGTTTGACTCAATTGTCACGGTTAGTGGAAGATATTGCAAATGCTACTGCCTCCTCTTTGAATCTGTTATCCCAAGAACAAGTAGCCATCCGAACCATGGTGCTTCAGAACCGTATGCTTTAGATATTGTTCTAGCCTCGCAGGGTGTTTGTGCAGTTGTGAAGAGTGAGTGCTGTACTTTCATACCCAGTTATTCAAGCAATATTACTGACATGGGAACCCACATGCATTTCACTGTATGTCACCTTCACACCAGTCCGGATGCTCCCTGGACATTTGGGCCCCGGATTGAGGGTCTATTGGGACTTCTGGGTGCTTCTACTCTTCAGATCGTACATATAGCACTGGTCATAATTCTAAATTTATCCTGCTTACCAATGGTTTCTAAGTCAATTATCGAGCATTCAACACCTGCTCTGAAGTCTCTCAGACTGCCCAAGTGCTTTACTGTCATGTTACAGAAGAAATAATATGTCATGGCATGCTGAATGTGATGTTTGTTCCCCCAAAGATGTATTTATTTTTAAATCTTTGTATTAAAGTTTCTTGAACACAAGGAGAAACAACATAACACAAAACAAACAAGAAACCAACAACAGGGAAAATTGCAGGGCAAAATAGACATCAAAAGACAGCTTTTTGAGAGGGCCACCAGGGGGCATAGAGATGTGCTGACTTCTCTGTGCTGCTCCATCACCATTAGGACTAAAAGTGTTCTGAGCCCCCCAACAAGCCACCACATCGACGTGTAGTGGACCCCATCCGGTGCCTTAACACCCTGGGCACAATCGGGTGAAGTTTGGAACCGGAATTCCAGGGAACGGCAAAGATATTCCAGACGACAGCCCACCAGAGCCCGCCCCCCAGCTTCAGGAGGAAAGAGCACAACAGTGCATCGCCCTGGGAAAGACAGCGTGGCCACCCCTAGGCCCCCCCTTGTCGTGGCCCACCGGGAAGCCGCTGGGCCTGGGGTACCCACAATCTCCAAGACAACCCCCTGGCCTGAGGCCCTGAAGCATTGGACCAGGCAGAAGAAACCACGGGAGGTTGGCCTGTGAGGGACACTAAAGGCAACACTAGAGAGCATGGTGCCGAAATGGTGACCCCCCCGAGCTAGGGAGAGGGCAATGCTTGGACCCCCTCCCCACTGCGGACACAGGGTGAATACTCCAGCAGCGAGGGCCCAGCCAATACATCCCAGGAGAACTAACAGGGCTGAAAACTAACCCACTGACCCAAGCAAACCTCGAGAACAGGGCTTGGACAAGGCCCAGAGTCATCCTTGGACCAGAAACTACATGCTGTAGCCCCCTACAGGTAGAAGAGGGGATGGGAGCTTTCAGTGGGGAAAACGAGGGAGCCATCCAGTTGAATGCAGAAGGAACCGTCTCAGGGCTAAAGGAAAGAAAAGCAAGCAGTGCCTGATCCCCGGACCTGAGAGGAAACAGGGTGGGGGCTGCCCCCCATCAGACCATAGGAAGGGTCCCCACCACCCACGCCTGATACCTCTATACATTGGCAACCTGCCAGCAAACACCTGAGCACACCCAAAGGCCATAACAGGGTGGTGAAGCAGGCCTAGGATATGACTACATTATCCAGAAGCGCAGCCCCTCCCTCATACAACCTGATACCACAACGCCAGGCAGCAACAAACCCCAAGCAGTCCCAGAGCCCAGGAGGGCCTGCACACAGCCTACCCCCCGCTAGAGGATTGGCTTACACTGCACAGCTAGCTGGCCTTGATGAGCTGCAAAGTGGTACTACAGGAATTCTGCTACCAGGAAAGCCTGGCGCAACCAGCGGCCGCGACTACTGGGGGGATGGCAGACAACACTATGTCGACCAAAAAAGAAATTGCAGCCTTGATGCAAGAAATTAGGGAATTGCGGGCTGACATAAGACACAGACTTGAAAAGATGGACAAGATAGATCAGAATCCAAGGTTTAGAGTCCAACCAATCTTCAGTGGATATTGTAGAAGCACTGGTTGACAGCAGACTGTCAGCCTTGGAGAGGAGGGATGAGGAGAAAGCCCTTAAAAGGGACGATTTTGAGAACAGGGAGTGGAGGAACAACCTCAGAATCTTTGGCCTTCCAGAAGTGGAGAGAGACATCTGCCGAACCGTCAACTATATAGTCCACTTACTGTTCGATGATGGAGCAACAAATTAACCCACCATAGACAGAGCGCACAGTGGTATAGCTGGAGGACTGCGCCCCGTCCTTGTTCGCTTTCATTACTATGCAGAAAAGGTAAAGAGCTTAGAGGAAGCCAGGAAGTCCTCCACCATCACATATAACAACGTAACGATCTCAGTCTTCCAGGACCTCTCCACATTTACCCTGGCCAGAAGGCGGATGTGTGCCCCACTGACACAATGACTAAGAGAAAAGGGATACGATACCGGTGTGGCTATCCATTCTCATTGACCTTCGAGTACATGGGCCAGCAATCCAAGCTGATCTCCGAAGAAGATATTAAGGGAGCGACCCGGGAACACATGGAAAGACTGAATGGACAAAGACAACCCTCCAGGTAGGCCGCCGAAGAGGGAGTCGAAAAAGGGTGCCCGAGGGACTGGAGAATGGTCCACAGCTCGATGAAATGTAAGAAATTGAACACCCACAGCAGCACTTGATTTAGACATAGGGAAAAAAATGGTACTCAAGATTAGACTAGTGGTGTCAAACCACAGGGAGAACCACAGAAAGGGCAGGGGGGGAATACGGCATTCCTATCGGGTGACTTGGGGGCGCCACAGATTTGGTGAGGGTGTAGACATGGGGGAAAGATCGTCCTACCAGGGGGGAAAATGATCTGAATGAGGGGGATGGAGAGGTTGATGTCTTCCCAAAGCGACCAGGGGTGGGAGTCAATTAAAAAAGCTTTTTCACGGATTGGCCCGGGGTGATTGGGCGCGGTGGTGGTTCAGTCGGGGACCTGAAATGGGCAAAGGACCTGACTGGATGCTGGGTGGTGGGGGTAATCCAAAGGGGGAGTTGGAGGAGGTGGTTGTGGTGGAAAGTGGGGGGCAGGGTTTGGGCATTAACTGGACACAGGGCTGGGGGAAGCAGGGAAGGTCCAAGGAAAAGAAAGGTAGGGCTCAGTTAAGGGTTTCCAGGGGTTGGGGTTTATAGTTCTGGTGGTGCTGTGCTATTGGCAAAGCGCGCATTCAGGCCTGCAAGCAGAAGTGGCAATATCATTGGTCAAGGGTGGAACTTATAAGTACACACAAAAGGATTAGGTTCTCCTAATCCTAATGGCTAACATGCTGCTAGCCCTGGTGGTGGGCTCTCTAAACGCTAGAGGAGTCATTCTCTAACAAAGCGATCACTCCTGGCCTGGGAATTCTACCGAGCCAAGCTCAACCTGCTCTTTTTCCAGGAAATGCATTGGGTGAGGGGGAAGGAACCAGCACTCTGTGGGGTGAAGATAGGGGAGGTATACAGAGCCTTATTTACATAAAAAAAAGAGAGGAGTAGCCATTGTCATGGCAAGCAGTCTGGGGTTTGTGTTAAAAGCGACACTGAGGGATCCAGAACGTTGCTACCTATTTGTTAAAGGAGATATCAAGGGTTCCCATTGACACTGGAAGTGATCTACTGCCAGAACGAAGGCCAAATAACCCTTTGGCGAAGTGTTAGGGACAAGCTTCAACTTTTTACAGGAGGGCCAAGTTATGGTGGGGGAGGGGGGACTTTGACATGGTCCTTGCCCCTGTCAGCGACAGGAAAAGAATGTGCATGTAGAGACTATTCCAACTAGACGAAACCGCCTCTCAGAACCTCCATAAAGTTAACGTGGACATGGTATTGGTGGACTCATTGAACCCTCTGGCCGTAGTGGATCCCCCTTCACATTTTACTCACAAGCTCATGAATCCTTTTCAAGGATTGACCACATCCTGGTAGACAGCTCTTTGTTTAGTCATGTTGAGGACTCCCAGCTAAACCCAGTACCCTGGTCGGATCACGACTTAGTGCACCTGGGGGTGCCACGGCCATGGATGTGGAAATGCAATGACTCTCCTGAAAGATAGGGAAACTGCCCAAGCATTGCTTGCAGATATTATAGAATATTTCGAACTCAACGACAACGGGGAGGTGGGCCCACGCACCTTATGGGACGCATTCAAGGTTACCATCCGCAGAATTTTAATCCGGATAGGATCCCAAATAAAAAGGGAGGGGCAGAGACAGGAAGACATCCTTAGGGGGGAGATTGCAGAGCTCCAACCGGGACGCGTCCCGGGCGGTTCCATCTCCCTGGACCAGACGAGATCTGTCCATAAAGCACAGTTAAAAGACCTCCTGCTGAACAAAACAGTGGCTGAACAAAACAGAGAAGAAATTGCTCTTGCTCAAACAAAAATACTACGATAAGGGCAACAAAGCAGATAAGATTCTGGCCTGAAAGTTGAGGGAAGCCCAGAAAAG
Organism: Ambystoma mexicanum; assembly: GCF_040938575.1. Lineage (NCBI taxonomy): Eukaryota > Metazoa > Chordata > Amphibia > Caudata > Ambystomatidae > Ambystoma > Ambystoma mexicanum. The sequence continues at coordinate 1,016,467,528 of NC_090932.1, forward strand.
TAAGATGGTTCAGACTGTGAGAACTCACGGGGGGACTACACACTACAACACCACTAGCATAGGGGCGGCTTTCAGACAATACTACGAACTCTTATATAAGTCAGAATTTGACGGCGATGAATCGCACATAGTTGAATTCCTGGCATAACAGCACATTCCGGACCTTCCCAGGGAAACCACTTTTGACTTGGACGCTCCAATATCAGAGGAAGAGGTCATCCAGGCAACCAAATCAATGAAAGGGGGCACAACACCGGGCGAAGACGGGTTCTTGGTTACATTCTGTAAGTTATATTGGTCCACTCTGGCCCCGTACCTTACAAGAGTCTTCAACGCAGTACTGGAGGGTGGGGACATTGCCCGAATCAATGATGGGGGCAATCATAGTGTGATCCCGAAAGGACCCGACACAGTGCTTGTCCTACCGACCAATCTCCCTGCTTAATACAGATGATAAAATCTTGCCGAAGGTGCTGGGAAAGAGACTTGAGGGGGAGTTATGCCGTTCCTGGTCCATGGGGTCGGCTTCATCAGAGGGCATCAGGACTCAGACAATATTAGGAAGACATTAAATTTAATGCACTATGTCCAGAAGGTTGACATTGATGCATGTCTCTTCTCTTTAGAATTTTGAAAGGGTGGAGTGGAAATGTATGGCTATCCTTCTGGAGAAGATGGGACTAGGGGAAAATATCTGGAAATGGGTCGGAGCACAATACAGGGTGCAGCATTCACAGGTCCAGGTTGAGGAGGAACGATCAACACCCTTCCAACTGACCAAAGGCACAAGACAGGGGTATCCCCTATCCCTCCTACTATATGCACTCACAATGGAGCCCTTGGCAATAGCCATAAGAAAACATCAGGGAATACAGGGTATCCAAAGAGGAGAAGTTGAGTTCAAACTTTGCTTATTTGTTGATGACATTCTGGGGTATCTGGTGGATGCTCCCTCCTCGCACCCAGGACTGTTCGCTCTCATTGACAAATTTGGGTCCTTCCCGGGCCTGCAAATTAACAAATCTAAATCAGTAATAATGCTGATTCGGGCCACAGACCTGAGCCTAGATAAAAGGAACCGTATGTTGGGGGTAAGGGTAGACCAATCAGGGATTTCATACTTGAGGGTCCGGATCCCTAGAAATCTGGCAACGCTAGCTATGAACCTCTCCTGACAGCCATTAAAACTGACTTAGACGGTTGGGGCATGCAAATACTCTTGTGGTATGGGTGAATGACAGTGGTAAAAAGGAACATTCTTCTGCGGCTCCTATACCTATTCACGGCCCTATCTATGAACATCCTAGAAGCTTATTTTAGTGACCTTCAACGTAGCATGCAGAGATTTGTCTAGCAAAATAAGACCCTGAGGATTAAAATATCCACCCTCACCCTCCCAAGGGAAGAGGGGGGATTTGCCCTCCCGGACTTTGCCTTCTATTACAAGCTGCCCAGTTACGAGTGATCCTGGAACATGTGAGGGACAACCTGGGGACATATTGGACTTAGCTAGAAGATATGGACACCAACCCGGCCAAAGTGAGGGACTTATTCTGGGCACCATACAGGCAAATACTGAATATGCTGAAGAACCATCCATGTCTGGGGGTACTATGGGTTCTAAGGAGAGAAGGGAGAAGCACTAAGGGCTTATCCTCCTGGCCCTCACTGATGACCTCGGTGTGGGGCCCGGTTATCAGATTGGGGGACAGGGGATTCCGCAACACACAGGCATGGTCTGAGAGGGGCCTGGACAGGGTGGGACAGTTGTTTAGGGAGGAGGCATTTTGAATTATGGAGCGGTAGCAGATGTGCTCAATGGGGACAAGATCTCCACATTTGAATACCTAAGACTGAAGGGGATCCTCACCAACCAGAGCTGGGGAGACGAACTGAAACGCCCACTTACAACATTTGAAAAAGCACCGGACACCTCAGAGTCGAGGAGGGCAATAGTGTCTACACTATATAAAAGGTACTGATTACAGTAGATAAGAAAGACAGGCACACTTTTAAAAGATTCTGGGATGATTTGGAGGGAGAGGTAATCTCGGAGGAGGTCTGGGGAAAATATATAAGATTACGTTTCATGGGACTCTCTTCACGGCAGCCATGGAGAATAAGGTCCTACAAGGGTGGCACAGGGATCCCCTGAGAAGATCCTGAATGTTTCCGGGGTCTTCCCCACTATGTCCTAGGGGATGTGGCTCAATAGGTTCCCGAGCACACATATTGTGGCAATGCCCGCGGGTGCAAGTATACAGGCAGGACCTCCTGGGCTGGATGTCAGAGGTTATATACGAGGTCCTTCCCTTATACCCCCTCCAGATGCTGCTGGTGCTCCCTCGAGGGATTCCGACATTTATAGATACCCGAGAATATGGGAAGCAATGTTCAGGGCCGCCAGAGTCGCATTAACAGAAATTAAAGACCCAATAAGGTGGAATATTGATTTATTTATTTATTTGCATTTTTAAAGCGCTCACACAGCCAGGGGGCATCGAGGCGCTGTTACAGAATTTGTTTTGTTTTGTCATTTTTGTCTTAGTTGCATATTTATAACGCGCTTAAATACCCAGAGGTTTCTAAGCGCGGACCCAGGGATCGAAACTGTGTTGCTTTGTGTCGTCTTGCTTCCAAGGTGAGCACGTTGCCACTGAGCTATCCTCCTGGGACAAGAGACTGAGTAGATACTAATTATATTGATCATTTTCACACCTGCACAGAAATAATCTCAGTTCCCAAAGATAACACCTTTTACTAGTCTGTATACCTTTAAAGCTGAATAGCGATGGGATGAGAGAGAAACATTCCACACTTGCAGTGTTATCTTTGGGAACTAAGATTCTTTCTGCGCACCTGCGAAAATTATCAATATAACTAGTATCTAGTCCACCTTAGTGGGTCTAACAAAAATCCAAAGCCTGGAAGAAGACCCGAGGTCGAAACATGTGTTGGCTATATTCATCAGATCAAATTCTGCATAAATGAATTTTTGTAATTGCGTAGTGTGGTTGTGTCACTGATTATCTTGTGGATACTCTGGGCAGGGGACCCGCCGCTCGACGCAGCTATGTGCACCAGCTACATAACTGGCTATCAACTAGGTTGCACCTGAGATGTATTTATTGGTTATTGCCTCGAACAAGTGCTTAGGGTTCCGGTCTCTTCTGCCCCGGTTGGTTGTGTTCATTTGTTGTGAAATGTACAATTGGTTCCTTCAATAAAATTCAAGTTAAAAAAACAAAAAATAAGACATCTTTTCCTGATATCAGATATGTGAAAAACCAGAGGGTGTTTCACAACCTAGTCCCCGGGGATCCCATACTCAGGTAGCCAGGTAAAGGCCATCGCTTTTGGATCCCAATGCTGGGGGTGGACAAGCGAGGGAGGATCACCTGCGTAGGGGGTCCTCAGGGAGTGGGGGAGAAGCACCTGATGGTGAGACATGGTATCCCCCTTTTTCTTTAACCCATCTAACCCGTATCCCTGCTTATTTTATGGGAAACTACAGCTCCCATAATTCCTCCCCACTTCACACTGACAACAATACTGCACAGAGGAAGATGAGGAATGAGGCCAGGAAGATTACCTCTACTGACTTGCAATGGTTCTGTCCCTTTAATGAGACCAGGCAGAGTCAGGCACGTAATCCTAACTACACACACCTGCCACTTGTTACCACTCCCTATCTGGATAAAAGGAGGCGCGCACAGGCACACTCAGAGCGAGGCTGGGTACGAGAAGGAGCAGCTCTTTCGGGGCTGATGCAAACCAGGCTACGGAAGTTGGAGGGCCAAGGGGCTGATCAGCAGTGGCGAAGAACAAGAGAGAGCCAATGTGAAAATTCTACACTTTCGGGAATCCGTAAGTGTTCCAAGACTGAAACTGGGTGAGCGGAAAGGAGAAACCTTCAAGGTGTTTCTAAGCAGCCCGCTACTCTCCCGGCTAAATGACAGAGTTGGGGAGGAGCAGAGGAGGCGTTTGTAACAGCCTTGCCTGCTACATTAAAGGTGTTGAAGCCCAATTAACACGAGTGATGAGTTATCGAAGGCAACAAAAGCCTGGTTTGTATTAAGAGCAAAAGTAACTGTAACCAAAAGTTGAAGGTTGCACATATGCCGATAAAACGCGTAACAGAAAGGACAATTTCTGAATTGTGAGGAAAGTATACAAAGTAACAGAGTGGTTCTGCGGGGTGGAATCGCACATTCGAAAGTCTCTGTGAAATGTTCTGAGCTGAAAGATATAAAGCAGGAACCGAAGGCAAGAAAGTAACCGTGATCCTGAATGAAAGTTGAATAAGTGAAAAGCAAAGTTTGTGAACTCTGAATATGCCAAGAGGGCAAAGTATATGAACTTTGAAAGAGGCCAAGAGGGCAAAGTAAAGAGAATAAGATATAAGTACCATGAAGCATTGGTGTTGTGAGGTGTGATGAAGATAGTTGATTGTTGAATTGTTTAAAGAGAGGTTGAAGTGGTCATGCAGAGGTCTACGTAAAAGCCTTGCAGTTTTGAAAGTCTTTGACCGTAAAAAATATATAAAGACAAAATGTGGGGAAGGGAACCCCCACAAAGACAAAGACAGGCTTGAGTCCGGCAGAGGGAAGACTGTGTTGCACAGTGATAAAACGAAAAGTTGAATGTGAAAAGAGAGGCAGGCTCGAGCCCGGCAAGGGGAAGCCTATGTTGAATTGTGTCAAAGTTAAAGTCAAGAGTAGAACTATGCATTTATGGCAAGGCAGACAAAGCCTAAAGAACTGATCAGGGACGTCATTTCACCAATATGCAAGGGGTAGTATAAGTGACATCACACGACCGTGACCTCTGATGACATCCCAGGTATTGATGTAATTTGACCCCACCCCGAAGTGACAGCTCAGGAAGCAATGTAGCATGACCTTTCACCCCTTGAATAAACAGGAAATTGAATCACATACCAATGTTCTGAAGTACACTACGAAAAATATGTTTACGATATCACTATAATCTGATATACATTTCATACAAGAATGGATCACCATATGTATCGTTATCAGTGTGTATAGGCCCATTTACCAAATTACTGTGAATGCACGCAGACGTCCAAGGTGAAATGATAAGGATGTGTTATTTTTATAGCACTTACGCTTAAGCTCTTTATATAAAACAAATATACATACAATATCACCCTACCTATATTGGTTCTTACTTATCGACCTCAGAAGGATGAAAGGCTGAGTTGAGGTGTTTAAAAACAGACTAAATCAGTGACTTGCCCCCTGAAGTGTGCCTGAAATAAACTTTTAATGAGTCTAGCAATTATTGTATAGAATTCCACAAAGGCAAATTATTTGTTATTCCTATTCTTTCTTATTTAGGGTCACTGCTCAAGGTGTTAAAAGACAAAGAGACCTGAACAAGAAAGCCAGCCACTCCAGAAACAAAGAGCCAGGTGGTGCTGGCCACAGCCCATGAGTTTACACTTTTTTCCAAAAACTTTTTTATTTTTAAAAAGACATCTTTTTTTGTTGGTTTATTTTGTTTACGGGTAGCAAGGGAGACCTCGGGGGTCGCAGCTGGGAGACCTCAGGGGTTGCAGATGCAACCCCTGGAACCCTCAAATGACAGCCCTGGAACTGATTGAACTGCCAAGAGCTTGAAGCCCAAGCCTGAACTGTTGAATTGTACCAGTAAGCCAAAGTGTGCCAGACTTATAGAACTATGCCATCCACCTATCCATTTTAAGAAACTCTCGAGACCCAGTGCTTCTGAACGTGGGGAAGAGAGTCGTTACCTAAGCCATTCTGACATTTCTTTTAAGCCACTATTTTTCCTTTTGTATTCCTTTACACATTTGTCATTTAAGAAGGAGGGCAAGGTTAGTTTGTTTGAGTAGAGGCCTTTTTATTTTCACTAGACTGACTTGGACTTATTTGTTGTTTGTTTAATGGTCGAGACAACTCCCATTTTAGAGTTAGGGCCAGTTAGGAATTCTACCAACCCAACTGAAATATAGGCTTTCGAAACTTGCATCTATTGTGTCTGTGCCTGCTGTTGATACATGCCTTCCTTACAGATACAAAAGCAAATAATGAGTAGGGATCACAGTGTTACACATTTCAAGGGTCAAGGGGTTCAGCACTCAGGTATCAGAAGACGTACAGGGTCATTCCAACAAGTGAACTTGCAGGGTATCCTAGGCAAGTGTATAAGCAATTCTAACCTCTCAAGGGGGTGTATCATCAGAATGACAGAACATTGACTGCAAGAGAACCCTGCAAGTTTCCAGATTCACAGTGGGCCCATTCATACCATTCTTCAAGGGCCTACACCATTCCACAGTTTCCACAGTGGACCACTTCAGCAAATCCCCCCACCATACAGAATAACTGGGGCCTGCGCATACCCTCCAAGACATGGCAATTCTCAGTTTGGCAAGTATACAGGCCAGGTCCATAAGTTTAACTATATGTTATGTTATTTTGCATTTATATAGCGCCTTATGTACCATTGGTATGATCTCAAGGCGCTGGTAGGTTGAACGCCCTTGGGAACCGAAGTTCAGGTCAGTAGAAAGAGACAGAGAGATTCATAGGTGCATGTGAGCACCGGATATGTGTGCAGCTGGTGTGGCATTCGTGTGATAGCTGCTTCATAGCGGTAGGTGTGGTGATTCGATGGGAGATCAAGAGTATGTGTTCGGTCTGGCCGGTTGTTATCCAGACCGATTCTGGTTGCGTTAGGCCTGAGGAGAACGCCTAGGCTGGAGGGTGCGCCACCAGCTGTGTTTATTTAGGATGATGTGGAGTATGAGGAAAGTGATGGTATGGGAACAGCTATACCGAATGGTGTCATAGTATCGCTGTGTTCTAGTTGAGCGATGTGTGAAGAAGAGAGTAAGCGTGGATATGCGATATGGTGGTTTACCTTAGGTGCATGAGAATGAGCACTCTCCAATAGTTTCATCCACATATTTCTTCTGTTCCACCCACTTCACACGTTCCATCCACTTCACCCGTTCCACCCACTTACTCCACCTATTTCATCCGCCTCCATACTTTACCAGTTTCAACGGTATATTCCACCCGTTCCAACCTTACACTCCACCTTTCCCATTCACATACTTCGTCTGTTCCATCCACATACTTCATCCAAACACTTCATCCGCTCCATCCACACACTTCACCCACTCCATCCGCACACTTCACCCGCTCCATCCACACACTTCACCCACTCCAACCACACACTTCTATCGTTTCATCCATCCATTCCCTCAATTATCTACAAATTTCACCTGTCCTTTCACATACTTCACCCGTTCCATCCACCTACTAGACCAGTTCCATCCACATACTTGACTCGCGCCATCCATCTACCTACTTCACCCGTTCCATCCACATACTTCACCCGTTCCATCCACATACTTGTCCCGTTCCATCCACATACTTGTCCCGTTCCATCCCTCTACCTACTTCACCCATACTATCCCTCTACATACTTCATCCATTCCATCCACATTCTTCACCCGCTCCATCTACCTACCTCGCCCGCTCCATCCACATACTTCACCCGTTCCATCCATCCCCCCAGTTCATCCATATATTTCACCCATCCTTCCACATACTTCACCCGTTCCATCCACCTATTCGACACGTTCCATCTACATACTTGTCCCGTTCGATCGACATACTTGACCCGTTCCATCCACCTATCTTCTTCACCCATACCATCCGTCTACATACTTCACCCGTTCCATCCACATACTTGTCCCGTTCCATCCATCTACCTTCTTCACCCGTTCCAGCCACATACATCATCTGTACTAACCACATACCTTGCCTGTTTCGTACACCCACTTTCTCGGTTCTGTTTATCTGTGTCATCCGTTCTTCCACCTAGTTCACTATTCCATTCACGCACTTCTCCCGATTTCATGGAACCTTTTCGCCAGATCCATCCACATACTTCAGCTTTTCCATCCACATACTTCATCCGTTCCACCCAGTTCATCCGTTTCACCCCGTTCGCTCACATACTTCACCGGTTCTAGATACACACTCTATTTGATCTATCCATTACACCCGTTCCATCCACATGCTTAACCTGTTCCGTCCACAGATTTCACCCGTTGCTTTCAGATACATCACCCGTTCATTCCACCTACTTCAGCCGTTCCATCCACATACATTACCCGTTCGCTCCACGCTCTACACCCGCTCCATACTCTACATCCATTCCACATACCTCAACCGATCTGTCCACCTACTTCATTCATTCCACCTACATCACCCATTCTACGCCCTACATCTGTTCCATGCTCTCATCTGCTCCCTGCTATCATTCATTCTGCGCTCCATATTCTACACTCGCTCCATACTCTGCATCCATTCCATTCAATATATCTGACCCATTCCGTCCATCTACATCACCCGTTCCTTCCACCTACATCACCCGTTCCACACCCTACATCCGGTCGATGCCCTCATCTGTTCCATGCTCTCATCTGCTCCCTGCTATCATTCATTCTGCGCTCACATCCACTCTACGCACTTCATCCTCTCCGCCGACATTCAGCCGCTCCACCTACTTCATCCGCTCCACAGACTTCATCCGCTCCGCCGACTTCATCCGCTCCATTCAATACATCCATTCATCATGCATTATCGGTAAATCTCATGTCACTTGTTTCACGCACTCAATCCGTCCCATGTTCTCCATCTGTCCCATGCACTACACCGTCTCGTGTACTTGAATCGTCTATTCTATTCGTTCTGTTTATACTATGCATTCTTAAATTCCATGGCATCCGTTTCATGCACTCTACCAGTTCTGTGTCATGTATTCATCTTTCCAACCTCTCCACTTTATTCCACTTGTTAATTTTGTTCCTCTCGTCCATTATATTCATTTCATCCATTTCGTTAATTTCAACCATTTTACTGCTTTTATACAATTTATTCTTTTTATCCATTTCACTGCTTAGATTCATTTTACACATTCTGTTCGGTTTGTCTTTTTTTTTTTAGTTTATATTAGAGGTTAATAGTTTTTGATTTCTCATTTGGAATCTTGATGTTGGATTTGTTAATTAAGTTAATGTTATTTATGATCTAGTAGTTTGGGCTAGTAGGATTGCTGTTATCCTCTTTATTCCTCTCGTCCATTTTGATCCTCTTGTCCATTACATTTATTTCGTCCAGTTCATAAATTTCGACCACTTTATTGCTCTCATACAACATATTCATTTGATCACTTTAGAGATTATTAGTTTCCGATTTTTGCTCAGATCATGATGCTGGATTGTTATTATGATCTAGCATTTTGGGCTAATGTCATTGAGTTGCTGTTATCCAGTATGAGTTAGGTTTTAGGGGAAGAGCCATGTTTTCAGTAATTTGCGGAGGGACATGAGGTCCTCAGTGAGTCGGATGTGGGGTGGGAGTGCGTTCCACGGAGTGGTGGCCAAGGCCGAGAATGATGATCCACCTAATCTAAGTTTGTTTTAGGTATGACTAGGAGGCCGGCTGATCTTGATCTTAGAGTACGTTTAGGGTGATAGGGGTTTAGTTTGTCTTGAAGATATTGAGGGCCAGTTTTATGCAGTGCTCGGTGAGAAATGCATAAAGTTTTGAAGGCCACCCTTTGGGCAACTGGAAGCCAGTGCAGTTTTGAGGGCTAGAGAGATGTGGTCTCTTGGGCCAAGTGCTAGTAGCAGTTTGGCTGCGGCGTTTTGTGCTTGTTGTAGTTTAGACATGTTTAGCTTTATCTGGGCGGGGGTATATACCAAGTAGGTATTCCATGGGGGTCCACTCCCGCCCACCCGTTTCTATTGGCTGTTGAATTTGAGTCCAAAAGGAGCTCACTCTCGGGCACAACCAAAATATATGTAGGAAGTCCGAAGGCTCACCGCCACGCCATGGGCATCCTGAGGGTGCCCGTTAATTAAGCGTGCAACCTTATGCGGAGATATATACGTCCTATACAAGATGTTCAACTGCACTAGACGAAAACATGCATTTCTAGAGACCATTTTGGCAAATAATAGTGCTCCATCCCATTGCCCATCTTCCAATTCACATTCTAAATCTACTTCCCACGCATTTCTAATTCGTGAAACACGACCACTCGCGTCACAGTGGGCACATGTCACGGGTTTCACCCATCTTTCAGGTCGTATACTGTGGACAGTATATTATCGCATGTGGGTTCCACTGGCCATGTAGGCCACCTCACTTTAGCGAAGTTAGTAAGCCTCATATGACCAAGAAAGTTTCCCCCGTTTATCCCATGCTGGTCAACCACCTCAGAGACATCCATGAACACTCCATCCTTGAAGACTTCCTCCCAAGTCGCAAGTCCCATCCCTCTCATTTTTGCACAACCATGCCAGCAATCGGCCTGCTTTATCCCCATCGCCATGCATCTTAACTGTATACGTACCATAGTCGAACTTCCTAAAATGTTCCCATGTTTCATTCCACTCTATGTGCAAGAGCAGTAAGACCTCATCTGGATGCTCACCACAGTCCACCCCTCAAGCTCCTGTATTTTGTCCTCCAATTTACCCAGCTCTGCGGTTAAGGTTTTCCTAATGGCCCCAAGCTTTGGCAATTGTTTCTCCCCGTACCACCACCTTAAGGGTTTCCCAGACCATACCCTAGCATACCACACTGCCAATGTTAACATCCAAGCACTCCTGTAGAACATCTCCCAAGTGGCCCTGGAAAACATCATCAGAAAGAGCATTCACAGGATGCGCCAGGTTGGAATCTGGGGGGGTGGGGGGAGAGTGAACCCTGTAGGGCTCAGGTAACAATCAGTGGGGACTGATCAGAAATGGCTCAACCCACATAGACAGCATCTACAAATTCAGTCATACATTCTTTCCCTTATATTGGTAATCAGTTCTAGTATGGATCTTGTTTGGTGAGGAATAATAGGAATAGCATCTACTGTCCCCATTGAGAGTCTGTCAGCTGTCAACCAGGAAGAGGTCCTGTAGTATGGTGCGCAAGGTCTTGGCAGAAGGGGAAGTTCACACAAATCTGTTGTCAGAACTATCTAACGTGAGGTTTAATGTGCAATTAAAATCGACCCCCATAGCCACACAAGACCACTGGGATGTCTAAGCCTCTCATAGGGAGCAGAAGAAAGGAGATGTATTGTGTTCAATGAAACCTTGTACTATTATCAACCTGCCCTGATAATCAGTCTCTACCTTGATCAACTTGAATGGTACCGACCCAGCAATCCACCCCAAAACGCCCCTAGCGTACACTTAGTATGACAAGCTAAATCCTACACCTCCCCATTTAGGAATGAATTTAGCGAGTTCCTCTCTCAATAGGTGTGCTTCCTGTAGAAGGGCTATGGAAATCTGTTTCATATGTAGATAGGAAGCGATCCTAAACCGCCTCATATTTGAGGATATGCCCCGGACGTTCCATGACATGACCTTAAGCATGGTCATCCTGGTGTCCAGTCAACTCGTCGAAAAAAAACTGGTCGACTGCAATTTGGTCGACGCAATTTGGTCGAAAACCAAATGGTCGAATTTTTTTTTTTTATTTATATATTTATTTTTTGGGTTTTCGTTTAGTTAAAAAAGGGGTTTTTAGAGAAAAAAAGGGGGTTGGGGGGGGGACCCCCCCAAAAAAAAAAAAAAAGGGTTAAAATAAAAAAAAAAAAAAATTCGACCATTTGCTTTTCGATCAAATTGGTTCGACCATTTGTCTGGTCGACCAATTTTTTTCGACCAAATGACTGGCAACCGGTCATCCTCCAGAAACCAAAGAGCTCTTCTCCTCCCACGACCCATCGTGGAGTGGTAAGATCTGATCACCATAACGCACTTTTAACATGCCTCTGCCTATATCCTTCCCTGCACCCATCAAGCACTACCCACAGATAATGTGACCATGATCTGCCCTCTCTGCCATAACAGTGCCCAGAACCAACATATACAAACTAAAACAAACAATAGCAATTAGTAGAAACAGGTGGCTCACAGTGAAACACCAGTCAAGCCCATCCACCTCCCCCAAGAACATACATGTTCCAGAGGTCCACGGGCAAGGGGGAACCTGCCGTAGTGGCCCTCCCAGTGGCACATCCGCCCCAGGGTACTGGGCTGCTAGTGCCATATCAGAGAGTACCAAGTTCAGCCAAAGAGGTCATATGTCGTGCTTCCCAGGCAAGATATTCAAAACAGTACCATACACTCGTGAGATCGGCCAAAATTCCATAGCTGGGCGAACCGTTCTCTTCTCTGGCCCAGGTACCAGGCCACACTCATCCATCCATTGATTGGCCTCAATAGGATGCTTGAAGAATAGTGCTTTGCCCTTATGGAGCACCTGGAGCTTAACCGGGTATATTAACATATACTTTAGTCCCAGATTGCAGGGCTTCTCCTTAGGTGGAGCAAACGTGTTCCTCTTCTTTTGTACTAGAGGATTATAGTCCGGGTAAATAGCCAGCCGTGATGATCCATGCTTGATTGTACCCCCATCTCTAGAGAACTAGTATTGTCCCCTGGTCTCGAAAGTTAGGGATCTGTGCAAGAACAGTACGAGGGGATGCACCAGGTGTCAGGCCAATGACCTGTGCGCCCTTTCAAACCCTGAAATCCTGAGATAGCTTCCCTGGGCCAATCTCCTGCAGCAACATGTTCTCAACATAGGATGTAGGGTCAGCTCCTCCTCGCCTTCCCCGATTCCCATTATTCAGACATTATTTCTGCAGGACTCCTGCCCTCAGCATCTTCAGCACGTTGCTCCAGGAGCTTATTCCTGCATACCAGCTCCTCTACCATCACTTTTAGTGTCTCGAGATCTGCTTTTTATTGTCTGCTACCTGGGAGGATAGTGTTCACACCTCCTGTCATAGGAGATTGACATTGATCTTCATTTTGTCTATTTTGTACTCAATGGAGGCTAGCGCATAGGACCGCAATTGCTGGTAATACCGTATCTTGCTGATCTTGCAATCGAGGCCCATTTGTCTGCTGCTCCCTGTGCACCGCCAGGGGTGAGGTGGATCCTTCTGTGTTCCTCTGAGTCTGAAGGAATCCATAATGGTCGTCTTCTGGCTCCCCTTCATCTTGGTCTCCGGCATGTCGAATATGAGGCAGGTCCTGTAGGTCACTGACAGTGAGAACAAGCCGGGATTAGTTCTCTCCAACCAATGGGCTCTGTCAGCCCTACCCCGCAGTTAGTCGTCACCAAATAGACGTACTGTGAGGTAAATCAAGCATAGGTATGTCACCTAGGTAATTGAGCTATATGAGTGGGTATTCCCTTATTTTTGTTATCGGGGGTCAAGTCTGGTGGAAGGGAGAGTCTACAAAGAGAAAAAATACAATAGGGGAGAATCATTCAAATAGGAAGTAGCGAGGGAGTTCAAAGGCACCGACAAATGCAGTGGGGGCAGCAGCCGTACAATCAAAACATGGTTTCCGCTGTTCTAAGCAGATTCTGCATATATTGAATTATGACGGTTGGCCTGACTTCTGCTGCTGTGCCAGCACAATAATTGTTATGAAAAGGTGATGGCCGTCAGTTTGTGGCACCTAATGATCAGCTGGAGCACACACAAGTATTTAATGTAGGGAGTTTGCATCTAGTGAGGTTGCACCCCGCCCTCCAAAATAGAGGCAAAGGAGGTCTTATCCCCCAGGTAATCTCACTGGGCCATCCCAGTGTAATTGCTGTCGTCAGTTGTAGAAGGCCACCACACCTCCTCCTGTCACCTCACCGTTCCGCTGCTTAGCACACATAGGCAGCAGCAGTGGGTCGGTAATGTCTCACCAGCACGCCCGGAGATCTGATCAAGCTCCAGGTGTGGGCATCAACAGGGCATCGGTACTGCAGCACACCGGTTCAGCACATCCATTGTGCCGCTGCCACACCCCTCAGCTCAGCCCGCCTGGGGACCAGCAGACGGCATCTTAGTTTTTATTTCAGCTGCAATCTTCATAAAATATTAGGTCAACAGGATTGCTGATCCGCACAAGAGTTGGCTGGGTCGTGCCCCAGACCCTCCGACACCTAATCCAGCAAAAGTGTAGGCACAAGGATCAATGAAAGGATCTGTCTCGGGAGCTCAGTTTACTGTCTCCTTATGGTATCGCAGCAAGCCACACCCTCCTGTTCCCCCAAAGATGTATGTACTGAGACTGGAGTGACAGTCTCATAGGAGAGGATTGTGGGGGGAAATGTGGAATTGAAAATGTGATGTACTCCCTAGTATAATGCTACATTATAATATCAAGTCGGTACTGCAAACGACCATGTTTAAACAACTGTTGCTTGCTTGGACGAGGCGAGACTTTATTCTTTACTGCACATATCTTTGCAATAAAGGCTCTTTGCCTAGTGTGTAGTTATGCTTGTCTCCACATCTCTTTCTTCTGATGTGTTTCCCTTTTAGCATGTGTAAGGGCATTTTAGGCTTCCACTTTCCTAGGAAAAGAGTCTTTAGTAGATGGAAGTCATCATGCTATAAGCGTGCCCACCTGCTGCAAACCGTGTGTGAACCTTTGAGGAATACATTCAGCCTCACTAAATGAATCACTTTATGCTGTCCTTCCTGATAACACAGCCTTACATGTAAGAACGCAGCTGGTATGAAAGATTTGGATAGAGGGGCTTAATTCCCTATTCGTAACATTGTTTATGTAGGATTTCTTACCTTCCATTGAAATGCATGTGTTCCTTTGCGTATAAGAGAATGGTGCTTGGGAGGGAGGGGGGTTCTCGCTTGCGTTGAGGCATCGTACAGTCGTTGGTTTGTTTTTGTCCCGTTTATTTTGTTTTGTAAATTACATTTTTATTTGTTTTAACAAAGCAGGAACCACAGAAAAAGGCATTTCTCAAAAAACCAACACTCACAATTCCAATTGAATATATTTGAATACCCCCTTGTCGGTCCTCCTCCCTCCCATCCCCCAACCACCCACCTCCCACACAACATATCTTAGGGTCTCATAATGCCAACAAGTCATGCAATGTTAGACAACTGCCATGTGGCGCACAGTGAGCATAAAACCTCTGCACTCTTAGGATTCGGGAACGATACTCAGGGTACCTCTTGTCCTGCGCCTGACCCTCTGTAAGTATCATGGAACTTCAACCATTCACATTCTATTGCCGCAATTCCCCCATGTATTGGAGCCGTGATTTTCTCCATGAGGTATATGTCCTTGGCTTTCGCAATGCATTCCTCCAGCCTCGGGAGGTGTGTCCTTTTCTAGTGTCTAGCCAAGCAAGCCCTGGCCCCGAGTAGCAAAAAGTGCACCATATGAGGCAGGGTTCTCCAATAATCGCCCTCTCTCTCCAGGCCAAACAGTATCAGCATTGGGTACATTCCCCTTGCCACCCCTTCCACCTCTTTAATTCAACCCAGGATTTACACCCAAACGACCTAGACCTCTCGATACCCCCACCACATGTGCCAGAAGTCCACCCTTTCCCCACATCCATGCCAACACTGAGGGCTTACTTTCGGGAACGGTTTAGACAGCCTCACTCAGTCGTATTGCCGTCTGTGCAGCAGCTTAACTCCATGAAGTTTAAATTGGCTGACCACTGAGGTTTTGAAGGCCATCCTGCACATCAACCTCCATAGAGTGTCATCCAGTTCCCGCCCCAGGTCCCTCTGTCACTTCCGTCGGAATCCCTCAACTACATTCTTCCTCAACCCACCAACGCTCCATATAGTAAAGAAATGGGTCCCTTCATATCCATGTGGGTGTCCAGGATCTTTTCCATAGGGGTGAGATCCCTCTGTAGCGAGTCCCTCCATTTCTCCACAGTGAGAACGCCTTTAAATCTCAGGTAAAGAAAAACTGGGAGTGTACCCACGTTCAGAACTGTCTCAAGATCCTGGATCCCTATAAAGCGCCTGTTCAACCACAAGTGACCCACCCTGGCCAGCTCTGCTTCAAACCATCACTGGTATCTGTCAGGTTCGGGAATATCATCCCTTATCAGCGGGGCCCAGATGTGACTCATTGGTGAGGGCCAGGAGGTGACCCCTCGCATACCAGCACCCTGACTCCACACTTCCCATTGGACCCCCAATATTTGGTGCTCCCTGATTCCTCTAGGGACCCTGTCCCGTGGGACCCAAAACCACTCACCCACTGTGGTGGGGCGCAAGTGTTGGATCTCCAAAAAGACCCACTGTTTGTCCACATCTTCCTGAAGGTGCAGCACCATTGCCTTCAGTTGAGGTCTTATAGTAAAGGGCTAAGTCTGGGAAGCCCACCCCTCCCTGTTGCTTTGGTAGCACCACTGCTCATAGGGTACCCTAGGCTTCTGCCCTTGCCAGAGAAAGCAATGCATACGGCCCTTGGCCTCCCACAGAAGTTCATCTGGGACCTTCACCAGTAACATTTGGAACAGGTACAATATCCTTGGAAGAAGTTCATTTTCAAAGCATTCAGCCGCCCCATCCAGGAAATGTTGTGTTTTCCCCATTCAACCATTTTGCCGTACAATTTGCTCAGTAGAGGCAGGTGTGTGGTAATTTTTTCCATGACACTCACTACCCCTAGTCAAACATATGAAAATCGGCTGTGTGAAAAATTACACAAATTGAAAGATAATCGAATGTATTATGAACTTACTGTTTTGTATTGATTTGTAATTTGTATGGTTTTTTGTACATAAATATGAGATTTGTCTCTACTGCATTTCCCCCAGAAAATGTGTCTATCTTTTTAATCCAATTTCAAATCAGTGAATATCTTTCTATTTGAATATTAAAGAATAAAATAGTATGGATAATATTTCATAAATATCATTAGCTTATATTCATGAGGTGATGGTAGGATAAATAAATACAAACATATGAATTATATGGGAAGATCTAGATTTAGAGCACATTTGGGAGAATTCATTGTACCTTTTCATTCTTCCTGGTTCTTTTATAGATAAAGGGGACAACTGCTTTATTGAAAGAAATGTTCCTGTTCCTGCATTTATCTTAATATTGTTTTTGCTTTATTTTCTCTTCAAAATTGAAAACCTTTTGAAAGGGGCCGGTTGAGAGCCAGAGCAAGATGGCCACCTTCTAGCAGAGCTCCTGGGGTGGAGAGGAGGCCAACTTGCTGTATGGCTGCGTTATCCTGCCTAGAACCGCTGCTGATCCTGCTTTGTGATGGCTAGAATATAGAGCCGGGAAGATAATGATATGGGATCGATCCAACCTAATTTGACCAACGTATCGCTGTTGGCAGAAGGAGCGTGCCATTGTACGCATCCTATCCCGAACAGCGTTGTGGCAGAGGTCAGGTGAGTGTGGTGATCCCCGTGGGCGCAGTGCCACTGCGTCAGCTTAGGCACAAAGGAGACAAATTATGCTGGTGGAGAGCCGTACCCTGCTATCATGGGTGTAGTAGCGCAGCATTGAGGACACAGGCCATCTCCTCACCGCAGTGACATACTGGGCCTGACTTGAGCACAAGGAGTCGGGTGAGCCCCTTAGCCTGGACGGTTGCTCAGCTTGAGTCCGTCGAGTTGCCCGCTGTGAGAAACACAAAGGTGCCTCACTTATTAGCCCCCCGGGGATCTGTCATCCAGGTGGCCAGTAAACGGCCATCGCTATTGGATCCAGTTCCTGGGGGTGGACCAGTGCGAGAGGATCACCTGGATAAGGTGTCCTCTGGGAGTGGAGGTGGGACACTTACGGGTGAGACGCGGCATCCCCCTTCTTATAGCACCTTTTCCCCATCCTACCATGTAGGATACTCAGACACTCTACCCCCACACCCTTTTCCCGACACAAACACTTTCTTACAACACAAAAGACAACAGACTAACACTAGAGCCGTTTACCTGACAAGAACCACACACACCCGACAGCCCTTTCCCTGCCCCACAGGGATAAAAGGTGGAGCACGAGCACGAGAGCACACGACGAAACCGCACAATGAGACAGCTATCCCAGGGCAGCAGTTCAAGAGGAGGAGAAAAGCAGTGAGACCCAAAGGGGCGACAAGGAAAGGAGAGAAGCCACCTTGCCTTTTTCGATCCATACCCACGAAGCCGCCATGAAAGGAATCATAAGACCGGGAACAATAGCCAGCATGTGTTGCAGCAGATGTCAACGGTACATGGAGCCCTCCTACAGTAATAATCCGGGCAGTGAGAGACACTTGGTACTTTCGTACCGTCCAGAGACCAGAAAAACCAAGTGGTTCATCACAGCCGGTGTGTCAAAGCGAGGACCGATAAGAAACCGAACTGTGTTGAACAAAAGTTGCGAATGGCAAAGTAAGGGGAAAACCAGCTTCAGAGGGGTCCGGCACCCCATGGGTTCTCAATCAATAGACTCTGGTTGATTCCCTCATTGTTGAAACTACTGATACCAGAGGCCGTTGGAGCCGCAAGGATAAGGTCTATAGGGGTCTACCAAAACACCCTGTACAGTCGAAGGTCTTTGACCAGCCCGTAATTGGAAAGCTAAGGGAGATAAATCCTGCATAGTGAGAAAGGAGGAGGAACTGTTTGGTTGGCAAGAGTAAACCCGACGGAGGGATGCCGACAGAAAGGGGCAAAGCATGATGCCCCAATGAACATTGTGTTGACAAGAGTGAACCTGACAGAGAGATGTCCACAGTGGATTGTTTAATAAGACATTAAGACTTGTGAATACGAAAGGAGAAATCTTTTGGAATAAAAGCCGTAGTGAACCCGACAGAGGGAGGCCAACATTCGAGAATGATCTTAGCCCAGAAGAGGGAGATCCCAGGGTGAAAGCCATCACCCAACAACTTGTGAATGCAGCAGGTGAAATCTTGTGAATAAAAGCCATAGTAAACCCCATGGAGGGAGGCTGACATTCGAGAGAGGTCTGAACCTGGAAGAGGGGGACCGAGAGGTGAAAACCAACATAACGAAATAGATGAAATCTTGTGAATAAAAGCCATAGTGAACCCGACAGAGGGAGGCTGCTATTCGAGAGAGATCTGAGCCCGGAAGAGGGGGATCCAGGGGAGAAAAGCCATCACCTACCGTACATACAGAAGGGAACTTTTTGTTTTATTATTTTGAACCCATCAGATCCTCAGAGGCAAGAGACTTTTTGTAGAAAAGAGAGACTTAACCACTGAAGATCCTGATACCTGAGAATGGAACAGTAGTCTCATGCTGGGAAAACTTGAGAGTGTGCTATGCTCGGGAGTCCCGTCTTGTCGCGTGCTGAAAACGTGGGGAAGAGACACCCCTGGCGATAACACACTGACTTATCACTTGTGAACAATTCTCTTTCTTGTGAACACTATCCTACACTCTTTTTGTATTTAGTTGTAAGGATTGGCAATTTTTCTTTTTTTTTTAGTATATGCCCTTTTATTTGACAAGACGCCACTAGGACTGCCTTATCTATTATTTGATGGTCGTAACTTGCTCACATCTTAGATTTAGGTTTAGATTAGGCGTTTGTCCAACCTACCTATACAGTTTAATAGGATCGAGGTTGAAAGCCCGAGATCCAAATGTTCGAGGGAGAAAAGACCAAAGATTATTTTTACAAAATAACCTTTGATATTTTCTCCCCTGAACATTTCCACTTCTGCCCCTGCCCCCACCCGCACTCGCACACCCCTACTTACGTTGCGGCCACTGACTCGCAGTGTTTTTTTGGGTGGCTTTTTCGGGATGGCTGCGGAGGACACCGCTGCAGCCCCTGCTCCCAATATAGTGAGCAAGGGAGCAGGGGACACCCCTGCAGCCCTTAGCACTGCATGGGTGATTTGGTCGAATCTTCCGGCCAAATTACCCATTCAGTCTAATAAACTCAGTCATTTTGGATGATTCCATTTAATAACACCGTTGAACTGTGATCACCTGTGTCTGTCTTTACTGTTGCCACCATGAGTTCCTTACACTGCGCAGTGCAGAGCTCACAGAGAGAGCGGTAGGTGGAAAAGCACTGGCGCCCTGCATCACGATGGACCCGATGGCGCTGGACTGACGCATGGGTTGTGACCCATTCAATGGAAACTGGGTGATCTGAGACTCGGGGAGTCCAGGAGAGCAGCATGTAAGGCGGCAGTGAAAGTGGTGGCGTGTTCATCTGCGACGGGTCAGGATGCCGAGCTGGCTCAGGTGGAGGTGGGATATAACTGAACATAAAGTCAGCCATCTGTAGAAGAGAACAAATACGCCCTACATAAGTCGTGGAGAGACGGATGCATGCTGTGAAAAACCTGAGGGCGTTTCATGACTCAGTCCCTGGGGATCCCTTATTCAGGTGGCCAGGGAAGGGCCATTGCTATTGGATCCCAACCCTGGGAGTGGACAAACGAGGGAGGATCGCCTGGGTAGGGGGTCCTCTGGGAATGGAGAGGAGACACATGAAGGTGAGACATGATATCCTCCGTTTCCTCTTAATTTGTAGGAAAACCCGAAATACACTACCTCAATAGTGAAATCCCTACCTTTTTCCGGGTAGGAAAAGTTTAAGTATTTAGAAAAGGTAGACAGATTGTGATCATAACAGTTCAAAGAATCTAGTACAACTGATTGTTTCACAATATTTAAAAAATGTATTAAACAATTATTTTAAAACAAAAAAAACAATTGGATGAATCATCAATACATGTTAATACATTAGAGCAGGTAAAAAAAAAAACAATATAAAAAATACCTTTTCTAAATACTTATCCTCCATTTCTTGACAGCTATTTACCCCCCATTACCTCTACCTTTATGGGATACATCTCCCATAATTCCCCTCCTATCTTTTTCAACCCGACTACTGAGAAGAGGAAGAGGAGGACTGAGACTAGGAAGATTACCGCTAGTGATCTGCAATGGCTTTGTCCCACTAATGAGGCTAGCCAGGGTCATGCACTCAGTCACCACCACACACACCTGAAACAAATTGACAATCAAACAGAGTATAAAAGGCAGAGCCCAGAAGCGCACGGAGCACGAGATCGGGTAGGAGAAGGAACAGCTGAGCAAAGGCGGGTGGAAACCAGGGTGAGGAGTGCGGAAAGCCGAGATGCATACTGACTAAGAGTGAGAGCAAGAGAAAGCAACGCAAGGGTTTTGCATCTCCAAGAAGCCGGAAAGGTGCCGAGAGGGAAGCCAAGAAGCTGGAAGAATCCTTTCTTCGGTGTGCCTGAACGATGCTCGTTTCCCCGGAGCGGCAGAGTATCTGGGAAGGTCTGAGGAGTAAAAGGGAGAGACCCTGACGTCGAATGTGATAACAGTGAAAGGCGTTGAAAACAGTCACAGCCAGTGAGATCCTGAATGAAGGGAGAGCCGGTTTGTGAAGACATGAATAATAGCAATGTTGCGAGCAAGTTTATGTGTATGATGGCAGGCCCGTGGAGAGAAAGATTCAATGGTTCAGAAGTACTAAGTAACAGAGTGGTGCCTGCGGAAAAGAAAAGACACATTATCGAAAGTCTCTGTGAACTGTTAAAAGACTCTCCGAGCCCAAAAGGGAGCTGAAAGTATTTATGGGAAACTGTTTGTGAAAAGCAAGTCAGACAGGGAGGCTGACAAGGAATAGGCTGTGATACTGAAGAGGGCTCGTTTATGAATAAAGTGAACATTTAATGAAATCAAGGTGCTAAGAAGGCCCGCATGAAATTAAGGTGCCAAGATGGCACGAGTGACTGTGATGAACAGAAACTACGATAACCAAGATACATTGTGTCAAAGTGGTCATGCATGGGCCCGAGTAAATCCACGCAGTTTCGAAAGTCTTTGATGTGAAAGTGAAACGACAACCAAGGTTGGGGAAGGGAATCCTAAGGTTGGAAAACAAATTGAAAGAAGTTGAGGCCCAGACTTGGGTAAGGCCCATTATGGAAACTGTTGTGAACTTGTCTAAAGTAAAGGTCCATACTCGGGTGAGGGTAACCTGAGGTGCCTATGGTGAAAGATTCACCCTGAAACCCCATTGAACGAGAACTGTTATGTTATGTTGAAAGTGAAGCAGGTAAGGGAAACTGTGTTATATTAAACTGATGGTAAAGCAGGCAATGGAAGCCTAAAAGAACTGTGATATGTTGAATCGAGTTGAATCAGACAAGGGAAGTTTGAAAGTCCTTTGTGAACTCTGAACTATGCAAACTAGTCATCCAAAAGGAACTTTTGAAAACCCCAGTAATTAGGCTTGGGGAAGGGAGTTGTAGTTCAGCTCCATTGCCATTCTGACTTTATTTTGATACACTCTTTTTGTTTTGATACATTTTCCTACACTTAGTTATTATAAAAGCGTGAGTTTAAGCATAGGTTTCTGACATAGACTTTTCTTTATTTTGACAAACTGATACTGATATTAACTCCTTTATCTGAATTTGATGGCTGAGACCACTCCCATTATAGGCATAGGGCTAGCTAGGAAGTCTCCAACCCGCATTCAGAACTTAAATAAAGGTGTTGAAACTTGAATCATTGGCCCTCATTACGGGTCCGGCGGAAAGTGTGACAAAAAAAACTGCAGGCAGCCACCGGACCCGTAATGATTTACCAGCACCCGACTTGCTGGAATAACCGGGGAATTACAGCCCCGGGGTCTGGTAAGTCAGGCGCCGGTAAAATGTTTACCCCCATTCCCGTGGAGTCCCATAGGACTCCACGGGAATGGGGACCACGGAAGCACCGGCACCATTAATAACGGTGCCGGTGCTTCCGTGAAAGTCTGCTGGCGGGTGGCGTTCCACCCGCTAGGGTCAGACTTGGCAGGCGGAATGGCACCCGCCAGCAGACCCGTAGTTTGCTGGTCTGGAAACAATGGTGCTGGTAAGCTTACCAGCACATTTGTTTCCGGACCGGAAAACTTGTAATAAGGGCCACTGTGTCTGACTTGTGATAGCATGCATGGCTCACAATGCGGACCAGCACAGTGAGATGTGGGTCTGAACATTTGGATAGAGAAAGTGCTACTTGACTGGATGATACAAGTCTAAAAGTCCACGCGAGGCGCATCACCGGTGCTGGAGTTGTCGATGCTCTGGCCATAATGATTGCATATTGCTCATTGTGCCGGCGCCTCGATGACCGCCATCATGTGAGCCTAATTTGAACTATAGTACAAGCCGGTGAGCCCGGTGGTCGGCATGCAATTTGTTCTTCATATATAACTCCTGAAACATCATCAAGAGACAACCCTGCACAGTGGACGGATATGCCCATGCAGACTTCAGACTCATAAGTGGATTCCCCTCTGAATTGACAAATCCACACAGATTAACCAGATGATGTGGCAAGATGGACGTACAGACAACTCCAGGCAATTCTGGCAGAAATAAACACTATTAATCAGCGTATCCAGGAAACAAATGCAACTGTACAAGACATAATGAAGGAAATGAAGGACATTAATAATTGCATGAATCTGCAGGCCGAAAGTACTACTGAAAATCAGTGCTAAATTAGTGCATTAGCGAAGAATCAGGAGCCCCTATCCACAGACCTAGATGCTTCGATTAAAGAGTTGAAAAGATGAAAGATCAAGAAAATAGATCCAGATGCAATCATCTACATCTGCTACGGGTCCCAAAAAGTATGGAAGGGACAGATGTCTATACACTTTTCTCCAAGATGACCAACAGATAGCCAATACGTGCACATTTTTCTTTGAAAGGGTGCATAGGGGGAAGCCACCAAGGGGCGCACAGGCAATGGCTACCTTAGTACCGAGCTCCCTCCGATACAGGGGATTGCCTAGCAACAGCTAAGAGGGGAAAGGTGGCATCAGGTGGGGGCAGGGGGTCACCGCCGTCGGTCCCCCCACCATGAGTGAGAGACCCCACAGGTCCATTCACGCAGGCCCCATTGATCAAACCATCCTCCCCCAGGTGCGCAAAGAGGACCTCAACAGCCTAGGGGAGAGGGGACTGGGTGCGAGGCCCCCGCCCGGTGTCGGTGGGGTGTGTGCCTGCCCAGAAGCGACCCTTCCGCAGCAGCGAAGAAAAGAAAAAAAGACAGGGGGGGCAGCCTCGGCCTGGCTCCCCACCTGCTTCCCCCTGGGTATCCCTGTCTAGAGAGCACCAAGCGGGGCCTGGAGGGGATCCCCCGACCCCCCCCTTGGACCGCGGTGGACCCTGCGGCGGGCCCACGGGGCAAACCAGATAAACTGGCAGGAGACCCTGCAAGAATACCGCTACCAGGAGACGGGAAACAACAGCGGCTCAACCCTCGCTAGGGGAATGGCCCAGCCAGAGGCCTCGACCCAGCCCACAGCGGCAATGGAAAGGGGCTTCGCCTCAATCCTGCAAGAAATCAGGGAAATGCTATCTGACATTGCCCAGAAATTTGAAAAAAATGGACCAAAGGGTGGATATGGTCAAGGACAGGTTACTACAGGTGGAAACCAACCAATTGACATCAGCAACCCAAGAGGTACAAAAAGGCATGAGGCTTGCGGCCCTGGAGAAGAGGGATGAGGAAAAGGCCAGGCAGATGGATGACTTTGAAAACAGGGAAAGGAGGAACAACCTCAGATTTTTTGGGGTCCCTGAATCGGAAGAAGAAACGGAGAGAGATATAACCCGAGCGGTGAGAGATATCATCACCCTCCTGTTTTCAGAAGAGATGACGACAGAATTCACGTTCGACCGGGTGCACAGAGCGGGGGGGAAGAGCGGGGGGCCCCCGGTCGATTCTGGTCCGGTTCCATTACTATACGGAAAAGGCGAAGGTGCTGGAGGAAGCTAGGAAAGCGCAGGTGATCACATACAACAACGCCCAGGTTTCAATTTTCCAAGATCTCTCCTCGTATACACTGGCCAAACGCAGAATGTGCCGCCCCCTAACGCAGCTACTAAAGGAGAAGGGAGTGCGCTACAGATGGGGCTAACCCTTTTCCCTGGCCTTCGAATATATGGGTCAACAGACGACACGGATCACGGAGGAGGACATAAGGGGAGCCATCCAAGACTATGTAACGGATCAGACTCCCTGGAGGGGACCGACTGTGCCGGCGGTGGGCAGAGCAAGCGGCCCTGGCCCGTCGGGAGACAGGAGAAGGAAAACTAGCTCAAGGAAATTAAAAAAATTGAACACACCACCACCGACGAAGGAAGGAGAGCGGAACGATTCAGAGGGCGGAGGATCGGGGCAACCCGACCAGTAGTAGAACGGGAGTGGACGATCCAGAGATTCCACCGCAAGTAGGGCCCCCTTGAACAGCAAGTATAAGGGGGCTACAGAAGGGAACGATGCAGCAGGGGTGAGGGGTGTTCAAAGAGACAAGCATTTCACTGATTGCCTGGCCGAGGAGGGCAGGCTGGTGGTCCGGCCAAAGGCCAGCAATGGTGGAACTAACTGGCTGGACGCCGGGGAGGGGGGATGGGGGACACTCGAAAGTTGGGGTTGTTCATTTAGGGGTTGGGAACAGGGGGCAGTTGGGGAAAAGTTTAAGGCCCACCCTGGGGGCAGTGAAGGGGGGCGAGAGGGAGCAAAATGTAAGACAAGGGAGCAGGAAGGGAGTGACGATGTGAAGATGTTGACCGAGAGAGTAGGAAACCTAGATAATGGCTGAAAGTCTGCCGGCCCTGGGAGTGGGTTCCCTCAAAGTGCGGGGTCTGAACACTCCTACCAAGAGGTCCCTGGTCTGTAGAGAATTCAGAAAGGCGAAACTTGACCTACTTTTCTTGCAAGAGACACATTTGGCACAGGGAAAGGAACCCAAAATGCGGGGGGGGAGGAATTGGAGAGGTTCTTTACGCGTCCCACAAGACTAAGAAAAGGGGGGTGGCTATTTTATTAGCAAGGGACGTAGGCTTCGACAAGGAGGCCACACTGAAGGACCCTGAGGGCCGTTATTTGCTGGTAAGGGGCTCCCTACAGGGCGCCCCACTAACTCTCGCTGTAGTATACGGCCCGAACAAAGGCCAAGCTCAATTCTGGGAAGAGGTGAGGGACAGGCTAAAGCTATTTGTGCAAGGCACGGTGGTAGTGGGGGGGGGGGCTTTAACATGGTTCTGGACCCAACCACTGATAGGAAACGTGTAGGTCCTCAAATCACTAGGGCTGCAGATGAAACCATGGCTCGAAACTTCCAGAAGGTTAACACGGATCTGGGCCTGGTGGACACAATCCCGACCCCCAAGACGGGTGATCCCTCATTCACATACTATTCTGCAATCCATACATCAGATTCTAGAATAGATTACATCCTAGTGGAGGAGCTCCTGTGCCCATATGTCACTGGCCACTGGGTCGACCCCGTCACCTGGTCAGACCATGACATGGTCCACGTCACCATAGCAGAGGGATGGCAAAGTGACCGTAGAGGACGTTAGAAATATAATGACGCCTTGTTGAAGGACGAGGTCCATGCGCAGGAGGTGCTAGACGCTATAACAGAATTTTTTTATTTAAACGGCAATGGGGAGGTTGGCACACATACATTGTGGGACGCCTTCAAGGCAACCTTGTGAGGAGTCCTCATTAAAATGGGAGCCCAGAATAAAAAGGGAAAGGGAAGCCCAGGAGAGGTCTCAGAGAGAAAATAGCCCAACTCCAGCCGGGGGGTCCCCCGGACCAGCCCCTGGAGCGCGAGCGGGTGGCCACCCTGGAAGACTATAGGCTCCAGTTAAAAGATCTCCTCCTACATAAAACAGAGAGGAGTTAAGCAAAAATATTATGACAAGGGGGATAGAGAGGATAGCCTGGAAGCTGAGGGAGGTCCAGAGAAGCAGAATGGTGAAGGTGGTGAGAAATGAGCGGGGGTCGATAGGTTATGATACTCCTCACATAGGAGAGGCCTTCCATCAATATTATGAAAAATTGTATTCGTCAAAATATGACAGGGCAATGCCCAGATTGAAGGTTTCTTGAACACCATTCAAATTCCGGCCCTGACAAAAGAGGTGGCAGAGAGGTTGGAGGGTCCGGTGACCGAGGACGAGGTTGAGCATGTGATTAGCAGGATGAAAGTGGGAACTTCACCTGATCTGTTCCATTATGCCCAGGAATCAGAGCTCGAAGCAAGCGTGCTCTCCTTAGACTCGGAGAAAGCTTTCGACAGGGTTGAATGGAGATACATGGAACTCCTCCAAAAAATGGGCTTTGGGGTACACATCAGGGACTGGGTGTCCGCACTATACAGAGCCCCAACGGCAAGGGTACAAGTGAATGGGAAGCTATCGGAATCATTCCCCCTTTCACAGGGGACAAGGCAGGGATGCCCACTTTCTCCCTTGATATACGTCCTCACGATGGAACCCCTAGCCAGAGCAGTGAGAGCACATCCGGACATCAAGGGGATTAGAAGAGGTGAAATAAAATTCAAGCTTTCCCTGTTTGTGGATGACATCCTGGCCTACCTGGTGGAGCCCAGCTCCTCGCTTCCCCCCTCCTGTCCTTGGTGACCACGTTTGGGCGTTTCTCTGGGTTAAAAATTAACACAACAAAGTCAGTATTACTCCCCATGAGAGTTCGGGACCCGAGGCTAGATCCCCTGCATAGGTTCAATGGGATTGCAGTAAGGAAGGACTCTATCCAATATCTGGGCGTCCTCCTCACCAGGGACCTATCGAAACTTGCCCCTACCAACTATGACCCCACAATGGCAGGGATTACCTCGGATCTGAGGAGATGGGGCACAATGATACTTTCCTGGTATGGCCATATGACGGCGGTAAAGATGAATGTACTACTGCGGCTACTGTATCTCTTTACGGCGCTCCCAGCCAGTGTCCCTGACCAAACCTTCAGGGAACTACAGAATGCAGTGCGAGAGTTCATTTGGCAGGGAAAACCCCGAGGACCGGGAGGGCCATCCTAACTTTACCGAGGGAAGAGGGAGGATTTGGGTTGCCAGATTTTCGTCTTTATTTCTGCGCCGCCCAGCTGCGCGTCCTCCTGGAACATATGAAAGAGGGGATGCGGACCTATTGGTCCTACTTGGAAGATATGGATGCCCACCCCCTTAAGGATCGTGACCTCCTGTGGGCCCCTCGTAAGTTCATCCCGAGCAGACTAAAAACCCACCCAACCTTGGGAGTTCTCTGAGCAATTTGGAAAGAGGGACCCGAGACTGCATACCTCACGTCATGGCCGTCCCTGATGACCTCACTCTGGGGACACCCTCTCAAAGTGGGTAGTAGGGGGTTCCGGAACGCCCAGGCCTGGTCAGACATGGGAATGGAATGGGCAGGGCAGATGTTCAGAGAGGGTGAATTCCTAGTGTATGAGGAGTTGAGGGACGCTCTTGGCAGGGGTCTCTCTCCATTTTTGAATACCTTCGCCTGAAGGGCATCCTCTGCAACCAGTCATGGGTCAAAATTTGAGGAGACAGTTGACCCCCTTTGAAAAACTACTGGACATAGTGACTTCGAGGAAGGGGGCAGTGTCCAAGATGTCCAAAATTTTGAACACTAACAACCTAGCGGAAAGGAGGGGATTCCGCTCGTTCTGGAACGACTTAGCCGGGGAGGACATCTCGGAGGACGCTTGGTCAAGGATATTTAAAATAGCATTCCATGGGAACTCATTCACTTCGGATATGGAACATAATTTTAAGATTCTGCAGGGATGGCAAAGGGACCCAGTGAAACTGTCGAAGATGTTCCCAGGGGTGTCACCCAGATGTCCAAGGGGATGTGGCCAGGTGGGAACGAGGGGCCACATGTGGTGGCACTGCCCAAAAGTCCAGGATTTCTGGGGGAAGGAAAGGGGCTGGATTGCGCAGGTATCCGAGGAACTACTCCCACAAAATCCACTGACGATGCTGCTGGGATTCCCCCCGGAGGAAACGGAAATACACAGGTACCCAAGAATGTGGGAAACAATGTTGAGGGTGGCCCTGGCGCAGAAATGGAAGAGCCCAGAGACCCCCTCTAAAGAAGATTGGTTGAAAAAAGTGAGGAACATGTTCCTGATAGACAAACTGACTGCCATGATGAATAATGACTCTGGTTCATTCCAAGCGAATTGGTATGGGGTGCAGCAGTCCTGGGGATGGGATGTTCATTGACACCAAGGCGAGGCCCTTGCAAGGGTGGGGGGGGGGGAAGAGAACAGGGAGGTGTCGAATGCAATCCGGGCGCCCACGACCCGGCGGATGCAATTTAGCCATCGAAGAAGTCAGCAAACACATCAACTCTTAAGCACCGGATACAAAGAGGTCTTACGGAGACTCCCAAGATTAAAGTTCTTGTTTGGATATGTTAATCGGGGGGAGGGACTGTGTTGGGGTAGAGGGATGGGGGGGAGGAAGGGTATAGGTGGAAGGGCCAGTCGAATGTATAATCTTTGAATCTACATTGAGCCCGTTTGTAACACTAAGAAAATGCGAATAAAACCAACGTTTAAAAAAAAAAGAAAGGGTGCATAGGGCTCCAATTTCAAAACTTCTAAAGGTGAACGCCCCAGGAAAATAACCATCAGACGCCTGATCTTTCAGCACAAACTCACCATTTTGAAGGCTTATTGAAGTAAGGGCGCCATACATAACGACTGATTTGTCATACGAATGTTCAATGACTTCTCGGTCGAGGTCTCCAGATGCCGAAAAGAATTTAACCCGCTATTCGAGGCCCTGAAAAGCTCGGATCACTGATACTATCTCAGGTTCCCGGCAATATGGGGCTTTCAACACAATCAGCAATAGCACTTGTTTTAGACCCCAGAAGAAACAAGTCAATTTCTAAAACAACACAATGTCATTACAATGGAACACATGCCGGGAGGGATGAGCAGACAAGCTCCTGAGGAATACGGACTGGCAAGCATGACGTGGCCCTTAATCTCATAATCCATGTAGAAAAAGCGGGCATAAACCCTAATGGCACTAAACAGATGGAACACAATAGGCCTAAGAGTTGACACCACGAAAAGAGTAGGCTGTATATCACAATGGAGGCGACATATGTACATTTCGATACAGAAAGAGACCATAAAGGTGAATGCAGGGCCGCCAAGACGGGACTGATGTGTACGTCCCGGACGGATGGTCTGGCAGATAGCCTCCCTGTTGAGTATGGAGTTGCTCTCCATCCACCAATTGTTGCAGCCATGGTGCTTAGTCGTCTGGATTACTGCAACTTTCTGTATCTTGCGCAGCCAAAAGGCTTAATCCAGCGGCTTCAGCGCCTTCAAAATTTGGCTACACGTGTCGCTACAGCATCTCCCTATGGCGCTCATTTTACCCCGGTGCTGCGTGCTCTGCATTGGCTTCTGGTCAGTCGCGGAATTGAGTTTAAGTCACTTTGTATTGTCCACTGAGCACTCCATGGACAGGGGGCAGAAAACATTCAGTCTAAGTTTGCTCGTTACTACCCCTCTCGTATGCTGCGTTCTTCCCCAGCCGATTTGCTGGTAGTTACCCCCTACCGCTATGAACGCATTGGAGGCCGGGCCTTTTCGATTGCTGCGGCTCAAATGTGGAATAATCTACCACCTATGAGGAAGGCTATACCTAACCATCTAGTCTTTAGAAAATCTTTGAAGACCCTGCTATTCTAATTTCTCAGTGGCCTCCTGCCGGTGGTCTCCCTCTTCTCATCCTCAGCGCCAAGATGCCTTTGGTGACCGTACGCTCTAAAAGTTTAAATAACATAACAGTATGTGACAACCCGCCCATCGTACCCTTTGGGGATGACTCATTTGGCCTTACAAGATGAAACAGACTGACAGAACACTCCTGATGGATGAAGGCCCTTCTTTCCGCTCCATAGATCGCTGTCTAGCCGACTAATGGAAGGTGGCACAGCGATTTCCCCCTGCATTAAGGACAGAGTGAACTTATTTTTTTCTCATTATCCATTGGTTGTTATGTGGGGGACCAGAAGTGAAACCTTCTCGGATTTCCTTATGTTCCCTACATTTGTTACTATGGTTCCTTATTGGGCTCCTACTATTAGACCCCAATGTTTTTTCTGTGTTTCCTGTTTTGGAAGTGGTGAAATTAACATATTATTGATTTTTATATATTTATTTATTGGGCATTTATGGTGTTTCATAGGCGCTAAGAACTCAAGATAGGGTACGAAAACACATAGAACATGTCGATCAAACATAAGGGAGGTATATTAGGGTACACAATTTTACTTATGGCTAGAATGAAACTATCATGTACATGGGTCTCCATGTGGCTGGCAGATCTCTATTCAGTAGGGTAGACGTTCACACCATATCACAGCACAAGACATTGGTTCTGGATCAGCAGTGAGATTGTTTCGCACGATTCAGATACATATATATAACTCTTAATGACTACACTCGCATGCATCACACTTAATGTGCAAGGTTTGGGGGACCCGATTAAAAGGCGCAGGGATGCACAAGGGGACATCATTTTCTTGCAAGAAACCCATCTAGGCAAAGCCGAGTCGCTGAAACATCTCAAGAGGATGGGTGGGCCAGGCGGCTCATGCGCCATATCATTAAAAAAAAGGAGTCTCCATTCTGGTCCATAAAAGGGTTCCTCTCAAGGTTCTTAATATGGTAACTGGTAAAGAGAGGTTATGTTATGCTTCATGGGATGTTATACCAACAAAGCCTTACGCTTATAAACATATATGGCTGAACAGATGATGCACCTGGCTTCTTCACGCATGCATTTGGGGCGTGTGCATCATTCATGGGTTTATTAACACACAGTTTAATGTTACTCTGTCGCAGACATTGGAAAGGCAAATCACTGCTCCCACTTCACACCACGCGCCCAGCAAGCAGGGCAAACTCCACACTCTGATGAATAAAGTTTGTATGATTGATATATGGTGAACACTGCACCCATTACACCATTGCAGCTACGCTAGACTTGATTATTGGCTGATCCCCCTCTAATTCTTCACACATAATTGATCGGTGTGATATTCTCCCTAAGACCTTATCCGACCATGCCCTGGTACTATTGAGATGTACCTTCCCAGATGAACTCAAGCAGTCCCCTACATGGAGGCTGAACCTATCAACATTACAACACCAGGACTTTTTAGAACGTGTAACGGAGACCACTTGGGAATTTTGGGACCACTTTTGGCAATTGAATATGACTCTGGAGTATAACTCCCTTAGATGCTGGGATGTGTACAAATCCTTCCTCGGGTGCAGTGCATTTCCAGTTGGGCCAATAAACTCAAAACATGGACGGCTAGGGAGGTGCAATTGACGTTTGAGTTGCATACAGCCGATCACACACACAAGGACAGGAGGACCTACTATATTGGGTGGGGGTCAGAAATGAGAGGCGGACACAAAGCTGTAATGTTTTCAGCATTCAGCATTTTTATTAAAGTAAAACAAGGTTTGAATAAAGGCCTCTCTGTCCCTGTCCTAATAAGAGTGTCCCTGCCTATGAAACTAAAACAAGTTGACATTGTGTCCAAAATATATCTGACCCTTACATTTACATACACAATCAAAAGATTCTAGGTAAATGTTTCTGTTTCCAACTCAACAAAAGTGTGCACAAGTACAAATATGTAATTCCAACAAAGCAATCCTTGTGTCAAGGGGGTCGATACCCTTCCCTGAAATATATCAGGAAAACTATTGAAAGAATGTTGTTCCAACAATGTTCTAAGTCAATGAAAAGGTATCTTTCGCAAAATACTTTCCTCAGGTTGGCAAAGCAAACGTCTCTTCCATAAATCACTTTTCTGAGGATAATATATTTTCCATAGAATACTTTTCTCAGGATGGCAAATCTGTTCGACTTCAACCACTGCTTCAAATGATAAAGTATCTCTTTCACACAACTGCTCAAAATTATAATTTCCTGGTGTACTCTCCTGCCAGGAATTTCTCAACTGAATCTCTAGATATCCTGGTGTCCTCTCCTGCCAGTAATTACCCCCTTCTGGTTCTTGCAGATCCCCTGATGTACTCTCTTGCCAGGCATCTCTTTCCAAAAAGGGCTCAGTGCCTGAAGCGTATTTTTCACTAGGTATTTTCTACAATGTACACTTTCCTTTAAAGTATAACACAGTTGCACTTCTTCAC
The DNA here is from genome assembly GCF_040938575.1 of Ambystoma mexicanum. Classification (NCBI taxonomy): domain Eukaryota; kingdom Metazoa; phylum Chordata; class Amphibia; order Caudata; family Ambystomatidae; genus Ambystoma; species Ambystoma mexicanum. Next base: position 1,016,500,437 of record NC_090932.1, read on the forward strand.
CGTTTATACCATGTTGACTCCAGGTAACACTCAACCCAACTTACCCCTTATTGATTTCCCACACATGGGGGTCTGTTCAATTTCCGTCTGCTGACTTCTTTCTTAGTGTCTTTTGGCTTTTAGCAATGCTTGTTTACCCAGGTTTACCCAAATTGACATCTGATACAAGGATAATTGTACAACATTTGCCCTTGTCCTTCAATTCTACTTGTTCGGTATTCAAAGTAATTCCCCCAAGTGTTCATTAACTTATCGGCACGTCCCGGGGTTCCCAAATCTTCTTGGTTGACTCACCGGTGTAACATGCAGCTGCAGCAAAGAGTTTTCATTGGGCAGGCTTCCCCTAAAAGGCAGAGTCTTTCCCGGGATCCCTCGTCGGCTTTTCCCCCTTTCTCTGATAAAACCATTGCCACTCCACAAGACTGCGTCTCCTCCGGTCACGCAGAAAATGTCTCACTTCTAGCAGTCCCTCCAGGGCACCCGCAATCACTTTACCAGAGTTCCTCTCCGGTATGTTACACCTCCAGGTGGTTGCCTGTAAGTGTTTCTTTTTTCCTGCATAGCTTGTCTCCGTGAATCCGCCTCTACCTCTGGGTTTGCTTCCGGCTCTGCGGTCTCTGCAGCTCTCCTCTCCTTCCTGCTTGCAGGTGATTTTCAAGTTTAAATGTCATGCGCAGCTGATTGTGAACCTGACAACTAGACAGCACGTTGTACTTGGTATAAACTTCCATTCCATATGGACTCCTTGCTCCTCTTCTTCGTCTCAGTACTTGAGGCTTTCTGGGACTTGGAAGTCCAAAGGAATTTTAGACTGTTGTAAGCTACATAGTTGGACACTTGTTTAACCCCTTAACCCCAGAATGTCTTACCCAGAACCCCGGGCAAAGTCTGAAATGTGGTGAAGAAAAAAACAAACAAAAAAAAAATACACATTTTGCGCACATTTCACTCTGGCCACCCACCGAAACACGCTGGCAACAACACATGGCCTTCCATCCCGCGTTCCCACAGGTGTTCTGACGAAAACGGTACCTCATGTGTAGGTGCACCTACCTGGGCGCAAAGGGAAAAGCGTAAAACACGGGTAACCCCAAGTCTTTTTGCACAGCAGAATTGCAGGAATTTGGCTCATGTGCACACCATACAGATTTGGGCCTAAGGTGTCTAAGCAACCAAGGAAAACTGGGAACCCCATGCATTTCTGAAAAGAGGACACCCATGGGAATCCACAGAGGTTTGACGCAAATCGGGCCAGAATGTCTTACCCAATAGGCGTATGGCAACCCTCAGCACAAAGTAAACCTTGTACAGATGGCTTAGTGGCAAACTGCCCTCCCCGGGGAACAGCACTGAGCTGGTCTGGGGGGTAATTCATGGGGTGCCCCTGCAAGTGTGTCCTTGGCCACCACAATACCTCCCAAGAGCACTCACACCTCCAACATTCCAGCCCCAGCTCCCACCCACCCCACTAGCAATCGGCCCTGCGTTTAATATAAAATGTTGAAATAACCCAAATTCCATACTTCCATCACAAAGGAGAAGCTTGACTCGTACAAAAAAAAAAACACAAATTATCTGCGTCAGCCTAGCTAAAAACCAACCCACCCAAACAGGCCCCCCAATGGATGGGGCAGTAGGTTTTGGGCACCCTGGCGGCAGATTGGCACACTAATGTGCCCATCTGCCCCAAGGGAAGTTGAGTAAACAAACAAATAATTTCTTAATGGTAGGATGCATTTTAGGGGGGCTGAGGGGCACCCTAAGCATGAGATGCCCCCCTCCATCTGGGGTGCGGGGGAAGAGGGCCGCCCCCTTTACATTACAACATTCCCCAGCGGTTTAGGGTGCCCTCTGCCCCCCCTTAAATGCAGCCTACCATTTTCAATTTTTTCTTTGTTTACCCAAATCCCATTGGCGCAGATGGGAACATTAGTGTGCCAATCTGCCCCCAGGGTGCCCAACATCTACTGCCCCATCCATTGGGGGGCCTGTCCCACGTTTTGTGGTGGCCCCCTCCCGCCCACCCCAAATGGAGGGGGGCACCTCATGCAGCCCTTCGTAGGAGCCCCAGGGAGGGCTGCATGAGATGCACCCCCTCCATTTGGGGGTTGGGGGAAGAGGGCCCCCACATAACCCTGCGCTGGGAAGCCTGCTGCATTTCATTTATTTATTTAGACATTTATACAGCGCATAAAACCCAGTGGTATCTAGGCACTTTTAGTTAAGGTTACGGTTCAGCTAATACAGATAGTGCTGATTGTGTCCAACAAGCAGTGTAAGTATAACACATCACAGACCCATTAGTTTGGCTTGGTGAGAGGATGGCGATTCTGTGACCTTCCAATTTTTACCACAAATCTATTCTGAGGCTGAATTCAACCTCTGAAAAAGAAAAAAAAAAAGCAAACCAGATCCGGCCTCTCAACACTGGGTGAATGTCACAGTTGGCTGTTCAGGGGCATACATGCCCAGACATCTCCGTGTGGTGGGGACCTGGGGGCGATCCCATAGAACCACCGACCTTCTTTCTCATGGGTCGCTCAGAAAAGCTTTGTGGACCACGTCCTGGTGCCAGGCTCATAAAAAGGGTTAAATATGGAGGTTGGTGTGAGTTAACATCCATCTGCACGTGTACTAGGTGTGGCTGGCCTTGTAAAGTAGCATCTGGGCCCATTAGCACGTGCACTAGGCGTGGCCATCCTGATGGAGGCGTGGCTACAAACCTGGCTATATAAGCCTCATCCTGGCATCGGTCCGTGCTTCGCGTTACTTTGCTTCTAGCAACGTGACGCTCACCCCGACCTCAGCCTGCATTCTGCAAGGGAGAAAACGAGAAAATCAGCAACTTACCTGGACCCGGCAACCACGACGTCCATCTGCTTCAGATCTCCATCGCGCAGCTGAAAGAAAAGAAGAGAAAGGTTAGAACTCTGAGCTTCAAAAGGCACGTGACGCGCTTGTACTACTCTTGCGCGCACGTGCAAATCCATGCACCTTCAACCGCGGCTCCAGTGTTCAGTTCAGCTCACCGCGTCTTCTGTATTCAGCACGCCTCGCCGCTACTCTGGCACCACACCATTCACATCATTCACTGCTACTCCAGCCGTGCCTTCACCTAAGGAAAAAAGACAAAAGAACATTAATCACGGAAGGAAAACAAACTGTGCAATAAAGTTGCACATTACAGAACGGACAACGCACATCAAGGAGCGGTCGAGGGACATTAGAGCCACTAAACATACGGAATAATATCACGGAACAGACAGCATGAAACGGACCTCGTGGAACGGACACACCCAACGGTGAATATTGAAACCTGAATGGGACATTAAACTCCATAAAGTTGCAGTGAAGTAACTAGGACCTCAGCAACAACGCACCCCTGCAGTGAATAGCAGGAAGGAGAGCTCATCAACTCAAATCAAGAGGTGAGCCACCAACGTGCTCCCTAGTGAAGGAGCGAGCACCCGGAACAAGAAGGGGGGAGCAGATATAAGGGACCCTTCATTCACCATATCTCCTTTCCCTGTTTCCTTAGGAGCGGAACCAACAGTCCCTGCACCACCATCATCAGACCAGTGAACCAGTGTGAAGAAAAACAGCCTCAGAACAGACCAGACAGCGCCCATGCCCCCGCAGAGACAAGGTGAGCATAACAGTGAAACCTACTGCCTGGTGTAAACCCTCATTCTCTCCTCGCCTTGTTTTGAGCAGAGTGTTCAGAATTGATTGCAGGGTGCTAGTCCATGTGAAGCCCCATTTAATTTCCGCATGCACTAAACCCTCTACAGGGAACAACTCTGTAGTGTCCTGCCAAGGACAGTAAATGGAGCCTGAGAGCTCTGCCGGCTGAACCAATGAGCATGCGCGAGGCTCACGGATGCGAGGTGAGGAGCCTGGGAAACAGCAGTTTGCTTGAGGGCATGAATAAAGATAGTTTAAGCTACTGCAGGCTTCTGGTCTTATAACAGGCCTGGGCCTGTTGAATAAGAGTGTGTGCTGCTTTTCCCTTCTTTATGCTGTCTTCCCCCAAGGGATAAATTAAAAGAACCCCAGGAAACCTGACAATGGCAATGAGGATGGGATTTCTCTGCTGAAGATACCAGAGGACAGGAACATTTGTTGCAATGTGCCCTGCAGATGAGGTGGTGATTTGGCGCCAAATCCTGTTAACGGCCGAGATGTCAGAAAATGAATCAAGTAGTGCTGCAGCTTTTCGCCGGCCTGGGCCATTCTCAGATTAGTGTTGGGGCTCCGATGGGAAATATGGATTCAGAGATTTGAAAATTACCTCCATGACCAAGACGAGATGGCACCTAATAAATTGGCGAGGTGGCTGCTGGTAAATCTGGTAGGAGATGAGGTGGAAGATCTCATTCCCACTTTCGGGCCTGAAGCCCTTGGAACTTACGATGGTCTCAAGACACTGCTTGGCAACTACTTTGACCCCCAGCGCAACATTGACCATGAGCGGCACACCTTCAACGTGACCTGCTAGATGATGGGCGAGTCCATGGATGCCTTGGCCACTCGCCTTCGAAAACTAGTGGCGCATTGTGAATTTCACAAGTTCACAAAATGAGGAGGCCATCAGACTGAGGATCATAGGAGGATGCCTATCCTTCTCGTTCAGGAAGAAGTTACTACGGGAGCCGCTTCCATTGGCAACAATACTACAAATGGTCAGGACAGAGTCAGGAGCAGACACGCAAGCTTCGTAAATCGAGACCGGTAAGACTCCGGGCCGAGAACAGGCCTACCAGATATCGTCAACGGCGCTGGCTTGAACAAGGCCTACCAGCAACACTGCGCCCAGAGGGTCCCCCTCACCCAGAAGATGCTACAGGTGTGACCTACAATTTCCTCGCCAAGGTGGTGGGAAGTGTCCTGCTTTTGGACAAGCCTGTGCTAAGTGTGGTCGGGACTATGAGAACCCCCTAGCAGTTGTCTGCAACTTCCCACCAGGACGTTCACAGGGATTTGGCTCCACGACATGCCGGTCAGAGTCAGAGCACGCAGCAGCACTGGAAGAAGAGATGCCGTCGCAAGGAGGGACTTCGTGAGATACGTCAGGCAAGTAATTGGGAGGTCTTCTCCCCCCTCGCCATCTACAGAGGGTGCCCCACGGGAATATGTATGCGTGATGAACGGAGTGACCTCGACCTCAGAGGGCGACATCACCCTACTAGTGGACGATCACCAGGCCAAATTCCTCATTGACACTGGCGCAACCTTCAACAGAATGTGCATATCAGAATATCACAAAATGGCATCTGCACCACAGTTAAGGTAATCGGATTTCAGAATCTTCCAGTGGGCAGCAAGAGGTCCCGTACAGAACCATGGAAAATTTGTCACAACCATCCGCTATAAAGGAAAATGTGCAGAAGCCGAATTTCATGTCTTACAAGGGTAAGTACCTGGAAGTAATCTACTAGGGCATCCCGCTATCCTTGAGATGGAAATTGCGGCTGTGTCATACACCGTGCAACACCGTGCAACACGGACAGTCACACAAGCTTTCCAGACGCTGTTAGAAGCATCGGTTGCCTCAAAGGAGACCCTGTGACACTTCACATCAATGAGTCAATAACGCCCGTGGCTCAGCACCCGAGGAGAATTCCATTACACCTGCAACCTCTCGTTGAAGAAGAGATACAGTGATTGCTAAATGAAGAATTAAATGAAGCAGCTGATGGTCCAACCCCCTGGGTTCCTCCCATAGTGGATGTACCCAAAGGAGGATACTCTGACAAAATACGCATCTGCGTGGACATGCAACAGGCGAACAAGGCCATTGAGCGTGAGAGGCATCCAGGAATGCACCTGGATGACATGATCAGCCTGCTGAACGGGGCAAGAGTGTTCTCGAAACTCGATTTAAACAAAGGCTACCACCAGATCATGATAAACCCACAATCTTGCTACATCACTACATTTGCAATGCCGGGCTGACTCTTCAGATACAAGAGACTCAGTTTCGGCATCTGCTCGGCAGCAGAAATATTTCAGGAGAGGGTACGGAGAGTAATTAAACATATTGGCAACTGTTTCAACTACAGTGATGATATCCTGGTATTTGGAGCCACCGTCGCTCAACACGACCAGGCACTTCATCAAGTATGCATAGCGCTCGGAGAAGCTGGCCTAACGCTGAACGAGGAAAATGTATGTTTCATAAATCTCGCCTCAAATTTTATGGACACATTTTCTCACATGAAGGCATGAGCCCCAATACAGGCAAAGTGACGGCTATATCTCAGATATCAGCTCACCAGTATGTCAGTGAGGTGAGGTCTTTCCTGGGGATGGCCAGCTATTGCAGCCGATATCTTCGAGACTTCGCGACCATCAGTGCCCCGCTCAGGGAGCTCACCAAGCAGGGCAGGGCATTCCAATGGTTTCGGCAATGCGAGGAGGCCTTCACGCAAATAAAAAGGGACATTGCTTCAGCTGAACGCATGGCCTACTTCAATCCAAACCTATGCACAGAAGTGATTGTCTATGCGAACGAGAATCACCCAGAACGGTGATCGCATATGCCAGCAAGAGCCTGTCAGAGGTGGAAACACGATATTCACAACCAGAAAAGCAGGGCCCGGCCGTCGTGTGGGCCTGTGAGCATTTTCAGATGTTTCTCTTCGGCAAGCCCTTCACGATCGTGACGGATAATCAAGCCCTAGTGACCATCTATGGCAGCTCCAAATGCAAGAGGCTGCCACGAATTGAGAGGTGGGGCCTCCGACTGCAGGATTTTGACTACACAATTGTCCACAAACTGGGGAAGGAGTACAACCCGGTGGATTTCATGTCACAGCATTCCCTCAGAGAGGTGTCAACCACCAAATCAATAGCAGAACAATATGTGAATTTCCTCACTCACCATGGGCCTACAAGGGCCATCACACCAGATGTGATCCGGGAACACACGGAACATGATGCTATGATGTTGCAAATACAAGATCTCATTAGGTCTGGAAGGTTGAGAAATGCTGACTTTACAAGCAGAGAAGCGGGCGACTGGGGCGTGAAAGAACTGCAAGCCTTTAAAAATATACAAGAGGAGCTATCAGTATCTGCAGAAGGGCTTGTGATGAGAGGGCACAGAGTAGTGATCCCTCTGGACCTGCAGCAGCAAGTCATAGACCTGGCCCATGAAGGACACAGGGGCGTGGTGACCACGAAGCGACAGGCGAGAGACATCATGTGGTTCCCGGGACTTGATCAGATGGTGGAGCGCACAAGCAGTGCCTGCCACTTATGTCAGTGCACATCCAGGCTGAATAATCCGGAGCCCCTAAAGATGTCAGACATGCCAGAACTCCCATGGACCCACCTGGCGATAGATTTATTCGGCCCGTTCGGGGAGAGCGGATACTGGCTGGTTATCATGGATGAGTATTCTTGATATCCCCTGGAACACGTGGTATCATCCACTGCCTCCAATGTCATCATACCAGTGCTGGATAGCATTTTCCCTGCCTGGGGAATTCCGCAAGTCCTTAAGTCTGACAATGGCCTGTCATTCAGCAGTCTAGAGTTTGTGAAATTCATGGAGTACATGGGCATCACAGGCCATTGGTATGGTGGAGAGATTCATAGGAAGTCTCAAGAAAGTCCTCCAACAGAACCAGTTACGAGCCATGTCGCTTTATCAGGCCCTACGCAACCTGCTGCGTGACTACCGAAACTCTCCTCATGGCACGACAGGAAGGTGTCCATCATTGCTATTCGGCAGGAGAATCAGATCTAGACTTCCTCATCTGGCAAGCACTCCGCCAGGAGATGGGGAACAGGTGCGAGAAACGGATTACCACAAGAAGCAGGACATGAAGGCCTATGCTGACAGACAGAGGCCTGCCAAGAGCTCCGACCTACAAGTGGGAGACAAGGTGATCGTCTGCAGAAGGCAGGAGAGGAAACCGGATTCGAGATATGATCCAGAATACCTAAGAGTATCCAGCAGAATGAAGGGAACGATGGTGACTGCTCTATCCCCTAACAACGTGGTCACTCGCAATGTCACCCAATTTAAACGGTGAAGGAGACACCTCAGTGACCTCAGGAAGTGAGCGAGTGAGAGAGACGGAGGAAGAGCCAGAAGAATGTCGAGTGAGACCAGCCAGGTGCATCCGGGGACCAGTGCATCTAATTGAAGAAATATAAAGACAGAACTGTAAGTGACTGATTTGTTTGTTTGACAGGGGGAAATGTAGTGTCCTGGCAAGGACACAGATGATGGAGCCCGAGAGCTCTGCCGGCTGAGCCAATGAGCATGAGCGGTGAGGAGCCCGGGAAACGGCAGTTCGCCGGAGGGCATGAATTGTAACGCTCACCTGATATCCACGGGGATGCCACTGAGCCTGGCTGGACCACTTCTGATCTCGAACCACTCCCCTGGACTCTTGTTCGGCTGAGGATCAGGCCTGAAACACAGGAAATCGGGTTTAATCTTACTGCCTCTTCTTGCTTGGATACCACCTCCCTTGTGAACCCAACTTCCCCTTAGTTCTCTTCTCAACTTTCTTTCTTGTATGGTGCGCTCTCCGTCCTGCCTCTCAGTGCAGGGGTGCTTCACTGGTGCAGGCCCTCAGAGTCCAGACCTGCTTTGACTCCAGTTCGTCCAGGTAAGTTTGCTGGTTTTTGCAGTTTGTCCTTTTCTTTCCAATTGCCCCTGTTTGTTTGTTTATTTTATTTGTGTAGCGCTCCAAACCCAAAGGCAGAAGGGCGCTTAAAGAAGACGGTTACATGGCATGATATATACAATTACAATATACAACAATATACAACGCTCATAAACAGTTAGGCAGAGGAGGTGTACACACATATCTGGAGGGGGTACCTGCTACTCTTTGTTCAGGAGCCAACCGATAACATGTTTCCTGAATATCTGAAAGGACTCCATGGTTTTAATGTTGATTGGTAAGGTGTTCCAGAGTTGGGCGGCAAGTACTGGGAAACTGTCACCTCCAGCTCTCTTTAAGGAGAATCTAGGCACTGTCAAGCATAAGGTGTTGGAGGATCTGGTGGTTCTGGTGGCGGGTTTCAGGGTAAATTTATTAGTGAGGTAAGGTGGGGCTAGGTGGTTTAGTGCCTTGTATGTGAGGCAGATGTTTTCAAGTCCATTTTTTGTCGTATGGAGAGCCATTTCCTAGTCGAAGAGATTTGCTCTCGCCTGGGGATATTAAGAGCTGCACGTAGTGCGTTGTATTGAAGTACCTGTAATTTGTTAATTATAGATTGGTTAGCACCTAAGTACAGGCTATTGCAATAGTCCAGTTTGGACTGTATGAGGGCTCTGGCAAGAGTGAGGCAATGATTAGGTGATAGGAAGGGTCTACTGGCCCTAATAAGTTTGCCGGTGTAGGCATAGGCTGAGGTGATCATGTTAGTTTGTTTGATGAGGTTAGAGTTGCCATCAAAGTAAAAGCCGAGAGCGTTTACTCTTTTAGCAATAGGGATGGTATGACCATCAATAATGATGTTGTTATATTTAGGATTACGTCTAGACAGGTTGCTGGGAGAGCCGACAAGGAGGAGCTCCGTCTTCTCATCATTTAGGCAGAGGCCATGAGAGGGCATCCACGCCTGAATGATGGAGAATATTTCATTAATCCGGGTGACGTCCGCCAGGTAGTTACCTGTGATGAGGAGTATCTGGGTGTCATCTGCGTAATTCGTGTAGGTGACACCCTGGCGGTCCAGTTGGTCAAATAGTGGCTTTGTAAATATCTTATACCAAGTGGGGGAGACACAGGAGCCTTGTGGGACTCCGCATGTAATGGGGATGGGGTCTGCTGCAGCTGTTGTAGAGAAAACTCGCATAGTTCTGTTCGACAAGAAGGATTGTATCCATGTGATGGCAGAGGGGGAGAAGTGAGCTGCGAAGTCTAGGTGGCTGCAGAGGATTTTCTGGTCGACCAGATCGAAGGCTGCTGAAAGGTCTAGGAGGAGTAGGATGGCGGCATTACCTTTGTCTTTGATTTCATCAATCTGGCTTTTGAGGTCAACAAGGGGAGTTTCTGTTCCATGTTGAGGTCTGAAGCCAGATTGACATATTCCTAGCAGTTGGTTGGATTCCAGATATTCCTGAATCTGGAGGTAGGCTACTCTGTCCAGGATTTTTAGTAGGAATGGAACTGTGGTGATAGGTCTGTAATTGGTGGATATGGCTGGGTCTAGAGATTGTTTTTTTAGGAGTGGGAGAACCCAAGAGTGTTTTAGGTTGCTGGGGTCTGAGTTACTGATGAATGAGAGGTTGATAAGTTTAGTGATGAAGTGGGATAGATCTCTAGCTGCATCTTTTATGATCTGGGCGGGACAGCTGTCCCCTTTGCAGTTTCAGGGTTTTAAGGTGGTGATGATTTTTTGAACTTCAGCCGTAGTTATTTTCTTGAATGTGAAGGCTTATTTGGTATCAAAGGGCGTTAGTGGGCTAGGGTTGGTAGACTTGTAGGAGAGTTGTTGACGTTTGTCCTCAATTTTGGTTTGGAGTCCTGTAATTTTGTTGTTAAGGGCGTTTTGGATGCTGGTGCACCAAGGTTTGTCTTTCAAGCAAGTGTCTATAGGTGGGGTGGGATTTTCTAGTTCTTTTAGAATTTTAAACAATTCTTTAGTGCAGGATCCTGCTTGGTCAATCCTGACGTTGTATGCCTCTTTTTTGGTATGAATCATCTCACGTTTGTATAAGGAAGATATATTTGTAAGATTGGATTTATTTTCCGCAGAGGGATTGGTTTTCCAGAGGAGATGTGCCTTGGCTTTCTTTTTTCTGAGTAACTTGAGTTCGGCGGTGTACCACGAGTTCAGATGAGCTATTGGTTTATCTTTGCGCAATTTCAGAGGGGCAATGGTATCCATCGCATTGGCCATGGAGTTATTGAAGGTGTCGATTAGTAGGTTTAGATCAGTATTGGCTGGAAGTGTGTTGAGGTTGGGCAGGATCAGGGGTGGTAGGGCCTCAGCAGTAATGTTGAATTTATTTCTGGTGGGACAGGCTGGTGCCATGGGGCATTTTTTGGGTGCTACATGATTAATGTTAATTTAAAGAGGGATGAGATAGTGATCCGACCATGCAAGAGGTTGGGGGTCCTTACAGTTTGTATTGCAGTTTTATGTTGCTATCCAGTCGATGATTCTACCTTTCTGATGGTTAGGGAGGATGCCGAGTTGTGCAAAGCCATGTTCTGTTAGGGCATTGGCTAAGGATGCAGCAAGGGCGTCATTGGGGTCGTGATAACCAAAGTTGAAGTCTCCGAGGATAATGATTTGTGCTGATGGCTTGGAGTTTTCAGCAATGAGAGAGGTGATGTCTTCTTCAAAAACCCCAAGGGGGGCTGGGGGTCGATATACGAGGTGAAAGGTGATTGTGCTTGTGGGAGAAGTTTGCAGTTTGGCTGCGAGTAGCTCACAGGATTTAAGTGGCACTGAGGAGATTGATCTAAAGTGGATCTGGAGATGATCGCTACGCCTCCTCCCCTAGGGTTGGGTCTATCAGCTCTGAGGATAGAGTATTTGTCTGGGATGGCTAGCGATAAGTGTGGCCCGGACGCTTCATGAAGCCACGTGTCAGTTAAGGCTAGGAAGTCAAGATCATTAGTTAGAATGATGTTGGAGATTTCAGTGGGGTGGGCTGCAAGGGATCTGACATTAAGTAATGCTCCTTTTAGTCGGAGTGGTTTAGGTTTGTTGGGTGCCTTGTGCTTCTTGTTGGTTTTGGTGTTGGATTTGGCAGTAGGCCTGCTAGTTGTAACAGGGAGCCTGGCGCCTAGTCTATTGTTGCGGTCTGTGAGGTTTGGAATGATAGTGGGAGTACGTACTGGAGGCTTGGGTGGGGCGGTAGGCATGGTATTTGGTTTGGTGAGATTAGGCTTAGTAAAGGGTGAGGCGCTGCCTGGAGCAATGTGTTTGAGGTAGCTGGGGGTTTTATCAGCGTTGGCTGGGAGGGCAGTGTCTGTGGGGGAGGTTGAAGGCGGGTGGTAGGTAGGTGGGAAGGGTAGATGGGGTGGTAGGAAAGGCGTGGGGTAGGGGATAGGGTAGTGTCTTGGACATCCAAGTCTAGCTAGGCCGTCCTTGAAGGCTATGTAGTTATTCCCACTACAAGGTACGATGTCCGGCATGACACAGAAGGGGAACATGATAAGAGAAAACCAGGAGATCATGGTCTGGCTACAGAGGTTGCGCGGTGCTGGTGGTTCAAGTTGTGAAGCTAGTTGGATGAGTAACACAGGCTGGGGTTTGCGTATAGCTAGATAGACCTAGGTGGGAGTAGGCCTATGGGGCAACACCTAGATTCAAGGTAATAAACTTGGACTAAATAGCAGTGGGGCAATACCTAGTTTCAAAGTAGTACATTAAACTAAGAATGCAGTGAGGCAACACCTAGATTCAAAGTAATGCACTTGAACTAAATTGCAATGGGGCAACACCTAGATTCAGAGTAATGCACTTGAACTAAATTGCAATGGGGCAACACCTAGATTAAAAGTAATACATTAAACTAAAAATGCAGTGGGGAAGCGCCTAGATTCAGAGGGGGTACATTTGGCTAAGAAAGTATAGGAGTACGTGTGCAGTGATCATAATGTATGGGTTTACAGTGCGTGAGTGGCAACACAGTAAAGTATTTTGTGGGTTGCAGTAGTAGCAAAGTATTGCCACACTGGCTGGACTCAATATATATCGTGTGAGCTCAGGTCACGTACAAGGTTCGATGCGAGTTATATGAGCATTAGGTCCAGTAGCGCAAACGCTAATTCCAGATTAGCAGGTGGTACATAGTGCAAGTAGTCTATGTCGCTTGTGGGGTAGGGGGTGAAGGGCGACCTTACCAGGTGGAGACAAGGCACTGCTCCTGTGATGGGGGGCTCCAATTTCAGCTTACATCTGGGTTGCGGCTGAGATGGGACCTCCGTAGGGCAGGGTTCCTGGCAGACGGCAGGATAGGCCAGGACAGGCTTGGACAGGCACCAGCCTTGCTAGAGTGGGCCTTCCTGGAGGTGGGCTGGCTCGCGCTTCCGGTCAGGGATTGGCGCAGACAAAGGGAGCCTCGGCCAATGGGGCGGCAAATGGTGCAGCTTCGAACTATGGCTGCCGAAGGGTAGGTGGGGGCCTCCATCTTGGAGTAGGTGAATCCACGTGTGGGCAAATGGAGGAGGTGAAGTTTACGGGCACAGCTTTCTTGGGTGAGCCTGATAATGCAAGCAACTTGTCTTGCATGCAGCGGCTCATCGTGGGGGTGATTACCGCGCGTGAGAGCGCTAAGAATAATTAAGAGCCTCTCCTCGACCTCCTCTCTCCTCCTTCCTCTAGGTGCAGGAAGAGCTCTAGTGGTGTCCTGCTGCTTGGGGCTAAACACGAGATGGTAAGTGAAAGCGCGATACGCGGTGCTATGTGCCTTTTCTTGTGCTGACCTGCCTTTCTTTCTTGCAGGCCGCTGCAATGTCCCAGAATGGATGCTGGCTGAGAAGATAGTGAGCGGTGAGTAATGCGTAGCACATGGAGCCTTCTTAACCTTTTGTGTGCTAATCTGGGTTTCCTCTCTTTTGCAGGTCATTGCTATGGCCCAGAGTGCATGTTGACCAAGAGCGATTCAAACCCAGGTAAGCGTGCGATTGATTTGCTATTTTCGGAATTGGAATATAAACGCTTATTAATGCTGTTTCGTTCTCCTCTTCTCAGGTTGCAGCGTTTTCGAAGATTGAGGGGACGTCGCAGAGATGCTGCGTTCTCTGGACCGAAAGAGCGGTGTATGGCGAGCAGGTTTCACTCACAGGTAAGTGTTATACTGATGGTGTTCTTGTTCTTTCAGGTACGCGGCTCCGGAATGCAGGCGAAGATCCGAGCAGAACGCGGTGAGCGTCATGCTGCAGTGCGGAGAGTAACGCAAAGCATGTTTCTCTGCACGGGCATGGCTTATATAGCCCCCAGGTATCCCAGGTATCCCTAGGCCTGACCACACCTAAAACACTAGACCGCATAGCGCGGTTCATTGAACTGAGCTATGCGGGGGCATCCATGTTGTGCAAAAGTCCATTGCTAAGCCCAGTTCTCAGGTTTTCCTCACTTCATATATGAGCCTGGCACCAAAGGCGCCAGGACTAACACCAGGAGAGTCTTGGATGAGATGGCAAGGCCTTTAAGGCCATGATAGAGGGTCGTAGCGTAGCCCCAATGGCTTGCCCATTAGGGCCAGGGGCAGGGGTCATGACATGAATAAAGATAGTTTGACCTACTGCAGGCTCCTGGTCTTATTACAGGCCTGGGCCTGTTGAATATGAGTGTGCACTGCTTTTCCCTACTGTATGCTGTCTTCCCTCAAGGGATACATTAAACGAACCCCTGGCAACCTGACAAACTCTGATCACAAAATTAATGACCACAACTTGCATTCCTCTGCGCATTCTCACTCTGCTTGTGTGTCTGCTCTGCTGCCGCCTGGTAGTCAAACATGTTAATGCAGCACATACTCTGGATATGCAGCAGGCACTGTTGCCAGCGCTTGAAAACAATGAAGTGTAACACTAGCAGGAACAGAATCATCCAAACCAGGAGATAAATAGCTCCCAGCGGCCGGCAAATTCGAACCCTGATTTGTTATCAACGTCGTTAGACAAGACCGCTACCACTTCTCTCAAATGAATGCAATTAAAACGTGCCCTGGTAATCACAATCTATTGAGAAGAGTTCTGTGCCCACCGTAAATACTTCTGGAGACCTGGACCCACAATGATCGTATGCTTCCTATTGGCAGGCCTCAGGATCTGCAACGACTCCCTTTTTTCCAGGATATGCTCGAGTACCTTACTTTTTCAGACTTCAGAACCTTACTAGACATAACCTCTGACATATAGAAACATTGAGGAACCACTTCCACCAGGATGGCTTTTACCTGCTTAAGCCAGGGGGTCTTCAAATAAGTATCCCATGGGACCAGATAATTCATTAGCTCATGAGTCAGAATAGCTGTACTGTTCCCCCAGACTCTGAGCCAATGGCTTGCCGGCAGAACTGTAATAATTTCACTAATAAAGCTACAAACCAGTTCCTGGTGCACCGCATAATTTGGGGCTGATTGAGGAAGCCCCAGTACTCTTTTGAAAAACATGTTCACCACCTGGATGGGCTCGACGTTGCTATATTCCCACAACTCCATTCCATACCTAGCAACAGAGGTAGCTCTCCCATTGTATACTTTAAGTACCATCTCCCCCAATTTTGCTTTGAACATGCCCATGGTTCTGCCCCCCACCAACCCCCCACCCTATCCTGTTTGAATCTTGCAGTCTTCTTATTAACATGGGCTTTTGCACCAAAGTTTGCAGAACATCTGACACCCAGATAGTCAAAACTGTAGACTCTAGGTATCAGCGCACCCTTGCTGAACATGGCCTGGCATCTGGGGGAACGCTTCCCCTGGCTACATACCATGACACCCGATGATTTTTGTGCATTGTAATTGTGTATTTATAACGCGCCTAATAACCAGAGGTTTCTAAGCGAGGACCCGGGGATCAAACCTTTATTTCTCCAAGTCGTCTTGCTTCCAAGGCGACCGGGTTGCCCCCCGAGCTTTCCTCCTGGCTTCCAAAGAATCCATGAATGAGGAATAATCCTCAATAAGATGCTGAAAGGCTCGGGGTGTACGGGCAAGAAGGACTGTGTCATCCGCATAGGCCATTAGTGGCAGACATCTGCTACCCAACCTGGGCATATCGGGAGCGGATTTAAGTAAGTGATCATAAAGACCATTGATATACAAACAGAAGAGCAGGGGGGCCAGCACACAACCCTGGCGTGCCCCTCGCTCCACCTGGAAGAGGGAAGTACACCATCCATGTACACCACTCCTCACACAGGCTACTGTTGAAAGATGCAATCTCTCCAGCAGATCCACCAATATGCCAGGACAGCTCATGGATCTGAGCACACACCGAAGCTTGTCAAAAGCGGTGCTCACCTCCATGAAGGCAAGAAAAATTGGCTCCTCCTTGATGTACAGTGAATGGGCCACCACCAGATAAAGATTCACAGACTGCTTAGCAGTTCCAAGACCTGTTCTGAACCCTAACTGGATGAGAGAAAGAATATTATTACATTCCACCCAGGACTCCAATCTCCCCAAAAGCGCCCTCCCCATGATTTTAAACACAGAATCTAAAAGCGAAATTGGTCTATACGACAGTGGTTAGCGCCCTCTGACCCTTTTTACGGATTGCCTGGATCACCGCACTAGATCATGAAGCTGGGTACAAACCCCTTGCAGAAATGGCATTAAACCCCAAGGTTAAAATAGGGGCCCAGAGGTCCGGTTCTGAGATAAACAGGTCTGCTGGGAATTTGTACGGGCCCGGAATCCTACTGTGATCTTGGCATTTTATAGCTCACACAATTTCCCCTATCGAAAAAACTATTCTTCCTTCCATTACAGATAGGGACTTCTGCTGGGGGTCCATGACTAGCGGACACTCAACAACCAAGTCCACTGGATAAGGAGGTAAAATGGGCCACCAAAGCCTGATCAGGGACCATAACATCAGTACCACTTGGCTTGACTTTATAGAATGGCCCATTGTGCACTGTATCCCAAAAAGGTGGTGCATCATTGGTTGCACAGGAATTAACACAATCCTACCATGACTCTGCTTCAATGTCATTCTTCCTGGCGGAAATAGCCTCTTATAGGCACCCCAGGCACTAACTATGTCCCTTTTTGAGGACAATGGGTTCTTCAGAGTTTCAAGCAGTATGAACGTAAACCAGCCTGGCTTTGACCTTGCGTTTCTTTTATTGGCCTTCAAGGTGAATGCAGATGATAAATTGGACAAGAGTAACAAAAAAAAATCCAGACAAAATAGTACTCTGGTCTGTGCCACCAGAGAAAAAATGATCAAGCTCAGGCCAATTATGTCTAACAATATCCCTCTGTAATTCTCTCGATCAATAAACTCCCATCGAGGGACACCTTTAGCTAGTAAAACAATCCTGGCAGTGCATGCTTACACTGCCATTTAAGCACCAGCCTGGTGGGAAAACGGTCACTACAAATATACCCCAGCACCTTAAACTCGATAACGCAGTGCTAGAATTTGACCGGAACACATATATAGTCAATCGTATAGTGACCCTATGCTGAGGAAAAATTGCCTGGAATGTCATCCGGGAAACAGCCATTGGCCAACGCAACCTCCAATTATAGATGAGCTTCCAAAGACTTATATTCCTCATAATGGGTATTAGTATCCCGGCCAAATCATCTTCCAAAGAGTCAAACAGGGCAGTACCTAGACTGCCCCAGCTTGGCATTAAAATCCCCCCTCAGAATGAGAACTAGGCCATACACAGCAGCCAAGTTACCCAAACCCTCCATCACCGAGGATAATACTAGGAGACAGTTCCTATCAAACTGCACATGGGGGCTATCATAAAAGTTGACCACCAAAACATAATTTCCTCCAACCCTGAGTATTCTAACCAGCTGCAAGAAAGGATAAGAGGATTCCAACAGGAAGAGTTCACTAAGAGTTGACCAGAATGCACAATCCTCCATGGGAACGCCCCCTCCGATTCTTCTGTGTCACCACACAATAGGCCACAAACCCATCGGCGGGGACGTCCTTCACTGCCCAGGTCTCCTGTAATAAGATAATATTGGCCCTCTCAAAAATAACTTCGTTTCTGGGTTAGCCAGCCTAGATTTAATACCAGCCACATTCCACAAAACAATCACCAAGGAATCAGCTGACTGAGAATCATGAGATTGACTAGGCATAGCATTTGTCGGGCCACCACACACTTGGCCTTCTAGTAAACTGTGCCAGATCTCGGTTTCAGACGTCGGCCCATATTCCCTAAAGTTATTTCAGTGGTGGAGCCTGTGTTGCAAAGGTGTACACCTTCTCCTTTGCCTGCTTAGAAACCTGGAGGTTCCCTACAGTGGAATGCCTCATCTCCAATTCTGGTCTTGTCAAATCCATAATAAGCCAATTGTGGTTAATAATGCAATCATTACTACTGCCTGGCCTAAGATTCAAGGGAGTGACCTTTGGTGGATCCAAAAAACCACACAACCCCCTCCTCATGCCAGTAATACCAAGAATTGTGAAAATGACACGTTCGCCTTGGTATCCTCAAATACTTCAATCCCCCTCATTGCGAAGGCGTCTCGACAATTTAGACTGCACAAATGAAAATTTACATTGACAAAAGAAAAATGAACATTGCACCCCTTGCAGAGCATGCAGTCTGAGAGAATATGAACGGTAGGAAACAGCAGACAAGAGATATTCATCCCAAGCACCCCAGATAGGCCTTTCTCTAGCGCTCTTTTAGAAGTGTTTTTGTTGCCATGCGTAAGGCCTTTAAATGAACAAACGAAGTTTGTGTCTCGCCAGCCACTCAGAGGGTCGACTTGCATATTCCCTTCTTCACACCTCCACAGGGAACACTCCGATTAGCATCAGAACTAAGGGTGTCGTATTCACAGCCACCAAGCCAGAGAGTTTATCCGGATTACCCATCTTTCCATTACTTGCCACAATAATTTGAGAGCTGGGCAGCCCCACTATAACATTCAATCAGGCTTTCACACAGCGGAAATATAATCCTTTGTTCACCTATGGTCTTCTTTCCCAACAGTGAGGCAACCAGGCCTGCTGCCCCCTCACTAGGCCCCAACTCTGTCCCTGTTGTGGAAGTCACCAAACTATCCTTAGTGACATTCGGTATCACGCTACTAACAAAATCAGGCCCAGGCCGAGCATTCATATCGTTGTTCGTACCAACATCTCTTGTTGCAAGTTTAGTCAGGGACTTTGCCAACAGACTGATCACCCACAAGCAGGCATCCGTTTTCCCTGCATCTTTGTCACACCTGTCCATCAACAGGCCAAGAGCATCCTTCAATTCCATAAAGGCTGTGGTAAGCCTATTGAGATGTTTAGCAAAATATATAATATAGTCTGCGTTAACGTTGAGCCCAACAGCTGATTCAGCATCCAAGAACATGCTAGGATTTATAAAATCAGAAGAAAGAGGCAGGGATCCGTCGGCCTTTAACTGATTACTACCCAACTCCTTTATTATACATGGAATACACGAAAACTTTCTATAAAAAGTACCCTACCCCATAGTTTTCTTCACCAGTAGGGGCCATCTGGCCTCCCTGCATGATGGGCAGCCCTTTATCCTGGATAAGACCATCCTACGGGCCACCACCCGGTTCACCTATGTTAAAAGAGTCCACTTCTTCCAAGGCTACACACGACATGCTCTCTAGCGTTGCCCCCTCACTTCCTGGTAGGCAGTTCTCAGCATAATATCGATCAATTGATCACTCGAATGCCTTCAGCAGAATTGATCAAGACGAGGGTTCTTGAACAAACATTGGAGGCTCTGTTGTTTGGCACATTTTGCCAGTTGTCACATTTCCCTCATTTGATAAAACAGGGACATCCTGCAAGAGGGATCAAGAAAATCCAGAGACATTGATATAGAGCTCAAAGCTATTTTCTTTGAGCTGGCTTCCTGCCGGTCGGCTGGATGGTCATCACCATCAACTTTTTCAACAGCGGCAACAACAGCAACCACCGGACTACTTACGCTACTGGCACTGAATGACCGCCTCTATCGCATCTTCCACATCAATGTTGGTATCAGCAGCTGCTACCACCTCAGTTACATCTATTGCCTAGGCTGCATTGGTTACAACAACCTCCCTGGTTATCCTCGTGACCTCCTCATTTGATCCCCCAATTGAGAGGGTGTCCCCCATTCTCCTCTTTGGCCCTCTGACCTCGGGCCACCCAGTCAATAGTAGCCTGCCTTGCTGGGTCGCAAGCCCCTGCAGCTTTTGTACCTGCATGGTTCCCTGCAACACCATTTTTTGCGACCCTACGTACCTGGAATTTCGGCTAGATTCAAATCAGTCCAACGCACAACCTGTAGCTAAATTACCACTCTTCCTCTCCCTCGCACCATAACGAGGAATAACGTGGACTGGTGAGACAACAGACAGCGGCCACGCAGATAACAGATGGCAGACAACTAAATAAGGGGTACCTAGACCCCTCTTTTTTTAGGGGGGGGGGCTAAATTACTAGCTTGAATGTGCTCTCGCGTGCATTCACCTGTACTCTCACAGTGCTCACTGTTTCTGCCTCATGCAGCCAACTACAGCAATTCCTCAAATTGCTTATTTATAGGCTGAGTTCATTCAGAAAAGTGTTCTCGAGGCTTCTCCCTTTGTAAAAGAGACCTGCCAGATTTCACCGTTTTCTGTTGCTTCCACTAAACATGGGGGTGGACACAAGTAAAGGGGGAATGAGTGAGGGGGGGGCAGGGCAAATCCACCGAAGGCAGTTGTCTACGCAATGTACGGGTGAGAGAAAACAAATATATAAAGGGTGGGAGCTCCCTGATCCTTACTCTGCCACTTGTTTTCTGCCCCCTCTCGTTGCGTATTCCCTCTTACCAGTGTAATCTTACAGGTACAAATCAATGACACAATAGAGTGTGAGGCAGTACCCCAGGTCCCCCGCTCAGCTCTCAGGCTCACAGGGTTCTCGCGACTCTGTTGGTGCACCGCAACACCTCAGTCTCGCCCACAGTGCCGCTCTGGCGTTCAGCCTCGGCTTCACCCCTGACACACCTGGCATGCCGAAACCTTGAACGCCGAGAGCTCACTAGAGGAAAGAACCCACAACCCGGAATCGTGTCAAGCCGCACTGTCTCAGACAAACGTTTGACAGCTGCTTCCGAAACAAGCGTTGTATGTAGGGATTACACACCTTTTTTTTAGGGCATGAGTAAGGGGGATTCACCTCTCAAGCCCTTGTTCAGAGTTCTGCGGTGTACCGTTTTCATTTTTTATGCTATGGTAATTGTTTATCTGCTCTTCCCTTACCCCCTTCCATCTCTCCCACTCAAGGTCGCTCAGTCTCCCTCCTTGCCGCCTTCTCATCCCTCCCCTCTCGCCACATGTCAATCGCCATATCTCTATCATTCTTTCCTCCTTGCTCACCTCTCTTCCCAAACCCATTTACCTGCTATCTTTCTCTTCTCCCGCCCAACCTGCCTTGCCTCCCACCTCGACAGACGACACTCAACATTTCTATCTCACGTCCCTCTGCCTGCCTCTTTATCTCTGTCTTTGCCTACCATCCCCCCTCTGTTTTCCCATTCACTTCCTCTTCTCATCCATCTATCCCTCTCCTTCAATTTCTCTCCCCGAGTTTCCCGGGTAGCAGCACTCTCTTCTTGCACACAGAGTTCCGCAACAAGTGCATTACCATGCCAAGCCATATTATTGCAATTTTAACCTGTTGCTTCCTGGTTAAAACAGATCTCTGCAACAGATGCGTACTTGTATTAAAATACTGAGCTATCTTACTGGTGGCAGTCCTGCAAAGTCTACATAAGGCACACATCATTGCAGCCTACTGCAGTCATCCCTCTATTTTACTGGATGGTAAATGCTACTATGAACCCTGTTAGTGCTAGAATTAAATTCCACCATTGAGGTGGAGATATATAAAGTTGTGATCCGGTCCCACGCCTGATGTACAGCAATGAAGAGTACTCGGATAGGGGACAGGTGACTGTCTTGTAATGGACTGCATCCTTCCAAGATGCTGGGCTTCCGGTCCTTGTTCATCAGCACAGGCACATGAGGCTTCTACCCCGAAATGCGTATTCCCTGATTCAGGATGCAAGGAGGGTGCAGTAATCAGGAGGTTGCATTGCAGTCAGGCGGTGGAGGGCATAATGGGGGTTAAACCCTGCAAAGGAAAGGGGCATGCATGGCCCTCAATTATACTGCATAATAGGGAATAAATGTAAATCTGTAAGTACTATGATGAATCCAATGGCGTCATCACAGATTCCCCAGCGGTAACCTCCTCCCATGTGGCCTCCACTACCTGAGGAGAAAGCCTCTGGGTTTTTTTTATGGCTTCATTGGATGAGCCATGGTATCCCCCATTTGCCCATGAAGAAAACCCCTTGATACCCAATACCCTAATTGCCTACTGACATGTATCTGTACCCCCTGTTTAGGGAAAATAAAGAAACCTTTTTCCAAAACTCTTTAGGCCAAACTTCCATCCCTGGTCTAAAAAGTAAAAGCTTCAAGAATACCTCTTCCAGTTCTAATTCCCCTCCATATACAACTGGATTATCATATGGAACCATTGGAAGTGATTTTCCAAGTAATCTGCATCAGTTACCATCAATGGACTCCATTACCCACAAACACCTAAGTACTGAGACAAGGAAAGGAATGATGCAGAGCAGAAGGAGCCTCGAGCTCAATGAGCGTGCTAGTTGTTTTTAGAATGCACCTGTGCGTGGGACATTCAAAGATAGAAAACAAACTCTAGGGGGCTCCTGTTTGGGAGAAGTCATTTCACATCTCTGTGTGGTGTCTGGAAGCACAAAAAAGTGTGCGGAGCAAAGGGGCTCGCCAGCAAAGCGGCAGAGGAACGTTGTGCAAGCAGGACATGCCACAGAGACGCCAGGAACCAAGGGAAGATTCCTGGGCATTTGGAGAAAGCAACGTTTCACCTACCGGGACCTGAAGGAAGGCAGGCGTGCGGAAGCGGAGCCACGAGGGAGACCGAACAACATGGAAGCAGTCCAGGGTGGAAAACAGGCAGCAAAACTTTGATGCATATGCATGAATGGGACCGAAGACCCCACACAGAGCCGGTGAGTCAGCCCAAGCAACATTAAGGAGAATGTTTGCAGATCAATAAAGCATATTTCAAATACAAACCCCAGCCATATGTGAGTGTATAGAATGCAGATATGGGGGAAACCTAGAACAAATGTTGAAACAGCCAGATATACAAAACCAGGGAAGATACATACAATTGTGGAATTAAAAGAGGAACTGTTAACTATGGAAATAATAAGTCATGGCAGGCGAGTAAACCAGGCAACCACAAGTGTATAAGTAGTCCTGCCAGTTGAGTATACCAGGCAGTTGCAAATATATAGGAAGTCTCACAAAAGGACTGTGTTTGTTGAGAAAAGAAGGAACTTTTGAAAGAAGAAACTACAAGGCTAAGTAGCGTTGTAGCTAATAGGATTGTTGTGGACAAAGAAAGACACAAAGAACTGTTAGATCAAGAAACATTGGCATACTGAACTGTCATACCAAGAATCAGTGATGGTAAAGAAGAATACAGGGGAAAGGAATAAACCTCTGGAACCAAAGTTTGTTACCCTTGATGAATTTTGTGTTGAAGGATGAATTATACTGATCCAGAATCCAGGGGAAGGGAATGCCCGTGGAATTAAGATACTTCTTTTTGACCTTGGAATACGTTTGTGTTAGAGAGACATTTGAATTGAGAAGAATCCAGGGTAAGGGAATCACCCACTGGAACCAAGGTTCCTTTGCATTGGAGAACTTTTATGTTGGAGCTGTTCTATTTTTCACTTATGAACTCTTTTTGGAATCACCGGGTTAAAGACATGTACCTTTTCACTGCATCATTTGGTTTGCAGTGTTTGGGTCAGGATAGAACATTTGGGCAGAAGGACAGTATTGATTTTGACATCCTGACAAGGACTGATCCTTAGTTTTTGGTAGAAAATTCCTCTTAGAGCAGGGTCAGAGAGGCCTTTTCCCAAACCGTTTTATTTTAATGAAGTCTTGGCAACTTTGTGTCCGACTTTTATTTCTGACTCCTCCCAGTACATTAATGATCTATACAGAGGTGCCACCTTATCTCTGCTGATGAAGATGTAGGCACCAAACATAGTGCATGATAACCAGGAAGACCACATAGAGAGTTGATGAGGACAGGGAGTGGGTGGGCACCCACATGCAAGGCAAAAAACCTCAGGGTCACCTTTATATCCACTCTCTCCTTCTCCTCGCACATCTCTGACAAATCTAAAAAATCTAACCATCAGCTACACCTCAGAGGTACTCTTCCTTTTCTCACTTTCCCAAAGCGGCTCACTGTCTCCAGAGCCCTGGATCTCTCTAGGCTGGATTATTGCAACAGCCTCTTCCGCAACCTCTCTTCTTCGGCCCTGCGCCCTCTACAACTCATCCAGAACAGAACCGCACGACTTATCCTTGTCCTCAAGCCCAGGGACTGCATCTCTCTGGCACTGAAATCACTGCATTGGCTCCCTGTGGCTGCAAGGATCAAGTTCAAGACCCTTTGCATTTTCCACAAGGAAATACTGTCCCTCACAAACCCTCTGCTCATCTTCCTCCAACCGTCTGCCAGTGAGCTGGTTCTCCAAGCAGAGATTTGGAGGGAGATCCATATCCTCAGCAAGTGCCTCTGTTACTGTGACTGTTTATGCTTCTGAACCAACTTGTCCTCCCTTCCCTCCACACTCTCCTCACCTGAACTTCCCGAGTTGTCTGTATCTAGTAGATTCCGCCGACTTAGGTAGTCTCTTCCCTTTTTTGGTAGCACTTGCCTGTCTCGGAGTGAAGCCACAGTGACTGCTGACTAGACAGCCGTCCCGGGACTCCTCTTCCGGGAGCAGGCCGAAGAATAAGGGAAAAACCCACACGGGGGAAAAAACCCTTAGCAGGGAGATCGTAGGCAGGCGAATGGCCAAGACAGAACTTGCCGGTATGAAGAAGTGCCGAAATCCGCCGGAAGGATGACGAGGAACACACTCCGGTAGCTGAGGAGATAACTGCAGTCGATTAGAGGAATCTCTACGAGGTAGGGAACCCGCAGCCGTAGAGGGAATGGGACTGCGGAACCACCAGGCCCCGAGAACACGGCCCAGAGAAAAAGAAGAAGTGATAAAGGGAAAAACTGGAGGACCGCTAACGGAGAGGGTAGCGGTAAAGGAGAAAAACAGGACCCGCCGCCGAAGCAGCAATCGAGAGGGGAAAGAGAGAACACCGGGATCGCCGTAAGATCGGCGAGAGAAAAAGGAAGAGGGAAGAACCACTGCCAGAGGAGAAGGCAGAGAGACAGAAGAAAGGTAGGTAAAGCGATACGCTAGGAGAGCGAAAACACAAGCCAGTACCAAGATCCGCAGCGGAGCCGAAGCGGGCAGCGGAAAACAGGAGCCACAAAACAGAGCGAAGGAACTAGGGGAGCTGGAGCGAGAACCAGCGAGGTTGAAACGCAGCGACTGCCGGGAGGAAGGAAAATTTAACTCCCGGCAGCCCTGCGCCCGGCCAATGGGCCTATACCAGAAATAAAGAAGGGACTGCAATCCCTATGTGCCGGTTCGCAGTCTCCAACGTGGAAGGAGCCGCCAACCGCGGTGGCAATTGCAGATGACAGTTACGCTCACCTGGTCTCTGCGGGGGCATTGGGGCATGGTTGCAGCCCTCCCGGAAATTAGGCCGCCCTCATCTGGCTACTCCCCCCTGCACTTATGCTGTGAACTGCAGCAATAGGTAACGCTGCTCAGGACTACTCCTGTGAGATATAAAGGAGCATGAATGTGCCAGTCTGTGATCCAGATCCCCTTCCAGACCCTTCCTCCCAGGACATGATTCCCACAGGTTGCGCTGCCCTTACAAAGCTCACCTGATGATATTTATTGGTGGGCACTCCGTCCCGCTACTTCTGGCAGGGGCGCTTGTCTGACCGGGACCAGGTTCCTTCACTGGTCCCTGCACGTAGTAGCCCGGTCCAGCTGCGACTAATCCTCTTCTCTCCAGGTGTGTTTATCAGTGTATCTTTGTCTTTCATTGCCTGTCTGCTTTCAGTCTGCTTTTGTTGTATTTGTATAGTTCATTCCTTTCTGTAGCGCTCTTGCACAATAGTAAAGTGTTCCTGCTTACATTCTTACATGAGCCTGGTGCCAAAGGCGCCAGGACTTAGTCCAGCTGGGTCCCCTGTGTGTCTGCGTTCTGTGGCCCATTACCCCCATCACTTGATGGTGTGGTGACTGTGTTCTTGGGTCAGTGATCATGGCAGCACTCCCTCTCAAGGGTGATTCCTCTCCTGGTCCTGGTTTGGTGGGGTTGTTGCGATGGAACTGCCTGATCAATCGTGAAGCGTGGACATGCTCACTAGGTTCCCATGTCCGGTCTTGAGCTCCATAGCTTTTCCAGTCTATAAGATAGTGGGCCTCATTACGACCCAGGCGCTAATGGGTTAACGGCGCCGTAAAAGGCTGAGGCGCCTTTAACCTATTAGCGCCTAATTACGAGGTCCCTTTGCGGGACCCGACCTTAACGGCTGGTGTAGACCAGCCGTTAAATTAGGGACCCGCAAAGGACCTTGGTGCTAATTACGGTGCCGCAATTTGCGGCACCGTACTTAGCGCCTTCCCCATTCCCATTGAGCCCTATGGGGCAAAAATGTGAATGGGGAAGGGCCATGGAGGAAGGGGGAATTACCGCCCCGCCAACCTTGTAATGGGGTGGTAATTCCCCCTTTCTCCATGGCGGAGTCGGTAACTTACCGGCATGGACCATGGTGCTAACAGCACCATGGTCTTCCGCCAGGGTCGTAATGAGGCCCAGTGTCATTTGGACCGGACTACCTTAGAGTCTAGGATACTTTTGACTTCGTATTCTGGTTCTCCCTCTACTATCTCGGGATCGGGTGGAGTGTCGATCCGTGTAACTGGTTTCATTGGTTTTAAGAGGGAGACATGAAATACAGGGTGGATCTGCATGTGGGATGGTAATTCTAACTTCATGGCAGCAGGATTGATCACAGCCTTGATGATGTAGGGTCCCAAGTATCTGGGCCGGAAGGCCCATGGTCCTTTCAGAGGAATGTTTTTGTATGCTAACCAAACCTTGTCTCTGACTTCATAGTTTGGGGATTCCCTTCTGTGTTGATCCGCAAACTGCCTATCTCTCTCTTTGGCTCTGGCTAGGTGTTCTGCTGCTTCCTTAAGAACCTGGGTGATGGTTTTGTGTAAGGTTGTTACAGCTGGCATTTCCAATGACTCAGGTGGGTCTAAAACGGATGTCCGTGGATGTCGTCCGTGCACTGTGTAGAATAGACTTTGCCCAGTACTGGTGTGGATGGAGTTGTTGTACGCGTATTCCGCTAACCATAGTATATCCTTCCAGGTATCTTCGGTTTGTTGCACCATACTCCTTATGATTTGCTCTAGGGTCTGGTTGGTGCGTTCAGTCTTTCTGTCGGTTTGAGGATGATGGCTTGTAGACAACCGAAGGTCGATCTTGGCGATTTTGCAACATTTTTTCCAGAATACGGAGACAAACTGAGTCCCTCAGTCTGAAATTAATTTGGATGGGAACCCATGTAGCCGAACAATTTGCTCTAGAAACATGGTAGCCAGAACAGATGCAGTGGGAAGACCCTTCAGAGGAACGAAGTGGGCCATTTTAGAGAACAGATCTACGATGACTAAGATGGTGTTGTATCCGTTGCAGGGAGGAAGATCTGTAATAAAAACCCATTGACAACGTATGCCATAGCGCTGGGGGTACTACCAAAGGGCGTAGAAGACCTGCAGGACTTTGTTTCTGGGACTTGTGTTGTACACAGACACCACAGGTTGCGATGAACTGGATAATGTCTTTCGCCAAGTTGGCCACCAGTAATTTTTCTTAATTTTAGCTTGGGTTTTTGCTATTTTTTGTTTTGATATTTTTTTATTTTTTTTATTCAAACCGTTGTTTATTAGTTCGATCAACAAACTTTTACAACTTTTATACATTAATCATTTCTTCATATAATACAATTTAAAAATGTATCTGAATGCAGTTTTTCTTTCTGCATAGCTATACCATTAGGTACTATGTACAATTTAACATAAATTATATAAGACAATTCATAATTCAGTCAATCATGCCCTATTCGCCATAGGGCCTTTGTTTTGACATCTTCCCATGTGCATTTTTTCAAGGGTAAAAGTAGTGTAATACACTGTTAATGCGGTTTAAGTTTAGCACTTTTTTTTTTTTAAAAGGTATCTGCCGGCTAACATAGTTATAGCCGCGCCTCTTATTGCGCACATGACAGAAGGAAACATCACTTGCTAATCCCAGTCATCTATAATTATATCATCAGGCCAACAGCGTTTGCTAATCAAAAAAATAGTATACAATGAGTGTTAGTTTCACCGGCAGCTACTTAGCAACTTGCATCTTATTGAACATATTTTCAAGCTCATAATTAATGATTGTTAAGAGTCTACACAAAGATAATATGAAACTCGTCTAGTTCCCCACATACAGGTTAGCCAAAGCCATTGCCTGGTTGCCTCAGAGAGTAAACCTTCTGTTGCGATTGTTAATCTACGTGTAGTCTCAATATGTGGACAAAATATAACTAGATGTTTCAGCGTTTCCTTGATAGAGGCATCTTTACAAAATCTACAACTCAACTCCCCATCTGCTTTCAGGAGAGAGTTCCAGCTACCGATTCTTTCTAAAGTCATAGATTGATTCATTTTGAAACGATAATATATTTCTCTGGCTTTACCACAGGGAAACTGGATTACATATGGTTTATGAGGCTGTCTTGGGGAGCAGAAAAGGGCTGCTTCCTTGTAACCTTTAAGTTCAGCTATTCGGTTTAATGTTTTGCACCAGTCATGCTCAATAATACGCAATTTTACATGAATTGGTCTGTATTCTAAGTCTGCTGGTTCAAGAGCAATTGCGTTCAAAAGATTAACCATTTGGAGGTAATAGATCGTGATGGAGGATCGTTCAGGGGCGACCATTAGTTGACCTAGATCTTCGTACAGACAATTATCTGGAGGATATAGCATTCTGGCAAAGTTAGAGACTAGGCGCCAGTTCCGACGTGCGGACAACGCTGTTAGTCCTAGTTCTTGTCTTATTATCACATTAGGAATGGATTGGGCCAACCGCAATGCTCCCTTCCATAATCGTCCTTGTAATTAGTCAAGATAGCTGTTGATATTCACAAGACACATATCCAATGCGAAGAGGAGCACAGATTCCACTTTCAAGATGTAGAATTTCAATAGTGGCAACAGTGAGAATTTACAGAATTTTACGTAGACCATCCTCATTTGAGTGGCAAGGGGGGCCGCTTTCTTTTGTAGGATCTCCTTCCACATTGCCAAGGAATTGGAATCAGACATTGTGTATCCTAGATAGCAGATGGCAGGCACAATAGTTATAGGATAATTTTCAATTTTCCAGTTGCGGGTGATGTTTTTTCTCTTGAAATTCCTAAATAAAACAATGTGAGATTTTTCCACATTACATTTTAAGTTGTGGGTCTGACAATAGGAGGCAAATAAGGCTAATTTTATTTGGAGCCCTTTGGGCGTTCGATCAAAGATTACTATATCATCGGCAAAGGCCAGCCATTGTATTTTTAAATGGCCAAGCCTTGCCCGATAGGAAATCTCTTCATTCCAAATGTCGTTAATAGCACATAAATAGAGATTAAATAACGTGGCCGCTAAGTTGCATCCTTGCTTCACACCAACATCAATCTTTATCGGATGCGTTGTTGCACCTTCTTTGTTGACTCTTACCAAGTAGGTGGTGTTTGTGTGAAGCTTGGATATTAACTGTGTGATATAGTCAGGTATATTCAAGGTGGCCATTTTTTTCCAAAGTAGTGCGCGTATGACACAGTCAAATGCGGAGGTGAGATCTATTGAAGCCATGTAAAGCGGGCCAGAGTTTCGTAATTTAGTTTTCGCTAGTAGATGCGCCATGATGGTTGCATTAAGAGGGGTACCCATCCTTGCCCGGAAACCAATTTGATATCTGGATAAGATCTTAAATTGTTCAATGACCACTTGTAATTCTCGCAAAAGGAGGCTAGCAAACACTTTCCCAGCAGTATCAATTAGCGCAATCGGTCGAAAATTGCTTGGCTCAGACCTCACTCCCTTTTTATATATCGGCACAATGATGGAATTTAGCCATGGGGGGGGGGTGTCGGCGCTTACTAGAATATTGTTGAAGAGTTTCTTAAATATCTGAGCCCACATGGCTGGATTCCGTTTGAGTACACACGGTGGAATTCCATCGGGGCCCGCTGCTTTCGAGTATTTTAATCTGGTAATCGTGGTTTCTATACATTCTATTTCCCATGGCGGGAAAGATGGAGCGGCTAATCTGGTCCATTTATACTCGATTTTTGCAAAGGCTGTGGGGAGGGCAAATTTATTTTCAAAGAAAGACTTCCAGACTTGTGCAGAAATCATGGAAGACTGATCAGTGGGGAGTGTAGTATTTCCCGCCCTGAGCAATGCCCATGTGGATCGTCTTTCCCTATGACAAAGAGTACCAAACATTTTCTGATTTACCAGATTGTGGATAAAGTGCTTATGATCTCTGCATTTGTTTCGATAAGTATTGAAGACCCTTTTTTTCCGTCAGTAGGACCTCCCACGTAGAAGTTTTATGAATTTCACGAAGAGCCATATTCTTCGATCTTTTGGCTTCAAGGATAAATTTGGAGGTTAGGGAGGTACAACCTACAGGCGGGTGGAGACTATTCGACTGCAACGAGTTTATTACTCCAGTTATTATTCTGGATAAACCATCAAGTTCTAGGTCTGGGGAAATTCTATGATGGTGCGAGTTATAATAAAGTGTTAAGCGTGCAGAGATCATATCGTTTACCTTATCACAAAGTCCGGTTGCCCATCGAACTGATAATCCAGGTCGATCCCCTTCTAGCAGACCTTGCTGTGTGTCCTTGACTAATAGTGCCACATCTATCTGTAGATTTAGATGAATCATGTAGTGGTCACTATAGCCAGGATCGGAGATTTTGATGTTATTTGAGAACGACTGCAACCCCCGAGATATGGCAAAGTAATCAATACAAGTGGAATGGCCACCTCTCCTCCAAGTAGAACACCCATTGGTAGTTTCAAAGGGGAGGATGTCCAGTTCCCAGGATTCCAAATACTCTTTCCACAAACGACCTCTGTGTACCCCTTGCTGCGCAGCCCTGCAATTCATGAGAGTAGTGTTTGTTTCCATGCAATACGCATTGAAGTCCCCTCCTATTATAATGTCTGAGGTAGGATGCACTGATAGAACTTCATCAAATAGGTTATCTAACTCTTGAAAGGCAAATGTCATGTTACAAATTGCAGGATTGTGATATAGACATATAATAAGAAATGGAGTTGATTGGTTCCCCTTGAGCATGATCAATACGGCCAACATTGTAATTGCATTATAGACATTTAACACCAGTGCATTTAGGTTGGTGTTTAAGCATATTGCTAAACCACCATACGGTCTACCACATGTGCCTCGTTTCGCTTTTGTTTGTATGACAGTGTATCCAGGTAGCAATAATTCGTGGTCACACATGGTTTCCTGGCATAGCATAATATCACATTTCATACCTTCATGTGGATTGTTAAACCACTGCTTTAAGTTGTTAAAACCACACGAATTCCAAGACAAAAAGGATACGAAAGAAGTCTGGTTAGTGGGGAGTGTTATTCACAGCAGGGTTCAAAGTGTTGTGTAGGGCAGCTAAACATGACCAATCCTTACTGGTGTTGGATAGGCCTACCAATTGGGCAATGACTTCTGTATTCAACCCACTCTGTGCAGAACCAGAGGTTAAATTTGGCAGATGTTCAGGAGTATGCACTATAGGAGTTTCATTAAAGGAGATGGCATCATCAATGGAGTCGAAAGGGTACAGCATCAGGCCAATATAACAGAGCTCTTCCATGTATTGCATTAAGAGGTTAGTAATAATGGCCGATTGCACCTTGCATACCATGCGATTGTTCTGAATCGGTGGTAAGGTAATCCACTCAATATAAGTCGTGTGCAGAGTGCGAAGACTGGGAATACGACCAAAGGCCTGCAGAAGTGCAGACCGATTGAGTCACTTTATGCCATTCTTGACTGAGATGATTTCCCATTCTATAATCATGGTAGACTGTTTGGGGATTTCACCCATCGTTTCAAAGTCCTCCCCAGCATATATCGGATGTGAGCCTCCGTGCTTTTCGCCCACTCCCTTTGATTCTTGTATAAGTGAAAGCTTATTGCCAGACCCGGTCTGCTGCCCCAAGAGGCGAGGATGATGACAGTCATCATTTACTAGGATATCCCTAGAGGCTGTCTTCGTGTCTGGCTCCTTCTCATTTTTGGTGGATGCATTCTCTACTGCCTTTCCTATTTGAGGTTTTTGCTATTCCCGGATGCCCTTCTACTAAAGAATCTTGATAGTTTGCTATGATCTGATTCTGTAGTTTTTTATCTGGAATATATAACCGACCTTGAAAGTATGGTAGATTGTTCACACTAATATACAGGTCTCCTTTTGATAGCCAGTCCTGTTGTGCTACTTGTTTCATCAGCTGTTGCAGATCAGATTTTAAGTTGTCGAAAAAGGTGGTTGCGGCGATCATGCTTAGGATCCGTCCTTCAGGGATGATGGCCACAGGGTCTGGTGTAGTGAATGCACCTTCTTCCTCGCTCATGCGTGACAGGGCGTCTGCTTTTCCGTTGTGTACTCCGAGTCTGTAGGTAATAACGAAGTCGTACTCTGCGAAGAAGAGGGGGCAGCGGAGTTGGCGTGATGATTGCGCCTTAGCGGTCTTTAAGTATTGCAGATTGTGATGATCGGTGATGACGGTAACTGTATGTCTGGCTCCGAGAAGATAACGCCTCCATGCTTTGAATGCTGCCTTAATTGCTAACAATTCTTCATGAGTGATGGCATAGTTCAATTTGAAGGCAGAGAATTTACGAGACCAAAACGCCACGGGATGCAACTGTCCTGTTTCGGGGTCTCGTTGTGACAGAACTACTCCCATTGCTATGTTGGAAGCATCGGTTTTGACCACATATGGTATTTCTGGTCAGCGATGTTGTAAAACTGGTGCGGTTGTGAATGCTTGTTTTAGTTTCTGGAAGGCTTCCTCTGCCTCTGCAGACCAATGAAATTGTTTATTTTTCCGCAGCAAAGAGGTGATTGGGTGGATGATCTGAGAGAACCCGGAAATCAATCGACGATAAAAGTTGGCGAACCCGAGCACACTCTGTACTCCTTTTGTGGATGTTGGCGAGGGCCAGTGGAGGATAGCGTCTACCTTGCGTGTATCCATTCATACGCCCTGTGGTGTGAGAACAAACCAGAGGAATTCTACTTCTGTCACATGAAAGGGGCATTTCTCCAGTTTGGCATATAACTGATGTTGCCGAAGTTTTTCTTAGACTGACTGAACATGATTGACCTGGTCCTCTTGGTGGTTGAGTAGATGAGAATGTCATCGATGTAGACAAGTGCGCAGACGTCCTATAGTTCCTGGAGCAAACGTTCATGAAGAATTGGAACGCCGCAGGGCATTACATAGCCCAAAGGGCATGACCTGGTACTCATAAAGGCCGTATTTTGTACGAAAGCCTGTCTGTAACGCTCACCTGACTCCCACGGGGGCGCTGGCCTGGTTCACGCTGCTGTGACCTCGTCTAAGGTGATGCGCAGGGTTCGGAAGACGGACTGGACCGGGCCCCAGATCTGGCTTGTCTGACTCGCAGAAGTATCCTTCTGTAGGTGAGAATAGGGGGTTAACTATCTGCGGGGTAATGCAATCGGCCTCCCACTTACCCCTCTCACCCTCCTCAAAACCCTTCTGTGCTTCCCCGTAGCGTCTCACCTTAGGGTCTGGAAGGACGAGCTCTCCATCCTGCTTCTGATGCAGGGGCGCGTTGGTATCCAGTTACGTCACTGGATTTTCGGATGGGTGAGAACCAAACTTGCTTGGCTTCCAGGTAAGTTTTTCTATAAGTGGTTCCCCTTGTGTCCATGCATTAATGTTCTAATGCTAGTGTCTTTTTCCCCATAGGGGCCGGGGTACGGAATGCCGGGGAACAGGCACCGACCCGAGGTGAGCGGTGAAATCCTTGTGGAAATCAGGTAAGTCTTTAATGAGTGTTTTGGTAATGTCTTTTCATTCACTCATTAACGCTGATGTCTTTTTCCCCTTAGGGGCCGGGGTCCGAAAATGCCTGGATGCGGCGCGGACCCGAAATGAAAAGGGAATGACCCAACAGGTAAGTCTTGACATGGAGTTTTAGCTTCCCTTTTCCCTTCTTTCTCTCACCTTTGTTCTTGTCTTTTTCTCCTTAGGCGCGGGGGCGCGACTGCGAATCCGGATGGTCGCTGCTGAACATGGAGGCGCCCTGTAAAGGTGAGTAGAATGCGACGCTGCAGCGATCGATGCGATGTGCTTTTAAAAATAAATGTCTTCCTTTTCAGGATTGTTGGCGAAATGTCTCTGGGATGCAGATTTAGCAGGTGAGGCCTTTTCCTTCTTCTGTTCTCTTGTTCCCTTCCTTTGCAGGTGATTCAGGATGCTGGCAGGTGTGGCAGAAGTCAAGATGCAGGAGCAGACACGGTGAGCGTCCAGCTGCTAGATGCAGAACAACGCGAAGCACGTGTGGCTGATCGGGTGTGGTTTAAATAGCCTTGGAAGAAGTTCCTAGAATGTGTCCTTCCTCCAATCAGGTATGTATCCTTCCCCGACCACGCCCGGGTGGTAAATGAGTCCCACAGGTAAAGTAGTTCCTTTCAGGCCTCAAGGAGGCCGGGGTTCTGCAGCATGGTCTGCATCAGGTAAGTGCACCCAAACACTTTCATAATGAGCCTGGCGCCTATGGCGCCAGGACCGACGTTTTCTATGAGCCTGGCGCCATAGGCGCCAGGACGCTGACCAAAGGGCCCCTATAAGGGGTTGCTGGGACCTTCCCCGGGGACTTGATGTCTGCTTTCGGGGACGCAGGGCCTGAGCCGGCTCCCCGGGAGCGGGCATCGTGACAGCACTCCCCCCCAAGGCCCCTCCCAAGGTTGTTCCCTCCGGGGGTTTTGGTTTGTTTGGGAAGAGTCGGTGGAATTTCCTGACTAATCGAGGTGCATGCACATGGTCACTGGGTTCCCACGACCTCTCCTGAGGTCCGTACCCCTTCCAATCAATTAGGTAGAAAAGCTTTGACCTAAACATTTTTGAATCTAAAATGTTCTTCACTTCGAATTCGGGTTCCCCATCTATTTGAATAGGTTCTGGAGGTTTGAGTAGTCGGGTTCCGGGTACCACTGGTTTCAGAAGTGACACATGAAAAACAGGGTGAATTCGCATATTAGCTGGTAAATCAAGTTTAACCGCTACTGGGTTAATTATTGCCGTAATAGAATAAGGTCCCAGATATTTTGGGTTAAAAGTTCGAGGCCCTTTGAGCGGTAAATGTCTGGTAGCTAACCACACTTGGTCCCCAATCTGATACGGAGGTGCTTCACTCCGATGTAGGTCAGCATTCTCCTTGTATTTTCTCTTGGCTTGTTGTAAATGCGTGGTTGCCTCTTTGAAGGCTCGGGTAATGGTAGAATGCAGATGTTCTACTGCGGGCACTCCGAGGTTCTGAGGTGAGTCGAGGTTTGAGGTTCGAGGGTGATGTCCAAACAAGGTATAAAAAGGACTATGGCCAGTTCCAGAGTGTACCGAATTATTATATGCGTATTCGGCTATCCAAAGAATGTCTTTAAGCGTCTGTAACGAAGTCATGCCTAGAATTCTCTGTTCGGGAATTATTGGTACTGGTTCTGAGTTTGTATCAGATTCTCCCATTCCAATTCGGGATAAGGCGTCTGCTTTGCCGTTCTTGCAGCCAGGTCGATAGGTAATCACGAAATCAAATTCAGCGAAAAACAAAGCCCATCGGAGCTGCCGTGATGACTGAGCCTTGGCGGTTTTCAAATACTGTAAATTCCGGTGATCAGTGATCACCGTGATGGTATGTCGAGCGCCAAGCAGGTAATGCCGCCAGGCTTTAAAAGCAGACTTTAT
Organism: Ambystoma mexicanum; assembly: GCF_040938575.1. Classification (NCBI taxonomy): domain Eukaryota; kingdom Metazoa; phylum Chordata; class Amphibia; order Caudata; family Ambystomatidae; genus Ambystoma; species Ambystoma mexicanum. The sequence goes on from NC_090932.1 coordinate 1,016,536,182, forward strand.
GGCTAACAGTTCTTTGTCAGTGATTGCGTAATTAATCTCTGGTGCCGAGAATTATCTGGACCAAAATGCTACGGGATGCAGTTGGTTGGTTTCAGGATCTCTTTGAGACAGAACTGCTCCCATGGCTAGGCTGGATGCGTCAGTTTCGACGACATAGGGGAGATCTGGACGTGGGTTTTTCAATATAGGTGCGGAGGTAAACTTAGCTTTTAAATCCTGGAAGGCCTGCTCGGCTTCTTCAGACCATTCAAAACGTTTATTTTTCCTCAAGAGTGCAGTAATGGGTTGTACTATGCGTGAAAATTCTGGGATAAACCTGCGATAGAAATTGGCAAAGCCGAGCATGCTTTGTACCCCTTTTACTGAGCTAGGTGATGGCCATTTGAGGATGGCATCCACTTTTCTTGAGTCCATTCGGACTCCTTTGGGTGTCAGGATGAAACCGAGAAACTCAACTTCTGTGGTATGGAAAACACATTTCTCCAGTTTAGCAAATAGTTTGTGTTGGCGCAGTTTTTCCAGAACTGCCCTAACGTGTTTTCTGTGATCAGATTCCGAAGAGGAGTACACTAGAATGTCATCGATATAGACGACAACACAAACATCGATGAGTTCCCGAAGGACATCATTCATGAAGAATTGGAAGGCAGCAGGCGCATTGCACAACCCGAAAGGCATTACCTGGTATTCGAATAATCCATATTTTGTACGGAAGGCTGTTTTCCATTCGTCGCCTTCTTTTACTCGCACCAGATGATATGCCCCCCGGAGATCTAACTTGGTGTATATGCAAGCGTCCTTCACCTGGTCAAGGAGTTCAGGAATCAGAGGCAGAGGATAACGGTTTTTAACCGTTATCTGGTTCAATGCGCGGTAATCGATACAAGTTCTAAGGTCGCCTTCTTTTTTAGGCACGAAGAACAAAGCCGAGGATGCCGGGGACTTTGACGGGCGAATAAAACCATTGGCGAGGTATTGATCCAAATATTGTCTCAAATGCAGGTTCTCAGGTTCGGTAAGAGCATAAATCCTGCTACAAGGGGGTTGTGCACCGGGCACCAGATCGATTTGGCAATCGTACGATCGGTGAGGAGGTAACGTGTTGGCCTGTTCCTTTTGGAAGACGTCCTGAAAGTCCTGGTATTCCGGAGGTAATTGCATGGAGGCAGAGGTTACAGATGCTAGATTAATCTTCAGGTTTTCTGGGTAGCAGGTTTGTGCACAATCCGGGAAGGTTATTCTCTTAGCTCGCCAATCAATTCGAGGATTATGTGTCTCTAACCAAGGAATTCCAAGAATAACCTGAAACTGTGGAGCCTTGATTACATCAAACACAACTGCCTCCCGATGGCCGTCAGGACCAATAAGAGTCACCTCAGTAGTGGAATGTGTTACCGGTCCAGAGGCAATTTCAGTTCCATCGACTGTGGTGATGACATCTTTGCTGGTTTTAGGACGGAGAGGGAGGTTAATCCTAGAGACCAATTCACGATCCACATAGTTTCCAATAGCCCCACTATCGATATATGCCTTTACTGCATGCAACCGCTTAGGCTTTTCTGGATCTATGAGAACCATTGGCACAATGAAATGCGAGGTCTGAGAGTTAGTTTTCAAGCTCGGCAAGCGGACCCCTACGCTTGTCGGGCTGAGTCGTTTCCCGAAACAGAGTCTTCATGGTTTTTATCAGCGGCTTCTACCGCTTTTCGGGGCGGTTTTGCCGGCAATCTCGTAGAAAGTGTCCAGAGTTCCCACAATAAAGACATAATTTTAACTGCCGCCTCCTTTCACGTTCCCTTTGAGTTAAGGGTTCTTTAACCCCTCCAATTTGCATAGGCTCAGAGACATCAACTCCCTTGGGGTTAGCGTGGGTCTTGACCAACACCCGGGTCTCAAACCTGGACCGATCTGTTTTTCTGTTTTGAAGTCTGTGATCCAATTGGACCACTAAGTCTATATATTCTGTGCATTCTTGGGGCGGATTTACAACTTGGGCCAAGACATCTTTAAGTTCTCCGCGTAGACCTCGATAAAATAACGTGACTCTTTTATCCTCTGGCCATCCCGTTTCCACAATTAGTCTATTAAAGGTTGCAATATAGGATAGGAGGTCCTGATTGCCTTGTCGCAGGGATAGAAGTTCGTCATCCAGAGCCTGCCCCTGAGAGTGTCGAGCAAATAACCTTTCCATGCTTGCTTGAAATCCTTGAAAATCACGGAGAATCGGGTCATCTTGAGTAACCAGTGGAACTGACCAATCGGCAGCGCAGCCGCTGAGATATGACAATACAAAGGCTACTTTGGTCTGATCATTAGGGAAGGCCCCAGGTCTGCATAGGAAGTGCAAACGACACTGATTCATGAATACGGCGAATCGTTTCGGGTCCCCAGCAAAGCGTTCAGGTGGGGCCAGCGGCATGTTTCCAGGTAGATTAATCTGCACAGGGTTACTGGGAACCACAGGAGCGGGGTTCCCTCCGGAACAGGGTAGAGGAGTTTGTCCAGCTTGACCTTGCAAAAGCTGTCTGGCCAGGTCATCAGTTCTTTCCTTTGATATTATTAATTCCCTCTTGAGGGCATTAGTCTCTTGACGAGCGGCATGTACTTTGGCCCGTAATTCCCTCAGTAATTGGGCCAACTGATCAGTCTCAGAAGTTTCCATAGCGCCTGGGTGGGAATTTGTAGGAAGGCTTCGCGTTCTGTAATGCTCACCTGACTCCCACGGGGGCGCTGGCCTGGTTCACGCTGCTGTGACCTCGTCTAAGGTGATGCGCAAGGTTCGGAAGACGGACTGGACCGGGCCCCAGATCTGGCTTGTCTGACTCGCAGAAGTATCCTTCTGTAGGTGAGAATAGGGGGTTAACTATCTGCGGGGTAATGCAATCGGCCTCCCACTTACCCCTCTCACCCTCCTCAAAACCCTTCTGTGCTTCCCCGTAGCGTCTCACCTTAGGGTCTGGAAGGACGAGCTCTCCATCCTGCTTCTGATGCAGGGGCGCGTTGGTATCCAGTTACGTCACTGGATTTTCGGATGGGTGAGAACCAAACTTGCTTGGCTTTCAGGTAAGTTTTTCTAAAAGTGGTTCCCCTTGTGTCCATGCATTAATGTTCTAATGCTAGTGTCTTTTTCCCCATAGGGGCCGGGGTACGGAATGCCGGGGAACAGGCACCGACCAGAGGTGAGCGGTGAAATCCTTGTGGAAATCAGGTAAGTCTTTAATGAGTGTTTTGGTAATGTCTTTTCATTCACTCATTAACGCTGATGTCTTTTTCCCCTTAGGGGCCGGGGTCCGAAAATGCCTGGATGCGGCGCGGACCCGAAATGACAAGGGAATGACCCAACAGGTAAGTCTTGACATGGAGTTTTAGCTTCCCTTTTCCCTTCTTTCTCTCACCTTTGTTCTTGTCTTTTTCTCCTTAGGCGCGGGGGCGCGACTGCGAATCCGGATGGTCGCTGCTGAACATGGAGGCGCCCTGTAAAGGTGAGTAGAATGCGGCACTGCAGCGATCGATGCGATGTGCTTTTAAAAATAAATGTCTTCCTTTGCAGGATTGTCGGCGAAATGTCTCTGGGATGCAGATTTAGCAGGTGAGGCCTTTTCCTTCTTCTGTTCTCTTGTTCCCTTCCTTTGCAGGTGATTCAGGATGCTGGCAGGTCTGGCAGAAGTCAAGATGCAGGAGCAGACACGGTGAGCGTCCAGCTGCTAGATGCAGAACAACGCGAAGCACGTGTGGCTAATCGGGTGTGGTTTAAATAGCCTTGGAAGAAGTTCCTAGAATGTGTCCTTCCTCCAATCAGGTATGTATCCTTCCCCGACCACGCCCAGGTGGTAAATGAGTCCCACAGGTAAAGTAGTTCCTTTCAGGCCTCAAGGAGGCCGGGGTTCTGCAGCATGGTCTGCATCAGGTAAGTGCACCCAAACACTTTCATAATGAGCCTGGCGCCTATGGCGCCAGGACCGACGTTTTCTATGAGCCTGGCGCCATAGGCGCCAGGACGCTGTCCAAAGGGCCCCTATAAGGGGTTGCTGGGACCTTCCCCGGGGACTTGATGTCCGCTTTCGGGGACGCAGGGCCTGAGCCGGCTCCCCGGGAGCGGGCATCGTGACACTGTCTTCCACTCATCCCCACTTTTGACTCTTACCAGATGATAGGCCCCTCGTAAGTCTAGTTTCGTATAAATCTGAGCGTTTTTGACTTGATCCAAGAGTTCAGGGATAAGTGGCAACAGGTACCGTTTTTTTACCGTGATTTGGTTAAGTGCCCTGTAGTCAATACAAGTTCTCAAGTCTCCCTCCTTTTTGGGCACAAAAAAGAGGGGCGAGGATGCAGGGGACTTGGATGGACGGATGAAGCCGTTTGCCAGATACTGATCAAGGTATGTTTTTAGATGTTGGTTTTCCTGTTCTGTTAAGGCGTAAATCCGGCTACAGGGAACTTGGGCTCCGGGTACAACATCAATTTGGCAGTCGTATGATCTGTGCAGACGTAGGGTGTTCGCTTGTTCCTTCTGAAAAACATCTTGGCAATCCAGGTATCCAGGTGGTAACAAACTCATGAGGCCCAATGCGGTTGTTTTCTTCGATCCCGGGTCAGTGATACCTTTTAATAGGGATCCTTTGTTGTAGCAGGTGTCGACACAGTCACGTGAAAAGGTCAGAACCCTTTTTGCGCCAGTCAATCTAGGGTTGCGGCTCCTCAGTTCCCTTTCTGCCTTGGTAAGTGGACTCCGCAAGCCCCCAATTTGTATTGGTTCAGACTGATCATGTGACTTAGTTTGATTCTCACGGGGTCGTACATAGACCGACCGTTCATCTGCTTTTGCTCGATCCATTTTCCAATCCTGCAACCTGTGATCGAGCTGCACTGTCAGGTCGATGTATTCTGCACATCCTTCTGGGGGATTTACTACTTGGGCTAAACATCCTTGAGTTCTCCCTGCAACCCTTGGTAAAAGAGCATAGTTTTCTTCTCCTCTGGCCAGTTTGGGCTATAAGGCGATTGAAGGAGGCGATGTAGGTCAGCAAATCTTGATTACCTTGCCGGAGTGACAACAGTTTGTTGTCCAGAGCTTGTCCTTGAGTATGCCGTGCAAACAGTTTCTCCATTTCCTGCTGAAAACCCCCGAAGTCCCGAAGCAAAGGATCATCTTGGTTGACCAAGGGTATTGACCAGTCCGCTGCACTCCCTCCCAAATATGAAAGTACAAATGCCACTCTAGATGGTTCTTTGGGGAACGCCCCAGGTCTGAACAGGAAATGTAGGCAACATTGGTTCATGAAGTGGGCGTACTTATTTGGGTCGCCTGTGAAACTTTCGGGCGGGGCCAGGGGAACTGCCTCTGGAAGAACCACCTGTACTGGTGTTGACTGTGAAGGTGTAGCAGAAGGGGCCAACCCTGGTAATGGGACCTGGTCAGCCTGTGCTTGGATGAACTGTCTTGCTAGTTCATCAGTACGCTCATGGTTCACAATGAGATCCCTCCTTAGGGCATTGGTTTCCTGTCTTGAGGCATGAACTTCAGCCCGTAACTCTCCCAGTAATTGGGCCAACTGGTCTGTCTCGGAAGTCTCCATAACACCCAGGCAGAGATTCGTAGAGGCTTTGCGTTCTGTTACTCTCACCTGATCTCTGCGGCAGCGTTAGGGCACGGTTGCAGCCCTCCCGCAAATTAGGCCGCCCTCGTCTGGCTTCTCCCCTCTGCACTTATGCGGTGAACTGCAGCAATAGGTAACGCTGCTCAGAACTGCTCCTGTGAGATATAAAGGGACGTGAGTATGCCAGTCTGTAATACAGATCCCCTTCCAGACCCTTCCTCCCAGGACGTGATTCCCCTTAGAAATCTCACCTGATGATATTTATTGGTGGGCTGCTCGTCCTGCTACTTCTGGCAGGGGCGCTTGTCTGACCGGGACTGAGTTCCTTCACTGGTCCCTGCACGTGGTAGCCCAGTCCAGCTGCGACTAATCCACTTCTCTCGAGGTGAGTATTTCAGTGTATCTTTGTCTTTCCTTGCCTGTTTGCTTTCAGTCTGCTTTTGTTGTATTTGTATAGTTTGTTCCTTCTGTAATGTCGTTCTCTTGCTCTCTCTCTCTCTGTGTAGGTGGTATTGCGGACCTTGCAGCAGTTGTGGAGCTTGAGATGGCAGCCGGCGTGAACGAGAAGTAAACCCTCGATGGTCCGGTAACAGGTAAGTGGTCTCCTAGGGTTGCACGCGTGGTTTGAATGCGGTGCGACCCTAGACTGATGGGTGATAACTTGTCTAACCTTGTCTTTCGTCTTCTTTGCAGGAATCGACTCTGTGGATGAGGAGCGCGGCATCGGGATCAAGATCGCTGGGTTCCAGAGGATGAGTCTGCAGATGCGCTGATGAACGCTGGATTCCGGAAGGTGAGTGTGCAGGAAGAATCCCTGGGATCCAAATGGTAAGTAAGCTGGTCCAAGCGGTGGTGAGCGTCACGTTGCATGTGAATGCAAAGTAACGCGAAGTGCTGGCATTGAGGCTAGCACAGTTTATATAGCGGAGCTCCTGGGGCCACGCCCACTTGTCCTGGCCTGCCTGCCACACCCTGCAGTTTCTAGAGTCTGCACGTGTAGTGTGGGCCTGGAGAGCCACACCCAACGATATGCTCGTGGAAACATTGCCGAAATAAAAGCATGTGGAAAAGTTCTTGTGAATGAAGCACTCTTGAACAATAATAAAGTGTTCCTGCTTACATTCTTACATGTGCCTGGCGCCAAAGGCGCCAGGACTTAGTTCAGCTGGGTCCACTGTGTGTCTGCTTCCTGTGACCCATTACCCCCATCACTTGATGGTGTAGTGGCTATGTTCTTGGGTCAGTGATCATGACAGCCTCCCTCTGGAATAGCCTCCCTGCCGCCCTCTGTCTTGAGCCTGAGCTTCTTAAGTTCAGGAAACTCCTCAAGGCCTTCCTCTTCTCCTCTTTCTTCTCACTACTTCTACCATGCTAACCCAGTCCTCTGCTCTCTCCATCTCTCCCGCCTCTTCCTTCCAGTTTGCTGACTGGCCGCCTGGTGTGCCTCTGAGGCTCACCGGTACCAGGCACCCCCCTCAAGTCCTCTCGCACTTGCCTCATGGCCCTACTCCCATCCCCCTTCACTGCACTTAGAATAACACTAGAGAATGTCATTCTCTGCACTTACCTCAGTCTCCAAGGTGCACTTGGACTTCCCCCTGTTGACCCTCTATGCACTTTCACGACCCAAATGCAACGTGTCTATCTGTTCTCCCTTGTCTTCCCCCTGAACTGCACTTGTAAAACTACAGAATCGCTCTTAGGCCTATTTGCTGTATCTCAATTTGTTAATTGTATATATGCAGTTACACTGTACAGGCTTTTATCGTCTCAGAAATTCAAGGACTCTGAGCGACTATGGCTTTTCCCCTTGTTCCCACCCTCCTTGAGCGATTTGAAACACTATTGTGTGCATAGGTGCTATACAATAAACAATACAACAGCAGCAACCATTTGAGAGAGCGAGGGAGACAGTGAAACTGATGAAAAATCATCGGGGAGCGGAAAGCAGGGGAAGAGGGAAAGAAAAAGGGAGAGTTGGCAGGTGAGATGGACAGAAAAAAATCTAATCAGAAAGAAAAAGAAATGATGGAAAGAAAGAGCGGAAATAAAGGAAATGTAGAAAGTCAAAACAAGAAAAATTAAAGAGGAAAAAAGAGAAACTGAAAAACAAACATAAAAACTAAGAAGTATACCATACATTTAATTTACCATAAAAGCAGCACATAGAAATGTCTATTTAGTGCTATTTGAATTCAGCTTCTACAAAATGTCAAACCCTACCAGCAGGTAGGTGGTGTATTTAGGCACTACATAAACAATACTGCTCACACACCAGCCAAACAGCTTTGGCCTATCCTCCCAATCAAAGATCATGTCATCAATGGTCCATTAGTGTGCTTGGCAATAGCAGTCTTTCCACTTTGAAGTGAGCAGCACTTGCTAATTTTGCGAGATTGCGTGCTGTGATGTATCACAGGATCCCGTCAATTCTCCCCATGGGTGTGGGCGCTTCTCTGTGAGGCTAGGGAGGTGAGTCCACTACACAACATTGGGAGAGACAGCCCTACTGGGAATAGGGAATCCCGTTCCATGAAGGAACTCCCTACAACCATTGTTGCTGGACCAACTTTAACATTAGGACTTTGTGTGATTTCAACAAAACAAGCCACTGTTTGTTATTGTAAAATAACCTCCAATGTTCGATATGTGGAAAACACTGCGACGAAGAAGAACAACCGAGCCATAGCAATTGTTCAGGAGAGAGAGAAAGGACTATGAGCGTCCGCTGGGGAGGACCCAGCTGTATAACAATATAAAATGTGAAGAAGGACTAGGAAGAGAGAGTCCTGATACCCGGGAGTTTTAAATCAGCTTAGGTGCAGAAGCTGAAGGAGAGCGGTAAACCCTCAATCGGGGAGAACCAGCCTGCTGGAAGAGGCTGGAGTCACAGACAGATGAAAGCACTGAGCCGTGCAGGGGACGTTGGTCCCAAGAAAAGGAAGGAAGCAGTGGTGTGGCCCTAAGAACGTGGACCGTGCAGTCTTTGAACTATGCAGATACTGCTGCAGCATGGACTACGCAGAGCCTCGAGTCCAAAGAAGCAGAAGCGAGGGACAATCGAGTGAACACCAAGAATGTTCAGGCTCCCAGTGTCGTCCTGACACAGTATACGGACCCAGTGACACCTAATCGTACAGAGCAAGATAAAGGGAATGGCGGGAGACCCCGGAGGGAACCCAGTACATTATCAAGAAAACAGAAGAGTGAAGAGTACACAGGGGCGACGCATACTTGTACGAGTACATTGCCAAGATTACAGAAGAGTGAAGATAACACAGGGGCTATGCAAACTCGTCCTAGTACATTGTCATGGTTACAGAAGAGTGAAGAATATAAACCAGGACTAAGCATACTTGTCCCAGTCCATGGTCAAGATTTTGAATATTGAAGAGTACGCTGAAGTTACTCCTACTCGTCAATAGAGGGTCGAACATACCAAAGAGTGAAGAACACTTTGGGACTACTCAGACTCCTCCCAGTATATGGACTGAGCTTCAAGGAGCCTTCAAAAGAGAATGCACATCAACAGGAGCTAAACTCTGAAATAGCATCAACAGGAAGTTTTTTAAACTGTAGGACCGGGGCCCCAAAAGGGTGGAGTCCCCTTCATGAACTAAACCAGTTAGCACAAGAAATAGGCAATAACTATTTGAAGACTGTCTATTGAGGCTGAAGAAGCCTATCCAGGAGAATGGAGTCATTCTCCTAGACTTTAAGTTGTTTTCTCTTAGTGGTAGGGACAAAACAGATTAGCTTTGAGATGGAGGACAGACGGATACTTTTGGATTTTGCTATTGACGAGCACATCAGTTAGTTTAGTTAGGTAGGGGAACCCATAAAGTTAGGGATAGTAAGGCCTTTTCTTTATTTATTTTAATAGATCAAATGCCAGAACCTGGTCTGCCTCCTTCTTCTTACCTACCACAGTGCCAACACTTCAGGAAGCCTGCACCCAGCAGGAGAGCAGCCAAAAGCCCTGCCACCCATTCCTTAAAACATACTCTTTTTGTTTTCATTATTGTGAGAAAAGTCTCACCTGCAGATTCACAACAGGGGCAAAAAGACACTCCTTCCCCTGCTGCTCAAGGAGTAAGAGGGCAAATGTCCCCATGTATTCAGTGACTATGTACAATGAGGAATCTGAGGGCGTCCTCACTTCTTTTCCCCCGGCATCCTCTGCTCAGATGGCCAGGGAAAGGACATCGCTTTTGGATCCCAACCTTAGAGGTTGATATGCAAAGGAGGATCACCTGAGTGGAGGGAACTTGGGGAGTGGACGTCTTTAGGTGAGACATGGTATCCCCCATTTTCTTGTCAAAATGAACCTTGTGTCTTAACAGCCTTTGTAGGTTACGGCCAGCCTTTTCTCCCCGATAAAATGCCCCCCAGAAATATTACTATAATACTGGGAAGAGGAAGAGATCAACTAGGAGGACACACCCTCATTTGGGTGAGATGAACATATTTTTTGTGAACATTTTTTATTGGTTTTTAATATATAGCCATACAAACCTACGAACCATTGATAATCAGAAACCTTACACATTTAGTTAAATGCATATTTCCCCCCCCCCCTATAACTCCCACCTCCCACCCCGGCCTACGTCGCACCCCGCATCTACATGCTTCCTTACATACTACAAATGGTCAGATCATCGTGTCATCCCGTCTCCAAGACTATCTTCCGTCCTGAACATCCTGTTCCGAAACAGTTAGAGCAGCTACCAATTGCCTCCAAGCCTCCAGCCCTCCCTCCTCTAGGTCCATGTTGCTCCCTCTTGCTTCTTGCCACACCACTGTCTCTGCATTAGCCCATTTGACTAAATCTCTCCACCATTCTTGCGCTGATGGTCTTGTTTGTGCCTTCCATCCCATCGCAATTCTGTGTTTTGCCAGTACATATGCTAAATCCTTAGGTTTACTCACATGTTTAGCTCTCTTAGGCCTTGGGAAGCCTTCTAGAAGACATGCCATGGGAGATCCCACATCCAGGGTAATTTCCGCTTTTGCCTTAATTTGGGCTACCTCTCCCCAGAATCTGCCTATCTCTGCACACGCCCAGAACATATTCACCAGCTCCGCGTTCACCTCTCCACACTTGGGGCATGTCTGTATTCCTGCATGATTGAACATGGCTGTTTTATTTGGGGTCAGGTATGCTCCGTGGGTCACATATAGCTGGATCTGTTGTAAACATACATTTCTTGACATCTTTTTGTGATACCCCTAAGCTCTGCACCACATCTCATCTGACATTGGTTCCCGTACATCTGTCTCCCAATCCTGCCTCGTACGTACTACTTCTCTACCCACCTTAGACATCAATAACTCGTATATACGTGAGACCTCATGTCCCCCTTCCGACACGTCATAAAATGTTTCTATGATCTCGTTCGGTTGTAGGGACAGCTCGGATTCTGGCTACCTACCCTTTATGATCTTCAAGAGTCGGGAGTACGTGATGTATTGCCCCCGGTACAACCCAGTGTCCCTGATAAACTCTTTAAAATATTTGAGCCTCCCCTCTGTAAGGACATCTCCCACCGTCGCTATCCCCACGGTTCCCACCTCCTCCTAACATTTAGCCTGACTTGTTCATCCACCCCTTCTAGCGCCACTAGTGGTATCTGAGGGGAATATGGAGTGGGACCATCTATCATTTGGCATGCCTTGCGCCATATCATGCTCCCCAGGCATAACAATACTTGCTCTCTGGTTATGCACCGATTGGGTAACCATATTACTTAGTTTAAGAAGAACGGGACGCTCTCTGCACGTAGTAACCTGGATTCAGGTGTCTGTTCCTCAGATAGCCACTTAGCCACAAATTGCAGCTGACTAGTCAAATAGTATACTTCAAAATTGGGTAATTGTATACCTCTCTGTTCGTACGGATTCTGAAGCTTCCACAATGATACTCTGCACCTGGAATTGTGCTACATGAAGCTCCTGTATATGCCATGTACTTTTGTAAAAAACCTCTTTGGTATCGCAAACGGGATATTTGCAAAGTAATGTAGTAGTCTCAGCAGCACTACCATCTTTCGTAATGCTGTGCGCGGTTATGGGTGAAAGGATTGAATACAAAGGGTCGAAATGCAATACATTTGAGTCAAAAGGACCGGAAAAAAAAGACCGACAGCCTTTTTTTTTTATTGTCAAAAATCATTAATTTTAGCTATACCAAAACCCCCCCAAAAAATACTTTAAGGTATTCAGTCTTTTTTTTTGGTCCTTTTGACTCGAATGTATTGCATTCGATCCTTTTGTTTTTGAATTAATGACTGGCCACCGCTGTGCGCCCCATCATGGACAGTGGTAGCTTAGTCCAGAATGCCATCCATTTCTCAATTTTGGTCACTGCCTTCTCCGTGTTATGCATATGTTCTAACTTAGGGTCGTGGTATATGTCTACCCCCAAGTACCTAAACGTATCCATTTCCCACTTGATCGGTAGCACCGGCAGTTTGTGTATAGGCTTCCCTACGTACACTCCCAAGAGGTATAGACTCGACTTTTGTTGGTTAATAGTTATACCCGACAGTGCAGCATATCGTTTCATCACATCTAGGACATATTGTAGATTCTCTTCTGGGTGCTACAGGTATAGGAGCATATCATCTGCATACAGCGAGATCAGGTGTTATCCCACCAAAGTACTGATACCCGCCACTCCATATTCGTCCCTTAAATACACCGTCAATGGCTCCAGCTCTAAATTGAAGGGCATCAGAGACGATGGGAATCCCTGTCTTGTGCCCTTACTTAGCTGCCATTGCTCGGAAATAGTGGATACCGTCTTGACTCTTGCTAACGGCACATTGTACAACCGCCGCACCCATTCAATGTATGTGGGCCCGATACCGTATTCTTTCAGGACCGCTAGTAGCCAGGGCCATCTGACTGAATCGAATGCTTTCACTGCATCCAGTGAAACTACTGCTACTTCTTGTGTCCTCTTCTGGGTATAATCCATTATGTGGTGTAATCTCCGCAAGTTGTTAGTTATATTCCTGTGTGTGACATATCTGGTCTGATCTGAGTGTATGAGTTTACCTATGACCGGTCTTAGCCTATTCGCCATAACTGCTGTAAGAATCTTCCCATCTTGGTTCAGCAGCGAGAGGGGCCTATAAGATCCACATTCTGTATCCTGCTTATTCAGTTTGAGGAGTGGGATAATTATCGCCTATCGCAGGGACCCTGGCAATTTGCTTATGTCTAGTGCCTCATTTAGCATTGCTAGTAATAGGGGAGGTATTTTAGCCATATATCCGTTATAAAACTCTCCGGGTAGCCCATCCGCTCCTAGGAATTTATTGGTTGGTAGTTTCTTTGTCACACTCTTTAGTTCTTCTAACGTAATAGGCATCTCTTGTATATCACTCTCTTCTTTATGGACTTTGGGAAGATTAATCTCCGTCAATGCGTCTTGTATATCCAACCCTTCCCCCTTGCTGGATTCATTATATAAGTGCGTTTAATAGTCATATAAACATTTATTCACGTCTTCTTGGGTCTCCTGCAACTTACCATCCATCCCTTTCACTGCCCTAATTGTCTGCCGAGTGGCCTCGCTCTTACATAACCAGGCCAGTAGCCTGCCCGGCTTGTCCCCCTCTGCATGTTGCCTCTCAATGTATTTCTTATAACTAAGCTTGCCTAACCGTTCCCAGTGATCACTACACTCCTGCTTTAGGCAGGATACATCCGTGGCTTCCTCTGGGGTTCTCTTACCTACTTGCATAATAGTTTCTAATTTCTTCTCTGTCTTTTGTAAAATGTCTTATGACGGCTTAGATCCCCTTCGATTTAGCTATAGACGCCCCTCTAACTACCACTTTAAAGGCTTCCCATAATGTCCCGGCTGAGTCTACACTGCCAGTGTTATTTTCAAAATAATCTTTCACCTCAGCCCTCAGGTCTTCTCAGAACACTGTATCTTTTAGTGCTTCGGATCTTAGTCTCCATGTCGGAATTTTAGCTCGGGGGTGGGGGGACAAACTGCCAAGTCACGACCAGAAGGGCATGATCTGATAGGACCCTAGATTTATACTCAGCAGATGTGACCTCGTTCAGCGTGTCGTCCCTAGTGAACACATAGTCTAACCTTGCGTATAGATTCTGTGGGACAGAATAGTGTGAGTATACCCAGTCTTGTGGATACTTCATCCTCCATACATCAACTAACTTGAATGCGTGCAGTAACGTGTTCAGAGCTTTGGCAGAAGGGGTTGGATAGGCTAGATTGTTATCTGATCTATCTATTGTTGGGTCCAGAGTGCAATTAAAATCTCCTCCCCATATCACTGCTGCATCTCTATATGAACTGATCTTGGGATATAGAGATCTAAAATAAGCCAGAGGGTCCTGTTCAGGGCATACACATTAATGACATATATTTCTTTGCTTTCCACCAATCCTCGAATTATTACCATCCTATCATCTTTGTCTAGAAAGGTCTGAAGGACCTTGAATGGGACATGTGGTGCTATCCAGATTAAGACCCCTCTAGCATACGCCGTGTATGTTGAGCCCAGTGCCACCTTGCTCCATTTCCGTGTTATTGTGTCTTGTTTTTCTTTTGTCAGGTGGGTTTCCTGCAAAAGTGCTATGTCTATTTTCTGACGTCTCAAATATGTCATAACGCAGTTCCTCTTAATATAGCTGTTCAAGCCCCTCCCGTTCCAGGTTGCTATTCTAAATTCACTCATATTTTCCCATATTCTCCACCCTCCTTCCTCCTCTCTTAGTGCGTCTCCATATGCCAACCCCCCAATAACTACCCCAACTTGTCTCCCTCCCCACCCCAACCGTTCCCAACATTTGCCCAGCTCCAAAACTGAATCTCAGGCGTCCCGCATCCCGCTCCTTTCTCGGCTCATTGCTGGTGCACGGAGTGCAGCAGAGGATACTGAACTACTAGTATCCCAACTAAACTAACCTAGCATGGGTAAAGAGTGATCCTTAGCACTTCATACTCCTATGCAACGCGTGTGTTTCCTGCATTTAGTGGTTAAAAATGCATTTGCTCATTAGTTCAAGTGTCTCTGTCGCCGCTTTATACACTAGCCCCCCTATCATTTAGAAGGTACATTAAACACCCATTGCAGCTTCACTTATCACTTCCTTCTTCCGGCTGATCTTGCTTCTCCGTCAGCATATTTTGCGAGTCCATCCATTTGCTCAGATCTTTGGGGATCTCGAAGAAAAGAGCTTGATCTTTATGCAAGACCTTCATCTTCGCTGGATACAGTAACATATATTTGAGAATGGCGATGCGCAACCTTCGTTTAACGGCCCCATAGCTCATCCTTTGCATTTGCACCAAAAACATGTAATCAGGGTATGCCGTGATTGACGCTGACACCTGATTGATAGTTCCCCGTTTTCGGAAGTGTTCCAGGATTCTCTCCCTATCTTTATAATTCAATATCTTGGTGATTTTCGGCCGGGGCGGGGCTCCAGGCAGCAGTCTCCTCGTTAGGGCTCTATGTGCCCTCTCCACTGTGAACCCCTCTGTGAGTGATCCAGCTCCTATTTCCTGCAGTTGCATGTCTCTATGTAGTTGGTCAGGTTCTGGCCTTCCTCACCTTCCGGGAGACAATTATCCACACGTTGTTCCTCCGTGCCTGACCCTCCGCCTCCTTCTCTCTATTTTTGAGGTTTCGCACTTGTTGTTTCAATATGGAGACTTCCTGGGAGTTTTCCTTGCAGCTACTAGTATTAGCTTTCACCTCCTTCTCTATCGCTCCAGTGTGTTCCGTCAGTGTTCTGACATCTTGTCTCAAGAGGTTCATATCGATTTGCATTGCATCGATTTTGAATTTGAGTGTTGACTTCAGTTCTGCTATGGCCTCTAATATTTTTCGGTCGTTTCTCCCCAGTGTTTCTCCTTGGTGTGTTTCTTGCGATTGAGTCTTTGCGCCATCTGTCATCTGAGTAGTTTTGGCAAACGCATCCAATGACGATTGCTTCCCTTTACTTTTATTTGCTTTCGTTGCCATTGTAGCATCCCCTTATTTTGGAATGCTCCTTTATGCACAAGCTCCCTTAGTGCGGCCCAATGTCTATCACTGTGCAGCTTGGGGGAGTGTTCTGCTGTGAGTGTTGTGTCCCTTTCTGAGTTCACTCTCTACAGGGTCCTGCCCTACATACGCACTCTGCCCCTTTATCTGCACTGACTCCCCTCCACTACTTGTGTAGCCGGGAGCTTGTAGTGCATTGGCTTCACATGTTCCTCTGCTCTTTTGTTAATCTCTGTGTTTCTCAGCAGATTTTCCTGGTCTAATCGTAGGTGCTCGGTTTTTCGCATTTCGTAGTTGATCCGCCTTCACACTACCCAGAGCTCTCTCCATACTTCCTTTACTATTACTATGCGTTACGAACTGTACAAAAAGTCACCTTCCTCCGTACTTATCCGTCGGCCGTTCTGCCTCTGCGCTTGGCACCACTTAATGTCGAAACCGACATGAGCTGGGCCGGCCAACTTCTGGGTTGGTGTTATGCAATTTGTACCAGGTTCGTGTGCTTTCCTTAGTGCATCTCCTCCTCCTCTCCAGTGTTGCTGAGTCAGCAAGTACCTCGGGAGGCTGTTGATCCCTGGTGTATTTATTCATTTCTACCTTAATGGCTGTGGGTCTTTGACTCCATTGGGGGCCGTACTGGTATCAGTTTGGCTCAAGTTGTCTCCCTCCAGCAGGCATATGTACCTCAGTGCCTGACATGTGCCAGCCGCACTTCTGTGGGGTCCGTTACCAGCCTATGGATTGGGTCAGCCTTATATTGTTTCACATTTGCTACTCTGATGTAGCTCCAGTCGTCTTAGCCAGTGTCTGACAACCAATTCTTTTTTCAGTACTTTTCACTGTTGTATTCTTATAGGCCGTGTCACACAGTGTGCTTCGCTCTGCGGTTCAATAGACCTATACCGTGGTCTTCCCTTACATGAATTGGGCCCCCCTGTTTCTGGTGTCCACATTGTTTTGTATCTATAAGCAGCTCTAGGGGTATGCTATACATCAATGCGATGACCAGGGTCCTCTGCGAGCATCCGCAGTCAGCACTGCTCATCTAGTATCCTGATCCCATTTTCAGCCTGCCAGCGCTACACGTCCATTTCGCCTCTGCCGCACATGAGGATTCTCATCCCTCGTTCGGATGTCATTTCCAGTGTTGTATCAGCCCTGCTTTCTGCCATCCTGTGCTTGCTGATGTGTCTCTCGTTCTATGAGTGGAACAGTGTATTCATGAAAGTGTGTGGGGATCAACTGCAGGGCCGTCTGGCTATCCCGCTCTTCGTCCATTGCAATGTGAAGTCTCCAGTCTCATACTAGATTGTCCCTGCTTTCGCACATGCAGGCGTTCCCAATGTCTCAGAGGCCGACTGCTTCATTCCGCAATATTGTTCTCGCGCATAGGTGCGTATTGTGTGCTCGAGTCATAACCTCCCAGTCTTTCGATTGTTCGTTGATACTTTGTATCTCTCACCCAGCTGTCCAACGAGCTCCTGCAGGCTTTTTCGTGCGCATCAGCTATATCCGCTGCCGCTGCTGCTCTTACTTTCCTTTCAACTCACGTTCAGTGAGCAGGGTCTGCTCTTGCTGGGCGACCGCGCAACTCTTCAGCATTTCGGTGCGACTGTCCGGAGGCTCATCCCTTTGTTCTTAGCTGGGCGCCATCTTGAGTTATTCACCGGCTGGATCTTGTTAACTTAACTGGCTCGTAGTTTACTGCTCCTTCTGCGATTCACTCTGGACTTTCGACCACTGCACACTCCTAGCATTCATACTACCGCAGCTCTGACACAGCGTCTCCTAGCAGGCTCGAAGTGCATTTTTTTCTCAGGATCACTTGAGGATCAGCAGGAGCACATAGAGATCACGTCTTAGTCTGTGGCCATGTAGCCACGCCCCCTCCTCATATTCTTAATCCAGGCACATATCAGCCTCATCTTGTTAATGCAGACAAACATCAGCCAACCACAAGTGAGGAGGAGCCAACACAGAATTATAAACACTTCTTTCAATGTAAACTTTCCCAAACACCACTCTGGTACTGAGATGAAGAAGAAGGCTATGGAGGAGTTTAGGTGGAACATCCAGGCATGTCCCATTAACTGTTGTCAGGCAATTGGACTAAACAACCTCAGCCTGTGGTCACTTAGCAAGCCTAACGGATATAAATATGCGGGCTGTCCACGAGAGAGGGAGAGAAACAGCAGGCTGGAGTGTGGAGCAGGCTGGTGCTGTAGAGAGGCAAACCAGAGAGACAGGAGCGTGAGAACTGGGTGCTGGAAGCTGGAAGCTGTGTCGAGCAGGAACAAAAGACCCCAGGGTCGAGGCCGGCCCAGAGAAGGTCTGGAAGGCCTGCACATCCGCTTTGTCAGGCATAAGCAGAAGGAGCTGTGGGGTGCTGAAGCATTCCAGTCGCTGTGGACATCCAGGAGAGCGAGCAGTGCTCTCTCCGACCTCCGCAAAGGAAGGGCAGAGACAGTGGAATCTGAATGCAGAGTGAATAAGGGAACGAAGCCGACGGGAGCTGCCACATGAAGCCGGTGAGTGTAAACAGGAAACACTCATACCGGGGCACTCCAGGAACCCGAGGCAAGCATTTCTTGACTATCGAACAAACTGGAAACTGCCGTAAGCACTTTTGAATGCTGAAACAAGTGACTTTAAATCTCGAATTAACAGAAAGTTTCAAGGTTGAAACAGATGATTTGTGAATACTGAACAAACTGAAAGACATTATGAGCATTTATGAATACCGTACAGAACCAAATCAAGTTATGAATCTTTCTGAATGTAATGAAGCTTTTCTGAATGCTACACAGAGCTAAAGAAAGTAATGAGCATGATTGAATGGGATGAAAGCAAAGTAGTAGCAAATACCACAGAGTGAATTGGTTAAAATACAAGTGTTGGCAAAGCAAATAGAATCCCAAGAAGGGGAAGAGAAGAGAAACAAGTATTGCCACAAGCAAAGTGTTCAAGGAACGGCAGGTTAAGAAGAAACCTGTATTGGCAAGATCAAGAAGAGTACAGAATGTGTAACAAAGTGAATGGTGGGCGAACTAGCCACGGCAAAGTGTTGGAAGAGTATATTTTCACTGTCAAGGAAAAGCAGTGGACAGTTGTTGATGAAACGCAGATGAGCAAGAGTATTGGTTGCTTGACCTGTAACGGTTGATCTGTGTGGCCCGAAAACTGTGCCTAGACTAAATGGCCCTCTTGAAAAAAGGCAATGAATTTAACTATAAGGAAGCTTATTGTTTGCCACAGTTAATCGCGTGATTTTGAAGTCAAGAAACAGAACTATTTTGGTGAACCAGTAAAAAGTACTGATGACAAGAGAGTTGGGAAGTGTCCCAAGGAATTGTGTTGTTTTGAAGAGCTGGAAGATTTGAACTCTTGTTTGAAAGCTGGAAGATTTGAACTCTACGGGAAGGGAACCCCTGCTTTCGATGAAATATTGTGAACTTATGAGAGAGCAACCGCCTATTGTGTGATACAATAGTATGAACTAGGGGAAAGGAAACCTTGTATTTGATTAACTAACTTTGACCTTGGGAAAGGGAAGCTGGTCAAAAGTCAAGAGCTGGAACAAGCTCAGAACTTTATTTTGAACACTATTCATTTTGATGCAGACATCCTTACATATTGTATTCATTTAGTACTGAGGGCAAGGATACGTTTTGGACACAGACTGACTTTTGATTTGTATTTCCAGACGCAGACTGTCCTTACTTTTCTTTAGGTAGGGAAATCCCACCTTAACATAGGGCAAGTTAGGCCTTACTCCATCCTGACATTTAAGTTAAAATAAAGTTTGTTGAGAAAACTTGAACCTGTTGTCTGTGTTTGACTCATAGTGCCTTCACGGTACTTAATGTCACCCCACATGTCTGGATGATTATTCAGTGCCATGTTTGAAATAACGGTCTACTACTGGCACCCAGGCAGTTTTAACTTTTAAATGTCAGCTACAATATCAAGGTTAGCAAATTCGTCCAACCAATTAGATAATTTCAACCATTGCAATAGAACAAGACCATCCTTTATGGAAGAAAAGGTTCTGGTCAGTTGTAACTTTACACACCAAGTTACCTGCAGCAATTGATTTGTAAATCACCTTGCATCATTTAAAAAATGGCGCCCACCTTTTTGGAGATATCTGCATCCAAAATGCCTCTCTGTGATGACACGCCCACAGCACCATCCCATTGGATGGTTGTACAAGAAAACGGAATTGAGCCTGGGAGCCGGCAGGCAATGCTGGCCCCTTGCAAAGGCCGACGGACAAGGCCATCATTAAGGACCCCTTTCTGGCCCTGTGTCCCCTCCACTGAGGCACAGAAGAATTGTAAGGAGAATTGCTCACTCCTTCATTCAGCAGGCAACTGCCTGCTAGATATGAAGCACCAGGTAAGCCAAGAAGAGCTGATGTTAGCCTTGGCTAGTTTCAAAGATATTATGCCATTGAAAGATGCAAGTGTCAAGACCCCAAGACCACCCGGTGTTCTTGACATGACATGATGCATTTCAGAAGGCCAAACAGTAGCAGAAGAATTCTTCCCACTGTTATACCTCACTGCTGTTCAAAAGAGAAACAGGCAGAGAGATCGAGCAGTTGGAAGAGGAGACCACCCACGACTCACCGGCTGCAGGGAGACAACACACAATGTCAGTACGAGGTACACTATTGGAAAGACAGTGAAACTCTCACTGTCGATGACCCACCTTCAGGTAATTCAGGAAGGTGCAGGTCAGTCAGGGGTGTTGCTGAAATACCTCCTTAAGCCAATACAGGGTTCTAAAATGAATACCAGAATATCAATATATGAAAAAGAGGAGACTAAGACAAGAAAGAAGGTGATGGTAAGGCTCTTACCAATTCCTATTGCAGATGGTGTCCGAAGTGTTCTCGATTGTTCAAACAGTTCTCCTTGACTGAAAGGGAGTCAGATTCCAAGGAAAGCTACCCCGACGGCACGAGGACGCCTAGTAAGTCCCACGAGTCTCAAACCTACCCTGACGGCACAAGGACACCTATGGCACTTTCTGCAAAGCGTCTCTAGTCCTAGTGCCTTTTGAACACAACGATGGGAGAGCAACAGAGGAAGGTAATCCGATGTACAAGTCTGGGTCTAATAACAGGCTGACTGTAGAAGTTCAGAGTATGAGGCAGAAGCAGTCCGTTAGGCAATCCGGGTCCAATAACGGGCGGGCATAAGAGGTAACAAGCGTTGAGACAGGCGTAGTCCGTTGGGCAATCCAGGTCTGTCAATGGGCAAGCAGTGAAGGTTCCAAATGAAAGGCGTCAGCAGTCCGTTTGCACACTCCGGGGTTTATCAGCAGGTTAGCAGGGAAATCAGAAAGGGAAAAGTAAATAAGGAAGGGACAAGGAGGGGCTGATCAAGGAACCAAAAGTCCAGAAAGACCCAGCCGGCAACTGGACAATCCGACAAATGAAAGTGGAAAATTCAGGGAAGCAAAAGGAAAGTCGGAGCAAGAACGAAGAATCAAGGTAACGGAATAGAAGCAGGTCCGGATTATCATGCGAGGAAAAATCAGGCGTGTAACGAGGACGAGGCAAAACAAAGTCCCAGAACTTCAATCAGATGCACTGAATGATTTCAGGAGGCGGCTTATATGCCGAGAGTTGAGCGTCATTGAGCAACGCGACCCGTGATTGGAGAACGTCTTCCGTGTGCACGGTATGATGCGGCGCCCGTTCTTCATCTCCATGGCAATGTTCTGGGTCCACGGTATGACGCGGCATGCGTTCCTTGTTTCCATGGCAACCTGTATCGCACCAGGAATGGAGAACGCTGCTGCAGCCGAGAACTAACATAATGACCTGCAGGCTTGGTTTGAGGTCTGTTGCAGGTACTTTTACCTGAACAGGGACGTGGGCACCCTTGATTCCTGACAGTTTCCTCCCCCAAAGGTGCACCCAGTCCCAGGCAGCGTGAAAATGACCCAAGAGCAGGGGGGCATGCACATTTACCACAGGTTCCCATGTACGATCCTCGGGACCGTAGCCCTTCCAGTCAATGAGATAATAGCGCACCCTGCCCCTAACTCTGGTTGCCAAAATAGTTTGGACCTTGAATTCCTCGGAGCCCTGTACATCCACCGGAGCTGGACGAGGCAAGAGGCGGGTACCAGGACAGAAAGGTTGCACTAGAGAGACGTGAAAACCTGGATGGATCTTCCAATGAGGAGGCCGAACCAGTTTCACAACCAGGGGATAGATCAAACGATCAATCACATAAGGACCCACAAAACGCTGAAGCAAGGATCTACACCTAGGAATGCGCAGGTTTTTTGTTGACAACCATACCTGGATATAGGCCATGTAATCGTGAGCTGACGATCTGTGGCGGCCAGCATACATTTTGGCGGACACATGGGCATCATGCAAACGGCTCCTAATGTTTTCTTGCACAGCAAGGAGCTCTTTGACAGTCAGCAACTGCAGGATGGTTGTCTGGCAACGGAGGATCCAATGGCAAAGCCCACAGATTTTGGCCATAGAGAGCATAGAAAGGGGTGGTACCGGTTGAGGTTTGCAAGGAATTGTTGTATGCAAACTCCGCAGCACCTAATACAACAAGGGTATTGTTCCAACGTGGCGTTTAATCTCTCGGTTTGACCATCCGTTTATGCATGATAAGGGCTGGAGAAATGGTCCTGGATGCCAAAGGAAGCCGTGAGAGAAACCCAGAAATGCAACGTGAACTGTGAACCACGATAAATACAATAACAGGGGAGACCAAAGAATCGAAACACATGTTTTAAAAATAAGTCTGCCAGCACTGGAGTGCTAGGTAGGCTTTTACAGGGCACGAAAACCGCCATTTTGGTAAGAAATCCACCACTACCCACATGGTATTATAACCCTGTACCATGGGAAGTTCCACTGTAAAATCCATTGATATCATAGCCCAGGGTCGCTGTGGTACGGGCAAGGGTAGAAGGACACCCATGGGTTTGGTGGGTGTGGATTTACCATGTGCACAGACAGCGCAGGCTCGGACGTACTCATGTATATCTTTGCGCATATCGGGCCACAAGCACCATCTATGTATGAGGTTGAGAGTTTTCCTTATGCCCGGATGGGCTGAGAACTTAGCATCATGACACCAGCTCATGGCAGTGTAGCGGGTTTAGTTTAGTTTAGTTAGTTTATTTGTAGAGCGCAGCTGATCCTAGTGGGCGCTAGTACTTGGGTTCAACAGTGCTTAGAAAATGTTGCACATACAGGACAAAGGAATAAGATGCAGTACAGTGAATGGTTCACAGGACCTGGTTACAGAGTGGTCCAAGAAGTGGCAGAGTAAATTATTGCGGGACCGGGTTACAGTTTGGTTCACCGCCTTGATCGGATGCTTATGTTACAGACAACATAATGATTGATAAATAGCTTAAAAAAGAGGGTGGGCCAAGTGCAGACAACTAAGTGCGGAGGTCTAACTATTGTTGGGTTATGAGCAGTTCCTTAACTTTGGCTCTGAACGTCCAGAATGAGGTTTCTGCTCTGATTGTCATGGGTAGTGCATTCCACGGTTTAGCTGCTAGTACTGGGAAGCTTGCTCCTCCAGCTGTTTTCAGATTTTTAGGTATGTTGAGTTGGTGTAAGTAGGGGGATCTAGTAGGTCTGGTAGAGTTCTGTCTCGTGAATTTGTCGTAGAGGTAGCGTGGGGCTGTCAAGAATAAACATTTAAGTGTAATGACCAGCGCCCGTAGTTTAATTCTCTCGCGGATAGGGAGCCAGTGAGATTCATTTCTAAAGGGGGATATGTGGGCCTTGCGGGAAAGATTGAGGGCACATCGGAGAGCATTATTTTGGAGTATCTGTAATCTGTTTAAGTTATTGTTCGAAGAACCAAGGAAGAGAGTGTTACAGTAATCCAACTTGAACAAAATGAGGGCTTTCGCCAGTGTGAGGCAGCTGTTGGTGGAAAGAAACGGTTTATAGGCATTTATAAGTTTATTGGTATAGGCTGTGGGTGAAATGGTGGTATTGATTTGTTTTTTAAGGAAAAGTGTGGAGTCAAGATACACCCCCAATGTTCTGACTTCTTTTGACACTTTTATGATGTTGCCATCAATGGCGAAGGATTTATATCTGGGGTCTAATTTTTTGAGACGGGCCTGTGAACCAACAATAAGCAGTTCCGTTTTGTCATCGTTTAAGCAGAGGCTGTGGGTGGTCATCCATGCTTGGATTTCAAGGTAGATCTCATTTAGCTTTGCAATATCTTCGTCGTAGCTCCCCGTGAGGGCGATGAGGATCTGGGTATCGTCAGCATAGTTAGTATATGTGACGCTGAGATTGTCTAGGCGGTCAAAGAGGGGTTTAGTGAAGATATTGTAAAGTGTGGGGGAGATACAGGAACCTTGGGGAACTCCACATTGGATTGGTGCAGGGTCAGCAGCGGCGCCGCCAGATGGGGCGAAGACCCTGGTTCATCTGTCCGATAGGAAGGGCTGAATCCAATTGGTGGCATCTGGGGAGAATGCAGCAGCCGAGGACAAGTGTTTGGTGAGCATTTGGTGGTCGACTAAGTCGAAGGCTCCGGACAGATCCAACAAGAGCAGAATGGCCAGGTTGCCCTTGCCTTTGGCTTCGTCCATTTGGATTTTTAGATCCAAAAGGGCTGTTTCTGTCCTGTGCCTGGGTCTAAAGCCGGATTGTCTCAGTCCTAGGAGGTTGTTGTCTTCCAAATGTTGTTGTATTTGGAGGTAGGCTACTCTATCTAGAATTTTTAAGAGGAAGGGTACCGTGGTAATGGGCCTATGATTAGTGGGTGTGTTGGAGTCTAGGTTAGGTTTTTTGGGCAGGGGTAGGACCCAGGCCTCTTTGAGGTTTTTACAGCCTGTACAGCATTTTTGAATGATGCATTAATCAGCACTGTGATAAGGGGAGCAAGATCTCTGGCTCCGTCCTTAATGATTGTGGCAGGGCATAGGTCGCCCGGGTAGTTGGACGGTTTTAGGCTAGCAATTATATTCATTAATTCTTCCTTCGTAATGGGTGAGAAGTGGAATCGTGGGCAGTTGGAGGGAGGAGGGCTGTGCGAGTCACTGAAGTGGTCTTTAGATGTGAGATTGGCTTTTTTAGCTTCAATTTTGGTTTGTAATAGGGCAATTTTGTTGGAGAGTGCTTGCTGGTTGTTGTTGTACCAGGTTTTGTCCTTGATGCAGTTATCTGTATTGGGCACAGGTGATTCCAGTTCTCGTAGGATAGAGAAAATCTCTTTAGTGCCAGATTTGGCATTGTGAATTCTAGTATTGAAGATCTCTTTTTTGGCATTCGTGATGGCAGTTTTATAAGTGGCTGCTGTCCGGGAGAAATTATCCTTGGTAGTGATTGATGGGGCTTTTCTCCAGCAAGATTCTTGAGATTGCAAAGTGCCTTTAGTTCTGCTGAGAACCATTTATTCACATGCGCAGTGGGTTTAGGTTTTCTAAGTTTGAGAGGGGCCATTAGGTTCAGGGCTTGTTCTAGTATGTTGTTGTAGAGTTCAACTAGTGATGAGGGGTCAATGTTGAGGTAATTAGTGAATTCGGAGGTGATTGGTTTTATCAGAGGTCTCAGGTTTTCGATGGTTATATTGCATGTGTTTCTGATTAGAGTTTTGGGAGACTCAGTAGTAGGTTCGCTTTTTTGACTGACTTTAGGTATCGTGAAAGTAATAAGATGGTGGTCAGACCAGGCACATGGTATGATGTGGGTGACAGAGATATCATAGTTGACGTCAGCAAGCCAGTCTAGTGTTCTGCCTTTAATGTGTGTGGGTTTGTTGATGTGTGACAGTCCTAGTTGTGTGATGGTGTCGTTGATCAAGGAGGCAGTCGCATCATTCGGGTCTTGTAAGCCAAGGATGAACTCCCCCAGTAAGATGATTTGGGAACCTGCTCTGTGATCTCGAGGGGATTACTTGAAACCCACGTCGGTATGCTTGTTTTCAATGATGGCTGCGGAGTACAAGCACAGACCACCTGGTTGGGGAGCACTAGTGTTTCCACTCCCTCTGAGATGGGCACATCACCATGCATATGAGAAAGGGCATCGGCCTTTGAATGCAGAAGACCAGGCCTGTATGTCACAATAAAATCAAACATGGCAAAGAATTTGTGCCATCTAGCATGCCTTCATGTAGAACATTTCACTGATTTCATGGCCAAAAGATTCCTATGGTCTGTAAAAACCTGGATTGGATGGGTAGCGCTGAGTAAATGATGCCGCCATTCCTTGAAGGTGTCCCTTATAGCTAGAAGCTCACATTCTGTTGTGGTGCAATTGCGTTCATAGGGCGTGAGTTTCCTGGAAAAGAACGCAACCGGATGGAGGACACCCGTATTCTCACATTTTTGTGACAGAATAGCACCTATTGCTATTCCGGAGGCATCCGCCTCGACAATAAAAGGCGCGTATGGGTTAGGGTGCTAAAGAACCAGAGCAGAGGTAAACGCCGCCTTGAGAGAGTCAAAGGTGTTCTGAGCCTCCGTAGAGATTGTGAATTTGCACTTGCTGTTTGTTAGTGATGTGAGGGGAGCCACCATGCCTGAAAAAGTCTGAATGAAGCGCCTATAAAAATTTGCGAAGCCCAAAAATTATTGTAGTGACCTCAAGTTATCGGGGACTGGCCAGTCCAAGACTGCCTTCACTTTAGCCCTACTCATGCATACGCCATTACTGGTCAGTTCATAACCGAGAAATTCTACTTCAGATACATGGAATACACATTTGTCCAGTTTGGTGAAAAGGCTATTTTCTCTCAGGCGTTGCAGTTCGGACTTCACATGAACATCATGCTGTTGGTATGATGTAGAATATATGGGTATGTCATCCAGGTACACGACCGGTCGATCATATCCCTGAACACGTCATTCAAGTAGTTCTGGAACGTCGAAAGTTGCAGAGCCCAAATGGCATGACGCAATATTCAAAGAGACCGAACCGCGTCTTAAACGCGGTTTTCCACTTGTAAACTTTGCATACCTTTATCAAATTGTAGGCACCTCGTAGATTCAACTTGGTATATATGACTGAAACGCCTAACTGATTCAACAAAGCATTGATCAAAGGGAGTGGATACTGATTACGAATGGTTATTGCGTTCAAGGCCCTGTAGTCAATACAGGGCCTCAGATCCCCCTCCTTCTTCGGGACGAAGAATAAGAGTGACACGGCCGGGGACCGAGAGGGCCTAATGAAACCTGTCTCTAGTGTTTTGTCAATATATTCCTTTAATATTTGGGTCTCTTTTTGTGAGAGAGAATAGATGCGGCCATTCTGGATTTCTGCCCCCGGAACCAAATCAATTGGGCAGACATATGGCCTATGGGGTGGCAGCTGTTCAGGCATACCTTTATTGAACACGTCACAAAAAGACTCATACTCCACAGGCAGGATCGTGGAAGTCACTGAACCTACCACCGAGGCGGCTTCTAACAGAGGCCGGCATGGACCAATGGCACCATGGCCAGTGTCCCCCAAACAATGAGACTCACAGAAACCAGATACAAAGCTGACTTCTTGTTTTTGCCAATCGATGTCGGGATTGTGCAAAGAGAGCCAAGGAAGTCCAAGGATGACTTTGAATTGTGGGGCAGCAATTAAATAAAAAACAATGGTTTCCTTATGACCACTGTCAGTTACCATCTGTATGTCCACCGTCCGTTCCGTGACTAAACCAGACCCCAGTATGGTGCCGTCCACGGCGTTATCGACTTCAGGCTGATCTTTAGGGACAGTAGGCACACCTGACTCATGTGCGCATGATATGTCCATATAATTGCCCGTGGCACCTGAGTCTAGAATAGCAGAAGCAGGCTAAAATGGATTCTGAGTGTGTGACAGTGAAACTGACATAGTAAAAGGAGAATGAGCAACACCAATATCAGGGTCCAGACAGGAACGACTCGGCAGGGAGACCCCTTCTACTGACGAGTCCGGGAGTTTCCCTGTTTCTTAGAGGATTTCTTTGGGCATGACCGAATTAAATGATCCGATGACCCACAGTAAAAACAGAAAACAGAGGTTATTCGATCTCCTATTTTCTCATTCTGTTGGTGAGAGTGGACTGCGCACAGCCCCATTTTGCATGGGTTCAACCTCCTGGTTGCTTATTTCGGAGCGTGGTTGAGCCAGAGCCAGCAGCCTTTTTTCGCCTTTCCTTTCTGCCTTTCTGGTGTCGATCTGCAAGAGCAGATCCAGAAGCTCTGAGAAAGCTGTGGGTACTACTGGAACCGTGGCCAGTGTGTCCTTTAAAGACTCAGATAAACCCTTATAGAAGACAGAGGTTTTCTTGTCTTCTGGCCAGTTGGTTTCAGCCACTAATTGGTTGAACTTGGCGAGATAAGTAAGGAGAGAAGTGTCCCCTTGCCGCAGATTCAACAGCTCTAGATCTGTTGCCTGTGTTTCATATTGAGTATCAAACACACGGCCCATGGCATTTATGAGAGCGTCGCAGTCATATAGCATAAAACTGTTTTCCTCCAATAGCGGGTTAGCCCAGGCTGCGGCCGTCCCTCCCAGATATGACAATACAAATGCAGCCTTAGTGGTAGAATCAGGGAATGAAGCGGGTCTACACAAGAAATATAACCAACATTGGTTTATACATGTCTGGTATGTTTTAGGGTCCCCATGGAACCTCTCTGGGGCCGCCAGAGGGAACTGAGTGGACATGAGCACCGGAACCGGGTCCTGGCGAGGTGTACGATACCCTGAACAAGAAGCATCAGACGGGGCTGAAGCCTCTCCGCCCATTGAATGGGAAACTGTCAGCAATTCATTGATACGCTGATGCGTAGCTTGGTATGCATCGGTCATATCAGCCCGTAACTCAGAAATGAGCTGGACCAAATTCTCAAGGGCGTCAGACATCTCCATTAGTAAGACTTCTGATTATGTCAAGACCCCAAGACCACCCGGGTGTTCTTGACAGGACGTGATGCAGTTCAGAAGGCTGAACAGTAGACCAGGCCTGGATGTCACAATAAAATCAAACAGTAGCAGAAGAATATGTCACAATAAAATCAAAAAGTAGCAGAAGAATTCTTCCCACTGTTATACCTCACTGCTGTTCAAAAGAGAAACAGGCAGAGAGATGGAGCAGTTGGAAGGGGAGACCACCCATGACTCACCGGCTGCAGGGAGACAAGACACAATGGCCCTCATTACGACCCTGGCGTAAAGTGACTGACCGGACCGCCACAGCGTAAATAGCGTTTCCGCCATTGCACGATGGAGCAAAGTGCGGCCCATTCCGACCCATCGGGCACGAGCACCACGGCATGGCGGAAGTGCAAAGTCCGCGATGGCGGAAATGACCCCAAAACGGCCCACACCGCCGCCGTACGGCGCCCTAGGTGCAATACCGCCACCCATCTTAGCGGACACCGCAGTGAGCGCCAACCGGAAAGTACGGTGACCGTAAATATACGGAAACGGAAGTAAAAACATGGGCCCGGAACGGGAAACAACACGTCGTACACCTATAAAACCACAAAATCCACACAACAACTAAAAACACTACCCTGAGACACATCCCAACCCGTCATCCACCCTAGTGAAACCAAGAAAAATGGGAAAAGTAGCGAAGAAAGCGTGCGACCGCAAGCGGCAGGTCCACTTCTCCCGTGAGGAACTCACCGTGCTTACAGAGACCCTCCAGGAGAATCCCGCCGCCGTCTTCTCCACGCAAATGACCAGGACGGCACTTGCGAACAAGAAGGCCATATGGGCCCTGGTGGCACAGCGGGTAAGTGGGGTGGGGACCGCACCCCGCAACCCACAGCAATGCAGAAAGCGATGGGACGACCTGCGGATACGCGTCTGTAGCATACTTTCTGCCAACCGCAACATTGCCACAGCCACCGGGGGAGGATCGGAATCACCCATCAAGTTGACCCCCTGGGAAGAAATCTGTGCCTCCACCATAGGAATGGAGAGCATAGAGGGAGTCGGAGGGATGGAGAAAGGAGTGCAGACATCCGGAGAATCCGGTAGGTGGCCCAAATAAAACCATGCCAAATCCACAATGTCCAATCATGTGAATCACATGTGTCCACATAGCGCAACAGTAACACATGGCCAGGAGAACGTCCACACACATTGGCCTGATAGCGCACTTTAAAACTCACAATAAATACATAAATAATTAAAAACCCCAAAAACACCCACTACACGTGCAGCAGGCACACCCTAACTGCAGGCTGCCAAACAACTGCACCCTCACTCCACACACAAATGAAAGCACCTCCAAGGCCCCGACCCAAATCACCCTCAGGTACCACCCCAATGCATGTGATACATTGCCATTCCAATTCCCACAGACCCATTAATAACGCTCGCCCTCCTTTACTCCACCACAGGGTCCGATCCAAACGACGAGCTTCAGGACACCCCTACCAGCACACCTGCAAAGAGGGCCAAGACCAACGGCCAAAGACCCTCCACCTCAGCTGCACGCATCAAGACACGGCAGCAGCACAAATCAAGTGGCAGCACAGAGGAGGGAACATCAACAGGCACCCCAGCAGCCAGCATGCCCACAACAGCAGCACCACAGGTCCCCCCCAATGGATGCCACAGAAGGCACTGCCTCTGGTGGCAGCAGCACCATAGGTGACACCCCATTAATGGCAGCATGCTCCGACACAGAAGACGGGGATGTCGAAGTCAGATCCATCCATGACCTGTCCCAATCCCCCTGTCTGTTCCATCCCGGACACCATGAGGATACCACGCAGGGGCACCCACAAGACGACGACTGGCCATCCCCCACAAGCCCTGTGGCAGGGCAACATGAGGCGAACAGCCACTCTGTGACACCACCGCAAATGGCCATGGCCCAGCAGAGGCAACAGTCCCTCGACCAGTTAATCGTGCAACAGCAGCAACTGGCCACGCTCCTCAAGGACCATGCCGATGAATGTGGGGGCACTAAGGCAGACATAGAAACATCAACTGAGACACTTAGGGCAGAAATGGAGAGAAGTACAGAGACACTAAGGGCACAAATGGAGAGTAGTACCGAGTGCCTGAGAGTCCAAATGGAGAGTAGCACCGAGAGCCTGAGAGTCCAAATGGAGAGAAGCACCGAGAGCCTGAGGGGGGAACTGCATGCGACGTCCAAAGACGTATGTGCCGAACTTGCCGCAGTGCGCCGTGTGCTCACTGAGCTCTCACAAACCCTTAGGGACATGCATGGACGTGAGCAGGCAGAGACATCATCCGTTGCAAGTTCCGTCCAGGGCAGCCCCCAACGTAGATCTGGGAGGAACCTGTGCTCCACAGGCAGGGGTGCCCCTGATACCCGCAGAGGGGGCTTGCAATAGCGACTGCCCACTGACAATGAGCATCTTTGGACACTGGTGTTCGGGGGGAGGTAGGAGGGTGGAGGGGGTGTGTTGGGCTCACTTGGGTGGCGGGTCGATAGGGTGTTCAACATGATATCACATATGCCATAAACAATGCACGATCAACCAATGAGATGTGTGGACAATGATCTTTGTGTACTAGGCCATCATAGGCGTACAGTCCATATTGTGCATGTACCAGACACACACAGTGCCACGAGTCCCGTGTCCATGTATCAGCCACCAGGCGTGAGTGCTAGAAGCATGCATCAATGAGATGCTGACGAATGTCACGGCCCTCCTGTGCCTCGCGGACTCCTTGAGGTGCTGCCACATCCCCACCCTCATCATGACCATCTTCAGGTCCTTGCAGTTCTGCGTCAGGGGGCCTGGGCACATTTCTACGTACGCACATGTTGTGTAGCATGACACATGCCATCACCATCTTTGCAACCTTCTCATGGCGGTACAGGAGTGCCCCGCCAGACCTGCTGAGGCACCGGAAACGAGTCTTCAGTAGGCCGAATGCCTGTTCAATGACTACACGGGTACGTGAGTGGGCATGGTTGTAGTCCTCCTCATGCTGGTCCCGTGGGTTCCGGACTGGTGTGAGGAGCCATCTCTTCAGTGGATATCCGGCATCACCTGTATGTGGACGATAAACGAATTATGTGGAATGCCATTGCTACGTACGCACCCCCCCCCCTTCCTGCCAGGTCATTGCCGCATCACATACCCCACATCATCATGCATGAAATGAGACTCACCGAGTAGCCAGGATCTGTACCCTGCATGTCGCTCCATGTAGCGTGGTATTGTTGAGTTCCTCAAGACCATAGAATCATGGGTTGATCCAGGGAATCGGGCACAACAATGTGTAATGATCCTGTTGGAGTCACACACCATTTGTACATTCAGAGAATGAAATTGTTTTCGGTTGCGGTACTGGGCCTCCATGGCATGTGGGACGACCAATTCCACATGGGTGCAGTCGATGGCACCAAGGCAACCCGGTATGCCGCCAAGTGCATGGAATCCCACTTTTGTGTTGGTAATTTCCTGCTCCGAGCGTGGTAGAGAGATGTAGTCGTCTGCGTGCTGCAGGAGGGCATCGAGCACTTGCAATAGTGTCCGTGAGAACAGTGGCTGAGAAATGCCATGCAACTGTCCGACTGTGTGCTGGTAGGTGCCTGTGGCCAGGAAGTGGAGTACAGACACCACCTTCAGTAGGGGTGGGATGGCGGTTGGGCTATCTATCATGCTGACAAGGTCAGCCTGTGTCATGTCCACAATGGCGGCTATGGTGTCCCGGTCCAAACGGTAGAGGGTGTGGATCTGCTCATCAGTGAGGTTGAACGGATGTGCTCGGAGACGTGGGATTGCGGGCTGCCTGCGTGGTGGTAGTGGCTGTGCTGGCGGCCCTTGCTGGCCCTGCCTTGCCCTCCTCCTCCTCCTGCGTCTCCTCCGTGCGGCCGGTTGTAGTTGGTGTTCGTCTTCTTCTTGGAGTTGGAGTACTTGCAGTGCTATCAGGTCCCCCAGGGCCAACATCGCGAGTCCTGCCGGTAGCATTTCGGAGTGGGTGTGGTTGTGGGAGGAGACTGGGTGTGCTATTTATGTGTTTTCAGGCTGTATGGCCTCCACCTGTGGTGATTCATTCCACCTGTGCAAGCTGCTCTCCCCTTTGGCCGAGCACGTCCCGCACACAAGGCTGCAATTCGAGGAATGGCATCTTGCTATTACAATCATGTATTTGTACCCGATGGCCGTGTAACATTGGTTGATATGTTCATTCGGCTATGGTCCCATTGTTTCACATACTATCTTAGCAGTCGCGAACAGACTTGTGAAGGGTCAGTGGAACGTAGTACTCGAGTAACGGTGGACCCTCATGCATCACTGTACCGAGTTGCAACGACGGGCGGGGCGTCCCATTTGTGAGTGAAGGCAGTTGCCATTTTCAGACACTGCCGCACTAGATGGATTCATTTGTGATTTCAAGCGGCCACAGATGCCTTTTCGACGTGATGTTGCAAATGAGGAATTCGAAGGGCGGCGCTTTCGGTTATCAGCTAGCGGCGAGGAGATGCCCACAGGTCTGACTGCAAATATAACGTTCTATTGTTCAATGTCCTTGGGACAGGGGCCATGGCGAGGATGCAATTATTGATATGAATAGTTTGGGATGCGCAATAGCGAAGTGGACAATGAGGCCGGACGTTCCCAAATACATGTTACTTCACAACACTGGAATTACGGGCTGGGGCACAGTGGATTTTGCAGGCTGCATAACGCACAGACTCAATGGAATTCTCACATGTTATGTGAGTATGGAAACAGGCGTTATCATTACGGGATGAGGGAATGATGAATGGATGCATGGACA
The DNA here is from genome assembly GCF_040938575.1 of Ambystoma mexicanum. Lineage (NCBI taxonomy): Eukaryota > Metazoa > Chordata > Amphibia > Caudata > Ambystomatidae > Ambystoma > Ambystoma mexicanum. The sequence continues at coordinate 1,016,569,547 of NC_090932.1, forward strand.
GATGATTTGATACAGTGTTTGCCATGTACAGGGCTTCTTGGAATCTGTCCGCCTCCCCTGCGCTATGTGATGCAGGGCTGCCATAGTGGGACCATCGTCTATCTGGCCTTGTTGAGCCCTCCCTGTCTCGACGCGCCTTCAGACACTTGTGTCCATGCACGTTACCAATCCCATCTGATGGATTCTGTTTTCACAGACGCATGCACAGGTACACTCGTTTGTGATGGTGTTTTCACCTCGATATAGATAGTTATGAGTCGCAAGTGGTTTTTGGGTGGTGATGATCCTTTGGAGTGGGCTAGCATGCATATGGCTGTGGATTTAGTGTGATCATTGAAGTGAGTTGTTCGAATGTAGTTCTGATGGCCATTCTATTCTTTTTCTTTTCTTTTGGTTGACAGGTATCTCCTCCCCTTTTGCCACTGCCATCTGTATGCCACTCCTGCAGATGGCTTTTACTCCCGACACCTGCTGCTTCGTGTTAATCAGTGGAGCAGCATTACGATCTTATGGGACGATCGCCAATGGGCCACATGCCCTTACGCAGTACTAGTGGCTCGGAGCAACATTTCGGGCTTTCAGCTGGACTAGTGCCTCCCCATTGGGACGGCCCTGCGGTTCTGTGCGCTTCCATGTTGCCTTTTCGTACGAGAATGTGGCCCTGTGTACCATGAAGGAACAGGGCGTCACACAAGAAGTAGCTGGTCATTTCTTGCGGATGCAGCCCACAATGGTGAAATGTGTTTTGGAGTTCATGGCCTAATGGCTGTATGGGCTCGGTGAATTTGTTGTGCATTAAATTTCTATTCTGATATGGGCCGTGTAGCGTTCTTCTTTGCAAGTGATGTGGCATATTCCTATTTGGGGAGCGATGTATTGTGAGGAGATCTGCATTGGGTTCCAGCTTCGGAGTATAGTTGCGTGGTACTGTGCTGGGCGCGTTTGCCTACGAAGCCCAGTGAGGTCAGGGATGAGGGCTGCCAATATGACTGTTTGAATGATGTCATGCTCAGGGGCGGGGGATTAGGTTTTGTGTAACAGATGCCGGTCAGCCAGGTGGACTGGTGGAATGATGTGATTTTCGGAATATTGCTGGTCACAGGTGCCTGTGTTTGCGTGCGTTTCTTGGTGGGAGACTGAGGTCATGTCCATTGGAATGGCTTCTGTATTCGTGCCATCTGTGCCCTGCAGCTCCCATTGGCCCCTCTTGAGATTCTTTTGTTCGTTGGCATGCATGGGTGACTTGTACATTTCACTGGTTGCATTGTGACTTCATTGCACCTACGGGGAGTTGTACAATGTGGCCAGGGAGCGGTGTACAGGCACTCAGTGGGGCCGTTTACGGTTGATTCGCGATGCCGTACTTCTCACCATGGCGGAATGGTACTTTCCGCCGTGCTTGATGGCGTTAGGTACATGTCCGCTAGGGTCGGAATTCGCGTACCGTTGCGCCATGGTGGTATTTACGGTTTGGCATGGCACGCGCGCGCGTACTTGGTGCAGTTAGCGTTGGCGTTCACTACGGTGTCGCTAATGGCATCGTACTTTGCGGTGACGGGTCATAGTCGCACCGAGCGCTATTCGATGGCGATATTGCATTTCCGCCATCGTTTTTCGATTTCCGCCAGGGTCGTAATGAGGGCCAATGTCAGTACGAGGTACACTATTAGAAAGACAGCAACACTCTCACTGTAGATGACCCACCTTCAGGTAATTCAGGAAGGTGCAGGTCAGTCAGGGGTGTTGCTGGAATATCTCCTTAAGCCAATACAGGGTTCTAAAATGAATACCAGAATATCGATATATGAAACAGAGAGGACTAAGACAAGAAAGAAGGTGAAGGTAAGGCTCTTACCAATTCCTATTACAGATGGTGTCTGAAGTGTTCTCGATAGTTCCAACAGTTCACCTTGACTGAAGGGGAGTCAGATTCCAAGGAAACCTACCCCGACGGCACGAGGATGCCTAGTAAGTCGCATGAGTCTCAAACTTACCCCGAGGCACGAGGACGCCTAAGGCACTTTCTGCAAAGTGTCTCTAATCCTAGTGCCTTGTGAACACAACGATGGGAGAGCAACAGAGGAAGGCAATCCGATGTACAAGTCCGGGTCTAATAACAGGCTGACTATAGAAGTTCAGAGCGTGAGGCAGAAGCAGTCCGTTAGGCAATCTGGGTCCAATAACGGGCAGGCATTAGAGGTACCAAGCGTTGAGGCAGGCGTAGTCCGTTGGGCAATCCGGGTCTGTGAATAGGCGAGTAGTGAAGGTACCAAACGAGGGGTGTCAGCAGTCCGTTTGCACACTCGGGGGTTTGTCAACAGGTTAGCAGGGAAATCAGCAAGGGAAAAGGAAATAAGGAAGGGACAAGGAGGGGCTGATCAAGGAACCAACAGTCCAGAAAGACCCAGCCGGCAACTGGACAATCCGGCAAATGGAGGCGGAAAATTCAGGGAAGCAAAAGCAAAGTCGGAGCAAGAACGAAGAATCAAGGTAACGAAACAGAAGCAGGTCTGGGTTATCAGGCGAGGAAAACTCAGGCGTGGAATGAGGACGAAGCAAAACAAAGTCCCAGAACTTCAATCAGAAGCACCGGATGATTTCAGGAGGTGGCTTATATACCGAGAGTTGAGCATCATTGAGCAACGCGACCCGTGACTGGAGAACGTCTTCGCGCTGCACGGTATGACGCGGCACGTGTTCTTCGTCTCCATGGCAATGTTCCGGATGCACGGTATGACGTGGCTTGCGTTCCTCATTTCCATGGCAACCTGTATCGCGCCAGGAATGGAGAACGCTGCTACAGCCGAGAACTAACATAATGACCTGCAGGCTTGGTTTGAGGTCTGTTGCAGGTACTTTTACCTGAACGGGGACGTGCGCACCCTTGATTCCTGACAGTTTCCTCCTCCAAAGGTGCATCCAGTCCCCGGGCAGCGTGAAAATGACCCAAAAGCAGGGGGGCATGCACATTTACCGCAGGTTCCCATCTACGATCCAATGTACAAGTCCAGGTCTAATAACAGGCTGACTATAGAAGTTCAGAGCGTGAGGCAGAAGCAGTCCATTAGGCAATCTGTGTCCAATAACGGGTGGGCATTAGAGGTATCAAGCGTTGAGGCAGGCGTAGTCCGTTGGGCCATCCGGGTCTGTCAACAGGCGAGCAGTGAAGGTACCAAACGAGAGGCGTCAGCAGTCCATTTGCACACTCCCGGGTTTGTCAACAGGTTAGCAGGGAAATCAACAAGAGAAAAGGAAATAAGGAAGGGACAAGGAGGGGCTGATCAAGGAACCAACAGTCCGGAAAGACCCAGCCAGCAACTGGACAATCCGCCAAATGGAGGCGGAAAATTCAGGGAAGCAAAAGCAAAGTCGGAGCAAGAACGAAGAATCAAGGTAAAGAAACAGAAGCAGGTCTGGATTATCAGGCGAGGAAAAATCAGGCGTGGAACGAGGACGAAGCAAAACAAAGTACCAGAACTTCAATCAGAAGCACCGGATGATTTCAGGATGTGGCTTATATGCCGAGAGTTGAGCGTCATTGAGCAACGCGACCCGTGATTGGAGAACGTCTTCCTGGTGCACGGTATGATTCTGCACGTGTTCTTCGTCGCCATGGCAATGTTCCAGGTGCACGGTATGATGCGGCATGCGTTCCTCATTTCCATGACAACCTGTCTTGTGCCAGGAATGGAGAACGCTGCTGCAGCCGAGAAATAACATAATGACCTGCAGGCTTGGTTTGAGGTCTGTCGAAGGTACTTTTACCTGAACGGGGATGTGGGCACCCGTGATTCCTGACAGTTTCCTCCCCGAGAGTCGCATCCAGTGCCCGGGCAGCGTGAAAACGACCCAAGAGCAGGGGGGAATGCACATTTACTGCAGGTTCCCATGTACAATCTGATTTACAAGTCCGGGTGTAATAACAGGCTGACTATAGAAGTTCAGATCGTGAGGCAGAAGCAGTCCATTAGGCAATCTGGGTCCAATAATGGTCGGGCATTAGAGGTACCAAGCGTTGTGGCAGGCGTATTCCGTTGGGCAATCCAGGTCTGTCTATAGGTGAGCAGTGAAGGTACCAAATGAGAGGCATCAGCAGTCCGCTTGCACACTCCGGGGTTTGTCAACAGGTTAGCAGGGAAATCAGCAAGGGAAAAGGAAATAAGGAAGGGACAATAAAGGGCTGATCAAGGAACCAACAGTCCAGAAAGAGCCAGCCGGCAACTGGACAATCCGGCAAATGCAGGCGGAAAATTCAGGGAAGCAAAAGCAAAGTCGGAGCAAGAACGAAGAATCAAGGTAACGAAACAGAAGCAGGTCCGGATTATCAGGCGAGGAAAAATCAGGCGTGGAATGAGGACGAAGCAAAACAAAGTCCCAGAACTTCAATCAGAAGCACCGGATGATTTCAGGAGGCGGCTTATATGCTGAGAGTTGAACATCATTGAGCAACGCGACCCTGATAGGAGAATGTCTTCCGGGTGCACAGTATGACGCGGCACCCGTTCTTCGTCTCCATGGCAATGTTCCGGGTGCATGGTATGACGCAGCATGAGTTCCTCGTTTCCATGCCAACCTGTATCGCGTCAGGAATGGAGAACGCTGCTGCAGCCGAGAACTAACTTAATGACCTGCAGGCTTGGTTTGAGGTCTGTTGCAGGTACTTTTACTTGAATGGGACGTTGTTATAACCAGGTTTGTGACAATGAAACACAACAGATACAGAAGGATATGTCTAAGGTTCACTTAAAGGATACAGACTGATAGTTGCAAAGGATACACTCAATGTCTTCCCCCATCTACTGTTGTCAGAGGTAGAACGTAGTGTGTTAAGAGAAACCTTCTAACTAATGTCACTCTCCGACTAGTAAAAACCACAGTCAAAGAGAGCTATTAGTGGGAAGGGCAGGAGTGGACCAAGATTCACCAGGTTGTCAATAGAGAGTGGACTAATTAGAAGTCTATTGGTACAAAAGGACAGTAAGAACCTATGTTATATACACTAACCTGGATGTACAGCCACAGGTAAGTCCCAACAATGTCCGATGAATCCAAGGAAAACAACGACAAGGAGAGGATAGTGAGGAATCTAACCCGGGTGGAACGAGGGCCGCACTAGAGTCGGGTTGGTGCACACAGGTAAGCGTCCAAAGTTCTGTGCACTTTGTAGGAGGAGAAGAAAACCTTGATCCAGGAAGACAAGCCCTTTACAGAAGTTGAAGGTCCAGTTGAGTCCTGACCAGGGGTGAGTACAGAGACTGTCAAACTAAACTCTCCTGCAAGTAGGATGGGATTTAGCAGAGGTTGTATACCCACAATGGAAGTAAATGTATACGGAGAGTGACAAAGAGTAATGAGGTTAATAGTATTGCTGAACTGGATGGATATGGAGCGGGACTCTGCAGGGTGTTGATTTCAGTCCGTGGAAATTGCTGTGTCACGTAGGAACGCGGCGGGCAGCTGGGGCCTCTGTAATCAACAGACCAGGAAATTGCTGAATCGCGTAAGAACGCAGCGGGACTCTGTCTTGGAACGAAGCAACAGGATGAAGAGCGTCGCGTAGGAACGTGACGAGGCTCCCTATGAAAATAGAGTGAAAGTTTGTAGAAAGCTGCGTAAAAAGGCAGAAGAAAGGGTAGCTCTGAGACGAGCTGGGAGGTTGCCTGAAACTGCGTAGGAACACGGGGGAAGGCAACCGCTCCTTGCGATGGAAAGATGAGCGTCTGCGCAGAACAGCAGAAGCAAGCTCCGGAACGCAGATACCGAAAACGATCAGAAGCGCAGCTGTAAGGCATCTGCCTCGTTAAATGATGTCAGCTGACGTGCACCTGACCAACGCGATGACGCGTACGTTGGTCATGTGACGCAAGCTCTTTCAGTGGCGCCTCCCGGCCAATTTCCATTGAGTATAGAACGGCCTGGCCGTTCTAAAGGCTGAGGATGCCGGAAAATAGGAGCGTTTGGGGTAAGTAACGGATCCTGGGGTGGCAGGCATGACAGACGTGGGCACCCTTGATTCCTGACACCAAAGTGCCTGTAGCAATCGATTTGTAAATCGCCTTGCAACCTTTTAAAAATGGCTGGCACCTTTTCAGAGCCATCTGCATCTGAAATGCCTCTGTCCGATGACCCGCCCACAGCCCTGTCATATTTGATGGCCGCAAAAGAAAACAAAATTCAGCCTGGGAGCCAGCAGGCGATGCCGGCCCCCTGCAAATGTCCGCGGACAAGGCCCATCAAGGAACCCTGTCAAGCTACCTGCATGCATCCGCTATGTCACTGTACATCGCCACTAGTGGCATAAAATCCACAATCACATTATATATGTCACGCTCCCTGCCTCACTTCAAAGCCATCTCTCCTTCCTCTTTTTTTACCTTATGCTGCATCAGCGTATTGTAATCTTCCCACCGGTACTCCACAGGTTGTTAAGTTGCTGGTTGTTAAGCTCTGAAACACAATCTCCCTGTGGGATGCCCTAAATTCCTGGGCCGCTGCGCTGTGTGTCCATAAGACGCTTGCAGCTCTCCCCTTGTACTGTGTGGTTGGCATCATGGAAGGAGACACAGACAACAGATTCAATATGTAACAATAGGCTTTTATTAATGAAAAGTCAGGAAGGTGTAAAGCCTAATATGCCCTATGTGAAGGTGGACATACCCTACCTAAAGATACTAAGAATAGTATGTGTCAGTAAGTTCAAATGAAAACTCTGTGTCCAAAACCTATGCTTGCCCTCACAACTAAGACAAAACTATGTGTAGGGATGTCAACCATAAACTAAATGATGTTCCAAAAGTAAAGTTCTGAGCTATTTCCAGCTCGGGCTTACTCTTTGGCCTCTTTTCCCCAAATGTAAACAAGTTCAGCACAGTGTTCAAGTTACCTTCTTTTGGATTCAAAGTCATAAAGTTCCACGCATTTGTATCAGGATGCCCTTCCTCAAGTTCAATATAGTTCCAGGGCAGCAAGTCTCAGGATTCTCTTCCCCAAGTTCAATATCAAAAGACGTTACAAAAAGAAGTATCTTGAAGCTTTATCTTTAAACCGAGTATCAAGAATTATTAACAGCTCAGGATATGCTGCCCCAAGTCTCATATGCACCAAGGGTGGTTTTCCTTTTGACACAATAGCAGGTTTCCTTGTTAGCATATAGGGTTTCTCTGGTCTTGGCGTAGTTGATAGATGGCACGGTCCACCCATTACAGGTCACGAAACCAGGAACCTTGACTTCTCTTCCAGCAGTTCATTATTCAACATATAGGAGTTATCTTTGTGTAGTTACATTTTCAATAAACCATTCAGTATTCAAAGTTAGCAGTCTTGCTGTTTCATTCAGTTGAATATTAGCAGTTTGCTGTTTCATTGAGTTCGATATTCCATATTAGCAGTTTGCCTATTTTCTTTTATTCTGTTCGGTATTCAATATTAGCAGATTGCTTATTTTCATTCATTTCGGTATTCAATGTTAGCAGTTTGCTCATACTTCAGGGACTTGTGGCTCCCCTTTTGTTAAATGCTGTTTTTTTTAGACCTTTATTTATTACTGGCAAAGGGTACAGGGCAATAGGGATACACTGTACATGATCAAATTCGGCATATTAAGTATAGACAACTATGCAGACAACACTGTTCAGGGAACACAGATGCATTACTGGGTTACAGTTTGTAAGACATAACACGTTTCAGTCGGCCGCCCAGGCATCTCAAAGTCTGGAGTGGTAGGGAAGGAAGGAAACATAAAGGTCTTCAGACTCTTGAGCCCATGTCAATGCAGTCAGCCATTCTTTTACGCTGGGGGGATTCCTGTCTTTCCATTTAATTGAAATGGCTCTCTTTGCAATCATGCATGCCACATATACAAATGCGCCATGCGTTTTACTAGTAATAGTCAGCCAGATGCCAAAGAGTGTGCTTAGGGTGTCTCGCTCAAGTGGAATGGTCAATACCTGTGAGACTATGTTTAAGATACAGTTCCAGTAGTTCTCTAACCGTGGGCATGCCCAGAACATGTGCAGGTGGTCTGCAGGAGAGTGTTGGCATCTTGGACAGGCCTGGGGTGGTGTATGAGCCATCTTTGAGAGTCTGGCCGGGGTGTAGTATAGTCTATTCAGAAGCTTGAGCTCCATGAATTTGAATTGAAAAGTCAGTAAGACTTTTTGGAGTGCCTGCACATGAGAGTCCATTGGTTATCTGTAATTTCAGAGCCTAGTTCTCGGAACCAACCCTGACGGGCTCAGGAAGTGTGGGGGGGGGGGTAGTAGTGTCTGTTAGTATTCTATAGAGTGCAGAGAGAATAGGTCTACAATCCCTGGGTTTGCAATGTAGGCCCATAAAGAGGTTTCAGGGGGTTTGATTGGGTAAGAGGGCCATATGGCCGATATGGAAGCACACAGCCTATAGTATTGGAGGTGCACCATCCCTGAGTTCCCATGCCCAGGGTTCCAGGTGGCAGGTGTGATGAATTGGGCTTCTGGGAAGAGGTCTGCCAGGGCCATGTAGCCTAAGGGTTCCCATGCCGATTGAATCACCTTTTCCATGTGGGCTTTATATCAGGGAATTTCCACAGGGGGAGCCAGCGGTAGTATGGTTTCTCCGTGCCCGTGTGCGTGAATAGTAAGCGCCATGCGCGTTGTGTGGAGGCGACCGGGTCGTAGGGGTAGTTGTCTTTATAGCACTGATCCAGTATCAGTGTCTTTAGATCTGAATCAGTTGCAGCCAGTGTCTCCAATTTTACATGTGGGGGTGGGGGGTGTAATGGGATACCAGTACGTGGCAAATTGCGCCTGGTTCACTATCCAATACAGTTCTATATTAGGTGCGGTGAATCCCCTTTGTCATATGAGTATGTCATCTCTACCCATTTCTTGCGGGCTGCCCCTGAGTGCCATAGAAACTGCGCAAATAGGCCATGCATTTTGGTAAAGTAAGGTTTCTGCGGCCATACTGGGACGCTAGTGAAAGTGTATAGCATCTTGGTGAGTATTATCATCTTGATCAGCGAATGTTTAGCCGCAGGCGAGAGCAGGAGGGCTTTCCATTTATGTATTTTGGATTCTGTATATGACTTGAGTGAAGTGTAGTTGTGCTGTAGTATGGATGGGTGGGAGTGGGAAACTACTACTCCCAAGTATTTGATGCGGTCTGGGGACCACTGCAACGAGGATGTGCTGCGGCAGTCGCCGGTAGCATCGGTGAGGGGGAATATTTCGGACATCAAGAAATTGATTGTGAAGCCCGAGAGTCTCTCAATGCATGCAATATCTTCGAGGATTGGGGCCAGGTTGGTTATAGGGTCTCTGATGTACAGTATCAAGTCGTCCGCATAGAGGAAGACTATCTCGGGGGGCCGCTTAGCCGGAGTCCCCAGTGCCCATGCTATATTTTGATGTGTTTCCGCCATGGGCTCGATGGCCAAGGCAAATAGGATAGGAGAGAACGGGCAACTTTGTCGGGTTCCCCTCTCAAGCACCCTGGCCGATGGTTTGGTGTATAGGAGTTAAATTATTTGATCATATTGGGTCCGAATCCCATCGCCTCTAAGGCCTGATCGTTGCTTGGTTTTGGTGCATTATGGTAGAATGTGTGGAAAAACCTCCATCACGTCCATATCTGACCATTTAGTATTACCATACATATCCAGGATGGAGTCCATGTGGTCCCTTCCGCGTTCGAAACGGACCACTCTTGCCAGTGTCCTCCCCAGCCTGTCGCCTTCACCATACTTCTTGGCCGCAGTTGGGCACATGAAGTACTGGATTTCTCTTACGGCAAGGCCTTCAAACCTCTCCTGTTCAGCGGGACTTGGGCCAGCAGTGCGGGGTCAGAGGTTCTAGAGTGTTCCTGTTCGAGGTTCTTGAGCTCCCTCCTGATGCATTTAAGTAGCCCTGCCTCCCTCGAAATTGCCAGGCCTCTGATGTATACTTTGAAGGCCTGCCATCTGATGCTGTGGGATGTGACTTCTGATGCATTGAACTCAAAGAAAGAATCAATATCTGACTTGATGTCTGCTTTGAATACCACATCTAGCAGCGCCGCAGATTTACACCTCCAGGCGCAACCCGACGGGCCAGCTTTGAATTTCAGGGTAAGTGAGATTGGGGTGTGGTCAGAAAGGGTTTCGAGGTCCGATGTACACGTCCAACACTTTCCACAGTAATGAGCTAGAGATGAGGAAGAGATCAATGCGGGACAACATATCGTGTACTGAGGAGTAGAAAGTATACTCTCTCGTTTTTGGGTGTGTGGTTTGCCAGACTTCCTTAAGTTCAAGTGCCTGCTTAATAGATAACAGTTGACAAGCCGCACGTGTTTGGGGACAGGGAGCCTTGTTAGTTCTATCTAGTGTGCGGTCCAGGATGAGATTCATGTCACCTCCCCATATCAAGGGCAGGCCGAGGTATGTGGCCAGGGTGTCGTTGAGCTGGGCGAATAATTCCAGTGAGTCTGTATTGGGACAATAAGGGCCTCATTCCGAGATTGGAGGCAGCCATGGCGCTAATAGCGCCATGGCTGCCTCCAATAATGGTACAGAATCCGCCCTCATTCAATGGGGACTTACCGGTCTAGTCGGACCTTTGCGGGACTGGTAAGTCCCCATTGAAAATACCATTCCCCATTCCCATTTGAGCCCCCATAGGGCTCAATGGGACTGGGGAAGGTGCAAATAACGGTACCGCAATTTGCAGTACCGTTATTTGCTCCCTGGACCCTTTGCGACTCCCGCTAAGGCCACCTGGTAAACCCCGCAAAGGGACCTCGGAATAGGGCGCAAAGGGATTACCGGCACCGGTGTCCTTACCGGTGCCGGTAATCCCTTTGCGCCAGCCTCGGAATGAGGCCCTAAGTGTTTATGAGTATGAGTTCTAGCCCCTCCAGGAAACCATGTATTACAAGCAATCTGCCATCTGGATCTACATGGGTATGTTTTGCTACGAATGTCAGGGATTTGTGGATCAGCACCATGACGCCCCTGGATTGAGTAGAGAATGAGGTGAAGAATCTACCCCCCCCCCCCATGACATAGCTATGTTGCAACAAGTGTTTTCCTTAGCATGAGTTTCTTTTAGAAATAGTACATTGGCTTTATGCCTGTGTGCGTAAGGAAATTATTTTGCGGGACTTGGTGAAGTTCCCAAGACCCTGGATGTCCAGCTTAGTATCTTTACCTGTTGTGCTATTGCCCTGTTCGTAAATCATGGATGTGCCTGAAAGAGTGCGTGGCTGCAGTGTTCAGGGTATAAGGATCCCATGGGCTTCTGAACCCCGTCGCCAGTTTTTTAACAATTTCCACCCGTAGTACTGGTGGGAAGGCGCAACAAGCACCTCGGTAGCAACTTACGCACGGGCTTATTGAATAGCCTCAGGGTCGGTTTACGACCCCTGTATGGTATCACCACCCCCTCCCTCACTGCCTGCCCCAACCCAGTAATGTGAATCCCTACTCCTTCCATTTCCCCAACTGTCCCCATTTCCCACCAGGGCGTAAGGTCTAAGAACAGCATACTTCAAACTAGCAACTGCAAATGGGAGTGCCGTTGCCGCACAGAACAATTGAGAAATATGACCTTACATCCTATCTATAGCTAGTGTTCGGGTGGCTAACTAAAGGAAGGATACAAACATCACATAATATTGCATAAGATATAGGCATTGAAGTTAAATCAGGGTAAGCAGTGTGTTGGTCAGTCTTCTTCTGGTTGCCCTTCCGCGAGGGCCGGGCATGGGTATTTGTGCTTCAATGAACTTCACTGCTTCATAGGGCACAATGAAGAAGTACAGCTTACCACAGAATTGCAATCTAAGGTGGCCCGGGAATAACATTGCATATTGAACATTTAGTTCCCGGAGCATCTTTTGACTCCAATAAATTGGCGTCATTCTAACTGGACAGGGATAAAGAAGTCTGGGAATATTCACACGATTTGGGATCCGAGTCTCAATTCCTTCTTTTCCCAGGCTGGGTGAAGAAGCGTGTCTCTGTCCCGGTAACTCAAGAGTTTTGCTATAATAGGCCTGGGAAAGTCTCCTGGCTTCGGTTTGGGTGATAGGGCTCGGTGTGCTCACCTCATGGCGGATTTACCGCCCCATAGTTTACACCATGGTGGTAAGGGTACGACCCAGGTGGTAACTTACCGCCTGGGTCGTAATGAGGCCCACTGTGTCTCATCGAAAAGTACCCCATTCCCAATCCTTCTCCTCCTTTTTCTAGTACGTCTAGGTTGATAATATCTCCTGTTGTTCTCAGGGACAAGGGAACATGGGGGTCAATATCCCATAACCATCTCTGGGATAGGGGTTCCTTCCGGAAAGGCGAATGTGGAGTACTGCATCTCACCTAAGTGCATCCCACTTCCAATCCCCAATGACTCTCCATCCTGGTAATCCTGCCTCGCTCGTCCAACCCCAGAGTTGGGATCCAAAAGCGATGGCCCTTCCATGGCCACCTGCACAGAGGATCCAAGGGGAGTAGATGTGAGGACGCCCTCATGTTTCTCGCAATACCCTATGCCACTGTCCATTCCCAAACAAACCTTTTTTTTTTTTTTTTATTCAAACCGTTGTTTTATTAGTTCGATCAACAAACTTTTACAACATTTGTAAAAATATAATTTTTTTACATTTTACATTTGAGATTTGTCATTCTTGTGTCAGTTAAACAATTTCAATCTACAAACTTTCGTATATACAATTTGTTAAAAAGTTTTTGAAGACAGTTTTCATATATTTCGAGACAAGTTAAATATGTTGGTATCTATTAGTACTCTCAGCACAGTTTTTACAACATCTTGATTAGATGTTACTAGTATGGTAAAAGGGGTTTCCACTCGTGTTCTAATTTCCATACACAGTACATAACATTTTCTCAGTTATATATTTCAAACACGTTTTCTGCATTATAAACTTCTAGGTCTCTTGTAGGAGAGGTCGATTAGCTCAACCACAGTTATCATTCCTTTCCTAAGTATTCAGAAGTTGATAGGGTTTACAATATTAAGGGAATGTAATTGCATGTTTCTTGCATTACCTGCTCGCCTGAGGCTCGCTCATTCGAAACCTCATCTCAAGGTCGTTGTTTAAGATCGTTAGGAATCTGCATAGAGGTAATATAAATCTCGTTCTCGTTCCCCACATCGAGGCCAGCCAAAGCCATTCCCTGTTACCCTCAGTTAGCACACCATTGGATGCGATTATTAGTGCACGCGTTGTTTCAAAATAAGGACACAATATGACTAGATGTTTTAATGTTTCTTTGGCTGAGCGATCATTGCAAAACCTGCATCCTGCATCTGCGATAGCCTTCCAATACGGACTCCAGCCACAAATTCGTTCTAAAGTAAGACATTGGTTCAATTTAAAGCGAAGATATATTTCCCTGGCTTTATTACAGGGAAACTGAATTAAATAAGGTTTATGCGGTCTTCTGGTAGAGCAGAAACGAGCTGCTTCCTTGTAACTCTTTAATGATTCAATTTCCATTACTGTTCTACACCAGTCATTCTCTATGATACGATGCTTCACATACCCCTGACGGAATTCTAAGTCAGCTGGTAAAAGTGCAATTCCATCCAGTATCTGCACCATTTGAGCATAGTAGATTGTGAAAGACGAATGTTCTGACGGAATCAATAACTGCCCCAAGTCCTCATATAAACAGTTGGGAGGAGGATATAGCATTCTGGCGAAGTTGGCCAATAAGCGCCAATTACGGCGTGCAGATAAGGCAGTGATGCCAAGTTCCTGCCTTAATAGACTATTCGGAGTCGATTTGGCCAATCTTAAGGCTCCTTTCCACATACACCCTTGTATTTGATCAAGATGGTTGTTAATATCCACTAAGCACATGTCTAAAGCATAAAAGATGATAGATTCCACTTTTAAGATATAAAATTGAAGTAGAGGTAGCAGTGAGAATTTACAAAACTTTAGATATACCAGCCTCATTTGTGTGGCAAGAGGTGCCGCTTTCTTGTGTAATACGTCGCACCACATAGCCACAGAATTGCAATCGGATATAGTATAACCAAGGTATCGGATTTCGGCACTGTGGTTATAGGAAAGCTTTCAATCTTCCAATTGCGTGTGAGATTCTTTCTCTTGTGGTTTCTAAACACTACTATATTTGACTTTTCCACATTACATTTTAGATTGTGGTTCAGGCAATAAGATGCAAATAGATCTAATTTAATTTGCATCCCTTTGGGCGTACGATCAAATAGTACGATGTCATCAGCAAAGGCTAGCCATTGTATTTTGAGATGGCCAAGCCTTGCTGGGTACGAGATCATGGTGTTCCAAATGTCGTTTATGCCACATATATAAAGATTGAATAGTGTAGCAGCTAAATTGCAGCCTTGTTTCACACCCACAGCGATGTTTATTGGATGGGTAGTTGCACCTTCGCTGTTCACTCTTACGAGATAGGTGGTATTCGTGTGGAGCTTGGCTATTATTTGTATTATATACTCAGGTATATTCATTGCAGCCATTTTTTTCCATAAGAGTGAACGAATGACTGAGTCAAACGCAGAGGTAAGATCTATAGATGCCATATATAATGGACCGGAATCATTCTTCTTGTGCCTAGCTAAGAGATGGGCCATGATTGTGGCATTTAACGGGGTACCCATTCTTGCACGAAATCCAGTTTGGTACTTGGACAGGATCTTAAGCTCACTAATAACTGCCTCGAGTTCCCCCAAAAGCAATATCGCAAACACTTTAGCAGCAGTGTCAATTAGAGCTATCGGTCGAAAGTTGGAAGGCTGCGACCTTGCTCCTTTTTTGTATATAGGAACAATAATGGAGGCTAGCCAAGACGGGGGAGTCTCTAGAGATGTCAACATGTTATAAAAAAGTGTCTTAAGTATTTCAGCCCACATATCAGGATGACGTTTTAGGACGCAAGATGGAATCCCGTCAGGGCCTGCAGCTTTTGAGAATTTAAGAGAGCTTATCGTAGCTGCAATGGTGGTGACACCCCATGGTGAAAAGGATGGATGTGCTAAACACGACCATTTGTATTCGATCTCTACAAAACGCAAGGGGAGAGCAAACTTTTCTTCAAAGTAGGCTCGCCAAACCTGTGCGGAAATCGATAGGGATTGATCTGCCATAAGTACTGAGGTTCCCACCCTCAATAGGGCCCAAGTGGATCGTCTATCCCTATGGCATAGTGTACTAAACATTTTCTGATTGTTCTGATTGTGAAGAAAGCGTTTATGATCTCTGCACTTGTTCCGATAACCGTTCACTATACGTTTTTTTTCTATCAAGTACTCAGTCCATGTGGAGGCTGCTCTCGCGATCCGTCGCAATGCCACCCGCTTAACTCTTCCAGCCTCCATAATGAAGTTAGAAGGATTAGGGGTAGACCTTGATCTGTCTCGAAGAGAACACGCCCGCAAGGATTGTAATACATCCGATGTTATTTTAGATAAATCAGCCCCCCCTTGGTTTGACAGCTTCAAGTTATCCCCAGGGTTAAGAGTAAGGATCAAACGTGCAGAGATCATTTCGTTAACCCTGTCACAAAGTTTAGTGGCCCATCTAAGTGACAGGCCAGGCCGATCCCCTTCTATAAACCCTTGCTGGTGGTCAATAGGTAAATGCACTATGTCCATTTGGAGCTTCAAATGGATAATGCAATGATCCCCATAGCCCGGATCATGTATTGCAGTATTCGTGGAATTTAACCCTCGGGAAGTGGCAAAGTAATCAATACAAGTTGCTCTATCAGCTCTTCTCCAGGTGTGGCTGTCCCCCTGAGTGCAGAAGGGGAGAATATCAAGTTCCCAAGATTTTAGGTATTCTTGCCATAATTTACCTCTCTGCCATGCTGAATGCATACCCTGCAGGTCTGCAGATTTGGAGCTGAATTTCATGCAATAGGCGTTGAAGTCCCCTCCCAATACAATATCGCATGTAGGATGTAGGGTGAGGATGTCATCAAATAACTTATCAAACTCATTAAATACATCTCTTAGGTTAAGCAATACTGGATTATGATATAAAGTTATCAACAGGAGAGGGTTTGGCCGAGAGCCTTTAAACATGATTAATACAGCCATTGTTGCATTTGCATTAAATACATCTAGGACCACGACATCTAAATTGGTGTTTATACATATAGCCAGACCTCCATACGGCCGCCCACCTGTGCCGCGTTTGGCTTTTAATTGGAAAACATTATAGCCAGGCAATATAAGTTCATGGGTACACATGGTTTCCTGGCATAACATAATATCACAGTCCATTTTCAAGCGAGGATTACTAAACCATGCCTTTAGGTTAGTAAACCCACATGAATTCCAAGAGAGAATAGATAAGGGAGCAAGTTACTCAATGAGGTGTGTTATTCATAGCTGGGTTTCGGATGTTTTGAAGGGCGGTCAACCAAGACCAATCTTTACTAGTATTGGATAGATTTACTAGTTGCGCAATTACATCTGTGCCTTCCATTCTGGGCAAATCACCGATGACCAACTTCGGCGGTGGCACAGGTAGGGGCGCGAGGGGCATTTCATTATAGGAGATAGCATCGTCAATTGAGTCAACCGGGTATAGCATTAGTCCAATAGATCGTAACTCCTCTGTGTATTGCAGTAATAGGTTGGTGATAATCGCTGTTTGTACCTTGCATACCATACGATGATTTTGAATTGGTGGCAATGTTATCCATTCAATGTCGGACGTGTGCAGGGTGCGGAGCCCCGGAATGCGATTGAAAGCTTGCATCAGGGCTGAGCGATTGAGTCGCTTTATACCATTTTTAAATGATATAATCTCCCATCCTATAATGGTGGTGGACTGTTTTGGTGATTCCCCCGTTTGCCCAGCGGAGCCCCTAGACTGGCTTAGAGATGAGTCCTGCTGATTTTGTTGCGGGCCTTCTCCCTTCGTGTCTTGGATGATGGAGGGTTTGCTCAGGCTCTCCCGGTCATTGCCAGGATGCGTGGACTGTTGCCGTTCCATGGTTGGTTCAATTATACCAGTAGCAGTATATGAATCACATTCCGTCGCATTATTGGTGAGTGGGGGAGCATCAGCCCTACATTTATGTGTGGTTTTATTCTCTATAACTTTGAAGAAATTTGGTAGTTGGGACTGGGCCAAAGCCAGCCCTGACCCCTCATTTGGAGAATGTGTCAGCTGCAAAGGGCGTTTATTTATATTTTTGTTAAGAATTGTTTCATCAGGAATCAAATCGTTTACAGCACTTATCAGTATTGGGGATTTGGATATAACCTTTTCCACATTCTTATTTTCATTTTTTCCCTTCTTTTTTCCATTTGCTTTAACTTGGGGGATCAATTCCTCGTGGGCAGATTTAGACAGTTTTAGCCGATCTGCTTTCCTTTTTAGTGCACGGAAAAATAATCTTTTTTCCTTTCTTGAAGCAAAGGGGCGCTGAGCCTGTAGCAGAGAGGATTCCTCATCCGCAGTTGGCATATTCTCAGGCACAGATGGAGGATTCTCAAGTGCCGGATCAGACTGAGAGGTGGTCGCAAATAGTTTGGTTAATGCTGAGGGGCTATCCGGGTAAAACCCTTGCCCCCCTCCATCGAGGGAGAAGAAGGCCCCGCATTTGCCACTTCTTGGCTAGGTTGGAAAAAGAATAGCAGCTGTTCCAACTTTTCCGCATGTAGTGCAACCTCTCTACATAGTTGGGCATGAGTAAGAATTTGGCATGTGTTGTCGAGTTTGGTGGCAGTCAACGTTTGTGCAAATGATTGCGGGAATGCATAATTAACTATGGAGGGTTTCACAGTGTAAAGTTCTTTGTCTGGGGCATCTAAGTCATCTGCTTGAGTAGTCGCTGATGTTGTTAAAGAGATTTTTCGGTGCGACATTTCTTGACAGTCCACCCCCTGTCTAAGGGAATCTGCAAATATGAAGCCCTCTAATTTGTTGATTTTCATTAAGATATCTGTGAGTGCTGATTTGCAGTCCCTCAATTCATAATGTGTGTATTCATGTCTGCGATCCAACAGGTTAAGTATCCTTGTTAGCACCGGGTAAGATGCTTCAAGGGATTGCATGTCCCCTGAAGGTTCTAACATGTCAAAGCCCAGCGGATGATTTACATCTTTTTTAGGGGGGAGGTGCCCAGTGTTGATGTCAGGTTTGTTAGTGTCAGATGAGAGCCGGGTAGGGGACATTGGCCACGCACTGGCTATCGGGGAGTTGGTGGCCTCAGGTACATTGGCTACTGATGCTGTGGAGATATTTAGATTCTCCATGCATAACTCATCATTACAGTGTATGTGGACATCAGCTCTTTTGTAGCCTGTGAGGGTAACTGGTGTCGAGGGCCCAAGTGATAGTCTGACTCGTTTTTCCAAGGCAGCAAGCACCACCGGCGCCAGTATGGAGTTGTCCGAGGGGGATGAGGGCATGTCATCAGCTGTCAGTTCTGTTTGCACAGGGCCAGTATCCATCCGCATGCTTATAAAGCTTTTATGGAGAGCTCTAGGATTTGGATCGCTACAGGATAATTCAGGCTCAGGTGTCAAAGAGCTAGTTGCGCCCATTGCTAGTGATTGGGCACGTGCGTAGGAGAAGGCCACCTCATGTTTTAGTAGGTCATGATCAGTTATTGGCGCCCAATGTGCTGGTGCTTCCGCACTCTTACCTAGTACCGTTTCGGCATTTTTTGCAGTATTTTTAAACATGGACATTTTTTAGTTTTTTTGAGTTTTTTTAGAGTTTTTACAAGGAGACGATTCCAAGGGGCGCCCACTGCGGAGACTTGAGACCATTGAACCCACTCATACAAAGTAAGAATTTACGTTTAATAAAGTCCTAGGTCTTACTTTGTCCAAGCTCCCAGCCTCACTGCCTAACAGCCCAACAGCCACTTGGAGCCCACTTCGATGCGCACGCGCGATGCGCGTGCGCGAGGGCTATATAGAAGATTGCAAGCTGCAGGGGCGGGCAGATAGGCGGGGCCAGGCAGGGAGTGACTGCAACAACAAAACACAGAAGAGGGACAAAACAAACCGTTAGGATGTGGGCTGAAATTAGCGCATAATAGGCAAGACGTAAAGGAGTAGCTGCGGCAAAGCCGCAGCGGCGCTATGCAAAAAGAAACTCAAGCGCCTTTACAGAAAAAGTTAATAGATAGTCATTTACTTCTTAGTCTGTCCAATACAACGGCGTTTCGCCTGCAGTGGTTCTTCCTCTTGCGCACGGCGCGCGTGTAGAACGAGGTGTAGGGCAGTCGCAAAGCAGTTCCACGGGATGTTTGGAGTGGAGCAGCAAGTCCGGGCAGCCCAACAGCCACTTGGAGCCCACTTCGATGCGCAAACAAACCTTTGCCAACCAATACGAGGAATAAACCCCTCCAAATTCGTATAATATTCCCCTGCCCATTATGGCTATTGTAGCAAATGCAGTCGACTCATTAACGTACCTGACATGCAGCCCGCCAGCCCTGAAAGCACACAACTGGCAACTGTGCCCTTTTGAAATCATTTATTTATTTATTTATTTGGATTTGTGGAGCGCGCTACAGCCCGCAGGCATTGAGGCACTGTATCAGGGCTTAAGGAGGCTTACTTGAGGGTTACAATGAAGCCGCCCAAAGAAAATAACTTGTTCACATTAAAGAATTACATGTTACAGCAGACCACAGGTTACAAAAGATCAAACAAAGAGGTTCGTTTTGATGGCTTTACGGAAAGCTGAGTGGGAGTCAATAACCCTGAGGTGTGGTGGGAGGGCATTCCAGAGATTAGGGGTGACTGTGGGGAAGCTAGAGCCGCCCGCACGGGCTTTGCGAGTTCTGGGAACAGACAGCAGGTTTGAGTACGGGGATCTGGACGGTTTGTATGTGGTGGGTTTGGTGATCCTTAGTGCTAAATAGGGAGGAGCGGGGTCATGGAGACGCTTGTGTGTCAGGGCCAGGGCTTTTAAGATGATCCTTTGCTTAACTGGAAGCCAATGGACTTGTCTTCTAAGTTCAGAGATGTGTTCTTTGCGCGAGAGACCAGTGGCGGCTCTAAGGGCGTTATTTTGAACAATTTGGAGTTTGGCCACATTCTTGGCAGAGGTGCCTATGAATAGGGCATTGCAGTAGTCAAGCCTGGAGCCAATAATTGCCCTGGCGATGGTGAGGCAGTTTTGTTGGGACAGGAAGGGTCGGACTGCGTTGATAAGTTTGGAGTGGTAGGCTGGCGGGGATGATATGGCATTGACCTGCCTATTCATGGTCACGTCAGGTTCTAGGAAGACACCTAGGGTTTTGATGGATGAAAATCATGTGCAGCTCTCACTGCCAAAGCTCTTTCCTTGCCGACCAGCGATTGTGCCCTTTCCCGCCTCAGCTTGCCACCTGCTCCCACATCTTTGCCAACAAGACAGTCATCCCCCACTGTATCAAACAGCCCTCTCTCGCTGTGCCACCAGAGTACATAGACACTGCCCTATGCTACCACAACAGTGCCACAGCCAAACATAGCACTGACCTCAGCCCTATCACTCCAACTTCAGCAACTGGCCTACCTACACATCTGGGAGAATCACGCCTAACCCCTCATCACAGTAAGCTGACCAAATCTAACCATGACACAGCTACATCTCACAAAGGAACATTGATCAACGCCAGATCGCCAACAGCTCACACACTAGACATCACCAACCTAATAAGACCAACAGCCTCGATTTATTAGCCATAACAGAAACATGGCTGCATGCCACCTCTGGCCATACATTATCCCTAATGTTCCTGACAAATACGCAATCTTCTGTAAAGATAGAGTAGATAACAGAGAGGGGGGAGGGTATCGTCGCCAAAGACTCCCTGGCCATTTGAGAAATCAACAACCATGCTTTTCAGTCAGGGGAACTGCTGTCCATCAAACTGACTTTGTCCCATACTGCGACTTTAACTCTATCACCTTATTTATAGACATCCAGGCCCTCTACTATCGTTTGAGGAGGATATCTCACATCTCCTCTTAGTGGAGGTTAAGCTATCCTCCAGAACTGTCCTTCTGGGCGATGTTAACCCAGGCTTCAATGACATCACTGACGCAAATGCTCTCGCCTTAGCAAACATCCTTGAAGCCTTAGGCTTCACCCAGTGCATCTCAAGCCATACCCATAACAAAGGCTGCCATCTTAGACTGGCTGGCAGATATCAACTGCAACATTGCTATCATGTCTAATGTGTCCTGCCCATAATCTGACCACAATATCATTTGCTTCAATATACAAAACTGTCAATCATTCACCTATCCTGTCTATGCCTTTACCTGCCACCCTCACTAGAAAAACCTGCAATATCACATCATCCCGCATCTTACCTCTGATGAAAGGACTCACTGCCTACCTAGGCTTGGTCAGTGACCCTACCATGATGGTGGAAACATAGAACGAATCCCTCTTGCTTGCCATTAATGTGGTTGCAGCCTTGGGCAAACACAAACCTAAACCAGCTCCCCACCTCATCACCTGGTTTACCCCTGACCTTGAAGTACTCGCACAACCAAACATGCAGCTAAATACGCATGGAGGAATGACCTGTCTGCTACAAATATAGCACAATTCACAGACTCTGCTAAAATCTACAAGGCCATAATCCATGCCAAAAGCGCCATGTATAATGTGAAAATTGCCAAAACCAATTCCAGCACCCGAGAGCTCTTTACCATTTTGTCAGAACTAGAATCCACAATCCCCTCTCAGTCCAACTTTACTAAAGACAACATCTGGTGAACTAACATACAAAAATGCACTTCTGGACAAATTCTTATCCCTGCAAAAAAAGATCTCAGCAAAGAAAAGCAAACTATTACTTCTGATGCTCTACCTGACCTGAAATCTTCACCGTCCCTGCAAAACATTCATCTTTTTGAGTTCAGCCCTGTCTTAGACTGAGATGTAATTAAAATCATAATAGGTCTTACGCCCTCCAGATGCCAAGGAGATATTTGCCCAGCCTCAGCCAATAAAGACTGTGCAGAAGATCTGGCACCATTCATCCCTTTGCTCATCAATATCTCTTCCTCCTCCGGCATAGTACCATCAAAGTTAAAAGATGCCTGGGTACTACCCCTCCTAAAGAAGCCTAACCTAGATCCTAACATCCCCACTAACTACCGCCCGATCACGACTGTCCCTTTCCTCCTCAAAATGGTGGGAACAGCAGCCTACTTACAGATCCAAAAGCATCTGGAAGCTAACAACCTCCTTGGATTACGCAAATCAGGGTTCCGTCCTGGACATGGCAAGGAATCAGCATTACTTGACTTAAAGAACCAAATGGTCGAGTATAAAGTCCCAGGCAAGCTCGCTCTCCTTCCCTTGCTTGACCTATCAGCTGCCTTCGATTTGGTGGATCATCAAATTCTCCGTCAACATCTTTTATCTGCAGCTTATTTCTCCCCTAATGCAACAGCCTGGATCTCTTCATTTCTCTCCAACAGAATGATGAGGGTGTTCTCCACATCCACCTCGGCTCTTCCAACCCCGGTCACATATGGCATCCCACAGGGTTCATGTGTCTCACCCACATTATACAATATTTACAGCAAACCCCTTTTTGACCTCCTTGACTCCAAGGGCATCTCTTACATTAACTATGCAGATGACACTTAGATCCTCCTACCCATCACAGGCACCTACTCCACTGACTCCAACACATTGGGTGTGGTATACCAAACCATCCAGGCATGAATGATGCGAACGGTTTATTACACGGCACAAGCAAGTGAGGGATCTCCTTCCCCTTCCATGAATGTGGCGAACAATAAAAACACTTTGATTTTTACACTTCAGAATATTTGTTTGAGTCGGCCTCCAGCCCGTCTCGCAGACACCCTCCACAATCCCTGTGTCACAATGGACTAGGAACCAGGCCAGTGTGTATCAATAAGATATTTATTCATTTATTATTTGATGTCAAATTAGAATCAACCAATTACAACAGCCACCAATGTTGTGGCAACACAAACATGCAGTAGGAATACGGGGGTGGGGGAGAATCAGTTTTGGTGCGGTGACCACAGAAACAATATGGGGAGCCTGCAAAGAAGGGGAACATTTGTTATGAAGCACAATAGAAGAATAGGGTTTTTGATTATTTCTCACAACTGCTAAGGAAAAGAAATAGAAAGACAGGGATCTCGCTTGCTTCTACTTAAAAAGACAGGCAGGGCTTTTAGAGAATACTAGTCAGTGCACAAGGGGAACATTGGTTTTATGATCTGCCACACATGGCAATTGGAAAGAAATGCAAATGGAAATCTGTTTTTTACTTCACAATAGGGAAAGAGGAACAGAAGGGGAAAATCGGTTTTTGGGATGTTAAGCTCAATTTCAATGGGAAAGAAAATGCAAATGGAATTTGGTTTTACTGAGCCTGAAAATGACAAGAAGGCTCTGGGAAAGGGGGTAGCTCACGAAAGGAAAGTCGGTTTTAGGATATGATGACAGATGCAAGGGGAAAATACAGCTGCAAATGGAAATTTGTTTAGTAGGGCACAATTTAAGCACAGGGACAAATTTGTTTCTCAGATCACAAAGGGTTTTATTCTTTGGGCCACACTTTATGACTATACCAAGTACCAAAACACTGGGAAAAGATGGTTGCTTTTGAATTCCAACCATACAAATCCGGTGATATAAATGGGGAAATTAATTAATTTGCTTACAAAATACACTAACGATTTGCACAGACAAATGAGGGGATTTTCAATGGGGATTTGCTAACAAACACAGGCAAACAGAGGGGTTCTTCAATGGGGAGATGACTAAAATGCACAGGCAATTGGGGTTTTCAATGGGGGAAATAATTAGTGCAATGCTACAAGAATACAGGGCTATGGTTTCTGGGGTTTAGTTTACTTACAGGAGAGATCTGGAATGGACATCAGGGAGCGTCAGAGCACCACTGCTGGGACAGCCAGTGGGGTCAGCCAAGGATTTCCTCTCTCATCCTGTAACAATGTGTCATATTAGGCACCTGGTTAATAAGGTTTGAAGACATAATAGTGGGGAAAAGATACAGAATGTAAATACAGGAAGTCCTGCATGTATGGACTTTCCTCTAGTGATTGCCTCTGTTTGGTAACCTAGGGAACGGGCCTCGAGGAGTGTGAGCCAGAGAACGACGGTTTGAGCTGGGTGTACTGAAGAAGAGGTAACGGGAAACTGAACAGCTGAGCCAGAAGCGGCTCACCGTGTGCTGATATATTTAAAAAAAAAGACGATTCAGATGTGGGAAGCTGGCCGAAGCGGGGACGTCCACGATTGAGTCCTGAGCGCTGGTTTCCTGACAACCAAAGCCGTAAGATAACGAGGAAGTGAATCTGACGAGGCAAACGTTTTCGCCGGAGGCCGATAGGAAGACCGTATCTGAAGACGGCCTTTATATCCTACTGTGGCAAACATCATGCAGTCGGAGGTGAGTGACAGAGAGAGAAGCAGTTTATACCGGCTTGCTCGTATGAGGGTTGGGTAAAGAGCCTAAGCTACCATTGTCGCTGAATAGACATTAACGAAGTTGGCGCCGTTGCGCTTTTGCTTAATGAGATTTATACGACGAATGCAAATTTTAAGGTTTATATAAAGTTATGAGTTAAGCGCCGTTGCGCTACCAACATTCAGAAGCTGTCAGAGGTAAAGGAACTGTTACGCTAGTACCAGATTAGAAGATAAGCGCCCATGAGCTGTAACATAGCCTGAAATACTTTAAATGGTGAACGGAGCACGTACTGACTCTATCACTGAAGGGGAGTTAGTCACTGAAAGAAAAGGAGAGAACAGGTTTAACCAATGAAATATAAGAGAACTCCGTCCTCCAGTGCACCTTTACCATAAAGAAGAGGGATGTGCCTAACGACAAAGAACTTAAATAAAGAGACAGACAAAAGCTGCGCCAGTACCCAATAACCAGAAGCTACGTGCACAAGTAAGACACCAGAGCAAGAGGGAAAAATAAAAAAAATAAAGAAAAGACAAAGAAAGGGAGAAAGACATTTCAGAGATTAATTCTTAAATAAACCAACGACAAGAAGTAAGAAGCTCACAGGAAAAGAGAGACATTAAAGAAATATACATAAGAGTCAAGAAAGGAGAGAAATTAAAGAACTACACATAATGACTCTTACCTGAACTTACCTTGGCGACGCCTTCCTGCTGAAGCCGGAAACTCCTCAAGAGAAGACGTATCCTTTTCCAAAATACCTAGAAAGAAAGAATAAAAACTAGTTATTTTAATAAAAGAATTGGATTCTCGTTGTAATACAAACAACCTACGTATTGGCTCAGAGTCTCATTCATGTCCTATACAGTTAACTTGTGACATTTTGGTGCTAGAAGTGGGATACTGAGAACGCCATGGAGGACCTTACACTAAGCAAGGGCCAACATCTATTACAATCAAAGAGCACAATGTTGTACGTTCAAGGTGGGAGACCCAGTCTTAATGCTGTTACCCACGTCAGAGAACAAAATGCTAGCAGCTTGGAGGGGACCTTATGAAATTCAAGAGGTGTTAGGGCCTCTGACGTACAAGGTGAAACAACCGGGAAGTAGAGTACCTTGTCAAACGTATCATGTATGCTTGTTAAAGAAATGGGTAACCCCTGCCCAGTCCGTGGCCATGATCACGCTGGATGTAAGCCCCGAAGAACATTTCCCAAAATCCAAGGAGTGAATAGGACTACAAGGTCTAAATGTTAACTCAGAATTGACAACTGTTCAAAGGAGTGAATTATCTCATCTGTTACAAAGCTTTTCAGAGGTGTTCTCTTCACTATCGGGGAGGACTAAATTAACTCACCACCGAATTGTGACCAAGCCGGAAACCATAGTAAGACTCAGACCATACCGAATACCGGAAGCTAAAATAAAAGCCTTTAACCAAGAGGTTCAAGAAATGTTAGACCTAGGAATCATTGAACCGTCTCATAGTGATTGGAGCTCGCCTGTAGTCCTAGTCCCAAAACTGGATGGCAGCGTAAGGTTTTGCATGGACTTCCGAAAACTCAATGAAGTCTCTAAATTCGATGCCTACCCAATGCCAAGAATAGACGACTTACTGAATAACTTAGGAAAAGCCAGGTTTCTGACCGCTATTGACTTAATCAAGGGTTACTGGCAAATCCCATTGTTACCATCCAATAAAGAGAAGACCGCTTTTGCCACCCCTACCGGGCTGCATCAGTTCACGGTGTTACTTTTTGGTTTGCATGGGGCTCCAGCGACATTTCAAAGACTAATGAATTATATTATAAGCGGTCATGAGCGGTATGCAGGGGCCTATCTCGATGACATCATAATCTATAGTCACACTTGGCAGGAACATCTGCAGCACTTAGAGAAAATACTCAAAATATTGAGACAAGCGGGTTTACATATAAACCCAAAGAAAACCCATGTTGCCACCTTTCACACTAAATATCTAGGGTATTATGTGGGTCAAGGGATGATTAAGCCACAGGAGGAGAAAGTAAAAGCTATTAGGCAACTGAAGTTCCCAGAAACTCCGAAACAAGTAGGAGCCTTTTTAGAATTCGTGGGATATTACAGGAGGTTTATCCCGCATTTTTCTACCTTGGCCGCCCTGCTAACAGATTTGTTGAAAAAGACCTCTTTAGTAAAGAAAACGTGGCAAAGTAGCGAAGCTCTGCGAGCCTTCAACAAACTAAAAGATGTACTATCTACTTAAGCTGTTCTTCATTGTCCAGACTTTAAGGCCCCGTTATCCTTCAGACGGATGCTTCAGGCACGGGCATTGGAGCAGTGTTGTTCCAGAATGAGGGAGGGGAAGAAAGACCAATTCTATTCATAAGTCGGAAATTATTACCACACGAGTTGAGTTATCCGACGATAGAAAAAGAATGTGTCATGATGCCTACCCCCGGGAACCCAGACCAAGTCCAGCAACCCCGGAAGGAGGCATCAAGTTACCCCAAGCAAGCCCAACAACCCCCACTAGGGGCTATTCGGGTGCAGTCCTGGCGCCTATGGCGCCAGGCTCATATGGAGAGTCAGTCCTGGTGCCATAGGCACCAGGCTCATAGATTAAAACTTACCTGATGCAGACCATGCTGCAAGAGCTCCAAGCCAAACGAGGCTTGGAAGGGACTATTTTACCTAGGGACTATTTTTTTACTCGGGTGGGGCTGGGGAGGAATACTTACCTGGGACTACTTTGGAGGCTATTTAAACCATGCCCGAAGAGCAGCACACGCTTCGCGTTATTCTGCATCCAGCAGCGTAACGCTCACAGTGCCTGCATGTCTGCATCCAGTCTTCTGCCACGCCCGCCTCGAGTTTGGAGCTCCTCGAAAAAGGGAGAAAGAAGGAGAAAAGGTTAGAACAAGAGCAATACCTTTGATCCTTACCTGAATTCCCGATCCATCGCGCCTTCAAGCTGGAAGAAAGAAGTTATTTTATGCGCGTCGCCTCGCCTGCTGCAGCGCCGCGCTGAACTCACCGGCCTTCGCAGCATCTTCACATTTCATCGCATCCTCCTGCGTGTTCCCGCCGCACTCCGGCACCTACGGAGAAGACAAGAACAGCAAGGTGAGCCAAGGGAATACACAGAGGAACACCCCCACAGACTTACCTGATTTTACCACCGGGGGTACTATTCTTCTTCACGGGTCGGCGCAGCTTCCACTGCATCCTAGCCGAACCCAGGCCCCTAAGGGGAAACAAAAGGACAGCAAGGTGAAACAAGGGACTAACAAGGGGAACCCCCCTCACCACACTCACTACAAAAGACTTACCTGATTTTACCACCGGAGGCATTATTCCCCGAGACTTCATACTTTCTCTCAGCGCCTGAATAAGGGAGAAAGCAACAGGTTACATATGGACATTATTTTATCGAACTGTGTTGGATAATACAAATCCTTACCAGAACATTACCGGTTGCCACGAGGAACTCTTCAGTAGGGTCAAGCTGCAACCTGCAAGGAATCGGACAAGTGTGAAAGTCAGGCATTTGAACTCTTACGAACTACATACTTACGGCGTCTTGCTGGGAATATCGGAGTCAATATTGTCCTGGAACTCACCAATTCCTTCGAGCCAGTGAAGCAATTGGTTATCTACGCGCCCC